>NC_072493.1:42423788-43912538 GCF_027574615.1 Eptesicus fuscus
ATATTTTTTATTGATTTCAGAGAGGAAAGGAGAGGGAGAGAGAGATAGAAACATCAATGATGAGAGAGAATCATTGATCGGCTGCCTCCTGCACGCCCCACACTGGGGATGGAGCCCGCAACCTGGGCACGTGCCCTGAATGGGAATTGAACCGTGACCTCCTGGTTCATGGGTATCGATGGTCAACCACCAAGCCACACTGGCCGGGCGATGTGTATCATTTTAAGTCATCCAGTTGATGATAATTTGTTACAGCAGCAATAGGAAACGAATGCAGACCACCAAGACACATACATTTCAACCGTCTGTTTGTGATCCCATACTGTGCAAGAAATCCCTTAGTCTAGCCCTGTGGTCAGCAAACCGCGGCTCGCGAGCCACATGTGGCTCTTTGGCCCCTTGAGTGTGGCTCTTCCACAAAATACCACGTGTGGGCACGCACTTACAGGGCGATTGAAACTTCGTGGCCCATGCGCAGAAGTCGGTTTTCGGCCTGGGCGAGTCTATTTTGAAGAAGTGGCGTTAGAACACTCGAGGGACCGAAGAGCCGCATGTGGCTCTCGAGCCACGGTTTGCCACCCACTGGTCTAGCCTAACCACTTTTGTTGTTGTTAATCCTCATCCCAGGATATATTTTCCATTGCTTTTTAGAGAGAGTAGAAGGGAGGGAGGAGGAGAGTGAGAGAAACATTGATGTGAGAGAGAGACATCAATTCATTGCCTCCCACTCTCATCCTGATACCCCAGACTTATACCCCAGGTCTGTCCCTTGACCGGGAATCAAACCCAAGACCCTTTGGTACTCGGGCCGATGTTCTAACCACTGAGGGACACCGTCCAGGGCGCAAGCAACTTTTTTCATGAAGAGTAGAAAAAAAAAAAATGACAATGAATCCCACATAGAAAAAAGCAGGATTTGACTAAACTTCTGTCTCAGATACATATCTGTGTGTATGTTTATAGCCACGTGCATCTGGTGGACTTCCTTGCCGGAGGCCCCTTTCACCCTCCATCACTGGGCACTGTCGCTGCCCTCAGCTCAGCTCCCAATCCATGGAGGGCGGGGCCAGGCAAGGGACTCCACAGGAATCCAATCACGGTCATAAAAACGTGAAAGAAGCCTATCCAACGGTTAAGTTCAACAGGGGGTGGGGGCATCCGTGGGGAGGGGTGTGGGATGGGAATGGGGGGATGAGGACAAATATGTGACACCTTAATCAATAAAGAAATTAAAAAAAAAAACGTGAAAGAACACTGGCATCGAAAAATCCAAGGTCAAATAGCAAGACCTTGAGACAGATGGGATTGGACACCTGTCTAGACCTCGCTCCATGACCAACACCCTCTTCTGGCAGATGAAGGAACTAGGGTCCAGAGAGGCCAACACCTGCCCGTGAGCACGCAGGACTGGGATGCCAATGCAGGTTTCGCCAACTCCAGAAGGCGGGCCTTTCCCCTTCGCTGCCCCAGCGCCCGAGCACCTGGGACTGTGCTCATTCCTAAACACCCATATCCCCACCCCCCCCCCCCCCGGAGCCCCAGCACCGCTCTCCCAGGCACCTGCTTTCCACGACCCAGTTTTTCAGAGGAAGCTGAGGCTCAGAGCGGTGAAGGCATTGGCCCCTGAGTAGGATCCACAGAGCCTGGTCTCAGAACCCACCTTCCTGTCCAGGGCTCGGGTCTGGTCCTGCAGCTCCTTGACCTCGGCCTGCACCTGGGCCCGGCACTTCAGCAGGTGGCTCATGTTCTCCAGCCTCTCATTGTCCCGCAGGCGCTTGACCTGGCTCTGGGCGATGCCGATCTGCACCTGCAGCTTGTTCCGCACATCTTGTAGGCGCTGGATCTCCTCGCTGCCCAGGGGGAGGGGGAGGGGGGCGGCCGGCAAGGAGCAGAGCTCAGCATCAATAAAGGCCAGACACACTGGGCCTGCCTCCTCGTCGGACCCAAGATTCCGGCCCCCAGCCTCTTTAACAGCCCTCCCCCCCCACACACACACACACACTCACACACACACACACACACTCACACACACGCAGGCACTTGGCTCACAGTTGCTTGTTGATGCGCTGGTGGACTTCCTTGCTGTAGGCCCGCCTTTCAACCTCCATCACTTTGTACTGTCGCTGCAGGCGGCTCAGCTCCCAATCCACTGAGGGCGGGGTGGGGGGGGTGGGGGGTGGGGGGGGAGGGCGGGGGAGGCAGGCAAGACACTCAGCAGGAATCCAGACCCTGGTCCCTTGCCCCCCAGGACCTAGGAATCCTGGATCCCTTAGGATCTCACAAGCTGCAACTGAACTGAAGACCTGTCTCCAGCACTCCAGCAACCCTCCAGGACTGCCTCAAGCTTTCTTTTCTTTTTTTTTTTTTTCTTCTTTTTTTGGAATTTCCTCCCATCTAGATCGTGCGCAGATTATTTGTTTTCCTCAGTTAAATAAACAAATATTTAGGTCACTGAGGCCTAACACTGAATATTAGAAATTGTCAATTTTATCATTCCTCCTTTTTGTCGGTTTTGGCCAAAGAGTGAACAAATCCTTCCGTTATTGTGGAACGTGAACCAATTTATTCCCTCTTATAATATTTTAAACATTCTTTCCCCCCGTCCCCAGAATTAACGAAGTTAAGCAAAAACATAGGGGGGAAATACCATTGCTAAGCCCATTATATGTTTAAAGTGAATTTAAGCGTTTGCTTTGGAAATGTCTAATCAGCTGGTATAATCATTGTGGGATGTGGAAAACTGTAGGTTCGAGGTTGTGGTCAGCTTTGTCCTGCATCTTACTAAAAGGTAAGTGGTTTTGCTGTAGTTTGCCCCAAGCTTTCTTACCCCTTCATACTCCCCTGTACCCAAAGCTGACCTGGAGACTTTACCCACTAAACCCACTAGAGGGCGCTCCTGGAAGGCCTGGTAGTCCTCAGGGACCCACCACACCTGACTGGAACTTGGGGGAGCAGAGGAAGGTGACCAGGGCTGCATTCTTGCTCCCTGCCTCGCCTTCAGCCTTCACTGCGCAGCCATCCTCAGTCCCATTCTCCCGCCTCCTCCTTCTCAGCCCATCTCCTAGGCCCAGGCCTCATCCCCTCCTGTCTGGACCATCGCCCAGCCTCCTCCCCCACCTCCCAGACTCCCCTCACACAGCCCCAGAGGGCCTTGCCTTTCTACAACCAGAGTGGACCCTGCCTCTTCCTTGCTCCAGCGCCCTCAGGACCAAATCCTAGCCCCTCAGCCTGGTGTTCAAGGCCCCACATGACCTGACCCTACCCTCCTCTCCAAGTCTCCTCCACCAGCTCGCCACCGCCCAGTGGCTCTCCCCCTGGAGCGATTCCATCCCCCGTGGACATTGGGCAATGTCTGGAGACAATTTTGATTGCCGCGATGTGGGGGTGGGGGAGGTGCAGAGGGTGCTCCTGGCATGGAAGTGGGTAGAGGCAGCCCCCACCACAAAGGACTATCTGAGCCCAAGTGTCAACAGTGCAGAGGTTGAGAAACGCTGCTGTAGCCGCAGGCTGCTCTCTCTGCTGAAACGCTCCCCTTCCTTCCCCCCCCTTGGTAATTCTGGGGAACTCTGGGCCCCACTCACACGTCCCCTCCTGCAGGAAGTCTGCCTGGCCCACCCCCCTCTCCAGGCTTTGCCCACACCTATGCCCAGCTCCCCCTCCATTCTCACACATGTGCTGCCCCCGCTAGAGGGCGCTCCGGGAAGGCCTCCCTGTCCCCACAGCCCTGCAGCACAGGACCCGAAACCTGGGGAAACCAAGGAAAAGAACGAGAGGAGTAAGGAACGTATGAATTACCTAGTGCTTCCTGGAAGGCCTCGCTTCCTTCCTCGGAGCGGGTGCTGAGTGTAGCCATCTTAGCCAAAGATTGTGAGTATCCTGTAGAGGCGACACAGGACCCACCCCTTCAGACAGAGAGCGGGAGAGGGTGGGGAGGAGGTGGGCAATGAGCTAGGGACTAGGAATGAGATGGTGACCCCAGAACCAGCTCTGGCCTCTCTCTGACTCTCAATTCCTCCAAGGGAACACCTCTCAGGCCTCTCCCCACACTCCTCTCAACCTCCTGCCTCTTACATTCTGTCTTGCATCGCGGCTCTGACTCTGGCCTCTGGCAGGGATACAGGTCCCCTAGGCTTTCTTTTTTAAATATATTTTTACTGATTTCAGAGAGGAGAGGGAGAGAGAGAGAGAAACATCAATGATGAGAATCATTGATCGGCTGCCTCCTGCACGCCCCATACTGGATAGCGAACCCACAACCTGGGCCTGTGTCCTGACAGGGAATCGAACCGTGATCTCCTGGTTCATAGGTCGACGCTCAACCGCTGAGCCACGCCAGTCGGGCGGTCCCCTAGGATCTCGACACCTCTGAGGCGGGCTGTTTGGGGGAGGAATCACAGAGGAAAGGGAACCCTGTGCAGCGTGAGCCCCAGTCCCTACCTGGTGGAATGCCTAATCTGTCCATCCTTGGTGCTACTAGCTCATTGTTGTGGTTTGGTTACTAGGGAGATAAGGGGCCAATGAGGCCTGAGGACAGCGGCCGGGGCGGGACCAGGACCAAGGAGAGGTCGTGGGCGGGGAAACTGGAAGGCGTGGCCGAGGAGGCGGCGAGAAGACGAGCTGGGATCAACAGGAGCCCGGCGAGGGGCGGTGCCGGCAGGCGTTGAGGGGCGGTGCCGGCAGGCGTTGAGGGGCGGGGCTGGGGTGGGTTGAGAGGTGGGGCGGGGCTAGGGTGGGTTGAGGGGCGGGGCTGGGATGGGTTGAGGGGCGGGACTGACAGGAGTGGAGGGCGGGGCTGGGGTGGGTTGAGAGGTGGGGCGGGGCTAGGGTGGGTTGAGGGGCGGGGCTGGGATTGGTTGAGGGGCGGGACTGACAGGAGTGGAGGGCGGGGCTGGGGTGGGTTGAGGGGCGGGGCTGGAATTGGTTGAGGGGCGGGGCTGGCAGGAGTGGAGGGCGGGGCTTGGGTGGGTTGAGGGGCGGGGCTGGGATGGGTTGAGGGGCGGGACGGGAGGTGTTGAGGGGCGGGGCGGGGCTGGGATTGGTTGAGGGGCGGGGCTGGGATGGGTTGAGGGCGGGGCTGGGATGGGTTGAGGGGCGGGCTGGGAGGTGTTGAGGGGCGGGGCTGGGGTGGGTTGAGGGCGGGGCTGGGATGGGTTGAGGGGCGGGGCTGGGATGGGTTGAGGGCGGGGCTGGGATGGGTTGAGGGGCGGGCTGGGATTGGTTGAGGGGTGGGGCTGGGATGGGTTGAGGGGCGGGGCTGGGATTGGTTGAGGAGCGGCCTGGGATGGGTTGAGAGGCGGGGCTGGGGTGGGTTGAGGGCGGGGCTGGGGTGGGTTGAGGGCGGGGCTGGGGTGGGTTGAGGAGCGGCCTGGGATGGGTTGAGAGGCGGGGCTGGGGTGGGTTGAGGAGCGGGCTGGGAAGTGTTGAGGGGCGGAGCTGGAAGGCTCTGCGAGGGTTGCGGCGGTGAGGGGTGGGGGCAGGGTACCTGAGGAGGGCGGGGCGTCAGGGGCCAGCTAGGGGCGTGCCTGGAAGAACCGGCGAGGAGCCTGGAGAGAGGACGCTGGGAGGACACCCGTTCCCAAGACTTGATGGGACGGGGCTAACCGGCTGGCGCTCTGGCTGGACCTGTGGGTGGTCGGAGTGGCCAACCTGCGTGCACGGGCCTGAGAAGCGGGGTGTGTGTACCCGGGAGTGGGAGGCAGGAGCTGAAAGAGCCTGCGATGGCAGGCCTGCGAGGGAAACGTCTGGAAGGCTCTGCACCAGCCCGAGAGAAGCGTGTCTTAAGCTAAGACCACGTTATCCTGAGGATTCATAAGCAGGGAGGCGGGGCCGACGCCAGGAGGTGAAGGACAGGAACGCTCTCTACCTCAGGTCCTCGCAGAGGCTCACCACGCATGCGCGGCCAAGAGCCTCCAGAGAAGCCGCCAAAAACCCTTTGCGGCCCAGAGTCCGCCCACTGAGAGACGGAAATGGGCGTGGCCTCTCGCACGCCACGCCAGCCCCCGCTCTCCGACCACGCCCCTCGTGGGACACGCCCCCTCCGCGGACTGCTGCTACCCACGTGGGCCTCCCCCGAGCGGGCGGGCAGTGGGCGAAGCTGCCTGCGAGCTGGGTGTGCCTGAAGCCTGCGGTTTCCTGTGGGAGGAAGCGGCTCGCGGGCACTCAGCTCAGCTCGCAGCGTTGGAGGCCCAGGAAGGGGAGATCCCTCCACTGCTCTCAGATCCTCAGTCTCTTCCCCTTGCACAGGGCCCTAACGTGGGGGACCCCCTGAACAACCCCTGGAAACCAAGTACGGTGCTGATACCATTCAGGGAACTTGATTCAGAGCCCTACCCCCCTGTCTCCACCTCCCCCGCTCAAATTTCCATCTCCCTAACTCCTGGTTCCTAGACTCCTCCCCAGACCTGGTCCAGCCCCTTGGCCCCCTTTGCATGTGACCCTCTAGCCCCCAATTTTTCCCTTAGTGACCCAGGCTTTCTAACTTGCTTGAGATTCTGAGTTCAGACCCCCAGTTTCTCTCCTTCTGAAAGACAGATTTAAGACTACCTACCTATTCCCTAACACCGGGGACCCTCATTTTGTACTCCAACGTTTTAGTCTTGGGACCCAATAATTTGCCCCTTTCCCAGATTCTCAAGACCTTGATCTAGGGTCCCCCAGTACTGAATCCACTCAGGGCCCCAATACCTGGTATAACTAACACATACAACAGTGCTTATGATGTGCCAGGCACTACTCTAAAAACTACCCTATGGAGCACTCACTATTATCCCCATTTGACAGACAGAAAAACTGAGGCAGCGAGAGGTTATTAGTAACTCGCCCAAAATTACAGCTAGTGAGTAAAGCATCTTGGATTTGAAGCCAGCCAGTGTGTTTCTAGGGTCTATGCCGTACTGGCACCCCAGCTTCCAAGTCTCCCCAAGTACCCACCCAATCACTAAACTGCCCTCAGGGAGCCCACATGACCAATCTCGCTCCCTCCCCCAGCTCTGGCCCCATCAGATACCCAGACGTGCTATCATCCAGTTTCCTTCCGATGCAGGGACCCTAAATTTCCGTTTTCCAACTCTGTTTCATATCAGAGCCCCTGTCCCTCACTCTTTCACCATCACCCAACTCTTCTAAGAGACCCAGGTACATAGAAACCATCCCACCCACCCAAATTCAATAATCCAAGAAACAGCAATAATAGTTCACATTAAATCGCTGGAACCGCACTTCTGTTTAAAACCTTCCGGTGACTTCTCATTGCACTTAGAATAAAAATCCAGACTCCTCCCCTAGTCTTCAAGGGCCCTCTTTGATTCCCTCCCTGCCCTCCCTCCAGTTCCCTATATTCCAGACACACTGGCCCTTCTGTCTGCTCCCCAAACAACCTGAGCTTGTTCTCAAGAGCCTCTGCGCTCGCTCTCCGCCCAGCCTTCAAATGGCTCCTGTCTTCGGGGCTCAGCTCAGATGTCACCTCCTTGGAGAGGCCTGGCCTGGTCACCCTGTTTAAAGTAGGTTCCCCTCACGCTGTCATTGTCTCCATCACTCTGTTTTGTTTCCTTCAAAGTCTTCATCACGGTCTGAAATGTCTCTTGTGTACTGATGTTTTCTCTTTATTGTCTGTCTCCCTCCGCTAGGACGGTAAGCTCCACAGTAATCGTCGGCTCATATCTGTGTGGTTTTTTTTTTTTTTTTTTCATTAACTCCTGGATCATAATAGATATTCAATAAATGTTTGATGGAGAAAGGAACGAACGTGTTAGGTGTGTTAATGTACTGGTATTACCTTATTCCAGTGGTCGGCAAACTGCGGCTCGAGAGCCACATGCGGCTCTTTGGCCCCTTGAGTGTGGCTCTTCCACAAAATACCACGGCCTGGGCGAGTCTATTTTGAAGAAGTGGCACTAGAAGAAGTTTAAGTTTAAAAAATTTGGCTCTCCAAAGAAATTCCAATCGTTGTCCTGTTGATATTTGGCTCTGTTGACTAATGAGTTTGCCGACCACTTATTCGCTTAGAATACGTATGGGACTTACTATTATCAGTATTAGTAGATTGTCAGTATTATTAGAATTCCTACACCCACAGATTCTCAGAGAGTGGACGTCATTGGTCAAGGTCCCCCAGGCAGGAAATGATGGTCTTAACTTCCACTCCCTTCTCCCTTCCACATTTCCCACTTCCACATTTCCCATCCCCTGACCGCAGCCATGGCGCCAAGTCCACCGGCCCTCAGCCCCCTCCGCACTGCAGGAATCTGGGCTCCTCCCTCAGACTGCCACCCCTCTGAATGTCCAGTCCTAAGGCCCAGCCAGGAAAGCAGACATCCGGTCCCAGCTCCCAGCTCCCAGCTCCCAGCTCCCAGGACAAGACCCAGAGCGGAGGCCTGAGAATCTTGCTGCCCCACCCCAGGGCCCCTGCTCCTCTCCCCTCCCTCCAAGGACTTCTCATCTCAACCCTGGGAGGGAGCCCCAAACGATCCGCATGTGGGGGCAGTGGGCGGGCTCAGAGAATGAAGAACCAGAGTGCCTGCGCCCTCCCTCTGGCTGCAGACCTCAGCTGGGTGCGGTGAGGGTGGGTATAAAAGGGCCAGTATATATTGAGAGGAGCAGAGGAAGAGAAACCAGGAGAGTGAGGAGAGAGAGGAGGAAAAGGTATAGGCAAGTGAGGACAGGAGAGAAAGAGGGAGAGGGAGAAAGAAAGAAAGAGAGAAAGGGTTCTAGGGTTGGAGGGGAGAAGGACGGAGAGAGCCAGAGGGGAGAGCGAGGGAGGGAGGAAGGCGGCGAGGGAGGCGGGGGCCCGAGAGGGTGGAAGGAGGGAGGCGAAGGGCGGGGCACCGAGGCCCAAGCGAGGGACAGACTCCAGCTCTGACTTTTTCCGCCGCTCGGGGTAAGTTTCCAGTCCGTTATCTGGACCGGGATTTCTTTATTTACTCGGGAGCGCTGCCGTTTGGGAAGGACACCCCCGTGGAAATACTTTTAGCTTCAGAAAGTGATCACTTAGCCCTTGGGGTGCAGATTCAGGAAGGGGTGGGGCCCAGCCAGGTTTGGGGTGCGGGGGAGTTCCCAGCAGAGCCCTCCACCTGATAATGTCCTGCAATTTTTCCCCCACGGATGTCCACTCTCTCCTGGGGACCCCGAGAGAGGGACTTTGCATGAGAACACCCCAAGTCTGGGCAACCTCCAGGCCCCCTCCCCTTTCTGGACACTGAACGGTGGTGGGAGGCTGGTTCCTCCTTCTCACGCCTCTCTCCCCAAACACGGGTCCTGTCCATTTTACCAACAGGGTGCCCAGCAGGCATCCGTCTGGCAGCAGGGTGGGGTGGAGCCCTCGTGGGCACAGCCAGGGGCTGGGGTTTCCCTGGTTCTTGGAGGCTGGAGGGTGGGATGAGTCACCGATGATTCACCCGGAACCCCTCCTCCCCCGCCCCAGGAGAGGGGTGGGGTGAGTCCAGGATGCCTGTCTCTGGGGGCAGCCCACAGCTTCTGAGGAGTCTGGAGGGGTTGCAACTTGAATGTTCATAGCCTGACCCAGGACGGGGCTCTGGGGACACGGAGGGAAGCGCATTGCTAGTTCCGATCATTCCTGGACTCCGGGGTCTATCCCTGGCCCTCTCCAGCCCCTGGGGAATCCGGGATTCCGGGCTCCCAGCCTCCTCTTCCCTCACACCCCGGGGTCTGGAACCAGCCCCTCTCTCCACGAGGATTTGGGCATCTCATCCCCCCCACCCCGGGCCAACCTCCTGAAACGACCATCTCCTGACGTCCCCTTCCCCAGGCTTCCACCGCAGCCATGTCGCTCCTCCTGCTGGTGGTCTCTGCCCTTCACATCCTCATCCTCATCCTGCTTTTCGTGGCCACTTTGGACAAGGTAAGCCTGCTCGGAGCAGCCGCCCGCAGACGTCCGCCACACCCCTCCTCTAAGGGCACCCGCCCCCTTCCCCTCGCTTCTGCCTCTGATGCCTCCCCCCTCCCCCTTCCCCTAACCCCTTCCCCTTTCCTACTACACCCATGTTTTGCCCCAGTGCAGCCCCTTCTCGGCACCACACCCTTTCTCTAAGCCTTCCCACAGACCCCCTGACCTCTCCCACGTTCCTCTTCCTGCCCTTGTTTCTCTGCCCATCCCAGTCCTGGTGGACCCTCCCCGGGAAGGATTCCCTGAATCTCTGGCATGACTGCATATGGAACAGTGTCAACAAAACGTGGGCCTGCACTGATGTCAGCGAGAATGGTGAGGGGTATGGGGGACTGGTCTGCAAAGGGGAAGGGTAACCCCAAGTCGCTCCCCCCGGGGACCAAGTCTCAAACCCACCCAGGTTTGCGTGGGCAGGTCTGGCTCCCAATGCTGAGTGAGTGGGGCCCATGTAGGAGCCACCTGTCGCTATGGTAGGGAGCAGTGTGCTCATGTTCTAAAGAGGATACGCTCCCCCTGGCTGGTTTGGCTCAGTGGATGGAGTGTCGGCCTGCGGACTGAAGGGTCCCGGGTTTGATTCCAGTCAAGGGCACATGCCCAGGTTGTGGGCTTGATCCCCAGTGCGGGGTGTGCAGGAGGCAGCCAATCAATGATTCTCTCATCATTGATGTTTCTATCTCTCCCTCTCCTTTCCTCTCTGAAATCAATAAAAAAAATATTAAAAAATAAAAATAAATAAAGAGGATACGCTAAAAGCCCCCCTCCCTTATGATTCAGAAAGAGTGGGGGGCACACGCTACCAGTTTGAGAAATTGGGAGGGTGTTCCCAAGACTCCGAAAAGGCAGGATTATGTTTCCAAAGTTCTAAGGACATGGGACTGGTGTTCTGAATGGATGGCCGGGACCAATGTGTCCAAGTTACAAGAGGGCGGGGCTGGAACCACGCTGAGTTTTTAAAGAGGCGGGGCCGAATCCTTCCCAGAGGCTCTAACCCAGGGCGCAGTGGCGGCAGATGCACATGTGTTCTAAAGAGGGGCGCGTTGCATCTGTGGAAATCTCTAAGTCAGAAGAAGGTAAAAGATGAAATGAGTTTCCCCCAAGAGTGAAGCAAGAACTTCTGTTCTCTTGACTGAGGCCCAGGGTTGTACTGGAGGTAGCCAATGTGACAAGGCAAGAAAAAGAAATAAACGGCAAAAAGATGGAAGTACACATGTTTCTGTTCCCAGTGGACGAGTTTCTGTAGAAAATCCTAAAGTCTCTGCAGAGCAGCTTCTGAAACTGATCGGGGGATTTAGCAAAGCTATAGGAATGGAAGCTGTTAGTGTGATATTCCTATGTACCCAAACCTGTATCTAGGCTCTAAGTTGGGGGGAGGAGGGGAGGGGGTTGTTGGAGATGATGAGCAAGCAGGTGGAGCTGGACCTGGGCCTCCGTGACTCCCACCCCGTCTCCTCCTCACTGCAGGCTGGCTGAAGGCGGTACAGGTCCTCATGGTGCTCTCCCTCATCCTCTGCTGCCTGTCCTTCATCCTCTTCATGTTCCAGCTCTACACCATGCGGCGAGGGGGGCTCTTCTATGCCACTGGCTTCTGCCAGCTGTGCACCAGTAAGCACTGTTCCCTGGGAGCCGAAGGGAAGGGACGGGGCCAGCCAGGATGCTGGGGACCCTGAGAATGGACAGCTGGTACAAGGAAACAATTCTCAACAGCCCTAGGTCCGAGGGAGGCGCCTCCGTGGCACCCCTCTGCCCCCAGGGACTGACAGTCTTCAGGGACTCCCTGGTGGTTTGTGTCGCTGAGTCATGGGGGAGCTGGCACTTGGGGCTTCAAGGAGCCAGGGCTGAGGAAGGTGCTGGGAAAATGACTGAAATCCCAGAGATGGAGGTGGGCCCAATCGGGAATAGGTGGCTAATGAATACCCCAGAACTCTGAGTCATCAGAGCGGTCTTGTCATTATAATGGCCGCCAGCTGCTGTTTCTGGTGGACCTACTGTGTATCCGACACTTCAGGGAGTTTTATGTACTTTTCCATGTTTTTTTACTTCAAGTGCAAAGGGCTAAGTTAATCATAGCCCGCAGTATGGGGGACATTGTCTTCCTATGTTCCTGCAAAGCCCCTCTTGTTTTATTAATGCACTCTGTGCGCTTGGCTAGTAGACCCTCAAAAATAGTCCTTGAATGGGTGGATGAGTAGCTATTATCGACCCATTTTTATGGATAGGGGACCCAGAGATTGAAGTGCCCAAGGCCAGTCTGCAGTAGCCTGGTTACGCAGAGCTGGGGGGAGCAAACCACAACTCCCAGCAGGCAGCGGTGCTGCCCACTTGCCCTCCATGGGTTGCTGGGATATGCAGTCTTCTTGGTTCCTGTCTCCCCGCAGGCCTGACAGTGTTCACCGGGGCCCTGATCTATGCCATTCATGTGGAAGAGATCCTGGCGAAGTACCCGCAAGGGGGCAGCTTCGGTTACTGCTTCATCCTGGCCTGGGTGGCCTTCCCCCTCGCCCTGGCCAGTGGCATCATCTACATCCACCTTCGGAAGCGGGAGTGAGCGCTGCGCGTCGCCTTGCCCTTATGGCTCTGCCCACTCCCGGCCCCTTCGCCTCACCCGCCTCCAGAAAATAAACCGTTTAACCACCTGCCTTTGCTCCTTCCTTCCGTCTGTCCTTCCTTCCTCCTCCAGGGACACGGGCTGCTGATGTCTGCTCTCTCCGGACCCTGGGACAGCCCAGCCCCAGCAGTGCCGCCTTCAGAATGCCCAGCTCCAGGCCCCCAGGTCCCTCTAAACTCGGACACAGGAGCCCGAGGTCCCAAGGCCACGGGCCCTTCCATCTCGTTTCAGGATTCCTCTCGAGTGGAGCCTTCAGACACTGGTTTCCGGGGAAGAACAGGAGTCTGGGTCTCCAGTCCCCGCTTCCGTGTGCAAGGGGCTCTCTCACTCAACCGGGCAGGGCCTGTGTGTTGTTCTAGATGGCTGGTCTCTCTCTGGCCTTCCTCTGGGAAGACACGTTTCCATTTCCCTCTTAGAACGCAGTCTTTCCTCATTACAACCCAACGCCTCCTCTTCCCCCTCATCCCCAAATGCCGCCTCTAGCCCGGACACCTTAGTAAAAATTAGATGGCACCCCTACAAACCACCCACTCATCCAGATAGTAGACAAGATTTATTCCTTTGGGAGAGGGAAATTGATAGACCAATAAATATCGCACAGGCCACCGGTGGAGGGAGGGTCCGAGCGAGGTAGTTTCTGTAGAAAGGGGAGGACAGGGCAGGCAAGGCACCTGAGGTTGCTGGGCCTGAACGGAATCGGTTCCTCCTGGCCCACCGCTCCTGCTGACACACGGCTCCCACCCCTCAGCCTGGGCGAGCTGATCCGCAGTGGACCCGGTGGCCTACCACATAAGCAGTGCGAGTGATAGAAAGATCGGGTTTCTTTCAGGAATTCTGATTGTTGCCGTGCAGCGACAACGGGCTGCCCCCAAACTGAGCGCGCCCAGAAGCCGTCACTGTCAGTGCGGCTCTCATTGGCTGCGGCTGCGGCTCCGCCTTGGTGAGCAGGATGGGCGTTTTGCCCAGAGCAGGCTAAGAAGACAATGATCGATAGCCTCGGGAGGGCACAGCCTAACGACCGCACCAGGTGGTCAGTAGGGTTAGCAGCTGTGATTGGCTGACTCCCTCCTCAGCCGAAACCACATTTCGTTGTTTACAGCTGGGGGGGGGGGGGGGGGGCGGGGAGGGGAAGAGGAGTGGGGGTTCAGAACCAAAAAACTTCCATCAGAAAGGCAGTTCATCTGAGGGGTGGGGATAGCAGTGCAGGCTGTCTTGAGTGGGGGCTCTGTTTTAAGGATAAAGTGTAACATTGGAAACTAGAGCTGCAAGGCTTCGGAGCTGTGATGAGCAGTTTGTCAGGGAGGAGGCGGGGCTTAGTTCCTCACCAGGTGGCTGGGCGGGGCCGGGCCCAGAGGCTTCCCGCCGGGTCGTCACTGCTGGGCGGGGCCTGCGGGGGAAGTGTCTGTAGCCGCCGGGTCTAGTTTGGGGAAAACCGAAGGCGGGCACGTCCCCAAGCTCTCCGTCAGGGCTTGCAGGTGGCCCAGAGCCCGCGCTCCGTTGAAGGTCACGGCACAGCCTGTCTGGGTCAGGAGCCAATTCTCTACCTCCGTCTGGAGCCACTGGGAGGTCTCTGTAGGGGGAGAGGCAGTTGTGAGGTCAGGGGGACCTGGAAGGCCTGGGATGGGGCGGGGCCAGGAATAGGAAGGGCCTGGGTTTGGGAGCGGCTAGGAGGGGAGTGGGACGAGGCCTGCGAGGGGAGGCTCTGGACCTCATGTGGGGACAAGCCAGGAAGGGGTGGGGGCTCCTGTTGGAAAGGGAAGGGACAAGGGTCTCTTGTAGGGAAAGTGGAGGCTCGTATAGGAAGGAGCACGGGGGGCGTGGGGCGGGGAGTGGGGACATGCCACACAGAGGCTGAGGCCAGGAAGGGAGGCCAGCCCTGGCGGAAAAACCACGTCCATCAAGACTGTAAACTGGGTTCAGGGGTCCCATCTGCTGAGGGAACTGGGTCCAGGGGTCCCATCTGCCGAGGGCCGGTGCCACCTCGGAATAGGTCAGGTTCGCCATTTGGAGCAGGGAGTGGGGGCGGGCCGCGTGGGGAGGGAGCCTCACTGGGGCAGGTCCTTGGGATCCAGGGGAGTCTCCACCGCGTAGTGACCGCGTGGAGTCTGTTGTTTCGGGTGCGGCCGGTGGGAGCCGCAGGGGGGAAGGGGACTGGGTGGGAGCGGGCGCCCCAGGGTAGGGGCCTACCTTCGGGCGAGCCGCTCGCGCCGCGGGGCCGCCGGGCCAGGAAGGAGTGCGCCAGCAGCGCCTCCTTGGTGTGCTCGTCCTGCGCGCGCAGGGCCAGCGCGCTGAGCAGCTCCGAGTTGTTGGACGTGCTGCGGTAGTAGAGCATGTGCGCCAGCTCCAGCGCCTGCACGCTGCGCTGCTGCCCGAACATCTGCGGGCGGGACAGCTGCAGCTCGGCCACCGGGCGGGGCGGGGCCGAGCTCGGACCCGTGCACACACCCCTCGGTCACTCTGGCGGGTAGGGCCCTTTGGGCCGACTCCCGAGCCCTCCCCAGATCTGCTGGTTCAGGTCCCCAGGACTAGGGCCCGGCTATTTGTATTTTTTAAATATGTGTTTATTGATTTCAGAGAGGAAGGGAGAGGGAGAGATAGAAACATCAATGAGAGAGAATCATTGATCGGCTGCCTCCTGCACGCCCCCTACTGGGGACGGAGCCCGCAACCCAAGCATGTGCCCTTGACTGGAATCGAACCGGGACCCTCCAGTCCACAGGCCGACGCTCTATCCCCTGAGCCAAACCAGCTGGGCCCGCTATTTGCATTTTTAATCCACTCGCTCTCAAGCCCGTGACTCTGAGGCCGCCAACAGTATTTTGCAGCCGCTGAGTGGGTATGCTCATCGGAATCATGCATTAATGGATTGGTTCAAGGACTTTCAATCAATACAGGCTTTAGCCTTGGAACTTTTTGCTACAATTATTTTTAAGTCCTTATCTTTTCGACTCATACTAAAGTATTTGCAGATGATATGCTAGGATTTGCTTCCAAATAGCTCATAGTGAGAGAGCGGGATCTTTAGGTGAAATGGGACTGACTATTGCTAATTGTAGATGCTGGATGCTAGCTACATGGGATCTCATCATATAATTTTATTTCTGCATTTTAAAAAAACTTTTCCATGATTAAAAAAAAGGCTTAGCCCTAGCTGGTTTGGCTCAGTGGATAGAGCGTTGGCCTTCGGACTGAAGGGTCCCAGGTTGGATTCCAGCCAAGGGCACATGCCCGGATTGTGGGCTCGATTCCCGGTAGGGGGCGTGCAGGAGGCAGCCGATCAATGATTCTCTCTCATCATTGATGTTTCTCTCTCTCTCTCCCTCTCCCTTCCTCTCTGAAATCAATAAAGAAATATATATATTTTTAAAAGGTTTAAAATAGTAAATGGTAAAGAGAAGTGCTAACAGACAAAAATACTCAAAGAGCAGCCCTGGCCGGGTGGCTCATTGGTTGGAGCATCCTCCTATACACCAACCACAAAGGTTGCAGGTTCAATTCCTGGTTAGGTCACATACCTAGATTGCAGGTCTGATCCCCAGTTCGGGGCACGTGTACCGGAGGCAACTGATGAATAACTGATCAATGTTTGTCTTTCTCTTTCTCTCTCTCTAAAAATAAATGAAAACATACTCTTGGCTCCGGCCAGTGTTACTCAGTGGTTACAGCATCAGCCACACACTGAAGGGTCTCAGCTTTGATTTGCAGTCAAGGGCATGTACCTGGGTTGCAGGTTCAATGCCTGGCCCTGGCTGGGGTGCGTTTGGGAGGCAACCAATTGATGTGTCTCTCTCTCACATCTAAGTTTTTCTCACATCTATGTTTCTCACATTTATGTTTCTCTCTCTCTCTCTTTCTCTCTCCCTCTCCTCCCTCCCTTCCACTCTCTCTAAAAATGGAGACAATATCCTTGGGTAAGGATTAACAGCAACAAAAAAGAAAGAAAGGAAGGAAAACATATCCTTGGGTGAGGATTTAAAAAAATAATATTCGAAGAGGAAGCAGCTTTGAGGGGAGAAGAAGAGAAAGGCAGGCCTGGGTCCCGCTGTCTGTTCCCTGCGCCTGTCCCCATTCTTCAGCCCCTCCTTGCCTGGACGGCTTTCCCCATCCCTGGTGTCCCTCAGGAGGGGGTGAGAGCCCACCATGCCTCCGGGGCTCGCACTGAAAACCTCCCACCAAACTCCCCCATTCATCCACAACAGAAGCTCCAGGCTGCTGGGTCCTGCAGGCTGCAGGCCTTGAAATGCGTCTTAACTCTGCCCCCTACCGGCTGGGACCCCCCTGGGCGAAGACCTAAGACCCGCAGCGCTATCTGTGAAATGAGGCAGATGACAGGAAGTGCTCAGGAAGTCAAAACTCAGTTAATGAAACCCTAGGCCCAGAGCCAGGGCCCAGGAGAGCATTTAAACATTAGCTACTACTGACTATTAACCCACACTACTGAATATTCATCCCCCACAGAGTGCTGCCCATCTTAGGCCGAGACCCAGGTAAAATGCCTCCTGTCAGCCCCTCCCTGCAAAACCGCGGGCCTGGCCTGCACGGAGGCAGCGAGCGATGCCGCGCTGCGTGGGGACTGCGCTCTGCCTACGAGCCCAGCCGTCGGCTGTGACCCTGCATTGGAACGAATCGCCATTCCTACAGCTGGAGGCGAGATGCAGGAACTGGGGACCGGCTGACAGGAAAATACATGGGGTCTGTGTCTGCTCCTGCCGAGCCCAGGGGGCGGAATTCTCACGGGTTAAGCGAGCCGGTCACGCTCCTCTCCGCACACAGATGCGATCTGACCTCTCCCCGGAGACTTCTCCACCTGCACCTGCGTGTGCCCTTCACACTCACCGTGGCCCACACTGAGAAGGCCCTCACCGAACCCCTAGCCCAACCCTCCCTCCTCCCCTGGGGTCCATATCTGGGGTAACCCCACCATATACCCAGTCACAGGCCAGACCCCCGGCACCGTCCTTACCCACCCCCACCAGCCCGTCAGTCCCCGGACATCGCTTCCCACAGATGAGCAGCCGTGTGCCTGGGTCCCTGAAGGACCCACTTCTGCCTCCATCAGGCACGTGGCAGGGTGTCGGTGTGCCGGGCACCACCCCCTCAGGGGCACCAGCTCCGCCGCCTCCCCAGGCTGCCCCAGGGCCGCTCTGTGCTCTGAGACCCACAGAGAACCAGGGTGCGGCGGGGCCCACAGAAGCACCATGGCTGCCGTGAAGGCTAGGAAAGCTTTCTAGAGCCTCTGAGCTGAGGGTAATGGGTGAGCGGGGGCTGGTCAGCCCAGGAAGGGGGAAAGGACATGTCAGCAGGAGGAACAGCAGATGCAAAGGGGGAGAAGGGAAGGGAAGTGGGGGAGGGGCGCTGCCCGTATATTCTGGTGGAGCTGAAGCGTGGAATGGTGTCGGATGAGGCGGGAGCCAGGGTCTCTGGTGCTGGGTTGTGAGCGTGGGAGCAGGGCCAGCCTGGGGCTCCCAGCATGGACGGGAGGAGACCAGGGAGGCTGGGAAGAGGGTCTGTGCTGGGGCTGGAACAGAGGAGAGGAGACAGCACAGGGACTCGGGAGCAGGAAGGAGAGCCTGGACGGATGGGCTGGAGGCAGGGCGAGGGCCACGTCAGGGGTCCAGCCAGTGAGTGGGGGCACAACAGGGCCACCGGCAGATGGAGAACCAGGAGAAGCAGTGGGAAGGGGACCACGCTGCCCCGCCTGGTCGAGCTGGCACTCAGGGCTAAGACAGAGCACTTGACCAAGGAGGAGCGCTGCTGTGGGAAGCAGGAACTGGGTGAGCTCTTTCAGGGAGAGAAAGCGGGGCGTGTCTCCTGCAGCAAAACTGGCCTCTCGGGTGTGTGATCTGAGCGCCTGTCCCGAGATGGGGACTCCAGAAAAGAAGGGGCTTCGGAAGGCCCAGATGCTGATCCCAGTGCGGGGGGGGGGGGGGCATGGGGGTGCACATGAGAAGGGTTTGGGCATGCCCAGGTAGCAGGTGGGGGCAGGAGCTTGGGGACTGCAATCTAGGAGCGACCTGCAGGAGGGAACTAGTGTGTGCAGAGGGGGCAGCTGGAGGGGCTGCAGAGGGCCAACATGTACGGTGTGGAGGCTCAGTGGGAAAACATTGCACAGATACACTAAAGCCTTGGTCGGCAAACTGCTCTTTGGCCCCTTGAGTGTGGCTCTTCCACAAAATACCACGGCCTGGGTAAGTCTATTTTGAAGAAGTGGCGTTAGAAGAAGTTTAAGTTTAAAAAATTTGGCTCTCAAAAGAAATTTCAATGGTTGTACTGTTGATATTTGGCTCTGTTGACTAATGAGTTTGCCGACCACTGCACTAAACTAACTAGCAAGCCTGCCAGTGTGGCTCAGTTGTTGACCGTCAACCTATGAGCCATGAGGTCATGGTTCGATTCCCGGTCAGGCACATGCCCTGGTTATGGGCTTGATCCCCGGTAGAGGGCATGTGGGATGCGGCCAATTGATTCTCCCTCATCACTGATGTTTCTATCTCTCTCTCTCCCTCTCCCTTCCTCTCTGAAATCAATAAAAATATACTTTTTAAAAAATAACTAATTAACTAATTAGTGAACTGGGTTTTAAACTGGGCCCTTCAGAGACCCAGGGTCAGGCACTCCCTCATGCTTACAACCCTTCCACGGCTCCCGCTGCCCAGACGATAGAACCCAGGGCCTCTACCTTGGCATCCAAGGCCCCTGCCACTTCTGGGGTCTCCCTTCTCCACTCTGCGCTCTGGACCGAGCCCTGGGAGTCCCCCAAGCCGTGCTCCCCAGCCCCTTCTCCACCAGGCCCAAGCCTCCCTTGCAAAGCGTCCCCTGGTCCTAGGCATTGCTCCCTGCGCCCTTCCCAGCCCTCCCCCCTCTCGGCAGCATAGCGGGCTGTTATCTGCGGAATTTATGGCCAGTCTTCCTAGCAGCCCATTGGGATGGCTGCAAACAGCTTGCAAACCAATGAACCGACGCACGAGCGATGGGGTACAGCAGCCGCCTCCTGCCAGTGCACACTCCCAGGGCTAGTGCCGGCCCGGGGGAGAATCAGTACCAGGCAGCCCCTCGGGGCCCCTCGGCATCGAGACAGGACACAGGGCTCAGCCATCAAAGCTCAAGTTGGGTGCCAGCCGCCACCTGTCCTCTGGCCTCAGATCCTCAGATGGTGAACGACCTGCGCAACCGAATAGCTGCCCTGCACGCACACGCGGCCGAGGCGAGGAGGGAGCGTGTTAAAACAGTGTCCTGGGCCCCGGTCCCACACATTCCAACTCAGCCATGTGGGCCGGAGCCCAAACGGCTGCATCCATAACAGCTCCCACCCGCCGGGTGCCTCAGCTGGTTGAGCATCATCCCATGCACCAAACGGCTGCCAGTTTGATTCCCAGTCAGGGCACAGGCCTGGGGTTGTGGGCTCAGTCCCCAGTGCTTCTCTCTCTCCTCCCTCTCTCTCTAAAATCAATTTTTAAAAAAAAGCATATTCAAAAAATAAAAATAACACAGTTCCCCTGGCCTGGCTGGGCAGCTCAGCTGGTTAGAGCATCGTCTAGATACACCAAGGTTGCAGGTTCAATCCCAGGTCAGGGCACACGTTCAAGAATCAACCAATGAATGCACAGATCAGTGGAACAACACATCAATGTGGTTCTCTCTCTCAGTCAATAAAAGAAAAAGTATCTATTTCTCAAACAGCTCCCCTGGTGGTAGTGACACCTGGCCGGAATGGGAAAGCCCCCGCTCAGGCCGCAATGTCCCAGGCAGTGATGACGATAACGGTGGCAATAGCCACCTCGCAGGCAGCACCTTCTGTACTGAGAGTCGGGCTCTGTTCTCAGCACCGTATTTGATTTAAATTAAATTCATTAATTTAACCCCACAACAACCCTAGGAGCTAGGCCCCACTGGCATCCCACTCTGCAGATGCGGGAGCGGATGCACCGAGAGGTTAAGTGTCTTATTCAAGGTCACACAGCTAGAAGTCGGCAGAGCTCAATTCACACCCAGGCAGCCTGGCTCTAAAGCACACAACCTTCACCCCATCACTAAGGGCCCCTCAGTGAGTAGCTGTGAACACAACTACTACCACACGCCAGGCGTTGTGCTCAGTGCTCTTCATGGATTTGCTCATCTAATCCTCGTAACAAACCTATGAGGGGGGGTCTCACTGTTACCCCCATTTCCAGATGAGGAAACTGAGGCACAGAGCGATCAAGAAACCTGCCCAAGGTTGCAGGGAGTAAATAAGGTAGAGAAGGAAGGGAGGAGAGGAGAGGAGGGGAGAGGAGAGGGGAGAAGAAGAGGGAAGGGGAGGAAGGAAGGAAGGAAGGAAGGAAGGAAGGAAGGAAGGAAGGAAGGAAGGAAGGGAGGGAGGGAGGGAGGGAGGGAGGGAGGGAGGAAGAACGGAAGGAAGGGAGGGAAGGAGGAAGGAAGGAAGGAAGGAAGGAAGGAAGGAAGGAACGAAGGGAGGGAGGGAGGGAGGGAGGAAGGACAAAGGGAAGGGGAGGGGAGGGGAGAGGTAGGGAGGGGAGGGGAGGGAAGGGAAGGGAAGGGAAGGGAAGGGAAGGGAAGGGGAGGGAAGGGAAGGGGAGCACCCCATGAGGCAGGAATAGCACATGAACTCAGTGAAAACACGGGGCGTCCTGACCATCCGGCTGAGCGCCTGAACGCCGAGAAGCAGGGACCAGGAGGCGCAGCGGGCGGCTCACCTTGGAGGCCCGCAGGCCCATGAAGGCGGCGAAGAGCAGCAGCAGCAGGGAGGTGCCCATCTTCAAGTCCGTGAGCACCACCATGCCCACGTTGACGAAGACCGCCACGCCCGAGACGACCAGGAAGAGGTTGAGCAGGGTGCGCTGCAGGGCGGACGTGCGCACCTTCAGCTCGGGCAGCAGCTGCTCCAGGCCCTCCAGGGGGGTGTCCTTGAAGCTCTTCAGCACCAGGTGCCCCCGCTTCGTTCGGGCGGCTAGTACCACCCGCTTAAAGTATCTCCTGGCGACAGAGATGGAGGCCAGGCGGTCAGGACGCCCAGGGGGCCCCTCCAACCCCAGGGCACTCACTCAGCTCTGCCTTCCGTCACACAGTCATTTTATTTTTATTTTTTTTAAATATATATTTTATTGACTTTTTTACAGAGAGTAAGGGAGAGGGTTAGAGAGCTAGAAACATCAATGAAAGAGAAACATCGACCAGCTGCCTCCTGCACACCCCCCACTGGGGATGTGCCCGCAACCAATGTACATGCCCTTGACCGGAATCGAACCCGGGACCTTTCAGTCCGCAGACCGACGCTCTATCCACTGAGCCAAACCGGTTTTGGCTATCACACAGTCATTTTAAAGGCTACTGCGCGGTGGTGGGCGGGAAGTCAGCTCTAAGCTCCGTGCCCAGCAACAGGGGTTCGGGTACATAATACAGTCCCTACGATTGGACGCAGGGTTGCTGCTGATTGTATGCACTTGACAAGAGGAGCTGAGTAAAATGCTTTTGTTTAGTTCATTGTCAATGTCAAATCCCACATCTCTCTTTTTTTAAAAAATATATTTTATTGATTTCTTTACAAAGAGGAAGGGAGAGAGATAGAGAGCTAGAAACATCGTGCCCGCAACCAAGGTACATGCCCTTGACCGGGATCGAACCTGGGACCTTTCAGTCCACAGGCTGACGCTCTATCCACTGAGCCAAACCGTTTTCGGCAAATGTCACATCTCTTGCCTGCTAGGTGCCAGGCAGTGCTGTGAGGCTCTGGAGAGGCAACAGAATGAGGCTGTGTGAGCAGCGGGAGAGACAGATAATGAAGCACACACTGCAAGTATAACTCTCTCCTTGGAGGGGAGTCCTGGAAGTGGAATTACTGGTTTAGGAGATGGAAGGGGTTCTTTGGCTTTTGTTTTGGTTTGGTGTTTTGGATTCGTGACCATATTTGATAAACTGATTTCCAGAAAGACTGCACCGCTGACAGGCCCAGTGGCTGGCTGGGAGAGACCTGGCTCTCCTGAGTGGCTCTGTGTTATCGGAATCCGCCTGCGCCACTTCTCGGAATGTGGCCTTCCCGCTGAGCCCAGCTCGCTCATCTGGAAAACGGGGAGAAGTGTCCCTCCCCTTTCTCTCCCCCTGCGAAGTCTAGTTCCTACTTTCCTTTGGGAAGAACAAGCAGCATGTGCCCGGCCGGTGTGGCTCAGTGGTTGAGTGTCGACCCAGGAACCAGGAAATCACAGTTCAATTCCCGGTCAGGGCACATGCTCAGGTTGCGGACTTGGTCCCAGTGTGGGGGTCGCAGGAAGGAGGCAGCCGGTCGATGATTCTCTCTCATCAGTGATGTTTCTCTCTCTCTCCCTCTCCCACCCTCTCTGAAATCAATAAAAATATTTTTTTTTTCTCAAAAGAAGCTGCATTTGGATGATTCACCCCTCCCCGTTTCTCGACTTCCCATGGGGCCCAGACCTCCAAATCCGGACACTGAGCTGTCAGTCCCCTCTCAGCTCTAACCGTGGGCCCTCTCGCGGCAGCTGGGGAACAAGGGCTGCCTCACCTCACTGCAGGGGTCGACTTGTAGAAGAAGAAGCGCCTGGAGCCCAGGTTGGACATGCGAGGCATCTTTCCGACTCTCTGGCCCAGGGCCCAGAACTGCATGTAGATGTACTGGTCCAAGTTGATCGTCACCTGCCAAGGGGGACACAGGAAGCTCAGTAGCTAAGCATGGGCTGGAGTCTGAGTGCAGGGTACTGACATGAGATGTCTCCCCCCAGCCCCCCGTGATTTCAGCCCCTCCCCCTGGCCTGTCATCCCCCAGTGTCCGGGCAGGGCAGCCATGCACGGTCATGCCTGCCAGACACTGCCCCAGGGCGTGCCATCTCAGCTGGCACCATTCACATGATAGTCATCACCACCACATTTCTTTGAACCTAAGATGCCACTGACTTTAAGCCACTCCATTATTATGTTTTAAAAATATTTTTTTATTGATTTCAGAGAGGAAGGGAGAGGGAGAGAGAGAGAGAAACATCCATGATGAGCGAGACTCATGGGCTGTCTCCCTCCTGCACGCCCCCTGCTGGGAACTGAGCCCTCAGTCGGGGCATGTGCCCTTGACGGGACTCAAACCCGGGACCCTTCAGTCTGTAGGCCGACGCTCTGTCCACTGATCTAGGGCTACTCCATTATTTTATTAAGCAATTAAAGGAGAAAATATATTGCCAATTAAACTATATCACACCACCACTTATAAGTCACATCCCAATTTCGGAGACAATAAAATATTTTTTAAAAAATACATCTTAAAGTCCAAAAATGTGGACCTTTGGAAAATTTTAGCATTTTCATTATAATTTTGTTGACTTTGAGAATGAGCATTTTGTATTGTTTATCATTACAATGTTCTGGCAGCTGGTAATAAAATCTTTAGTTCTAAGAAGATCCGTATCTTATGATACTTTCCCAACAGAGGGCAGTGAAGTGACCTGGGAAAGAGGTGTCTTTTTCTAATTCACCAAAGGTGCCACATGGGCAAGTGTCCTGTGTCCAGGACTCCAACTCCCAGCAGCGTCTGCCTCCCCCAAAGGCCCCGCCCCTGCCCCAAGGCCTCCTGGGAGTGTTGGTTCTCCCTGGAAGACAGGTACCTGGACCTCATCCTGAGGGTGGTGGACCACGAGAGCATAGGCCAGGGTGTCCTCGGAGAGTGGGGAGAAGTTGGCCTGGGCCAGCAGGGGCTCCAGCGCCAGAAGCACCTCCTGCTCATTGGACAGACGCTGGGGGTCCGTTAGCGAAGGCTGGTCCAGAGTCTCCCTGTCCGGGTTGATGGGGTCATATAAGGCCTGAGGAGAGAAGAAAAGCAGGCTAGGTCACAGTGTGAGGGATCATGGGTAAACTTCATGATGTTCCTGGCCCCATCCTATAAATGATGGGGTACCCCAGGGCTTGACTCTGGGCCCCTCTTCCCTCTCTCTCCAAGCCTGCTCTAAGAGGCCTCGCCATCCCCATGCCTTTAAACACCTTCTCCTGCGGATAACTGCCCACTCACCTCTCCAACCTGGACCTCTCCTCCAAGTTCCAGACTTAATACCCACCTCCAGTGCATGAGCATTCATTCTCCTGTTCTCCCACAGGAATAAAAGTAAAGTTGGACATAGACTGCCCAAATAAACTACATTTCCCAGCCTCCCTTGAGGCAAGGTGTGGCCAGAGGGACGAAGGCCATAGAGTGGGAGCCGAATTGATGGGTGCACCTTCCCCCTCAATTCTTTTTTTTTAAATATATTTTATTGATTTTTTTTTTTTACAGAGAGGCAGGGAGAAGGATAGAGAGTTAGAAACATCAATGAGAGAGAAATATCGATCAGCTGCCTCCTGCACACCTCCTACTGGGGATGTGCCCGCAATCAAGGTACATGCCCTTGACCAGAATCGAACCTGGGACCCTTCAGTCCACAGGCCGACACTCTATCCACTGAGCCAATCTGGTTAGGGCTCTCCCTCAATTCTTGCCCCCCCTGAACCTTCCCCTCTTTTCTGGTTCTGCTAGCTTAGAACACTATTCTACCTATGACCCAGTTTTGACCACACAGAGATGAAGACAATGCCCTAAGCAGTGGTCAGCAAACTCATTAGTCAACAGAGCCAAATATCAACAGTACAACGATTGAAATTTCTTTTGAGAGCCGAAAACCAACCTCTGCGCATGGACCATGAAGTTTCAATCGCACTGTACGTGCGCACCCACACGTGGTATTTTGTGGAAGAGCCACACTCAAGGGGCCAAAGAGCCGCATGTGGCTCACGAGCCGCTGTTTGCCAACCACAGCCCTAAGGGATGGCAGAGCAACAAAATGGAAGGAACCTGGGTCCCAGCATAAACGTGTGTGGAACAAGGTGACCTATGCATCCTGGCCCTTTTACCACAGGGCTGTTAAGTGGGAGGGAAATAATCCTCCACCTCCTTTAAACCACCTGATTGTGGGGTCTGCTTGTTACAGCAGCTAAGCCTCTATATGAACTGATACAAACTCTCTACTTGACAATTGTTTTTGGATGTCACAATCACCTTGAATCCAATACGCCGAACCTACAGGTCATTACCATCCCTCCCCCCAATTCCCAAACTTTCAATAAAACCACCATTTTGGATTTCCTGTCTCAAACCGGTTCCCCTCAATCATCCCTGGCTTCTTCCCTGAGAGCCAGATTCTTAGATTCAATGACCTTTGACGTCTCCGCCTGGATGTCTAGTAGCACATGTCCAGGGGGAGGAATGACCGGGCAATGGTTTGGGGGTGGGAAGGCCCAGGGCCTCAGAAACAACTGAGCGCGGAGCTGGGTGATGCCGGGAGAGCCATGCCCAACGGATCCTCTCCTGAACTAACTCCCAGGGCGGGGCCGTACTGGCGGAGGACAGGACCTGAGGCCAAAGCGAAGGCCCGTGTCTCAGTCCCTCAGCCCCGGCTGACAGAGCAGGTCCCACGGGCCACATCGAGACTCGTGGAGTGACCGTGAGAAACTCCGTGCCCAGTGCCGAGCTGCGGTTTGAGTGAGGGAACCTGAGTTGGAGGAGAAAGAAATCTATATTCTTCAAACATCCACTGCGAGCCAGATTCCTCTCCGGGAACTCCACCTCCACCAGGGCTTCAAGCCAGAAGCCTGGATGGTGCAGGTGACCCTGGCTGCTCTCTCCCCTCATACAGTAACACACACACACACCCCTCCACCTCCATGCAGATCACCCTTCACCCAGCTCTCTCTTCCCGGTCCACACCACCATAGCCTCCTCCTGCCTGGGTGAGCTCAGCCTTCCCAATGGCCTCCCCCAGCCCTTCCGCCCCCGCCCCTGCCCATCTGTTTCCTACACAGCAGCCGGGGAGAGCTTATCAAGCGACAACAGTAATAACTGAGAATGGCGCGCATTATGCAGCACTTACTACGGGTCAGGCACCTTCTTTTTTAAAAAAATATATTTCTATTGACTTCAGAGAGGAAGGGGGAGGGAGAGATAGAAACATCAATAATGAGAGAGACTCATTGATCAGCTGCCTCCCGAATGCCCCCCACTAGGGACCGAGCCCGCAATCTGGAATCAAACCCGGGACCCTTCAGTCCGCAGGCCGACGCTCCACCCACTGAGCCAAACTGGCCAGGGCATCAGGCACCTTTTGAAGCATGTTGTACACATTCTCGAAATGTGAGAATGGTACTTCCGTTATCCTCGCTTACAGATGTGGAAACTGAGGCACAGAGAGTTGAGGTAACTGCCGAGTTCACAGAGCCAGGAAGTGATGGATCAGGAATCACGCATCCGACTACGTCCCTCTCCGGCCAGAACCCTCCCAGGCTCCGACGGCCCTCAGAGGAGCAGGCTCTGCACTGGGGCCTGCAAGCCCCCCAGCCTGATACCACCACCCCGTGGTCCTTCAACACCAGCCGCACTGGCACCCCTTCCTCCGGGCCCAGGGACTTGGCAGATGCTGTTGGGAGACTCTCCCGGGCCCCTCCCTGCCTCCTTCGCTTTCACTACTGAACTCCTCCTCCTCCTCCTTTGTTCCAGCTCCCTCTGCCTCCCTGGAAGCCTCCCTCCTCCACCGTGAGGCTGGGCAGGTGTGCACTGTACAGAGGGGCCAGGTCTAAGAGGCACCATTGTAGATGCTGGAGACCTGACCTTCATCCTAACCGTCACCCTTTCGGATGGAACTTCCTGCAACAGAGCTCCCCGCAGTGACGGGAACATCTGGATCTGCACCCCCATCAGGTAGCCACTGGTCACAGGTGGCTGGCTGCTGGGCACTGGAAACGTGGTGAACGCTACTGAAGAACAGAATTTTAAAATCTTATTTATTTTCAATTATGCCAAATGTAAACAGCCAGGTGTGGAGAGGGACTATCTTACTAGACTGCCTCTGGCCAGGGAAAGGGGTGCCTTTTCCTAATTTGCACACAGACCCGGTACAGAAGGCAAGGTCAGCTGTCATCCGCTCTCCTGAACTCTCCCTTCGAGCTCACAACCTGCACATGTCCCTTCACTGGGAAAGAGCGCCTCATTCACGGCCGTTGCCCCCGCCTGACTTCAGCTCCCCGAGGGCAGGGCGCAGGCTCCAGCTGGCTCCTCAGTGAAGCCCCAGCACCTGGCACCGGCTCTCCCACAAACATCTGCTGGAAGAATGAAAAATGTCCCTGGAGCCCGGCCGATGTGGCTCAGTGGTTGAGCATCGACCTATGAACCGGGAGGTCACGGTTCAATTCCCGGTCGGGGCACATGCCCTAGTGGTGGGCTTGATCCCCACTGGGGAGCGTGCAGGAGGCAGCCGATCCATGATCCTGTCTCATCATTGATGTTTCTCTTCCCTCTCCCTTCCTCTCTGAAATCAATAAAAATACATTTATTTAAATAAAAAAGAAAAATGCCCCCAGATCTTTGTGGCAATTGCCGTTTTCTATCCCCCAGCATTCCCTTGGGGCCTCGAACCCCATCCACCCCCTGAGGATGCCCAGATTTGTCTCCAGTCCAGACGTCTTTCCTGACTCCAGACTCACGCAGCAAGAGCCTGCTCAGCACTTCCACGCGATGGCCAACCGGCCTCTCCATGCTTCTGTCTGGATACCCAACGGCATCCTCTCAAACTCACTCTGTCCTCTACGTCCCAACTGGGGTCCTGAAACTCCTCCCCACACCTGCTCCTCCCGCCATCCTCCCCAACTCAGAAAGAGGACAAATCCATCCTTCTAGGCACTCAGGCCCAAAGGCGGGGTCATCCTGGACACCCCTGTTTCTCACACATTCAACGCACCAGCATTGAGCCATCACGTTCAAAACAGATCCAGAATCCAACCGCTTCTCAACCCTTGTATGAGCCACCCATATACCCTGGACGGTAGAGGTGGCCGAAGCACTGGGCTCCCAGCTCCCATCCTCCATCCCGTCTATGCCTACATGGTCACCAGAGGGCGCTGCTGTAATCTGAGCCCACTCATGTCCCTCTTCCGTTTACAGCCCTCCTGTGGCTTCCACCTCACTCCCTGTCCTCACCTGTGTCCCACGAGGCCCTGCAGGATCTGGCCCCACTCCCCTCCCTGCCCTCACCGCCAGCCCTGCCTGCCTCACTCACTCAGCTTTAGCCCCACCCACTTCATTGCTGTTCCTCCTGCACTCCTGCTGGGCCTTTGCACTTACTGTGTCTGCAGCTCTCCACATGGCTCACTCTTGCCTCCTCCAGGTCTCTGCTCAAACTCCAGCCCCTCAGTGAGGCCGTCCCTGATCACCATACCTAAAATTGCAAAATACTTCTGCTTTCTCTCTTTAATTACTTACCAGATTTAGACAAAAATAAAATACAGGACACCAAGTTAAATTTGATTTGCAGATCAATGACAAATAATTTTGCAGTTTAAGTTTGTCTCATGCACTATTCGATATGCATGGGACATAATTATACTTAAAAAATTGTTCATAGCTTATCTGAAATTCAACTGTAACTGGGTAGAGAGGGTTGAATGGTATCCCCTAAAAATGCATGCCCTCTCGGAGCCTGAGAGTATGTTTCATTTGCCTAGAGTTTTTGCAGGTGTAATTAAGATAAGGATTGAGAAGAGATCATACTGGATTGAGGCGGATCCTAAATCCAATGAGGGTGTCCTTATAGGAGACAGAGAAGGACATAGAGAGGCACAGAGAAGAAGACGATGTGAAGATGGAGAGGGAGTGATGTGTCCACAAGCCAAGGACTGCCAGCAGCCACCAGCAGCTTAAGAGAGAGACCTGGGATGATTTCCCCCTCAGAGCCACCAGCAGAAACTAACTCTGCCCACGCCTTCCGGACTCCTGAACGCGGATAGAATACATTTCTGTTGTTTTAAGCCACCCAGTTCACGGCAGCAGGAACAAATGAATAAACAGGGCTTCCTGTACTTTACCTGGCAACCCTGTCCTTAGCACTCAGCATCTCTTATCGTATTTCCCTTCTTCCCTTTGTTGAGGGCCTGTCTCCCTCACTAGAACATGACCAAACGAGGCAGATACACACATATGTCGGGCTCGCTGCTGTGTCCTGGGGCCTAGAACACAGTAGGCGCTCAATAAATATATACTGAGAAAATGAATGAATGAATGAATGAATGAATGAGGGAAAGGAGGAACAGAGAGCGGTCACCTGCCAAGGTCACCTGCATGACTAGTGAACCACAAAGCCAGCTTTTGAACCGGGGCGATTCTTATTCTTTTCCTGCCCCAGGCTGCTTCCTCAAGGGACTTAAGTCACCTACAACTGGTCACCCAGTATCTCATCCCCCTCTGGTGCTTCCTCCCCGGCCCTCTCAGTACCTCAGTTGATTTTTTAAAAAAAATATATTTCTTTATTGATTTCAGAGAGGAAGGGAGAGGGAGAGAGACAGAAACATCAATGATGAGACAGAATCATTGACCGGCTGCCTCCTGCACATCCCCTACTGGGGATTGAGCCTGCAACCCAGGCATGTACCCTTGGCTGGAATCGAACCTGGGACCCTTCAGTCTGCAGGCTGATGCTCTATCCACTGAGCCAAACCAGCCAGGGCTCAGTAGCTCAGTTTAAAACCTCCTGCCTTCCTGGCCGATGTGGCTCAGTTGGTTGGGTGTTGTCCTGTGCACTGAAAGGTTGCCAGTTGGATTCCTGGTCAGGGCACATGCCCAGGTTGTGGGCTCGATCCCTGGTAGGGGGCATGCAGGAGGCAGCTGATGGATGTTTCGTGTTCACATCAATGTTTCTCTTTCTCTTCCTCTCTCTAAAAATCAATTTTAAAAAATCTTAAAATCTCCTGCTTCAGTGGGAATATGCATCTTCATTGATTATTCTTTCTATATAAATGTTTATATAATATTTATTAAAATAACAGCAATAAAGGGAAGAGCTTGGAGGCAGGTGGACTGGGGCATCCATCCTGGCTCTGCCGCCTGTGAACTGTGCAATCTTGGGCACATCCTGGGCCCTCGGGGGCCTTGGTTTCTGCCTCTGCAAGCGGGGCCGATGGCAGGAGGTGCCGCCGCAGGAAGGAGTCAGTGAGCCCAGCGCAGAGTGAGTGCTCAGCAAGGAGGCCATTGTCCGCTGCTGCTGTTCAAAGCAAAGAGGGGACCTGCAGGAGGGCGTGGCAGTGTGCAGTGAGGGGTTAACTCAGCAGGCCTGGGTTGCCCCAACCCTGCACATTTCCAACAAAGGACAGGCCCTTGAAGGGCTCCTGGGCGAGAACCTTGGAATGCCCTGCCTGATTAAAGTGTCTTAGTTTAGCATGCATGGCCAGTGTGGCTCAGTTGGTTGAGCATCGTCTAGTGCACCAGGAGGTCACAAGTTCAATTCCTGGTCAGGGCACATGCCTGGGTTTGGGGATCAATCCCTAATAGGGGCATGCAGAAAGCAGCTGATCGATGTTTCTATCACCTTCTCCCTTCCTCTCTCTAAAATCAATAAAAACATTTATATTTTTAAAAAAGTGTCTTGGGCCCTTGCTGGTTTGGCTCAGTGAGTAGGGCGTCAGCCTATGGACTGAAGGGTCCCGGGTTCAATTCCAGTCAAGGGCATATGCCTAGGTTGCTGGCTCAATCCCCAGTGGGGGGCATTCAGGAGGCAGCCAATCAATGATTCGCTCTGAAATAAATAAAAATACATATTTTTTAAAAAGTGTCTTGGGCCCAGCCAGGATGGCTCATGAGCATCGACCTATGAACCAGGAAGTCACAGTTCAATTCCCAGTCGGTGTACATGCCCGGGTTGCAGGCTTAATCCCCAATAGGAGGCATGGAGGAGGCAGGTGTGAGCAATGGTTCTCTCTCCTCATTGATGTTTCTCTCTCTCCCTCTCCCTTCCTCTCTGAAATCAATAAAAAAATATTTTTTTAAAAAGTGTCTTGAGCCCTGACCGGTTTGGCTCAGTGGAATATGCATCATCGGCCTGCGGACTCAAGGGTCCCAGGTTCGATTCCGGTCAAGGGCATGTACCTTGGTTGTGGGCACATCCCCAGTAAGGGGTGTGCAGGAGGCAGCTGATTGATGTTTCTCTCTCATCAATGTTTCTAACACTCTATCCCTCTCCCTTCCTCTCTGTAAAAAATCAATAAAATATATTTTAAAAAATAAATAAAATCCAGAGGCCAGTGGGAAGTTCTCAATGAAAGCAGATGGCTGAGGACGGTTTAAAAAAAAAAAAAGTGTCTTGGGCCCTAGCCAGTTTGACTCAGTAGATAGAGCGTCGGCCTGTGGACTGAAGGGTCCAGGCTCGATTCTGGTCAGGGGCACATGGCCGGGTTGTGGGCTTGATCCCCAATAGGGGGCAGGCAAGAGGCAGCCGATCAATCTCTCATCATTGATGTTTCAATCTCTCCCTCTCCCTTCTTCTCTGAAATAAATAAAGATATTTTAAAAAATAATAAAAAGTGCCTTGGTGTACCCAGGGCCTTGGGCCACACTGGATGTCTATGCTAACAATGTGATTGATGGTGGGAGTCTTGGGCCATGAGGTAGTCTGACCACTGGAGGGGCTGGAGACTGAGTAACTAGGATAGTGACACAGGTGGCCAGCCAGGCCTATATGACCAAACTCCAATAAAAACCCTGGACAGAGCCCGGGTGAGCTTCCCTGGTTGGCAGTACTCCATATGTGTTGTCACATGGTGTTGGTGGGAGAATTCAGTGCTGTTCTAGAGGCAATTCTGGGAGAGGTCAGGTGGCAGCTCTGGCTCCTCTGGGCCCTGCCCGTGGCCCTTTTCCTTTGCTAACTGAGTTCACCATCTTTTCACTGTGTAATAAACTACCACTACAAGCATCACAGCTTTCTTGAGCTCTGGAAGTCCCTCTAGAAAAATCTATGAATCTGAGGGTGGTCGTGGGGACCCTCAGCACAGGCAGGGCCCAGGGAGGAGAAGGAGGAGGCGGCTAAGAATGTCTCTTCGGACACCACTCCCTCCTGGGGTTCTACTTCTCTCTCTGAGGCTCCTTGTCCACCCTCCTCCCCAGTTCCAGTTCCCCTTCCTGATCTCAGGGCTGGCACACCCCGGGGTTCGGCTAATTCCCCTCATGGCACCCTTTAGTACCATCTAGATCCTCCCAGGTTGCTTCTCAGCCCAGACTCCCCTCCCCTGACCTCCAGACCCCACATTCAAGTCCACCTCTCTATCTGCCTGACAGGTGGCTCAAATTCCTAAGTCCAAAGCTGACCTCTCAATCTTCCCTGCAGATCTGCCTCTCGCCCCTGCCCCGTCATCCGCGTCTCAGAAAATGGCAGCTCCATCCTTCTGGGGAGCGGGCCAGAACCGCTGGAGGCACCCTGGACTCCTCTCTTTCCCTCACCACCCGGCCCACACAGCTGAGTGCTGCAGCCTCCCAGCTATTACCAGCGTCTGCCCACTTTTCACCACTTCCACTGCTATTACTCTTGTCGGAGCTGCCATTACCTCTCTCCGGGACAAGCATAATAGACTCTTTACTAGACCTCTCTGCCTCTGACAGTCTGTTCCCTACACGGCAGCCAGAAGGATCCTGTTAACAACTAAATCAGTTCCTCCTCTGCTCAGAGCCCTCCTGTGGCTCCCGGCTCACTTAGAGTAAAAGCAATGTCCTCCCCGTGGCCCGCCAGGCCAGGCACAATTTGCCCCCACACCCGCTCTGCTCTCACCTTCCGCCTCTCTCCCTCCCCTCCAGCTACAGCTGTCCTTTAGCTGTTTCTTCCACACTCTCACCTCAGGACCTTTGCACTTGCTTTTCCTTCTGCCTGGAATGTCCTCCCCAGACATCCATCACGCACATCATGCATGCTCCTTTCTCTTCACTCAGGTCTTAGCTTGCCTGCCACCTCCTCATCCCAGACCACCCTGTCTAAAACAGGCCCCCATCTCATCCCTGTCTGACCTGCTTCAACCTCCGCTTCATGGTTCTTCACAGCACTTACCACTCCAGGTATCAGATTTCATATTTACTTATTATCTCCCCAACTGGAATGCTGGCTCCTGAGGGTGTGGCTTTGCTGGAACTGTTCCCCGCAGCACCCCCAGGGCTTAAAACAGGGCCAGATTCCACTTAGGTGCTCAGAGAACTTTTGCTGAATGAACGGATGAGCAAACAAGCATGGCTGGGCAGGAGGGGCCCCGCCCTCACCTGCAGCCGGTTCAGGATTTGATGGTAGTGGAACAAGGTGCAGACGTCCACGTGGGCAGAGAACTCTTCCAAGGCCGCCTTCTCTGCAGGACTGGAGTGGAATTCCTGTTACCTCGGGAAGCAAAACTGATCATTAGGCCTCTCTCCCCTTCCTCGTGGGAAGGAATTCTTTCCCTGGCAGCCCATACCGACAGTCAGAACTCTGGGCTTTTCAAAATGTTGTTTTTGTTTGGGGGAGGGTGTCCATTTTATTGACCAAGAAACTGAGGTAGCCTGGCATAGTAAAAAAAAACAGATGACTGAAAGAGCTGAGAGCTCAAGTTCTCACTTTGACGCTGACTCACCAACATTCACACAATGCTTACCGTGCGCCAGGCACTGCTTGCCCACATGAGAAGCAAGGAGGCCAATGGAATTATAACCCCATTTTTCAGAGGGAGAAAATGAGGCTCAGGGAGTCACCCTCTGAGGACCACAATGTCTAGATACAGAGAGACTGAAAATCCACTCTAGGCCTGTCTGACCCCAGAGCACACATATTTAACCAATTATGTATGCTCGTCACTTCCCTTCTTCTGCTGCGGTGCCCTCATTTATAAAATGGGGGTGATGGTGGTATCTCTCTTATTGGGTTGTTCTGATGATTCAATACATGGAAAATGCTTAGCACGGTGCCATATAGTAAGAGCTCACACAGTGTGATAATAATTATGATTATGCTTTCGTAGGTATAATTATCATTAGATAGTAGTAATAGTAATGATGATGATGATTATACACATTTTGCAAAGGGGAAAAACCATGCCCCAGAGAGTGCTTGTTCAAGCCTCAGAACAAGCGATAGCGTCGGAATCGCTGCTACATTTGCATCTCAGAGGTCTTCTCCCCCTCCCCTACGTGCCAATTCACTTCGCGCCCACTAGAGACTGTAAGGGGAACAGGAACTACAACTCCCAGGAGGGGCCAGGGCAGCCCTCTATAGCATGCACGGCCCTGCCGCCGCAAGGCCTGCCGGGAGTCGTAGGCCCCAGGCTCTTGGACCCCGGACGGGCGATACCTGAATCAGGAGGCGGAGCAGCTGCTCCTTGGAGAATGGGATGAACCGCTCCTGATACTGCTGCGCCCAGTCGCGGGGCTCCGTGGGGTTCCACATCCTGCGGTACTCCCCCATCTTGGCCGCCAGCGAGGACAGGGCCCGGGTGGGCCCCAGGAGCGCGGGCAAGACTGGCCATCTTCGGACCCAGGATGCCCAGACCCCCCGGGTCACATGCAACATGGCCAGCCCCTGTGCCCGGAGCCTAAACGAGGGAAATGGGTAGGGGGTCAAAGGACATCTGATGGAAAAGCGCCCTCTCCGCCTCCCTGTCTCAATCTCCGGGAGCTGTCCCTACCCCAGGCGGGGCGCAGAGCCCGTCCCCGCTTCTCGCGGGTCCCCTCCCACATTGCTCAGTTGACCTGGGTCCCAGGGAAGGGTCAGAGGTCTTAGGTCCCGGGGCGTTTTGAGGGCCTGGACACCCTGTCGTGGTACAACTGGTTTCTGCGGGGTCTAGGCGATGAGGTGGATCACTGGAGCTTAGGAGAAGCTCGGAAAGGCTACACTGAGGATGCAGGGCCGTCCAGCCCTGGCCATGCAATCCCCCTCCCTCCCCTCACCTTAGCCAACGCTCGACTGTCATTGAGCCTCCTGCGCATGTGCAGGAAGGCTTTCTGGTCCCCCAAGACTCGGCTTCATCCAGCAGGAGGACGCATGCGCAAAACCTGGGTCACTGAGCGCTGTCCATTTCTTTCCTCTAAAGCCGTCTCAACTGCGCACGAGCAATATGCCTGCCTTGCTCCAGTACCGGCCTGGTTCTGGGTGCGCGCATGCGCAGCAGGAATGTCTCCTTGTCCCCGCGCTGCAAAGAGAAGGGGACGCAGCGGGCGCGAGACTCCCGGGAGCGCTGGGGCGGGGCGGGGCCCCCGCGCGCACGGCCCGCCAACGGCGGGCGCCCAACGTCCGCTGTGGCCACGCCCCCCGCTCGTGTCCGCTACTGAGTGGGAGGGCAAGGGAAGGGGGCGGGCCTTGGGCGCAGCCAATCAGCTGTGGAGGAGCGAAAAAGGCGGGAAAAAGCGGAAGCAAAAGAAGTCTGAGGTGGCGCAGGGGACCGGGATGGGGAGGGTGGGCGAAAGGAAGAGCGGGCCCCCAGGTGACGCAGGCCGGGCCTCAGAGTAGGGGTGACCCTTTGTCAGGCAGTGTTCCCCCCCGCAAGCCCCACCACCCCCATTTCACGTCCTTAAAGGGAAGACCCTGATTCTAAGAAGGTAACCGAGTGCCGGGGGCTTGGCCTCCTCATTCTGCGGGGACAGCTCAGTTCTAAGCCCAGGTCCCCACACGTCTGAGATCCAGGCCCCCCAACCTGAGAAAACGCCCTTTTATGAAGATAGAGCTGAATTCTAGGTGGAGGCCTGTATGCCAAGGAAATAACCCCGATTCCTAAGGACAGCCTAAAATGTTCCCTGTTCTCCCGGGGTTCTCCATTATGGGCGCTGACACCCCAAACCTGAAAGGGATCCCCCTGGTTCAGGTCTTCCAGGTCTGACCCAGTGCCTCAACTCCCTGGAAACGCCACTGTGTCCTTCAGAGGGGCGCTGTGCTCCCGTGTCAGTGCCGTGACCCCAATGTCCCAGCCCTCTCTCCACCCCTTCTCCCTGCCTGGGATTTCCTCACCAGCACCTCCCCCTGGGCCCCCCAGGTGCCCCCTCACCTGGTGACCCTTCCTCTAGAATTCTCAGGACCCCCCTTACCCTGCACCCCAACTCATGGGATCCTCGGCAAACCTCTCATCCTACACCCCAGCTCTGGGACCCCCAGCAGCCCTTGCACCCCACGCCCCAACTCCTAAGAACCCTACCAGACCCTGCACCCCACGCAACCCCATTTCGGGGACCCCCAGCTCTCCCCCCTCTCATGTCCCCTTCTCCGGGGACCCCCCCAGAAGTTCCTTCCCCCCATGCCCCTGACCCTAACCGCCCCCCACCCGTCTTGTCGTCGAGCAGCCGAGCCCCAGGGTGAGCCCGGAGCCCCTGGGAGCCCGCAGAGCAGCCCCGCTCCCGCCGCCCCGGGCCCCGGGGGCAGAGCAGCCGCCATGCACATCCCCGAGAGCCTGCAGGACCTGGCGGACAGCGACGCCGTGCAGTTCCTGAAGCGGCCCAAGACCGTCACGAGGATCTTCGCAGGGGTGAGCGCCCGGGCCGGCGGCCGTGGGTGCGGGAAGCAGGGCTCAGCCCGCAGGGTGCGGGGCAGGAGGGGCCAGAGGGGAAGGAGCCCGAGGCAGCTGATAGCGGGTCACCTTTACGGAGCACCCGCCCGCCGGCCCTGCCCGCTGCCCCAGCACATCCTCCTCTCACGGAAGAAACAGCCCTGCAGAGCAGGTGCTGGGAGCCCCATTTCAATATACTTTTATTATTATTATTATTATTATTATTGAATTCAGAGAGGAAGGGAGAGGGGAGAGAGAGATAGAAACATCAGTGATGAGAGAGCCCCCTGTTGGGGATGGAGCCGCAACCCCGGGCATGTGCCCTTGATCGGAATCGAACCCGGGACCCTTCAGTCAGCAGGCCGACGCTCTATCCACTGAGCAAAACCAGCCAGGGCGTGAGCCCCATTTTTGAGATGAGAAAACTGAGATCAGAGAAGTTGAATCATTTTTGGTTTTTAAAATATATCTTTATTGATCTCAGAGAGGAAGGGAGAGGGAGAGAGAGAGAGAAACATCCATGATGAGAGAGAATCATCCATTGGCTGCTTCCCGCACGCCCCCCACTGGGGATCGAGCCCGCAACCCCGGGCATGTGCCCTTAGCAGGAATCGAACCCGGGACCCTTCAGTCCGCAGGCCGACGCTCTATCCACTGAGCCACACCGGCTAGGGCCCATGTGACTATTTCCACTTAAACTAATTAAAATGTCCCGTTTTCAGTCACGGGGCCACATGTCAGGTGCCCCACAGCCACAGGGGCTGGTGGCTCGCGTCCGGGGCAGATGGAGGACATTTCCATCATGTTGGCTACGGTCACACCCAGAGGCGGGGCCCGGACTCAGACGGGGGTCTGCGAGGTGCCACGCCTGTTCGTTCTCCCCCTTTCAGACGAGGGACGAGGAGAGCGGCAGGGGCTGGGGCCTCGGGGACGGAGTGGCACCCAGAGGCGGGATGAGAGTCTGCAGCGTAGACCCGAGACACCAGATGCTGGGCGGGCACTGCGCCGGGCACGGTGCCAGGCAAGGGTCTTACAGGCCTGCGTTTAATCCGCACCCCATTCCCGAAGAGTCGAGACTCCTGGGCTCAGATCCGCATTCAGCCCAAACTCTGCTGTGTGACCTGGGGCCAGTCACTGCCCCTCTCTGGGCTCTGGGCGGTGCTGCCTCTGTTATTCTCCTTTGACAGAGTTGGAAACTGAGGCCCAGGGAGATGGTGAGACACGATCGGGGTCATGGGAGCAGGTGAGGGGCCCTGGGTCAAACCCAGGGACCTAATCCAGAGTCTCCCCTTGCGACCCCTTCCGGAGCCTGTGGTCGGCAGAGCCCGCAGGCCTGGCTTGGAGTCCCGGCCGGGTCTCATGCAGGTCCATGGAGGGTGACGGACGCCCCCGTTTGCCTGGTGTCATGATCCACAGCACCCCCTTTTCTTCTCAAAAGCACCCGGTTTTGTTTGATAACGTACCGAGTCCCCCTCTGCCTGTGTGACCTTGAGCAAGTGCTTCATTTCTCTGACCCCCCTGCACCCTCGTGTGTAAGACGTGGGCCCTAATATCCCGCTCACGGGAAGGACTGCGGTGAGAATGAAGCGAGTTAGCGTCCCTAAACTGATAGACATGGGCCTGGCACGTGGCCAGCTTCCGTCAAATAGCGATTATTATTGGGACAAATAATTACTTGTGAGCGAGGAGAGGGATGAGATTGGGGGAGGGGGGACCCTAGGGTGATGGGGACTTGTGTCCACTGTCCCGCTTGGCCAGGGGAAGAGGAGTTACGAATCCCACCTCCTAGTTCCAGGGCATTATCACCCCTGGCTGACTCAAGGGGAAACTGAGGCCCACGGAGATTGGGTGACTTGCCCAAGGACATCACGCAGCTGGTGAGAGGAGCCGCACACTTCAAACTCCAGGAGGAAGGGCGGTGGCGAGGGAGGAGGAGGCCCAGCTGGTGCAGACCGGTGTGGGGGGCGGGGGGGGGGAGGGCTGCCGGCCAGAAGGTTCGGTCACAGACTTTGCCCGCTGCCTGCATCACCCTCCCTCCCTCCCAGCTCTCCTTCCCCCCTGGCTGGCTCCTCGGGAGGGACTCTCTGGGCAGCTGGCGCTTGTCTTGGCTGCCGCCTGCCAGCTGGTGCCTTAACTGATGAATCTTTGCTCCCTCCCTGGGGACCGGCCAGAGAGGGCGCGGAAGGAGGTTTGGACTCGGGCTTCCGAGGGCTCGGGTCCCTCCCGCCCGGCAGAGCCACCTCCCCACGTCTCCAGTGCCACAGCCCAAGGTTTGGGGGGGGGGGTCAGTGCACAGACAACCCCCCCCCCCCGCAGCTAGAAGTCAGGAGGGCTGGGTCCCCATCCCCGCTCCCCCACTGACTGACCTTGAGAGGACACTTGGTCCCCTCCCTGGGTGAGTCCCAAGAACGATCATCAGGGCCAGGCCCCCCACCCCACCCCGCACACCCCCTCCTCACAGCACAGAGACAGACCGGGAAACTGAGGCTCCAAGAAGTGAGGGGTTCGCCCAAGGCCACACAGCTGGCAGAGGCAGCCGTGTCTGGCTCTTTGCACGCCGCCATAATGGCTTCGATTTATCACCTGTGAAACAGGGATGGATTGGTAACAGCCAGCGTGCGGAGCTGGTGTGGGTCTCGGGGAGGGGATGCAGGTAACACGGATACAGGCTCAGAAACGATCTATGGGCCTGCTGGTCCTTGACCTGGCTCCGCCCCAGGCCATCAGGCAAGACGACCCCCCTTTATGGATTCGGTTCTTCATCCTGAAACAGATGGAGGCCAACACCCTTAGCAATGCCGCCGAGCTGGACAAAAAGAGGGACTCGCTGCCATTATCGTAATTGTTGTTGTTATTATTATTATTCAGCGAAGACAAGACAAAAGGGAAGAGGAGGAACAGAGGCCGAGGAGTTCAGGGGTTCATCCGTTGCCTCCCTAGTCCCCACTCTGAAGGTCAGGGCCAGAGCACAGAAGAAAGGCCCAAGGTCATTCCCTTTTTCACACACATTTGCTGAGGTCCATTCTGGTGCTCGGTGCTCGGGGTAGAAGGGTCCCACGTGGACCTGTCCAGAAGGAGTTCAAATCCAAATGGATTCCCCCTCCCGGCTGGTGTGGCTCAGTGGTCGAACGTCGACCTACGAACCAAGAGGTCACCAGTTCGATTCCCAGTCAGGGCACATGCCGGGGTTGTGGGCTCGATCTCCAGGAGGGGGGTGTGCAGGAGGCAGCCGATCAGTGTTTCTCTCTCATCATTGATGTTTCTCTCTCTCTCCCTCTCCTTTCCTCTCTGAAATCAATGAAAACATTTTTTTTTTTTAAATGGACTCCCCTACCCCACCCTCCCCTGGCTCTGGTCCCAGCCAGCACTGCCACGTCCATCAATCCCCAACGCCTGTTTGACGTCCTAAATATCACTGGGTTCCTCAGAGCCCCAACCTCAGCTCAGCGCTCAGCACCCCTCGCCTGGGCCTTCCCACCAGTCTCTCTGATCTGTTGGCTTCTTGTCTTGCGCCCTCCGAGCCATCATGACCCTGCAGATTCGCTCTGACTCCCGGGTCTGACCCTGGCCATCCTCCGCTCAGAATCACTCCATGCCTGTCATTCAATCCACGTAAGAAATGTCGCTTTCCCCGGCTCCCCGTACCAGACCCCTCGGTCTGGTGTTCAGCCTCTGAGCCTGGGCCCCCGCCCACTTTTCCAGCCTCCTCACACCGCATCCTTCTTATGCAGTTTCGCTCCGGTCCCTGAAGGAGCCCCGCTCTGCGGCATCTGGCTTTAGCACACACGGTGCGTCCTGCCTGGCATGCCCTTCCTCCTCTGCCTGCCTGGGAAGCGCCTCGTTCTTTAAGATGCAGTTCAGATCTCATTCTATTTCCTCCTCAATCCAGCCCCACAACTTCAGTTCCGGCTCAGACCTTGACTCTCTCCCTGACCCCAGGCCCCAGGCCCCTCCCAGCCTCCAATCTCCAGTCTCACCCCCTCCGGTCCATCTCTACAGGCCCCAAAGGCACCCAGAGCTGCCCCTGCCCCTCCTGGCTCCCTATTGCCCCCTGGCAACGTCCCTATTTCCCCGCCTTTCCCACCTGCATCACTCCACAGCCATCGCCTCCTCCGTCCCCGATGCCTTCCTGGATCGATTCCCGCGCCCACCCCATAGCGCACCGGTTCCTTCCATATCGGGTGTGGACCTCCCCACGCTGCACTGTGACTGCCTGGGACGAATAATGGGGATGTAAAGTTTTCATTGAGTGGCATTGAGAGGAACCTCTGACTCAGGAGCCAGACAGCTCGGTCCCAACCCAGCACTGCCGCTTGCTAACTGGGTGGCTCCGGGTGATTCCTCGCCTCCCTGTGCCTCAGTTCCATCACCCAAAACACGGGGCTGCTAGAAGTACCCACACCCCGGGGCGGCTGCAAGGATGGCACAGGTTGGCGCTTAATAAACACCTCGGAAGACAAGCGTGGACCCAGACAATTGTACTAGAGTGCGCTCCGTGAGAACGAAAACAAAAAAGAAAATGTTCCTGTTTGTTAGGTCCTAGGGGTCTGTTACATTTCTCTCCATACTTGTCTGTATTTGGGGAGTATCTCATAAATTTATTTTAAAAACTGAATAGGGCCGAAACCGGTTTGGCTCAGTGGATAGAGCGTAGGCCCGCGGACTGAAGGGTCCCAGGTTCGATTCCGGTCAGGGGCATGTACCTTGGTTGCGGGCACATCCCCAGTGGGAGGTGTGCAGGGGGCAGCTGATCGATGTTTCTCATCGATTTTCTAACTCTCTATCCCTCTCCCTTCCTCTCTGTAAAAAATCAATGAAATATATATTTTTAAAAATTGAATAGGGATTAGCCAAGCTGGGCGGGAGGAGGGAGTTGCAGGCAGCGGGAGGAGCTGGAGGCAGAGAATCATCACGCTGCCAACACTGAGCGGCTGCTGCGTCCCGGGCACTGGGCGAAGCATTTGATGTTGGTACCTGGGTTTGGTGGCAGGTCCCTGACAGAGGGGGAGGAGGTGAGGCGAGGTGACTGGGGAGAGCACAGACCAGGCTGGGCCTCACAGGGGCTGTGGCGAGGGCCCCGGGGGAGAGGAGGCCCCAGCTGGGATGGGAAGGTGGTTGAGGGGCAACAGCAGGAACAGGGCTTGGAGGCTCTGAGGACTGGATGGGAGGGAGGGGCCAGAGCTGCCCACGGGTGGATAGCAGGGTCTGGTCTACAGATGGGGGGACCCAGGGGGCACAAAAGGGTTTGGGGGGAGGCTGAGCTCCACTCGGGGCCCTGGAACCTGCTCCCGCCTCCGCAGATCTTCGCCCTCATCGTCTTCTCCTCCCTGCTGACCGATGGCTACCAGAACAAGACGGACTCTTCGCAGCTCCGCTGTGTCCTCAACAGCAACAACGCGGCCTGCAGCTTCGCCGTGGGGGCCGGCCTCCTGGCCCTGCTCAGCTGCCTGGTCTTCCTGGCCCTGGACGCCCACGAGGGCCACATCGCCTGCACCCGCTTCAGGACGGCTTTCCAGCTCCTGGACTTCATCCTGGCCGGTGAGCCGGGACCACTGCCCGCAGCCCCCAGCCCTCCCTGGCCCGGGGACCCCAGCACCCCGCCCTCCCCCGCCCAGCCGGCCACGTGGAACCCAAAGCGCTGTCCCGCCCTTCTCACGCTCACTGCACCTGCAGTTTCCTCCCCTGGGAATTATCACTCTGTCCTTTAGACTCAGCGTAAGGGTCAACTCTTCCGATCCCCGGGCCCGTTCTAGAAACCGCCCTCTGCTCACTCTTCCTCCTCCTCCTCCTCCTCCCGCTCCCCTCCCTCCTCCTCTGCACAGGGCCAATCCCAGCATCGCCGGGCTGGGAGGCCCTCAGTGGGCACTGGGTCCATGCCCTCCGAGAGAACTTCTGTTTGGTACCTGCGCTTCCCACACAGGAGCCGCCGGCCACATGTGGCCCCTGAGCACTTGAAGTGGGACCATGGGGCTGAATTTTTTAAAATATGTTTTCATTGATTTCAGAGAAGAGGGGAGAGAGAGAGAAGCATCAATGATGAGAATCATTGATCGGCTGCCTCCTGCACGCCTCCTACTGGGGATCAAGCCCAAACCCTGGGCATGTGCCTTGACCTGGAATCGAACCGAGACCTCCTGGTTCGTGGGTCGATGCTCAACCACTGAGCCACACTGGCCGGGCGGAGCTGAATTATTTTGACTTTTATTTTAATATAATGAAATGTAAACAGCCACGTGTGGCCGTGGGCAGTGCAGCTCCACTCCAGCGGCACACCTTACGGAGGCTGGAGGGAGAGGCCCTTTCCAGGCCAGCAGCCCTTCCTGAACAGCTCTCCCCCCACCCCCCTTCTCTCCTGCGCCCCCAGTCCTCTGGGCAGGCATCTGGTTCCTGGGTTTCTGCTTCCTGGCCAACCAGTGGCACTACTCGCCACCCAAACAGTTCCTCCTGGGGAACAGCAGCGCCAAGGCCTCCATCACCTTCGCTTTCTTCTCCGTCCCCATCTGGGTGAGGATGAGCCGCCCCCCCCCCACCCCCGGGCCCCCTCTGCAGGGCGGGGCGGGGCGGGAGGGCTAGCCCATCCTCCCGCTCACTCAGCTCCCGGGGCCTCCGCTCACCCTTTCCCTGGCTCCCAGGCAAATCGGAAAGAGGGCGCCCCTTCCTCCAAGGCCTTGTGTGGGTGACTGTTGAGCCGGGTGACAAGTGAGCAGTGGGCACAGCCGCGCCCTGCGTCTCCCCACAGGCCAGGCCCCGGGCCCAGTCCCTCCTTCTCCCGCCCAGCCCAAGCCAGCCTCCAGCACGCCCTTCTCCGCCCGCAGATATTCCAGGCCTACCTGGCCTTCCAGGACCTCCGCAATGACGCTCCAGTCCCCTACAAGCGCTCCCTGGATGAGGGGGGCGTGGTGCTGACCACCCTCTCGCCGCCCTCTGCCGCCAGCCCTATCAACACGCCCGCCACCGGCCCCAACAGCATGAGCTACGCCAGCTCCGCCCTGTCCCCCTATCTGACCACCGCGAAGGTCCCCCGCCTCGCTATGATGCCCGACAACTAGACTCGCCCGTCCCCTCAGTAAAGAGCTCACCCTCCCTGCAGAAGGGTTTCTGGAAACAGCCCTCGGTCCTGCTCGTGTCTGTGCCGCGCCAGCGCCTGGAGTGGCCGGGGGCGGGGAGAAACGCAACAAGGTCACCTCAGGGGTCACCACGTGGGTCCCTACCACCTCCGGGACCCTCCATCTGGGTGCCACCGTGGTAGCTACACATTAGAAGTGGGGACAGGACAGGGACATAGCTCCTCCCATTAGCCGTGGAGGGGGGCACGCGGTATCCCGCTGCGCAGTTGAGGAAGTTCAAGTTCAGAGAGCGCGCTAAGCATCAGGGTCAACATTGGGACCAGCCCTGTTGCTGACACCAAAGCCCAAGCTCTTTCACCCACTCCAGTGACAAGGGACCCAACTTCGTGGCTGGGGTCAGGAGGGGAGATCCTGACCTTCAAATATTTGGAGGCTTGCTGGGGAAGAGGAAGTGGTTTTATTCTAGAATCCCAAGCTTATGGAGGACTCACACCAGGCCACAAAACGCTCCTGTCTGTAGGACCAAAAAGGTCACCCCCTGGGTGAAGCAGCCGTTAAGTGCATAGTGGGGGGAGGGGCCGTGTCTAGGAGGGGAGCACCCACACTCGGTGCCCACACTCGCCACCAGGGGCCTAGAGCAGCGCTGTCCCATTGAATATGGGGCATGGAATTTTTAAAAATATATTTTTATTGATTTCAGAGAAGAAGGGAGAGGAGAGATAGGAACATCAATGATGAAAGAGAATCATTGATCGGCTGCCTCCTGCACGCCTCCCACTGGGGATCAAGCCCACAACCCCAGGCAGATGCCCTAGCCACGAATCGAACCGTGATCTCTTGGTTCATAGGTCGACACTCAACCACTGAGCAACACCGGCCAGGCAGGGCATGGAATTTTAAAAAGTAGAACAAAACAAGTGAAATTAATTTTCATATATTTTATTTAACCCAGTATATCCAAAATATTATTTCAACATGTCATCAGTATAAAAAAAATGATCCGATTATCTTACATTCTCTCATACCAAGTTTTCGAAATCCTTTGCATATTTTACATCAATTTGGACCCGGCACATTTCAAGTGCTAATGGTCACGTGTTGCTGACGGCCGCCACATTGGACCACGCAGCTAGAACCTTCTGGGTTTTCTAGAACAATCGGACATTATGCGCATTTTTTTAACGTTATGCAGGCCAAACAAAACACACTCACAGAGAGTCACGGGGGCCTGCCGAGCATTCATTTACAAGCTGGACAAAGGGATGTGAGTTGTGGGGGGTCAAACGTGGGCTCCATGGTCACTTCGTGGGGTTTCCTACGTGGCAGGCCCCGTGCTCCGTTCTGGGGGTACAGAATAGGACAGTCCCCGTGGGCATGGGGAGAAATGGCAGAGGTGGCGTGGAGGGCGGCGCTGTGACGGGGGTGGGGAGGGTGCGAGCTCTAGTCCTCATTCTGTGGCTAGCTGGCCAAGCCGGGACGTCTCACCTAGCTTATCCGGCCCGATCCGTGTTGGCCGGAAAGCTAGGGACTGGGACCCACGAGAGCGATGGCTTTCCAACCGCACGCATTCCAAGAGGCGCCGCTCCCAGCCCCAAGCCCACCCTCGCAGCCCTGTTCCCGCTTCCCACATCACCTTATCTACCAGGCTTCTGGGCAACATCCCTCTAAACAGGAGGCCCCTGGGCTTAAAAGAAAGAAAAACATAAATAGCTGGAACACCCCACAGCAGTGACTAAACCCAGGCTCCAGCATGAGGACGCTGGGCACAAACCCGCCTCTGCCACTCGCCCTCCAAGCCTCGGTTTCCTCCTCCAGGGCCCCCTTCAGGGGTGCGGAGGGCCCGGGGGCTCCTCCACGGAACCCACGTGGCCTGGCGCTAGCAAAACGCTCAGGAAGGGCCGGCTACCGCCTCCGGAAGCTTCCAGAGCCATCCTCCGGAGACCTGGGGGCGGTGAGGGGTCTCAGCAGACGTCCAGGGAGTCTGAAACCGGGGGCCCAGCCCCCAAAGCTTCCCAGGGCCAGGCAGGGGAGGCCAAGGAAGGAAACAGGCCAGGTGTCAAGCCCCACAGGAGGGAGGCGGGGAAACTACCTCCCTTTCCTTCTCACTCCACAAACACAACCAGAAAACAACACGGCAGGCCCGCAGTGACACAAGGACCCTCCGCCAAGCCCTGGGACGGGCAGAGAGCACCCACCCACATTCAGCCCAGCCACCTGCTGCCGCCCGAGAGGGGGACCAGCCACTGTCACGCTGATGGGTGTTTTTTTCAAGAGAAGCCAGAAATTCAGATTTTCATGCGAAACTCTGGTTTTTAAAGACTGGCAACTGATTCCTTTTTTTTGGGGGGGGGGGGGGGGGAAGAAACAGAATGGCGCAATAAAACACCAGATGAGGGTGGGACGGGGCTGCCTGGTGGTGACCCTGAGCTTCGGGAGAACAGCCAGGGAGGTTCTGTGCTGCGACAGGAGGAATCTTCGGGGGATTTTTCTCCAAAGCATCTTCCCCCGTGGCACCGTGAGGACTCGGGGTACAGCTCAGAGTCTCAGGAAACCCAGTTTCTCGTCTTCCTGCTCCTCCCAGGCCTCGGCCGCCTGCGGACGGTCAACGGGACAAAACAGAAGCAGACGGGGGCTGGGGCGGGACCCCACAAACGCCAGAGAGAGGGCAAGGAGTAGCAAAAGAGAGGCATAATTTTCCTCGGTTTATTTCAAGAGAACAAAGAAATCAACCATCGTTCTGTACAAAAACATGGTGGCAGTCACGGCGACCCTGGAGCCAGCCCCCTAAATGCCCGAAAAACGAGGACGAGACTAAAAACCCCAAACTCTGGGGAAAATTATGAAAAATCAGGGCAGACCATTCCTCCCCTCCTCCTTTCCCCAGCCCAGAAGTTGGGGGGCAGGGGCTGTGTCCTGGGTGGGAGGTGGGAGGTCGGGAAGGCCGTGCAGGCAGATTTAGTGTTTGGCAAACAGTGGGGCTGGGGGTAGGATCCGGAAGGGAGCTAAGGGGCTTGGGAGAGAGAAAAGCTCTCCCACCCTGCACCCCGCCCCCCAATACAGGATACTTGGAGCGGTTTATAAAAATCGGGGCCAGAAAGTAGAAGAGAAAGGAGTCATCAGAATCAAAAACTAAATCGTGGAAAGATTTTTTTTTTTCTTCTCTAAAAGGCAAAAAACTACAAACAGCCCAGGTCCTGAGCTCCCCAAGTCTTGGGTCCTCCACCACCCCCTGAAACCCGGCAGGAGGAAGATGGGGAGTGGGGAAAAGTTGGTTCTTAAAAAAAGTCACCCCTGGACAGGAAGGCTCTTCGTCTCCCATCACCTTCCTCGGCCTCCCTCCGCTGTCAGGGAGAGGGACGGCGCGGACCAGGGCTACGCCGGCAAACTCAGCTTCTTCCCCTTCAGAACTGCGAGGAGAGAGAGGGGCGGGCATCACCGCGGGGCCGCTCGGAGGGACGCCCTCCCACACCCAGAGCCAGACACTGGGCTGGACAGAGAGGCCAGGAGGGCTGGCCCCGGACCCCGGATTATAAACTGGGGAAACGGGCCTGAATCACTTCGGGGTGGGGTGCAGGGACCCTAGTCTCATCCTAGAGGCTGAGCAGTGAGGCGAGAGGAGGCCCCATTTCTGCTAGTGGTGGGTCCTCCTCTCCCAGCCTTGGAGGACTCTGGCTGGAGGCCTTGGCTCATCTGGAAAGGGAGCTGGGGTCAGAGGGCGTGGCGGGGCTGGCCGGGGAGACCAGCCGGGACCCCGAGGGTCCCAGGGCTGCCTCCAGGCCTCTGTGCTCCTGCCCCACCCCCCTCCTTCACACCGACTGAGGCCTGATTCCTCAGGTCTCTGCTTTCATCACCATCTCCAGCAAGAGGCCGCCCCTGAGGCACCCCCCATGTAAAGTGGCCCCTCGCCCTCCACAGCTGCTCACACCCTGGTTTCCTTCTGCTGTAGCTCTCCACGCTCCTTGCAATCATCGCTCTTTACCTGTTCATTCACCATCTCCCCCAACTAGAATTATAAGGCGGGGCAAGGGGAGGGATGGGGAGGGCCTTGTCCATCCTTTTCCTACTGTTACACAGAAAGTGCTCAATAAATTTCTTGGTTGAATGAAATGAATGAATGAATGAATTGATCAATCAATCAATCAATCAATGTTCATGGGCCTGAGTTCCCTGAGGGTGAGATGGAGATCAATGAACAAAGAGGAGGCCCTCCTTTCTCTAAGCACTGCTGGGCCTGGGGACATGGGAATTTGTGAGACCGAAATCCTATGGATCTGGGATCTCAGGCAGGCAGAGGGCTTAAGACAAATTGCAAGAGAGGAAAAGTCAGAGGCCACACCCTCTCTCTGTCCTGTCTCCTCTTCCCCAAATGCTCCCGGGCTGGGAGGGGGGCCACCTGGTCTCCGTGTGGTCCCAGCAGGAAGCACCTCTGTGTGGGAAGGCGGCCCCTACTGCCTCGCTATCTCCCCTCAGAGATGTGGGGGCCCAAGAGCAACTCCTTGGTCCTTAGGGAGGCCAGGGCTGGAAGGCTGAATGCCTAGAAGGGCGGCGCGCCTGGGACCCTAGGGCCTGGGAGCGGAAGCCGTCCCTCCCCTGAGCGAGTGATACAGGGCTGGGGCGATGGAGGGTGAGAGCTGGGGAGGGAGCAGGGCCCCCCCGGCGGGCCCCCACCCGGCTACCTTTGGTGATGTAGAGGTAGAAGAAATCGCAGTAGAGGACTGTCTGGACCAGGCCGGCCACGATGGCGATGAGATCAAAGAAGCCCTCGAAGTAATAGCGCCAGATCCAGTTGAAGAGATAGAGCGTGCGGTAGACGCCCAGCGCGAACAGGTAGTGGCTGGTGATGGTCTCCGCCTCGCCCGTCTTGCTCACCATGAAGAGCTGCGGCAGGATGGCCACTGACTCCAGGTAGATGGAGAAGGTCCAGAGGATCTGCAGGGGCGGCAGGGCGGGGGCAGAGCGGGAGGGAACACAGGTGCAGACAGGGATGGGGGAGAGAGAACGGACAGCAATGCCTACCGGCACGTCCTCTGTGCCAGACAGCGCCCTGCCCGCGCCCTGCCCACGCCACGTGTATTCTCATTTCATCCTCAACTACCCCGTGATGGAGCTGCTGTTGGGAGCAGCCCGTCAGTGGCAGAGCGGGACCCGGAGCAGTTCCGCGTCGGTGCGCATGAGCATTTGACAGTTATGCCTCTCCAAAGGCAGACCAGGGTGCACCTCGGCTCTGAGACTTCCCTTCTATGAGACTTTGGGCGAGAGACCCAGATTCTCCGAGCCTCCGCCTATCTCTAAAATGAAGATGATTTTTCCTGCCCCTGTAGGGGCGACATTCTATGTACAATCTTTAGGGACAGTACTCAGACCGTGTCACTCCCTGGCTTAAAACCATCCAGTAGCTTGCCGGGCCAGCATGGCTCAGAACAGAGCGTCAACCTATGCACCAGGAGGTCACGGTTTGATTCCCAGTCAGGGCACATGCCCGGGTTGCGGGCTCAATCCCCTCCCAGTAGGAGGCGTGCCAGAGGCAGCCAATGGATGATTCTCTCATCATTGATGTTTCTATCTCTCCCTCTCCCTTCCTCTCTGAAATCAATAAAAATATATTTAAGAAAACAACAACCCATCCAGTAGTTACTTCTTATCACAACCAGAATAAAATCCAAATCTAACCAGGTCTTCAAGGCCCTCCCCGATCCAGCCTCAGCTCCTGCCGCTTCCCGAGATCTCTGGGCTGCAGCCAGGCCCTCCAACAAGCAGGCTCCTTCCCGCCCCAGGACCTTTGCACTTGCTATTCCCTCAGCTCTGCCTCTTCCGCCTCCTTCCAGGCTCAGCTCATCAGTCACCTCCTGGGAGAGGCCTTCCCTGACCATCGTCCCCCCCAGGACTGTCACATCACCCATCTTATCTTTCCTGGCAGCGCTGACCAGAATGTGAGTCATGAGGCTCAGATCCTTCATCTTGTTCACCCCATGACCCACCCCTGGCACAATGCCTGGCACATATCCGATGCCTGGATGAACGGGTGAGCGAATGGGAATCAGCTCCACGTGCTTGTCGTGGGCCACCATTTAGGGAGCAGTGACAGTCACCACTCGTGAGCAGGACAGGGCACCCTGGGAGGGGGACGAAGAACCTGCAGACATCTGTCAGCCCCCTTTCCGTCCTCGCAACCTGACGGTCCACCTGGGGTCACGTGTGATCCGCAGACACACTGAGACCTCCCCGCAGAGAAGGAGGCCAGGGGGCAGGGATGGCTCCTCCTCGGCTGTTTCGGTTTGTGGGAGGGAAGCGGGGGACGTCAGGACGTATTCCTAACAACATGTGCTCACAGCGCATTCAGCATGAGGCACTGCTCCCCGAACCTGGCAGGTATTAACGGATACTGCCTTCACCCTATGAGGTAAGTCCGATTCTTATGCCCATTATACAGATGAGACTGAGGCCCAAGGCTGCTCAGCGAAAATGTGAGCAGAGCCGAAACCGGTTTGGCTCAGTGGATAGAGCGTCGGCCTGCGGACTCAAGGGTCCCAGGTTCGATTCCGGTCAAGGGCATGTACCTTGGTTGCGGGTACATCCCCAGTAGAGGGTGTGCAAGAGGCAGCTGAATGATGTTTCTCTCTCATCGATGTTTCTAACTCTCTATCCCTCTCTCTTCCTCTCTGTAAAAAATCAATAAAATATTTTTAAAAAATAATAATAAAAAATAAATAAAATGTGAGCAGAGCTCAGACAGTGTTGCTCAGTGGTTGCGCGTCGACTCATGAACCAGGAGGTCACGGTTCGATTCTGGTCAGGGCACATGCTGGGTTGCGGGCTCGATCCCCAATGTGGGGCGTGCAGGAGGCAGCCGATCAGATCAGGGATTCTCTCCCATCATTGGTGTTTCTAACTCTCTCTCCCTCTCCCTTCCTCTCTGAAATCAATAAAAATGGTAACTTTGGCCAAAAAAAATATATTTTTTTAATTAAATAAATAAAATGTGGGGAGATTCCTCTCCAGGCAGCTGGACTCCTAGGTTTGCTCCTATAATCACTCAGAATCCTCCAGCAAGGCCCGCACAGTCAGCTTAGTGAGAGGCTTAGAAAGGTTACAATTAAATGGGTGCACACCCCATTGTTAGCCCTTGGGACTAGAATCATAACATAGGGGGAAATGGGAGGTCACGTTCTTACCATGTTTATTTTTATCTATTCACGACGTCTGAATTTTTATTTATTTATTTTTTAATATATTTTATTGATTTTTTACAGAGAGGAAGGTAGAGGGATAGAGAGCTAGAAACATCGACGAGAGAGAACCATCAACCAGCTGCCTCCTGCACCCCCCACCCCCCCCCCCACACACCGGGGATGTGCCCGCAACCAATGCACATGCCCTTGACCGGAATCGAACCTGGGACCCTTCAGTCCGCAGACTGACGCTCTATCCGCTGAGCCAAGCCGGTTTCGGCGACGTCTGAATTTTTAAAGAATATAATTTAAAAATCATTTTTGAGCATGCAGGAGGACTTGGCTTTAAATCCTGTAAGCTCTCTCCTGAGCCTCACCTTAGCTCTCCAAAAAAATGGGGATGAGGATGCCCGCTTTCCCAGGTGGCTGAGAGGTCAGACTGGATGATGGCATATTTAGAATGGCCAGCATGGAGCTGGACACACAGTGAGTGCCAATACTTTGCACAAGTGAACTCCCCCCTCTGAATGAAACAAACGAACAAAAAAACTGGCCTAACACTTGGGGGGTGGGATGAGGGCATGCGACAGGAGGTAGGGGAGGCTGGGGGAAGGTCAATGGGGAAAAAAAGGAGATATATGTACTACTATATGTAATACTTTAAACAATAAAATAAAATTGCCGAAACCTGCAGACTCAAAGGTCCCGGGTTCGATTCCGGTCAAGGGCATGAACCTTGGTTGTGGGCACATCCCCAGTAGGGGGTGTGCAAGAGGCAGCTGATCGATGTATCTCTCTCATCGATGTTTCTAACTCTCTATCCCTCTCTCTTCCTCTATGTAAAAAATCAATAAAATAAAATAAAAAGATACCTTATTTAAAAAAAACAAAACAGCACAAACAATAAAATAAAATTTAAAAAAAAACTGGCCTGGATTCTGATCTGGCCTCTTCTACCTAGAGCAAGCCCCACTGAGCCTACCAGACTCAGTCTTCTCCTCTGCGAAATGGGCGCAGGTTGCGTGAGTGCTCTCAGCAAGGTGGTAATGATGTGTTTGCAAAGTCCAGGGCCTACAGCCAAGCCCAGCGTTCCTACCACAGCACTGTGCCGCCTCCCTCTGACATTTCTGGGGCCTGTGGGCCAAAGTCACCCTCTGTCCCATTTGTCTGGCTTGCAGGGTACTTTAGAAATCTATTTTGAATCTGTAGCCAAATTTTTAAAGCGAGATCTCACAGGAAAACTCCTGAATTGTGGCCTCTGTTGAAAGCATCAGCCCCTCCGGCCACTCGGGCCAGCTTCCTCCAAGGCAGGAGTGAGGCTGGGAGAGGCCGGGCTGCTCTGAATTTGATGCCTGCCAGGCCTCCGAGGCCAGGAGAGCACAGACTAACACACGCCCTCCCAAAACTCTCCCAGGAATTTGCACAGGTGCCACCAAAATGCCACGGAATCAAAGCGTGATGGCGAACGTTTAGGAGTACAATATCAACCTGGTACCAAATATTTCAGTCACTGAAGAAACATTAACACAGAACTTCCTACCTAGTGCCAGACACTGTGCTCTACCGACACCATTAGAACCTCTGAAGTAGGAACTGATCATCCCCATTTTACAGACAAGGAAACTGAGGCCCAGAGAAACTGACTTGCCCAAAGTCCCGCGGCTGCTAAGTGGGCTTCGAATCCCCGTTCTCTGGTTCTGGAGTCCATGTGTTTCACCGCTAGGCGATGCAGTATACTCTCAGCAAATCCTCACATGACCTGATAACTTGATAAATCCGAAAACTGAGGCACGGAGAGGTCAAGGCACATGCCCAAGGTCACGCTAATAGAAAGCTGCCGATCTGGAATCCCAACCCAAGTAGCCCAGCTCCTGAGCCCCCGTTCCCAATGTCTGAGCTGTTCACTAGGCTGCTGACCTTGGACGAGTCAGCTAGACTCCTTAAGCCTCGGTTTCCTCATCTGTACAACGAGGCCCCTGGAAAAGTAATGGGTGAATGTACACGGAGTACTTAGAGCAGCATCCGGCACACAGTGAGTGCTGCTGCTGTTGGGTTAACATCATCCGATTCCAGAGCCCACGCGCTGAACTTAGTCCTAAAATAAGGAAGTTTGAGCAAATCTCGCAGAAGGAAACCTTTGAGGGACCACTGTCCACAGCTGTTCTGCCACAGCACCCCCCCCCCAACTCCCCCTACAGGGCCCTCCCAGGCAGCCTACCTCTAGCGGGGTAAAGTCGTGGTTGACCAGGAATGCCAGGATAGCTGTGGGCACCACGAGAAACTCCACCCGGAACGTGTCGTGGTTCCCGTCGTAAGTGGCTTTGAACTTGCTGTAAATCATCCAGACCGTGGTGAAGGAGCAGGCGATATAGACCACCTGTGGCGGGGGATGAGGAGGGTGCTTCAGCTCGCAGCTCCTGCACCCCCAATAGGCTCGGGCCCAGGAGCCTGGAACCCCAGCCCCTTCCCCCTCAGACCCAAGAATCTCAGCCCCTGTCACCTCCCCCCTCGAATCCAGAAGTCGGGGCCCAGGCTCCCGCTCAGGAGGGCCCAGCGGGTGGGGCAGAGCCTTACCTTCATGCATGTGTTGTAGAGGGAGATGTAGTTGGTGAACAGGTCCAGGTAGCGGGCAGTGAAGACCACCGCAAACAGGACCTGGCTCTTCCCTGAAATCCCTGCGGTGCAGAGAGAGTGGGGGGCGTCGGGGTGGGCTGCTCAGGAACACCCCCAGGCCGGCGCCTGGGCCGAGCCTGGAGCAGCTCTGGAGTGCAGCCGTCCCTGGAGGCCTGCCCTGTCCGCCCCGCCGGAGCAGAGCCCTTTCCCGGCCCACAGCCAGGGGGCAGCCGGGCCCCAGAGCTACTCCAGCCCGAGGCTCCGTCCCGAGCTAGGCCTCACGGCCACCCCCGGCCCCCTCAGGGTCCTCCCGAGTCCAGGCTCCAGGCGGGGCCTCGGGAGAACCCCACTTGACCTCAGCGCCCCCAGAACCGGCCGCCTCCCTCCCGCTCGCTTCCTGGCCGCCAGGGTCCACGTCACCAACTCCCAGCCACCTCCCTGCGGGCCACGGCTCCCCGAACCCGGGGCCGCCCACAGTGGGGCAGGGGGAGGCTGCATTGGGTGCCTGGAGCCACCCCCACCAAACTGCACGCACCCCCCAGTCTGGGGGAGGGAGCTGACCCCCCGGTGACCCGGGACCTGGAAGGGGGGATCCCCAGCAGGCGGGAGGGGGAGGGACCCGGCCCCCTATTGCCTCCAAACCCGTCCCCGCGTCCTGGAATGTCCCCCGCGCGGCCCCCCTCCCGCTCCCGTGGGCGTCTCACCGGCACACGAGCGGGACTTCCAGATTTTGAGCAAGAGCAAAATGATGGCTAGAAGGTGGGAGAGGTCTCCCAGGAATCGGAAGAGATTCATGGCTGGGGGGGCTCTGGCAGGGCTGGAGGGGGGCTGCCCCCCGGGGCTGCTGTTCCGGCCGGGCGGCTGGGCTGGCGGACGGGAGAGGGGCCCTGGGTGGGCTCCGCTCCTGGAGGGGGGCTCTGGGAGGGGGAGCCGAGGCGGGAGCGGGCGGCGGAGCCGGAGCTGGGAAGAGGGACGAGGGCGGGAGGGGGAGGGTCCGGGCGAGGAGGCCCCACCCCGGAGGGCGGAGTCCCGGCTCTCTGGCGCCCCCTACCCGCACCAGCCGGCTGGCAGGGATTGCACCCCCAAGGCCGCCTCGTGGATAGGTGCGGGGTCTCTCTCCCGGATCTGAAACTCCCAAATCTGGCACCTGCTCCCCTAGGCAGTCTGTACTCAGCCCCTGCCCTTGACAGCGATTAGGGAGGCTGACCTCTGAGCTTTAACAATCCTAGACGGAGACCCAGAGGCTGGCTTTTCATGGGCCTCAAGTTCAAATCCACCCAAAGGACAAGAAAGCGGCCCCCAGCACCTCCCTCAAACCCAGGAGTAGGGAACCCCAGCCCCGCTCCCAGGACTCAGGAGTCCAGGCCCCCAGCCCCGCTTCCTTAGGGTCCCACCTCAACCATCTTGTGTTACGAGCACCCTAGACCCAGGAATCTAGGGGCACAATTCCTGCCCCCCTCTGAGACCCACAAATGCAGGCCCCAGTCTCTTCTTTTCAAGAACATAAGCGTTCACCCCTGCTCTCCCAGACCCTGGAGTCAGCAGCAGCCCACAGCCCTGGCTCCAGCCCCAACTCCAGAATTGCCCCTCACACACACACACACACACACACACACACACACTTTCGCTCTCTCTCTCTCTCTCTCTCTCTCTCTCTCTCTCTCTCTCTCCTGGCCTCTGCCACACACACACACTTTCTCTCTCTCTCTCTCTCTCTCTCTCTCTCTCTCTCTCTCCTGGCCTCTGCCCTCAGGATCCCAGTTGGTACTTCACCCCCACACCTTATGGAGGTGCTGGGCCCAGACTCTCTAGCAGGAGGGCGGGGTGAGAGCTGGGCAGCTGGCCTCAGAGGGGACCTGCCAGGCTGTGTCTACTAGGGGGTAGATCCTGCTTTCCTCTGATGTTTGAGTACCCACAGGTGATGCAGGCCTAGGCCCCTCAATAAAAGAAGGGGTACAGAGGTATGGTTTCCTCAGAGGGATGGGTAGACATCCATGAGCCTTGGACCAGTGGACCCCTGAGAGGGTCAAGTTGTCTGAGTGCTTAAAAGGGACTCAGGCCAGGAGGAGGGGGCCTAAATTACTGGGTACCATTGGAGAAGGGAACCAGGGGCCTGGACTCCTGGGTCTGAGGGAGGAGGGGCTGGGGACCTGGACCCCTGGATCTGAGGGAGGAGGGGCTGGGGGCCTAGACTCTGGGGTCTGAGGGAGGAGGGGACTGGGGGCCTGGACTCCTGGGTCTGAGGGAGGAGGGGACTGGGGACCTGGACTCCTGGATCAAAGGGAGGAGGGGCTGGGGACCTGGACTCCTGGGTCCGAGGGAGGAGGGGCTGGAGACCTGGATTCCTGGGTCTGAGGGAGGAGGGGACAGGGGGTCTGGACTCTTGGATCTAAGGGAGGAGGGGTTGGGGACCTGGACTCCTGGGTCTGAGGGAGGAAGGGCTGGGGGCCTGGACTCCTGGGTCTGAGGGAGGAGGGGCTGGGGGCCTGGACCCCTGGGTCTGAGGGAGGAGGGGCTGGGGGCCTGGACCCCTGGCTCTGAGGGAGGAGGGGCTGGGGGCCTGGACTCCTGGGTCTGAGGGAAGAGGGGCCTGGGGGCCTGGACCCCTGAGTCTGAGGGAGGAGGGGCTGGGGGCCTGGACCCCTGGGTCTGAGGGAAGAAGACGCCAGGTACCTGGAGTCCTAGGTCTGGGCAAGGGGACTGGAGGCCTGGACTTTTGGGTCCTGAGGGAGGAGAGGCCTGGGGACTTGAATTTCAGGGGCTGAGAGAGGAGGGGACGGGGAGCCTGGACTCCTGGCTCCATGGAGACCGACTTTGCAGGCCTGGCCTTCTGCATCCATACCAGCCGAGAGCTGGGTCCTGGCATGTCGGTGCCAAAGTCAGGGAATGGCCTCCTGCTTCTCCAGCCTCAAAGTGGGAGGGAGCCGGGCCCTGAAGTCGGGGTCCCAAGCTGATATCTCAGCGCCAGATTCTGAGTCCCTGCCTCCCCCCCTCCCCCCCCCGCCCCTCCTCCCTTTTTCTCTGCGGCCCCTCACTCTCTTGTCCCGGGAGGAAGGCAGAGGCTAGAAGCTGGGGTGGGGGGCAGCCCCCTGCCCCCTGCCCCCGCCCTGGCAGGAGGAGGGGTCCCCAGGGAGGCCAAGAGGGGGGACTGTGCATCTCCCGGCAGGGGCAGACGGGGACTGAATATTAATCGCATCCCGAGTGAGTGTGTGTGTGAGAACAGAGCGAGTGTGCGGGTCCCTCCCGCTCCGGCTCCTCCAAGCCGCGGCCGCGGCCGCCGCCACCCTCCGCCCGCCCGCAGCCTCCCTCGGCCGCCGGCCCCGGTCCCCAGCTGCGGGGTGCTGGCCTGGGCGGGTCCGCCCGGCCCCCAGGGGTCTCTCGTGCATCGGCTCTCCGCCGGGTGAGGATCTGTGGGTCCGGGTGTCGGCTGGGCTGGCGGAGGGGGGGTGTGTCTGTAAGGGCTGCGGCGGCGGGAGGGAGGGAGGGAGGGAGGGAAGGAGGGTCTGTCTGTCTGTACCGACCCTGAGCCGCCTGCGGGGGGTGTCGTGGGCCCCCCCGTTGCCTCCCACCAGCCCCCAAACCCGAGTGGATGGTGTGTACCTGGGCTCTGTGCCTCCTGCCTGCGTCCGGCCGGGCGTCTGGCGTCCCTGGCTGCCTGTGTCCCGCTGTCTGTCGCACAGCCCCTGACGGCGCGGCGGCCGGACCCCCGTGCGTGTGTGTGTGTGTGTGTGTGTGTGTGTGTGTGTGTGTGTGCGCCCCTCGAGCTCCGGGTGAGGCAGGGAATCCCGGGGAGGGGAGGCTGTGTGTGCCTCTGCCTGGGCTTCAGAGTGGGGGCGCCAGGGGGCGGGGGTCTGGAGGCGGCCGAGCGGAGAAGGGCGAGCGGTTCCCCAGACACGCAGCCTCCCGCCCCTCGCACCCCCACACACGCCGGCCGCCGGCTTCAGAGGTGACCCAGACAGACAGACAGGCAGGCAGACAGACACAGACACGTTGTGGGGGGGGGGGGGGCTGAGGGCACAAAGGAGGGGGTGCGAATGAGCCAAGGAGAGGCGGGACTGGACACATGGACAGGGGGGAGGAGCCGGGGCTGAGGCAGCGGAGGGGGGCACCCCGGGTGGGCGGAGGGGGATCCCCACGGGGTCCGGGCGGCGAGAGGACACCCCGACAGCCTCCGCAATGTCCGGGGCCCAACTTCCAGCGCAACATGTGTAGCGGCGTCCTCGCCTAGCCGGGGTGGCCGCAACCTTGGGGGACAGACAGGGCAGGACGGACCTGGGCAGAGGGAGAGCCGAGCCGGGGACAATCCGAGGTCCCCGCCGCCGCCGCCGCCGCCCCGGGGCCTGCCCCCCGCGGCTCCCGAGCCCTCCGCGGAATCTTCGGGTCGCTGGACTCCGGGTTCCGGTCTTAGCCCCCCGCATTCCCCACAACAGATCAGGGTCATGAAAAGGTAAGTCCGGGGTCGGAGATGCAGGGGTGGGGGTGGGGACGTGGACCCCCAGATCTAGGGCAGGGAAAGTTGGCCCTCGGGCCTCAGGGAAGGAGGGGGTTGGATAGTGGTCTTTGCCCCCACACCCCCACACCCCAGCTCCCTTGTCCCTTGGGGACTCTTCTCTGTCCTCTCTCTCCAAGTCCCTTTTTCCTGATCTCTACACCTCAGACTTCCTAACCCCCCCCCAATTTCTGACACTTTGCTCCCTCTCCCCAGCCCCACCTACCTGACACCCCTTTTGCTGTCCTCCATCTCCCCTTCCCTCCGCACACCCTGTCCGCATCCCTCTCCCCCCTCGCCGGCCTGTCCCTCTCCCTCTCTCCTCCCGCTCTCCCCTCCCTTCTCAGAGCTATGAGTCTGCTATTAATACCCCTGCCAAGGACCTTGAGGGCGTCCGGGCCCGGCACCCCTCACCCCAGGCTGCCGCCCCCTCCTCAAGGTTCCCGAGTGCCCTCCCAGCCTCTGGGCACGGGGTCGGGGAGGGGAGAGGATGGGGCTGTAGGTGCGGGAACGGGAGGGAAGCCGTCTGCAGCACGACGCGAGGGAGGGCGGGCTGTTGATCCAAGTGGCCTCTCCTCTCTTCTGTGATGGATTTGGGGGGGGAGGTGATGGAGATAGGGGCGCCCCAGGAATCTCGGGCACCTTCCTCCTCCTCCTCAGCTGGGGTCAGGCTATGCTCTATACAGGACGAGCTGGGCAACTGGGGAGCCTGGAGCTGGGGTGCCCAGGATGTGGGGGGACTGATAGGATTTGAGATGAAAGGGGGTCCTTAAGGGAGGAGAGGGCTATGGGCCTGGACGCCTGGTTCCCGGGCGCGGAGGAGGCTGGGTGGGCGCCTGGACCCCTGAGCCCAGGCCGGAGGGAGCCGGGCCTCCTGGGTCCCGGGAAAGGACGGGGCTGAGCGCCCCACTCCTGGGTCCTGGCAGGAGGGAGCCCAGGCCAGGACTCCCGAGCCTGTTGGAGAAGTTGGAGGGGAGGGCTTCTTGTCCGCGGGAGGAGGGGACTCCCCAGTCCCTGACGGGGCTGTGGGCAGGACTCTGTGGCCTCATGGGGGTGGGAGTGGGGCCTGGGGAGGTGGAGATTGGGGGCCTGGACAGCATGACCCCTGTGGGGGCAGCTTCTGGGGGTTGGGCCTCCAGAGTCCCCTGAGCCTGGGGATACCGCTTCTTGGCCCCCCAGGGGTGGGAGACTGCCCTCTGAACCCACAGGGGAGCGGACTGAGCATCCAGGCTCCTCAGAAGGGCGGGGCTGGAGCTGCCCTCCTGGGCCTCAGCGGGGAGCAGGACCCTGGGGCCAGGCAGGGCTGGGGGGTAGGTCTGAGAGGCAGGGGAGGGGCTGAGGGGCGAGCAGCCACCAGGAACGGAGGAGAGCGAAGTGTTAACCCCACGGGGGCCAGGCCACAGCTGTGGGTTATTTTGGGGTAGGGGTGGGGGCTATTCTGAGCACTGATTGAGCCAGCTGCTTGGGGAAGGGCAGAGGAGAGGAGGGACATGGGGAGCTAGGATTTGGGAGGGACAGGCATGCTAGGAGCCCCCACCCCCCTTCCTGGGAAGACAGTGGCCCAGGACCTCTGGGCAGGTGGGTGAGGTGGGGGTGGGGGCCTCTGGGCAGGGGAGGGGGTTGTGGGCCTCTCCCCCACTCTAGCTATCAGTGGGGTAGACAGGCCTGTGCTACCATGGCAACCGGACAGGAGCCTGATTGACAACCAAGATAGAACCCTCCCCTGTCTGGACCCTCACCCCTGCAGGCAGCCCCTAGTGCGGGCTGTAATTCCTCTCTGGGAACCAGGCGTCCAGGCCCCCCAGTGCCCGCCTCCCTCGGACCCAGAAGCCAGGAGTCTGGGCTCCTAGCCCGCCCGCCCCAGGCGGCTAGCATTCAACAGGGGACACAGGCAGAGACGCTGTATTTCCTCTCATTTACAAAATTGCTCTGGGCTGGGAGCCAGGGACCCCCTGTCCCCCAGCTCTCCACAGCTGTGCCCGCCCCCCCCCCGCCCCCCAGCCCCACAGCCACCCTGGGCCATGATTCTTTCTAGCTCTCCCTGAGAATGGGGGAAGGAGGACAGGGGCAGCATTAAGGGGACCAAAAGTGGGCTAGGGGCTGGGTGAGGGGTGAGGTCAGGGGGCATTCTCTCCTTAGGATGCCCCACTAATTTTTTTTTCTCTTTCTCTTCCCCCCACACACCTGACCCCTTTTCCCTTTCTCATCTTTGTCTTCCTTTATTTTTGATCCCTCCTGCCACTCGCCTTCCTGGCCTTCCTTTCATGTCTGTGCTGGGCACCTCCCTGGCGGGGGTCTTGATCTCTGCCTTGCCTCGCTATTTCTGTCTTCCTGTTTTCTGTCTGCTCCGCCCGCCTCCTCCCTCAACCTCTGCTTCTGCCTGCTTCTCCATCACTTGTGTGTGCCCGTCCCTGGGTGGCTGTGGGGTCTCTGTCTCCCTCCCTGTCTTCCCATCTTCCTCTCTCTGCCCAACTTTCTCATCTCTCTCATCTCCCCTGCCTTCCTCCGTCCATCTGCATCTGTCCTGGGCTCCCTAATATTCCTTCAATATTTGTCACTCCGTCTTATCTCTCCACCTCATCTCCCCGTCTCGCACTGAGCCCCTCTGTCCCTGACCTTCCATCTCTCTCCTTGTTTCTGTCGCGCTCTCTCCGGGATTGTCTCTCTATGGTTGGCATCTCTCTTCCCATCTCCCTGGCTCTCTTTCTGCTCCCATTTTGATCCCATCTCTGTGGGTCTGTTTCCCGTCTGTCCTGTCTCGTGATCCCTCCCCATCCGCACCTCGTCTCTCTTCCCTGTCCCCATCCCCCGGCTGTCCCCGGGTCTTTCCCTGTCTCTGTCTCCCCCATCTTCCTCCTATCTCTGCATCTCTCCCTCCCTCTGTCTCACCTTCGTGTCTCTCTTTCTGTATCTCGTCTCCCTGTCTCTGTCTTCCCACCGCCCTGTCTCTCTGATTTGTGTCTTTTTTTCTGCTCTTGGTGTCTCCCCGTCTCTCTGTGCCCCCCTCCTTGCTCCCGGTTCCCTCCTCGGCCCGGGAGCTCAGAGGCCGCCCGGCGGGGCCCGCAGGCGATGCGCGGAGCCGGTGGCCCCGGCGGCCCTCGGGGCCCCGCTAAGATGCTGCTGCTGCTGGCGCTGGCCTGCGCCAGCCCGTTCCCGGAGGAGGCGCCGGGGCCGGGCGGGGCCGGCGGGCCCGGCGGGGGCGCCGGCGGGGCGCGGCCGCTCAACGTGGCGCTCGTGTTCTCGGGGCCCGCGTACGCTACGGAGGCGGCCCGCTTGGGCCCGTCCGTGGCGGCGGCCGTGCGCAGCCCGGGCCTGGACGTGCGGCCGGTGGCGCTGGTGCTCAACGGCTCGGACCCGCGCAGCCTCGTGCTGCAGCTCTGCGACCTGCTGTCGGGGCTGCGCGTGCACGGCGTCGTCTTCGAGGACGACTCCCGCGCGCCCGCCGTCGCGCCCATCCTCGACTTCCTCTCGGCACAGACCTCGCTGCCCATCGTGGCCGTGCACGGCGGCGCCGCGCTCGTGCTCACGCCCAAGGTGCGCGCGACCTGGGGGCGGGGCCAGCTGCGGGGCGGGGCGGGGCCAGTCGTGGGCGGGGCCGCGGAGGGGCGGGGCTTGGGGCAGGGCCCGTCTGAAGGGTCAGCTTCTGGGACCAGTGAGGGCCAGATGGTAGTCGGTGAGGGGTGGGGCTACCCTGGAGGGGCGTGGTCTATAGGGTGAGCGTGGGGCGGTGGGGGGCCTGCCTGGGGACTCATCTAGAAGTAGGGTGTGAGAGAGGTCAGTATTGGGGGTGGGGGGTGGTTGAGGATTCTACAGAAAAGGTGAGACAAGGGAGGGGGTTGGATCTGGGGAAGGGGCGGGACCGGCCAGGAAGGGGCGGGACGGAACGAAAAGAGACCAGCCTGACGTGGCAAGACCTGGAGGAGGGGTGGGATCTGGAATCAGTGAGGGAGGAGTCACTTGGAAAGGAATGGGGTTCAGAAAGGGCTGAGGTCTAGTGAGGAGGCGGGAGCCAGGAAGGCAGGGACAGGGACCAGGAAAGACAGGTGTATGAGGTACTGAGGGACAGGGAGGCCTGGCTGAGCATGGGGTCTAGAGATTTATGGAGAAGGACGGAGCCATCGGTGGAAGGAGTATGAGGAAGGGAGGAGTCCGCAGTGAGAAGTGGGCTGCGGAGGTAGAGTCTTGGAGCCCGTGGGTGGGTTTTAGGGTGTGGGCAGTCAGTGAGGGGGCAGGGCTCCCCGGTGAGAGGTGAGTAGGGAGTCGTGCCTAGAGAGGAAGCCAGTCCTGGGAATGGGCTTGGGGCAGGGCCTACCCAGCTATAAGGTGTGGAAAGCGAGAATCCGGAAGCTGGGCCTGGGAGGATGAAGGCCCAGCCACTGAGAGATCCTAACCAGGAGTCTGCGGGAGAGGCTGGGGCAGAGGCTAGAGCGGGCTGTGGCCTGGAGCGGGGCCTGCTTCCCCAGGGCACAGGAGGGGCCAGCTGCAGTGAATTCCTGGTAGCGAAGGTCAGAATCGAAACTAGCCTAGTGTGCAGACGGAGAAGGAAAGGGGTCATCTGCTAGGAGGTGCAGAGAAGGGGCGGGGCCTAATCAGGAGCGGAGCCAATGTGACAGAAGGATAGGGCCACCTGAGTGGGTGGAGCCTAGATCTCCACCCGCTCCCAGCTGTGAGGGTGGCTGGCTTTGTCACTAGATTACTATTGCATGCTGGGACTCGTAGTTCTCTCCTGTCTAGAGCATTCTGGCAAAGGCCTCCGTCCAACTTGCTGCTTGTCTTTGGCATGGCGTTGTCCACAGATTTGTGGGCAGATCACCTTCAAGGTGAACTTACAGTTTCCTGGCTGCCTCCTCATGATAGACCAGGAGGTGTGGTCCCTCGTGCCTCCGTTGCTGAGAAGTGTGATCTGCTCTGTTTATTGTCTCTTGGGCGCTGTGGCCCGCTCAGTGTACACCCATTCCCTTCTGGGAAATGTAGTCCCTCAGTGTCTTCCGATGAGACAAAGAGTGGTCCTCACAGCTCCATCTGTGCCCCCATTGAATGCTGGGAACGTGGTCCCCTCAGCACCCCTCCACCTGCAAAGGGTGAGGTCCTTTCAGGGTTTCATTGAATGCTGGAAGACCTCATCCCCTCAGGGCAACTGCCCTCTCCCCTGCACATATAACCACAGGCACACACCTCGGAGTAAGTCCACTTGCTCTTCTCATCGCATTACTGGAAGATTTATTAAAGGCTGATTCTGTGCCAGGGCTGTTTCAGGTTCTGGAGAATACAATTGTAAAAGGATATATATATTCCCTGCTGATGGCGCTTGCATTCTAATGGGGTGACAAAGACAAAAAAAAAACAAAAAAACAAATAATGCAATAAAATTGGTCCTGGAAGAAAGCAACAGGATATTGTAATGACTGAGATGGGGTTTCAATAGATGGCAGTCGGAGAAGGCCTCCCTGCGATGGTGACAGCTGAGCTCACCTGAGGAACGAGGAGGGGTAGGTCCAGCATGGAGGAGCTGGGGAAAGCGTCCCCATGAGAGGTAACAGCTCATTTGAATAGGCATAGGTGGCTAGCGGCTACCCTGTTGGGAAGCCCCTTGAAGCAGAAAGGAACTTGATGTGTTTGAGAGAGAGCAGAGAGGTGGGGGTGCTGGGAAATGAGGTCAGAGAGGCAATGGGGCCCAGCTCACGCAGGGCCTTGTGGGCCACAGAGACGGCCTTGGCTTTGACTGCCAGATAGAATCACTGGAAGCTTTTCAACCAAGAAGGGAAGCAATCCAATTAATATTTTGCAAAGATCACTCTGGCTGCTGTCTGGGAGATGGACTGGAAGATCCAAGAATGGAAGCAGAGATGGGTTGGGAAGCTGTTGTCATTGTCTAAGCAAGAAAGTGGTGACAGTGGGGGAGTGTGACAGGGGCAGTGATGAGGCGTGAACCGAGAGCCAGGAAGCCTTGGAGATGGCCCGCGTGTGGGCATGAGGGAAAGAGAGAGAAAAGATGCTTTAGCTTCCAAGCCTGAGCAGCTGGGTGGATGAGGAAAAGACAGGGCACAGGTCTGAGGTGAGGGAAAGATGGAGGATTCTGTGTTTGACATGTTAATTTTGAGGAGCTTCTTGGAAATCCAAGGGGAGATGTTGAATAGAAAGTTTTGTCCAGCGCTCACAGGAGAGGGGGTGGCTGAAGTCAGGAGTCACCAACACCTCCAGTGCTGTCCAATAGAACTTTCTGGAATGAAGATGGCCTGCAGCTGCTCTGTCCCAAATGGTAGCCACTAGCCATGGGTGGGTGTTGGACACGTGACACGTGGTTAGTGCAGCAGGGAACTAAATTTTAGTGAATTAAAATTTGAATAGTCATAGTTGGCTAGTGGCTACCATCTTGGATAGTGCAAGAGACTGTGTTTTAAACCCATGGATAGGGATGAGATCACCAGGGAGAGAGGACCTGGAAGGAAAGAGGAGACTAGGGCACTCCTGCGTTTAGAATTCTCACCGAGGAAGAGAGTCCAGCAAAGGAAGCAGAGAAGGGGACAGGGAAATAGAAGGAAAACCCGAGAGGGGCAAGTCCACTCAGCAAAGCTTCTTGAAACAGTACTTCCAGCACCCTCGTTGCATGCTGGGAGATGTGGTCCTTCTCGGTGGCTTCTGGGAACTGTAGTTCCCCCACTGATGGGAGTATTATGGTAATGCTACTCCTCTAACAGCTAAATCCCTACATCTCAGTGGCTCACCCCAATAAAAGGTATTTCTTACTCATGTAAAATCCTAACAGGTGTTCCTGAATGGAGGTGGCCCCCCTCCAAGTGGTGACTCAGGGACTCAGGCTCTTCCCTGCGCCACTGTAATCCCCTAGGACCGTGGTCGGCAAACTGCGGCTCGCGAGCCACATGCGGCTCTTTGGCCCCTTGAGTGTGGCTCTTACACAAAATACCACGGCCTGGGCGAGTCTATTTTGAAGAAGTGGCGTTAGACGAAGTTTAAGTTTAAAAAATTGGGCTCTCAGAAGAAATTTCAATCATTGTCCTGTTGATGTTTGGCTCTGTTGACGAATGAGTTTGCCGACCACTGCCCTAGGACTTCAGAGTTCTCTTCTGAGTCCTCTGCAGCCGCCCTCAGATAGGGAAGAAAGTAAGGTGCATGGGGAAGAGTTTTAATGGATGAGCCCAGAACTAACTCCGTCATGTGGCTCACCCTCACCCAGGTCCAGCTCTGTGATGGGGCAGGAAAAGGAGACGGGTTGAAACAGCTAGTCAGTCAGTCAGTCATATTGAGAGCCGTGACCCCCTGGCGGTGGCCGGGAGCTGTGTCCCTTTACCAGCTTCTGGGCAATGAGGTCCCCTCTCGACCACTGGGAGCTGTGATCCCCTGGTTGGTGGCTGGAGGCTCCTACGGACGGACCCCTGGGAGCTGTGGTCTCCCCATCCGGAGGCCTGACTCCCCCCTCCTCCCGCAGGAGAAGGGCTCCACCTTCCTGCAGCTGGGCTCCTCCACGGAGCAGCAGCTCCAGGTCATCTTCGAGGTGCTGGAGGAATACGACTGGACGTCCTTTGTAGCCGTGACCACACGTGCCCCTGGCCACCGCGCCTTCCTGTCCTACATCGAGGTGCTGACTGACGGCAGCCTGGTGGGCTGGGAGCACCGTGGGGCGCTGACCCTGGACCCCGGGGCCGGTGAGGCCGTGCTGAGCGCCCAGCTCCGCAGCCTCAGCGCCCAGATCCGCCTGCTCTTCTGTGCCCGCGAGGAGGCCGAGCCTGTGTTCCGGGCAGCCGAGGAAGCCGGCCTCACGGGGCCCGGCTACGTCTGGTTCATAGTGGGGCCCCAGCTGGCTGGAGGTGGGGGCTCCGGCGGCCCTGGAGAGCCCCTTCTTCTGCCAGGAGGCACCCCACTGCCTGCCGGGCTGTTTGCAGTGCGCTCTGCCGGCTGGAGGGATGACCTGGCCCGGCGTGTGGCAGCTGGCGTGGCCGTGGTGGCCAGAGGGGCCCAGGCCCTGCTGCGTGACTATGGCTTCCTGCCCGAGCTCGGCCACGACTGTCGTGCCCAGAACCGAACCCATCGAGGGGAGAGTCTGCATAGGTGAGTGGGGCTGGGCTGGGAGGGGGTGGGAACACTCCGGGCCTGACCTACGCAGGATACTCCCTGCCTGAATGCCGTCAGATGGGTCACGTCCTCTCTGCGCGTCAGTTTCCTTGTCTGTGAAGGAATGGGTGTCATTGAGTAATTGGGTCTCCTTCCTGGGGTTCAATCAGATAATTTGGGAAAAGCACCTGAGACACAGTGAGTGTATTACTGTATTTCGTCATTATAAGATGCACATTTGTTCTCAGTTTAATGTCTTTGAAATCAAGACGTGTCTTAAAATTGATGTCTTATCATGGCTTAACTGGAAGAGCTTCTTTCTTTATGCTACAGAGAAATAATGGTACATCTTCTAGTTGATAGCATCTTAGGAAATACCCTAGTTCAGTGATGGCGAACCTATGACACGCGTGTCAGCACTGACACGCGTAGCCATTTCTGATGACACGCGGCCGCATGCCGAGGATAAAACATTTGCTGCTTCTGAGGATGAAACATTTGCGACTAGAGTCTTGGAGTTAGTTTTTTCCTCAAAGTGACACACTACCTAAGTTATGCTCATTTTTTTGGCCAAGTTTGACACACCAAGCTCAAAAGGTTGCCCATCAATGCCCTGGTTAGAGTACAAGCTGAACTTAAGTAACAAAAAGACTCAACGATCAGTGCCCCAAACAAGATAGAAATTTGTCCCTCTATCACTTAACAATCCGGAAATTTGGGGTCCAGGTTATCCGGAGACCCCATTGCTCCATGTGACCCTTCAGGGACCCAGGCCCCTCCCACCTTGTTGCTCTGCCATCTCCTTTCCTCACAGTCAAAGCTGGGTCCTGGTCAGATCTGAATTGCAGGTCATGAGAAGGGGGGCAGAGGGGAAGTGGAGAGCAAGCCATTTGCTTTTGGACAAGTAAGGTGGAAGGGACAGGTCTAACTCCCCACGGGTGAGAACGTAGTCAAGTCACGTGGCCAGCGCTGGCTTACTGGCTGTTTACAGACAGATGCATGCGCATTGGTTAGATGTGGATTCCGATTGGCGAATGCCTGTGCCTTACTGGTTGTTAGATGTTTTGAATGTGGCTCCTGCATGGGCTAGCTGCAGAGAAGATTGGGAAATGCCGATTCCAGCTGGGTAGCGGTGCGCCCAGCATACACATGATTATTTTAAAACAGGAGGACAGGGTGGTGGAAAGAAAACAGCACCTCCGCCACAGGGAGCTTTTTGAGAGGGGAAATGGATAGGCTGGGGGACAGAACAGCGGAAGAAGGAGCGGCCTAGATCCTGCGATGAGCTTAGGAAGAGGCGATGGGTGAGCAAGAAAGCCTAGGGGAGGCGAATTGAGAACCGGTGAGTTGGGAATCAGGATCCAGGGGACAAGAGGGTGAGAAAAACATCCCTCGTTCATAAATACTTACTGAGTTCAGCCTGCCGGGAACGAGGGCTCACGCTGGGCGCTGGGAACACAGATGAAAAAAACCACGGACTTCTCTTCAAAGAACGCGGGGTCCTGTAGGGGCGGCAGACACGGATGGGATAATGACGACACAGCGGGGCGCTGGCAGTAATGGAGGTTAAATGGGCATCCTGGGAGCGCCGAGGCGAGGACTGTCTCAGCCAGGACATTTTTGGTTGCAAGAAGCAGAGTCTCATTCAGATTTCCTCGGGGAAAGGGGGGTTTATCGGAAAGATAAACTCGCACAGAAACCCAGGTGTCAGGAATTGAGGCCAAGACAATCCCCCCCCACCACCACCCCGATTCCCTCACTTGCCACTCCGGAAGGCTGTCCAGTTCCATTCTTACGACCACTTACCCAGGACTCTGCTTCCTCCCATAATTTCTCTCCTCCTGTCCACCACCCATCCCTCCGAATGTTACAGCTCACGTCCTCCCAAGAGAGGAATTCCATTGGCCCAAATCAGCCTTCCAAACTGGGCTACGCAAGTCGCAAGTCGTGGCTCAGCCTGTGGCAACAGGGAGGTTTCCGGGAGGAGGAGATATGTGAGCTGAGACCTGAAGGATGAATCGCTCACTCACTCACTCACTCACTCATTCACTCATTCATTCATTCATTCACTGAAAAGCCCTTTACATAGTCTACTATGTGCCAAGCACTGCTTTAGGCACAGGGTATGTGGAGCTGAACAAGGCCCCTGCTGTCACAGAGCTGACAGCCTCACAGGGGACAACAAAGAAAAGGAAGAAGAAAACACCAGCAGGTGATCACTCCTCAGATGAAAATCAAACCAGTGGGATGTGATAAGAAATGGCTAGGGTGGCCCTAACCGGTATGGCTCAGTGGCTAGAGCATCGGCCTGCGGACTGAAAGGTCTCAGGTTCGATTCCAGTCAAGGGCACTAAGTACCTTGGATGCGGGCACATCCCCAGGAGGAGGTGTGCAGGAGGCAGCTGATCGATGTTTCTCTCTCATCAATGTTTCTAACTCTCTATCCCTCTCCCTTTCTCTCTGTAAAAAAATTAATAAAATATATTTTTAAAAAAAGAAATGGCTAGGGTGCGAGGTTAGGTGAGGTCCTCAGGAAAGGTCTTTCTGAGTAGGAGAAATATGGAGATTAAAAAAAACCTAAAGAGCCCTAGCTGGTTTGGCTCAGCAGATAGAGCGCCAGCCTGCAAACTGAAGGGTCCTGGGTTCGATTCTGGTCAGGGGCACATGCCTGGGCTGTGGGTTCGATCCCCTGTGTGGGTGTGCAGGAGGCAGCCAATCAATGATTCCCTCTCAGCATTGATGTTTCTATCTCTCTCCCTCTCTCCCTCTCTGAAATCAATAAAAATATAAAAATTAGCCGAAACCGGTTTGGCTCAGTGGATAGAGCGTCGGCCTGCGGACTCAAGGGTCCCAGGTTCGATTCCGGTCAAGGGCATGTACCTTAGTTGCGGGCACATTCCCAGTAGGGGGTGTGCAGGAGGCAGCTGATCGATGTTTCTCATCGATGTTTCTAACTCTCTATGCCTCTCTCTTCCTCTCTGTAAAAAATCAATAAAATATATTTTAAAAAATATATATATATATATAAAAATTAAAAAGATATGTGGGGTCCAGAGACCCTCGGGGGCTTCTTCCCAGAGGAAGGACATTTGAGCTGGGTCTTGAAGACGAAAGGATTGGTCAGGATGAGAAGGGACAGAATAAATGTTTTCCACACAGAGAGCACAGCACTTGCGAAGGCCTAGAGACAGGAAACTGCTTGACATGTTTGGGGACACTCAGTGTTAGTGGAATGCAAAGTGGGTTTGGGGTAGAAATAGCTGTTTTTTTACAATATATTTTTGTTGTTGTTGTATTGATTTCAGAGAGGAAGGGAGAGAGAGAGATGGAAACATCAATGATGAGAGAGAATCATTGATCAGCTGCCTCCTGCACACCCCAAACTGGGGATGGAGCCCGAAACCCGGGCATGTGCCCTGACCGGGAATTGAACCGTGACCTCGTGGTTCATAGGTCAACGCTCAACCACTGAGCCACACCGGCTGGGCGAAAGAGTTTGAGGATGGGAAGCAGTCAGAGATGGCAGGGGCCGGACCACTCAGCGTGTCCACCGCCCCAAACCCAGGCTGAGGCTCTAGGACCTTGTGTGTGGGCCCTGGGCAGTGAGGGGAAAGAGTACCCGGCAGAAAAGAGGCTTATGGGAGTTTTCAGCGTCTTGGAGGAGATTCCACGGGGGAGCTGCGGCTGGTCAGCGGAAAGGGGCCTTCTGTTTTCAGCCTCCGCGGTCCGGCCAGGTGCCATAGGTCCCCTCCCTCTCTCCCGGCAGGTACTTCATGAATATTACCTGGGACAACCGGGATTACTCCTTCAACGAGGACGGATTCCTGGTGAACCCCTCCCTGGTGGTCATCTCCCTCACCAGGGACAGGACCTGGGAGGTGGTGAGTTCCCGCCCTGCCCTCCGGCTGGGAGAGGCCTGGACTGCTGGGTCCGGGGCAAGAACGGGGAGCCCAGACCTACGGGGAGGAGGGAGATGGGGCCCAGACTCCTGGATCTGAGTGAGAAGGAGCTGGGAGCCTGGGCCACGAGGGCCAGGACATTCTGGGAAGCCCCCCTGCCCCCGCCCCCCCCCCGGAGGAAGCCTGAATCCCCATCTCTCGGCCAAGGTGGGCACCTGGGAGCAGCAGGCCCTGCGCCTCAAGTACCCGCTGTGGTCCCGCTACGGCCGCTTCCTGCAGCCGGTGGATGACACGCAGCACCTCACGGTGGCCACGCTGGAGGAGAGGCCCTTTGTCATCGTGGAGCCCGCCGACCCCATCAGCGGCACTTGCATCCGAGACTCCGTACCCTGCCGGAGCCAGCTCAACCGCACCCACAGGTGACAGCCGGGGCCAGGAGTTCCCGCTTCACTAGCTTCCTCCTGCCCTGCCCGTGTGGGCTCAGTGGTTAGAGTGTCACCCAGTGGACTGGAAGGTCTCGGGTTCGATTCCGGTCAAGGGCACGTATCTGGGTTGCAGGCTCCATCCCCAGCTCTGGTCGGGGCACGTGCAGGAGGCAACCAATCGATGTGTTTCTCTTACATCGACGTTTCTCTCTTGTCTTTCCTTCTCTCTTCTACTCTCTCTAAAAATCAATGGAAAAAATATCCTCGGGTGAGGATTAACAGAAAATAAATGGAAATATACATGGGAAAGTACCCTCAGATCCGAGGATTAACAACAACAAAAAGTCCTCCTCCCTGGAAGCCCAGGGGTCCTGACCCAGCCCCTCCTTCCTTGGGACCCAGGACCCTCACCGCCCTCCAGCTTGGTGACCTTGGACAAGTCCCATCACTCCTTTGCGCCTCAGTTTACCCAGAAAGCGCTAACCTTAGTTTTAGCTGCTGCCTGCCCCTCCCTGCGTTACGACGAGCGGTCCCCAGGGTCCCCAACCCTGCTGTCCCCCCCGCAGCCCTCCGCCGGACGCCCCCCGCCCGGAAAAGCGGTGTTGCAAGGGCTTCTGCATCGACATTCTGAAGCGGCTGGCGCAGACCATCGGCTTCAGCTACGACCTCTACCTGGTCACCAACGGCAAGCACGGCAAGAAGATCGACGGCGTCTGGAACGGCATGATCGGGGAGGTGAGGCGCCTGCCCCGGGCGGGGGTGCCAGGACCGGAGCGAGGGGGGTCCGAGGGGGCGGGGCCACGGGGGGAGGACTCTGGGGCTGAGGGACTGGACTAAACCAAGAGAACCCCTGGCTCTGAGGGGCGGGGCCACCAAAAGGACCCGCCTTGGAGGGGCGGGGCCAAGAGAAGGTACCATGGGGCGGGGGCGGGGCTTGGAAGGTGGGCCTCCTAGAAGGGGCGGGGCCTGGAGGATGGAGCCCAAAACCCAGCTGCAAGAGCAGGATGAGGTCAGTTCCCAGGCTCTCACCTCCACCATCCCTGCCCCACTCTGCGTCCCCCATCCCCACCCCCACTCCCACCCCCACCCCCACCCCCACCCTCCCAGCCTCTCTCTTGCGCTGTCACGTCTCCTCCCGGGGCCGGTACTGCCTGCCTCCCGCGTCTATCTGCCCGAGCCAGCCGGGCGCCCTCACCCGCTCCTCGCCCTCACCCCAGGTGTTCTACCAGCGCGCGGACATGGCCATCGGCTCCCTCACCATAAACGAGGAGCGCTCCGAGATCGTGGACTTCTCCGTCCCCTTCGTGGAGACGGGCATCAGCGTGATGGTGGCGCGCAGCAACGGCACCGTGTCCCCCTCGGCCTTCCTCGGTGAGCCGGGGCCCTGGGCGCCGGGCTGGGGCAGCTGTGTGCCCGGTCCCATCTGGTATTGCCGGGACTCCGTCAAGTGGCTTCACTTCTGAGCCTCAGTTTCCTAATCTGGAATATGGGAGAAGTCATTTCCACGACCAGAAGCATTTTGACCACGAAGCTAAGCAGCTTCGGGAGCCTTCTCTCGCACAGCCTCTGCAAGGCCCTGGGCCCGGTTTTGTAGTCATGATTCTGTATTTTTCAAAAATATATTTTTATTGATTTCAGAGAGGAAGGAAGAGGGAGAGAGAGAGAGAGACATCAGTGATGAGAGGAAATCATTGATTGGCTGCCTCCTGCACGCCCCCTACTGGGCATGGAGCCCACAACTCGGGCATGTGCCCTGACCGGGGAATCAAACCATGACCTCCTGGTTCATAGGTCATTGTTCAACCAGTGAACCACGCCGGCCAGGCGGTATTCTTTTTTCTTACAGAGAACCCTCCAAATTGTGTGAGTTTCAGGCCCAAAAAACCCAAGTCTCCCCAGTATATACATATGAGATGAGGAAGTGATTGGCATGGTACCAGCACAGGGTCGGTGCTCAATTCGCCCACCAGACTGCTTTTTTTGTTTGTTTGTTTTGTTTTTCAATATATTTTATTGCTTTTTCACAGAGAAGAAGGGAGAGGGATAGAGAGTTAGAAACATCGATGAGAGAGAAACATCCATCAGCCGCCTCTTGCACACCCCCCACCTGGGGATGTGCCCGCAACCAAGGTACATGCCCTTGACCGGAATCGAACCTGGGACCCTTCAGTCCGAAGGCCGACGCTCTACCCACTGAGCCACACCGGTCAGGGCCAGACAGCGTTTTTTGAGCACCTAGTGTGTGCCAGGCTCTGAGCTGCACACAGATCCCTGCCTCGAAGAGCTCTTGGCCTCCTGGGGGAGACAAAATACATTCTTAAAGGGACCCAGGGGCAAAATCACTGAAGATGGTGACCAATACTACAGGAAATTACGTTGGGGGTCGGGGAGAGAAGGAAAGGAGTGGTATTGGTGCTGTGGCTGGGCAGGCAGGCCCCTTTACGAAGGGGACTCGGTCCTGTGTAGATCTGCCTGGAAAAGCGTTGTAGGCAGAGGGAACAGCAAGGACGAAGGCGGCGATGTGCAGGGAGTAATTGTGAAATAGCGGGGGGCCTGTGTGACTGGAGGCACGGAGCGAGTGAGAGGGGTGGCCGGTGGGCCTTGGTAGGAAGACTGGGTGTCCCCCTTACTGAAATGGCAAGGGTTTTAACCGCAGGCGGTGGGAGAAAGATGGCCGCGAGGGTGAGACAAGGAGGCCGTGTGAGAGGTGATAGGAAGCTGACACCCCGGTGAGCTGGGCTTTGAGCTGGATGGGAACAGGATAGAGAGCTCATTTACTCAGCCTGGGGAAATAGACGGAAAAGTCTTGTCATTTCCCGCTCGCTGTCTGCGTCTGAGCTAAGCTCCTGGCGGGGGAGGCGCTGGGAGAAGGGACAGCTTCCTTTGTGTTTTGCTTTTGGTTCTTTCCCCAGCGATGTCTCTGGTGGCTTCGTCTTGGCACCGAGGTCTCTGCAGGGCATCTTGAGATGCACCGCGTGGGCCCCGCTTTCAGCAGGGGAGTGACAGGGTCAGAGGCATGACCCACCAGGCGGCCCAGTGGAGATGACAGGCACGTCCCCAGATGCTGCAGGGACAGTCCAGGGTGGTGACTCCGCGGTGACAGGGGCAGTCCTGGCCGCTTGCACTTGGCGCAGGGAGATCAAAGCAGCCAGTACTCATCTCAGGGGAAGGGCTCATTGTCAGCGAACCCCCAGAGGCCGCGTGAGGAGGGGGCACAGGAAGTCTGTCTGATGGACACGTCAGGATGGGAGGGGAGCTGTGGAGACCGGGGCAGAGAGGGTGTGGCTAACTGTGAGGTCTGGGTGGGTAAAGCAATGGGTTCTTGAGTGATCCTGCTGGAGACGAGGGCGGGAGCAAGGCTGAGAGTGGGGCTTTGTCCTGGGGTGCTAGGGAGCCACAGAGGACTGTGAGCTGGGGAGAGGTCAGGTCACCTCTCAGTGTAGAAAGAGCCTCAAGGGCCATGGAAAGGGGGGGACAGGCTTGAAGGGAGAGACTGGGGAGATGGTCCAGGAGAGGGGGCAAGGCCTGATCCAGGAGTGGGGACAGGAGGATGGGGGTGGGGACTGATAGGCTGTGGCTGGGGAGGGAGAGAACGGGAGAGAGAGAGGATGTAAATAGGGGGTTGGTTTGTGACCGAATGGATGGTGGGACTCCCAGGGTGGGGAACCTGGGAGTTGGTGCCGGGGTGTGGGGCATGAACGGCCTGGGGGGATGGCCAGGGGAGATGGAGACTCGGGTTGGGGCTCAGGAATCATATTTAGAAGACGCTTTCTATTTGGTGCTTGGGACCACAGGACTGGTTGAGATGGCTGTCTGTGAGAGAGACTGGCTCTCAGGGGCCTGTGTGGACAGCGAGGCTGTTCCTGAGATGGGAAACTTGGGAAGGGGACAGGGTAGGACAGGGTCAAATCTGGGCTGCACCTTGGTCACATGTCTGTGGTCCCCCAATCTTTTGCTTGGCTGAGCCATGACCACTCACCCCCTTGTCCCCAGAGCCCTACAGCCCGGCCGTGTGGGTGATGATGTTCGTCATGTGCCTGACCGTGGTCGCTGTCACTGTTTTCATCTTCGAGTACCTCAGTCCTGTCGGTTACAACCGCAGCCTGGCTACCGGCAAGCGTGAGTCCCCTTCCTCCATCACCCTACCTCAGAGCACCTGGACCACAGAGAGAGAACTACATTTCCCAGGAGGCATTGGGGTAGAGCTATGGCCCCTTGAGGTGGCAGAGGCCTCAGGGGCCACTGGGAACTGTAGTTCTTTCTGCTCCCTCATTGAGCAGAAGGAATTTGGGGTCCATGTCCCCCCTCCTGGCCCCCTGCAGGCCCTGGTGGCTCAACCTTCACCATTGGGAAATCCATCTGGCTGCTCTGGGCCCTGGTGTTCAATAACTCGGTGCCTGTGGAGAACCCCCGGGGCACCACCAGCAAAATCATGGTGCTGGTGTGGGCCTTCTTCGCCGTCATCTTCCTCGCCAGCTACACAGCGAACCTGGCCGCCTTCATGATCCAGGAGGAGTACGTGGACACCGTGTCTGGGCTCAGTGACCGAAAGGTGTGTGTGTTTGGGGAGAGGGAGTTGGCTGGGGTTGGAGGTCACAGGCCTGGTCACGTGGGTGGGCAGAGGAGGACTCCTGGGGGTCTCCTCCCAGATAGAGTTCCAAAATGGCAGCGATCTGGGGCCCACAATGAACTATTTAAGTATTCCCAGGGGAGAGTGTTGCCAAATGTTCAAGGGGCAGCAGTGCCAAACAGACGAAGGTTCCTCTCCAACTGGGATGAAGAACTAATTCTTGAAATTTCCAATCCGGTGGAGACCCATGCTTTTATGAAATACAGTCGAAATGAATTACTAGAGAAGTAAAATTTAAAATGGAGACATGCAAAATTAAATCGCTTTAAATGCTGACTCCCGATTTCTGTGCTTGTCTCATCAGGGGGGTCGCTTAAAAAATAATAATACAAGCCTGTCCCCCCTTTCCATGGCCCTTCTGTACTTGCCCCATCAGGACCTCTTAGAAGGTTGAGAAATCCATTCAATGGATGGCCACAAGCAATTTGTTTAATGCAATTGAATAGAATAGAAAATACGTTTGACTGCATCTTACGAAATAAGGATGAGTATGGCTTTATGAAACGTTTGTCTAGTCACATACGCCCTTGACTGTGAGCCAGCACACACCTGTCTGGCTTCGTCTGTTGTTCAAATCGTGAACTATTTCTGAAGAGGTTGGTAAATAACAACTGCCCCGGCTCCCCTCCTCCCCGTGCCAGCCCCTGCCCCTGGGACCTCCCACGGACCCCGCAAGTTAAGGGTTCATGCCTGGCATATCAGGGGCCTCTGGGACCCTTCTTGAAACTCTGTAGCCAGTGTCTTTTTGGACTGGACCATGACCAGGCCATGCTGGGTGTTAAGTATTTTAATATTACTGATTATGTGTATATGTAATTCGTGTATCTGTATTTCGTGCATGAGTGGGGTCCCTAGGCCTGGCCAGGGATCAGGGCCGTTCGGGGCCTTCCAGCTGCCGGCCGGGGCCTGCCAGCCAGGGGGAGGGGCCAGGGGGGGTTGGCCAGCTGCGGGAGGTTGGCTGTGGGAACGCACTGACCACCAGGGGGCAGCTTCTGCATTGAGCATCTGCCCCCTGGTGGTCAGTGTGTGTCATAGCAACCAGTCATTCTGGTTGTTCTGGCATTCCAGTCGCTTAGGCTTTTATATATATAGATAGGTATAGGTATAGGTATAGGTATAGGTATAGGTATAGGTATAGGTATAGGTATAGGTATAGGTATAGGTATAGGCATAGGTATAGGTATAGGTATAGGTATAGGTATAGGTATAGGTATATACCTGCAAATATATAGATATCTGTGGGTGGGCAGTAGTGTTTTCTACCATAGGCCACTGTGAGCAAGTTTGAGGAACACTTTTGCACTGGGGTGTCCCCTAGCTGGAATGGACATCTGGATGGAGTACATCCTCACCCTGATGGCCCCAAGGGGGCGCCCTAGTAACTCTCCATTCTGCCCTAGTTCCAGCGGCCCCAGGAGCAGTACCCGCCCCTGAAGTTTGGGACGGTGCCCAACGGGTCCACGGAGAAGAACATCCGCAGCAACTACCCCGACATGCACAGCTACATGGTGCGCTACAACCAGCCCCGCGTGGAGGAGGCGCTCACACATCTCAAGGCAGGGTCAGCGCAGACTGGAGCGGGAGGGGGCGGGGTGGGGCCGGGCGCCCTGCGGATGCTCCAGAGATGGTGAGGGAGGGGTGAGGGGTGGTTTATTGGCATTAGAGGTCAATGCGGGGTGGGTCAGCCTGGAGGGCAGAGGTCACTGAGAGTGGGCGTGAACTCCCAGAAATAGGGTCCTTGTGATGGTTTTAGGGATCCAGTTCAAATCCTGGATATGTCTCTTCTTGGCTGTGTGTCCTTGGGCAAGTCACTCAACCTCTCTGAGCCTCAGTTTCCTCCCCTGTAAAATGGGGATAACAGGAGGACCTACCTCATAAGGTTGTTATAAGAACTACTATAGTTATTATTATTAGTTAACATATTATTTTGTTATTATTGTTAGTTAATCCATGCAAAACAGAGCAGTGCCTGGCATGCTGTAGGTGTTTGCTGCTATCATCATCATCATCATCATTAGAACTAAACTCAATGGAATGAATATTTGTATTATTATTTTTTAAATTTATTTAACATCAGTTTTCCCCCAAAATAGGGATAACGTTAAGTTCTGGCCCCAGAGCACAGTCCAAGCTGAGCACAGTAACTCTCTCCCTGTCCCTCCTTTATTTAGTCACTCAGCATGCATTTGCTTTCTTAGCCCCTATTCTATACCAGGCAGTGGACAATTAGACCACAGTTCCTGCCCACTAGGAGCTTAGGGTCTAGAAGTAGAAAATGAACTATAAATATGCAAGCAGAAAAATCAGCAAGTTTATTTTAGAAAGTCATGGTAAGCTAGAGCATGACTGAGCTGGGATATAGTCACCAGAGTGTTCAGGGTGGGCCTCTCGGAGGAGGTGACTGGATAAGAGAGAGTCCTGAGGAAGTGAGGGAGCTAGCCCCGTGGACTTACGAAGGCGAGCCTCGCAGGCTGAGGGAACAGGGTGTTTCAAGGGGCTGAGCCGGGAGTGGCCTTGGCTTATGGGAGGATCAGTAAAAGGCTAACGTGGCTGAATTATGGAGAGCTGAGGCCAGAGGGTAGATGAGAGGAAGACGTGGGGTGTGACCCCTGAGTCAGAGGTCATGGTTGTGTTTTATTCAAAGGGCAGTGAGAAGCCATGGGGAGGGGGACTTTGAGTAGAAGAGAGGTGTGATTTGATCTGTCTGTAAATGCCCCCTCTGGCTGCCATGTGGAGAATGGGTGGAGGGGGGCATCAGTGGGCCCAGCTATCGTGTCCTGTAGAGCAGCGGCCGCCAACCTTTCGGACCTCACGGACCACCAGTTGGCCGCTGCTTTAGAGCACCCTTCCCTAAGGCCCATCCTCTGCTCACCCTCCAGGACCCACTCCTAACCAGATCCTGTAGACTCCTGTTTTGATTAGAATTGTTGGGCTGCAAGATAAGGAACCCGATCAATTTGGTCTCTGTAAAATGAATGGGTTTGCATAAGGATGCAGAAGCGTCTCTTAGCACTAGTTGCAGAAAGTGAAGCCTGGCCGGCGTGGCTCCGTGGTTGAGTGTCCACCTATGAACCAGGAGGTCACAGTTCGATTCCCGGTCAGGCACGTGCCCCATCCCCAGGGAAGGGCGTGCAGGAGGCGACAGGTCAGTGATTCTCTCTCATCATTGATGTGTCTATCTCTCTTTCCCTCTCCCTTCCTCTGAAATCAATAAAATATTAAAAAAAAAAAAAAAAAAGGAAAGGAAAGCTAGGCTTTGAATGAATGTGAAAGTCATTCATTCATTTTAAAAATATTTAAGATTACCAGGCAGAGTTCTGCATTGGATAATGGTAGTCAACAAAATAGTTGAATTTCTTGGATCTGTTAGGAATGCTTAAATAGACAGAGGTGTTTTTTTTGTGTGTGTGTGGGTATTTTTGTGTGTTTTTTGTTTTGTTTTTATCTCTCACAAGAAGCCCAGGGCTTGTGTGGTAGCTCAGAGATACCATCAACAATCCGAACTTTGATACGTCAACCTGGGAGACAGACCTTCATGCTCATTTTGGTTGCCTCGTGATCACAATATGGCTGCTGCCTCTCTGAAGCATATCTTGGTTCCCGGCAAGAAGGAGGAGGAAGAGAAAAAGAGTGGAGGATTTTCTCCTGGCAAGATTTTGCCTTTTTATTGGGAAGAGTATGCTTTTCGCAGGGACTTGTGGCTATTTCTCAGAATTCATCAGATGCCTACTCCTAGCTGCAAGGGAGGCTGGCAAATTATGTTAGCCTTCCAGCCTCTGTTGCGGAAAATGGCAAAGAAAGAGGTTGTAAATAGAGATTATGGTAGCCAAGCCATCAGCCAGGGTCATGCCCTCATGCAATTTGTATTTTGCCACCCAGCAGCTTCTCTCTGGCATCTTGTCCTCTCTTGCAATTTCGGGGGGAGGGGGGGTCACATGGCCCCTTGTCTCCCATCTCTGTGCTTTCCCTGCAAGGCTCCCCCTTTCTGATACTGTGAACATCAGCACTTTCTTATCGGCCACCTCATTTTTCTCTCATCTCCTGTGACTCCTGTTTTCTCTGCCCAACTTCAACCCCTTCAGCGGGTTGCCACGTTCTCCTTGGCCCTCTCCCTTGAAGCACCGTTAGCACGGGCTGGTTTTGTAACAGGCTTCTTCTTCTTCTTTAATCACGACGTTGGGCAGGCCCACGGCTGACATTGGCAGGGCCGGCCCGAGAGTACACACGCAGGCTCACACTCTGTGAGTCGAACTATTTAAACTTTATAAATCAAGCTAGCAAACCATCCAACTTGTTGGATCCTCCTGCCCTGACAAACAGAAAGGCTAGTAAGCTCAAGTTTGGGATTCTCAGCGTTCCATGGCAGAACCTGACTCCTTGTCTTCCTGCCCAAATCTGTCCGCTTGCCTTTTCCAGCTCCTCCAGGCAGCCTGGGGCAGCCTCGGGGCCCTGGGTCACTCCCTCGGCCTGTGGCATTGACTCACCTTCCCTGACTGACCTTTCGCCTCCCTCTTATAAGGACCCCGAGATTCTAGCGGGCCCACCTGCATAATCCAGGCTCGCCTCTGCATCCCAAGACCCTTAATTTAATCACATCTGCATCCTCCTTCGAAATGTAACATAACACATTCACAGGGTCCGGGCGTTAGGGTGTGGATATCTTTGGGGGGCTATTATCCTACCTACCACAGAGATTCCTAGAGATTCCGGGTGGGCACAACCCCTTGGCCCCTGGGGCTCCGGCAGGGGGCGGTGAAGAGAAGAGTTCTCAAACACATGGGCCCAGAGCAGCACTGCCTTGCTGGCTGCATATCGAGTTTGGAGAATCATGAGCAGGGGTGTTAGGACACAGCACAGAACAGGAAAAATAGTTGTTGTTTTTATTTATTTATTTGTGTGTTTGTTTTTTGGTGAATCCTCACCTGAGGATATTTTTTTCCATGGATTTTAGGGAGCGAGTGGAAGGGAGAGGGAAAGAGAGAAACATCCATGTGAGAGAGACACATCGATGGGTTGCCTCCTGCACACGCCCCGACCAGGGCCTTGGCCGGGGAGGAGCCTACAACCGAGGTTCCTTGATGGGAATTGAACCCGGGACCCTTCAGTCCACAGGCTGATGCTCTATCCACTGAGCCACACTGGCTGGGGCAAAATAGTTGTTTTTAAATTGTGCATTGATTCCTCCTTCTCTCTAGGGACCAGTTTCCATATCTTTCCGTATAATGCCGGGATTCTGGTGCCCCGTCCCACCCCCACCATAGCGAGTGAGTTCCTAACAGTTTCCTGGGGTCCTTAACAGCACTGGTTTTAAAAACAGATGGTGCCCTGACTGGTTTGGATCAGTGGATAGAGCGTCGGCCTGTGGACTGAAGGGTCCCAGGTTCGATTCCAGTCAAGGGCATGTACCTTGGTTGTGGGCACATCCCCAGTAGGAGGTGTGCAGGAGGCAGCTGGTCGATGTTTCTCTCTCATCGATGTTTCTAACTCTCTCTCCCTCTCCATTCCTCTGTAAAAAAAGAAAATATATTTTTAAAAAACACACCAAAAACAGATGGTCCTGGTTGGAATGGGAGGTAACCCCTTACTTGCTGTGGGGCAAGTTAATTCAGTCCCTGAGCCTTCATGTTCACCTCCGTAAAATGGGGTCTGCAATCCCACTGGGTCACCACCTTGCCCTGGAGCGAGGAGCCTCAGAAGGCACGGTCCCTGCCTCTCCTCTCCGTCTCTTCCTCTCCATCTCTCTGCACATATCGGCTCTTGGCTTCCGCTGAGCCCACGAATTCCGTACGGACCCCAGTTCCCCTGCAGCCTTTTAGCTCCAAGGTCCAGTCTGAGCGGATGCACGCCTGTGCTCAATTTCACATCCCGCTACAGAGAATCCGATTGGTCCAGCTGGGAGTCAGGTGACCATGCCAGGGCCAATCAGCGGCGGTCAGGGTGAGACCCGGTCACGTGGTTCTCGGGCTGCCACTTGCCTGCTCCCTGCGGGTTCTCAAAGGTGCCCTGGGAGCCTGCAGCGGCCTCTTGCCTTCGCTTCACCGGTGGCTCCTCAGTCCCCACCCCCCCCCCGCCCCCCTGTCTGGACGACACCCAACACTTGCTTGTGGGTAAAAATAATGTGAAAGACCTCTCCCCTCCCCCACCCCTTATTGATTCATTGCTGATGGTTCGATGCATTTCCCCCGGCAGTTTTTTTTCTAGAGCAGAACTGGGGAACTACAGATTTAATTAAAATTTTCCTAGGATCCACAGTAAAAGAAACAGGCAATATTAATTCTAAGTATGCGTTTTACTTACCCCAGGACCTCCAGTATGGTACCATTTCTATATATAATGTAAATATTAATGGAAATGTTTCCCTCTTTTCTCTCTCTTTTTGTGTTTTGAGTTTATGTTCTACTCAGACATATCTCATTGGGACTGACCACAATCCTAGGGCTCCATAGCGACATCTGGCTTGTGGCTGTCACTCCCAACAGTGTCTTTTTACTTCTTTTGCTATTTTCCTTCCCTTCCTCTGTCTTCTTCCTTTTTCTTTCTTTCTTTTTTTAATGTGTTCATTGATTTTTAGAGAGAGAAGAAGGGAGAGTGGAAGAGAGAAACATCGATGGGAAGAGAAACATCAATTGGCTGCCTACTGGTGATCCCGAAACCCGGGCATGTGCCCTGACAGGGAATAGAACCAGGGGAATCTTGGTTCATGGGTTGATGCTCAACCACTGAGCCACACCAGCCAGGCTTTCCCCCCATATCCTTTCCCCCTCCTCCTCTTTCTCTTACTTGTACTTCTTCCCCATCTCCATCCCTTCCTTTGCTTGCCTGACCCCCAGGTGTCATCTAAGTTTCCCTGACCTTAGGATCTAAAAAAACATTGGCTCTCCCTCCTCCCCCTCAAAGAATTCTGCAGATGCCTGGCCTTTCTAGGGTCACCCTGGCTTCAAGCTCCTTTTTGCCGGATTTAATTCACTTTCTGAACCATCTCACTGGCCCAAGTGTGTCTGCCCAGCTCCAGAGCCTCTTAACCAGGATGGAGCCCACCCCTCCCTGCATCCCCACAACAGCCCGCTGACACCAGGCATGGAGAATGGGATGGGAAGGGCTTCGGCGCCAGCACTGACCAGCAGACGTGCAACGCCAGCTGCTTGTGGGTCTACATTAGTTAGTAGCCACAGAAAAGGCATAAAGAGAAACAGATGAAATCAGTTTGAATAATATATTTTTACTTAACCCGGTTATTCGAAATATTATTGTGACATGTAATCAGGAAAGAAATAGTTGAGACCTTTGACGTATTTTCCCCACATGAAATGTTTGCAGTCTGACCTGCATTTTATACCCACACACGTCTCAGTTCAGACTTGCCACGTTTCGGGTGCTCAGAACAGCCACCGTGGCGTGTCGCTACCCTAAGGGGCAGCCCAGGTGTCCAGCATCCAAATGCAAAAAGTTTCGCCCAGCCGGCATGGCTCAGTGGTTGAGCGTCAACCTATGAACCAGGAGGTCATGGTTTGATTCCCCATCAGCGCACATGCCTGGGTTTCGGGCTCCATCCCCAGTAGTGGGGCGTGCAGGAGGCAGCTGATCAATGATTCTCTCTCATCTCTCATCATTGATGTTTCTCTCTCTCTCTCCCTCTCCCTTCCTCTCTGAAATCAGTAAAAATATATTTAAAAATAAAGCAAATGCAAAAAGTTTCATAATGAACGTAAAACATAAAAGAGCTCTGGCCACACACCCCGCCCCTCTCCCTGGACTTTTCCATTTCCTTACTCACCCCCAGATTCCTCCCCAGCCATCCAGCTGACTCATCTCTCCCCTCTCCCCCTTCTTCCGTTTGGTCCTCGTCAGCCCTCCCTCCAGGAAGGCCCCTGGGATTTCCAGATCCTCTCCCTCTCTGCGGCAAAGCGGGGCGGCTCTCCTAGGCTCCGCCCACCCACGCCTACTTCATGGCACAAAGTGCCTTCCGGTCCAGGGAGGCAAGGGGAACTTCCTCTTTTACTTCTGCAGGCAGCCCTCACTTCCCCAGTCCATTGTGTCCTTACTTCCAGAGAGTGAGAATCCAGACTGGTGTGGGGGAGGGGGAATCCCATATCCCAAATCTACTTGGTTCCTGACTTTGGGAGAGCAGTTAACTGTGTGACCAGCAAAGGAGACCAACCCTGCCTTAAAAAAAAAAAAAAAAAGGAATTCAAATCTATCCCGTCCTTGAGTTCAGAGAACAGGGGAATCCCTGTACTATATTTTTTTCCATCCAAATGTCAGCCCCAACCCCAGCCCTTAGTGAGTAAAAATAGCTTGAGACTTCATCATGAATCTTTTTATATTTTACTAGAGGCCCGGTGCACGGATTTGTGCACCTGTGGGGTCCCTTGGCCTGGCCTGTGGGGATCGGGCTGAAACCAGCTCTCCGACATCCCCCAAGGGGTCCTGGATTGCGGGAGGGCGGTTCTCGGGTGACGCACCCTGGAATCAGGCTCCCTCCTCTCTGGTTCTGGGTGCATCACCCTAGAACCGCAGCTGCCAAGTCACTGCAGCTCCGCAGCTCCTGCATTGAGCATCTGCCCCCTGGTGGTCAGTGCGCATCATAGCTACCGGTTGGCCGGTCGAATGGTCGGCTGGTCACTTAGGCTTTTATATATATAGATCTTTCTTTTAAAGTATGTTTTTATTTATTTGAGAGAGAGAGAGAGAGGAAGGGGGAGGGAGAGAAATCGAGCCCATAATCCTGGCATGTGCCCTGACCATGTGCCCCAGCTGGGAATTGAATTGGCGACCTCTCGGTGCATGAGCTGATGTTCAATCAACTGAGCCACACTGGCCAGGGCATATTTTGTCTTTTCTTATTGAGACATAACACACAAATCTGAAGTGTGAAACTCATTGATTGTCTATACACGCATCATACCTCCGTGGGGCCACCTAGATTAAGGCATGGAAGATGTCAAAGTCCCCAGAAAGCTCCCCTCTGGGCCTCCAGCCACCATAGAGTCTCACTGTAAACTGGTTTTGCCTGGATTTGAATATTGCTCCCACAAACAGAGTCCAACAGTGTGTACAGCAGCCTTTGTGTCTAGCTTGTTTTTTTTAAATATATTTTATTGATTGATTTTTTTTTACAGAGAGGAAGGGAGAGGGATAGAGAGTTAGAAACATCGATGAGAGAGAAACATGGATCAGCTGCCTCCTGCACACCCCCTACTGGGGATGTGCCCGCAACCAAGGTACATGCCCCTTGACCGGAATCGAACCTGGGACCCTTCAGTCCACAGGCCGACGCTCTATCCACTGAGCCACACCGGTCAGGGCTATGTCTGGCTTGTTTTGCCCACGTTACCGCCGGGTTGTTTGTCCGTGGCTGTATCCCACTGCGCACAGAATTCTCCCATCCTGCTGTTGGAGGGCTTTGGGGTTGTCTCCGGTGCTTGGCCACGATGAATGTTCTACTACCAACGTTTTCGTACAAGTCTTTGGAGGACGTACGTGTTCCTTTCTCTTGGGTAAATCCCCACAGGTGGAACTGCTGGGTCACAGGGCGAGGGACGCTTAGCTTCAAAAGATCCTGCCGAGCGTTTTCCGAAGCGGTCGTACCCATGTCCACTCATCAGCCGTGCGGGAAAGTGCCGCTTGTCCCGGACCCTTGCCAAGGCTTGTCTCACGCCCAAACCTTTTAAATTTACAGCAGCATTTACTGCCTGTCACGTACGCTCAGTATCTGTTCGCTCGGGCTACTGTGGCCGCAATGCCTTGTCTCACCGTGTGGAGGCTGCACCTGCCCCTGGCTCCTTCGGAGGCTGGGAGGGGGCGACGTGTTTCTGGCTTCTCTCCGCGGCCTGCAGGCGCCGGTCCTCCCCCTGTGTCCTCACAACGTCTCCCATCCGTGTGTGTCTCTATGTCCCGACTTCTGCCAGGCCTGTTGGATGAGGGCCCACCCCAATGACCTCATTCCACTCGAGCCACATTTGGAGGCACTGGGGTAGGACTTCAGTATCTGAATGCAGCCCGGCCGGCGTGGCTCAGTGGTCGAGCATCAACCTATGAACCAGGAAGTCACGTTTTGGGTTCGATTCCCGGTCAGGGCACATGCCCAGGTTGGTGTGCAGGAGGCAGCCGATCCATGATTCTCTCTCATAATTTCTATCGCTCTCTCCCTCTCCCTTTCTCTCTGAAATCAATAAACATATATTTATATATATATATATGAATGTTGAAGGACACAATTCAACCTGTATTCATAGGTGAATATTATTATTATTCCCATTTTATAGATGGGGAAACCGAGGCGCAGCACAAGCCCCATAGCTGCTGAGTGGCAGAACTGGGACTTGGTCATCGGCCATCCGACTCTCAGCCCAGCGTCTCAGCCTCTCCAATACGTTGCCTCCCGGGCAGTGAGACCCAGAAGCCTCGTGGATTCACAAGGGGTACCCCTGCGTGTTGCGCTGTCGCCTCTGCAGATTTCTTGCTTCTGCTGCATCCTATTTCTCTCCAGTGTTCCTTTTTACATTTTTTTCCCTAATTTTTAGTTCTATTTTTGTTGTTGTTGTTAATCCTCACCCGAGGATATTTTTTCCCCCATTGATTTTTTAGTATGAAAGGGGTGGAGAGAAGGGGAGAGAGAGGGGGATGAGAGAGACACATCAATTGGTTGCCTCCCGCACTCACCCCCACCCCGCCAGGGATCGAACCTGCAACCCTTCTGCAGGGGCTGATGCTCTAACCACTGGAGCACACCAGCCAGGGCTTTTCGTTCTATTTGTTTTAATATATTTTTATTGATTTCAGAGAGGAAGGAAGAGGGAGAGAGAGATAGAAACATCAATGATGAGAGAGAATCATTGATCGGCTGCCTCCTGCACACCCTCCACTGGGGATCGAGCCCACAACCCAGGCATGTGCCCTTGGCTGGAATCGAACCTGGGACCCTTCAGTCCGAAGGCCGATGCTCTATCCACTGAGCAACACCGGCTAGGGCTTAGTTCTATTTTTTTTTAATATATCTTTATTGATTTCAGAGAGGAAGGGAGAGGGAACGAGAGATAGAGACATCAATGATGAGAGAGAATCATTGATTGGCTGCCTCCTGCACACCCTCCACTGGGATCAAGCCCACAATCCAGGCAGGTGCCCTTGACCGGAATCGAACCTGGGACCCTTCAATCCGCAGGCTGATGCTCTATCCTCTGAGCCAAACCAGCTAGGGCTAGTTCTATTTTTTATCAGAGTTATATGTTCACATAATTTGGAGCGTCAAATACACGTTTTTAAAAAATGACAACCCACCGCCCCCACCTGCCTACCTCCATTCCTCCCACGCCAGAGGAATCTGCCGTCCCCTCATTTATTGTGTCATTTTGTTATTGATGTCCTTGTCTCTAAATACCACGTTTGAATGGCCACCTCCTGGTTTTTTTCAACTTTGGGCATTTTCCGTTCACTTCTCACAACGGAAGACACGTATTCCTGCTCTGGTTTAAATTGCTGCCGCCTCCCACGCCGGGATCCTGGCTGGAGGAACACGCAGTGTTTACATGTTATGACTGCGTCTCCGCTCCCACAGCTGCCACCAGTAGTAAACCAAGATGACTCTCCGCTCCCACACAAGTCTTTGTTTTTCCTGGAGTTAATAACTGTCTCCCCCTCCTTCCCCCCTCTAGTTGCTTGGTGTCTGACTTTTCTTTGTGCTTAACTAATGCAAACCCACATTCTCTGTTAATTACATGAATCTCTCCGCATACTCAGAGCCGCAGGTACTCCATTCAGTTCATCTCCTTGAAGAAGTGTCTCTCCTGACCTTCTGGCCCGCTCCGGTCTGTGCAAGGTCGGCATCCTGACTTGATCCCCTCACCTCTCCGGGGGTTCAGATCCTATCAGCTCCCAAGTCTTACCCTTCCTGAGTTTGGCTCTCTCGTTCTTGATTCTTTTCTTTTCTTTAATATATTTTATTGATTTTTTTTTACAGAGAGGAAGGGAGAGGGATAGAGAGTTAGAAACATCGGTCAGCTGCCTCCTGCACACACCCCACTGGGGATGTGCCCGCAAGCAAGGCACATGCCCTTGACTGGAATCGAACCCGGGACCCTTCAGTCCGCAGGCCAATGCTCTATCCACTGAGCCAAACCGGTCAGGGCTCATTCTTGATTCTTGTATGTGCCCTGACCCGGGATCAAACCCGAAACCTTGGTGTATCAGGATGACGCTCTAACTGAGCTCCCCGGCCAGGGCAAAACATCGGTACTCCCGTGGGCCATCTGGCTGGCTGGATGTAAAATTCTGGGCTGGAGATCACTGTCCTCCAGGGGTTTAAAAGCATCCCTCCTCATTCTTCTGTTGAAAAATCCAAAGTCATTCTGATTCCCAAGGCTCGTCTGTGACCTCTTTTTCTTTTTCCTGTCCTAGGCAGTGTGTCTTCAGTTGTTCTCATGACTGAACCTTCCAATCCTGTCATTTCTTCTAGAAAATTTTCTCTCTTTTTTTTTTCCTATTACGATTTCCCCTCTTCCCCCCAGTTTCCTGTTCTTTCTTTCTGGAACTCTTACTTAATTTCACATTGGGCTTCCTGGGCTGTCCATTTCTTTTATTCCTTCTCTTATGTATCCATCTCTCTAGCTCCCTGCTCCACTTCCCGGGAGACTTTCTTAATGTTATCTTCCACTCTTTTACTCAGCTTTTCATTTCTGCGAGTGTGTTTTTCATTTCTAAGCACTTTTTTGATCTCTGAATTTGGTATAGTAGCTTGCAAATTTTACGGTATTATTTTAGAGTGGCCTATTTTATCGTATCCTGTTAATGGTTTGAAGTTGCAATATCTTGTCTTGTTTCCCTGATGATATGAATGATAATTGTTGGGGGAGAGGGGTTACATTTATCTCCTGTCTGCATAGTGTTTCCTTCAAGTCCCCTGCTGTTTGTTTCTATCTTTCTTATTAGAGGCTTTATTTGATGGCTGGTAACCCTTGGGAGTCTGTTCATATTTGGGAGTGGTGGGTCCAAACCTCACGAAATGATGGGTCTGTGATTACATAAATGGGGTTGTTGACTATGAACTTCACTGTGGGGTGGTCTGACTGGATGATTTTTTGGGGGAAATCCCCAATGTTAGTATCTTTCAGTCTTTCATATACACTGAGTGGCCAGATTATTATGATCTCTGAACGCATAATAATCTGGCCACTCAATGTGTGTGTGTGTGTGTGTGTGTGTGTGTGTGTGTGTGTGTGTATTATTTAGAGGCCCGGTGCATGAATTCGTGCATGGGTGGGGTCTGGCCAGCCTGGGGGAGGGGACATGGGCGGTTGGCCAGCCTGCCTGCTAGTTGAACTGGTAGAGGGGACAATTTGCATATTAGCCTTTTATTATATAGGACATACACTGAGTGGCCAGATTGTTATTCGTTCAGAGATCATAAAAATCTGGCCACTCAGTGTATATACTAGAGGCTGATGCACGAAATTCGTGCAAGAGTGGGCCTTCCTTCCCCCGGCTGCTGGCACCGGCTTCCCTCTGGCACCTGGGACTCGGGCTTCCCTCGCAGCCCTGGCTTCATCCGGAAGGTCGTCCGGAAGGACATCCGGTCTAGTTAGCATATTATGCTTTTATTATTATAGATATGATGTTTTAATATAGAGCGGAACAAAGAAGAAAACAAACAATGAACCATGCCCTGGCCAGGTAGCTCAGTTGGTTACAGCATCATCCTGATACCCCAGGGTTGCAGGTTTGATCCCTGGTCCAGTCACATACAAAATCAACCAATGATTAAGTAGAACAACAAATCGATGTTTCTCTCTCCCTTCCTCTCTCTCAAATCAATTTTTAAAAAGTTAATAATGAGCCCTAGCCGGTTTGGCTCAGTGGATAGAGCGTCAGGCCTGTGGACTGAAGGGTCCCGGGTTTGATTCCAGTCAAGGGCACGTACCTCGGTTGCAGGCTCCTCCCTGGCCATGGGCCCTGGTCGGGGTGAGTGCAGGAGGCAAACAATCGATATGTTTCTCTCACATCGATATTTCTCTCTGTCTTTCCCTCTCTCTTCCACTCTCTCTGAAAATCCATGAAAAATATCCTCTGGTTAAAAAAAAAAAAAAAGAACTACATGTACGGATACAGAAAATGATCTTAATACATCAGTGAGGGAAAACTGGTCACACACACACACAAAAATACATAAAAAATAAAAAGTTAATAATGAGCCTGACAAGATAGCCCCTAATGTTATAAAAGTTAAAAAGCATCCATTCATCCATTCATCCACTAAATCTTCACTAAGTTCTCGCACCGGGCCCCGGCCGAGGCCCTGAGGGAACAGCAGTGAACAGACCCAAGTCCCTGCTCCTCGGGAGCTCCCATTCCGCGTGGCAGACAGACGTGTGTGAGAGCAGCGCTCTCCAGCAGCCTGCCCTGTGACAGTGGAAATGTCCCTGACACGCACAGTCCAGCACAGGGACCACTTCTCCGTCACTCGAAATGTGGTTGGTGCCAAGAAGGAACGGAATTTCTTTTTAATATTTCTATTGATTTCAGAGAGGAAGGGAGAGAGAGATAGAAACATAATGATGAGAGCAAATCACCGATCAGCTGCCTCCTGCACACCCCCAACTGGGGATCAAGCCTGCAACCTGGGCATGTGCCTCTGACCAGAATCGAACCTGGGACCCTTCAGTCCGCAGGGCTGATGCTCCATCCATTGAGCCAAACCAGCCACGGCTGAATTTTTAATATCATTATTTTTATTTTTAGTTTTTAGTTTCTTTGGGTTTTTTTAATCCTCACCCCAGGATATTTTTCTATTGATTTTGAGAAAGAGTGGAAGAGAGAGGGAAAGAGAGAGAAACATCGATGTGCCTAACCGGTTTGGCTCAGTGAATAGAGCGTCGGCCTGCGGACTGAAGGGTCCCAGGTTTGATTCCGGTCAAGGGCATGTACCTTGGTTGTGGGCACATCCCCAGTAGGGGGTGTTCAGGAGGCAGCTGATCGATGTTTCTCTCTCATTGATGTTTCTAATTCTCTATCCCTGTCCCTTCCTCTCTGTAAAAAATCAATAAAATATTAAAAAAAAAAAAAAAAGAAATATCGATGTGACAGAAACACATCGATTGGTTGCCTCCTGCAGGAGTCCTGACCAGGCCCAGGCCAGGGAGGAGCCTGCAACCGAGGTACGTGCCCGTGACCGGAATCGAACCCAGGATCCTTCGGTTCACAGGCTGACGCTCTATCCACTGGCCAAACCGGCCAGGGCGAATTTTAATTTTAGTTAAAATCTGAATTCAAATAGCCACACGTGGCTGGTGGTCACCACCGGGAACAGCACTAGAAAATCCCACCCTTACAGAGAAGTACCGGAACTGGCAGTGTCACATGGCCTTGGCTGGCTCACACACCGGCCGTGGGTTGGCCCTACCGCTGAGGGCAAGCGACCGGTCAGGTGGCTGAAATGCATTTCTTCAAAAGAAATAAAGAAACAGGGACCACTTCTCCGTCATTCGAAATGTGGTTGGTGCGACGAAGGAACTGAATTGTTTTTTTTTTTAATGTTTTTAAAAAATATTAAAATATTAACTCTAATGACTCTGAGAGAAGTGGGCAGTCAGGGGAGGGTTGTGAGCTGACTCAGATGCTAAGATCCCTTTGGACAGGGCAGAATAAACAGGGACGTAATATTTCCAGCCGTTTCTGGAAGCCCACTCACTCACCTGGTTGGGGGGGGGGCCCAAGAAGGAAGCAGGGCCCCCCCCCCTCCCTCAGGAAGCAGCCTTGTTTATTTCTTTGGGATCGGTTACGCCATGTATGCAAACGCACGTCTTCACGCATTCCTCACTAACAGCACACGCTGCTCTCAGCTTGCTTTTTCCACGGAGGAACGACTCTTGGCATCTTTCCCACGTTAATGAAGTCTTACCTCTCGGCTGCAGTGCCTGCCCCACAGAACACCTCCCCCAACCGGCCTGCATGCATTCGCTCCGCCTCTCTCTGTGAAGCACCTGCTGTGTGCCAGGCGTCCTTCCAGACCCGGTGCATACGGCAGGCATCAGCCAGACCAGGTCCGGCCCTCAGGGAATGTACATTCCCCTCGGCCGTGGTCGGCAAACTGCAGCTCGAGAGCCACATGTGGCTCTTTGGCCCCTTGAGTGTGGCTCTTCCACAAAATACCACGGCCTGGGCGAGTCTATTTTGAAGAAGTGGTGTTAGAAGAAATTTAAGTTTAAAAAATTTGGCTCTCAAAAGAAATTTCAATCGTTGTCCTGTTGATATTTGGCTCTGTTGACGAATGAGTTTGCCGACCACTGCCATAGGGTGGGTAAACTTAACCACTGAGCTGGTTTGGCTCAGTGGATAGAGCATCGGCCCTTGGACTGAAAGGCCTGGGGTTCAATTCCAGGTCAAGGGCATGTACCTCATTGCAGGTTCAATTCCCCGGCCCCGGTTGAGGCCTGTGCAGGAGGCAACCAATTGATGTGTCTCTCTCACATTGATGTTTTTCTCTCTCCCCCTCCCTCCACTCTGTCTAAAAATCAATGGCGGCGGGGGAGGGGGGGGGAATCAATGGAAAAAATATCCTTGGGTGAGGATTAACAACAAAACAATCACCAAGACCATTTTATAATTATAAGGGGATAAGTGCTGTGGATAAAAATGGGGAGGGGGGAATGAAGGAGTGGGGGAGACCCTGGGAGGAAGCTATGGGTTGCAGTATTAAGTAGGGTGCTTGGGAAGGTGTCTTTTGAGCAATCACTTGAAGGGAGGGAGGGAGCGAGCCAGGTGGGTCTGGGAGAAGAATGCTCCAGCAGCGGCCACAGCAGGTGCAAAGGGCCTTGAGCAGGAGCTCGCTGCAGCTGCCGGGAACTGTGCAGAGGCCGGCGTGGCTGCCGCAGACGTAGTGCGGCGGTGTGTGTGGGAGATGAGGCCCGAGGAATATGGAGGGATGCGGGGGAGTTCGGTGGCTCCGGGCCTTGTAGTTCACGGTAACTCTAATGACTCTGAGAGAAGCGGGCAGTGAGGGGAGGGCTGTGATGTGAGCTGAGGAGGGGCGGGAGCTGACTCAGATGCTAAGATCCCTTAGGACAGGGCAGAATAAACAGGGATGTAAGGACAGACACGGGGTATTTTATTTTTCCCCAAACCTGTGTTTAAACAAAGGCTGTAGGACACGGCTGAGTTTTACTAGAGGTTTAAGGGCAATGGGGGGGGGGGGGGGGGAGGGAGGGGGGGAAGGGTGGGCAGCATTATATTCCAGAACAACAGAGCAAATGATTGAAAGTGAAGGCTTGCCCTCGCCAGTTTGGCCTGCAGATTGAAGGGTCTTGGGTTCGATTTCCGGCTAAGGGCACATGCCTAGGTTGCGGGCTTGATCCCCAGTAGGGGGCGTGCAGGAGGCATACAATCAATGATTCTCTCTCATCATAGATGTTTCTATCTCTCTCTCCCTCTCCCTTCCTCTCTGAAATCAATTAAAAAAATATATTTTAAAAAAATATATATTTTATTGATTTTTTAAAGAGAGGGATAGAGAGTTAGAAACATCAATGAGAGAGAAACATCGATCAGCTGCCTCCTGCACACCTCCCACTGGGGATGTGCCCGCAACCAAGGTACATGACCTTGACCGGAATCGAACCTGGGACCCTTCAGTCCACAGGCCGACGCTCTATCCACTGAGCCAAACCGGTTAGGGCTATAAAAATATATTTAAAAAGATAAAAGTGAAGGCTCTTAGGTCCCCTCCTCCTGAAAGCCGCTCCAACCTTCCCACCTCTGGAGGCCTTGGTTTGGGGCCTCTCCCCACCATACCCCTCCCTTGTCCCCCCAAGGACCCCAAGATTCTCCTTCCATCGTGTCCTCATCCCCAGAGCCTCCATCCCGCCTCTTCATCCGGATTCTGGAAACTCCCAGGTTTTCCCACTTAAACGGGGATGCGATTCACCTTTCGCCCTCAAGGGCATTTAGCCGAACCAAGAGGAAGTTAGAGAAATGACAGTCTGCCCAGGAGGCAGCAGGGCCCGCGCGGTGCTGGCATTTTTCTTGCCTATATATATATGCATGTTTCCAGATGTCAGCCGGGATCTCCCTGCCCGTGCGGATCTATATAAAGTTCATTCAAACGCCGTTCTCCACGGCTTCCACTCGTTCTCCAGAGCCTTCCTTGCCCCGCCCCCCAAGGCTGATCCATTCGCTGTGGGGAATGCTGTCCCTGTGCCTCCCTGTTTGGGGTGCGTGGACTCATCCTCTCCTTTTCTTTAATTTCTCTGCAGCCAAACCCGTGCACAGGCATTCTGGCGCACGTGCGTGAGTGTGGGGCAGAGAGGCATCTACATCCACAGGCAAACAGCTGCCGCCCAGCGTCCGGCCACAGGCTCTCATCTCTCTCTTGCTCTCCCCCCTCCCCCGCACCTGCACTGTCCAATACTATTTCCATTTAAATTAATTCAAATTAAGTGGAAAGTTCCATTCTTTTGTGGCACTGGCACCTTTCAAGAGGTCAGGAGCCACGGATGGCTGGTGGCTGCCACGCCAGACGGGCCGACGGGATATTTCCATCATCACAGAATGTTCTTTCGGACAAAGCTGGACTAGACAGGACAAGTGCCCCTTCTGGGAGCTAGTCAGGGGTCTGCAGTTAAGATGACCAACATTTCATCCCCTACGTATGTCATTTTAAAAAGTACATTCAGCTCGAGCCGGTTTGGCTCAGGGGAGAAAGAGCGTTGGCCCGAGGACTGAAGGGTCCCGGGTTCGATTCTGGTCAAGGGCATGTACCTTGGTTGCAGGCTCAATCCCCAGTGGGGAGTGTGCAGAAGGCAGCTGATGGATGTTTCTAACTCTCTATTCCTCTCCCTTCCTCTCCGTAAAAATCAATATAATAGATATATTTTTTAAAAGTACACACAGAGCCGAAACCGGTTTGGCTCAGTGGATAGAGCGTTGGCCTGCGGACTCAAAGGTCCCGGGTTCGATTCCGGTCAAGGGCATGTACCTTGGTTGCGGGCACATCCCCAGTAGGAGGTGTGCAAGAGGCAGCTGATCGGTGTTTCTCTCTCATCGATGTTTCTAACTCTCTATCCCTCTCTCTTCCTCTCTGTAAAAAATCAATAAAATATATATAAAAAAAAATAAAAAAAAAATAAAAGTACACACAGAGTTATACACTATATGGGATTCTGGGAGTGGTTTGTGTTGGTAATTTTTTTTGTTTCACAGTAATACTCCCTGGACATCTTCAGATGTCAGATCACAGGCATTTACCTTGTTTCATAGAATAGTTACACAGTGCTCCGTGGTGTGGATTTGCTCACTCATTCCTTTATTCTGCAAAAATTCACAACCACTTGGTGTGTACAGAAACGGTGCTCGGTCACGGCCTGGAACGGGGCGCTCAAGTCCCCGGGAGAAGCTGAGGTGAATGCAAACATCACAGAAATCAGTGCGCAGCGGTCGCAGGGGCAAGGAAGGGCACGTGGCAAGTCCCAGCATGCATCGCTCTGTGAGAGCTGATTCCACGTCCCTGACCCTCTTCCCAGCAAGTGTTAGACATCGGGCCTCGGGAAGAATGCAAGCAAATTAAGAGGGTTTGTCTGGGCCTGCATTTCCTGGTCTGGACAATGGAGATACTAGTTTCTACCTTCTGGTAACGTTATGAGGATTACATGAGTTATTTTTTTTTAATATATTTTATTGATTTTTTACAGAGAGGAAGGGAGAGGCATAGTTAGAAACATCGATGAGAGAGAAACATCGATCAGCTGCCTCCTGCACACCCCCCACTTGGGATGTGCCCGCAACCAAGGCACATGCCCTTGACCGGAATCGAACCTGGGACCCTTCAGTCTGCAGGCGGAGCTCTATCCACTGAGCCAAACCGGTCAGGGCTACATGAATTATTTAAGTAGATGGACAGTGCCTGGCACAATATTAGGGATCAGTAGCATCATATTATTATTTACGGACAGTCCTCGGGTTCCGTCGGAACTGGAGGACCGTTGTTTCGTGGTTACCTCGCCATCTCCCATTTATTTATATAAAAAAAAAAAGTTCCGTCATTTCGACGCACGTACATATGTGCTTTATGTTTTTTATTATTTGTTTACCACAAGTAAAGGTCAGGGATTGTTACCTTTCTTTTACATTTTTTTTTACTGTTTCACTTCATTACTGCTGAATGTGCTCCATGTGAGTGACGTAGGTGCTTATGTAGGTGGGTTCCGACGTACCTGCAGGAACGGATCTCCGACGTAACCCGAGGACCTCCTATATACGATTCCCTGTTTGAGCCTCAGCCCCCTTTAACACGGAGGAGTATATAGGACTCCTGTGGAGGACTCTGGTGAGGATCAAACCAGTAATTACTTCTTTTTAAAAAAATATATTTTATTGATTTTTTACAGAGAGGAAGGGAGAGGGATAGAGTTAGAAACATCGATGAGAGAGAAACATCCATCAGCTGCCTCCTGCACACCCCCTACTGGGGATGTGCCCACAACCAAGGTACATGCCCTTGACTGGAATCAAACCTGGGACCCTTTAGTCCACAGGCGGAAGCTCTATCCACTGAGCCAAACGGGTTAGGACTAGTAATTACTTCTTAACAGTCACAGCTAACATGTCTCCAGCACTCCCTCTGCACCAAGCACTATCCAAGCTTTGCAGCCACCCCTAGGGAAGTGTGGCTGTTATCCCCATTGTACAGATATTGAAACTGAGGCACGAAGAGGTGCAGCTTGCTCCAGGAGAGTTATCAGTGCCTGGAGCAGTCGGAGGTGAGGGGTCGCAGGGGTTCGGGGCTGGGCCGTGAGGGCGTGGGGTGGACTGACCCTGCCCTTTATGCCCCCCTGCCCCCCAGGAAGCTGGACGCCTTCATCTATGACGCGGCTGTACTCAACTACATGGCCCGCAAGGATGAGGGCTGCAAGCTCGTCACCATCGGCTCCGGCAAGGTCTTTGCCACCACGGGCTACGGCATCGCCCTGCACAAGGGCTCCCGCTGGAAGCGGCCCATCGACCTGGCGCTCCTGCAGTTCCTGGGGGACGGTGCGGCCGCAGAGGGGGGCCTGGGGGAGCACGCGGGTGTGTGGGGGGGGGAGCCCTGGGTCCCGAGGAAGAAGGGGATGAGGCCCAGGGCACCAGGGTGGAGGGCGGAGGCTGCTGGAGGCCTAGACTCCTATATCAGAGGCGGGTCCTCAAGGGATCGCTACAAAGGTGACCTCTGACTGCACCCCGTCCCCCGCCCTCCGCCCCCCCAGATGAGATCGAGATGCTTGAGCGGCTGTGGCTCTCCGGGATCTGCCACAATGACAAGATCGAGGTGATGAGCAGCAAGCTGGACATCGACAACATGGCGGGCGTCTTCTACATGCTCCTGGTGGCCATGGGCCTGTCCCTGCTGGTCTTCGCCTGGGAGCACCTGGTGTACTGGCGTCTGCGGCACTGCCTGGGGCCCACCCACCGCATGGACTTCCTGCTGGCCTTCTCCAGGGTACAGAGGGGCGGGGGGGGGGGGGGAGGCAAGAGGACCGACAGGTGGAAACCCACAGGGATGCCCCGGAGTGGGAGGGACCCGGGCGGGGGTGCAGGAGAGGAGGGAGGGGTGGAGGGAGGGGTCCCCGGCCTACGGCGCTGACCCCGCCTCCCCCGCGGCCCCTAGGGCATGTACAGCTGCTGCAGCGCCGAAGCCGCCCCGCCGCCGGCCAAGCCTCCGCCTCCGCCGCAGCCGCTGCCCAGCCCGGCGTACCCGGCCCCGCGCCCCGCGCCCGGCCCCGCGCCCTTCCTCCCCCGGGAGCGCGCTGCGGTGGACCGCTGGCGCCGCGCCAAAGCCGCGGGGCCGCCGGGAGGCGCGGGCCTGGCCGACGGCTTCCACCGCTATTACGGCCCCATCGAGCCGCAGGGCCTGGGCGTGAGCGAGGCGCGCGCGGCGCCCCGGGGTGCGGGAGGCCGCCCGCTGTCCCCGCCGGCCGCGCAGCCCCCGCAGAAGCCGCCGCCCTCCTACTTCGCCATCGTGCGGGACAAGGAGCCAGCCGAGCCCTCCGCCGGCGCCTACCCCGGCTTCCCGTCGCCGCCCGCGCCCCCCGCCGCCGCGGCCGCCGCCGTCGGGCCGCCGCTGTGCCGCCTGGCCTACGAGGACGAGAGCCCGCCGGCGCCCGCGCGCTGGCCGCGCTCCGACCCCGAGAGCCAGCCGCTGCTGGGGCCCGGCGTGGGCGGCGCGGGGGGCGCGGGCGGGGCGGGCGGCGGGGCTCAGGCTGCGCCCCCCCCGCGCCGCGCCGCGCCGCCCCCGTGCCCGTACCTCGACCTCGAGCCGTCGCCGTCGGACTCGGAGGACTCGGAGAGCCTGGGCGGCGCGTCGCTGGGCGGCCTGGAGCCCTGGTGGTACGCCGACTTCCCCTACCCGTACGCCGAGCGCCTCGGGCCGCCGCCCGGCCGCTACTGGTCGGTCGACAAGCTCGGGGGCTGGCGCGCCGGCAGCTGGGACTACCTGCCCCCGCGCGGCGGCCCGGCCGCCTGGCACTGCCGCCACTGCGCCAGCCTGGAGCTGCTGCCGCCGCGCCACCACAGCTGCTCACACGACGGCCTGGACGGCGGCTGGTGGGCGCCGCCGCCCCCACCTTGGGCCGCGGGACCCCCGCCGCGGCGCCGGGCCCGCTGCGGGTGCCCGCGGGCGCACACGCACCGCCCGCGGGCCTCGCACCGCGTGCCTGCTCCCCCCGCCCCGCACCACCACCGGCACCGGCGCGCCGCGGGGGGCTGGGACCTCCCGCCGCCCGCGCCCACCTCTCGCTCGCTCGAGGACCTCAGCTCGTGTCCCCGCGTCGCCCCCGCGCGCCGGCTCACCGGGCCCTCCCGCCACGCGCGCCGGTGCATGCACGCGGCGCACTGGGGGCCGCCGCTGCCCGCCGCGTCCCACCGGAGACACCGGGGCGGGGACCTGGGGACCCGCCGGGGCTCGGCGCACTTCTCCAGCCTCGAGTCAGAGGTATGACGCGGCCCCGGGGGCCCGACCGCCCCCTCGGTCAGCGCAGGCCACGGCCCGAGGGGGCACGCGCAGTGGACAGGACCCGCGTGGGATGGGCAAGAAAAAGGTGGAACTGGCCGGACCCCGCCTGGAGCAGCGTCCTGTGCCCCTTCATTTTCGGGGCACCGTGAACCGGAGGGGATTTGGTCCCCGGAATCTCACCCGCTTGAGAGCGAGGGGGCGGAGGTCTCGGAGCCCACTGGACATTTTTTAAAACCCGATAAGGGCTTTTTAACGTCACCAGATGGGGCGGGAGGTGGGGGGTCGCGCCACGCCCGCGCCCCACCCCCACGCCCGGGGCCGTGGCCCCCACATCACTGTGCAGCTCCCCGGCCCCAGCCACGCCTCCGGGGGAGCCCGTTTTTAACCTTTCATCCATTGGGACTCAAAACTGTGAGACGCGTTCGCCAAACTGTGACCCTAGACCTTGGCCCCGCCATACAGAAACCCCTGACCCCAGACTGTGACATCCGACCCCTACAAATGGTCATCCGACCCCAGACTGTGACCTCTGACCCTAAACTGTGACCCGAACCCCAGACTGTGCCCCGACCTGACTGTGACCCTTGACGTCAAACCGGGACACCCCCTCCTCCTTTCCCACCCCGGGTCACATTTCCCTATTTTGACATAGGACACACCCCCAACGGAAGCCCCGCCTCCCCCGCCCCAGCGTTGATCCCAACCTGCAGGGGCCAAAACCTCCCATCCTGTCGCACCTCACTACCTACCCCAGGTGCCACCAAACACACCCTCTCCAAGTCTCACCCTTATTTGTGACCCCTCAGTGATGACCCAGCAGACCCCCAAAGCCTCCTCTCCCCAGATCTCCAGCCGGGCCTGGAGCTGGGTTGTGGAGGAGAGGGTCTGGGAGTCCACACTCACCACCAACGTTCCTTCCCTCTCCTGTTCCACATTGCAGTGTTTGGAATAAACCATGTTTTTATGCCTCCTCAGGCCAAGTGTGAGCTCCGTGTCTGTCTCGTAGTCCCCCCACCCCCAGCACCAGCACCCTCAAACCTGTGAAGGAAACAAACTGAGAGAAGTCCCACAGAAATAAGAGGCAGAAAGAGAATTAGAGCGAGAGCAGAGACCCTGAAGGGAGGTGGAAGACAAAGACCCAGAAAGGGGAGGTGAAAAAAGACCCTGAGAAGGGGCAGGGGTGGACAGAGACCTAGAGATATGGCGGACAGAGAACTCAGGAAAGATCCAGCATCAAACCATTTTAGGACCAAGTCTAGGGTCCCATTCCTATGGCTACGGGCAACGAGGCTTGCAAGATTCTTAATATCCTGTTCATGCAAGCGAGGAAGAGTGTCTAATACATTCCAGCCAGTCCACGTATCTTGAAGACCGTTAATCTCACCAAGGAGAATCTATTTCTAACATTTCATTATGCCAATTAGCCAAACCTCTGCTGCTGATGGGCGATAAAGAGAAGCACTTGTAATCGCTGCCTCCAGAGGGTGGACTTTCTGATTAAGGGCTCGCCGACCATAGCTGCAATGTGAAGTCCTGGTTAGGCACTTGACTGCCCCGAGAGGGTAGATTCCACTGACTAACTCACGCGTAATATCATCCTGCTTACATTAAGCATTTTGAAATAAATTAAAGCCATCATCACAAGGAGGGGAGAAGAAACCGCTTTTATGGGTCTTCAGAGAACAGAAACCCACGGTCCCTGTCAGCAAGAGCTCTTATTTGCATACATGAATAATCATCTGAGCGGAAAGAAAGCTCTGGGAGTCAAAGGTGGAGGCTCAGAACTCAGAGTCTAGTAGAGGCGGAACACACGCCTCCCAGAGAACTACAACTCCCAGGAGGCCTTGCCACGGCTCCGCGGAAGAGCGCCTCAAAGTTAAGCGGCTCTGGTGGTCTCCCCGTAACCACCACAGGCCTCCATGGCTAAACCAGGACGCCATTACCTTGCTCTCCTTCTCCCTCTCCCCAGCGCCCTCTCTAAATGGTGAGCTGGAGAGTTTCCAAGGTAACGGCGCCGCCTGGTGGATCTCCGAAGGGGGTGGGGGCGGGGGAAAGCGCAACCCGGAAGTGACGCTATCACCTCGCGCCGACAGCTAGAGGCTGCGAGGATGGCGGCGCGCAAGGGTCGGCGGCGCACGTGTGAAACCGAGGAGCCCATGGAGGCCGAGTCCCGCGACGCTGGGTCCGAGGGCCCGGCCCAGGTCTATCTGCCCGGCCGGGGACCGCCGCTGCGCGAAGGAGAGGAGCTGGTCATGGACGAGGAGGCCTACGTGCTGTACCACCGAGCGCAGACCGGTAGGTGGGCACCCAGACTCCTGGCCCCTGGGGAAGGAGGGAGCTGGAATCCTGGGTCCTGAGGGGCCCAGGTCCTGGGCCTTTAACTTGAGAGGCGCTCTGAAAGGGAAGACTGGGGTCTGAGGGGGGTGGCGTCACACTGGAGGGCGCTGAGATCCCGCTGTCCCATCATGACTTTCCAGCCTCTCCTTCCCTCTCCAGGCGCCCCCTGTCTCAGCTTTGACATAGTCCGGGATCACCTCGGGGACAATCGCACCGAGCTTCCTCTGACACTCTACCTGTGTGCCGGGACCCAGGCGGAGAGCGCCCAAAGCAACAGGTGAGTGAGACCCGAGGCTTTCCTAGGAGTCCAAGTCCCCAGCCTCTTCCTGCCTCAAAGTCCAGGAGTCAGCCTCCAGCTCCCCTTCCCCAGGACCCAGGAGGTAGGTAGGGCTTCCAGCTTCTGCCTCCCTCCGACCCAGAAGTTGGGGTTTCCGTCTTTCCTCCTCCCTAAGGATCCTGACACCCAGCACCTTAGTCACATCCCACTTTCCCCCAGATTAATGATGCTTCGGATGCACAATCTGCACGGGACCAAGCCCCCACCATCAGAGGGCAGCGATGAGGAGGAGGAGGAGGAAGATGAAGAGGATGAAGAAGATCGGAAGCCTCAGCTGGAGCTGGCCATGGTGCCCCACTATGGAGGCATCAACCGAGTTCGGGTAAGTACAGTCTAAGCAGTCTGCTCTACATCTCTGGGGCACACCCCTACTCTCACGTCTATACCTGCACCTCCTCACGCCCTTCAGCTTTGGGGGAAGCATCAGGCACATGATTTTATATGTCAGTTTACATATGTCTTAGCTATTCTGAGTTGTACTGGGTGCTGTGAGGCGTTTATTTTTTTTATGTTCTGTGAAATGGTGAGAGTTGCAAAACTTGACTGGTGGTAAGGATCAAATAGAATAACATACAATTCTTTCTGTAACTGAAATGCCGTTATCTCAGGTGCTTGGAAACAGCACCTGGTTGTAATGTGAGTGTCTCTGTTTCCTGTTATTTTTCAGGAACTGCTCTGAGCTGTGAGGTTACTCTTGTGGTTTAGGGTTATAGCATCTTCTGATCAGATTGATGTGTGAGTTAAATGCGGTGGTTCTGGCTGTGCATTTCCATTAAAGTGTTAACGTGTTTTAGGTACTGTTTTGGACTCTAGGGATTTACCAGGGAGCTGCTTGGAGCTTACATGCTGCTGGAGAAGGGGACAAGAACAAAATAAGTAGATGTGTACTGTGTCAAGGTGCTAAGTGTAGTAGAGGGAAAATCAAGTCAGGTAAGGGTTTAGGGTGTTCCTGTGTGGGTTGCTATTTTATTTTATTTTTATTTTTTAAAATACATTTTATTGATGTTTTACAGAGAGGAAGGAAGAGGGATAGCTAGTTAGAAACATCGATGACCGATTCAGCTGCCTCCTGCACACCCACTACTGGGGATGTGCCCGCAACCAAGGTACATGCCCTTGGCTGGAATTGAACCTGGAACCCTTCAGTCCACAGGCCGACGCTCTATCCACTGAGCCAAACTGGCTAGGGCATGGGTTGCTATTTTAAATAGCGTGGCCTGGGAAGTGCTCACTGATAAGGAGCCATTTATACAGAGACCCATAGGAAGTGAGGGCATGAGCCAAGGGTGTGTGGGAAAAGGTTTGCAGGCAAGGAAAACAGGTGCACAGGCCTGCGGTGAACTTGGCATGTTTGAGGAGTTTTTGAGAGAAGCTGGGGGTGGGGGGTGGGAACCAGTGTGTTTAGAGCAGAATGAGCAAGGGGTACAGCGACAAGATCTCGGGGGTGGGCCCAGACGAGACAGATAGGTTAGGGCCTTGTGGCCCATTGTAAGGACTTGGCTTTTACTCGGGAAGACATTGGAAGCCGTGGGAGAGTTTGGAGCACAGGAAAGGTGGGATCTGACTTGTGTTTTCATTCCTCTACCTGCTGTGTTGAGAAGAGGCTGCAGGAAGGCAAGGGCAGCGGACAGTCCTGTAGGGGCTGTAGTTTAGGAGAGGGATGGCATCAGTAGCAACGTTAGAGACAACAATAGAGGTAGGTGGTGGGAAGGGATAAAAGTGGTGCTTTTTTTTTTTTTCCCAATTCTCACCTGAGGATAGTTTTCCATTGATTTTTAAAAATATATATTTTATTGATTTTTTTTTTACAGAGAGGGAGGGAGAGGGATAGAGAGTTAGAAATATCGATGAGAGAGAAACATCGATCAGCTGCCTCCTGCACAACCCCTACTGGGGATGTGCTCGCAACCAAGGTACATGCCCTTGACCGGAATCAAACCCGGGACCCTTCAGTCCGCAGACCGACACTCTATCCACTGAGCCAAACCGGTCAGGGCTCCATCGATTTTTTTAGGGAGAGTGGAAGAGAGAGGGAAAGTGAGAGAAACACATCCATTGGTTGCCTCCTGCATGAGCCCTGACCAGGGCCCGGGCTGGGGAGGAGCCTGCAGCCAAGGTACGTGCCCTTGACCAGAATCAAACCCAGGACCCTTTGGTCCGCCGGCTGATGCTCTATCCACTGAGCCAAACTGGCTAGGGCAAAGTGGTGCATTTTTAGTGGGATCAGCATAGGTGTCGGGTTGAGGAAGAGACAAGTCAAAAAATAGGTCCTGCCATTTGGGGAGGAGTAGGTTGCAGTTGGCGATTAGGAGCTTGGCTTTGATGGCGTGAGGTTTGAATGGTCAGTGTGACATGAGTCTGGAGTTCAAGAAGGAGGTCGGGGCTAGGCGCTGCTGGAAAGCCTGAGGCTGAACGGGATCTCCTTGTGAGCAAATGGACTGAGGCCTGAGGCCTGTGACTCTCCGACATTGAGAGGGTAGCAGAGACCCGGAGTCTGATGAGGGCTGGTGGGAATTCCAGCCTTGATTCCCAGGAGTCTTGAAGGAGTTTTGTTCTCCCACCACCAGCTCTACTGCAGGGTGGGGAGTTGTCCCAGGTACTAAGCTGGGCTTGCAGACTGTGGTCCTTTCCTGCAAAGGATTCTGGGGGTTGTTGTCCCAACCCTGGGGGTCGGGGGTCTGAGGAACTGCAGTCCTAGTTCTCAGGGGTGCTAGCAGCTGTGGTCACCAACCTGAGCCTCCTGCCCCTCCCAGCTCACCTCCCCTTCCTTCTCCCCCCACAGGTGTCTTGGCTGGGCGAGGAGCCGGTGGCTGGGGTGTGGTCAGAGAAGGGCCAGGTGGAGGTGTTTGCGCTGCGGCGGCTTCTGCAGGTGGTCGATGACCCCCAGGCCCTGGCCGCCTTCCTCCGCGATGAGCAGGCGCGCACGAAGCCCATCTTCGCCTTCGCCGGCCATATGGGCGAGGGCTTTGCCCTGGACTGGTCCCCCCGTGTGCCCGGTGAGTCCCTGGGGTATGCACTTGGCCCTGGGCTGCAAGAGGGAGCAGGGTCTGCAGCAGGGGTGGGTGCTGACTCCAGGGAGGGGACTGCGCTGGGCCAGCTGGGACCAGGTAGTTTCCCGACTCCCCAGGGCGCCTGCTGACGGGTGACTGTCAGAAGAACATCCACCTCTGGACGCCCACGGACGGCGGCTCCTGGCATGTAGACCAGCGGCCCTTCGTGGGCCACACACGCTCCGTGGAGGACTTGCAGTGGTCCCCGACCGAGGACACGGTGAGGCAGGGCCGGGGTCTGGATTCCTGGGTCTTTTTTTTTTACTATGTATTTTTATTGATTTCAGAGAGGAAGGGAGAAGGAGAGAGAGGGAGAATCATTGATCGGCTGCCTCCTACACACCCCCTCCTGGGACCAAGCCGGCAACCCAGGCATGTGTCCTGCCTGGAAATCGAACCAGTGACCTCTTGGTTCCTGGGTCAGCAGTCAACCAACTGAGCCACACCGGCTGGGCTGGATTCCTGGGTCTTAAAGGAGGAGGGGCTGGGGCAGGTCCTAGTGAGGGGCCCACTGCTAGTACCTGGTCTCGGGCGGGGTGCAGGGAGCCCGGTCGCTCAGACTCCTCTTCCAGGTATTCGGCTCCTGCTCGGCTGACGCCTCCATTCGCATCTGGGACATCCGGGCCGCCCCCAGCAAGGCCTGCATGCTCACCGCCGCCGCCGCCCACGATGGGGACGTCAACGTCATCAACTGGAGCCGCCGGGAGCCCTTCCTGCTCAGCGGCGGGGATGACGGGGCCCTCAAGGTGTGGGACCTGCGGCAGTTCAAGGTGTGTTCGCAGCGAGGCACCCGAGAAGCCCCTGCTCCCAGCGGCCACTGGGGTTTGCGGGTTTGCCCTCGGAAGGGGTCTTAGACGCCAGAGCCGGGAGCGCCCTCTCCCTGGGCCCAGCCCTTCGGCTACAGACGCGGAAGGGGCTCAGCAGGAGGATGGCTTGTGGCTGACGTGGAGCGCGTTCTACCGGCCGGAGAGCTGACAGGAGACAGAAGCGGCAGGGACTTCCGGAGCCCAGCTCCCCCAGTGCAGGCGAGGTGCAGGCTTAGAGAGGCCAGGAGCAGGGGAGACGTGGTCCAGCGACGTGCTGCTTGTCGCGCTGAGGGCTTCTGGGCAGGAAGATTGCTGTGTCCAGGATCCGCCTGAGCAGAGCGCTCATTTCCCAGGGCTCTGCGCCTCCGGGACCCCCATGTCCTAATCTTTCTCCCTGCCGGTGTCATGGGTTCTCTACAATCACCCCTGGGAAGTTTCTAGAACAGGTTTCCAGCCCCAAGGCAGGTGCATGGCCAGGTCACATGGCCGAGTTGATTGGAACTCTGGAGACCTTTCTCCAAATTAGCCCCTTTGTGTGGGAAAAGCAGCTTCTTGGTGCTTTGCATCTGCTGCTCCTGGAGTCTGGGAGCCCTGCTTCCGCCCCTTTAAGGCCTTAGGACCAGTGGGCAGGACACCCCCTTCCAGGACGGGCTTCTGTGCAGGTGAAACCAGGGTTCCCAGCAGCCCCTGGGACATGAGGCCATTGTTACAGCTGTACCTCCCCCTCTGTCCCTTTCAGGGAATCTGGGCTTGTGGGGGCTCAAGGGTGGAGCCCTGGTTGAACCCCGAGGCTGGAGAGGGTTGGGGCTCTGCCTGGCGTACCCCAGGACTCAGGCTGAGGTGCTCAAAGCCCCTGACTCCTGTTTTCCCACAGTCTGGCTCCCCGGTGGCCACTTTCAAGCAGCACGTGGCCCCTGTGACCTCTGTCGAGTGGCACCCCCAGGACAGCGGGGTCTTCGCAGCCTCGGGTGCAGACAACCAGATCACACAGTGGGACCTGGCGGTGGAGCGGGACGCCGAGGCGGGCGACGCGGAGACCGACCCCGGGCTGGCGGACCTCCCCCAGCAGCTGCTGTTTGTGCACCAGGGCGAGACCGACCTGAAGGAGCTGCACTGGCACCCGCAGTGCCCCGGGGTCCTGGTCAGCACCGCCCTGTCCGGCTTCACCGTCTTCCGCACCATCAGCGTCTGAGCGCCGCCTGGCCGCGTTGGCCTGGCCGTGCTGGCCTGGCCGTGCACTTGGGAACGGACGTTGAGGTTGGTTTCCTGGAAGGGACTCATCCAGATCTGCGGACCCGTCCTCCAGAGAGGGACTCTGCTCGGCCCACTGGCCACCGTGATGGGTTCTGCTGGACTTACTGTTCTTCAGAGGGACTTGGTTTGGCCTGATGAGCCCTCCAGCCAAAGGTCTTGGTTTGATCCACGGCGCTCTACAGCAGCGGTCGCCCACCTTTCAGACCTCGCGGACCACCGGTTGGCGACCACTGGGTGTGACTCCAGCGGCCCCACCCACCCACAGACTTGGTTCAGCCCCGTGACTCCCCCACCCTTCAGGGGACTCTGTTGGCCCATTTCGAAGGGGGGCCTGGTGTGGCCCCAATTACTAGGGATATTTCGTCAGCTGAGGCACTTGGCTTGACCCTTTGACCTCAGGGAACTCAAGTGCTTTGCAATGACTGGACCAAGTTTGGGGGGGGGGGTTCGCCTCTTCCCTTCCCCCCGCACCCCCCCCCCACGGAGAATTAGGCTTTGCCCCTTTCTTCCTGCCAGCTGGGTTTGGCCAGGACTCCCCAATGGGGGCTGCATGGGCTTTCTCCCCTCCGTGCTGAAGGCAGGCGTGTGGAGGGAGGAAAGTCGGGGGGGGGGGGGGTCCTAAGAGCCAATAAAGGACGGGAATAGGCCTGATGTGTGAGACTTGTCCCCCTGGCCGCTTCCCTGATAAAACGGGAGGAGCAGGAATCTGGCACCTGCTCCAGCCTTCAACCCCATTAGGTGCAACCCCTTCTGCCTTCCCTACATCTTATTCCATCCGCGCTCACTCCGCGTCTCCGGAGGGTATCTCACCTGTGACCCCCAGCTTTTTAAGGCTTTGTCGCAGGGAGAACCAGGGCGCCCCGCCATTTCTCCTTCAGTCACTGTCTCCTTTATCATCATCTCGCCCCTTTTGTTCCCCCATCCATGTCCCCATCTTTCTCCGCTGCGTTTGTGTCCCCGTCTTCCCATGGCTCCTGGCCCCCATGCGCTGTCCCTGCCCCCTCCTGTGTCTCTGCCACCTCTCCAGCTTGCCTGGGCTGCAGCCCAGCCGCCTGCCTGGCTGTCCTCCCTGCCTCCCCCTCTGCGGCTCTGAGCTGGCCCCACCCCCTACCCCCCCTCGGCCAGGCCTCTGATCCGCCTGTGGACACAGAGGTTGGGCACCCGGCACAAGGCCCCTGGGGCTAAGGACAGACCGCAGCCATCAGCACCCACAGAGGAGCCCCCCGCGGAGGGCATGAGGGTGGGCCGCCCCACCAGGTATGTGCTCCATGCAGAAGCCTGGGCAGGGGTCCGGGGCTGAGGGCCCTCCCACCTCCACCCCCTTCTTGCTTGGGCATCTGCTCCAGCATCCCCACCCCGTCCTCGCTGTCCCCCTCAGAGAGGTCCGGTCTTACCCTCGGTGACAGTCCAGCCCCAGAACAATCGCTCCCTTCAAGTTTGGTGCCTCTGACCGACCCCATCGACATTCTGTGCTCTTTTTCACTGCCCCCCTCCCCACCCCATCCCCCGTCCCCCGCATCCTCCATCTCAAGGAGCCTCTTTCTTGCCCCATCTCTGTCTTCCATTGGTCTCTGTCTCCCATCTCCCCATCTTCCCCTTCCCTAAGACACCAGCTCCATGGCTTTCCCAATTGCTCCTCTGCCTGTGTTGCTGTTCCTCTCTCCCTGGGCCTCTGTCCCCCATCCATCTCCCCATTGTCTGCCTGCCTCCCTCTGGATCTCTGTCCCCCCCCTCCGGGTCCCTGTCCCTCTGGGTCTCTCCACCACCACCCCCATCTGTTCTCTCTCAGGCTCCCTCTTCCTGCTCATCTCCGATTCTGTACCCTTGTCTTTGCCCAGGCTCTGCCCTCCAGCCTGCTTCCCAGACCCCACTGCGGTGAGGGTAGGGGAAATACCCAGGCTCCCCGGAAGAGTGTGAAAGTGTTTCTTTGGGGAGGAAGGGAGGGAGGTTGGGCCTGGGGGCGGAGCTTCTTGGCCTCAGATTAGGCGGTGACTTAGACTGAAGTTAAGGCACCTTAAGCCCCCTGCCTCCTTTATATGGAAACATTAAGCTGCTCTCCTCGGGCAGGTCAGAGGGGGGTGGGGAGGACTTCAGGCTCTGGAGCCTTTCCCTCCGGCCTGCTCTTGGGGGGCAGGGGTCCCCCCTGAGTCCGAGTAGCATCCACCCATGGAAGCTGGGCCATGTGGGGTGCAGACAGGCCCCCCGGAGGGGAAGCCCCTGCCCCATCTGCTCTGGGAAATGGACACGGTCATGTCCATGTCTGGCTGAGTGTGGGCCTCGATTTACTTGGGAGGCAGAGTCCCGGGTTGGAGAGGTGCAGAACCCAAACTGGCACCCCACCCTCGCACTGCAGGGGTCTGGCCGGGTCTCAGCCTGTTCCCCACGCTGTGGCCCAGAGCAGTGACCCTGACCTCCCAGCATCCTGAACGGAAGGTGAGCGGTGGGGTCTGGTGGAGCCCAGTGGGTGGGCGGGGACATCAAGGAGCTCATCGTGCGGCCCAGGACATGGCAGGTGCTCAGGACCGCCTATGATAGGGGGTCCGTGCCCCAGGCTCAGGCTTCGGCACCCAAGGGCCCCGTGGGAGTCCAGGGTTTGCCATTTTCCAGCTGAGGGACCGAGCCAGGGGAAGGACCAGTGGTGTTGCCTGTGAAAAGGGAAGTCCCCAGGGTTGTGGTTAGAGAAGGTGAGGGTGTGAGGAGGCCCCGGCTGGGATGCGTGCTGGGTCGGGGGGAGGCCAGTTCGCCTCCCCTCCCCTGTCATCTGGGGCACACAGTACAGAGGGGGGACTTCAGGCAGGAGAGGACTACAACTGTCTAGGTCAGGACCTGGATCCGGACCTTAAACCTGCCTTCAGGGCCTAGCCTCAGTTTCCCCCTTTTGGCAAACCATCTCTTCACAGCCGGAGTAATTATGGGTGAAAGAAGAGTTGGGATACATCCTGGGTGCTGGACACAGCCAGGCCCAGTGCACCCACCGGAGCCTCCGCTCTGCCTGTGGAATGGGTGAAAAGCCCAGGTGCAGGGCTGTCCAGGTGGCCATGGACGGCAGGTGCAGAGCTGGAGGCCTGGGGGAAGGGAGGAGGAGAACCCTTTGGTATTGAACTTGACATTGACTGACAACCCTCTCTTTAAACTGAGTGCCCCCATCCCGCCCGGAAGCCCATCAGGATCCCAGGATCATATGCATGTGCTTGGTACATGTTGATGGAACCGACAGGCCAAATATTTCACCCCTGGTCCATATAGGTCCCTGCCCGCAGCGTGCCGGATGTTACCCTGCAGCTGCGGGAGGGTGATGAGGTCTGCAGGTCCGTGCCCATCCCCTTCCCCCCTCCTCTCCACACTGTCGAGCTGATGAGATGCTCTCCATTTCACAGATGAGGAAACAGGCTCAGGAAGGGATGTGACTCACCACCAGTCCTCCAGCTAGTAAATGGCAGAGCCGGATTCATTCAAAAGTCTAAGGTCTTTCTTCTGGATCCTTCTTCCTTTCAAGGTGGTGGGTTTTTATCCCCACCCCACTGATGAGTAAATGGAGGCTCCAGAAAAGGAAGTCGGTTGTCTCAGGGCACATAGTGGGTCAGCAACTGAGCCAGGATTGGGCCTTGGGTCTATGTATGACTGGAAGCCCTTCCTGACCTTGACAGAGAAGTCCAGTTTCCCCATTTTACAGCTGAGGAAACTGAGGCTCACAAAGACTTGCCCAAGGTCTGAGAGTCAGGGGGAGCTGGGTTTGTTTGTTTTGTGTGTGTGTTTTGTAACAGCTTCATTGAAATATAATTCACATACCATACAACTCACACATTAAAGTGTACAATCCAAGGGTTTTTAGTACATTCACAGAGTTGTGTAATCATTACCACAATTTTAGAACATTTTTAAAAAAAATTTTTATTGCCGAAACCGGTTTGGCTCAGTGGATAGAGCGTCAGCCTGCGGACTGAAAGGTCCCAGGTTCGAGTCCAGTTAAGGGCATGTACCTTGGTTGCAGGCACATCCCCGTTGGGTGTGTGCAGGAGGCAGCTGGTCGATGTTTCTCTCTCATCGATGTTTCTAGCTCTCTATCCCTGTCCCTTCCTCTCTGTAAAAAATCAATAAAATATATTTAAAATTTTTTTTATTGATTTCATAGAGGGAGAGGGAGAGAGAAACATCAATGATGAAAGAGAATCATTGATCAGCTGCCTCCTGCACGCCCCCCACTGGGGGTCAAGCCTGCAGCCTGGGCATGTGCCCTCGACCAGAATCAAACCCTGGACCCTTCAGTCTGAAGGCCAACACTCTATCCACTGAGCCAAACCAGCCAGGGCCAATTTAGAACATTTTTACCTCCCCAATGAGAAACGCCGTGTCCTCTGGCTATTACTGCCCCATCCTTCCATCTCCACAGTCCTAGGCATGACTAGACTACTTTCTCAATTTGCCCATTCTGGACATTTCATGTAAATGAAAGTATAAAATATGTGATCTTACCCTAACCCAGTGGTCGGCAAACTCATTAGTCAACAGAGCCAAATATCAATAGTACAACGATTGAAATTTCTTTTGAGAGCCAAATTTTTTAAACTTAAACTATATAGGTAGGTACATTGTTATTAACTTAATTAGGGTACTCCTAAGCTGGCCTTTGCTAAAAACTCAAGGGGCCAAAGAGCCGCATGTGGCTCGCAAGCCGCAGTTTGCTGACCACTGCCCTAACCAGTTTGGCTCAGTGGATAGAGCATCAGTCCTTGGACTGAAGGGTCCCTGGTTCGGTTTTGGTCAAGGGCATGTACCTAGGTTGCAGGCTCGATGCCTAGAAGGGGGTGTGCAGGAGGCAGCCAATCAATGATTCCCATCATTGATGTTTCCCTCTCTCAAATTAATAATTTAAAAAAAAACATAAAAAATATATGGTCTTCTGTGATTGGCTTTTTTCACTTAACATAATGTTTTCAAGGTTCAACCATGTTGTAGCGTGTGTCTGTACTCTTATTTCTTTTCACTACTGGGTAGTACTCCATTGTGTGGAACTACCACATTTTATTATCTAGTTATCAACTGATGGCCATTTGGGTAGTTTCCATCTTTTGTCTCTAGTGAATAGTGCTGCTGTGAACATGTGTGTACAAGTGTTGTGTGGACACTTCTTAAAATTTCTCTTGGGAAATACCGTGGAGTGGAGTTGCTGGATCACACAGCAACTCTATGTTTAATCATTTAAGGAACTGCTGGACTCTCGAGGGTGCCAATTTCCCCACATCCTTTTTAACACGCATTTTCTGGGTTTTGTTTTTGTATTGTTTATTATGATAGCCATCCTAAGTAGGTGTGAAGTGGTATCTCATTGTGATTATGATTAGCATCCCTGATGGCTGATGCCAATATTTTCATGTGTTTATTGGCTATTTGTATAACTTTTTTTGGAGAAATGTCTATTTAGATCCTTTGCCTATTTTAAAATTGGGTTGTCTTGTTATTATTGAGTTGTACGGACTCCTTATATATTTTTGGATACAAATTTCTTAGGTATATGATTTGCAACTATTTTCTCCCATTAGTGAGTTCTCTTTCACCTTAATGTCCTTTGAAGCACAAAAGTATTTACTTTGATGAAGTTCAATTTATTTATTTTTCCCCTTTTGTTGCTTGTGTTTTCTGAGCTTGTTTTTTGTTGTTGTTGTTTGTTGTTTTGTTTTAATCCTCACCCGAGGATATATTTTTATTGATTTGAGAGAGGAAAAGAGGGGAAGGGGGAGGGAGAGAAACATTGATCGGTTGCCTCCCACATGCACCCCCACCCGGGATCGAACCAGCAACCTGGGTTTGTACCCTGACTGGGAATCAAACCCGAGACCTCTGGGTGTATGGGAGGATGCTCCAACCAACTGAGCCACCCGGCCAGGGCCTGGGCTTGTTTTTTTTTTTTTTTTAAATATGTTTTATTGATTATTTACAGAGAGGAAGGGAGAGGGATAGAGAGCTAGAAACATTGATGAGAAACATCGACCAGCTGCCTCCTGCACACCCCTCACTGGGATGTGCCCGCCGCCAATGTACATGCCCTTGACCGGAATCGAACCTGGGACCCTTCAGTCCACAAACCGACGCTCTATCCACTGAGCCACCCGGCCAGGGCCTGGGCTTGTTTTTGAACCATAGGGACCTCAGGGCTCCAGCTCATCTCCCCACACTGACTCCATGCTGAGAGCCAGTGACCCCTTAGTGGTTATGAGCTTGGGCTCTGGAGCTAGACGGCTAGCACTCAAACCCCTCTAATCAGCTGTGACCTTGGGCACGTTAAACATTCCGTGCCTCAGTTTCCTCATCTGTAAATTGGGAAAATAATGCCTATAGTGTTGTGAGGCTCAAATAAGAAAATTCACGTAAAGTGTTCACAACAGTGTGTGGCACTGTAAATGTCGGCCTACACATTGTTGTGGCTTACGGTGGTGTGGTTATGGCCATAGTTCTGTCGCTGTGGTTGGTACAAGTCTCTCCTGTCATTACAAGTCTTACTGTCACGGTTGTTGAGGCTGTACTGTTGTGACTTTCAAGGTGAGCCTTCTTCCACCCATTTGCCAGAAGAGGCCACCAGGGCCCAGGGAGCATGCCCACCCATTGCCGGCACCTCTGACGTTTCTGCCCATTTCTTGTCCCTGCAGGTTCGGGGCGCCCGCCCCCCACTAGCCCAAGTGGAGGGGTTGTCCCCGCCAATGGGCCTGGCCAAGGCCCTGCGCCGCCTGAGCGGCAGCCTAGAACCGGGGGACAGCAGGGCGGGCGATGAGGAGGCCGGGCCGGGGCTGTGCCGCAACGGGTGGGCGCCGGCGCCGTCGCCGGCGGGGCGGCGCCGCGGGCGCTTCGTCAAGAAGGACGGCCACTGCAACGTGCGCTTCGTGAACCTGGGCGGCCAGGGCGCGCGCTACCTGAGCGACCTGTTCACCACGTGCGTGGACGTGCGCTGGCGCTGGATGTGCCTGCTCTTCTCCTGCTCCTTCCTCGCCTCCTGGCTGCTCTTCGGCCTGGCCTTCTGGCTCATCGCCTCGCTGCACGGCGACCTGGCCGCGCCGCCGCCGCCCGCGCCCTGCTTCTCCCACGTGGCCAGCTTCCTGGCCGCCTTCCTCTTCGCGCTGGAGACGCAGACGTCCATCGGCTACGGCGTGCGCAGCGTCACGGAGGAGTGCCCGGCCGCCGTGGCCGCCGTGGTGCTGCAGTGCATCGCCGGCTGCGTGCTCGACGCCTTCGTCGTGGGCGCCGTCATGGCCAAGATGGCCAAGCCCAAGAAGCGCAACGAGACGCTCATCTTCAGCGAGAACGCCGTGGTGGCGCTGCGCGACCGCCGCCTCTGCCTCATGTGGCGCGTGGGGAACCTGCGCCGCAGCCACCTGGTCGAGGCCCACGTGCGGGCCCAGCTGTTGCAGGTGCGAGGCCCAGGCCCTGGAGAGGCAGGGAAGAGGCTTTCTCAGGAGTGGGGGGTGCCCCTGGGGATTGTGGGAGATGTAGGCCTGAGGGCGAGGCGTGCGTTGGACGTGGAGGGAGCATGGACTACAATTCCCAGCAGTCTCTCGGACAGGGGCACTCTTGCTTTACTTGTGGCTGGAGTTTGAGTCCCGGAGCAGTTGTAGGAGATGTAAACCTTAGACTTGAGACAGATTTTGAGACACAAAGAGCTTTCTGGGGTTTGAGCACCCCCCCCCCCCGCTATGGAATTGTGGGAAATCTAAACCTTGAGGGGCCTGTAAAGGCTCTGAACTCAGACACCTCTGGGGTCTGGGAAAGTGCCGGGGAGAGGTGGTGTGAGGACTGTAGTTTTGCGGGTGGTGCAAATCGCAGCGGCTTATGACTTGAGGCCTGGCCCCTGTGGGATTGTGGGAGATGTAGGTCCCAGGATGGGGTGCAGCTCACACCTAAGCAGCTGTGAACACAATCGTTCATGGCCTCTGGGCATGGGGTCCTGCAGCCTTTGTGGGAAACTTTGTTCCCCATCTCAGCGGCCCAGCCTCTCCCACCAGCTCCTGCTTGGAGGGGTACAGAGCCGGGGCTGGGACACTCTTGAATTTTAGCTTCTCAGCAACAAACAAACAAAACAACAACTCCCATTGGCTCCTGGGGTAGTGACTCCCTCCAACCCTCTGCAAAAAGGCGCTTTTTGCTTTAGTGTTTCTAGAATTGTGGTCAGACTGCCCAAATTCTGAGGCTAGCTGCCCTTGTCCAAGTAGACACTTGACCTTGGACTGAGCTTGTGCTTGGGTGAGAGGGAGAACACGGTGGTGGTGGGAACTACAGCTCCCAGCAGCGACTGGGGTCTCCCGGAGACAGCCTGGTGGGAGAGAATGGACCCCACCCCCCACCTCTCTCTCCAGCTTGACTGAGACACCAGGACTCATGACCTGGGAGGGATATTGATATTGTCTATCCCAGAAGCCTATGGGGGGCTGACATGGCCTGGGAGGTGGGTATGGAACCAGTGGGGAGGTGGGGTGAAACTGCCAGTGCCTGGCCTATGGACTGCGTGCCCTCCTCTCCACCACACATATGCACAGGGGCTGCAGGGCTTGGGGGGGGGGGGGGGCAGAGCGCCCAGGGGCTGGCATGAAGCAGCGGGGAACACAGGATATTGGACCTAGATTGTCCTCCTGGTTTATCTTTCTCTGTTCACTGAAAGCCGTTTTTCTTTTCCGCTTCTCCAATTGTTGCTTGGATGTCCATTCTTCTCTTCTGTTTCTTTAATTTCGTCGCTGCTTTGCTGATTTCTGTGGCTCTGCCAATGTCACTCTGTCCCTCTCTTCCTCTCTCCCTTGTCTCTCCCTCGGTTTCTATCCCCAAACCCCCTGAGTCTCTGTCCCTCTCTCTTTACCTCTGGGTCTCTGTCCCCTCTTTCTCTGAGTCTCCACTTCCTCTCCCTGGGCCTCATCCCCCTCTCTCTGATTCTTCTCACTCCCCCCTCCCCCCTACCAGTCTCCACTCTTCTCTTTTCCTGCATGCCCATTGCTTCCTATGATCATCTCTGTCTCCTTTCATCTCCCTGCATCTGTCTCGGGCCTCTTGTCTTTTGCTGCAGCCTCGGGTGACCCCCGAAGGTGAGTACATCCCGCTGGACCACCAGGACGTGGACGTGGGCTTCGATGGCGGCACTGATCGCATCTTCCTGGTGTCCCCCATCACCATCGTGCACGAGATCGACTCCTCCAGTCCTCTCTATGAGCTGGGGCGCGCAGAGCTGGCCCGGGCCGACTTTGAGCTAGTGGTCATCCTTGAGGGCATGGTGGAGGCCACGGCCATGACCACGCAGTGTCGCTCTTCCTACCTCCCTGGTGAGCTGCTCTGGGGCCATCGTTTTGAGCCGGTCCTCTTCCAGCGTGGCTCCCAGTATGAGGTGGACTATCGCCACTTCCACCGCACTTATGAGGTCCCAGGGACCCCCGTCTGCAGCGCCAAGGAGCTGGATGAGCGGGCAGAGCGGGATTCCCACAGCCCCAAGTCCAGCTTCCCGGACTCTCTGACTGCATTTTGTTATGAGAACGAACTTGCCCTGAGTTGCTGCCAGGAGGAAGAGGAAACCAAGGAGGGAGATGAATCGGAGGCAGAAGAGGGGGCTGCCAGCCCCCGAGTACTCACACCAACCCTGTCTCTGACCCTGCCCCTATGATGCCAGCTGGTGTCCCCCATTTGTAGCCCCTTCCCAGAGGTAGCAAAATGGAGAGACTGGGCCCTCTCCTGGACCGACAGGCCTGCTGGATAAATCATTCGCTGGTGAAGTTCTGCCTGCCTAGTGGGCCCACCATGGACACGCTGGATCTTAATTCCTCTGCGTTGCGTGCTCCCTCCTGAGACCCCTTTATCGGCCAGATTCCCAAGTCTCACCAGAGCTAAGGGATCCAGGATTCTGGACCACCCAGGAGGCAAGGACTGGTGGTTCTAGATTCTTCTATATGGCTGGCTTGGGTTGTTGAGCAGGGTCGGGAATCAGTAATATAGACTGCCTCTGGGGAGGAAGTCAGCAGTTCTCAAGCAGCGAGAGAGAGATCGAGAGCTTATAGGTCTGGATTGGTCTATTCAAGGGACCATTGCGTCTTGGCTCAGCCAACCAAGTAGCACTTCATCTTTTTCTAGACCACCTGAGGAGGAAAAGGTATGGACTGCTCCAAGAATTCAGGACTATTTTGATTGACCTGGAATGTCGATTGCAAGTCAAGAAAAGCCCTGTGATTCCAGAAAGCCCATGTTTTGAGACTGTTCATCTAGATTGACCTTAGATAGCGTAAGTACTCCAGAAACTGAAGCGCTGTGTTTCGAGAATGCACCAAACAATGGAGAGTCTGTTGGTCTAGAAGGACTGAAGTGACAGATGGGGAGTTCTCGATATTAGATAACTCCAGACCAGTGGCTGTAGAACGTCAAAGCCAGGGGAGAATCGATGCTTCTAAGTGATCCACGGGTGTGTTTTTAAAGTGCCATTCTAGAATGTCCAAAGGAATCAAGATTCCGTGGCTCTCGATCGACCACAGAGTCAAGGAAGGCGTGGTGGTTCCAGATGACTCCTTTGTGGTTCTGTAATGCCAAAAGGAACCAAGGCTTCAGGGATCCAGAGCTGTCCACGAGCAAAACCCGGAAGTTCTAGTCGGCTCCTATAACAGTTGGACTCGGGGCTTGATAGACAGCATTTCTGGGCTGGCCTGAAGGTGAGGGCCCAGACAAGACCCTGTGGGTAACAGGGCTAGTTAATGGGCAAGGGAAAGGAGGGGACCATGGCTGGTGAGTCTACAATGCTCTGGAATCCCACCCCTAGTGATGTGTATCTATTTCTTAAAGATGTTATACATATGTGTATGATATATAATATAAATACAGATATCTATCCCCCCCCCCCCCCATGGTTCTTACAGAGGGTTAGAAATGGCGTTTGAGCTCATTGGAACGGAATCCTTTATAAGGACCCAGGAAGCTTTGCTCTGTATCTTAGCTCTGCTTAAGGACTGTGTGGCTGGGCACATCACTCCTTTCCTCGCCTCGGTTTCCTCATCTGTAAAAATGGGGCATTGGAACTTGAACTTCTCCAAGGGCCTTTCCACAGGCATGATTCCTCACTTCAGTGAGGGGGACGTGGGGCGGAGGGTCCCAGAGACTTCCCAGCTCTCCCTGGTGCCGGGACGCATGGCCTTCCAGGGATGGGAGACGCTCTGGGAGGCCAGCTCTGAATTTGGACATCTGAAGGACAGGGCAGGCTGGGTGCAGGGTGGGCTGTGGCTAAGGGCCAGAATCAACGCCTCCCTCGTCCAGCTTGGCGGACAGGAGGTAGCTCTGAATACCAGGGGCAAGGATGTGGTTAGGGGGAGACTCGTCCCTCAGATTAAACTATTGGGAACTTGGTGTTGTGTCTGTGAGTGTGGTTCTGGGGCCTGGCCTCTGCCCATGCTTCTATCTACCTAAGTGCCGAGCAGGCAGGGAGCCAGCTGCTAAAGGAACCAATGCCTGTGAGGATACGTTCCCACCCGTGTCCCACCCTGTCCCAGGACTGAGGGCGGGCACTGGCATTGCCCACCAGCCTGCCCAGGTGCTGCACCAGCCCAGGTCCTCCCTTCTGGCTTCCCCACCTCCCTTTATCCTCCAGAATCCCCACGTAATAACCGGATGGGATTAATTAGCTGGCTGCCCTCCCAGCTCAGGGAGTCTGGGGTAGGGACGGGGGACAATGGAATTAGGGGTGGAGAAGAATGCTAAGTGTGAGGTGAAGGGACAGGGAAAGGGTTCTGCTTGGAAGGAGAGGGAATGGGGTCCTGGCTGGCACAGCCTGGGTTTCCACGAGGGAGGGCAGGTCCTGGGCCACTGCTAAAGGCCAGTGAGATTAGGAAGCTCCATGTCTAATCTGTCAGTTTAACCAGGTCCCAGCTCTGAATCTGTCTCCCCCTGCCTAGCCCGTGGGCCGCGAATGGGGACAAGTCCCAGACACCGCCTCAGACCCCATTAGGGACCTGCCGACGACAGGGTGCCCAGTTTCTCCATTCTGCTCAGGGTCCTGCACCCGCTTTGGCTGCCAGGCATGGGGATGAGAGTGGGGTGGGGTTAGGGCCTCAGATGCAGGAGGACTCTGAGAGGAGGGAGGGGAAGTGGGGTGAGAGGTGGGGTGCACCTGAAGGGGGGCGAGTTGGAGAGAAGGGCAAGGACCCTGAGAAGTGGGTCAGGAATCGGAGCAGGTGGGAGGTGCTGAGGAAAGGGGAGTTGTCCTCCGGGGAGGATGCTACAATAAGGGGAGGAGTATTAGGGCGAGGGGGCGGAGCTTGAGCTAGATGGCGCCAGGAAGGCGGGGCCTGTGCTTTCGCTATATTTGGCCTTTTCCTATTGTCCCGTTCTTGACAGGTACCAAACAGCGTAACATTTAAAAAAATATTTTTTAATTGATTTCAGAAAGGGGGGGGGGGAGAGGGAGAGAGAGAAAAAAACATCAATGATGAGAGAGAATCATTGATTGGCTGCCTCCTGCACGCCCCAGTAACCCAGGCATGTGCCCTGACCAGAATTGAACACTGAGCGTTCATAGGTCAAGGCTCAACCACTGAGCCATGCTAACCGGACCAAATAGTGTAACATTTAAAAGACAGAATACGTCTTTTTTCCACCACTTCTTAACTCTGAAGAGGCTGGGGTGGGTGGGAGGGGGTAAAAGGGTCTGGAGAACGGAGGGGCCAGAGCGGGAGAAAGGAGGCCAAAAGAAAGGCCTGGGGGGCGGGGGAGAATCAACCCAAGGACTTGTATGCATGCATATACGCATAACCAATGAACACAGACAGTAGAGGGGTGAGGGCATGTGCTGGGGGTGGGAGTGGCCAGGGAGAGGTCAATGGGGGGAAAAGGAGACATATGTAATACTTTCAACAATGAAGAATTTAAATTAAAAAAGAAAAAGTGAGCCAAAGCTGCTCCCGGTTGCGTGGCAACAGCTGTCGTCAAAAGGAAGCTTGGTTGCTAGGAGCTGTGGCTCAGAGAACAACCGACAGCTGGGGCCCCGCCCCCTGGAACAAAACTACCGAAGTACCGACCCCCAGCAACGCACCACCAGCGGCGGGGCTCGGTGGAAACGGCATCCTATTGCCCCAAGTCCTGGCGCAGGCGGAGCCCTCATGGCTCCCACGTAGTCCCACCTCCAAGCAGTTCCTTTCTGAGGCTTCTCATAGGCGGGCAAACCAGCCAAGCGACTTCTTTTGTTTCAGAGGCGGTGCCCCGTCCTGGGCGCGCACTCTGATTGGCCCGAGGGACTGTCTATCTCCGGCCGACACTGCTAGCCTGCTCCTTGCGCGCTGATTGGCCCAGGAGAACGGTCCTTCGGCATCGAGGGCGGAGCAGACGGGAGGGCCCGGTCTGGATTGGGCGGTGTCAAAACGAGGGGCGGTCCCTACTGGCGGGGCGGTTGGGAGGCGAAGGGAGAGTCTTTTCAGCGCTGAGGACTGGCGCTGAGGAGGCGGCGGTGGCTCCCGGGGCGTTTGAGCGGGCTCACCCGAGCCCGCGGGCCAACGCGGAACCAGGCCCGACTGGCGGGACCGCCCCGGACTCCCCGCGGGGCTTCCTAGCCGCCATGGAGGACGGTGTCTATGGTAGGTCGGCGAGGGGTGGGGCCGGCAAGGGGCGGATGAAGCCCCTCGTCCCCAACGTTCCGCCGCGAACGTTTCTCCCGGCGCGCGCCTCTCGGAGCTGCTCGGCACCGTCGCCGCCGCCTCGTTTTTGTGGGGCTCGGGATGGGCTTCCGGCGGGGCCCGAGAGCGGGGCGTTCCAGGCCATTGTTTGGGCCGATCCTGTTTCCGGTGGCGGCGGGAGGGGGCGGGATGAGCGGTGGAGGGGAGGCCGCGGCGGAACCATTCCCCCTGGAGGGGCCGGGCGAGCCCAGTGCCTGCTGGGAGCAGGGAGGGGGGCTCCTGGGAGCTGAGGGGCGAGGGAGAAATCTTGGGGCTCCAGAGATCCCACTAAGACCGTGGCCTTCGATGCCCCGCCCCCTTCCCCAACTCTTACCAGCTGTCATCAGCTTCCCCTGCCATAGTTACTTCTCATGGGCCCCGGAGTCCGCACACCCAGGCCCCCGGCTACATCGCTGAGAATGGAAGTAGAAAACCAAGGCCTCAGCCCCTTTCCAAGTAATGAGCCAACAATTCAGACTTCCAGCCCCCTTCTCCTTCAGACTCGGGTCCCCTTCTTCCCCGGACTCCAAAGAGTCTAGATCTTCAGCCCTTCCTCCCCTGGAGTGAGGAATCCAGGCCCCCAGCCCCTTCTCCCGGCAGACATCAGAGGCCTGACCCTCATCTTCATCCTCCCTCTGAACCCAAGGGTCATGCCCCCCAGCCCTGTAAAATCCAGATTGCAGGAAAACAGGCTTCCCGTCCCCAGAACTGACCTCCAACCCCTGACCCCCAGAGCCCCCAGACCTGACTCCGGAGGAGCGGATGGAGCTGGAAAACATCCGGCGGCGGAAGCAGGAGCTGCTGGTGGAGATCCAGCGCCTGCGCGAGGAGCTCAGCGAAGCCATGAGCGAGGTGGAGGGTCTGGAGGCCAATGAGGGCAGGTGAGGACTGGAGTGGGGAACTCGGGGGTTATGGGGCCAGGCCAGTGCCAGGGATGCCCTGACATTGACCCTCCACCTCCCTGCTCTCTGCCTCTGCAGTAAGACCTTGCAGCGGAACCGGAAGATGGCAATGGGCAGGAAGAAGTTCAACATGGACCCCAAGAAGGTGCTTGGGCCACAGGGCTGGGGTCAGCCTGGCAGACGTCCTGGCGGGTTCCTGGCACGTCCAGGTCCCAGTAGTGTGATGGTTAAAGGCCTACTTTAGGGGGACAGACTTGGTCCCAATCCCTGGATTTCGAGATCGACTTTCCATTTGTTCTCTGGACATGAACCAAGTGCTCCAGCCTGCTGACCTTGGCTTGTGCTGTGTCCTCTGCCGGGCGATCCTCTTTCCCTTCTTGTTCATATTTCTGGACCCACTTCTGGTGTCACCTAGAGTCCCAGGAGGAGCGCATGTCTGGTAGGAAACATAGACAGGGACATGCTCAGCGGTGTCATGACAGAGGCCCGGTGGCTGTGGACACTCAGAGGAGGGAGCCCAGGGCATCAGGGAGGACTTCCTGGAGGAGGAGATACAGGTCAGGTTTGAAGGAAGAGCCAGTGTTCACCAGGAGGGAAGGCATTTGTTCATTCAGTCATTCAGTTTATGCCCATTTCCTCCTGCCTCCCCTGGGCCTGCCCCTCAGCGAGCCAGTGCTCGGCACCTAGAGAGTGGTCGACTCTGCTTGGCCTTCAGGGAGCCCCTGGACATGGTTGCCCCAGTCCAGAGCGAGGTGGAGCTATAATGGAGGTCCTCATGGCGTCGGGAGAGCGAGGAGGCCGGGGTCCCGCCTGAGGGTTGGCCCTCAGTTCTTGAAGGACTGCTGCTCACTGAGTCTCTCACGTTCCTCCTGCCCCAAGCAGTGTGGCTTGTTCAGTCCTTCAGCAAACAGCCACTGAGCTCCTGTTCCTCGCCAGCCCCTGCTCTCGGTGCTGGAATTAACCAGGCAAAGGCAGAGGGAACAGTAGGTGCCAAGGCTGTATGCTATGAGGTGGGAGGGATGCTATTTAAAGTCCTGGGAGAAGCCTGACGATGACACCTGGCCCTGCCTGGTTAGCGTGCGGTGGGTTTCTGGGGAGCTGGTGGGAGTGGCTGTCAGCATATTAGCACTGAGACCCGGTCCCCACTCACTAGGGGATCCAGTTCTTGGTGGAGAACGAACTTCTGCAGAACACACCTGAGGAGATCGCCCGCTTCCTGTACAAGGGCGAGGGCCTGAACAAGACGGCCATCGGGGACTACCTGGGGGAGAGGTGAGATCCCGCCCCGCCCCTCTGGGCCTCTCCCCCCAACCCCTGCATCCAGCTCACTGCAAGCTCCTCTCCTGAGGAGAGACCCTGATAGACGAACCTTCCAGCTGGGCTGACACCGGGGCCTGGGGGAGCCTGGGGAACTTAGGGACTGTCTGTGAGCATCTCGGGGGCACGGGGACCTTCTGTGGACATCTGGGAAGTGGGACCATTTATGCCTGGGGCAGGAGAAATCCCGTGGGAATGTGTCACAGGAAGGTGAGGACTGGGTAGACCACGGATGTGCATGGGAACCGTGGGGGCAGCTTGGCAGTATGGGGTTAGCAGTGGATGTTTGTGGAGCCTGGAGACCCCGTGGAAATCTGGGAGCAGGACTCTGGGGTGTATGGGGACTGCCTAGAAGTCTAGGGTACATGAGCCTGGACATCAGTGCACAGGCACCATCTGTGGGTGTCGGGAAGGCGGGGACTGTCTGAACCCTAATTTGCAGGAGGGCATTCTGGGAAGTCGGGGAAGTGTGGGACCATCTGTGAGCATCTGAACATCTGAGGTGCACAGGACTCTGGGTGTCTGGGTGCTTTGGGATGGTGTGGATCTCTAGAGTGTGTGGAACTTTCTGGACATCTGAGGTGCATGGGGACTGGGAATGTGGAAACATGTCTAGGAACCTTCTGTGTGTGGGGCATGTGGGGACCATCTGTGGACAGCTGAGCTGTGGCGACGGGGGGCATCTGGCATTGTGGGGAACATTTAGTGGACATGTGGGGGGTGGGGGCCATCTCTGGACATCTGAGGAGCCTGGGGATTAGCTGGGAGAGGCGACAGTAGGCGGAGCACATGTTGGCTGCATTTCTCTGTGCAAAGGGTCAGCCAACCAGGGCTCTTACAACAGATGATCCTCCCAAGAGCATGTTCTGCGTGCCCCTGCCCTGGGTGCAGAAGTGGTGGCCTCCCCAGGGCTGGGTCCACTCCCACCTTCCCAAACGCCTTTTCTGAAGCCTGCCCCTGTCCCCCCAGGGAAGAGCTGAACCTGGCCGTGCTGCACGCCTTTGTGGATCTGCATGAGTTCACTGACCTCAATCTGGTGCAGGCGCTCAGGTGAGAGGCACTGGGCTGCCAGGGCAGGAACGTGCCTGCCAGGCCTCCTTCTTTACAAGTGATGACGCCTGCTCAGAACTAAAATAGAAACAAAAATTCGGGACTTGGTTGCTGCACGTAACACAAAAGCCCGTGGTGGGGCCTTCAGGCGTAGCTGTGTCCAGATGTTCAGATGGTATCGGAAGGTCAGCTTTATCTCTCGCCACCGTGCCGGCATTGCTCACTGCAGGCCCTGCTCCCACGTGATAACAGGAGCCTCTGCCATCCTCCAGGCCTCTTTAGCCAACTTAGGAGAAAGGGTACTGTCCTTAAATCCACCAAAAGGCCCAGAGTCAGTGCTCATGGGTCCGATTGGATCATGTGTCCATACCCGGAGCAGCTGCTGAGGCCACAGGTTTGGCGGGACTGAGCGCGGGAAAAGGGTCCCACCTGTCCTGACAGCCGCACCTGACCCCTCTGACGCAGGCAGTTTCTGTGGAGCTTCCGCCTCCCTGGAGAGGCCCAGAAGATTGACCGGATGATGGAAGCCTTTGCCCAGCGATACTGCCTGTGTAACCCCGGGGTTTTCCAGTCCACAGGTGGGCGCCCGGACCCCTGGGGCCTGGAGAGGAGGGGCTGGGCCCGGGGCGGGAGGCAGTGGGGGCCCACTTACCTGTGTCCTCACCCTGACTGCTGCAGACACCTGCTACGTGCTGTCCTTCGCCGTGATCATGCTGAACACCAGCCTGCACAACCCCAACGTCCGGGACAAGCCGGGCCTGGAGCGCTTTGTGGCCATGAACCGGGGCATCAACGAGGGCGGGGACCTGCCTGAGGAGCTGCTCAGGGTCAGGCCCCCCGCCCTCCCCACAGCCTCAGCCCCCAGCCCTCCCCGGGGGTCTCCAGTGCCTGAGCATTCCACCTGGGGTTCCGCCTTTCCACCATTTCTTTCCTCTCTCCCGCTGCCTCTTTCTGTTTCTCTTCCCTGCCTCTGTCTCCGGCCCTCTGAGTTTCAGGGTCGTGGTCTACCTCATCCTCCACCTCTGTGTCTGTTCCTGTCTTTAAGAACTCAGCGGATTTAACAACGCTGTCTGTCTGCTCTCCATCTTTTCTGTCTTGCCTCCTTTCTCTCCTCCCCAGGGCTCCCTCCACTCCTCTGCCTCCCGCCTTCCTTTTCTCCCCAGGCTCCCCCTCCTCCCTCCCTCTCTCCCTCCATGACTGTCCCCGCTGTGGTCTCATTGCCGCCCCCCCCCACCCCCCATGCCAAGTAGCCCCGGGAGGGTCCCAGGGGCCTGGCGTTGCTGACTGGGCTCTCGCCCCTCAGAACCTCTACGACAGCATTCGAAACGAGCCCTTCAAGATCCCGGAGGATGACGGGAATGATCTGACCCACACCTTCTTCAACCCGGACCGGGAGGGCTGGCTCCTTAAGCTGGGTACGTCCCCTGCTGACCCTGCCGGCTGCCTCTGCAGGGGGAGGCCAGTGGGCCTGGGCTCTGGACTCGGCTTCCACACGTGCCTGCTGGGTGACCCTAGGCAAGCCATGCGACCTCTCGGCCTGTGTGTACGTCTGCGTCATGAGGCTGGAGACAAGAGCGGGCCTGTGTGCTGGCCCAGGCGCAGGGCCGGGCATAGGGGCTCAGGGGCACAGGGTGCTGCCAGGCTGGATGGAGTCCCTGACCGGGACGGGAGGGGGTGGTGCCAGCAAATGGGGTCAGTTAGCGGGGGTCACGCGGTGCCTCTGCCTGAGGATTGGTGCTTCTCGGCCCAGCTGCACAGGAGTCGCCTGGGGTGGGCTGTGAAGCAGGATGGGGCAGGACAGCCGTCCGTCATGGCGAAAGCTCCCAGGTGGCCCTAATGCGGAGCCGAGGTTGGAGCTGGCTTGCAGCCGGGCCTGGTAATGTAGGTGCCACGGGAGTGTTAGCTGCGGCTTTTTAACGGAGAAGCCACGATGGCTGCTCCGGGAGGCAGACTGACAGCGTTCCAGTCCAGTGTGCACAGTGCAGATAGCAGGGGCGCGGGAGGGCCCCGGGGAAGCTTCCAGCCCAGCGCGAGCCAGGGCGCACTGCGCTCCCGGGGTATGTGCCTGGGTGCAGACGGCCCTGCTGCACGTGAAAAATGCCAATCACGTGCTGGGTGCGTGGTTCCTGGGGGAATTCTGGCTCCGCAGTGCGGGTGTCGGGAGGGCAGCGTCTCCAACCATTTCCCCTCCCAACCCCCCTCAGCAGGCATCCTTCCCATTGCCCAGAGGAGGAAAGTGAGGCTCGGTCACCATCCCGCAGCTCAGGGCAGAGGTGGCCTTGGACCCAGATCTCTCACCCGAGTACATCTCTGCCTTGTGATCATTAGGAAAAGGCGCCTCTGAAAACACTGACGTGCAGCAGGGGGGTCTGGCGGTGGTTAGGAAAGCCATTACACTGCTGCTGTTCAGTCCCTCTGGCCCCACAAGGAGCCCACAGCAGGGCATCTTGAAGCAGGAAGGTGGCCAAGAGGGCAAGAGGTTGTGCTGAGGTCACCCGGGCAGTTGTGCTGGACCTGAGTCCCCACGCCACCTGGGGCCAAGGCCGGGGTTCTGTCTGCTCCCCCGTGGGGATGACCTCCAGGGCAGTGTGTTCATGGCGGCAGCGGAGGGCCTCCTGGCCTAGGACATGAGCGGGGTGGTCTGGGCCTGGCACTGACAAAAGGGGGTGCTCATGGCTGCCTCCGGGCTCAGGGCACTCGCCTCCCCGGGCGGGAGAGGGCCTGGCCCGTCCTCCCTCGTGTGGATGTAACTGGTTTTCTTCCCTCTCTCTCCCTCCCTCCCTCCCTGCGTGTTTCTCTTTGCTGTTTCTCTCTCTCTCTGTCCTACCCCCTGCGCATTCCTGCCCTCGCCCACCCTATTTCTGTTGCCTGTGGCTCTTGGGGGCACCCCCCTCTTCTGCCTTGCCTTCTCGCCTGGTCCTGCCTGCTTTCTCGCTGTCTGCCCCAGGAGGTAGGTACCCGGCGTCCTCGCTCCCCAACACTACAGGAGAGGGGGCTGGGGGCTCAGACACCTGGGCCGGGGCTGACCAACAGGCTTAGAAAGTGTAAAGCCCACCCGGGGGGCGGACCAGTTCCTGGGGCCCAAACACGCCTGTCCCCGCTTGTCTGTCTTTCCCACGCATTGCTTTGTCCCAGGCCCCGACAGCCCGCGCCCCTGCGCTTGCTCTGCCTCTCCCCCCTCCCCCCTCCCAGAGGCCCTGACCCTGTGCTGAGCCCAGGCCCCCTCCCGCCCCTTCCCTTTCAGGGGGCCGGGTGAAGACGTGGAAGCGGCGCTGGTTTATCCTCACCGACAACTGCCTCTACTACTTTGAGTACACCACGGTGAGGACGGCGCTGAGCTGCCCTGGGTCCTGGGAGGAGGGGCCGGGGGTGAGGATTGGGAGGTCCGAGTCCTGTCCGACTTGCTCTTTCAGGACAAGGAGCCCCGAGGAATCATCCCCCTGGAGAACCTGAGCATCCGGGAGGTGGACGACCCCCGGAAACCAGTAAGACCCTCTCTGTGCCCCTTCCTGCCACAGCGGGGGCTCCTCTGCCCTCAGGCCGGCTCTTACCCCCCCCCCCTCCTCTTTGGTGTCTCCCCAGAACTGCTTTGAGCTTTATATCCCCAACAACAAGGGGCAGCTCATCAAAGCCTGCAAAACGGAGGCAGATGGCCGCGTGGTTGAGGGGAACCACATGGTGTACCGGATCTCGGCCCCCACTCAGGAGGAGAAGGAGGAGTGGATCAAGTCCATCCAGTGAGCCTGGGCCCCGGAGCCCGGGGGGGGGGGGGGGGGGCGGCGCTGGGACCAGACCCCCTGGCCCTCACCCTGGGTCTCTCTCTCCCCTTCCGCAGGGCAGCTGTGAGCGTGGACCCCTTCTACGAGATGCTGGCCGCCAGGAAGAAGCGGATTTCTGTCAAGAAGAAGCAGGAGCAGCCCTGACCCTGTCCCCCACTCCGTTATTTATTGCTGCGCCACCCCGCCCGGGTGGCCGGACCCCTGGGACGGGGGCTGTGGATGCTGGTTCCCCGTTTGGAAAACGTACCACCTCTAGTTCCTCTCTCATTATTTGTAATTAACGCACTGTTGGTAATATTAATTATTGAACTGCTCGCGGCCTGCTGACCTCTCATTTCTTGGGGTTGATAGCGAGGCAGCCCCATCCAGGGCCAGGAGCGCTGGTCTCTGTTGGGAGCTCTGTCAGTGGAGCGAAGAGTGCTGCCCAAGAGGGTAACCCCTGGGGCCTCTCGGGTGGCTCAGTTCTGGTTGTGCCCCAAGCCCCCAAGGGTGGTGATGGGAGGCGGTTGGTGTAGCCGGGGTTGGTGTTGCTCTAGAACGTCACGGGAACGCAGGTATGCCCAGCGAGGTTGAGCACCCACCCAGATGCCATCTGGCAGCCTGAACCCGCGGATGCTGGCCCCTAGAGCAGCTGTGGTCTCTGAGGGGTGACAGATAACAGCTGGTGGGGTTGGGAGCTGGGCTGGTGCTTTGAGGGTCAACCCGAGAGCCGGAAGGGCCGTGAAGGGGCCCCGGGGAGGGTCTGGGGAGGAGGAGTCCTGAGAGGAGGAGGAGGAGGAAGGCCCAGGGTTGGATGCAGCAGGTGCGGGAGCCCTTGCCCAGCGTTCAGCCAGAGGTTGCTGGTGTTGGAAGTGGGCTGGGCCCAGTGGATGGTGCCAAGAGGCAGGAATGTGGTAGATGGACCGGTTTCTCCGCTGGATTAACATCCTTGTGAGGACATTTCACATCGAGCAGTGATGGCGCCGAGACCCTGTATTTCTGTCACATCCCGTTTCCCGGGAGTCACAGCCTGGAGTGTAAGGACTTTGAGGGCGCCCCTAAGAGCCAGGTCCGGGCCTGTCCACCTTTGCCCTCCAGCTCGGGGCACGCATGGTGTCCCCATGGAGCAGAGAGGTGGTTTGGCAAAGTGGGAGACCCCATGTCACTCTCCTATGCCCAGATGTGCAGCTGAGGAGGCTCCAAGAAACCACAACTCGGGCAGGTCCCTGGACTAAGGCTGCCCGCTGGATGCAGTTCCTCCCGCACCCTGCACCGTACCCTCCGGAAGTTGAACCCCTAACTGAGTGCTCCTGGCGGGGTGGGAGCACCCCGCCCTCTCCCTGGTCACAGGCCTCTGTCAGCGTGCAGAGCCCCTAAGTGCAATAGCAGTCAGCCACCCTCGGAGGTGGCACCCTCTCCTGCGAGAGGCGGACCACAACTCCTGGCAAGCTGTGCTGCTCCCGGCGCCCCTGCCGGGAGAGTCATTCCCGAGGTCTCCTGGGAGTTGTAGTTTCTCAAGACAATGCTGTCAGATTGACCTTAGCCTGGTGCCCAACCAGGTTGGGAAAAGAGGCCCCGGCTGCTTCAACCCCCAGGGGCTGATGGGAAGTGGATTTTCCGACTCCTCCCAAAGGTTCCAAGGAAATGGAGTCATCAACCCAAGAAGGTTGTGGTAAATGGGATCCTGGGTAAATAAAGGGTCTCTCACCGTCTCACCCGATCCTGCACTCCTCCATGGAATGAAGCCATGGAAGCTGCTGCTCAGTGGAGAGGCCCTGGAAGAGCATTCCAGGCCAAGGGAACAGCATGTGCAGAGGCAGGAAAACGCTCCGTGTGCTGGAGTAACTGACAGCAGACCAGCCTGCCTGTTTGGTGGTGATGGTGGGGGAGGGTGACAGGAAGTGAAGGGGACGCCTTAGCCGGTTTTCTCAGTGGTTAGAGCATCAGCCTGAAGATGGAAGGGTTGCAGGTTCAATTCAGGTCAAAGGCACTTCCCTCAGTGGCAGGCTCAATCTCTCCCCCCTACCCCCACACCCTCCGGGGTTGGGGCAGACCAATTGATGTGTCTCTCACATCAATGTTTCTGTCTCCTACCCCCTACCTTCCACTCTCTGAAAATCAATGGGAAAAATATCTTCAGGTAAGGATTGAGAGAGAGAGAGAGAGAGAGAGAGAGAATATGGAGGGGATGCATGGGCCTGCTCATTCGGGGCCAGTACTTTGAAAGTATTCTCAGTTGGTGGAGGCCATCCAAGGAGTGATGTGATGCATTTAGGTGGAGGCTGTAGGCAGGGCCCGGGCTGCTGCAGAGTAATTTGGACATGAGCCGGCCGGCGGGCGGGGGGGCGGGAGGGAGGGCGGGAGGGAGGGAGGGAGGCTGAGCAGTCAGCCAGGGGTAAGGGTGTGGCTGCAGAGGCGGGACAGTGGCCCATGGGAGTGGTTTGGGAAGAGGAGCCAGTAGGACTTGCTGAGGGCTGGGTTAGCTGGGATTCTGGCTGAGTATCTGGTGAATGGCAATGCCATTGAGCGAGATGATCGAGATGATGGAAGAGGGATTGTTTGTTGTGGGAAATCAGTGGCTCTGTGTAGCCAAATGAAGCTGGATTGTCGGTGGATCATTCAGTGAGACTCCAGTCACCTCAAAATTGCCCTCCACAACCCCCTCCCCACCTCAATCTCTCCAAGGACCAAGAATTCTAGCTTCCAGCGCCCTCCTCTCCCAGGACCGCCAACTCCCAACTCCCTTGTTATAGGCGACCCTCCAAAATCCATATTGAAGGCCTGGCCCCCAAGGTCTCAGAATGTGACCGTATTTGAAAATAGCATCATTGCAGATAAAATTAGTGAAGATGAGGTCACTAACATGGGCCCTAGTCCAACATGACTGATGTCCTTCCTTCTACAAAGGGACATTTTGAACACGGAGACACACACAGGGAGAATGGTGGGTAAAAATAAAGGCAGGGGTCGGGGCGATGCGTCTACACGCCAAGGAACCCCGAAGACTACCAGCAAAACCCAGAAGCTGGGAGAGAAGCAGGGGTGACCCTCCCCTCGGCCTCAGGAGCCAGGCCTGCTGGCGCTTTGATCTTGGACTTGTAGCCTCCAGCACGGACAATAAATGTGTGTGATTCAAGCCTCCCAATTTGTGGTACTTCGTTAAAGGAGGCCTAGCGAACCGATGCCCCCTCCTCCCTCAGGCCCAGGAGTCTGGGCCCTCACCGCCCCGCCTGGCTTGGTCCATGCGGCTCCCTGCCCCGGCAGGCATGTCCCAAGGTCAGTTCAAGCACCACCAGGTCTACTGGTGGCAGTAGTGGGAAGAGGCACCACCGTCGTCCTCTCCCTCCCGTTCTCCATCCCCCAGACTCACGTGTGACCCTCATGCCCTCAGAGTCCACAGCATCCCAGCTAAGTATCTCCTCCTGGCCCCTTCCCTCCTCTCGTATCCAAACTATATCCCACAAATATGCAAATGAATCCGGTACCAAGGTGATGGGGAACAGGTTGAAACTAGATCAGAGCTTAAAAAATAAAAAATAAAAAAATAGATCCCGTCAGAAAGAGAGATGGAAGCACAATCAGTCCGGAGTCAGGAGGAACCAAGAAGCAAAACATCGGGACAAAAACACAGGCAGAAAGACATAATGGACACAGGACGGCCACAGGGAGACACAGCCAAGGGGACAGAAGTAGAGACAGTGGCCCTAGCCCAGTGGTCGGCAAACTCATTCGTCAACAGAGCCAAACATCAACAGGACAACGATTGAAATTTCTTGAGAGCCCAATTTTTTAAACTTAAACTTCTTCTAACACCACTTCTTCAAAATAGACTAGCCCAGGCCGTGGTATTTTGTGGAAGAGCCACACTCAAGGGGCCAAAGAGCTGCATGTGGCTCGGGAGCCGCAGTTTGCCGACCACGGCCTTAGCCGGTTTGGCTCAGCGGACAGAGCGTCGGGCTGTGGACTGAAGGGTCCCAGGTTCCATTCCAGTCAAGGCACATTCCAGTGGCGGGTTTGATCCCCACCTATGGGTCTTGCAGGAGGCAACCGATCAATGATTCCCACCATTGATGTTTCTCTCTCCTCCTCCCTTCCTCTCTGAAATCAATAAAAAATACATTAAAAAAGTAGAGAACGTGAACTCAAAGAAATAGTAATAGAATTAGATGAGAAAAGAGGCCGAGGGACAGACACAGATGGAGAGACGGGGAGATCCCACGGCAGGTGGTGACCAGAACGGGGCCGGTGAGACGCGGAGCTGAAGTATGGAACCGAAGGGAGAGGTCCCCGTGGAGAGGCGCCGTTAGGGGAAGGCAAGAGGCGAGAATGTCAGGGAGGTCACGTGCAGAAACGGGTAAACAGAGGCAGGGCCAGGCCGGGCCATTCTGAGGGGTGTGGGATGTGGCTGGTCAGTACAGGTTGCTGGCAGGTCACTCCTGGGCACCCCTCACCCCAGGCCTGGCCCTGGGACAGCTTCTGGCCACCGCCACCGGCCGCCGTGTGGAGACAGCTCTGACCACCCCCTGTGACCTTCCCTCACCCTCACCAGTGCCTCGCGGCCGCTTGGACGCCGAGGCTGCAGCTGGTCGGTGATGCTGGCCCGGAGCTGGGGTGCAGGGGAGCGGGGCCGTGCCGTCTCGGCCTTCCTGAGCCTCGATGGTCCCGTCTGTCGACATGGGTGGCGAGGATGGCGACGTCTCCTGCGTGGCACCTGCTCCCTGCATCCTCCCCTCTTTGCCCCCCGAAACACACAGAGGCCCCGCATTCCTCCAAAAAGTTGTTTTTGTCTTTTTTAAATAATGTGAAAATGCCACGCGAAGGTTTGAACCAGAAGCCCCTCCAGGGGCCAGGCTGGGGCGGGGAAGGGGAAACGCGAGATGGGGGGTCCGGGTCCCCTGAAGCCTGCGGCCCCGTGTGAGGCGGGAGAGGGTGAGGAGGGCTCCGCTGTGCCGAGGGGCTCCAGGCCCGAAGAAGTCCAGTTCAGTTCCGAGAAGGTGGCTCTCCAGGGAGGGGGAGGGGCTGCCTGCCTCATTTGGCACCGAGGGGGTCGGGGGGATCAGGGGAGCCTTCCGGGGGGCTGAGGGGCAGGGGGCCAGGGCCTCCCGTTTGGCACGTGGTGGGGGAGGGGGAGGGCCCAGCCTCAGGGGCCTCCCCAGAGGCGGTGTCTGTGGTGGTGGCAGTGGCTCCGTCGTCCACAGAGGATTCCATTCTCAACCCCTCTTCTGGGGGTGCAGGGGGGTCGGGTCTTTGGGGGGTCAGTTCTCCACAGGGCCTGACGACAAAGGGAGTGGAGAGAGAAACAGAGTTACTGGGCGGACAGGCTCATTCGGAGGGAGAGCGAAGCCCCCACTGCGGCTCACAGGGCCCCCCCCCCCCCCCCCCGCCATCTGCTGGGTCCCCTTCCCTGTCCTCACGGGGCCCCTCCCCTCGCTCACTCTGCAGCAGCCAGCGGCCTCCTCGCTATGCCTTCGAGGCTCCCAGCTCAGTCCTACCCCAGGGCCTTTGCACTTGCTCCCGCTGCACAGAACCCCTGTCCTCAGCCCTCCACGAGCTCAGGCCGCTGCTGGGCGCCCCTCCCCAGAGGCCTGGCCTGGCCATTTTCAGTCAAGCAGGTGCCCCCTCCACCCCCCGTGGCATTGTGCTATGGCTACTGTTCTCTGTCTCCTCTGGGATAATCCCAGCCAGAATCCCAGAATCCCAGAGCTTCCTGTCTGCTTGCCCCTCCAGAACGTAAGCTCAGGGAGGACGGGTCCGTGGTCCCTGCTGCATCCCAGCGGCCCGCACGGGGCCTGCCACACAGCGCCCTCCCACCTGCCTTCCCCGGGCCCCTCCGCTCCCAACGGAAGGGACGTCCCCGCCCCATTCCACACGCCAGAGAGACAAGGGCTTCGGGGTGGGGGACCTTGCCAAGGGCCACTCAGGGGCGCCCTCCCCCTCTCCTCCACCCCTGCCCTGAGTGGTCTCAGTCAGGTCACTGCCCTTGCTCCCCATCCCTGCCTCAGCTTCCTTCTCGTCAAGTGGGGAGCATGACCCTTGTGTCCTTTCCAAAGGAGAGGGGGCACTCTGGGATACGAGGCGTCCCTCAGCATCCAGGGAACATTTGTTGAGTGAGCACAGGGGTCGGAGGAGTTAGGGGGCCCTGCTTGGGCCCCCACGCCCGGTCCTGTGTCCCTGCCAGGCTCCCCAGCTTCCCAGCCCAGTGGCAGGGGACCAGCTGCCGCCTGAGAAGGGACTTGGGGTTCCAGACAACCCGCCCTCCCTCTCGCTGATTAAAGGGAAAGTCATCTTCATCGCTGGCCCGGCAGCCTGAGCCCGGACTCAACACTTGGCCGCCATCCCCACGCCCTGGAACCCACCCCACCCTGTCCTCACGGGGCCTCAGAGAAGGCCTCTGGGAGGAAACGACATTTGGGGTGAGCGCTGACAACGGAGCCAAGTGAAGTCAGCCGTCAGCCCCATCCCTCTGCCCTTGACTCCGTGTGTCCCTGCATCTCCCTCCTGGACTGGGACCCGGCCTCCTTCCCAGCCTCCTCGGCCCCATGTGGCCCCAGGGGGGCGTCCTCCTACACCTGGGGCTGTGTTGGCCGCTCCTGATCACGGCCCTCCCACGGCTCCCTAACACCCCAGGACTCAGGCCCCACCCCTCAGCCCATCCCCAAGCCCTACAAGGTCTGCCCCGCCCCCTGTTCCCTCCCCCTCCCCTCCATCTGCCCCCCTCTCTTAGTCACCCCCAGACACACCGCGTCCCTTCTGTTCCTTAAGCTGGCCAAGCTCTCTCCTGCCTCAGGCCCTTTGTGCAAGCTGTTCAGCCTTCCTCTTCACCTGGTTAACGACCATCCGCCCTCAAATCCCTGGTCAAGTGGCACGGCCACCTTTCACCACCGTTCACCGGGGAGACGAAGCCCTTTCCTGTGTCTGCTTTTTCGGATGACTGCGGGGTCAGCGTCTAGGGGCGGGGCGGGCTCATCGATCTTGCTCAGCTGGGAGCTCATCGATCGTGCCCAGCACCGCACCTGCACGGCCGATGCTCAACAAACGTCTACTATTTAAGCACAGAAACAGCTTCCAGCTGGAGGCCACGCACTGCTCTGGGCTCCGAGCTCCGTGCTCCGTGCATGGGGAGGAGTAAGCCAGGCAATCCTCTCAACAATGGAGCGTGCAACCATCCCCATTCCACAGATGGGGAAACCGAGGCACAGGAAGGGAAAGCAGGTCGCCTTACATCACTTAGCCAGGAAGTGGCAGGGCCAGCTCGTGGCAGGGCACGACTTGGGAAAGCAGGAATGGAACCCACCCCGTTGTCCCTTCGGCCTTTGCAGCTCTGTCTGCCTGCACCTGCCTGGCCCAGGGCAGTTCTCGGTATCGGCAGCAGGGGGCAGCAGAGAGCCTGGGTCTCATCCGGCTCTAGTCCCAGTCCCGCCCTGAGACCTGGCTGTGCCCTCCTTTCTGTGAGGACGGCCTTAGCTTTGGGATATCAAACACTGAGGGTGATGTGCCCCTCTTCCATGCGAAACGCCACCGAAAGGGACTCGACAAACACTGGCCAGGGGAGAGGGCCAGGCGGCTGGGTTCTGAATCCCGGCTCCCCGCTCCCCTGGGTGCCTGGGTTTTCTCTTTCGTAAAATGGGGATGAGGCCAGAACCCACCGGGTGGGATCACAGCGAGGATTAATGGGCTAAGGTAGGGTCTCTGCCAGCGCTTGCTATTATTATTATCAGCAGTGCAACCACTGTTGTTGTTGCTGTGGGACCCCCAGCCAGGTCCTGTCTGCTCAGGTTCATACCACCCAGCTGTGCCCTGGGGCCCGCTCTCCTGGTCGGAAGGGAGAGGGGCTGCGGAGCCTGGAAGGGCCAGGCGGGAGCCCCGCCCAGAGATGGGGCGAAGGTGGGAAAGACTCGGAGGAGATCCTTACAGAAGGGGAAACTGAGGCTCAGGGAGGCCCACCTAATGGACACCGCCTGGTCTGAACTGGTTGCAGGGTTTGGTGGGGTCTCAGTGCTGAGCAGTGTTGACAGAGGGGAAGGAGGAGGCTGAAGAGAGGGGCGCAGGGGGGTTCAGACGTGGGGACAGGAATGTGGAGGGGACAGAGAGGGCCCGGCAAGGGTGGGATCTGAAGCACGTTACCTGCGGGCCTGGCGTCGGGGGCCCGGGTGGGGGGCCCCGGGGTCTCCAGCGCAGGCGAGACGGAGAAGCGGGAGAAGCACAGGGGGGGCCCTGGCGGGGGGAGGAGCGGGAAATCCTCCGCCCACTCGAAACTGCCTCCTGGAGGAAGGGGGTGCAGGGGGAGAGCAGAGGACGAGGTCAGACCCCCCAGGAGCCCGTCCACCTTCAGCCCCGCCCCTCCCAGGCCCCGCCCCTCACCAAAGCCGCTGTCGTTGCTGGGAAACCCATCTCCGGGGGTGGCGGGGTGGGGAGGCGTCGGGGGCGCTGGCGGCGTGGACGGGTCCGAGTCCCCCTCGGGGGGGCCCTGGACGCTCAGCTCGTTGGTTGGCGTCTCCTGTGAAGACAGACGAGGGGAGGCGAGAGGGGGCTCACCGTCACGTCCCACCACTGCGTCCCAACAAGCAACAAGCCCCGCTAACATTTCTCAGTTTCCTGTTAAGCGCTCTGGAGATGGCTGCACCCCCTAACTTCTCTAATCTGCCTTCGAAGCCCCAGGACAGCCTTCACCGCACCCCCTCCCGAGGCCGCTCCCCCGACGGCGGAGCCCCGCCCACACACCCAGACAGCCCGCCGCTGCCTCCAGGGGACCCCCGAACCAAACTATCTCCGTACACCCCGCCCCGTCTCCATGACCCCTGCCTAACCTCTGAGATCTCGACTGCAAAGTCCAAATCTGGGCCCCAGGACTACCTGTTGCTATGGTCCTCCAAACCCCCACCCCATCTAGCGCACCTCCTGACCCACCCCTGGGCCCCGCCTTCCGAAGTGGCCCCGCCCCAGCCCTCCAAGCCCATCCCTCTGTTTCAGGCGCAGCCACAGCTCAGGCCCCGGTGCCCCTCCGCTCAGGACCTCAGCCCGGCGGGCCCCGCCTCAGGCCCAGGCCACAAGCACCACCAGACCCCCCCTGTGTCTCTACAGCACTACCCCCCTCGAGGGACACAACCCTCATCCCATTTCTCTAGGCTCCGCCCCAGCTCATTAGCTCAGCCCACCCCTGAACCCACTCTAAACCATCTTAACACTACAAGCCGCATCCCTTAAGTCCTACCCGCTGCCGCTCCAGGACTCGCCCCTGGCGGGTGAGATCCATCCTGAGCCAGCCCCTCAGCCTCTACCCCTGGGCTGGTGCGTAAACCCCGCCCCAATCGCACTAGGCTCCGCCCCCATGACCCAGGCCCCTGCGTCCCTCTCAACATTTTCTCCCTCGTCTCTGACTACCATATACAGGTATTCCACTTCAAATTCACCCTCTTGCAAAGCAAAGTCACTTTGCAAAAGGGTGAATTTGTAGTGGGAAACCTGTGTCCTCCTTTCCAGATCCACTCTCTCTCTCTCTCCCCCCCCAGGACCCACCCACGCTCCTGGCCCCGCCCATCCTCCTGGCCCCGCCCCACGACCAGGCTCCGCCTTCACATTCAACGCTTCATCTCATCCTCCAATCTCGCCCCAACCCCCCGCCAGTCAGCCCCCAGGCCCCGCCCCCGGCCCCTGTGCCCCGCCCCTACCCTGCAGGCCCCGCCCCCGGCCCCTGTGCCCCGCCCCGGCCGCGCACCTGGTCGAAGAGGTAGACGGTCACGTCCCCGTGGAAGGAGACCATCTTGCGCTTCCTCTCCAGCTCGCTGTCCTCGGACTCGTCGGCCCCGCGCGGTGACTTGAGCAGCCCCCGCAACGGGCGGGCCGCGTCCCCGTCGGAGTTGCTCACCACGACCGGCACCGGGGCTGCCCGGGACCTCCCGGGGCCCCGCGGCCCCGCCGCCACGCCCGCCGCCTCGTCCTCCTCCTCCTCGTCCTCGTCCTCCCCGTCCTCCTCCGCCGGCCCCGGCGCCCCCGCCCCGCCGGCCTCCCCGCCAGCCGCCCCGCCGTCCGCGTCCTCCCACGGGGGCCGCCGCGGGCCCGGCCCCGGGAACGGCGTAAGCGTGAGCGGCGGCAGCGCCAGCGAGAGCCGGGAGAGCTTGGCTGCGAGAGGAGAGACCCGGTGAGAGAGACCCGGTGAGCCCTCATCCTGGGGAAACGGACACATGCCTCCCCCCGGCTGTGTGTCCTCAGGTCATCTCAGACTACAAGCTGGGCCTCAGTTTCCCTCCGTGTGAACCCGAGGGCTGCACCGGGGTCTTCCTCCACGCAGGGCGAGAGATCTACCCCTGACCCCAGTGCCAACTTCTCCACCCACCAGGCCCTGCCCACCTCCCAAGCCCCGTCCCCACCTCCTTCTGGCTGGACTCCCAGCCAGCCAGACCACCTCCCTCTTCCTCCCACCTCTGAGCCTTTGCATACGCTGCTCCTTCTGCCTGGAACGTCCTTTTTTAACTCAAGTCCTAGTCATCCTCCAGCTATATCGGGGCGTCCAAAGCCGTCAGAGCCCCCCAGGCGGTCCTCAGGCCAGACCACCAGCTCTGCACCCCACAGCATCAAGCACCTCTCCTTCCGAGAAGGTTACCTCAGTGTATTAACTATATTTCAGAAGCAGGTGACTCCATCAGTGTTTGCCTTTCCACAGAACAGGCCGAGTCCCAAGCACACAGACGTACTCGGCCAATATTTATGGGATTGATGGATAAATTAATCCCTGCGATGTGATGTTGACCAAGGTACTTGCCCTCTCTGGCCCTCCATGACCAGACAAAACTGGAGTGAGTGTCTAACCATCGCTAGGCCCTTTCCCTGCCCGTAGACTCCCTGATCTCATCCTGCTGGGAGGGAAGGGCTCCAGGTGCCGGGAGAAGGAAACCTGGCTTCGAATCCCAAACCTGCCCATTCGCTGTGTGCCCCCGGGCAAGCAGATCCACCTCTCTGAGCCGCTGTTTCCTCCCTGGTAAATGCCAGGGGCTGCTCATTAGTGCACAAGTGAACCGTGTGCCAGGCCCTGTGGGGGGCGATGGTGGGATCTGAGGAAGATGGGGGGGTGGGAAGGGAGGCAGAAAGAAGATGGCTGTGAACCAGGTCCCTCTCCTCCCTCATTCACTCTCCTCCAGCGTCACTGGCCTTTTGCTATTAGTCCCTGATATTGCCAACCATCTCAGCGTGATAGGATGGGGGAAGAGGTGCTGTAGAGAGAGAGCTATGGGTACCCAGAGGAAGGACAGGGTAACAGCCTTTAGAAATCAGGAAGACTTCCCAGGGCAGGGGAAATTTGAATGGGGTCTTGAAGGATGAGTAGGAGTTCACTGGTTAAAAAAAAAAAAAAGCAGCAGGCTATTTCTAGCCCCTTCTCATCCAGAAACATCAACCCTCAACCCCTCACCCCCATCCCCATCTCAGAGGCATCTTAGCTGCTCGTCTCCTGACAGGTTTGTGCGGCCCTGGGTCTTTCCTGGCAGAGTTGGTTGCAAGCTCCCCACAACAGCCTCTAGGACAGTGGTTCTCCACCTTCCTAATGCCGCGACCCTTTAATACAGTTCCTCATGTTGTGGTGACCCCCAACCATAACATTATTTTTGTTGCTACTTCATAACTGTAATTTTGCTACTGTTAATGAATCGTAATGTAAATATCTGTGTTTTCTGATGGCCTTGGGCTCTACAGCAGCGGTTCTCAATGTGATATTTACATTATCAACAGACATTTACATTATGATTCATTAACAGTAGCAAAATTACAATTATGAAGTAGCAACAAAAATAATGTTATGGTTGGGGGTCACCACGACATGAGGAGCTGTATTAAAGGGCCGCGGCATCAGGAAGGTTGAGAACCACTGCTCTAGGAAGAGGCAGCGTCCTGATAAACTGTGCGTTGAGGAAGGAACATTCTCTGCCCAGACCTCTTCCCAACCTTTCTCTCCTGAGCCACAGGCTCCTCTGGTGGACCCGGATGTAAGCCTTCTTCACGCAAGTGTGGCTGTGAGTTTGTCAGAATAAAACAGGGACTTGCATACCAGAATTTAAGGAAATCAGGCCTGTGGGTGATTCCAGTGGAACCACAGTCCCAGGGCCTATGTCTCAATAGGGGCTTGACCTCCATCCGCCACAGGGACCACCTCCCCCTTTCTCCCGCCTCTGAGCCTTTGCATAGGCTGTTCCTTCTGCCTGGACCTTCCTTTTCTAACTCAGTTGATCTTTACTCTTCATTTGTCTTCTCCTAACTCGTCCCCTCTGTGACAAAACACTCCCTGTGTTCCTTTCCAAACTCACTTTCCAGAAAAAGGCCTTTCTACAGCTTTCAAGTCACCGATACCCTGGAGACAGGGCCGGGCTGAGACCCCCTGCGGCCCGGCCTTGGGCAGCTCAGGGCCTGGCACACTGGGTAGATGCCTCCGCTTGCTGCAAAGTGGACAGCAGAGATCACGTGTGGGCAGCCCAGCCCTTGGATAAGCTTCGTTTGAATTGATTTCAACCTTTGAAACATCAAGAACTCTGGTTTAAGAGGGGAAAGCAGCAAATTTGGCACCTCCCAGTGGGCACTGCTGAACGGAGCAAAGTGGCTGCACTTCCTCCCAACTCTCCTCCCTGCCCCCCACCTCTCCCCGCTGACCTCATTCGGGCCTCAATACTGGCTGCCCTCCCCCCCCCCCTCCCCTGGCATCTGAATTTGAGCCTCCTGGACTGAATCGCAATAATAAAAGCACGTGCTTAAGGGTGTCAGGCACTGAAATTCTTAACTCGTACAACAACCCTAGTAGGTAGGTGCCATCCTTCCACCCATTTTTTGGCAGATGGGGAAACCGAGGCACAGAGAAGTAAGGTCCCTGGCCCAAGGTCACAGAGCTCGGGCTCTGAGCCCAGGCGGTCCAGCTCGTGTCTGCACCCGTCACCACCGGCCTGGCCTGGGTGTACCCAGGAGCCTGAGGCTCTCCGGGTGCTCCCTGGCCCCCCACCCCGCCCCCATGCTCCCAGCGGCCTCCTCACCTTTGATCTGCTCGCTGTTCCCCTGAGGGGGTCCCAAGTCCAAGAACAGCCGTGGCATCTCGGGACCCTTCCTCTCGGGCTTGGGGGGCTCCCCGTCTCCGCTGGGTGCCGGGTCTCCTCCGGCCCTGCTGTCTGGCACCCCGGCCTCTCCCTCGGGGGCCGCCTCCGGCCTGGCCTTCGGGGGCGCCGGCTCCGGCCTCCTCGGCGGGGCCTCCGGCGGCAGAGGTGGAGGCGGCTGTGGCCTCGTGCTGTCTGCCCATCCTGCCTTTGCGTCCACGCCGCTTGCGAGGCCGCCGCCGGGGGCCATCCCCATGCCCACTGGGGCTCGGCCCCCACTCCCGAGGTCCAGCCTCCCAGCCCCGGGGGCTCTCGATGACCCCCCAGTCTCGGGGGCTCTCCTCTTGGTCCCCAGTTCCAACACCACGCTCCTGGGGGCTTGGCCAGTGGGGCCAGGGGCTGTCTCCCCGCCGTTCTGGGGCAAGGCCACTGTGCCGGGTGTGGGGGCTCCCGGCTCCCCTATCGTGGGGGCTGGAGCCCCACTCTCGGGCATCTTCTCCCAGGGCCCCGGGGCTCTCCAAGGCCCAGTCTCTGGCAGCCTCTCTGTGTTCCTGGGGAGTCTCGGGCCCCCATTCTCGGACACCGTCTCCTCCATCTTTGGGGGTGTCAGGCCCCCATTCACCAACACTGTCTCTTCTCTCTCTGGGGACCTCGGCTCCCCATTCTCCAGCGTCGTCTCCTCCCTCCTTGGGGGCGTCAGCTCCCCATTCTCCAGCACTGTCTCTTCTCTCTCCAGGAGCTCGGGGCCCCCATTCTCTGCCACCTTCTCCTCGATGCCTGGGGCTGTCTGCCCCCCGTTCTCCAACACTGTCACCCCGTTCACGGGGAGGCTCAGGTCCTCGCTCGGGTTTGAGGCCGTCTTCCCGCTGCCCGGGGCTGTGGGGTCCCCGCTCGGGCCCGGGGCTCTCTCCGGGTTCCCGGGGCCTCTCCCTGCTTTCCTGGGCCCCGTGTCGCGGGGGGCCGTCGCCTTCCCCCCCAGGAGGTTCCGCGTCACGTCCTCCCGCAGGGACATCAGCAGCTGCTCGGTGCTCACTTGAACTACGAAGGTTGGCTTCTCCCGGGCCCCCGGAAGTGGGAGGGGACCCGGGTCTGGGGGCGGCCGGGGCGCTCCCGGGTCGGGGGGCTCGGGGGGAGCCCGTGGCCGAGGGACCCCTTCCTCCTCGGCTGCCCCCCCACCTGGGAAGGCTCCCTCGGGGGAAAAAGGGGTCTCGGTCTCGTAGCCGCTGTCCCCCGGCTTGGGGCCCGGAGACGACAGGCCTGAGCCGGGACTGGCCACGGCTGAAGGGGGGTCTGGGGACACGGCGGGGTCCGTGGGGGCCCGGGGAGGTGGCGGCGGGGGGGGGGGAGCGGGTGGTGGCCCCCGCCCGGGGTACTGGGGCGCCGCGGCCCCCATGAGGGGGTCCAGAAACTCGGGGGGGGCCGAGGAGGGGGGGGCCATGGGCAGGTCGGCCAGGGAGCCCCGCTCTGCCCTCAAGGACGAGTCGTCCTCCGGGGGGTGGGGACAGCCAAGAGCCGGGTGGCCCCCCCAGCCAGCGACGGCCTCGCCCCGCTCCAGCGGCAAGCAGGAGCAGGCCCCCTCCCGGCTGCACAGGGGACACGGCAGGTGGCTGCGGCGGCTGGGGCCACCCCCCAGGCTGCTGCTGTCCTCTCCCGGGGAGCTGCCCTCCTCCTCCTCTTCCTCCTCCTCCTCCTCGGCCCACGCGGCCCCCCGCTCCCCCAGCACCTCGGCAGGGTCCCCCGCCAGGGTCTCCCCCGCGCCCCGGCCCTCGGGGTCCCAGCCACTCAGGAGGAAGCTGCCCGACGCTGAGGACTGGGCCGGGAAGGGCCGGGGCGCCGGGAAGAGGGGGGAGGCCCAGGTCTCGGACACCAGCTGGGGCACCTCGGAGGGGGGCTGGGGGGCCTGGGGGGCCGGCACGCCCGTGTCCAGGGGGTCCCAGTCATTGGGGAAGAGGGGCTCGGGTGGGGAGCCGTGCTCCTCCAGGCGGATGTAATACTCGCTGCTCACAGAGGGGCTGCGGGCGCTGATGACGGGCAGCACGCTGGGCGTGGACAGCGCCTCGTAGAAGGGGTTGGAGGGGTTGGCGTGGGGGGCCGGGGGCGCGGACGCTGGCTGCCAGGGCGGTGCCCCCCCACCCCGGCCGGCCCCCCGCCGCGCCTTCTCCCACAGGCACTCGAGGTTGAGGCCGCGGCTGCTCTCGGTGACCGTGAGCACGTCGTCAGGGTCGGCCCCGGGGAAGCCGTCCAACAGGGGGAACGGCGAGGAGAGGGTCCCCGGGCGGGGCGCGCTGTGGGTGGCGGGCCAGGGCCAGGGGAAGGGGCCATCCCGGGGCGGGGGCGGGGGTGGCGGGGGCCGCGGGGGCCGCTCGGAGAGCAGGTAGGTGAGCTGCAGCTGCAGGTCCGAGGCCGAGGGGCGCTGGGCAGGCGGCCGCCAGCAGGACTGCAGGATGTCGTACCTGGGGGAGCGGAGAGGCGGCGTGGGCAGAGCCGGGGGGGGGGGGGGGCGCACCAGGCGGGCAGAGACCCAGAGAGGGGGCCAGACACCCAGGGGGAGACAGACAGACACCCAGGGGGAGAGGACAGATACCCAGGGGGAGAGGACAGACACCCAGGGGGAGAGGACAGACACCCAGGGGGAGAGGACAGACACCCAGGGGGAGAGGACAGATACCCAGGGGGAGAGGACAGACACCCAGGGGGAGAGGACAGACACCCAGGGGGAGAGGACAGACACCCAGGGGGAGAGGACAGACTCCCAGGGGGAGAGGACAGACACCCAGGGGGAGAGACAGACACCCAGGGGGAGAGGACAGACTCCCAGGGGGAGAGGACAGACACCCAGGGGGAGAGGACAGACTCCCAGGGGGAGAGGACAGACTCCCAGGGGGAGAGGACAGACACCCAGGGGGAGACAGACAGACACCCAGGGGGAGAGGACAGACTCCCAGGGGGAGAGGACAGACTCCCAGGGGGAGAGGACAGACACCCAGGGGGAGACAGACAGACACCCAGGGGGAGAGGACAGATACCCAGGGGGAGAGGACAGATACCCAGGGGGAGAGGACAGACACCCAGGGGGAGAGGACAGACACCCAGGGGGAGAGGACAGACACCCAGGGGGAGACAGACAGACACCCAGGGGGAGAGGACAGACTCCCAGGGGGAGAGGACAGACTCCCAGGGGGAGAGGACAGACACCCAGGGGGAGACAGACACCCAAGGGGAGAGGACAGACACCCAGGGGGAGAGGACACACACCCAGGGGGAGAGGACACACACCCAGGGGGAGACAGACAGACACCCAGGGGGAGAGGACAGACACCCAGGGGGAGAGGACAGACTCCCAGGGGGAGACAGACAGACACCCAGGGGGAGAGGACAGACACCCAGGGGGAGACAGACAGACACCCAGGGGGAGAGGACAGATACCCAGGGGGAGAGGACAGATACCCAGGGGGAGAGGACAGACACCCAGGGGGAGAGGACAGACACCCAGGGGGAGAGGACAGACACCCAGGGGGAGAGGACAGACTCCCAGGGGGAGAGGACAGACACCCAGGGGGAGAGGACAGACACCCAGGGGGAGAGACAGACACCCAGGGGGAGAGGACAGGGACCCAGGGGGAGAGGACAGACACCCAGGGGGAGAGGACAGACACCCAGGGGGAGAGGACAGACACCCAGGGGGAGAGGACAGACACCCAGGGGGAGAGAGACAGACACCCAGGGGGAGACAGACAGACACCCAGGGGGAGAGGACAGACTCCCAGGGGGAGAGGACAGACTCCCAGGGGGAGAGGACAGACTCCCAGGGGGAGAGAACAGACACCCAGAGGAAGGGGACAGCGAGGCCCTGTGAGGACACAGGGTTCAGGCGGCCTTCGTGTCTGGCTGTGAGCTCCGGGGTCAGAGAAAGGCCAGCCGCCGGGGGGGCGGCCAGCGCTGAGACTGTGGGTGGTGGGTGAGGAGGGGGGGTCCTGGGACCGACCGGGGCGGGGCCCTCACCAGTAGTCCCCGTAGGGCAGCTTGAGCCTGGGCCGGGCCAGCTTGACATGCTGCTGGCGGACCACGAAGGCAAGGACCTCCTCGTCGGACAGGTGGCGGTAGGGTTGCGCCCCAAACTCAAACAGCTCCCACAGCGTCACCCCCAGGGACCTGCAGGGAGCAGAGGGCAGCGAGAGGTCAGAGCCCCACTCTGACCGGCCTGGGGCCTGCCCCCTGGGCCTCGGTTTCCCCATCCGCGGCACCGGTGCCGGCGGTGGCCCGGGCCTACCAGATGTTGCTCTCCCGGCTCTGGTCCACCACCATGAAGGTCCCGTGCAGCTCGCCCAGCAGCTCGGGCGCCGCCCAGCGCAGGGGGATCCACAGGCGCTCGGGGGTCAGGTAGTAGTCCTCCTGGGGGGCCGGCAGGGTCAGGCGGGTCGGGGCAGCCCCACCCCCTCGCCCTCAGCCCCCACGAAGGCAGGCAGCCCCACCTTGTAGTTGCTGTGGGCCAGCCCGTAATCGCCGATGCGCACGGTGAGGTCAGAGGTCAGCAGGCAGTTGCGCAGCGCCAGGTCGCTGGGTGCCCGAGGAGGGGGCCGGGTGAGGAAGGGGCAGCCTGGGCAGCTCGCCCCCAGCCCAGATTCTGCCCGCTTCCCGGCTCCGCCCCTCCCTCGGTCCCCGCTGCCTCCAGCCCCGATTCCTCCTGGGCCCCAAGCTCCCTCCATCTCCTCTGGCCCCGCCCCTCTCCTGGCCCCGCCCCACCGGTGACCCCGGCTCCCCTCCTAACTCCTCCTCTCCGCTCCCCTCCCGCGGCCTCACCGCCTTCGCCTAAGGAGACCCCCCCCCCCCCCCCCCCCCGCTCCCGAGGCCCCGCCGGCACCTGTGCACGTAGTTGTGGGAGTGGAGGTGCGCCAGCCCCCGGGCGATCTCCAGGCCCATCCGCTGCAGCGTCCGCAGGTCGCGCGGGGGCAGCTCCGGGGACATGCCCTCTGGGGGCCGCTGGGCGCGGAGGTAGCGCTTCAGGTCCCCCTGGGAGGAAGGGCAGGGAGGCTCAGCACCCCCCCCCCCCCAGCAGCCACACATCCAGCCGATCCCCTCACTGGGCAGCCCCTCCGAGCGGCAGGGGGGGGTCACAGGACAGGCCTCACTGCCGCTGGGGCACCACCTGCGGGTGGGGTGCCCACCGGACCACTGTTAGCGCTCGTCACACAGTGTCGCTGTGATGGTGACGTTGTTATGGCCGGAGTCCTGGGACCCTAGGCGCCCCCAGCCCCCTCCCCCTCCCCTACATTCCCCCCCCCCCCCCCCCGCAGAGCCTCACCAGCTGACAGAACTCCATGATCAGCAGGAAAGGCAAGGTCTCCACGCAGACGCCCAGGCACTGCAGGACGTTGGGGTGCTGCAGGCTCCTGGGAGGCGGGGGGGGGGGCGGCTGGGTCAGGAAGCAGCCCTTCCCTCCAGCCCAGCCCCCCAGCAAAACCAAACTGTTGCTTCAGCCTTTTCCATCTCAGTTTCCTCACCTCAGGTCTCCCCCAGACACACACACACACACACACACACACACACACACACACACACACACATAGACACCCTCCCCATTCCCTGTCAGGACCGCCCACTGTCCCCCGGTTCCTGGGCCAGACCCCCAGGGTCCCCTGCTCCCACCTTCCTCCTCACCCAGCCCTCAGCCTCCTGCCCCCTGACGCGTCTCCATCCCCTCCTCTCCCCACAGCCCCAGCTCAAGCCTCCTCCTTACACCTGGGCCTCTGCTCAGCCTCCTCCCGGCCTCCCCTCTCTCCTTGTCCCTGTGTCCCTGACCCCACAGCTCTCCGTGCTCCCTGGCATCCCACCTGGCTGTTCCTCAGCCCTTCCCGGCCCTCGGGCTGGCCGCCCCGCCTCCCCGCCTCCCCGCCTCCCCCAGCTTCACTCTCACCCCGGGCTCCTCCCTGCAAACACAGGGGCCTGCTTAGGCCCGGGCCTTTGCATGGACGGTTCCCCCCCCCCCCCCACCGGAGTCCTCCTCATCCCTCAGGCCGCAGCTGCAGCACCATCTGCCCAAGAAACAGCACTGACCCCCAACACCGGGGGTGCCCCTTTTTTCTCTAGGCAGCCAGTTCCACGGAGACGAGGATTTGGGGCTGTTTGTCCAGACCAGTAGGTCGGTGTTCCCTCAGAATGTGTGGACGAAAGGTTTACCTCGCCACGTGGCCTGGGGCCTGGGGGAGACGAAGCGCCCCAGGCTTGGAGCCCAGAGCCTGGCGCCAGGCAGGTGCTCGTGAACTGCTTTCCCTCTGGCGCCCGGGGCGGGAGGCAGGGGCCGTCACGCACTGCGGGGCCCAGTGCCCAGGGCCCGGCCATCCGGGGCCCGGCCATCCACGGTGGCCCGTGTGCCAACCTGCTCTGCTTGGGACAATAGCCCTCCCGTTCCCGCTTCTACCTCGGCCCCGGCATGTGCTGGGGCTTGAAAAGCGGCCGCAGCGCCCGTGCCGGCGATTGGATGTAAAGGAAGCTGGCTCGCTGCACACCTACTAATGCGAGCCCAGGCCGGCCGCTTCTGCTAGCAGATCCTCCCGACACCCCACGTGGGCCAGAGGAAATGGAGGCTCAGAGAGGCAAAGCGACTGGCCCAGGGCCACACAGCGGGGAGCGGTGGCCGAGCTGGGATTGGCCCTCAGGTCTGGCTCGCTCAGTCTCCCGAGGGCCGATGGCACTTGTGCTCAGGTGACAATAAGGACCCCGAGCCGCCGGTGTAGCCTCACCCTGCCCGCTCCAGCACAGCGTTCTGTGAAGGTGAAAACGCTCTAGGTCCGGGCTGTCTCCCGCGGCAGCCACTGCCCTGCGTGGCCACTGAGCGCTTGCACGTGGCGAGCGGCGCTGAGGAAGGGAATTTTTAACTCGATCTGATTGAACGTAAATGAGAGTCGCCCTAGGTGGCTAGCGGTTGCCAGCAGAAACAGGCAAATAAGCCACGAAGCCGATGAAAATTGACAAACTGGATATGTGTTATGAAGAAAACACGTGAGCTGATGTGTGGGGGGTCCCAGGGCCTGCCTTGGGTGTGTGTGTGTGTGTGTGTGTGTGTGTGTGCGTGCGCACGTGTGCACACAGGCCTCTCTGAGCTGAGGCCTAGGAGGGCGGGGTCCGAGCTGGGGGTGTGAGCCAGGAGTGATATCCCAGCGGGAACGGCAAGGGTCCTGAGGCAGGAACAGGCGACAGGTGGGAGGGTCAGTGAGGTGGGTGGCTGGGGCGAGGGGTCCCGTGGCAGGAAGGGCACCGGGTCAGGCTGTGCAGGGGAGGGACGTGGTCCTGGGGGCAATAGGGAGCCATGGAGGCTTTAGAGCAAGGGAGTGACCAAGTCCAACGTCAGGGCCTTTCGGGGCAAACCCCACGTCTGAACTGTCTGACACGGGGTCTCTCTATACACAGCCCTCTCACGACAGGGAACTTATTACGGCACAAGGCACTTTCCAGTGAGCGTTTATCTAGAAGCCCTTAGCGTGGCGGGGAGCCAGCAGGGAGGGGACAGGATCCCGCCTTCTCAGACCTCCTCGTCCATGTCCATGGGGGCGGGAGAGGGGCCGGAGCTGCTCAGTGGCCACTTCGGATGCCTGCTCAGGGCGCTGGGCTGTGACTCTGACTCCACGCTTCCTCACCCACAAAGCAGGGGCCTGAGATGTACCCAGTGCTCACCGCGGGGTAACCTCTCCCCCCGCCCTGCCCTCTACATGAGAACCCTCGGGCTTCCTGGACTCACTTTCCAGATGAAGATACTGAGGTTCAGAGTGGAGAGGGCGGGCCTCTAGCTCTGCTCCTGAGCCCTCCCTTTGCCCTCTTCACCCTGCCTCTCACACCCCTGGCTCTGTCCCGAGAAAGAGCCCGGGGCTCAGAGGGGGAAGCTCTCTTGACTGCGCGGCGCAGCATGGAAGAGGAAGATCCAGGACTCGAACCCCGGTTTGACCCCACACTGTACTCCCCCCACTCCCTAAGGTTACCTCCAGGAGGCGCCCGCCCCGACACGCGGGCTCCCGGGCCCGCGCCCAGCATACCTGTAGGGCTGAGCTTCCGAGATGAACTTGCGCTGCTCCAGCGGCCCGGCGCTGGCCCGGAGCTCCTTCACCACCACCTGGGCTGGGGTGTAGTCTGAGAAAATCTCCCCCAGGATCACCTGGCCCGGGGGACCCGGGGGGTCAGAGTGTGTGGTTTCCCCCGCCCCCCGCCCCCTCCACCCACCACAGGCTCCCAACGTCCCCCTCCCCTCATATCCCACCACCCTTGTCCCCCACCAGGCGCGGGGTGAGAGACTCACAGGCCCCGAGTCCGGTGGATGCAGGGACGGACGGATGGAAGGATGGACAGACGGACGCGTGGAGAGCCAGGTGGCGAGGCGGAGTGATCAATGGAGTGAGGAGGGAGGCGCTGACGGACAGATGTGGGGGGATGGGGTGGGTGGGAGTGGGTGAGAGATGGACAGAGGTGAGGGTGACGGGTGGACGGAGCGGGCAGGGGGAGGAGGCGGGGAGCAGATGGGAAGTGGTAGGAGCAGGGGGGATGGACACAAAACAGGAGTGCAACCCTGGACTGTATGGACCCCCTGCCGCCCACCCCCAGCCCACTCACCTTCCCAAACCAGCCACTCCCAATCTCTTGTAGGTAGCTGAGGTGCTGGCGGCTAAGGCCCAGGGGAGTGGTCATGTCTAGGGGGGCAGAAGGGGGAGGTTCCTGAGACTCTCTCCCCTCCCAAGTGCCCATGACCCCTCCCAGCTCCCTGGAGACTGGGGGTCAAAGCAGGCACCAATCCCTCTCTTCATCGGCTGCCCCCAACATTCCAATGATGGGACCTCAGCCCTGGCTGGTTTGGCTCAGTGGATAGAGCGTCGGCCTGCGGACTGAAGGGTCCCGAGTTCGATTCTGGCCAAGGGCAAATGCCTGGGTTGCAGGCCCAATCCCCAGTGGGGGGTGTGCAGGAGGCAGCCGATCAGTGATTCTCTCTCATCATTGATTGATGTTTCTATCTCTCCCTTTCCCTCTCCCTTCCTCTCTGAAATCAATAAAAATATTTTTTAAAAAAAACAACAAAGATGGGACCTCAGCCTCCTCACTGGCTGCCCACAGGTTCCAGCATCCAACCCGTCCTTCCCTCTGGCATCCCAAGAGCCTATGCCGTGACTTCAGCCTGCCATCGGCGGCCTCCGAGATTGAGATCTGGGCTGCCCTCGCCGTGGATTGCCCCACCATTGATTGCTTAATCCAAAACCCAAATCTGGTTTTGCCAAGTCTGGTTTTGGATTAAGCAATTGCTTCCACCCGATGATCTCTGACCCCATCCAGGGTCAAGATCCTGGGGCCCCCACCTCCACCTTCCCCGTTGGCCGCCTGGCGCCTCCAAGAGAAGACTCTCAAGACCATGGGATCCTGGACGGGGCAGGGGCAGTACCTGAATGTGAAGGCTGCGGCGCGGGCATGGGCAGGGAGACCTCGGCCAGCGGGAGAATGTAGACATCAGGCAGCGACTGTGAGGAGGAGGTCTCCTCTGCTGGGGGAGTGTACTCCCCGGAGCAATCCTCCCCTTCGGGGTTCTCAAACTCCTGGAGCCGGGAGGCGGGGAGGAGGGGAGAATACAGGGCTGAGACAGGCCTGTCTCCCCATCTTTCTCCTAACTCTCTTCAGTCCCAGTCCAATGTCCATCCCAAGCCTCAGCATCTGGCCATTACCTCAGGACCAAAGGTGCTCCCGGACTGACTGCTACTCTCCCGCACCCACCACCTGGGTTGGGGGGAAAGGCCTTGCTGGAGTCTTCCTCCCCACCTTGAACCCTCTCATGCACCTCACCTTAAAGCCCACATCGCCCCGTTTGCAGCACAGACAGGTGAGGAGGAGGAAGATGAAGGCCAGTAGACCGGAGCAGGAAATGAGGACCACGGCGTAGGGAGGAGCCAGAGGGGCCCGGCCCAGGGCGAATCCATCTGAGGGCACAGGGCTGGGTTGGCGTCCCTACTTCAAGCCCCTGGTTCCCCCGACTCCATGCCCCTCCCATCCGGGCCAGTCTTGACTACAACTCCCATGACGCACTGCAACCAGCGGCCTCTTGGCAAAGGAGCCGGATGGTGCAGAGCATTGTGGGAATTGTAGTTTGGAGCCTTCTCAGGTGATTGGGGGTGGGGTCCCTCCTCTCCCTCCAAGCTGGGACACCACCACCCCCCCTCCATCACATCACCCCAGACTTGGAAGAATTCCAGTGAGGACTGAGGAAAGGAGAAGGAATAATGGAGCCTGGAGCTCCCAGAATTTACAATCTGCTCCCACGGACAGCCTCATTACCCCCTGTTTGGGGGAGAGGATGAGCCCCCAACTGCAGTCTGGGAGGAGATGCTTGCCCCGTGCTGGTCCCCCTAGTTAGTAGGGGTGAGGCATGTCTCCTTTAGGGACACTTGGGGCGCACACATGTCCTCTGTCCTCAGCCCAAGCCCTGGAGAAGGGAACCCGGCAAGCCCTGGGTCTCCCCAAAGCCAGAGACAGCTTCCTGTGCTGGGTCTGCCTCAGAAACAGTCTTCCTCCCCTCGGCCCCCGCTCTCCCAGAGGCCCTGCCCTTCCCTGGCTCACTGCACACACCTGCACGCACACATGCGTGTACAAACACATGTTGCCCAAACGGACCCCCTCCCACCCAGCCCCCAGCCTTCCTCCCACAGGCCCTGCGGACAGAGGCTCCGTCTCCTGCTCCCCAGGCCCCGGCTCGGCGGCCGGAAGACATGCACACAGGTGATGGGGCCAGAGCCCCACAGACAGACCCTTGGGCAGCCGGGGTGGGGGTGGGGGCCGCGGGGCCGCCGGATGGCCCGACAGACTCACCGGGGTGGGCCGGGGACGCCAGGCAGCCGGAGGCGGAGACGGCCGCGAGGAAGATGAAGGCTCCAGGGGCAGGCATCTTGTCGGTGATGGAAGGGAAGTGGAGGTGGTGGCGGCTGGGGAGGAGGGGGGGGCGGGCCCTCAGCCCCCAGCCATGGGGACCCGCGCGACCCTGGCCTCCCCCCGCCTAGGAGAGGGGCAAGAGACGCAGGACAGGGGGAGGGAGGGGCTGCTTTCTGGCTCAGGTACCCCCCTCCCCCTCTGTGAAGGGACAGACAGATGAAGGGATGGAGAGGAGGACAGAGGAGAGGAGCTGGGGAGCCGGGGTTGCTGGGGTGGGGGGGAGAGGGTAGGATGGGAGGGGGGAGAATAAGGGCCCCGCCCCCGAGGGCAGCCAGGATTGGGGGAGCGGAGAGCCTGTCAGAGGAAGGGTGGGAGGAGGGAGGATGGAGGGAGGATGGAGCGTCGTCATGGCAACTGGCTCCCCAGTAGCATTGGCTGCCAGGAGGGAGGGGAGGGAGAGGGACGGACAGGGACCAGCAGACCCTTGGGGTGGGGGTCGCAGGGCCCGCTGTGCCTGTCCTGGACAGCACTGTGACATGTCACCAGCATGGACACGTGTGCTCCACGCCAAGATGCAGATGTCAGGCAGGCATACGCAGCCCACGCATGGCTGACACACGTTGCAGAGACCCTCATAGACAAGCACATCACATACAAAGGTGGACAGCCGTCGGCAGCCGGGGACACGAACACGTCACACACAAAGACGCAGGGATAAGGGGCTGCATTGGGGACACAGCAGGCTGGCCCTCAGCACGGATGCACCCAGCCACGCAGGAATGGCAAAGCACCACAAAGACCCACGCGTGCCACAGACGAAGTAGAGCTCAGAATACACAGATGCGTATGCCACAGACAAAGATCCACGCGGACACCACGGGGACATAGCGAGGCACACGTTCACAGACACGCACATCCCACAGGCAAATGGGCAACAAAGAACACCCACAGACACAGCAGCACACACACAGACACACAAGCATCACTTTCAGAGACATGTAAACACATGACATGCACTAACACAGACACACACCACATGCCCAAATATACACGGATACACAGCAGATACATGGAGAGATAAGCAAATCACATTCACGAATACACACACAACACATGTACACACAGAGACACAAGTACATAAAAGATACACATCTCTCACACAGACCTACACTTCACTCACCCAAATACACAAACATCACAGACACACACACGAGGACAGACACAACTCATACACGGTTAAAAACACACACACACAACACATTCAAAGAATCACAGACATACAAAGCTATACAAATCACGTACAAAAAATACACAAATATATCACACACTGCTATCACCACATATAACATACACAGATACACACAGAAACACAGCACAGGCACAAACATTGAATACAGAGACGCACGTAGGTAGACACTTCACACACACACACATTTCATACAAGGTTACAAAAGCCACATTACCCCACCAGTCACACATCACACATGGGCACGTCTAACACATACCACGGTGCAAAACACATACAAAGACACACACAGAGGAGATTACACAGCCACAGACGCTTCCCTCACACAAAAGATACATAATCACAGTTTATTTCATATATTTATTCTTTTGAGCATTTCCTCTGCGCCGGGCATTGTTCTCTGCGCCGTACACGTATTACCTTTTATTCCTCACAGCAGCCCGCTGAGGCAGGTACTTTTATCGCCCCCATTATCGCCCCCATCGCACAGATGAGGAAACTGAGGCACGGCGAGGCACAGTCGCCTTGCCCCGAGGCACACAGTCAGGAAGTGGCAGAATGGGGACTGGAACTCGGCGCGTGAGGGACACACACAACACAGACAAGGACGCACACATCACGTGCCAGGCCGCCGCCGTCTCGGGGCCACACCGCGCCCCACAGCACCCCGAGCCGCAGACACACCGCAAGCACGGACTCCCCCGCTGCGCGCGGACGTCTCCGTGGCCGGTGGGCACCTGCGAAGCGTCCCTCCCGCCCGGCGCCGCGCTTCCCAGACGCAGCCTCACTGCACCCCGCGGAGGCGACTCACACACCAGCCCCCAGCGCGGCCCGCTGCCTCCCCGCTCGGGTGCGGGACGCGCAGCCCAGGCCTCTCCACGCACTCAGGGCTGGCGGCTCACAAACCCCGCAGTGCGCAGCCCTCCGCATTAGGGACCCCATGGGAGGGGCGGGAGCTGCGGGGGTCTCATTAGAGAAACTGAGGCAGGTTCAGTGCTCGAGGAGGGCGGGGAGAGGGGGAGGTTGACCATTACGCACGCAGAGAGAACGGAATTAGGGGGCTGGGGTAGCAAATGTGCAATGATCTGACCCCTTGGCTGAAGGGCAAAGAACCTGGCGGAAGCAGGGGCTTATGGGAAATGTAGTCCCAGCCCTGACTCTTGTGGGAAATGTAGTTTTTTTTTTTTAAAAAATACATTTTTGCCCTAGCTGGTTTGGCTCAGTGGATAGAGACTCAGCCTGCGGACTGAAGGGTCCCAGGTTCGATTCCGGTCAAGGGCAGGTAACTTGGTTGTGGGCACATTCCCAGTGGGGGGTGTGCAGGAGGCAGCAGATTGATGTTTCTAACTATCCCTCTCCCTTCCTCGCTGTAAAAAAATCAACAAAATATATATTTTTTTAAATATATTTTATTGATTTTTTACAGAGAGGAAGAGAGAGGGATAGAGAGTTAGAAACATCGATGACAGAGAAACATCGATTAGCTGCCTCCTGCACAACCCCTAATGGGGATGTGCCCGCAACCAAGGTACATGCCCTTGACCGGAATCGAACCTGGGACCTTTCAGTCCACAGGCCGACGCTCTATCCACTGAGCCAAACCGGTTTCGGCAATATATTTATTTTTAAAAATTTAATTTAATAAATGAAATGATAGTCAGACTTCTGCCCAATTAAATATATATATATATATATATATATATATATATATATATATATAAATTTCAGAGAGGAAGGAAGAGGGAGAGAGAGAGAGATAGAAACATCAATGATGAGAGAGAATCATTGACTGGCTGCCTCCTGCACGCCCCCCAGTGGGGATCAAGCCCACAACCCGGGCCTGTGCCCTTGACCGGAATTGAACTTGAGACCCTTTAGTCCGCCGGTCCACGCTCTATCCACTGAGCCAAACGGGGTTGGGAAATGTAGTTTTGGTTCATCCAAAAGGGAGACTCGGGGTAAGCACTTCCCGGGGAGGCCGAAGTGGCTGGGTGAGGGTAAGAGGAGCCGGAGCCCCCGCCGAGGCCTGTGAAATGGTGTGGGCAGGATTCGTGAGTCCCAGGGAGCGGCACAGGCGGGGTTGCAGTCCTAACTCTGTCCCTGGCTCGCTATGTGTTCATTATTCACTCAGCAAACATTTATTAAACGCCTACTATGTGCTTAGCCAGGCCCTATGCCAGAAGCTGGGGTGCAGCAGGGAACAGTCAAACCAGTTCCCTGCCCTCCCTTGGGGTGGGGGTGTCACAGGGGCTCCCAGAATGTCTGCTAGAGTTTTTCAAACTATGAGCAGTAAGCATTGCTGAGGTGTGACTTCAAGCTTGTGGGCTGCGACCATATTTTTGGAATAATAAACTAGAACAAACTAAGCAAATTCGCTGTAGGGGAAATGTCCATGTATGGGAACTTTTCTTTCTTTCTTTCTTTCTTTCTTTCTTTCTTTCTTTCTTGCTTTCTTGCTTTCTTGCTTTCTTGCTTTCTTGCTTGCTTCTTTTTAGTATGGAACGGTTCACGAATTTGCGTGTCATCCTTGCACAGGGGCCAATCTTCTCTGTATCTTTCCCATTTTAGTATGTGTGCTGCCGAAGCAAGCACGGGACTTTTATTCCTGACGGGTCCCTTATGTGTTCTGGGGGCCAGATGTGTTCTGGATTGGGGGCTTTTTAGACTTTCAATAAGGCCATAGGAACATATATTGTATATTCTGAGGAGCCCGAGTGTGGCCTGGGACAGCCTGCATGGCATCCGACACTTTAATATTCCTGTGGTGCAATCTATGGGCAGGGGGATAAAACATTTAAGACTAAAAAAAACCCACAAGCCGAAACCGGTTTGGCTCAGTGGATAGAGCGTCGGCCTGCGGACTGAAAGGTCCCGGGTTCGATTCCGGTCAAGGGCATGTACCTTGGTTGCGGGCACATCCCCAGTAGGGGGTGTGCAGGAGGCGGCTGATCGATGTTTCTCTCTCATCGATGTTTCTAACTCTCTATCCCTCTCCCTCTCTCTCTCTCTGTAAAAAAATCAATAAAATATATTTAAAAAAAAAAAAAAAAAAAAAAAAAAAAACCCACAAAATGTAAGACTGTGTGCCTGTTTAGGTCAAGTTCCACCTCCGGACTTATGATTAAACTCTCTGTTCCCACAGACTCATAGATTTAGAGAACAGATAGATGGTTGCCAGAGGGGCGGGGGGTTGGGGGACTGGGTGGAGGTGTTAGACCCCCCCAGAGCAAGGAGATGGACCAGGTACAGAGACTCCCCAGGGCAGAAAGCCCTGGTTGCCTAGCAAGGGGCAAAACTGGGAAAACAAGAACCTCACCCCCAGGGTAACCTGTCCCCCCTAGCACATCGCTGGTCATGGGGATCGGACCCCTGACCTTTCCTCCCTAAAGATCACATCTAGGCCTCAGCTGTATTTCAGCTCCAGGCCCAGAGAAGCAGCAAAACCAGGCAGGTGAGGCCTTGGCTGCCTCAGGACCGGCTGCATTAACTAATGCCGCCTTGCCCCGGAAAGCACACACCTGGAAAGCGGATGGATGCTCTCTTAGACCTCCCCTCAGACCTCCCCTAAGAGCTCCACCCACAAGAGAAAGATAACTCGGCTCAGGACCCAGGACCCAGTGTGCGCTCTCCCTCCAAGGAGCACGCCCATGCCGCTCCCCAACTGGCACGCATCCCCCAACCTCTAAGGCAGCGGTTGGCAAACTCATTAGTCAACAGAGCCAAATATCAACAGTACAACGATTGAAATTTCTTTTGAGAACCAAATTTTTTAAACTTAAACTATATAGGTAGGTATATTGTTTTTTGTTTGTTTTTAAAAAATATATATTTTATTGACTTTTTACAGAGAGGAAGAGAGAGGGATAGAGAGTTAGAAACATCAATGAGAGAGAATCATCGACCAGCTGCCTCCTGCACACCTCCTACTGGGGATGTGCCCGCAACCAAGGTACATGCCCCTGATCGGAATCGAACCTGGGACCTTTCAGTCTGCAGGCTGACACTCTATCCACCGAGCCAAACCGGTTAGGGCGGTACATTGTTATTAACTTAATTAGGGTACTCCTAAGCTGGCCTTTGCTAAGAACTCAAGGGGCCAAAGAGCCGCGTGTGGCTTGCGAGCCACAGTTTGCCGACCACTGCTCTAAGGGACCCCATAAGACTTGCAACCAGGGGAGCAACCGGCCTTGGCGGCTCGCCCCAGGCTAACCGGTGGAACCTGTCTCCAAGGGCCCTGTTGGAGAGTGGGAATTTTTGAGCATTCCAGAGAGGCCGTGGACTATGCCCCAGATAGAGTTGTCAGTGCTGACACCAGGCCAGGCCTTGAGATACGGTCTCATGGCCCCTTCCCAGCACGTAGCCTTCTTTCATAGATCACTGTCAGCTTTCTGGAGAACAGGATGACCCTGTGAATAACATGGTCGTCATTGGCATGATCCTGACGTTGCTTGGGAAAAACTGTTTTGTCTTGGGTTACTTGTTCTGCAAAAACCGGATGTGGTTAATGTGCTTAAAAGCGGTCCTACACAAAGGGTCGCTGCTGCTCTCCAGACTCCCTGCGTGGAGAATGGCAGAGCAGTCGCCGGGTCGTCCGGCCGCCTGGCTAATAAAGGCTCCCTAAATTTTAATTTGGTCTGGGCTCCAGTGGTCATTCACTCGCATCTGCTCCACAACAGCCCCCTTTTCTCCTGTAGCCCTTCCCTTGGGACATCCCCATCTCCCATCCCCTTTTCCTAAAACAAATGCAAATTTTTTAAAATCACCATCTGAGATGGCTATTTAGCCTGCCCCTGCACCACCGACTTTGACCTTTCAGAAGAGATTAAGAAGCACAAATTGGCAGCGTCAACCATTGGCACCAATTCAACACCAACAGGAATCCCCAGTTGGGGGAACAGTGAAGGAAGAAACTTCATTCCGTGCAAAACAGCTCAACTGTGACCCAGCACAGCTGTGAGGGCAGTGCTGCTATGGGACAGCCGGCTGGTGACACAGCAGGGCTGGGAGGCAGCCCTGGGTCCCTCTCCAGCTGGACATGCCCCTCTCTGCCCCACTTCGGGGTTTCAGCTCAGGCAGGGAGACACGGTCCCTGTGGAAGGGGGAAAGGCTCTCTGAGAGCCGCAGGGGAGCTGGCTTATAAGGGCAGAAGTCCCTGCTCCTGGTCCTGATTGGTCTGTCTGCATGCAAATGAGGACTACAAATTATCACGGTTTGATTGGTCCAAAAGGTCACAATGGAGCTGCTCTGATTGGTCAGTGAAGATGTTGACCGGGATATAGCGGCTCAGCTTGCACTGAGTGGGAAAAGCCTATTGGTTGAAATAGCATTCCAGGAACTGGCTGGCCCACAAGGCAGAACACAGTGCAGGCTGCAGGCAGTTCAGGCCCCCACTCCCTGAAGCACAGTTTGCCCGAGAGGCCCTGGTGCAGAAATGGCTGCTCTGCTCTTTTTTTTTTTTTTTTTTATAATATATATCTTACTGATTTTTTACAGAGAGGAAGGGAGAGAGTTAGAAACATCGATGAGAGAGAAACAACCATCAGCTGCCTCCTGCACGCCCCCTACTGGGGATGTGCCCACAACCAAGGTACATGCCCTTGACTGGAATCGAACCTGGGACCTTTTAGTCCGCAGACCGAGGCTCTATCCACTGAGCCAAACTGGTTAGGGCTCGGCTCTGTTTTTAAAATTTGAGCCCAGTTAGCCACCAGGAGCCCTTCTTAGTAGGTATCTTCTTTCTCAGGGTCCACATTAGTCACAAAATAGTCACAGGGATGTAAAAACAGGGAATACAGTCAATCATGTTGTGATAATTATGTATGGCAGCAGGTGGGTACTGGAAATGTCGGAGGGGGAGGGTGCACTTTGTAAAATATATGAGTGTCTAACCTACGATGACCAGACGTCCCACTTTTGGCGGGACAGTCCCGATTTTTAACAATTTGTCCCGCGTCCTGCGGCTTTTTAAAAAAGTCCTGATTTTTGGAAAGAATGCAGGACAAGCTAGGGAACGGCAGGAGAACGGGAAGGGAATATACGGTTTTTGGCGGCCATGTGGCTATTTAGACAGGATATGAGTTTTATATTATTTTTGTTAATTTTATAATGTTAAACTTTAATAATAACAAATAATTGTTGAGAACTGATTATCGAGAACTGCTTATCAAAGTTCGCATTGTTGATCAGTTGTTAGAATTCGACCACCATTGTTTGGACTTAATGAACAATGGCATTTTTGGGGATTGGCAACGACGAAAACATTTAACTGCCTCTCAGACGATACACATCGTACTGCGTGCTAGTAAGCTAGTTAAACAAGTGATGTCATTACAAATCAGCTATTCAGATAATTTAGGTAAGTAATTTATTTATTTATTTCATAAATACATATTTATTTATTTCATAAATACATAAATTTTCTTGAATTTAGCAGACAGTACTCGTATTATTTATATTTTATAGTGGCGGCAAAAAGTCTAGCGCCAGCCTTGAAAGTGACACTTACGACTTACGTTACGGCAAATTCAGAGGAAAAATAATACAAGTTAGTATTGTTATTATTTACAAAGAAATATAGGATTAAAATAATTTTTAAAATATAGTTACTTTATAACAATCAATTTAATTTATAAACTAACAATAAAATATGTTCATGTAATTATGTACCTACTTACTGTGTTTTTAAGCAATATGTATATAATAATTTATAATATAATTTTAAATTATTTTTTTTAGATTTTTAACATAATGAGTAAGAAAAGAGGATGCAAATTCAACGATGATCTAAGAAGTGAATTTCCTTTTATTAAAAAAACAAAAGCGATTACAATATAGACCAAATTTTTAATCAAGAAACCCCCCTCCCCCCATACCCCCCACACCTCCCACCCCCAGCCCGAAACCGGTTTGGCTCAGTGGATAGAGCGTCGGCCTGCGGACTCAAGGGTCCCAGGTTCGATTCCGGTCAAGGGCATGTACCTTGGTTGCGGGCACATCCCCAGTAGGGGGTGTGCAGGAGGCAGCTGATCGATGTTTCTCTCTCATCAATGTTTCTAACTCTCTCTCCCTCTCTCTTTCCTCTCTGTAAAAAATCAATAAAATATATTAAAAAAAAAAAAAGACCACCCCCCCCCGCCCCCCCAGGTCAATGGTGTCCCGCTTTACCAATGTTAAAATCTGGTCACCTTAGTCTAACCATATGCTGTACACCTGAAACTAGTAAAAATTAATATTGAGTAAAAACTGTAATTGAAAAAAATAACCTTTTTGTTTTTGGAGCTTTATTGATTTAAAAACAGTGGAACTGTCAGTCAGCGGGTTTTCAAAGTATGGTTCAGGGTCCCCTAGGGGAGTCTAGACCCTGTCAGATTATTTGAGGGGTCAGAATTATTTTCTTCTTTTGTTTTTCTTTTCTTTTTTTTTTTTAAATATATTTTTTATTGATTTCAGAGAGGAAGGGAGTGAGGAGAGAGAGAGAGATAGAAACATCAATGATGAGAGAGAATCATGGATCTGCTGCCTCCTGCACGCCCCCCACACTGGGGATTGAACCCACAACCTGGGCTGTGCCCCTGACTGGGAATCGAACTGTGACCTCCTGGTTCACAGGTCGACGCTCAACCACTGAGCCACGCCAGGCGGGCAGAATTATTTTCATACAAACACTTTACACCACACAACGTCAGTGTCCAAGACGTTACCTGTCTTTTTCATTCTCATTCTGTCATGAGTGTTCACTGGAATTTTCCAGAAGCTACACAGCGTGCAGCATGGTGACTAACACAGAAGCAGCTACAAGGGATCCAGCTGTCTTCTATTGAGCCAGACAGGAAAGAGATTTGCAAAATGGTTTTTAAAAATGCCACTCTGCTCACTACATTTTTGGTCTGGAAAGATTATTTTTATTAAGACTGTTTTAAATGTTAACTGCAATGAGCTTGTTATTGTTATTTTATAAATTGTAATGAAGTCTTTATTGTTGAAAGTATTACATGTCCCCTTTTCCCCCCATTAACCCCTTCTAGCCCGCCCCATCCCCCCCCCCAGGCCTTCACCCCGCCCCCCACCCCGCCCCAGGCCTTCACCCCGCCCCAGGCTTTCACGGCCCCATTGTCTGTGTCCATGGGTTATGCATCTATGCATCCAAGTTCCTTGGTTGGTCACTTCCACCCACCCGCCCTCCCTCTCAGAGGCCTTCCCTCTGAGATTCCGCAGTCTGTTCTGTGCTTCTATGTCTCTGGATCTATTTTGTTCATCGGTTTACTTATTTTTATTTTTTTTTAAATATTTTATTGATTTTTTACAGAGAGGAAGGGAGAGGCTTAGAGAGTTAGAAACATTGATGAGAGAGGAACATCAATCAGCTGCCTCCTGCACACCCCCTCCTGGGGATGTGCCCACAACCAAGGCACATGCCCCTGACCGGAATCGAACCTGGGACCCTTCAGTCTGCAGGCTGATGCTCTATCCACTGAACCAAGCTGGCCAGGGCTCCTTTATTTCTTAAAATACGTTTTTATTGATTTTTGTGTGTTTGTTTTAGAGAGAGAGAGAGAGGAAGGGAGCGGGATAGAGAGATAGAAACATCGATGAGAGAGAAACATCAATTGCCTGCCTTCTGCACGTCCCCTACTGAGGATCAAGCCCACAACCTGGGCATGTGCCCTGACCGGGAATTGAACCGACAACCTCTTAGTTCATAGGTCAACACTAAAACCACACCAGGCAGGCCCTCGCCTCCTTTATGTTGAAGCGCAAATGTCACCTCCTCCGTGAAGCCCTCCTGATTACCTTATTAACAACCGCATCCCCACCGCCCTCTCCCCTACGGGACCCGTCTTTCCTCTCCATCGCCACGTGACACGTTAGATCTTCCGCCCCTCCGCTGTGGCTGTTGCCATCCCTCCCAGTAGAGCCCCATAAGGACCCAGTCCTGCTTCTCTGTCCCCTGCCCTCTTCCCAGCGCCTTCTAGAGTTTCCGGCACGAGAAGGATTTGCTGAATGAAGGAAGGAATCCGAGGCCACGGCCTGTGGATGGCAGCCACGGCCCCGCCCCAGGCATTCAGGGGCCGCCCACTTGGCGCGAGCTGCTGGTGTTTGGGAGAAGGACAGGCGCTGGGGGTGTCGTGGGCATGCCGGGGGCACACCCCAGGCTTCCGGGGATGCTGGTGCCACTGGGGCTCGGCTGTGAGGGACCAGGGGGAGGCTGAGTCCGGGGGTGGGGAGTGGAGAAGGGAGAAGGGAGGTATTCCAGGCCCCGGGGATGGAGCACAAAGGCCTGGAGGTGAGAAACAGCGTGGGGTATCCAGGCAACTCCCCCTGCCCCACCCCCGCCTCTCCAGCCCAGTGGCTTGGGCCCAAACCTTCTGTTCCCACACCCCCACATCCCGCTGTCAGCTGCTTCTCACCACCTCTGCCCCCCTCGCTGCTGGGACTGGGGCGGCAGCCTCCTCAAGGGTCTCCCTGCAGGTCACACTCACAGACCCCTCTCGCCCTGGCTGGTGCTCAGTGGTTAGAGCGCCGAGGTTGCAGGTTCCATCCCCCGCTCAGGGCACACCCAGGAATCCACCGATGAATGCATCCATGAGTGCAACAGCAAATCGATGTTTCCCTCTCCATTCCTCTTCCTCTAAAATCAGTCAATAAAAACAAAACAACGGAAAACACCCCCTCTGGTCTCTGCCTCTTGTTGCCAAAGCAACCAGGAAAGCCTTTCAACAGCTCTGTCAGGTCACACCCCTGCCCTGCCCCAGCATCCACAGCTTCCAGCTCCCTGCCCTTCTGCGGCCGGCCCGAGAGGCCCTAAGTGCTTGCTGCTTACTACCTCTCCACCCTCCTCTCTGGCCCTCTCCCCCCTCCTCCCCGCCCCCCGCAGGCTTCCTCCCTGTTCCTTGAACACACTGTGTGAGCCGGAGCCTGCCCTAGGGAATGCCCCTTCCCTGTCCCGTCCTCCCCACACCTGGCTGACCTCCAGCTGCAAGCAGGCCTCTGCCAGGGGTGACCTTCTGCAGCCTCCCCGGCCACCGACCAAGCTGCAGCCCCGCGTCCCGGCTTCTCCGGGCCCTTAGCCGCCGCGTTTTACTTCATTTGCTTCGTTTACCTCATTGCGTTTAGCTCCACCTGACACCAGGCAGCGCATTCATGGGGGCCTGGAGGGCAGGATCTCTGCCCGCCCGCGGCCTGGACGCAGAAGGGGCTCAGGGATATGTGTCCAGTGTTTGGAGGAGTGAGGCTGGGGCGATGGGGAGCAGTGAGGTCGCCAGGAGGCTCTGAGCATCGACGGGGGGGGGGGCCTTGACCAGGGTGACCAGGGTGGGAGGACACACAGCTCCCCCTTCTTTATAAAATCGAGGGGCCCCTGGGGTGTGAGGGGCCTGGTAGGAAAATGCCACGTGTCTAGGGTGCTGCCTCAAACATTCATTCATTCATTCATCACTCATTCATTCATTCATTCAGCAGAGTCCGCGTGCACCTGCAGAAGGAAGCAGCAAGGAGAACACTATTAATAAAATACGTTGCTTCATTGTTCGCCGAGGCAGTCATTTACCCACAGCCACACGCGCCGGGCTCACAAGGACAGCTGGACGGGTTTTGACAAGGGCACACGCCCGTGCAAGCACCGCCCCAGTGAAGATACAGAACACTTCCGTTCTCCAGAAGGTTCCCTCGCACCCCTTCCCAGGCCACGCCCCCCGCCAGGCAACCTTGGGTCTGCATTCTTCACCACAGGGCAACTCAGCTCCTTCTAGGACGTCATACAAATGGAATCAGAGTCTGCCTCCGTTTGCACAGAAGGATGATTCTGAGGTGTTGAGTGTATCGATAGTTTGTTCCTTTTTAAAAATATATATATTTTATTGATTTTTTTTTTTTACAAGAGGAAGGGAGAGGGAGAGAGTTAGAAACATCGATCAGCTGCCTCCTGAACACCTCCTACTGGGGATGTGCCTGCAACCAAGGTACATGCCCTTGACCGGAATCGAACCTGGGACCCTTGAGTCCGCAGGCCGACGCTCTATCCACTGAGCCACACCGGTTAGGGATGGTTTGTGCCTTTTTATTGCTGAGGCGGGTTCTGCTGTACGGCTGGACCACAGTTCATCCATCCCCTTTTCAGTTTGGGGCGATTAGCCACACCCGTGAACACCTGGGGTCAGGCTTGGCGTGGATCTAAGCTCTCGTGACTCCCACGTGAATACCTGCGAGTGGGATTGCCACATCAGAGGGTGGGGCATGTCTAACTTGATAAGAAAGGTGGCAGCATTTTGAGTGTGTGTTCAAAATTGACTTCAGCGAGAGCAAAACATCCATTGGCTCCCTCGTGCGTGCCTGCTGCCAGGGATCAAGCCCACGATCCTGGCATGTGCCCCGAGCGGCATCGAACCAGCGAGCTCTTCATACACGGGATGACACTCAACCAAGGGAGCCACACCGGCCCGGGCGAAAGTGGCAGCACTTTGGAGCGCTTATATCAGGATGAGCACTCACCTGGCATCCTATGTTGTCCTGGCGATCCTCAGGGGCAGAGAGTGATCAGCTCACTGTCCAGGAGAGAAAACAGAGGCTCTGCCAGGTTACAATCCCTGCCCGAGGCCGCCCGCACAGGAAGTGACGGGGCTCGGCCTTGAACTCGGGCCTGAAGGCAGTGCGGCCGAGGGCTGTGCCACCAAATCCAGACCTGTTACTGACTTCATCTAGAGAGCGAGAGACGGCTGTGCAAATCCGTCTCCTGCACCGGAGGCGGCATGGCCAGCACCAGTGATTGATTTCTCTTTGATCATCATTTATGGAAAAGCCACTAACATTGGAAGCTACCTCACTGCTCATCAGTAGGGAAGCAGGGTACATTCATGCTGCAAAAAATACCATGCAGCTGTTTTTTAGAAAAACAAACAAACACATAGAGCAGCAAAGGAAGAGCTCTGAGATGTATTGTTGCCTGTGAACAGCAAGTTCTGGAACAATCAGTACAGCGTGACACGATTTATAAAAGAAAAAAATAGCAATAACAGTCCAACGCTGCTTTTTGAGGCACATACATCTGTAGGCTCTGAAAAAGGTATGCGAGGATATAAAACAAAGGTATAGTAGTAAAAATGGGAGTGGGCGTGAACTGTGAAGTCTGAATCATTTGGATTTTCTAACATTCTGGGTATAAGCAACCCACTTAATTTTTTCCAGGTTTACTGAGGTATAATCGGTATACAAAATACCGCACCTAATGTATACAATTTGGTAACTTGGGACATATGTATACACTGAGTGGCCAGATTATTATGATCTCTGAACATATAATAATCTGGCCACGCAGTGTGTGTGTGTGTGTGTGTGTGTGTGTGTGTTTTCACTTTTGCTATTTGTTGTTTGTTTTTTATTTTTGGTGGTAAGAACACTTAACATGAGATCTATGCTCTTACCAAATTTTTAAGTACATGATACCACAGTGATTTTTAACCTTTTTCATCTCATGGCACGCATAAGCTAATTACTAAAATCCTGCAGTACACCAAAAAATACATATTTTTTGCCAATCCAAAAAAATAAAAATAAAACCCCACAAAAAAAGGTTCATTCTCACTGGACAGCTATTGTTGTGTTGGCTGTGGTCATTTTTTTATTTGACGATACAAGTGAAAGAGGTCGGTGTCCCTGACTGAGGAGTCAGACAGTGCATGTTCTGAAAATTCTTGCAGCACACCGGTTGAAAATCCTGCAATGCCAGAGTTCACTAAAGCTACTCTGGTGTACAGTAGGTCCCCGGAGCTTTTTTTTTTTTTTTTAATATATTTTTATTGATTTCAGACAGGAAGGGAGAGAGAGAGATAGAGAGATAGAAACATCAATGATGAGAGAGAATCATTGATCGGCTGCCTCCTGCTCGCCCCCTAATGGGGATTTGGTGATCGAGCCTGCAACCGGGCATGTGCCCTTGACTGGAATCGAACCTGGGACCCTCCAGTCACCAGGCCGACGCTCTATCCACTGAGCCAAACCGGTCTCGGCTCCTCAGAGCTTTTTAAAGAAGGAAGTGTTCACCCTGACCAGGTAGCTCAGCTGGTTAGAGCATGGTCCTGATACACCAAGTTTGTGAGTTCGATCCCCAGTCAGGGCACACACCAGAAACAACCAATGAATGCATAAGTAAGTGGAACAACAAATCTCAATCTCTCTCTCTCTCTCTCTCTCTCTCTCTCTCTCTCTCTCTCTCTTCTCTCTCTCTCTCTCTCTCTCTGTCAAATCAATAAAAAATGTTTAAGTATTCATACCTACTGTGTCTCTATAATTTCAGTTGTTCATTTAAAAGCTTAGCTAACGCTAAGGAGGCGAATAAAGGTTTGAACCGATGCTGTGGACAGACAGAGGAGGAAGTACGTAAATGTTGCTACGAGGGCAGGGGGTGTGGGGCCTTCAGGGAAGCGCATTTGCCAAACAGAAGGGAGCGCTTTCCGGGGAGGAGGGCACGGCAGGTGCCAGGCAGGAGGGATGCGAGCAGGAGCAGCTGGGAGCATCCGGAGCGCAAGATGCAGGTGTGGGGTGCACACTGAGAGGAGTGAGGAGGGGACGGGACCGGGATTGAGGGGGTCAAGTTCGCAACTGTGCAGCTGCTGGTAGCCCAGAAAGAACCGTGGCTTGAACAGGGCGAACATTTCTTTCTCACTCGCGATAAAGAAGGCTGGGAGGCAGCATCTGGAGAACTGGGGAGCCCACAGGCCACGGGGCCAGCTTCGACCAGCTTCCTGCTCGGCCTTTTCATGGGTGAGGCTGCCACCATCAAGGCCTGGCTCGCGGTCCCAGGAGGCTGCTGCAGCTCCAGCCTTCGTGTCTCTATTCCAGGCAGGGGAAGGTGGTGGTGTTGGGAGGGGCAAAGGCGACCCGTAATCGATCAGATAGCGAGTCATACAAAGGATGCAACCGCAGGCCAACCATTCCCCGAGAGCAGGAACTGGCATATTACCGCCCACTGGACAAATCTGGCCCGCTGCCTGTCTTGGTAAATAAAGTTTTATTGGAACACAGCCATGCCCATTCGTGTATGTTTTTGCACCAGGACAGCAGAGGTGAGCTGTGACAGAGACCCTGTCACATGGCTGCAAAACCTAAAACAGTGGCCCTGACCCTGACCGGTTTGGCTCAGTGGATAGAGCGTCGGCCTGCGGACTGAAGGGTCCCGGGTTCAATTCCAGTCGAGGGCATGTACCTTGGTTGCAGGCACATCCCCAGTGGGGGGTGTGCAGGAGGCAGCTGATCGATGTTTCTCTCTCATCGATGTTTCTAACTCTCTATCCCTCTCCCTTCCTCTCTCTGTAAAAAAGAAATCAATAAAATATATTTTAGCCCTAACCGGTTTGGCTCAGTGGATAGAGCATCGGCCTGCGGACTCAAGGGTCCCAGGTTCGATTCCGGTCAAGGGCATGTACCTTGGTTGCGGGCACATACCCAGTAGGGAGTGTGCAGGAGGCAGCTGATCGATGTTCCTCTCTCATCGATGTTTCTAACTCTCTATCCCTCTCCCTTCCTCTCTGTAAAAAAAAAAAAATCAATAAAATATATTTTTAAAAAAAATATATATATATATATATTTTAAAAAAACACACAAAAAAAACCTAAAACAGTGGCCCCTTCCAGACGGCAGCTTGCCTGTGGGTGCCTAGATGTCAGGTGACCATTAAGCGGGCTCCTTAGTGCCCTAGAGCTGCGCTGACCAGGCCGTGGCCCCAGTCACTTCGCTATTTAAATGTAATTGTGGCCCAGCCCGCGTGGCTCAGTGGTTTAGCGTCGACCTATGAACCAGGAGGTCACAATTCGATTCCCAATCCGGGTACATGCCTGGGCTGCGGGCTCGATCCCTAGTGTGGGGGCATGCAGGAGGCAGCTGATCCATGGTTCTCTCTCATCACTGATGTTTCTGTCTCTCTCTCCCTCTCCCTTCCTCTCTGAAATCAAAAAAAACAATAATCTATATATATAAAAGGCTAAGTGGCCGTCCAGCCGGCCGGCTGGTACATATGACACGCACTGGCAAGTTAAAAATAAACGTTGACTCGCGCATGCACAATACATATAAAGCTCTCGGCGCCAATCGCACACGTGTGTTGCTTTCTCTTGAGTTTGAAGAGCGTGTGATGTTCAAGTTGTAAATACTTCATCACAAGGGAAATCAGTCAAGCACTCTGAAAGTGTTTTTACTCTTAATGTGGTATACAGGGAGATATTAGAATAAGTTTAATAAATTTATCAGTCATTGTTTTTACCAGTGTTGTTTTTATATCATTTTTTTGTTGTTTTTATATCATGTTTTTGTTGTTTTCATGTTATATCATGTTGTTATTATTTATTTATTAATCAACTTATATATTATTTTCATATACATTTTACTATTTTTTTTCATCTCTGACACTTCTACTATAGAGAAAGGGTGAATAGTGATATTAAAACATTTCTTCTAATTAACTTCCTTTCAATGTGCACAAATCCGTGCACCGGGCCACTAGTTATAAATAAATGTAATTGTGTAAGAGACTACACCAAGACGCACCAAGCCGCGAACACCAGGCAGGGACTGGCGAAGGTTGTTTTGGGGGTGCCTGCGGCGAGATGGGACCAACACCCCATGACCCTCATATCATCCAGCCCGTTGGTGACCCTCAACTCAGCTTTCAACGCGGTGGCTGCGATGCTCCCGCTGGCCGGCGCCCTTCCTCACAGCCCTGGGGGGCCTCAGGGCCTCGCTCCTCTGCTCCCTGTGGCCTGGCCGCCACCTTGGCCCCCACGTCACCTTCCGGCCCGGTGCCCGCCTGTGTGCACACCTGCTAATGGTTTAAGCGAGACAAGGAGTCTTCCCTCTCTGAACCAGAGGCGTGGGTTTATTAGCCGTCAGCGCCAAGGGAGGAGAGGAGCCGGCCTGTTTACGAGCCTCCGTGGGCTTAACGGGTTCTCAGCTGCCAGATCTGGCCGTGACCTGACAGAGGCGCGTGCAGAACGCAGGGCCTGGCCTATCCGTTTAAGTTATTGGTTTCTTTCTTGTAGAGAGACAGGAAAGGAGAGGAAGATTTGTTGTGCCACTTACTTAGGCATTCATGGGTTGACTCTTTTTTTTTTTTTTTTTTTTGCTGGGGACAGTGAGAGAAGGAAGGGCCTCGGATAGCAGGAGAGGGACTAGGTGGGGAAGTGAGCCGGCTGGGCTGCTTTGGTTCGCTAAGAAGTCGGAAAAAGGGGACGCTGGGGACAAGTTCGGGGGGTTTGCCCGGGACGAGCTGCTGGTGCCCATTGCTGCCCTGGTTGCAAACCTGCTGGGGTCCCTTTGAGTTTAAGAGATGCAGGCCTCTGGGGAGAGAAGGGGGGGAGGCAGAGGGGAAAGCTTGGGTGTGCTCCCAGGAGCCATTGGTTGATTCTTGTGTGTGTCCATACCAGGGGGTCGAACCGAAACCTTGGCGTATTGGGACCATGCTCTAACCACTGAACTACCTGACCAGGGCTGCCTTTTTTTTTTTTAGTCTGGGTGCTGGAAAATTGGTGTGTCCATTTGAAATGAACTCGTCAAGCTGTCTGCTTCTGAAACGTGTTCTCATATATACACAGACACACACATTGGAGTCCAATAAAAACTTAAAAAAATGTTATTGCCAGGGAAGCAAATTATCAAATAAAGTAACTAATTAGTGTCTCCGACTTTTTAGAAACAGAATTAAATTGCACGGTGGTTACGAATCTGGGTATTTGAATCCCTGTTGGGCAACCAAGGCTGTGTGATTTGGGGCAAGTGACTTAACCTCTCTGACCCTCAATTTGTACATCTATGAAATGAAGATGCCAGCTACCGGGCAAAACTGCCTAAGATCAAAGAGAGTAAAGCATTTAGCAGAATATTTGTCACAGAGCAGGTGTTCAACACATAATATGACTGTCATTTTTTAAAATATGTTTCTATTGATATTAGAGAGAGAGGAAGGGAGGGAGAGAGAAAGAGAGAAACATCGATTGACTCCTGCAGGCCCCCTCCTGGGGCTTAAGCCCGCAACCCGGGGCAGGGGCCCTGACTGGGAATAGAACCAGGGACCTCTCGGTCCATGGGGTGATGCTCAACCAACTGAACCACATCGGCCAGGGCATATCATTTTTACCATCAATACGATACATTCAAAAATAGACAAAGAATATGAACACATAAGTCACAAGACGGAACTACAGTGGATTACAAACGTGTGGAAAAGCATTTGTTCTCATTACTAACTCTCTCTTTTTTTATTTTAAGAATTTCTTTTTTTAATATATATATATATATATATATATATACACTAGTGGCCTGGGCACTAGTATATATAAATTCGTACCTGGGCAGGGGTGTCACTCAGCCTGGCCTGCACCCTCTCCAATCTGGGACCCCTCTGAGGATGTCCAACTGCCAGTTTAGGCCAGATCGCAATCTGGGATCACTGGCTCCTAACTACTCACCTGCCTGCCTGCTTGATTGCCCCTAACCACTCCACCTGCCAGCCTACTTGCCCCCAACTACCCCCCACCAGCCTTCTCACCCCCAAATGCCCCCCTGCCAGCCTGATTACCCCCAACTTCCCTTCCACATCCCGCTCACCCTCAACTGCCCCACCCTGCCAGCCTTCTAGCCCCCAACTGCCCCTCCCCCGGCCCCCACCCCCCCCCCACCCCCCCGCCGGCCTGATCACCCCCAACTACCTCCCACTGCCAGCCTGATCACCCCTAACTGCCCTCCCCTCCTGGCCTGATCGCCCCTAACCACCTCTGCCTTCGCCCCACCACCATGGCTTTGTCCGGAAGGACTTCCGGAAGCTCTCCCGGTCTAATTAGCATGTTACCCTTTTATTAGTATAGATTTATTGATTTCAGAGAGGAAGGGAGAGGGAGAGAGAGAGACAGAAACATCAATGATGGGAGAGAATCATTGATCGGCTGCCTCCTGCACGCGGAAATGGATAGAGCGTTGGCCTGCGGATGGAAGGATCCCGGGTTCTAGTCCCGTCAAGGGCGCATGCCCAGGTTGTGGGCTCCATCCCAGGTAGGGGGCGTGCAGGAGGCAGCTGATCAATGATTCTCATCATTGATGTTTCTATCTCTCTCTTCCTCTCTGAACTCAATAAAAAATATTTTTAAAAAATTAAAATAATTGTTAAGTCCAAAAAAAAAAGTAACGGGAAACATGTTTATGATATATGAAGTAAAAATAAGCAGGGCCCCGGCCAGGTGGCTCAGTCGGGTGGAGTGTCCTCCCGTATACAAATTAGAAAAAGGTTTCGGGTTTGATTCCCCATCAGGGCACACGCCTAGCTTTCCAGTGTGATCCCCACTTGGGGCGTGTACAGGAAGCAGCTGATCAATGTTTCTCTCTCTCTCTCTCTCTCTCTCTCTCTCTCTCTCTCTCTCTCTTCTGCTCTCTCTAAAATCGATAAAAACGTGTCCTCAGGTGAGGATTAAAAATATAATGACAAGCAGAACCTAGAAGTGCTGTGCAATGTACTACTCTCAACAAGAAATGGAAGAAAACTATAATTTTAAATTATTAGGACCCATAGCAAATAACAGTGATGGAGTCACCACTGGTCTTTCTGTCTTTGGCTTTTTAAAAAAATATATTTTATTGATTTTTTACAGAGAAGAAGGGAGAGGGATAGAGAGTTAGAAACATCGATGAGAGAGAAACACCGATCAGCTGCCTCCTGCACACCCCCTACAGGGGATGTGCCCGCAAACCAAGGTACATGCCCTTGACCGGAATCGAACCTGGGACCCTTCAGTCTGCAGGCCGATGCTCTATCCACTAAGCCAAACCAGCTAGGGCTGGCGCTTTTTTATTTTTAAATATGTTTTTATTGTTTTCAGAGAGGAAGGGAGAGGGAAAGAAAGATGAGAGAGAATCATTGGTTGGCTGCACACTCCTCACTGGGGTTCACAACCCAGGTACATGCCCTTGACCGGAATCGAACCTGGGACCCTTCAGTCCGCAGGCCCATGCTCTATCCACTGAGCCAAACCAGCTAGGGCTGGCGCTTTTTTATTTTTAACTATGTTTTTATTGTTTTCAGAGAGGAAGGGAGAGGGAGAGAAAGATGAGAGAGAATCATTGGTTGGGTGCACACTCCTCACTGGGGCTCACAACCCAGGCCTGTGCCCCTGACCGGAATCGGACCTGGGCCCCTTCAGTCTGCAGGCCGACGCTCTATCCACTGAGCCAAACGGGCTGGGGCTGTCTTTGGCTTATCATGGCTGCCGAGCTCTCTCCACCAGCACGGGTGGGACTGGGGGAGCACGGTGAAGGGAGATCACCTGCAGGCTGAAGAGCGCACGTCCTCTCACCGGGAGGGGACTCGGCTCTGGAGGCGGGGAATGGAGCCAAAACGCACACACGGTTATCCCAGTGGGAACCCCAGTGGGACCGGCGCAAAGGCCCCACGGCGGGGCCTGGGGACGGAAATCGCAGGCCCTGAGACTCCGGGCGGGCGGGCGTGGAGGGTTATGAAGAGCGTGAGGCACCTTGGTGAATGCTTCTTTGTGCTTCAAATCAGGTGTAAAACCACAGGATATCAAATGGCACGCGCTGCCACCTCCTCCGTGCGTGTTTGTGTGTGTCTATGTGTGAATATTACATACAACGTGTAGATGTACATAACCTCGTTATACATGTACCCCCAGAGAGAGGAGACTACACATACATAACACAGAGGGGATTTTATACACACAGGGGAATAAATAGATGCACATATACTTATATACATACTGTATGTCAATGTGAAATATGCATGTGAAATTGGGGCGGGGTCCCTGCCCGGTTTGGCTCAGTGGATAGAGCGTCGGCCTGTGGACTGAAGGGTCCCAGGTTCGATTTCGGTCAAGGGCATGAACCTTGGTTGCGGGCACATCCCCAGTAGGGAGGTGTGCAGGAGGCAGCTGGTCGATGCTTCTCTCTCTCATTGATGTTTCTAACTCTCTATCCCTATCCCTTTCTCTCTGTAAAAAGTCAATAAATATATTTTTAAAAAATTAAAAAGAAGAAAAAAGAAATTGGGGGGGGGGGGGGGGCGAAATCCAGGGACTAACAACACAATTTTACAAAGATAAAATCTGGGAATGGATGTGTCAGAATGCTACTACCATCATAATAATAACAATAATAATGACAGGATTTGTCCATATGAATTTAGGAAGTTCACAGACTTCCGTGGAGACAGTCCATGAAAACTTGACTTAAGACGCCACCGTAAGCCCCGGCAGGTGGCTCAGCTGGTTAGAGCGTCGTCCCGATACACCACGGCTGCCGGTTCAATCCCCAGTCAGGACACAGACAAGAATCAACCAATGAATGCATCAACAAGTGGAACAAAACATTGATGTTTCCCTCTCTCTCAAGTCAATAAATTAAAAAACAACTAAAATGATAAGTTAAAAAATTCCTCCACTTTAAGCCAAGAGGCATAGAAAAAATTATGAAAGCAAAATAGTATAAATCTGACTTTTAAAGGTAAAATAGAGCTATACCTAAAAAAATATACGCAGCCGGGCCAGTGTCATCCCGGGCACCCAAAGGTTGTCAGTTCCATTCCCGGTCAGGGCACATGCCCGGGTTGTGGGCTCGATTCCTGGTGGCGAGGGGTGCAGGGGACAGCGGATCTGTCCATGTTTCTGTCTCTCATCAATGTTTCTCTCTCTCTCTCTCCCTTCTTCTCCCTCTAAAAATATCAATAAAAACATACTTTTAAAAATAATTAAATGAATACTGCTAGAATGCTTTTCAGATGCAAACCAAACCATCCTGAGCCCAAATTCCCCAATCACCCCCTTTATTTAAATCTCACACACCAGTCCAGCTGGCGTGGCTCAGTGGTTAAGCGTGAACCTATGAACCAGGCCAGGTTCGATTCCAAGTCAGGGCACATGCCCTGGGTTGCGGGCTTGATCCCCAGTGTGGGGAGTGCAGGAGGCAGCCAATCAATGACTCTCTCATCATTGATGTTTCTAACTCTCTCTCCTTCTCCTTTCCTCTGTGAAATCAATAAAATATATTTAAAAATAAAATAAAATCAATCTCACGCACCAGCCAATATTTCTCCTGCCCTAAGTCATCCCAGGGCCAGAGACCACCCCTATGGCCCAACCTCCTCCCCCCAAATTTATATAAGTAGCTAATTCTAAACTGACTACCCTGCCCTGACTTGCCTTTCCCAAAGGAACCCCAATAAAGGCTCCAACTAGGCCTCCCCCAAAACCTCACCCCATCCCTATCCCACCCCTGCATTTCTCTCTGGACCAAACCTGGTGCTTCCCCCTGTGGCCCTGCCTGGGAAACCCTACATAGTAAAGAGGTAATATGCAAATTGACCCTCACACCATCATGCCATCACAACCCACAGCAGAGGCGGGGTTCCTGTAATGAGTGATCAGCAGGGACCTGAGGCTGTGCCCCTCGCCCAGTGGGGCTTGACGGGGGTGGGGCTGGCCGGGTCTGGGTCTCTCGTGATTTTGAGGTGCACGCGGGTGGGCGGGGACTTGACTATGGGTCCCGCGGCATGCCCCAGACTCTGACAGGAGGAAGATTTTCATATACATTTTACTAATTTTCTTTCTTCTCTGACACTTCTGTTATAGAGAAAGGGCAAATAACAATATTAAAATATTTCCTCTAATTCCCTTTTGATGTGCACGAATTTCGTGCACCAGGCCACTTGTGTAAATAATAAAAATCTTTCAAGAAGATTGACACTCCGTGTCATCACTCAATCACCTGCACACAATAACATCCAAATCTTAGAACCACAGGTTCTGGGGATTAGGACCCGAATTCTGTTGGGGGCCGTTGTTAAGCCCCAAGGTGGCAAGGCCAGCAGGGGGCCAGGAGACAGGGAGACAGGGATGCTCCCAGGAGACCGGGTCCTGGGAGGGCCTGGGGGCTGGGGCAGGGCATGGGAGGGACAGGACGAGGGCAAGGGAATGTGGGAATGAGGTGTGGAACAGAGTGAAGAAATAAAATGAAGTCACTGTGGTCAGGTTGCTAAATTACTAAATCCAAGTAGGTCGAGGTATGAGGAAATGCTTCTATTCTGGTTTTAACTAGCCTGGGAACTTAAATGTTTGCGTTTTCCAGCCCCGTGTCAGTGCCTGGAGAGAGATATCAGGTTACCCCTGGTTACCCCCTCAAGAGGGTAACCCCACATGTCCAGACCACCCGGCAGCTGATTGGCCCAATCCTCGGGCTCCACTCATAACCCTTCTCTCACCAAAGGTTGTGGCCCCCAGGGCCCCCCTGGACCCCCCAGCCCCTCAACCAATTCTCCAAGCCTCCAGATACCAGCTGGTGTCCAACAACCAATTCAATTCTGATGCTCCCCAGAGCTATTGGAGGGAGCGTGGGTCCCCCGGGTTATGGGCTCCGTCCCCAAGTCAGCCCCCACTCCAGACAGCAACCCCCTAAGTTGCAGGTACTTCTGACCAACTGGCTATAAATCGGGAACCCCATGACAGCTCCTCAGGTTCAGTCATTTGCTATGGCAACTCACAGAGCTCAGGGAAACGCTTTACTTGGAGTTTATCCGTTTGTTACAAAGGATGTGATAAAGGACACAGGTGAAGAGCCGGACGAAGAGGTGCCTAGGGCCCTAGCTGGTTTGGCTCAGTGGATAGAGCGTTGGCCTGTGGACTGAAGGGTCCGGGGTTCGATTCCAGTCAAGGGCACATGCCCAGGTTGTGGGCTCGGTGCAGGAGGTAGCCAATCAATGATTCTCTCTCATCATTGATATTTCTTTTAAATATTTTATAGATTTTTTTTCTTAAATATATTTTATTGATTTTATTGATTACAGAGAGGAAGGGAGAGGGATAATAAGAAACATCGATGAGAGAGAAACATTGGTCAGCTGCCTCCTGCACACCCCGCACTGGGGATGTGCCCACAACCAAAGGTACATGCCCTTGACCAGAATCGAACCCGGGACCCTTGAGTTCGCAGGCCGACGCTCTATCCACTGAGCCAAACCGGTCAGGGCCCTCATTGATGTTTCTATCCCTCTCTCTTCCTCTCTCTCTGAGATGCACCCACCACCTGCTTTCTGCCAGCGTAGATTAGCTCACATTTTCTAGACTTTTCTGTAAGTGGAGTCCAATGGCGGGTCCTATTGTTTGTCTGGCTTCTTTTGCTAAGCGCGGTGCCGCGTGCTTCCTCCGTCCATCCCTTTGGGTGTGAGCGGCATCCCCGGCCGAGCGTGCCAGTCGCTGCTCTGCCCGCAGACGGATGTTTGGGTCGTGTCCAGCGTGTGGTTCTGGCCTATAAAGCTGCTGTGAGCACGTGCACGGCCGTGGTCTGAGCGTGACGGGCCGCTTTCACTTTCCTGGGTAAACACCGGGCGTGTGATCGCTGGGCCGCGCAGTGGCATTTACCTTGGGGAAGGCAAGCTGCTTCCCAGAGCGGCTGAGCCACTTGTGCCCCTGCCAGCAGTAGGGGGCCCCATTGCTCTCCTCAGTCTTTCAAATTCTATTTATTGTTTGAGAGGGAGAGGGAGACAGAGAGGGAGGGAGAGAGAGGGAGAGAGGGAGGTAGAGGGAGAGGGAGAGAGAGAGAGAGAGATTGATTTGGTGTTCATTCCACTCATTCAGTGGTCGGCAAACTCATTAGTCAGCAGAGCCAAACATCAACAGTACAACAATTGAAATTTCTTTGGAGAGCCAAATTTTTTAAACTTAAACTTCTTCTAACGCCACTTCTTCAAAACAGACTCGCCCAGGCCGTGGTATTTTGTGGAAGAGCCACACTCAAGGGGCCAAAGATCCGCATGTGGCTCGCGAGCCGCAGTTTGCCGACCACGGCACTCATTCATTGCTTGATTCTTGCATGTGCCCTGACCGGGGATCGAACCCGCAACCTTGCTGTATGGGGATGACGTTCTAACCCACTGAGCTTCCCGGCCAGGCCAGGCCTTTCAAGGTTTAGCCACTCTCGTGGGCGTGTGATAGTCAGACACCAATTCCAGTTGCACTGTGTGGGGTCTCCCCCACACCCAGCCACCCCCCCGACAGTGGCCGGAGTCCTGCAGTTCAGCTCGGTTCTGACACTCCCCTGTTGACAGCGTCAGAGCCGCGGGCTGAGGGCTGGGTGAACTCCAGGCCGCCCCCTGTGCTTCTGACGGGCGGGCGGGCCCACGGGAGCTCCTAAGGCCCCTCCTCTGGCCTGATTAATTTGGGAGCGCGGCTCCCAGAACTCAGAGAGACACCGCTTCCTGGTCCCGGGTTTATTGTCCGCGGGTCTGAGGCGGAACAGCCAGGGGCTTTGGAAAGCTGCCCTTTTATTTGTGCTTCCGGACAGAAATAGTGTGGTGCTGGGCGGGACCTTCCCAGTTCGATCAGGTGCAGGGGCCGGGCGTGGGGAGGGCCCTGCCTTGTGTGTGTGAATGGCGCTTTAGTACCAGGCGTGATTGATGACGTCCTTGGTGATTGAGCTCCACCTCCAGACCCTCTCCCCTGCCCGGAGGTCGGAGGTCGGAGGTCGGAGGTCGGGGGTGGGACTGAAAATTCCAACCCTCTAACCACGTGGTTGGTTTTCTTGGCAACCAGCCCCCACCCTTAGGTGCTTCCCCTAAGTCACCTCATTCACGTAACGCAAATGTGGTTGAAAAGGCTTTGCTGTGAATAAAAGGCACCTTTATCACTCTTATCACTTGGGAAATTCCAAGGGTTTTAGGAGCTCTGTGCCAGAAATGAGGATAAAGGCCAAATGCATCTCTATAATAAAAGTCTAAGCTGCCGTTATGGCGGAATGACCAGAGCGACCGGTCGCTATGAAGCGCACTGACCACCAGGGGGCAGACACTCAATGCAGGAGCTGCCTCCTGGTGGTCAGTGCGCTCCCACAGGGAGAGTGCCGAGCAGCCAGAAGCCGGGCTCACAGCAGCGGTGGCGGGAGCCTCTCTTGCCTCTGAGGCAGCGCTAAGGAGCAGCGAGCTGAGTGGCAAGGAGCAGGTGGGCGGTAAGGAACGAGGGATCCTGAACATCCCCCAAGGGTCCTGGACTGTGAGAGGGTGCAGGCTGGGCTGAGGGACCCTCCCCCCACACACACACACCCAGTGCACAAATTTCTTGCACTGGGCCTCTATTGTTATTATAAATCACAATATCAGAACATGCATAGAGCTTTTTAAAAAAATGCTTTTTATTGATTTCAGAGAGATGAAGGGAGAGAGATAGAGAGATAGAAACATCAATGATGAGAATCATTGATCAGCTGCTTCCTGCACACCTCACACTGGGGATCGAGCCCGAAACCTGGGCATGTGCCCTGACCGAGAATTGAACGCTGATCTCCTGGTTCATGGGTCGATCTCAACCACTGAGCCGAGCTGGCCGGGCGCATAGAACTTTCTGATGCATTTCAAAGTGAGTTGCAGAAACCAGTCCACCTCACCCCTAAGCCCTCCACGCGCAGATCATTCATGAGAGCTGTGTTTGTTCCCAGTTGTGTGTTTTCGATGGGGTGACGTGCATATCTGAATGCAGGCGTTCTGAGAGAGACCTGACGCGTGTGGCCCTCCCCGCTGCTGGCCCCCACCTGAGGGTTGAAGAACCCGGCGTAGTGCCCGTATAAAATGTCCCACCTCGCCCGGCCGGCATGGCTCAGGGGTTGAGCATCAACCTATGAACCAGGAGGTCACAGGTTTGATTCCCAATCAGGGCACACGCCCAGGTTGCGGGCTCGATCCCCAGTGTGGAGCGTGCAGGAGGCAGCCGATCCATGATTCTCTCTCATCACGGATGTTTCTCTCTCTCTCCTCACTTCCTCTCTGAAATCAATTAAAAAAAAAAAAAAAGTCCCACCTTTTGGTTTGTCTCTCCCTTTTTAAAAATATATTTTATTGATTTTTTACAGAGAGGAAGAGAGAGTTAGAAACATCAATGAGAGAGAAACATCAATCAGCTGCCTCCTGCACACCCCCCTACTGGAGATGTGCCCGCAATCAAGGTACATGCCCTTGGCCGGAATCGAACCTGGGCCCTTTGAGTCCATGGGCCGACGCTCTATCCACTGAGCCAAACCGGTTAGGGTTCGTCTCTCCCTTTTAGATTCCTGCAGTTTGCCCCCTTCTCGCCCATGTGCATCTAGAGCAGGGATTTTCGTCTCGACACCAGGGCATTGAGGGGCCGTCCTGAGCCCTGTGGTGAGGGGGGTGGGCCAACCCACAGGGGACACGGACACTTACACTGGGACACCCCGGGCTTCCGACGGCCCCGGCCTGGGGTCTGGCTTTGGAAAGGGGTCCAAGGGTTGTGGTGGACGAGGGCCGGCCACCCGGCCACCGCGGAGGACGCGTGTCCTGGGGGCCAGGAGACGTTCACAGCGTTTTGTCCCGGGCCCCGCTGATGCCGGCAGCGTGGGTGAGCGACCCCAGCCCTCTGAGCCCCGGCGCCCTCCTCCGTAAAGTGGGGATAGTCACAGCGCCAGCCTCGGAGGGGGATTAACCGAATAGCTGTGTGGACCTGGCACCACGCCGGGCACTGAGTAAGCGCCACGCAAGTGCTTGACAGATACAATAAAACTATGACTCCCTGCCTTGGAATGACACGGCTGTCCTTGGCTGGGTTTGTATGTTGGCAAGGCGTGTCGGTGTCCTGAGCTGGGAGAGAGCTTGCCACATCGGGGATCAATCCCAGGTCACAGAGGAAAAGTGGGCTTGGACCCAGCTCCCCCCCCCGCCCCGCCCCCCGCCCCCCGTCTTTCTCTTCTGCTGGCTGACAGGCACTGTCCCACCTTCTGGATTTCGTGCTTCCTTCTCCCAACTCATTTGAGTGCTTTGCTCCGACCTCACCGCCTCGACTTAAAGTTGTAATTCAGCCCTGGCCGGGCAGCTCCGTCGGTTAGACTGCAGTGGTCGGCAAACTCATTCGTCCACAGGGCCAAATATCAACAGTACGACGGTTGAAATTTCTCTTGAGAGACAAATTTTTTAAACTTAAACTTCTTCTAACGCCACTTCTTCAAAATAGACTCGCCCAGGCCGTGGTGTTTTGTAGAAGAGCCACACTCAAGGGGCCAAAGAGCCGCATGTGGCTTGCGAGCCGCAGTTTGCCGACCACGGGGTTAGAGCATCGTCTGGATACGCCAAGGTTGCGGGTTCGATCCCCAGTCAGGGCGCATACAAGAATCCGCCAAGGGCCCTGGCCAGCGTGGCTCCGTGGGTTGGGCGCCGTTCGTGCACCTAGAGGTCACCAGTTCGATTCCCAGTCAGGCACTGGCCCGGGTTTCTGGCTTGATCCCCAGTAGGGGGCGTGCAGGAGGCAGCCAATGGATGTTTCTGTCTCATCATGGATGTTTCTCTCTCCCCATCTCCCTTTCTCTCTGGAATCAATAAAAAATAATAATAAAATAAAAATAAATTTAAAGAAAGAAAACAGCCCCTACTGCACTTTTAACCCCTTTGCCTGACTTAAATCCTCTTCCTAGTACTTGTCACTCCTTGCCATTGACCTGGGTTTTTTGTTTGTTTGTTTTTTGTTTTTAAAATATACATTCCTATTGATCCCAGAAAGGAAGAGAGAGGGAGAGCTAGAAACATCAATGAGGAGAGAGAATCATTGATCAGCTGCCTCCTGCACACCGCCTCCTGGGGATCAAGCCAGCAACCCAGGCATGTGCCCCTGACCGGAATCGAACCCAGGACCCCTCAGTCCGCAGGCCAATGCTCTATCCGCTGAGCCAAACCGGCCAGGGCCGTTGATGTGGTTTTTAACTGCCTGTCATCTCTCTCTGTTGCTTCCTGTTTCCTATGGCTTCTGTAACAAATGGCCACTGACTGAGTGATTTACAACAACACAAACTTATTCTCTTACAGCGCTGGGGGTCAGAAGTCCAAAGGGGTTCTTATCGGGTTAAAGTCAATGTGTGCGCAGGGCTGGTTCCTGCCGGAGACTCCGGGGGAGGACCTGTCTCCTCGCCTTTTCCAGCTTCTAGAAGCCGCCTGCGTTCCTTGGCTCGTGGCCCCATCCTTCGTCTCCGGCACGCCTTAAATCTCTTCCATTCTGACCTTCTGTGTCCAGCGCCATCATCACCTCTCCCTCTCAAACTCGGACCCTTTCACTAATAAGGACTCCTGCGATTACACTGGGTCACCTCCTCATACCAAGATGCCTAACGGGGCCTGGCCAACGCGGCTCAGCTGGTTGAGCATCGTCCCAGGCACCAAAAGGTCACTGGTTCCTGGCCTGGCCACATGCCCAGTTTCTGGCCTGACCCCTAATAAGGGGCATGCAGGGGCCACCTGATCGGTGCTTCTCTCTCTCTGAAATCAATAAAAACATTTAAAAATTTTTTTAAACTAAATAAGTAAATCGCCCTAGCTGGTTTGGCTCAGTGGATAGAGCATCAGCCTGTGGACTTGAAGGGGTCCCAGGTTCGATTCCAGTCAAGGGCACATGCCCGGGTTGCGGGCTCCATCCCCAGTAGAAGGGGTGCAGGAGGCAGCCCATCAATGGTTCTCTTTCATCACTAATGTTTCTATCTCTCTCTCTCCTCTCTCTTCCTCCCTAAAATCAATAAATATATATATATTAAAAGAATCAATCAATGAGTACATTGGAAGAACAAATTGATGTCTCTTTCTCCCTCTGTCTCTCTAAATACAATAAATAAAAATTTTTAAAAAATAAAAAAATAAATAATAAAATAGAAAGACCTTTAACTGGATCACATGTCCCTTTTGCCATGTAATGTCACATGTTCCAGGAAGACGTCTTGGGGGAGGGGGGGTCACTCATTTGTCCACACTGTTTTCCTGGCACCGAATAGGCACTGTCCTGTATGAATGAATGAATGTATGAATGAATGAATGAATGAATCACAAGGAGCACAAAGGGCAGGTTGGATGTTTGGTGGAGCAGGTTTTGGGGGACTGAGGGCCAAAGAGGAAGTGCCAGCCCAGGAGGAAGTGGGGCGGCGCCCCTGGCCCAGGGCAGGAGGACAGGGGAGGCAGGGACGAGCAGGCCCGGCAGGGCCGGTGGGCGGGGCGGCGGGAGGCGGATGATGCAGCAGTGATTGGATGTCCTGTTCTCCCACTTGAGGTGGCCTTCCGCCCACCTCCTCACCGCCCTCGCCCTCGGGGCTGGGCCCAGGCCGCCCTGGAGCCACTGGAGGGAAGGAAGAGAGTGTGTGTGTGTGTGTGTGGGGAGGGGGGGGGGGGTCGCGGGAATGCCCAACTGGCACAGCTGGTTTGGCAGGTCCTGGCATCTTGGCAGAGAAAAGTGCTGGGGATAAGTGAGGATGTTGCTGGGAGCGCCCAGGAAGACCGGAAGGCGGGGGGAGGGGCGGCTGCTTTGTTCACTGGTCCATCCCTGTGGGCCCCAGACTCACGTCCAACACCCCCACCCACTCCAGAACCTCACTGGCCAGTCCACCCCAGCCTCAGGGACCAGGAACCTGACTCCCATTCCCAACCTTTGTCCTCAGACCCAGGGGTCCAGGCCCCCAGCCCCTCCTCCCTCAGACCCAGGGGTCCAGGCCCCCAGCCCTCCTCCCTCAGACCCAGGGGTCCAGGCCCCCAGCCCTCCTCCCTCAGACCCAGGGGTCCAGGCCTCCAGCCCCTCCTCCCTCAGACCCAGGGGTCCAGGCCCCCAGCCCTCCTCCCTAGGACCCAGGAGTCCAGGCCCCCAGCCCCTCCTCCCTCAGACCCAGGGGTCCAGGCCCCCAGCCCCTCCTCCCTCAGACCCAGGGGTCCAGGCCCCCAGCCCTCCTCCCTCAGACCCAGGGGTCCAGGCTCCCAAGGCTTAGGGTTCCTCACACTCAGTCACCATCAGGCTTTACCTCCTGAAACCCCTATCTGGGTACCTGTTCCGCTCTTCTTTTGTGACCAGGTTCTCAGATCACCCCGCCCCCAGCCTCCCTCCTCAGTCTTTGTCCACCTCGGAGCCCAGGGTCGGGGTCCCCAGCCATGCATGCCCCCAGAGGAGACCAGGTGTGGCCGGCCCCCACCAGGCCTGCCGCCCAGCCCCAGCCCAGCCGGGAGCAGGTGGGCAGGGCGGCCTGTGCGTGTGTGGGTGGGGCCGGGGCTGCAGTCTCAGTATCGGCCCTGGGGCAGGCTCCTCGATGGGGATGGAGTAATCTGGGTGGAGAGCAGAGGAGGTTTCTACCATCTGCGCACCCCGAGATGGACCCGCTGATTACAGGGGAGGGGGGCGGGGGGACAGTCATGCCGGCTCGTAGGTGTCAGCGGCCCTCCTCCCACCCCACCCAGCAGATCTTGTTCCTCTCAAAGGGCCTTGGAGACACTGGCACCCCCACCCGTGACCCAGACACCCACGACCCACCCTCTTCCCAGGTCCAGATGTCACAGTGTCCCAGTTTCATCTCTGTCTGGGTCATGGGAGTCCAGGCCCCCGGCCCCTCCTCCCTCAGACCCAGGGGTCCAGATCCAGCCCCTCCTCCCTCAGACCCAGGAGTCCAGGCCCCCGGCCCCTCCTCCCTCAGACACCCAGCCCCAGCCCTGTCCCCTGACCCCCATTCAGACTCCTTGTCCCGGCTCCAGGCTCTGGGAGCCCTGCCCCCAGGCTCTGCCCTCTTGGGACGCCTGCCTCTAAGCAGCCAGAGCTGCCCTCCTCAGCTCTCCCAGAATCCCTGGCAATGACTAGCTTTTAATGGAAAGGTCAGGCTCTGAAGGTGACAATGGCCTCAATTCTGTGGAAATATGACCTCATGACCCAGTGACCTCCCTTTGCCCAGGTCTGAACTCCAAGAGCAAAATAGCACATCCTGGGGCCTGGAGGGAGACAGGCCCAGGGACCGAGGGGGCCCCCACCTCCGCTCTCTGCCCACAGCCACTGGAGACTGCTTCTTCCTGCCCCCCTTTCCCACCCATGGAGGTCTGAGGCCGAAGGGGACCCGCTGGTGGTCGGTGGTGCCTGCAGGTGGTGGGTGACCCCTGCATCTTCCCAGGAGCTCACCGGGGGCAGAGGGCGTGTCCTCAGCTCGGCCCAGCCCAGCCCTGTCTGCCACGGCTCCTGCTGCCCTCCCCCCGCAGGGTCAGGTGTGAGCTCCCTCCCCAGGGCCCAGGAAGGGCCCCCACCCCCTCGTCTTTGGCCTGGAGGAGAAACTTCCCAGCTGTCTCTTCAGCCTCTAGGCCTTTGCCTGCACCCGGCCCTCCACCGATGCCTTCTCCCCGCGGGCGCTCAATGGCGAGGGTCCCTCTTGGGGCATCCTTGCTTGGACCCCCCAGAGAGGCTGGCCATCTGCAGGCGGAACACCAAGCGAACTGAAGCTGCCCAGGCCAGCGTCTATTCACCGGGGACTCAGCTGCCTGTGTCATCCTCAGCCTCCGCAGCCACATTTCTTTAAAAAAGTAAAAACTGTTTCATCTACTTCTTACTCACCTGTTTGGTGAGACTCATTTTAGGAATATGTTTTATTTGACCCGATATATCCCAAATACCCGCCTTTCAGGGTGTGATCAGGATAAAAGTCACCCGTGGGACACCTTCCCTGCGGCGTCTCCGTGCCGATGCCCGGTCTCCAAGAGTTCAATGGAAACGTGGCCTCGCCAAAGGAGAGTGCTCTACACGGCTCCTGGCTTCACAGTTAAATTTAAATGGAAGTCAAATACGATGGGAAAGGGTCACGCCTTGGGTCACGTGTGCCCCGTTCCCAGTGGTCAACAGGCTCAGGCGGCCGGGTGGCTCCTGTGTTGGACGGCACGGCTCTACGCCTGTTTACTTACCTGTCTCATTTGGGGAGGCAATGCCAGGTCCTGACCCAGAGGAGGCCTCCTCAGATATTAGTCAGAGAGATAGATGATGGATGGATGGATAGGTGGATGGATGGATGGAAAGATGATGGATGGATGGGTGGATGGAAGGAAGGATGGATTGGTGGATGGATGGAAAGATGATGGATGGATGGATGGATGGATGGATGGATGGATGGATGGAAGGAAGGATGGAAGGAAGAATGGATGGATAAATGGATGATGAATGGATAGATGGATGGATAAATGGAAAGATGGATGGATGGATGGAAAGAAAGAAGGATGGATGGATGAATGAATGGATGGATAAATGGAAGGATGGAAGGAAGGAAGGAAGATGAAGGGATAGAAGGAAGGAAGGATGGATGGATGGATAAATGGATGGATGGACGGATAAATGGAAAGAAGGAAGGAAGGGTGGATGGATGGATGGATGGATGGATGGATGGATGGATGGATAAATGGAAGGATGGATAGAAGGAAGGATGGATGGATGGATGATGGATGGATAGATGGATGGATGGATGGATGGATAAATGGAAGGATGGATGGATGGATAGAAGGATGATGAGTGGATGGATGGATGGATGATGGATGGATGGATGGATGGATGATGGATGATGGATGGATGGATGGATGGATGGATGATGGATGGATGGATGGATGGATGATGGATGATGGATGGATGGATGGATGGATGGATGATGGATGGATGGATGGATGGATGATGGATGGATGGATGATGGATGGATGATGGATGGATGGATGGATGATGGATGGATGGATGGATGGATGGATGATGGATGGATGGATGGATGATGGATGGATGGATGGATGATGGATGATGGATGGATGGATAAATTGACGGATTGATGTGCAATCGCTGCTCCCCCCAGTTCCCCCATTCAGTTGGCACTGGGTTTCCCACTTTCCTCTTCCCATCCCACTCCAAGTCTGTTCCCTGTCCTCCGGATGCCCAAACCCCTCCTCCCATCCACTTCTGTGGGGTCAGTGGTCTCCATTACTGTCCCTCCCCTCCTGTCACTGAGGAAGATGCTATTCTGGCGTCTTCTTTTTCTCCTTGCCACCCCCTCCGGAGCCTGGGCCTCTCACCCTCCACAGTCAGGCATCCCATCCCCCATCTCCATCCCACTCCCTGAGGCCTACCTGGCTCCTCCACGGACCACCGGCCACTCGTTCCCATCAGCCCGTGATGCCTCATTTCTTCTACCAACAGCATCTATTGAACATCGACTGCGTTCCGGGCACTCGGCCAGGCACTGCCTCCGGATCGGACAGGGGACGAGCCCTGTCTCACGGGTTCACCGTCTGCTGAGGACACAGGCAGGCAGGCAGCAAGACCGAGAAGGAACCCCTTTAGGACGCCCTGTGAGGAAGCTACGGAGGAAAGACAAACAGGAGGGGCATGGAGGCAGTGGCAGGAGCTCAGAGCGGGCGTGACGGGCCCGCTTGGTGAAGGGGGGGGGTGGGGGGGGAAGCTCCCGGGCTGCTGGGGAACAGCATGTCAGAGACGGAACAGCAGGTGCGAAGGCCGGAGGTGGGAGCATTCCCTGGGTCTCCGGGTCCCCTCCTTCGGCAGCTCCCGTCCCCCCGAGACAGTCACCAGGCCCACCTTCTCCCTTCAGCATCTCCTGCTCCCCCATTGGGTCTCCCCGGGTCTCTCTGTCCCCCAGGACTGCCCCTGCCTTTCCCGTCCCGTCTCCCTCGGGGACCTGGGCGTTCGGCTCCCCTCAGACTCTCCCTCCCCCTGGAACTCGAAGCTTCTGGCTGGCACAGTGCCCCCCTCGGGTCCCCGCAGCTGCCGGGGGGTGGGGGTGCCTGGTGACAGGTCAGCGGAGGTCCCACGGGGAACACAGGGCAGGGTGTCACCTCCCCAGAGCAGGAACGAAGGGTCTTTGAAGGTGGAACAGGGGCGAGGTGGCCCAGGCCCGGGCCGGGGAGGGTCTCCACTCGGCCCCACCGTCCTGCCCCCAGGGAAGCCCAGAGCCCCGGGCGGCAGGCACAGCTGGCCCTCCTGGTCCCCCGCGCCCTGCGAGGGAGCCCTTGGCACAGGTGAGAACAGCAAGGTGGAGACTGAAGGTAACTGAGACAGGATTCAAACTCAGTCATGGTGGGGTGCGGGGTGGAGGGGGCGGGGGCGGGGAGGGGAGGAGGCTCCCACACCACAGCATCTAGAAGGGCCTTTCGGCAGACGAACTGAGTGGACAGGACACCCCCAGACGACTGTCTTCTGCCCACCCTCACACTGAGGGCAGGCAACGCTGTGTGACCTTGGGCAAGTCACCCGGCCTCTCTGAGCCCCCTTCTGTATCTGTTGCACGAGTCTGACACCCCCCAGCGAGCTCACCTTGCAAACTAACTGGTCAGCAAATGGAATTTTTAATAGTGGTATTTTGTTGTTGTTGTTTTGATTCATTCAACCAAATTTCCTCTGGCCCATACTAGGGAAACGAGGAGAAATTGCTAGAAAGATTCAACCAGAAATGTTAATTCACGATGGTTACTTCTGTGGGTAAATCTTTCCGGGTTTAGCTGCTCCGACATGAGAACAACAACGAGGCTCACGCACTCCGTGTCTCCTACAGAGAGAGGTGGCTTTTGGCGAGGAGACTGGTCTTGGTGACCCACTCCAGGCCTCAGAGGGTGGGGAGACCAGCGGCGGGGTAAGCCGGGTTCGGGGGGTGAGGAGAGCAGAGGGGCCACTGGCTTAACTGAGCCCGACACCTGAGAAGTGTTTCATCCGGTCCTCACAGCAGCCCGGGGACATAAGTACCGCTCACAGTTGGGGAAACTGAGGCACAGGAGGCGAGGGGACGGGTTCCAGGAGCCGCAGCTGGGAGGTGCTGGAGCTGGGAGTCCAACCAGCCGCTGCGACCTTCACGCTCCCACCAGAGTCACGCCAGGCAGCTGTCTGTGCATCTCTGTGTGTCTCTGTCTCTCTGTCTCTCCTCTGTTCTCTGCGTCTCTCTTGGTCTCGGACCCTCTTGTCTCTCTGTCTCTCCTCTGTTCTCTGTGTCTCTCTCGGTCTCTGACCCTCTTGTCTCTCTGTGTCTCTGTCTCTCCTCTGTTCTCTGTGTCTCTCTCGTCTCTGACCCTCTGTGAGTTTCTTCCTCCCTGTGCCTCAGTCTCTGCCCCTCCGCATCTCTCTCCATCTGTGCTGCGGAGGCCCCGCCGCGAATCTCTCTGGCTCGCAGTCTGTTTCAGAGGAGGGTGAGTGATTAGATGGATGGATAGATGGATGGATAGATGGATGGATAGATGGATGGTGCCCAGCCGTGTCCCAGCGCTTAGAACAGTGTTTCACAGACAGGAGGCGCTCAGGCAATATTCTTGAGTGAATGCAGGAACGAGAGAATGAATGAATGAATGAATGAATGAATGAATGAATGAATGAATGAGTGAATGAATGAAGTCTCTGAGACGGGATTAGCTCCTCTGTCAGAGGAGCAGGCACAGGCTGCAGGGGGCGCACACGAGCCCAGAGCAGCAGCCCGGAGGCCCCGGCGCGGGGCGACGCGGAACCCCTGGACTCTGCCCCACGCCTCCCAGACGCCCAGGGCCGGCCGTCACCCCTCCTCCCCACTCTCGGAGAAGGGAGGCTCCCTCCCGGCCGCTCCCCTCGGTTGGAGGCGTGGGTAGCAGCTGGGAGAACCGGCTGAGAGCTGCCCCTCCCCTTGGGCGCGGAGGTAGGCACCCGGCGGGTTCCCCCGGTGGCAGACGCCGCCGCCGCACACACCGGTCCGCGCCGCGCCGTCTGCTCCCTGCACGTCCTCCCCTCCCCGCCCGCGCCCGCCTGCCATGGACGGGCCCGCCGAGCCCCGGACCCAGGGCCTGTGGGGCACCTACGAGAACAACATCTCCGAAATGAGGTGAGAGCCCCCCACCCCCGGGGGTGGCCCGAGGGAAGGGCCAGGGGCCTCGGGCAAAGCTGCTCCGGCCTCCTGCAGCCTCACGCCCGGGGCTCGGCTGGACGGCGGGCTGCCGCGGGCACTCGGGGTGCTGCCCGGAGGGAGTGGGGGGCCGGCCGGGATGCCGGGGCGCGCGTCCCTCGTGGGGCCAAGGGGCCCTCGCCGTGGGTCTCCCGGAGCAGGACGGGCGCGCCGCCAGCAGGGGCTTTGGGCGCAGTAGTTGCTCAAGAAAACAGAACCTGCTTGTACCCCTTCTTCCCTGGACGCCCCAGAAAGCCCTCAAACCGGGGTGCCCTTCCTCGCAGCAGCTCAGAATGTACCCCAAGCTCCGTCTGGGGTGATGGGAGAGCGGAGGAGGGTGGGGTCCAGGATGTAGCTGAGTCCCAGAGCCCAGGCTGTGTCCCGGGGGGCCGGCCCCTCGCACCTCATCGGAGAGGTCAGGACACAGCGCTCCGCTCCTCTGGAGCGGAACTCCTTCCTTCCTGGGGAGGGGCAGACGCTTTTAGAGCCCTGGCGCTCCAGACGGGAAACTGAGGCTCCGAGGGAAAGGGAGTGTGATCACCCAGCCGGAAGCAAGTTTGAGCCCCCAGAGTCTGTGGTTTCTTCTCTCCTCAACAGCCTCGGGGACACCCCCGCCCCGTGGCTCCATTTCTCAGCTGAGCCAGCGGAGGCTCAGAGCGGGCAGGTGGCCTGCCCAAGGTCACACAGCAAACTGCTTAGATAGCCTCCCACCCCCAGGCGAGGGTCTCCCCCCTCAGGGTAGACTGCACCAGGCCCTCCGCCCTCCCCCCACCCACCCACAAGCTGGGCACAGAGAGGCCTCCCTGACGCCCCAGATTCCATAGATGGGAGCAGCTGGATCCTAATTGCTGTGTGACCCACACAAGCCTCACGGCGTCTCTGGGCCTCCCGAGCTGGGGGAGCCACCGGGCTGGTCCCAGCGCTGCCTCCCCGGGCCCTGCGGGTCCTGCAGTTTCTCCTCCGGAGATAAGCAGCGTCCCCCCTGGGCTCCCGCCTCCAGGCAGGTTTCAGCCTCAGTTTCCTCATCTGAGAAATGGGGATAAATACCCTTCGCCTGTAAGACACGCCTGGACCTGAATGCCTGCGCCCCCCTGGGTGCTGCTCCTAGGGCTTCCAACTTCCTTTTCCACGAGCTTCTGGAATCCCCTGGACCCGGAGGGATGCCTCTCATAAGGGCCCTTAACACCCCCTTCTGGGGCCTCGTCCCAGATCCCTCGGCTCACACATCCCCACCGCACTCAGCGGCTCCTCCTCCGGGGTGGCCATCTCAGGGCTGGGTCCAGCGGTCAGCAGGGTGACCCCCACACACTGTCCTTGTCCCGTCCTCCCTCTCCCTCCCACAGCCTGGCCCTGCCCACTCCCCTCGAACCCGACTCTCTCCATTCCCAAGGCCCCAGCTCAGGCCTCCTCTTAGCCCCCGGAGCCTCGCCCTGGCCTCCCGCCTCCAGTCCTTCCTAGAGCTGCCCCTCCCCTGCTCCCAGTCCCCAAGCCACTCCAAGCCCTGGCACTCTGGCCTCCCAGCTCGGCTCACCTCCCTTGACTTCGAATTTCCTGGCCACACCTCCCCATTCCCTGCCCCAGGGCCTTTGCATATTCTGTTCCCTCTGCTGGGATCTTCCCCCCTCCACCCCCCGCAGCACCCGCCCAAGAAATCTCTTCTAATCTCCATATCTCCCCCTCCCAGCCCCAAGCCCCCTCTGTGGCTCCCCAGCGCCCAGGGCGATGGTTTCCAAAACATTTTTAAGACCCGGAGACCTACGGCCAAGAGGAGCCTTACTCCCAAACAGAACCACATCCATCGCAGAGATCTAGACAGAGATCTAGATCTGCCCTCGTTTAAAAGGGGGAGCAGGCCTGGGCTCCCACCACTGGCTTCTCCCGTGGCTTCGCCTCTGCTCCCACAGACCTTACCCACCTCGCTAACTGGGCCCCATCTGGCTGCTCCCCGCCCCCTCCCACGCGCCCCCACCCTGCCTGGGTCACACACTTTGGGCCTTTGCCCCTGAAGTTTCCATTGCCTGGGAGGACCTCGCTCCTCGCACTTTAAGACTCGGCCGACGCAGGCAGGTCCTGGTTTCCACCCGCCCCGCAGCACCAGAGACGCCGGCGTGGGGACCTCCGCGGCCCCGGGCTCGGGTGGTGGCTGGGACAGCTCTGGGAATGATGTCAGGGAATGAATGGGGGTGCCGGGCACCCTCTGAGCCGGAGCTCACTGGGTGGCGAGTCCCAATGAGAAGTTGGTGAGGGAGGGCAGGGCGTGCAGGGAGGAGACCGAGGGGGGAAGCAGCTCCTGGGAGGAAGTGAGGGGCTGTGGGTCCGAGCGGACCCCCGGGCAGCGGCATGAAGCCATCCTCAGACACTGTCTGCAGCCTGATTCCATGGCTAAGCCCCCATCCTCCCCCAACAAGAGAAGCTAAGCAGTATGTTGTTTTGGGGATACAGGCCTATGTGATAGAACTGCCTCCCCCCCAACCAAGCAACTGACAAGGATTTAATTTGGGGTGGGGGTTGTGGGGAGGAGGCCCGGGACACCAGCAAGACTCATCGCTCAGGATGTTCTGTTCACGGGCTTTGTGGCCAATTCCGCTTTATGAATTGTATGGGTTCCACGTACCTGGTATGCACGCGGCAGACTGAAAAGGGATAATCAGGGCAGAATAAAATTTTAAGAGGAACTGTTAGAAGCGGGAGGTGGGCAGGGCACCGATGGTTAGGGTTGGTTGACAGGTTCTGTGGCCAATGGGGGCACAGCCGGGGACAGGAATCCAGGGAGAACTATTTTAAAATATTTGCATTGATTTTTAGAGAGCAAGGGAGAGGGAGGGAGAGAGGGAGGGAGGGGGAGAGAGAGAGAGAAACATCCTGCATGCCCCCTACTGGGGATCGAGCCCACAACCCAGGCATGTGCCCTTGACCGGAACTGAACAGGCAACCTTTCCGTGCATGGGGCGACGCCCAATCCACTGAGCCACACCAGCCCGGGCCCTAAAGAACTCTTCAAGTCCTCACTGTGCTCAGTGCTTTCCCATATGATCTCATTCAATCCTCACCACAGCCGTTTGAGACGGACTATGATCACTCATTTATGACGGAGACAATTGAGGCCCAGAGAGGTTGAGTGACTTGCCCAAGGTCACACAGCTGCCAAACGGGGTGGAGCCGGGATTTCCACTGAGGCAGGCTGACTGGACAGGACGGGCAGGTGTGAAAGGAATTAGAAGGTGAGCAAGATGAGGGAGGGGCAGGATCGGGGAGGCAGCCCCTGCCCGGACAGGAGGCTCCCTAGGTTGTCCGAGAGCTTCCCCGTTTCCTGGGATATCCAGCCCCTTCCGGAGAGGGTCAAGGCCAGAAGCAGCCCGAGCCGGCATTTGAACCTCTGCGACTGCTCCTCCCCGCCCCCACTTTGATCTTGGAGTCCACGTGCAGGCCCTTCCAGATCTTGGCCTCTTTATGGCTGAGGTGCCAGCCCTGGTTTTACAACCCCAGTCCCTCCCTCCTGCCCTCCCCCCGCCCCCCCAGCCAGAGCCACTCCAATGACTTTATGGCCACAGCTCTGGCGGCCACAGAGCTGCTTTTTCCGAGGGGAAGGAGGGCGCTAGTAAAAGGGTTCTAAGCAATAAATAAATAAATAGTAAGACCTTGGCCCTAGTCCCCCAGGTGGAATTCGGGCCGGCAGAGAGGAGGGGCCCTGGGCCGCCACTAGTAACGAAGGTGCTTTGGTGAGAATTAGAAAAGGATGCTCACAGCCCCCCTTCCCTTCCCCTCGCCCCACTCCCCTCTGCAAGGGACCCGGGCGTGGGGAGTGGAGGGAAGGTGGGTTAGGGTTCCTGCCTGCTCTCCGGGGCCGGGGCCCTGCTTAGGACAGGGAAGGGGGAACAGCCAGGACCACTCGGAAAGACCTGAGCAGCCCGGTTTGCCGAAGGGAGGCTCTGGGGCAGGGACAGGAGCCATCAGTGGCATCGAAGGCCAAGGCAAGGAGGGAGCCCCTGGTCCTGCGGGGGGGCGGGGGGCGGGGGGGGGCGGGGGGGAAGCGAGGCCTGGCTCAGGGAGGAGGTCCCGATGGGGGAGAGGTGAGGCCAGGGGCTCGCAGGCGGAGTTGAGCCCAGGCTGGGACCTGAGCCAGGACCCAAGGACCTGCCATGCAGATAAGAATGCCCGGGTCATACTTACCTGGCAGGGGAGATACCATGATCACGAAGGTGGTTTTCCCAGGGCGAGGCTTATCCATTGCACTCCGGATGTGCTGACCCCTGCGATTTCCCCAAATGTGGGAAACTCGACTGCATAATTTGTGGTAGTGGGGGACTGCGTTGGCGCTCTCCCCTAAAAAAAAAAAAAAAAAAAAAAAAAAGAATGCCTGGGTCACACAGCCCACAGGCAGGCGACCCTGAGTTCAAGTCCCACCTATGCCACACGCTCGCTGGGACCCGCCGGGCACCGAGGCTCTCAGGCTGTGAATCTGTGGATCGGTGGATCTGTGGGTCGGTGGATCGGTGGATCTGTGGATCTGTGAAGTGGGCGCGGTGGGTGATGCCTGGGGAAGGGCTGGACGGGCTCTCTGCTGAGTCAGGGTTTGCGCAGCTGTCCTTCCTTCCTCCTTCTCTAATTCCTGTGACTCCTCTTCAGCCAGGAACTCGGGGTGCAGGGCAGGGCGGGGTCAGATTGATAATAATTGTGACCTTCCCGGGTGGTTGCTGCGAGCCAGCCCTCCCTGTGAGGCAGCTGGCGTCAGCCCGTTTTACAGATGGGAAAGCTGAGGCCCGGAGAGAAATGGCACAGATGAGATTTGCTCCAGAAACGTCCCTGTTAACCCCTCGCTAGAGAGAGGGACCAGACAGGGGCTCGAAGAGGCTGTCCCTCTGTGGCCATTGTCGAGTCCCCGCCAACAGGAGCCAGGCCCAGAGACGTCGTGAGAGTTTAAGAAACTGTGTTCCATCCTCTCACCGCGGGCTGAGACCCGGGTCGGCGCCGGCACCGAGGGGGTGGTTCTGTTCTGTGACATGGGGACTGGGTCAGGCTGCACCCGCTCAGGGAGCTGCCGAACAACAGGGCGTCCTTGGAAGATGGCGGGGTGTCCGGGGGGCGCCCAACTCGGTCAGGCAGAGGGCGCGCCCGGGGAGGGTATCTTCCCTTCTGCAGGTGCAGGCCGTTTGCTTCAAGCTGTGGGAAAACAGAGCAATGCATTGCAGAGAACATGGCCTGCCCTGGCCGGTGTGGCTCAGTGGATAGAGCATTGGCCTGGGGACTCAAGGGTCCTGGGTTCGATTCCCGTCAGGGCACATGCCCGGGTTGCAGCTCAGTCCCCAGTAGGGGGCGTGCAGGAGGCAGCCGATCAATGATTCTCTCTCATGGATGTTTCTATCTCTCTCTCCCTCTCCCTTCTTCTCTGAAATCAATAAAAATATATTTTATTTTTTAAAAAAAGAAAAGAGCCCTAACCGGTTTGGCTCAGTGGATAGAGTGTCGGCCTGAGAACTGAAAGGTCCCAGGTTCGATTCCGGTCAAGGGCATGTACCTTGGTTGCAGGCACATCCCCCAGTAGGAGATGTGCAGGAGGAAGCTGATCGATGTTTCTAACTCTCTGTCCCTCTCCCTTCCTCTCTGTAAAAAAATCAATAAAATATATTTTAAAAAAGAGAAAAGAGCCCTAGCTGGTATGGCTCAGTGGATAGAGCGTCAGCCTGCGGACTGAGGGTCCTGGGTTTGATTCCGGTCAAGGGCACATGCCTGGGTTGCGGGCTTGATCCCCAGTGTGGGGCGTGCAGGAGACAGCCCATCAGTGATTCTCTCTCATCATTGATGTTTCTCTCTCTCCTCCCTCTCCCTTCCTCTCTGAAATCAATAAAAATATATTAAAAAACACACACACACACACACACACACAACCATGGCCAAACAGGAGAGGCAACCTTCACCAGGCAGCCTGTCACCCCATATGGGATATACGTGTCTGTGCTCTGTCTGTCTGTTGGTCCACCCTCCAGACCAACGCTCTCCCATAGATGCGTTACATGAGCCCGGAGGTAAACATTTTCTACAGACACACACACACACACACACACACACACACACACACACACACACATACTATAAAAGAAAACAGGTGACATTAATTTTAATTATATACTTTATTTAACCTGAAATATCTGAGAGGGTATCATTAATCATGTAACCCACAGCAAACATCATCAAGGAGGCATTTCACATTCTTCTCTGCATTCTGAGATGGCAGCGTTTGCGCGGCTGACTTGCCTCAGAAAGGCTTGATCTGCATTCAGATCTCCTCGCCCACGCGCCTCCGAGGCGATCTCCAGGCCTGAGTGATTCCAGTCCCGCCCAAGAAGTTTTCCAATAACTGACATGCGTGCCAGGGTTTCAGGAGTCACGGAATGATTGGGTGTTCAATAACCACTGAATGCCGTTTAAAAAGTGGAGGTCACCGGCCAGCTGGTGAGGCTCCGTGGTTGAGCAGCGACCCACGAGCCAGGAGGTCACTGTTCGATTCCCGGTCAGGGCACACGCCCGGGTTGCGGGCTCGATACCCAGGAGGGGGCGTGCAGGAGGCGGCCGATCGATGATTCTCTCTCATCATGGATGTTTCTGTCTCTCCCTCTCCCTTCCTCTCTGCAATCAATAAAAACGTATTTTTAAAACGAAGGAAGAGGAAGAAAAACGGTGGAGAGGTCACCCGTGGCACCAGCCGCATTTCAAAGGCTCAGTAGCCACATGTGGCCGGAGGCACAGAATGGACGTTTCCACCATCGGGAAAGTTCCATTGGAGGACGGCTCCAGGCCATGCCTGCACCAAGGGCAGGGAGAGGCACAGAGTAGGAGCTTAATAAGTGTCTGCTGGCTGGAGGGGGTGGGGGGAGGGGGGAGAGAGAGGCGCTCAGAGAGAAAGGAAAGGTTGAGAAGAGCCTTCGGGCTAAAGGCAGGCCCCTCAGAGGCCCCGGGTGGCGAGCAGCGGAGCAGGAGTGTGTCGGGAACAGGCAGAACCTGGCAGTGAGAACCGAATGACACTGGCTGTGCTGGCGTGGAGACCTGGGGAGGTGGGGCCGCGCTCAGGCACATGGGGGTGCAATGCATCTGCTGGGCTTTGAGGGCCAGAGCCAGAGACCCAGTCACAGAACCCTGAGAATGTGAAGGCAGTGATTACTTTAATTAGCTGGGTTTCTCTCTATCACCATCACCATCATCATCATCACCACCATCACCATTACCATCATCACCATCACCACCATCACCATCATCACCATCATCACCACCATCATCATCACCACCATCATCAAAGTGATATATATCAACTGTTTTTTTTAATCATTGAAAAGTTTGCATAGCTTTTGGAGAGGAGTTCCAATCAGCCCTGAAAATCTACCGTGAAGGGATTCTAATACAAACACTATGACCTCCCCACCCCACCCCCCACCCCCCACAGCCGCTTTGGGGCCACTTATTTGCCCAAGAGAAATGCGAATGAGAGCGTAGGTTCCGCACAAAGACGAGGAGGGCCCTGGCTGGTGGTGTGGCTCCGTGGACAGAGCATCGGCCTGTGGACTGAAGGGTCCCAGGTTCGATTCTGGTCAAGGGCACATGCCCGGGTTGTGGGCTCGATCCCCGGGGGGGGGGCCGTGCAGGAGGCAGCCGATCGATGGTTCTCTCTCATCATTGATGTTTCTCTCTCTCTCCTCCCTTCCGCTCTGAAATCAATAAAAATACATTAAAAGAAAAAAAAAGACGAGGAGGGTTGCAGCGGCTTTACGCTTAACAGCCTGACCTGGAAGCGGCGCTCACGGAACAGGAAACACTGTGATTTGCGCGGATGATGGCGCCCTCAGCCATAAAAAGGGACAAAGTCTAACACACACGCAAACACACACACATGCATGTCAGGAACGTCATGCTGAGCACAGGGAGCCGCTCGGCACAGAGTACATTCTGTGAGAGGCAGCACCGGCCAGCTCGGTGTGTGCCGGGCCAGCTCGGTGTGTGCGGTCAGCTGGATGTGTGCCGGGGCAGCTCAGTGTGTGCCGGGCAGCTCGGTGTGTGCCGGGGCAGCTCAGTGTGTGCCGGGGCAGCTCAGTGTGTGCCGGGCAGCTCGGTGTGTGCCGGGCAGCTCGGTGTGTGCCGGGGCAGCTCGGTGTGTGCGGTCAGCTGGATGTGTGCCGGGGCAGCTCAGTGTGTGCCGGGCAGCTCGGTGTGTGCCGGGCCAGCTCGGTGTGTGCCGGGCAGCTCGGTGTGTGCCGGGGCAGCTCGGTGTGTGCCGGGGCAGCTCGGTGTGTGCGGGCCAGCTCGGTGTGTGCGGTCAGCTGGATGTGTGCCGGGGCAGCTCAGTGTGTGCCGGGCAGCTCGGTGTGTGCCGGGCCAGCTCGGTGTGTGCCGGGCAGCTCGGTGTGTGCCGGGGCAGCTCGGTGTGTGCCGGGGCAGCTCGGTGTGTGCCGGGGCAGCTCGGTGTGTGCGGTCAGCTGGATGTGTGCCGGGGCAGCTCAGTGTGTGCCGGGCAGCTCAGTGTGTGCCGGGCAGCTCGGTGTGTGCCGGGGCAGCTCGGTGTGTGCGGTCAGCTGGATGTGTGCCGGGGCAGCTCAGTGTGTGCCGGGCAGCTCGGTGTGTGCCGGGCCAGCTCGGTGTGTGCCGGGCAGCTCGGTGTGTGCCGGGGCAGCTCGGTGTGTGCCGGGGCAGCTCGGTGTGTGCGGGCCAGCTCGGTGTGTGCGGTCAGCTGGATGTGTGCCGGGGCAGCTCAGTGTGTGCCGGGCAGCTCGGTGTGTGCCGGGCCTGCTCGGTGTGTGCCGGGCAGCTCGGTGTGTGCCGGGGCAGCTCAGTGTGTGCCGGGGCAGCTCAGTGTGTGCCGGGCAGCTCAGTGTGTGCCGGGCAGCTCGGTGTGTGCCGGGCAGCTCGGTGTGTGCCGGGGCAGCTCGGTGTGTGCAGGGCCAGCTCGGTGTGTGCGGTCAGCTGGATGTGTGCCAGGGCAGCTCGGTGTGTGCCGGGCAGCTCGGTGTGTGCCGGGCCAGCTCGGTGTGTGCAGGGCCAGCTCGGTGTGTGCTGGGCAGCTCGGTGTGTGCGGTCAGCTGGATGTGTGCCGGGGCAGCTGGGTGTGTGCCGGGCAGCTCGGTGTGTGCCGGGGCAGCTCGGTGTGTGCCGGGGCAGCTGGGTGTGTGCCGGGCAGCTCGGTGTGTGCGGGCCAGCTCGGTGTGTGCGGGCCAGCTTGGTGTGTGCCGGGCAGCTCGGTATGTGCCGGGCCAGCTCGGTGTGTGCCGGGCCAGCTCGGTGTGTGCGGGCAGCTGGGTGTGTGCCGGGCAGCTCGGTGTGTGCGGGCCAGCTCGGTGTGTGCGGGCCAGCTCGGTGTGTGCAGGGCCAGCTCGGTGTGTGCGGGCAGCTGGGTGTGTGCCGGGCAGCTCGGTGTGTGCGGGCCAGCTCGGTGTGTGCCGGGCAGCTGGGTGTGTGCGGGCCAGCTCGGTGTGTGCCGGGCAGCTGGGTGTGTGCGGGCCAGCTCGGTGTGTGCCGGGCAGCTGGGTGTGTGCGGGCCAGCTCGGTGTGTGCCGGGCAGCTGGGTGTGTGCAGGGCAGCTGGGTGTGTGCGGGCCAGCTCGGTGTGTGCGGGCCAGCTCGGTGTGTGCGGGCCAGCTCGGTGTGTGCCGGGCAGCTGGGTGTGTGCCGGGCAGCTGGATGTGTGCCGGGCAGCTCAGTGTGTGCGGGCCAGCTCGGTGTGTGCGGGCCAGCTCGGTGTGTGCGGGCCAGCTCGGTGTGTGCCGGGCAGCTGGGTGTGTGCGGGCCAGCTCCGTGTGTGCAGGGCAGCTGGGTGTGTGCGGGCCAGCTCGGTGTGTGCGGGCCAGCTCGGTGTGTGCCGGGCCAGCTCAGGGCAGCGGGGGCCGCTGGGGCGATGGCAGCTCTGTGTTCGGAGAGGGGGTGGGTGGCACGGGGCACCTCGCGTTTGTTAAAATCCACTCAAGCCCGGCCGGGGTGGAAGAACAGTGCGCTTTCTCAAGAGGAAAATGATTGTTTTCAGTATATGTTTATTGATTTCTGAGAGGAAGGGAGAGGGAGAGGGAGATAGAAATATCAGTGATGAGAGAGAATCATGGATCGGCTGCCTCCTGCACGCCCCCCACTCAAGGATCGAACTGCAACCAGGCACGTGCCCTGACCGGGAATCGAACAGCGACCTCCTGGTTCATAGGTCGATGCTCAATCACTGAGCCACGCTGACAGGTGAGGAAAATAAATGTAAAAGTATGGAAGTGGGGCCCTAACGGTTTGGCTCAGTGGATAGAGCGTCGGCCTGCGGACTGAAGGATCCCGGGTTTGATTCTGGTCAAGGGCACATGCCCAGGTTGCGGGCTCAATTCCCAGTAGGGGGCGTGCAGGAGGCAGCCGATCGATGGTTCCAAAAATTATACTAACGTGTTGCCTGCATGCAGGATGCTAGTCCTTGGAGGTGGGGCAAAGTGGAGGGGGGATTTCTGCTCCCCTGTTAGTGGAGAAGGCCGATGTAAAGAAGGGGTGACCCTGGCCGGGTGGCTCAGTTGGTTGGGCGTCGCCCTGCGCACCCAAAGGTCAGGACACGTGCCAGGTTCACGTTTCTCTCTCATGTCCGTGGGCCTCTCCCTCTCCCTTCCTCTCTCTCTAAAAATCTATTCTTATAAAAATTTTTTTTTAATCCATAAAGAAGATAATAGACGGGTCCTGACCTGGTAGCTCAGTTGGTTAGAGCATCGTCCCGATACGCCAAGGTTGTGGGTTTGATCCCCGGTCAGGGCACCTACAAGAAGCAACCAATGAATGCATCAACAAGTAGAACAGCAAATCTCTCCTCTCTCTCTCTCTCTCTCTCTCTCTCTCTCTCTCTCTCTCTCTCTCACTTTCTCTCTCTCTGTAAAATCTATACTAATAAAAGGGTAATATGCTAATTAGACCAGGAGACCTTCCGGACGTCCTTCCTGACAAAGCCATGGTGGCAGGACTGAGGCAGAGGCGGTTAGGGGCGACCAGGCCAGGAAGGGAGGGCAGTTGGGAGCAAGCAGGCTGGCGGGGGAGTGGGGGGGGCAGTTGGGGGCGATCAGACTGGCAAGGGGGGGCAGTTGGGGATGAGAAGGCCTGTGGGGGGGCATTTGGGAGCGAGCAGGCTGACAGGCAGAGTGGTTAGGGGCGATCAAGCAGGCAGGCAGGTGAGCGGTTAGGAGCCAGTGGTCCAGTCGGACATCCCCCGAGGGGTCCCAGATTGGAGAGGGTGTAGGCCGGGCTGAGGGACAACCCCCCCCCACGCACAAATTTCATGCACCAGGCCCCTAGTCAATAAATAAAAAATTCAAAAAAAGAGAGAAGGCAATAGATAAAGAAAATAATTACTAATGCCTTAGCTGGTTTGGCTCAGTGGATAGAGTGTCAGCCTGCAGACTGAAGGGTCCCGGGTTCGATTCCAGTCAAGGGCACATGCCCGGGTTTCGGGCTCCATCCCCAGTAGGGGGATGTTCAGGAGGCAGCGGATCCATGATTCTCTCTCCTCATTGATGTTTCTCTCTCTCTCTCTCCTTCTCCCTTCCTCTCTGAAATCAATAAAAATATATTTTAAGAAAGAAAAAGAAAAGAATTACTAAGAATTAAAAGGGCTGAGAAGGAAGCAAACAGGATGCTGGGATAGATGGGTAACAGGCACATGGGGGGGTGTCCCCGGCTTTGTGGGGGTGGCCTGAGTAACAAATGCTGTCAGGTGATCTCCCAACTGCGGTTACTCTAATTGCTCTCCCACCGCTTGTTTGCACTCTGCACTCTGGCCAAGGCGTGAGTCATTCTGCCAGAGGGGGGGGCGGGGGGCGGGCGGCGGGGGGCAGGGGTGCTTGCCCAAGCAGGATTGGGGACTCGGGAGGTGAGGAAGGGCCCTCCTGTCAGCGGGAACAGCCCAGGAGAGGCCAGGGCCGCCTGCACGGCGTGTTCGGAAGTGAGGGGAGTTGAACCCAGCTCAGGCTGCCAGCCATGGCAACGCTCCCCAGCGAGAGGAGAGAGCGAGCTGAGCCCGGGCGCCCCTAACCCTAACCGCCGAGAAAGTCAGGGCCCCCACAGGCATTCTCGGAAGGGCAGGCCCCACACAGGAAGAGGGGGGCAGTTCCGGCCCCACACAGCCCGCAGGAGCCCAGGAGCCCACCCGCTCACCGTCCTTGCACACACGGCTCCTCTCTCCCCTCCTTCAGGGCTGCTCACGTGTCACTCCTCAGAGGGCCCTCCCCGGCCCCGGCCCCCTCCCCTACACCTCACCACCACCCAGACACCCCCTCTCCTCCCACGCCTGCTTCGTTTCCCCCATCACCATCGGCTCGATACCCTACGACACGGAGACACTGTGTGTTAATCTCATGGCTCATGCCCACAGACACTGCAGGAGGGGCTTTTGTCAGTGGCACCCCTGGTTGTATCCCCCGGCACCTGGTACACAGTAGGTGCTCAGCAAGCATGTGTGGGCTGAATGAAAGCATTTGCCCCATCTCGGGTTTAAAAAAAAAAAAAAAAAGTGCAAAGCTCCTGGGGATGGGGAGATCTCTCTTTGGACATCAGACTGGGAGGCCCCCAGAAAAGAGGTCCCAGTTACCCTCCTGCTACTGCTCATTCTTCAGATGAGACCAGAGAGGGCTTGAGAGGGGCCGTGGGCCGCACCGCTAAGCCACGGCGGGCTGTAACGTAGCCAGGAGTTGCTTCTCTGCACATCCCTGGGTAGCCAAGAGGCACTGGCCAGCTGAATGTTTGAATATAATAATGGCTAGTGGGCCCTCAGCATTTATAGGGTGAGGTTCTTTTGAAAAATCACACAGTAAAATTGATTGTGTGTGTGTGTGTGCGCGCGCGCACACGCGTGGCAGTGTATAGTCCTATGGATTTTAACACACGTATAGATGTGTGTAACCATCACCACAATCAGGACACAGAACTTTTTTCACCATCCCATGCCCTTCCCCCACACAGCTACTAGTGTATTCTCTGTCCATAGAGTTATGTGTTTTTGAAAATGTCATTGTATTCGTTTCCTACGGCTGTGGGAATAAGTGACCGCAGAGTGGCTTAAAATGACGCAAATTCATTCTCCTCCACGGGAGGCTCTGGGGGTGCATCTGCTTCCTGGTCTTTTCCAGCTTGTAGAGGCCGCCTGCATCCTTTGGCTCGTGGCCCCATCCTCCATCCTTAAAGCCACAGCGTAGCATCTTCCCATCTCTCTCCTCTCTGACCCCCACTTCCGTTATTACACCTTCTCTCTGCGGTTCCTTCGAAGCCCTGTGATTCCATGACAGGCCCTCCCTGACCATCTCCCATCTCAACATCCTTCACGTGAACATCCCTTCGCCTGTGTGGTGTGGTTTCTGGGACTGGGACGTGGACATCTTGGGGGCCATTCTTCAGCTCACCATCCATACCAGCCATGTCAATGGGGTGATAGGTTGTAACCTCCTGAATCTGGCTTCTTTCACTTAAAGCGCACCGCCTCGGCGACTCCTCCGCGCGGCGGTAGGTCTCCGTGTGGTTTATTCCTTGTCCTTGCCGAGCAGGATCGCGCGTGCGGGGCCGCTGTTTTCCCACTCACCTACTGCAGGACACTGGGGCTGTTCCCAGTGGTTGCCGATTATAAGTCCCGTGTCTTTAAACAGGCGAGTCGTTGCCTGAGGTCAAACCCCTGTCTTCCTGACCCCTCAACCTGCCAAGCCCCCGGCCAGAAGGAGCACACCGGGGGACCCGTGTGGAGGAGCCAGGAGGCACCACCCCAAGGCACGGGGTGGGTAGGGGTGCCACGCTGCCCGGGTTCGAATCCCAGCCTGTCCTCTGCAGCGGGGTGCCATCAGCCAGTGCCTCTCCTCTGCGCTTTGCTTTTCCCGTTTGGAACAGAGGGGCCGAAGCTCCGGCCTCCGGGCTGAGGAGGAGGTAGATGAGCTAAGGACATACTGTCCCAGGAGCGCTCTTGGTCTGACGTTTATTTTCTCAACAAAATAGGACACACCCTCTGTGTGTGCCAGGGTCCTGGATGTTGGCAGTCAAGACAGACCCCCCTCCCCCGCCCCCGCCCCCCCAAATCTCTGGCTTCATGGACTTTATATGCAAGTGAAGAAAGGCAGACGCTCAGGGGAATATGGAAGCCACCAGAGCTTCTCAGAGGGGACAAGTGGCTTGGGAAGCAAGCAGGGGGCGGGGGTGGGGAGCAAGCAGGGGGCAGGGGGCGGGGGGAAGCAAGCAGGGGGCGGGGGGGAAGCAAGCAGGGGACAGGGGGGAAGCAAGCAGGGGGCGGGGGGAAGCAAGCAGGGGGCAGGGGGAAGCAAGCAGGGGGCGGGGGGGGGAGCAAGCAGGGGGCGGGGGTGGGGAGCAAGCAGGGGGCAGGGGGCGGGGGGAAGCAAGCAGGGGGCGGGGGGGAAGCAAGCAGGGGGCGGGGGGGAAGCAAGCAGGGGGTGGGGGGTGGTGTGGGAAAGCAAGCAGGGGGCGGAGGTGAGGTGGGTTCAGTTGTCAACAGGGGAGGCCTCAGTGATGAGCGGGGATGTTGGAGCAAAGACCTGAAAGAGGTGAGGATGCCAGTCACAGGCCTGAATGGGAGACAGCACAGGCAGTGCAAAGGCCCTGAGGCAGGACTCCGCCTGAAGTGTGGGGGGCAGGAGGTCAGTGTGGGGGGCCAGGAGGTCAGTGTGGGGGGACCAGGAGGTCAGTGTGGGGCCAGGAGGTCAGTGTGGGAGCCAGGAGGTCAGTGTGGGAGCCAGGAGGTCAGTGTGGGGACCAGGAGGTCAGTGTGTGGCCAGGAGGTCAGTGTGGGGCCAGGAGGTCAGTGTGAGGGCCAGGAAGTCAGTGTGGGGCAGGAGGTCAGTGTGGGGGTCAGGAGGTCAGTGTGGGGGTCAGGAGGTCAGTGTGGGGCCAGGAGGTCAGTGTGGGGCCAGGAGGTCAGTGTGGGGTCAGGAGATCAGTGTGGGGTCAGGAGGTCAGTGTGGGGGGAGCCGAGTAAGCGGGGGGTTGGGGGGGTGAAGGCAGGAGGGACCAGGGAAGCTGTGCTGGGCTTCGCAGACCCCGTGGGGTTTTGAGCGGAGGAGGGACCAAAGCCACTCAGGTTCTGGCAGCTGCGGGGCAAGAACTGGCGGTGGGGGCAGCGTGGAGGGAGGGAGATCAGTGAGGAGACGACAGCCATGGTCCAGGGGAGAGGCCACAGCGGCTCTCATCCTCACCGCGTTCCCTCCGGGAGCCTGCCTTTCCTTCTCCACAGGAGGACACAGGCCCAGAGAGGTTGGGCTGTGTGTTCAAGGTCACACAGCTCGCCGGTAGCAGAGCCGGGGTTCCAGTCCACATCTGTGCGGCTTCAGCCTGTCTTCCTTCCCTACGGGGCGCACAGGGCTGCCTCTGGAGTGGGTGACTGAGCCCCGGCCGCCAGGGGCCTGAACCGGACCTGTTTATTTATTGCACGCCAGCTGTGTGCCAGGCACGGGGGTAAGACACTGAAGGAGACAGATACACTGTGTCCTAGTGGCAGAGGGAGGGGTGGAGGCTCAAGGACAGCTACCTACTGAGGCATCCTTCAAAGACTGCTGTGTGACCTTGGGGAAATATATTAACTTCTCTGGGCTCCATTTCTTCTGGCACAAAGTTGTGCTCCCAATACCCACCTCCTGGGGTTCTGGGAGGAGCCTGATAATGCATGTCCTTGGCATAGAATTTCCATAAAGGAGGCTCCCCTACCCCTGCCTCCACTGCTGGGGCCAGAGGGGAGTCAGACAGGGTCTTAGGCCCGAGGAGGCTATAGGACTGGGCAGGCCCAGCCTACATAGGGCCTTGAGTTCCGGGCTGAGGAGCTGTGGCCATGCAGCAGGGAGAGAATGGAGGCCAGGAGACTAGGGAGGAGGCTGGGTTGAGGGTCCAGGGGGTGAGGAGAGCCCGGAGCTGGACTGGGGCAGTGGGGCCGGAGAGGGGGGACCAGGGCCGGGCAGACTCTGGCTTGGGAGGCAGGAGGGTGGACGCGCCGGGCCATTCCCAGAGTCTCAGGTCCTGGGGTCCCCTGAGCAGGGGAGACCAGGCACCTGCTAGGAGGCTGAGTCGTGCCTGCCGATGGCTGGTCACGTGGCCCGCTCCGCCCGCCGCAGGCCTCTGAGCGGCTCAGGTGTCATCCTCATTCCTCTGCTCCGGTCGAGCGGCAGCGGCACGCCAGGCCCTGGACTCGGTGTGGGAGCCACACGGCTCGCGACCCGGGGCGGACGGTCCCCCTGCGCCAGACTGGATGTACAAGGTGGGAGAGAAGGCGCACAGCACCCGTGTTTAGGACACACCGTGCGATTCGGCCCAGCAGGAATGGGGGGGCGGGGCCTCCCTGGTGCACAAGCACAGAGAGGGGGGTGGGGGGTGAGGGGGGGAGACCGGCACTCCTGGCAGGAGGAGCCGCAGATGCAAAGGCCCAGAGGTGGGAATCGTGCTCAGTACACGGCGGGAGGTGGGGGAGGGGCGCTTTAGCTGGAGTGTGGGGTCCAAGGAGGGACTGGGACAGAAACTGTCTATAGGACTGAGGTTCTGGCCCCGGCTCGGCGTGGGACTTGCTGTGTGGCCTTGGCCACGTTGCTCTCCCTCCCGGCACCCCCATGTTCTCACCCGTAGCATCATCACGTACAAGGATGTGATGATGTATTCGCCTCGTATTTAGTGAATGTTGATGCTCCGGTATTTGCTGAGCAGCTGGTTGTTCCGGGCTCCGAGGCACAGGTGTGTGGACTCTGCTGGCCTGGAAGGAGGCCAGGCTTCGGGGGTCTCTGAGGGCCCCACGGAGGACTCTAAAGTGCCTGGGGCAGAGAACCACGGAGGCAGGTGGAGGGCATTACCAGTGCTCTTTGACTTCCCTTCACTTGCTTCCTGCTAAAGCCCTTCATGCATTCACACATTCATTCATCACACACTCATTCATTCGTTTATTCACACACTTTCATTCATTCACACATTCATCACACACTCATTCATTCATTCACTCACACACATTCATTCACTCACACACATTCATTCATGACATTCATTATTCACGCATTCATCACACAGTCATTCATTCATTCACGCATTCATCACACATTCATTCATTCATTCATTCACGCATTCATCACACATTCATTCGCTCACACACACTCATTCATTCATTTACCACACATTCATTCATTCCTCCGCATACTGATTGCGCACAGGCCACGTCCCAGCACTGTGGGTCCCACCCTGGCTTCCTGGGCTGAGGCTCAGGCCTGATTTGGAGATGGTAACTGCTCGTTTAAGCATTCAGTGAAGACCCAGGCACCCCTGAAGGGCACAGGATCGTTTCCTCTTTGGCATCTCTGTGTCCCTCTCCTGTAAACTGGGAGGAATTTTTTCTCTGAGGAGCTGTCTGTCTGGAGATCAAAGACTAAACTAACGCTGGCGGCCAACCGAAGCCTCAGTTTCCTCGGCATTTATCAGGAGCCGCGAGCTTCACATTTTTATTCCTTTTAACCCTCAAGTAGGATTAAATCCCTGAGGTAGAAATTGCCTTCTCCTCCTGTGACCCATGAGGAAACTGAGGCTCAAAGAAGCGTGATCTGTTGCCAGAGGCACAGTGAGAGCCAAGGCCTAGGCACTGAAGCTGTTAATCTGCCTGGTAACTGATGACCTCACAGCTCCCATCCACTGGGCTAAATCTGCCTGGCAACTGGTGACATCACTAAGACTACCGTCCAGGCTCAACCTATGGGGTACCTGATAACATCACTGAACAATAGAGGCATTATGATGTGATGAGAGCCTACTAAGTGCCAAACACTATGCTACGCTAAGCAGCCCCGCCTCTGGGTTCACACAATGTCCAATGTTGCCTCTATTTTGAGTATAATAATAACGTTAGCCCAGATTTATTGCTGCAGACCACGAGCCAATCATTTTTACGGCTATTGACACATTAAACCCTCCCACTATTTCTACTGTTAAAAAAATTAACAAGCATTTATATTGTGCTTACTCCAAGCCAGGCACAGTTCTAAGCCAGGCACTTTTTTCATGGAGGTAATGGTTATTATTATTATCCCCATTTTATGGATGAAGAAACTGAGGCACAGAGAGGTTGACTTGCCCACAGCCACAGAGCTGCTGGGACATAGACTTCAAAGCCAGGTATTCTGACTCCAGGGTTTATACAATTAACCAAGACACTGTGCTGCTTCTCTTATCCCCATGTTACCGTTGAGGAAACTGAGGCACGGAGCGATGTAAGCCAGACTCTGAGCACGAGGTATCCAGCTCCATAACAATACCCTTATTCACGCCTGCAAAGTCCCCACCCCCACCCCCTGAGGTGACCAGCCCTCCCGCCTTGTTCCCTGGGGAACAGCCCCAGCCAGGGGCAAGGGGGCCTTCACTGGCAGACCACAGACCCCAGGCCAGCTTCCTGAACAGCCCCCCTCGGACCCTGCCCTCTGGGAACCCTGGATGGCTGGGCTGAGCCACACCAGGCTCCCCGAGCCCTCCTGGGACCCCAGGCAGAGGGCACAGTTCTCTAGCTTTGTCCTGCTCCATCCTGACCCTGATGCCAGGCCTCGGAGACACCCCCATCCCACAGAGCTCCGCAGCCGGGGAGGGAGGCCTTCAGGAAAGACACCGGAGCTTGCTGGGCAGGTCGCATCCCTCAGTGGCCTCAGTCTCCTCATCTGTCCACCGGGCAGACAAGGAGGAACTAACAGAGAAGGCCTCTGCAAGCCACTGGGTCTCCAACCTCACTGGGCCCAACACCTGGCCTCCTTTTTATTAAAAACAGTTGTTTTCATGGGAAGACTTTAATGCTTTATTCATTCATTCATTCAGTGAGTGTTTTGTTAAAGTTAAACGCACATGAGTGCCGTGCAATGGCTCAATGAATTTTGCAAAGTGGGCACAACATATAACCAGCCCCCATCTGCCTCTCCCCACAATCACCCAGGCCTCCCAGGGTCACCGCCGTCCGCCTTCTAACACCATGGCCCCTTTCTCCTGGCTTTGAACTTCCCATCATTGGACAGATGCTCTGGATGCTCTCGTGTCCCTCATTTTTCGTTCAACATTATGTTTCGAGGTTTTTTGTTTGTTTTTTGAATATATTTTTATTGATTTCAGAGACAACGGGAGAGAGAGAGAGAGAAACATCCATGACGAAAGAGAGTCATTGATCGGCTGCCTCCTGCATGGCCCACACTGGAGATCGAGCCCGCAACCCAGGGCATGTGCCCTGACCGGGAATCGAACCGTGACCTCCTGGTTCATAGGTCGATGCACCGAGCCAGACCGGCTGGGCTATTTTTTGTTTTTATTGATCTTTAGAGAGAGAGGAAAGGACAGGGATATATATATATAAAGAAACATCGATTGGTTGCCTCCCATGTGCACCAACCGGGAATCGAACCCAAAGCCCAGGCATGTGCCCTGACCAGGAATCGAACCTGCAACCTCTTGGTGCACGGGACGATGCTCCTACCAGCTGAGCCACACTGGCCAGGGCATCTTTCTGAGCTTTTTTCTGTGCGGTGAACTCCAGTCCTCCTTATATAACAGAAGGTTTGAAACATTCTCTTCCACAACTTGAAATAAATCCACAGATGATATAACCTACTTACAATCCCCTCCCCCTAATTCAATGTATTGTCCTAAGTGTCCTATAAAGACAAATGGACAGGCATGCAGTGTGGCAGCTAAGACCCGGCAGATCTGGGTTTGGGGGGTTGGGGGGCTGAAACTTACATCCTTTTGAGAGGGTTCTCCTTAAGAAAAAGAACCAGCCCATGTCCTAGCCGGTTTGGCTCAGTGAATAGAGCATCGGCCTGTGGACTGAAGGGTCCCGGGTTCGATTCCGGTCAAGGGCACATGCCCGGATTGTGGGCTCGATCCCCAGAAGGGGGCGTGCAGGAGGCAACCAATCAATGATTCTCTCTCATCATTGATGTTTCTATCTCCCTCTCCCTTCCTCTCTGAAATCAATAAAAATATATTGAAAAAGAAAAAGAACCAGCCCGGCCAGCGTGGCTCAGTGGTTGAGCATCAACCTATGAACCAGGAGGTCATGGTCCGATTCCCGGTCAGGGCACATGCTCAGCTTGCGGGCTCGATCTCCAGTGTGGGGAGTGCAGGAGGCAGCCAATCAGTGATTCTCTCTCATCATTGATGTTTCCATCTCTCCCTCTCCCTTCCTCTCTGAAATCAATAAAAAAAATTTTTTTTAAAGAAAAAGAATCACTATAGGTGACAAGGCCCTCAGGTAGAGGGAATGGCTATTCCGAATGTGAAAAGACTAAACTACAGCAACTTGCTTCCTCTCGAAAGCTGAGCCGCACTCCACACAGTCCAGGCCCATCACACGCCGGCTGCCGGTTGGCATGCCGGGATCCCTCGTCTCCTCCTCAGGGTATTCGGCTGCCCGGCGCCCTGGAACGCGTGACACCCTAATCCCCAGGCCCGGGGTCATCACGCCCAGGGCCCGCTCCCGGCAGGCTCGCTGCACCGCACACAGACGTGACTGTGAATTCATCAACATCCCACAGGCGCCCGGCGAAGTGTGTCCCCCACGCAGCTTCACCCCAGTCAGGTCCCCGACCCTGTCCCTCCCCCACACCACACACGGGGGGCGGGGGGCGGGGGGGGGGGGGCGGGCGCTGTGATAGAAAGAGGCAGCAGATGAGCAGGCAGCTCTTCAAACATCTCCCTTTGGGCAGTTCCACTTCCGTGGTTTGGGAGGGCAGCTGGAGTGAGGGGTTCGGCGGTGTGGCTCAGTGGTTGAGCGGCGACCTATGAACCAGGAGGTCACGGTTCGATTCCTGGTCAGGGCACATGCCTGGGTTGTGAGCTTGATCCCCAGTTGGGGGGCAGGCAGGAGGCAGCTGATCAATGATTCTGTCATCATTGATGTTTCTATCTCTTTTTCTCTTCCTTCCTCTCTGAAACCAATAAAAACATAGTTTTCTTTTAAAGAAAAAATACATTTTATTTATTTTTTTACAGAGAGGAAGGGTGAGGGATAGAGAGTTAGAAACATTGACGAGAGAGAAACATCGATCAGCTGCCTCCTGCACGCCTCCTACTGGGGATGTGCCCGCAACCAAGGTACATGCCCTTGACGGGAATCGAACCCGGGACCCTTCAGTCCGCAGGCTGACACTCTATCCACTGAACCAAACCGGCTAGGGCTTTTTTTTTTTTTTTTTAATACTGTTTCAGCTGCTCAGTGGCTGGACCTGTGGCCTGGCAGGTGGGCTCTGCCGCGGTGGCCTGGCCGGAGTGGGCGGGGCGCCTGACTCCTCGGGCCTCCGTTGCCGCATTGGGGAGCCCCATCGGGGAACCGCGGTGGTGACGTGGCCTCTTCCTTGAGAGCTGGGTGGAGAGTGAGTGTTTGGGGAGCACTTAGCCCCACTGTGCGCCTGGGGGGTGCTCCACGTCCCGCCAGCTGTGCTGTGCGGCTGTGGGCAAGTCACTCACCCTCTCTGTGCCCCTCTCTTCACCGTTAAAATGAGGGCACTGATCATCACCCTCACAGGGTGGTTGCGGGGTTTCAGCCCAACATGGGCGCTGGGCAGATGCCAAAATGCGGCGCAGAGAACGCTCCTCGCCACGGCTCCACCAGGAAGGGGGTGCCCCTCACCAGCCCCCCCGCTGGCCTGGCTCCGCCCCTGAGAGTCCTCCGCCGCTTTCCGCCACGTGTGTCCCGGTGACCTGGGCTGTGAAGCTGGACACCAGGCAGGCCCCGGGCCCTGCACCCTCCCGGCGACCTCTGACCTCCCCTGCTCCCCCTTCTCACGGCGTCTCCCCCTCTCCTACAGCCAGAAGCTGTCGGGCGAGTACTTCCGGTACAAGGGCATCCCCTTCCCCGTGGGCATCTACTCCCCCGAGAGCATCAGCATCACGGAGAACGCCGAGGTGCAGGACGACGACATCTTCATCGTCACCTACCCCAAGTCAGGTACCTCTTTTTCCCGAGATATTTGTGAAAATGTTCAAAATATGACATTCGCCCTTTGGCATGGAGCTCTGCGAGGGTTGTTTTGGGGAACAGCTTTGAGATACAATTCACACCATCCATTCACCCATTTTAAAATATGTTTATTGATTTCAGAGGAAGGGAGAGGGAGGGAGAGAGAAACATCGATGATGAGAGAGAATCACTGATCGGCTGCCTCCTGCACGCCCCCTAGTGGGGGATCGAGCCCACAACCCGGGCCTGTGCCCTGACCGGGAATCAAACCGTGACCCCCTGCTTCACAGGTCGATGCTCAACCACTGAGCCACGCCCGCCGGGCCAGTTCACCCGTTTCAAAGTGCAGTTCTATGGCTGTCGTGTATTCACAGCTGGGCACCCATCACCACAATGAATTTTAGAACATGTCCATCACCCCAACAGGACACCGGTACCCTCTAGCCATCACCTCCCAGCCCCACATTCCTGCCCCCAAGCCCCTGGCAATCATTAATCTGCTTCTTGCCTGGGATCGCCTGCTCTGGACATTTCAAATCATCGGAATCGTACACCGCGTGGCCTCTGTGACCGCCTCTCTCACTCAGCGCCACGCTGGCCTGGTCCGCCTCCACCAGCTCCTCGCTGACGAGTACTTACCACCTTCCAATCCTTTGCCTGTAGCACAATGTAAGCTTTTTTAAAAAATATTTTTTTATTGATTCCAGAGAGGAAGGGAGAGGGCGAGATAGAAACATCCATGATGAGAGAGAATCATTGATCGGCTGCCTCCTGCACGCCCCCTACTGGGGGATCGAACCTGCAACCCGGGTATGTGCCCTGACGGGAATCAAACCCGGGACCCTTCCATCCGAAGGCCGAAGCTCTGTCCACTGAGCCAAACCGGCTGGGGCCACAGTGTGAACTTTATGCACGATTCCCCTCCTGGCACATACATCACGTGCATGCGTACACCTTTGCACAAGTATTTTTTAATATATTTTATTGATTTTTTACAGAGAGGAAGGGAGAGGGATAGAGAGTTAGTAACATCGATGAGAGAGAAACATCCATCAGCTGCCTCCTGCACACCCCCCTACTGGGGATGTGCCCGCAACCAAGGTACATGCCCTTGACCGGAATCGAACCTGGGACCCTTCAGTCCGCAGGCCGACGCTCTATCCACTGAGCCAAACCGGTTAGGGCTGCACAAGTATTTTTTTATTACGTGGAATCAACTCCAAGATACGGAATTGCTTGGTCCAAGGGCTGTGCGTTGGCAACGGCGGCGGATACAAGCACACGTCCCTCCGTCCACACGGTAGCGACCTGTCCCCCAAACAGCGGGCTGTGCCGGAGCTGCTGGGGGCGGTGTTGGCACACACCGTGCGTGTACTTAATGCCCCCGAACTGTACCCTTCAAATGGGTGCATGGGCCACCTTCACGTTCTGTGTATTCCCACACACCCACAAAAAAGGAATTCTTCACTGGCAACGGGGTGACACCTCCCAGGGGTGAAGAGAACCCCGACGGAGACAGGAGAGTGAATGCACGGGGCAGGCAGTCCTCTAGGGCTGGAGCAGAGCCGCCGGGGAAAGCTGCTGGGCGCGGGGTGAGGGGTGGCGGGCGGGGGTCGAGGGTCGGGCAGTGAGTGTCCCCGGGTCCCTGGCAGCTCAGGCCTCTGTCAATCCCCCGGGAGGCGCCTATGAAAACCCGGAGGAAAAAAAAAAAAAAAGAAAGAAAACCCGGAGGAGAAACCCCTCCTCTGTCTGCAGGGTTCCTCCAGCGCCCTCTACTGACGGATCTTGACATTGCGCTGGCGGGCAAAGGAGAAATGTTTGCGGGGCGGGCGGAGGCGGGGCGGGGGTCAGCCCCAGTATCTCAGCGCAGGGCAACGGAGAAGGGATCTGAGCCGAGAGGCAGGGCGCGGAGAACCGGCCCAGGGTGCTTGTTAGAACCCAAGGCAACATAACACTAACAAGAGGTGGTTGCTAACATCATCATCACCATCACTACTTCTGGTCGGACGTGCCTGGAGTCTCCCAGAATCCACGCCTGTGAACTGGATCCCTGATGCGGTCTCTTCCTCCTGCATGTCATTCGTGGCCCCCTCCCCCACGCAATCTGGGGGTTACTCCCAAGAAGGGGCAGTGAAAAGAGCTGAGGTTTTTTTTAAAGTCGATGCCTGGATTCAATTCCAGGTCCCCCCACCCCCCACCCCCCGCCACCATGTATTAGCGAGTCCTTCGGCCCTAATACATACACCCCAGAACCTGGGCCCAACACGTTTATTTCTCATCCTGCAAACGCCAGCCGGTCCAGGACACAGGGAGGGAAGTGTGTGTGTGCGTGTGCGTGTGCGTGCGGGGGGGGGGGGGGTAACCCAGTGGCCTGGCTCCTTCGGGCTGTGGCTCTGCCATCCTTGGGAGCCTCAGTTTCCACTGGCATCTCTGCATCCAGCCAGCAGCGGGGGGGGGGGGGGTGGGGGGGGTGGAGAAGAGAGAGTCACGTGGGAGGTTTTTATGGGCCAGGCCTGGAACGGGCCGCACATCACTGCCACCTGCATGTCCTTGGCTGGAGCTCAGTCACGTGGCCCCGCACAGCTGCAGGGGAGGCTGCGTGGTCGGTCACAGTCCCCGTAGGAAAGCGAAACGGGGTTGGATGGAGGGCTCGCCAGGCTCCGCCACCTGGGCCAGCGGCCTTATTTCCTTGAGCTGTTTCCTGCTCTGAAAATAAAGATAGCCAACTCCGCCTGGCTCCCGCTGGCTGTGAGGAAACCCGCAGCCATTTGTGCAGTAAAGGGAGCCGGGAGCCGTGCTAAACCCCATCCCGCCCCCTCGTCACCCGTCCCCACCTCCCACTCATTGGCCCACTTGCTCCCGCCAGGCACCAACTGGATGATCGAGATCCTCAGCTTAATCCTCAAGGACGGGGACCCCTCCTGGATCCGCTCGGTGCCCATCTGGAAGCGGGCGCCCTGGTGCGAGACCATCATGGGAGCCTTCAGCCTCTCGGACCAGTCCAGCCCCCGCCTCATGAGCTCCCACCTCCCCATCCAGCTCTTCACAAAGGCCTTCTTCAACTCCAAGGCCAAGGTGCAGGCGGGGGAGAGGAGGGAGGCCGGGGGCGGGGGCATAGCTGACGGATGAGGTTGGCACATAGTTATCGAGCACCTACTACGTCCTGGCCCTGACCTAGAACAGCAGTAAAAAAAATAAAAATAAATGCGAGTCCACATTCCAAAGGGAGACAGACAGGCAGAGAACAGATGGACCGAAAAAGGAAAAATCGTGAATAGGTCCAAGATGGAAAAATTCACATCGCGGAGCAGAGGGTGAGGGTTAGAGTTAGAGTGGGGGTTGCGGTTATAAGGAGGGTGGTCAGGGTGTCCCCAGTGAGAATGGCCCTTTTGAGTGAAGACCTGGGAGCCGAAGGAAGAAGGCAGCGGGGAGAGTCCCTCTGGTGGGAGTGATGTGTCTGAAGACCAGCAGGGAGGCCTGTGTGGCCGGAACCAAGTGAGCGAGGGTGGGGGGAGGAGTGGAAACGAGGTCAGGGAGGTAACCGGGCCAAAATGCGCAGGGCCGCCTTGGCTGTGGCTTTACCGGGAGCCAGACAGGAGCCGGGAAGGCTGAGCCCGCCGGGCGCCGACTCCGGTGTTCACTGGCGCCCTCTGGCGGCGAGGTGGGGAACAGCCCGCCGCGAAGGCGGCTGAAGCTGGGAGGAGGCGACTGCGGGCGAGTCCAGGTGGGAGGTGCCCGGGGAGGCAGCGGGGTGGTGGCCAGGGCGGTGAAGCAAAAAGGCTGTATTTCTAAGGTGGAACCAGGACGCTATGCTGACAGATTGGATGTGGGTGTGAGAGCAACATGAGTCAAGGGTGTCTCCAGGGCGTTCAGCTTCAGGAAGTGGGAGGATGGGGCTGTCATCAACTGAGACGGGGCGGGCAGGGAGCAGAGGTTGGGGGCAGGGCGGGGGGGGGGAGGAGGATGTTGGGGGCTCTGCTGGGGCCCATCGACGTCCAGGTGGAGGTTGCCAGCGGGCAGTGAGATAGATGAATCTGGGTTTGACAGGAGAGATCTGGGCTGGACACAGATTTTAGCAATTTGTAGAAAATAAATAGGTAGATAGGTAGGTAGATGATAGATAGATAGATAGATAGATAGATAGACAGACAGACAGACAGACGAGTAATGCAGATAGAGACAAGATGGGGACTGCAATCCGGGGGTCCCCAGGGCCCCCTCAGGCTCCCTGATTCACTAGAGGGACTCAGAGGCTGGCGAAGCTGGTAGACTCACAGTCACTGTTAGCCTGAAAGGGTGGAGGCGCGTGGGGCGGGCAGAGACGTGGCGCCAGCTTCCGTGGTCTCTCCCTGTGGCCGGGCATGAACAGCACTCAGTCCCTTCGCGATGATGTGTGACAGCAAGCACGGAGCGTCGCCCCCACGGACGCTCACGCGAGCCATGGTGCCCAGGGTTTTTGTTGTTGTTGTTGTTTTTTAATAGATTTTTATTGATTTCAGAGAGGTAGGGAGAGGAAGAGAGATAGGAACATTAATAACGAGAGAGAATCATCGATCGGCTGCCTCCTGCACGCCCCACACTGGGGATCGAGCCCGCCACCGGGGCATGTGCCCTGACTGGGAATCGAACTGTGACCTCCTGGTTCATAGGTCAATGCTCAACCACTGGGCCACGCCGGCCGGGCAGGGGTTTTTGTTGGAGGTTGGTCACATATACGTGGCTGACCACCATGTGGCTGACCTTGGTCTTGGGAATAGAGACAGTTGACAGGGAAGGACATGTCTGATGGGACTGGAGGGGGGATGTTTATCCTATCTAATAAAACCCTAATGTGCAAATCGACCGAACAGCGGAACGACCAGTCGCTATGACGCACACTGACCACCAGGGGGCAGACGCTCAATGCAGGAGCTGCCCCCTGGTGGTCAGTGCGCTCCCACAGGGGGAGCGCCACTCAGCCAGAAGCCGGGCTCATGGCTGGTGAGCGCAGCGGCGGTGGGGGGAGCCTCTCCCGCCTCCGCAGCAGCACTGAGGACCCCTCAGGGGATGTCCTCCTGCTAGAGGGTGCAGGCCGGGCTGAGGGACAACCCCCCCCCCCCATGTACGAATGCCGTGCACTGGGCCTCTAGTAGAATATAAACCTGCTAAACAGATTGGAGCCAGGTAATTGGGGCCTCGAATGCCAGGCCCCGTGGCTGGGACTCTATCCTGGGGCGCTGGGAATCCAGGAGGGCCGGGTCCTCGCTGGGTGAAGAAAGACCCCCTGCGGCTGTGTGGAGGCCGGGAGGCCAGGGAGGAGGCGGGGGCGGAGGTCCAGGCAGGAAAGGATGAGGCTGGGGCCTCGGCTGTGGGGACAGGAAGGAGGGGCAGCGTCCCTTCTCTTTGGCCCACACGCCTCACCCTGATCTCCCCCATCCTGAACTCCCTGCCTTTCTCCTCCACTCTGCGTTCCCTGAAGCCAAGCCGTCCTCCTCCTGACCCGGAAACAGCCCCCCCTCCTCCCAGCATGTGGTTGGAGGGAGCCCTTCCCGCTCTCTGGGACGAGGTGAAAGGATCTGAGCTACATAAGCTGGGAAGTCCCCTGAGCAGTCTACCCTGAGTCCTTCCTGCTGCAGGGCCAGGAAAGGAGCTCAAAGCACAGCCTCAGGGCCGGGGTGCTGGCCGTGACGGGCGCCTTCTCCCCTCTCCTAACTCCACATGCAGGTGATCTACATGGGCCGGAACCCCCGGGACGTGGCCGTGTCGCTCTATCATTACTCCAAGATCGCGGGGCAGCTGAAGGACCCCGGCACCCCTGACCAGTTCCTGCAGAACTTCCTCAAAGGCGAAGGTGAGGACGGGAAGGGGGGGCAGGGGGAGCCCCTTGTGGCCCAGAGGGGAAGAGGGACAGAGGAGGGATGACAGAGAGAGAGAGGCAGAGGTACAGGTCGTTAGGAGCCATGGAGGCAGGACACCACGAGGAACGGAGCGTGAGAGAGACAGAGGGCGCGAGGAGACCAGGAGACGGAGAGAGAACCAGAGGCGCCGACAGAAACAGGAACAGCAGGGAGAGAGCCAGAGAGACCGAGGTCCAGGGACTGCGCCAGAGACAGAGAGAGACAGAGGGACACAGGCAGACAGAGAGACAGGGAGACAGAGGGACACGGGGCATCAGGTGGAGGGGATGGGGAGGGACATCCAGCTCCGAGGGGCCAGGCCTGGGCCAAGTGGGGCTAGCCAGGCCCCTATGAGCACCCGCGGAGGCCCCGCTGCCTGGCCCTCACCCCTCCGCCCCTCTGCCCGCAGTGCAGTTCGGCTCCTGGTTCGACCACATTAAAGGCTGGATTCGGATGCAGGGCAAAGAGAACTTCCTGTTTATCACCTACGAGGAGCTGCAGGAGGTGACTCCCCCCCACCCCCGTCACCCCTCCCCCGTGCCGCCCCGCACCCCACCTGGCCCAGCACCCCCCACTTCTCCCTTCCTCTCGCCCCCCACTTCTCCCTTCCTCTCGCCCCCCACTTCCCCTCCCCTAAGGCCTCCTCCACTGTGGATGCACCAGGTACTGGGCGACAGCCGTGAACTGAACCGGGTCCCTGTGGCCGCGAGCAGGAGAGGGACCAGGACAGATAGATAAAATAGGGGCGAGGGGAGGAGAGCTGGAAAAGGGCAGGCGGGAGAGGAGGGCCTGGGCTGTGTCAGTGGCGGGATTTTAAGAAGGTGGAGCCCTGGCCGGTTTGGCTCAGTGGATAGAGCGTCGGCCTGTGGACTGAAGGGTCCCAGGTTCAATTCCAGTCAAGGGCACATGCCTGGGTTGTGGGCTTGATCCCCAGTAGGGGGCGGGCAGGAGGCAGCCAATCAATGATTCTCTCTCGTCATTAATGTTTCTCTCTCTCCCTCTCCCTTCCTCTCTGAAATCAATAACGATACATTTAAAAAAAAAAAGTGGAGGGGTTGGCCCCCAAGAGAAGACAACAGCGACCATCTAGAGGAGGAGGGGGGGCCACGGACAATCGGGGGAAAGTGTCCTGGGCAGAGGGACCAGCCAGTGCAAAGGTCCTGGGGTGAGCGTGAGTGCACTTGGTCTATTCCAAGGTCTGGATGGAGGCCCCATGGCCAGAGCCGAGTGAGTAGGGGTGAGGTGGGAAATGAGGCAGACAGTGAGGACTGTGGCTTTCCCCTGAGCAGTGGGGAGCCATAGGTGGCTTCTGAGCAGGGGAGGCCATAGGATCAACAACATCGTGTGAAACTGTGGCACGGAAAGTGAGCTTCGTTGGTGGCTGTGATCTGGAAGGAAGAGGGAAGCCGTGAACGGAAACACCCTTTGGAGTTAGACTGGGGACCCTGTCTGGACCCCATCAGACATAACCTGGGACAGGCACCCGGGAGAGAGATGCCTTCGGGCTGGAGCAATCAGGGAGGGCTTCCTGGAAGAAGAGGCCATGCAGCGTGCCTATGGAGGACGCTGGGCTTCCCGCTGGAACAATCCACAGTGAACGTGCCCAGCCGTGCTAGGTTCTGAGCGAAGGTCTGTCCTGAGAGCCCAGGAGCCTGGGAGGCTTCCTTACTCCCAGCCTGACATGTTCCCTTCGTGTGTGTGTGTGTGTGTGTGTGTGTGTGTGTGCACTTGGCGTTTCTCATCCTTGACAATACCACAGGTGTCCCCCATCTGCCCCTCTCGCCTCCTCACTTTGTGTGTGTTTTGTATTCTCCTTTCTGTCGGTACTTTTTTTTTTTTTTAATACAGAGAGGAAGGGAGAGGGAGAGAGAGAGAGAGAGAAACATTAATAATGAGAGAGAATCATGGACGGGCTGCCTCCTGCACGCCCCACACTGGGGATCGAGCCTGACCGGGAAGTGGACCGTGACCTCCTGGTTTAAGAGTCTCTGGGGAGCCACGCCGGGTGGGCCTGTCAGTCCCTTTCCTGTGGGAGGAGCCTGGGTGCCGGTGCCAGGGAAGCCGCTAAAATCTCTCAGGGCCTCGGAGGGCTCATCCTTAACGTGGCGGGAAACGCCAGCTCGCGGGGCTGTTGGCATATTGTCACCCCCTCTCCCCACCCAATCAGGTCAGAAGCCGAAGCGCTAGCATCATGTAAAGTAAGGGCGGCTGGGTCCCGAGCGAGGGCCCATCTGATTAGCAGTAACAGTAACGGCCCAGGCCGGGCACCAAACGCTGCACACGAGCCTCTCATTTGACCCCCACAAAGGGCAGGAGGTGCGCCACACGGGACCGAGCCACACAGAACGGCGCACTTGGTAATTGTACGTGGTTCGCCCCAATATTGTTAGTACCCCAGGTGTTTGTTTGTTTGTTAGTCTGAATCCTCACCCGACGATATTTTCCCATTGATTTCTAGAGAGAGTGGGAGGGAGAGGGAGAGACCGAGAGAGAAACATTGATGTGAGAGAGACACGTCGATTAGGTTGCCTCCTGTACGTGCCCTAACCAGGGCCAGGGATGGAGCCTGCAACCCAGGCACATGCCCTTGACCGGAATCGAACCCGGGACCCTTCAGTCCACAGGCCAACGCTCTGTCCACTGAGCCACACCGCGAGGGCTGTCCCTGTTTTAGAGGAGGAAATGGGGCTGATGACCCGGAGGGGGTCGGAACCTGTCCGGGCACAGGGCTCCTCCCTGCGGCCCCAGGGCTTGTATCTCTGTCGCATCCCGGTGAATTGCTATTGATGGGAAGACTCTCCTCCCCCACCCCCTCCCCAGAAGATTTCGGCATCACCCTCCCCCTCTTCTCCATCCAGCTTTATTCTCCAAACCCAAAACTGGGCCACAGAGCTCCTGGGCTGCCCCTGGGTGTGAGGAACGGCCGACATGTTAGACTTTCTGGGACGAGTCTGTGGTTCAAGAGGAAAACGGGGTGGGTGGTTATGAAACCAGGAATGACCTGGAAAGTCGGGGCTGGGGCTGGCGGGCGGCGGAGCTGACCGGAAGGCTGACCGTCAGGGCAGGTCCAGGAAGGCAGCGAGTTGGAGGGAGGACTGCGGGCCCTGGGGACCCAGATCTCAGCGCCCCCCTGGCTGTGTGACCCTGGACACGTGTCTTCCCCTCTCTGGGCCTCCATGGACTGGTTCCGGATACTGCCTCCTCTCTGCAAGGCCATCGGCACGATGGCACAGATGTACCGGTGGGGCTTGGGCCAGAGCGTGGTACACAGTAGGCGCTCAGTCCACCGTGACCTGAACCGTCATTGTCACGGGGAGGAGAGACTTGCCCTGCACCTGGAGGGGAGGTCTGCCAGGGGGAAGGGTGGCACCGGGCTTGCCTGGCAGCCCCGCGCCCAGGGCCACAGGGAGGGAAGTGCAGGGGACGGTGAGTCCCAGGAGGAGGGGGTGGGGAGCGCCTGTCCTTGGGAGTCAGGCCTGGGACGGAATGTCTCAGGGCCTCGGGAGCCACAGGGGGGCTGGGAGCAGGCTCGGGCCTGGGTGTGGGGACAGGAGGCAGGGAGGCAGGGAGGAGGCCAGGACAAGCGTCCACAGGAGAGAATCAGGCCTGACCAGTGCCGGGGCTACGGGGACACGGCGGGGACGTGGCAGAGAGAGTCCAGGCAGAGGGAAGGGGCTGATGACTGACAGGACAGGGGTGTGGGTGGGAAGGGGAGCAGGGGGGAGGCCCGGCTGGGAGTCTGGCCGTGTGACTGGGTGAATCTGGGCTGTTCTGGGCTGGGGACCTGGGGGAGGAGCAGGTTTGGGGCACAGACTGGCTGACGCCCCATTTCTAACCTGAAGGAGGATGATTCTACATAAGGTGTTGGACTACCCCCTGCTGTGACCTCTGACCCAGTCTCACCCCTTCCCTCCCACCCACAGCACCCTCCCAAATCCAAAACTGCAAAACCCCTCAGAGCCCATAGCCCAACCCCTTGGACATGGGAAAACTGAGGCAAAGACAAGTCTGGGCTGAGACTCTGACATCCAAATTCTGGGTCTGGTGTTCCTTCCTTGCCTGGGTCCCCTCCCTCCCTCTCCCCACCCCACCCCGTCCTGCCTTCTGCCTGACCCCTCTCTCCTGCCCCCAGGACCTCCCCGGCTCCGTGCAGCGTGTGTGCCGGTTCCTGGGCCGGCAGCTGGGCGAGGAGGCGCTGGGCTCCGTCGTGGCTCACTCGGCCTTCGATGCCATGAAGGCCAACACCATGTCCAACTTCTCGCTGCTGCCCCCCAGCCTGCTGGACCAGCGCCGCGGTGCCTTCCTCCGGAAAGGTACGGGACCTCCGGGGTTCCTGGCTCCCCAGGCCCCGGCCCGGCTGTGTGGCTTGGGCGTGTTACTGAACCTCTCTGAGCTCCAGCTTCCCCACTGTGACCTGGGGCGCTCCCAACAGAATGCCTTCACTGCCTCACGTGGGCCCAGGATGGACTCCACACACAGGCTTAGCACGGGCGGACACAGCAGGTGCTGGGGGTGTGCCTGTCACCCCAGGGCTACCCCCCCCCCCCCGCCTGCCCCCACCCCCAGCTGCATATGGGAACAAAAGGCCACGGCCAGCTCCGAACCACGGTAAGAAACCTGAGGCTTGCCCGACTGGCGTGGCTCAGTGGTTGAATGTCGACCTACGAACCAGGAGGGCACAGTTCGATTCCTGTCGAGGCACATGCCTGGTTGAGGCTCAATCCCCAGTGGGGAGCGTGTAGGAGGCCGCCGATCCATGATTCTCTCTCATCATAGATGTTTCTTTTTTTTTTTTCTTTTTCCTTTATTGATTTCAGAGAGGAAGGGAGAGAGAGAGAGAGAGAGAGAAAACATCAGTGATGAGAGAGAACCATTGGTCGGCCGCCTCCTGCATGCCCCCCACTGGGGATCGAGCCCGCAACCCAGGCATGTGCCCTTAGCTGGAATCGAACCCGGGACCCTTCAGTCCGCAGGCCGACGCTCTAAACACTGAGCCAAGCCAGCCAGGGCACCATCATAGATGTTTCTCTCTCTCTCTCTCCCTCTCCCTCTCCCTTCTCTCTGAAATCAATAAAAATACATTTTAAAAAATAATAATCAATGGAAAAAATATCCTCGGGTGAGGATTAGCAACAACAACAAAAAATCAATTAACCTTCCCTGGGGTGAGGATTAAGAAAAAGGAAAGGAGGGAACTTGAGGCTGGGGATCCCTTGGGGCTCGGTGGCTGCAAACCCTGGGCCCAGGGCGTGGCGCCGTGATGCGGGGAAGCAGCCCAGGGCCAGCCGTGATGGGAGCAGAGCCGGGCTGCAGGCGCCCTGCGGGGAGCGGCCCGGTCAGTGACAGGTCGCAGAGGAGGTGCCCGGGCTGAGCGAGGTGTGCAGAACGCTGGGTGGGGGTGGGGCGGGGGATGTTCTGGGCAGAGACTAAAGGGGTTCGGGGGGAAGTGGCGGAAGGTCAGGGGTCTGCTGGCGGGATGAGCAGAGCAGGGGGGGGACCCCAAGGAGGGAGGAGGCAAGAATGGTGCCCAGGGTCTGCCAGGTCCAGGCGGCCGGTGTGAGTCAGCAACCGCGGGCGGGGACGGGGCGGCGTGGAGATGGGGCGGGGCTTCCGGCCTAGGGAACCGGGTGCGCAAAGGAGGTGGGGAAGGGGGCGCCGGGCTGTCGGGGCGACGCTCCGGACGCTGCTCACTCGCACGCCCTCCCTCCCCGCAGGGGTCTGCGGAGACTGGAAGAACCACTTCACGGTGGCGCAGAGCGAAGCCTTCGACCGCGTCTACCGCGAGCAGATGCGGGGGATGCCGACCTTCCCCTGGGACGAGGACCCCGAGGCTGCCAGTCCGGACCGTGCCCCCAGCCCCGAACCCAGCCCCAGCCCAGACCAAGCCTCCGAGCACCCGCATCCGTGACCCCGAGAATAAACGCATCGCTCCTGCCCCGGCTCCTCGATGTGCGATGGCGGTGGCATGCCGCGGGCGGGCGGCAGGGGGCGCGCGAGGCCGGGCGGAGACCCTTCACCGGCACCGGGGCCTCCCGAGGGCGGGTCCTCTTCCCCACCGGGCGCACCGACGCGGTGGGTGACTCAGAAGCCCCATAGCGCTGGGCGCCTGACTTCCCAGGGTCAGGGTGCTGCGGCCTGGGCTCCTGGGTCTGAGGGAGGAGAGGCTGGGGGCCTGGACCCCGGGGTCCCCCACTAGGCTGCGGAAAATGCAAGTTTTTGGCAGGAGGCAGGTTTATTCTGAGCAGAGGGAAGAGGGAGCCCCAACAGCTAACCCCTTAGCACCCATAAAACTGTCCCAGCACCTGCCCAGTCCCTCTCCAGGGCCCTGAGCCGCTCCCCAGCAGGGGTGTCCCCACAATCTGAGTCCCTCATCATTCAGCTCAGTCCCCTGGATTGAGGTCTCTCCTGCCCTGAGCCCAGCTCAGTTGCCCACACTTCTGAGCAGGTGGGTCCCAGGGACCCCCATCGTCCCCACACACAACCCAGCGTGGGGCCCCCCCCGCCGCCAGGCCGCCCCTCAGAGGCGTTCTCACGTGGCCCGGGCGGGATGTGCAGTGTTCTGAGATCCCAGCTCATCCAGACGTCCTGCCCATTTTCTAGACTGTGACACTGAGGTCTAGGGTGGGCACGGGACTTGCCCAAGTTCCAGGATAATTGGGGGGAAATCCCTCCTCCTTCCCAGACTCTGAGGCCGAGGCACAGCACTGAGGCGGGGCTCCCAGCACGCTGTTGTCCAGTGTGGCTCTGGCTCCGGTCAGGGTCGCCCCCTGAGTCCGGCCCGGGTGGCCCAGCCCGGCTGCCGGCCGCCTCTGGGTTCCAGGGCTTTGGGTGCAGCGTCGTCTCCAAACCTCCTTCGGGTGGGGGACAGGTAGCGGAGGTGACGGCCAGGGATGAGGGGCAGGGGGCCGCCCCAGGGCTGGGGCCCGGCCAGAGGACGGGAGTCCACCTCACCCCTGGGGGCCCCCCCAGTGCCCCGCTGCCTCATCAGGGCCTTGGCTGGGGTGTCCTTGGAGCCCCAGGACTTCTTGAGCTGTGGAGGGAGAGAGGAGGAGGTGAGCGGAGGCTCCTGGGGGCTGGGTCCAGGGAGGGAGGAGGCGAGGGAGGTGAAAGCTGGAGGAGGCAAGGGAGACAGACCATAAACGGAGGAAGAAGAGCAGACGGGAGGGAGGAAGACACAGAAGAGGGAGGTGAGGGAAGGAGGGCGGGACACGGAGGGGCGGGGAGAAGGCCCCTGAGCTCCAGAACCAGAGGGAAGTGAGCAGGGAGGCCTGGGACCCCCGGAGCTCCCAAGGGGCCCGGAGGTGTGTCCCCCCAGCCGTTTGCCGCTGGGGAGGAACAGGAAGCAGCCAGCAGCCGCCCGCCCGGGTGGGGGCAGCAAATATTTGCCAAGGGAGGTGATGCTGGGTGAGGGCGGCTGAGGACCAGGTGGAGGCGAGGACCTTGGCCCTGCCCTGCCCACCCCCCTCCTCCCCTGGGACTGAGGGAGGCAATTCCTGGGCTATTTCTCCCTCACCCTCAGGACCGGCCTCTAGCTCCCACTTAGCAGGATCGGGAAACGGAGGCTGAGAGGGGGGAAAACTCACAGAGATCCTGTCCCCCAGGTCAGCCTGTTTCTCCCACATGGCTCTGCTCTGACCTTCTCAACAGCCCACTTTACAGCCAGGGACCCGGAGGCCCTGCCCAGGGTCCCCCCGAGAATTGGGGCAGGCCCTGTTGAAACCCATGTGTCTAAGCAGGGGGAGAAGGGTCCCCTCTAAGCTCATGACACTGGAATCTGGGAAGCCAGGGCATGGAGAATGTCAAAGCCCCACCTGGGAGGCAACCAGGGCTGAGTTCCATTCCTCCCGGTGCCTCAGTTTTCCCACCTGTGAAATGGACGGATGGATGGAGAGATGTAATGACATCCGCCTCCTAGGATTGCGGCAAAGGTTGAATTTAACTACTTCTGTGAAAGCGCTTGACCCGGGGCCCGGCACACGGGAAGGCGCCCGGGAAAGACCGCTGTTTCACCCTTGGCAAGTTACTTAACCTCTCTGGGCCTCAGCTTTCCATCCGCAGCAATGCGCATGGTAAGCATCTTGCCTCGCTGACCTGGGATGAGGATGTTGTGAAATAAATTCCATTTGGGGAATTGAGTGTTAAGAGCGGATATTATTCTATTTCATTCTATCGACTCCTTGTCCCAACCAAACTGAGGAGGAAGCTACCGCTCAGCCCATTTCCTAGATGAGAACACGGAGGTTCAGAGAAGGCCAGTCCCCGCCCCCCACCCCCACCCCGGTTCTCACGGCCGTTATATCACACCAGGATTCACACCCAGGGCTCTTGGGGTCTCTGCTCCATGCCACCCGGCACTCCCCTGCCCAGCACACAGTGTGGGTTCAGGAAACACAGTGTGATGAGAAACTCAGGTGAGCAGCTTGGCTTCCCTGCCTCCCGGGGGCCAGGCACTTAGTAGGCCTTCAGAAAACAGAGTAAGGGCCCTTGAGCCCGACTGTCTGACCTTGAACAAGCAAGCAGCACCTTCTTCCCCTTTCGTGGCCTTAGCTGCCCCCACCCTCCACCAGCTGTTCCATGTTCCATTCTCAGGTGGCCAACAGGTCTCACCTCGTTGTCACCGTCACTGGAGTCCGACAGCTGGGACAGGCGGCTCAGGTCCCACAGGGAGCGGCTGGGCCGGGCTGGAGGGCCGCTGGCGGGCCGGGCGCGCTGGATGCTCCGCAGGATGTCGCTGAGCGCAGGCCCCGGGACGGCCTGGGTCTCCCGCTGCTCTCTGTCTAGGACTCGGCAGGCGGCCAGGCGTTGGGTCAGCGGTGACACGTCAGGCAGCGGCGGGGACACGGGGGCCACGGAGTGGCGGCGGGCCACGCTGTGCGGGCTGCGGGCCAGCTGCAGCCCCCCCAGGGTGCTGACGAAGGGGCCCGGGGCGGGCGCCGGTGGGAGTGGCCAGGAGGCCGCGTACAGTGTCCGGAACTCGCGGCTGAAGGCGTCGGCGATCTCCCCCGTCAGCAGGGTCACCAGGCCGCGGTGCAGGCGTGCGTCGCTCCATGTGAAGCTGGGGGCACGGAGGGGGGTGGGGGTCAGGACCTCTGCGCAGCCCGAGATCCAGTCCCCATCCCCCATCCCCGACTGGACTGCAGGAAAATCGTGCCGCCCTCTGGCCTCAACATCCCCCTCTGTAGAATGGGACCACCTACCCTGTGAGGACAACACATTAAGAAAGTTAAATTATCATCCTAACCGGTTTGGCTCAGTGGATAGAGCATCAGCCTGCGGACGGAAGGGTCCCAGGTTTGGTTCTGGTCAAGGGCATGTACCTTGGTTGCAGGCACATCCCCAGTGGGGGGTGTGCAGGAGGCAGCTGATAGATGTTTCTCTCTCATTGATGTTTCTAACTCTCTATCCCTCTCCCTCCTCCCTGTAAAAAATCAATAAAATACATTTTTTTAAAAAAAAGGAAGTGAAATTATCATCTGAACTCAGACTTGACTCTAAACCTGGGCTCTGCCGGTTCCCACTGGGCTCTGCCTCGGTTTCCCCCTCTGAGATGGGGTTCCTTTTCTGACACCCACGGGGACTGTTTTGAGACTCGGCTGCTCCCTGTAATGACCCCCATTTGTGAAGCACTGGCTGTGTGCCAGGCTCCGGCTGCGCCTGCTCCGTGTGCCCGTTCACTCAGCTGGGAGATGGAGCTGAAACACAGGAAGATTCGAGCGAGAGAACACGGGTCGAGCTCCCTGCACGGTGCCCAGCCCGTGCCCAGCGCTACAGGCCTGGGATCTGCGGTGAGCCGAGCCCTTCCCAGTCCTGCCATCACAGTGGTTGCTATCTAAAGCACTGGTCTTGCCCTGGCTGGTTTGGCTCAGTGGATAGAGCGTCGGCCTGCGGACTGAAGGGTCCCCGGTTCGATTCCTGTCAAGGGCACATGCCTGGGTTGCGGACTCGATCCCCAGTAGGGAGGATGAGCAGGAGGCCGCCGATCAATGATTCTCTCTCATCATTGTTGTTTCTGTCTCTCTCTCTCCTTCTCCCTTCCCCTCTGAAAGCAATAAAAAATAATATTTTAAACACTGGTCTTGCACACAGCAGGTGCTCAATAAATGCCCTCTTCGGGATTAAATACACCTGAGCTCTAATTCTGGCTCTAGGGCCTTGGACACGTCACATTCTCCTCCTGAGCCTTGGTTTGCTCATCTGAAAAATGGGCTGGCACGGGCACTCGGCAGGCGCAGCACCCAGCCCCCAGCAGAGCCGACGACTGAGTGGCCAGGGCGGTAAAGGCTGGGCCAAGCGTTCTTACCTCGGGGGGTGGCTATGACCTCGCTCCCTGGCTGGTCAGCGGGCCAACCTGCCCCTCCGATTGTGACACCCTCCCCCACCCAGGACCTCACCCCCAGAGTGGCCAGTGGAACCCTAAGGGATCTGTGAGGTCACCCCATTCCGCTCCACAGAGACCCGTGGGGCAGCAGCCGCTGGCTGGTCTCTGTCCCGGGAAAGCTTCCGAGACCCTGAGGCTCGAGACCGCGGTCACGACCAAGCTCCTGAGAGGGACACGGAGGGTTGGGACCCAAGGACACGGAGCTGCTGGCCCTGGGAGGCCGGAGCCAGGGGCAAACGTCTCGTGGGCATGCGGCGGTCCCCGAGCAGTTCCGGGCGGCCCCCGGAGCCCACCGCCCCGCTCGGGCCCTGTCGCCACCGCCAGGCCACCGCGGCCCTCGGCGGGCTCCTGCTTCTGCTGATGGCTCTGCCCCCCGGCACGGCCGGCGCCAAGGACTGCATGTTCTGTGAGCTGACCGACTCCGCCGACTGCCCCGGCATCCCCATGGCCTGTGGCGACGAAGAGGCGTGCTTCATCGGCCAGGGGACAGCCCAGGACCTCGGCCCCGTCATCAACAAAGGCTGCGTGGGATCCGAGGAGTGTGGCCGCCAGGAGCCCGTCACCTACCAGGGCGTCACCTACAGCCTCACCTCCAGATGCTGCGACGGCGACATGTGCAACGGGGCCCCCACCCCCGCAGGCGGCCTGCGGGCGGGCGCCACCACTGGCCTGGCGCTGGGCGCGCTGCGGCTGCTTCATGGGCCGTGACTGGCGCGGAGGGCAGGACCCGGGACTGGTCTCGGGCTCTGCTGCTCCTCGTGCCCTGCCTCCTCCCCCTTCCCCCCGTCCAAGGCCAGGAGCCCCAGACAAACCCCCGTGGCCCTGGCTTCCTCCGTTCCAGGCTGTCCCCCAGGACCCAGGGCTCCGCCACGCCGGAGCCTGACCTAGCGGGGGGGCGGGGGGGGGGGGGGTCCGCGCCCCGGGTCTGGCTGTAACATTGTGCTCATTGGTTCTAAGACGCGATAGCGTTTCACAGTTTGATCAGGATGCCTCCTCTCATTGTGGTCCCTTAGCGTCGATGACACCCGGTCAAAATCATATTAATAAACAACAGCTGATGGGTATGAGGCCCTTCTGATGCTCCGTGCCAGGGACCCTTCTCCCACCGAATCGCATGTGGCGCTGGGAAGGCAGGTTCCCTCGGAAACATTCCAGTCCTGGCCCTGGTGGTTCTCTAGGTGTGGTCCCCGACCAACCAGAACTTGCTGGCAGTGCCAATCCTCGGGCCCCAGCCCGAGCCGGCTGGATGGGGGTGGGGTCCAGAAATCGGGGTTGTAACCAGTCCTCTGGGTCCGCCTGAGGCATGTTCCAGGCCACACAGCAGGGTCTTTGGCAAAGGTGCTCAACAGGAGATGCTACCGACATCTGCTGGGCGGAGGCCAGGGCTGCAGCCGGCAATGCCGGGAGCGCCCCCCCCCCCCCCCCCCGGGGGCGGGGGGGGGGGGGGCGCCAGCGGCCCCAGATGTGAGCAGGACCTCCGTGGGGAAACCTCACTCTAAAGCAGGGGTGGGAGACCTTTTTTCTGCCAAGGGCCATACAAGATTCTCCATATAAAAATTAGCCCGTCCCGTCCCCTGTGGCTCAACAGTTCAGCGTCGGCCAGGAGGTCCCGGTTCGATTCCCGGTCGGGGCACAGGTCTGAGTTGTGGGCTCAGGCAACGATTTGGTGCTTGGTGTGCAGGAAGCAGCCGATCAAGATCAGTGATTCGCTCTCATCACTGCTGTTTCGATCTCTCTCTCCCTCTCCCTTCCTCTCTCTCTAAAATCAGTAAAACCATATATATTTTTTAAATCAGCCTGCTAGCCCGGCCGCCACGGCTCTGTGGTTGAGTATTGACCTATGAACCAGGGGGTCACAGTTCGATTCCTAGTCCAGACACATGCCCGGGTTGCGGGCTCGATCCCCAGTGTGGGGCGTGCAGGAGGCAGCCGATCAATGATTCTCTTTCATCATTGATGTTTCTCTCTCAGCCTGCTATATTTGGTCAAACATTTAATTAACTCTCCCCTAATGCCTTGTGCAAGGCAGGGCCAAACCAAATGATTTGAGAGCCTTCTAGGGCCCGAGAGCCGGACGCTCCCCACCCCTGCCCTAAAGTCACTAAGCGTGCCATTCTAGTGAGCAGGGGGCACAGAGAGGTGAAGTCAGTTGCCCAAAGTCACACAGCCAGTAACTGGCAGAGCTAGGATGTAAACTGAGGCCATCTGTGCCCAGCTCCCTGCCCACCCCCCCATGCTGTGACCCAACGAGGTGGTTGCTCATTATCCACGCTTTCCACAGAGGAAACTGAGGCTCAGAGTTGGGGAGGCCCAGGGTCGCAGAGCCAGGGCCCAGGGCTGGTCGGACCCCAAAGAGAGCAGAGGGGGGCCATCCGACGGTCCGAGGACCAAGCCATTGGCACACCAGGTCTCATTCCTTCCCAGACACTCTGAGAGGTGGCATTGGGGAATGGACTACAGGCTCCCCCAGGCCCTGCCCCCACCCAGGCCACCTGGGATGCCAATGCAGGCCCGGCCCCCCGGTTTAGAAAGTCCTAGGCACACACTGCAGGCCCCGTTCTCCAGAGAGGAAGCAGGTCAGGGAGGTGAAGACTCCCCCAGGCCATCAGCCAGGCCAGCAGCAGGCCCAGGCGGGCGCCAGGCCTGGCTCCCACCCCAAGCCCGGTCCCAATGACAGCCCCTCTCCTGGCAGGTGTTCAGACCCATTTCACAGATGAGGAGCGAGCGGCTGGGAGGGGATCCGCGTGCTCGGAGACTGGGGTGAGGGCTGGGGACGGGACGCGGGGTAAGGGCTGTACCTGTAGGACCCCGAGATGACCCTCTCGCCGTCCAGCAGCACGAACTTCTCCCGCACCCCGCCCGTCACCTGCCGTCGCCAGCGGCTCTGGAAACTGCAGCCCCGCACGATGCGAATGTCCAGGTTCTGGGAGGTGGAGGGGGACACACAGCCTTGCTGAGGCTGACCTCACAGCCTTCCACTTGGGGGTTCCTACGGGCTGGCCCCCCAGCACTTTGTGGAGAGCCTGTCCCAGCTTCCCCAGGGCCACCATTCGTGGGATTCAGGGTTCCCCCAACTCAGAGGGACCCTGTGGGAAGGCCCACCTGCTTTCCCCAATGCCACGGGCACCAGATCCCAGGGAACCCTCTCTGCTGGCACCAGCCTCGCTGGCCCAGGACCCCGGGGACGGGTCTGCCTCCGCTGCCCCCCACACCAGGGGATGGGGACTCAGGTCCCTTCCGCCAGGCCCTACCTCAGTGGCCCAGGGGTTCACGCCCAGCTGCTGGGCCAGCGTCAGGAAGGCAGGCAGCTGCTGGCGGTCCAGGAGCAGGTAGACGGGCACCCAGCGGCGCGTGGCAGCATCCACCATGTCCAAAAGCAGGTCTGGGTCGGTGAATATGTCCATGACGACGGCCACCAGCTGGGGGCGGGGAGAGGGGCTGTGGATAGAGCCTGGGGCTTGGGGGACCCTCAGAAGGTGGGGCCCTGGCGGTGAGATGCTGGGGGGCTGGTTAGGGGCCGGCCTCTGTGGGATGTTCACACAGTGTCTGCACGTGAATAACGGGCAGAACTCCCTGGAGCCCCCAGGCCCGGCTGTGCCACTGTCATCATGTCAACAATGGTGAGCGGGGTCCCCGAGCTGGGATGTTACCCAGTGGCCCTGCTCCAGGCATGTGCAGCGCAGTGCACTGTGGGAACCTGCACACCTGGGTCCTGGGGGCGCCCTGGAGCCAGGGGCGGCGGGGGGGGGGGGGAGGTCGGGGAGAGCTGAGATTCTGGGTCAGCAAGGGGAGCTCTGGGGCTGGGGGCTGCCGGGGACCTGGGTCTTACAGGCAGAAGGTGTGGTGATGAGCCCTGAGCCCTGATTCCTGGTTCAAGTCTCTGCTTGGCCACTCCAGGCGAGAGACCTCACATCCCATGCCTGTTTCCTCATCTCCTAACTGGACGTAGTGAGTCCCAACCTCACAGGGCCCTTGTGAGAATTTCACGTTAACCCAGGTAAGGTACTTGGCGTGGGAACTGGCAAACACCAAACCTTTCAAATAAAAACGGGCCGGCCAGGGGGCTGCAGGGGAGACATCCGGGCCCTCCCTGGGGGCGGGGGAGGGGAGGGTGGATGACTGAGATAAGAGGGATCATAATTAGGTCCAAGGGGCATGGATGTCTAAGGGCACCCAGATCTTGGCTGAAGATGGGGCCCCTCATATCTAAGAGGCTGAGGGTGGGTCTGGGGGTGTGAACCTGACAGTTCCCGGGGGCCCTGGGTGAAAATGCCCTGGCCCGGGGGACGGCGCTCCCAGGCGGGGAGCTGCAGTGAGGACGTCTGGGTCTGGGGAATGGACTGCAGGCCCCCCAGGCCCTGCCCCCACCTTGCAGGCGGCCTGGATTTCCTGGCGCACCAGCTCCTTGAGGGGCGGGTGGCCCTCGCCGGGGGGCTGGGTGTACAGCTGCGCCCGGGTGATGCCCTTCCAGCGCGAGTCCTCCGGCCAGCCCAGCCGCAGCACGGGCACCGGCTCCTCCGACTGCCCCGGCCAGTAGGTCAGGCTGCCGGGGTCCCCGCCGGCCACGGCTCCCTCCGCGCCGCCGGGCTCCTGCTTGGCCGCCGTCCAGTCCTCGGCCGCCGCGGCCAGGCCCTGCAGCTCGGCCCCGCCCAGGAAGGGCCGCAGCCCCTCGCGCTGCACACACGCCTGGAAGGCCTCGGCGCCCTCGCTCAGCAGAGCCTCGAGCGCCAGCCGCTGGCCCTCGGAATACAGGAAGCCCGGGCTGGTCTCCGTCAGGGGCGGCTCCCCGGCCGCCGACGCCACTCCTTCCAGTGCTGCCAGCTGCGAGGCCGCCATGGGGCCCCCGGGGCGGACCTTGAGGCCCGGCGTCTGAGGGTGTGGCCGTCTCCGAGGCCCTGACCATCAGGGGCTCCTTTCAGGCTTCCGATGCCAGGCTTCCAGGGCCGCTGAGGAATCCGGTGGCCCCCTGTGCTGTCCTGACGATCAGACTGCGCACATGACCGCCCGCCCGATGCTGCTCAGACCGACTGCCCGCCAGCCTGCAGCCGCCATGGCTGGCCGGCCATCCGACCTTGCTGTCAGCTGTCTGATGATCTGGCTGCCCCCACAGGTGGTCCTGCATGTGGGTTTGGCTGAGTACCTGGCACTGTCTCCACACCCGGTGACCTGTCAGCTGCCCATCTCTGCTCCAGCGCACCACAGCCTCCAGCCTGCTGGCCACACGATGCCCCGGCGGGCCCTCCCGCTGGCTCAGGCGTGGTCAGGCTGACCACCTACCTGCCCTGGCCCAAGGCCCACTACTGCCTGACTATCTCTAGGCAACAGGCTGCCTGCCTGGCTGCAACCACCTGAACGTCTCTCACCAAAGGGAGAGCGGGCTGCCTGTGTGCCCCGGGCCGGCAACACGTCTAACCGAGCCTCTGGCCTCTCTTGGCTGGAAGACCAACAGGCTCAGTATCTGACCACCCGGTGGAACTCCCAGCTGTGTCCAGGGGATGCTTCGCCCGACAGCTGGCCGGCTAGCTCACAGCTCTCACCGGCTGACCATTCTGTTTCCTCCTGAGCCCGGGAGAAATGTACTCCAGCCCTCAGCCTGGGCATCGCCCTTCCCAGCCAGGGAACTAGGTCTCCTCGGGGGATGGGCCTTCACTCCCGCTCAGGCTGCTACAGTGGAGGAAGCGCGCCACAGGGGGTCTCATTACCATGGAACCCCCCCATGACCTCCTCAACCCCTCTAGCCCGAGGGCAGCCTCGACGGGGCCACCGCTCCTGGGACTGGGTGCCCTGCCTGTCCTCTGATCTCTGCTGATCCCTTTGGGGCCTGAATTCCACTGTCTCCTGCTAGCTGACTGCACACATGCCTAATCCAGGTTGGACAAGGACCACTCTACATCATCTGAGGCTCCTGACCCAGCCTGCGGACCCCAATTTGGGCAACCCCGCCTTCCAATCCCAGCACCCAGATGCCCCCTTCCTCCAGGGCACAGCGACTAGCCCTGCAAGAGAAAGAAGAGGAATAAATCTAGGTCCCCTCTCCCTCCTGTCCCAGCCAGCTCGCCACCCCCTCCCCCTCCTCTTGCCTTTTTGGGAGGACAATATAATCCGGGTCTTCAAACCTGAGCTGATTTCTGCTTCTTCCTCCGGCAGACTGGCCTCATTCATCAGGCTTCACCCTGGCATCCTGGGAACCCAGCCCCTTGTGTAAACACAGGGAGGGCCCACGCAGGTCCCAGGGGAGGCCTGGGGTGTGGGGCCCAGGGTATAGGAGGTCCCAACCCGTGAGCACTCACCAGGTTGCTTCCCCAGAGGCCAGAGGCCCGCCAGACTCAGGTTTCAGGAAAGGGGGTGCCTCACCTGTCCCCATAGCAGCCCCACCTCCACACTTCCCTATCCAAGCCCGCCCAATATCTTTAGCGCGGGGGAGGGGAACACGGGTCCTTTAAGAGGGGTGTGGCTAATCCCAGGAAGCAGGTGCTGGAACACCTGACACCTGGCTCTTGGGAAGGAGGCGCGGCTTCCGCAATAGTGGGCTGCAAGGGTCCAACAGGTGGAGGCCCAGAAGCAGAGCTGGGCACAGACCTAGACCGCCAGAGGGCGCCTGCAGGCTGAGGCGGAAGGAAGGCTGGTGGAGGAACACCTGGACGGAGGCGGGGCTAGTCTCCATGGAGACCTGCGCGGGTGTCCAATTCCCCCAAACAAATGCCTTCTGGCCCACAGGCTCACCTCCCAACTCCATCCCCCAATAACACACAAGGGCCATCAGCATCCAAAACCTTTTTAATAATATGATAGGATTTAGGGTTAGTTTTTGTAGCCGCGGCTGGCCCGGCGTCCTCTTGCACGCTCGAACTTCCGGCCCTTGGATCGCACGTAGGGTCTGTGGGGAAGAGAAAGGTCAGGGCCGATTGTTAGCTGGGAACTCCGCCAGAGATGCTGCCTCCGACAGACAGAGCAGCACAGGACACCAGGAGGGCCTCAGTAGTGATACCAACCGGGCTGCTGGGAAAGCCTGGCAGTGCAGGAAGCCAAGATGGCAACGTGGGTGGTGAAGCCAGCACCAGGCCCTGGGGGAGTCAAACTGAGCCCGGAGGCGGGGTACAATGCAAACCCCACCTGGGAGATGCCAACTCAGCCTAAAACAGCTTGGAGTCTTGAAGGCAAGTGGGTAGGGGAGGCGGGGAGCTGTGGGGAGGCCTGAGGCTGGCTGGTGGGGGAACAGAAGCATGGCAAGGTCTAGACTGCACTGCGGCAGTCAGGTCTGAGGCACAGGCTGGCATACTCACTTGGTGTGGCTGTGGGGGGTTCCTGGGGCCTTGCCGAAATGCCTGTACACCTCGCGGCCCTTGCGAGGACCTGGGGGAGGGAAGGAAGGGGCAGGTCAGGCAGAAACCCAGCACCCAGAGCTCCGGGGTTCAGCCTGATGGGGAGGAGGGGTGGGGAAGTCCAGTCTGTCAGCAGTCACACTGCTCACACCCCTTACACGGGGACTAGGCCCCACCATGGGGACTAAGCATCGCTCACCAGAAAGCAAGACAGTGCCACAGCCCTTGGGGGAGTCCAGGGCCAGCTGGTCGAAGGTGAGAATCTTGCCCCCAGCCTTGAGGATGCGGCTCCGGGCACGGCTGCTCACACGAAGGGCACACACCTGGGGACACAGGGGACAGGTCCAGTCAGAGCCCCGCCCCTGCATGGCCACCCAGGGGCTGCTGGGACTTACAGTTCACTGCCACGGCCCCACAGAGGCCTGCTGCTTGCTCAGGCCTGTAACTAACTCCCTTTGGAGGGAGCAACCCGAGTGCACAACAGCTGTTTTTATCACTTTGCTTCCAGCAACTCTTTTGAGAATGCAGCAATTCAAAGCCATTCCGCCTTAAGGAACCTGAGGCATAAAAAGATTTAGGGCCTCAGTGGATAGAGCAGTGGCCCTCAGACTGAAGGGTCCCAGGTTTGATTCCGGTCAAGGGCACATGGCTGGGTTGCAGGCTCAATCCCCAGCGTGGGGAATGCAGGAGGCAGCCAATCAATGATTCTCCCTCATCGTTGATATTTCTATCTCTCCCTCTCCTTTCCTCTCTGAAATCAATAAAAAATATATTAAAAAAAGAAAAAAGGCTTAGCACTTTGTTCAGAGGTGACAGAGAAATCTAGACTCGAACCCAGGTTGTCTGGCCCAAGATCCAGCACTGTCAGCAGCGCCCCAGAGGGGCTTGCCCAGGGATGCAGGACTTCACCCCCACTCAGAGCCCCTCCCCACTCACCTTCAGTTTGGGCACCTCCTGGATTCTCACGTCATCAGTTATAGTCCCTACAACCACGGCGGTTTTGCCCTCCCGGCCAGGAAGCTTCATCTTGCGGATCTTTGGAGGAGGAGATACCCATTAAGTCCTGACTGGGGTTTGAATCCAATCCTGCAGCTTCAGGCAACCAAGGACCAGGACAGCTGGCCCTAAACCCACCCCTAAGCGTCTCTCAAACTAGCCTGTGCTAGTTTCAGGTTCAAGCAGATTCTCAACAGACCCCACCCAGGAGGGTTCTTGACATTTAAGACTTGTGTTCCGTGACTTGAAGCCTCAGGATGATCTCATGAAGCCACCCCACCGCACAAGGAGAAGGAAAACAAGGCCAAGCAGCCAAGCCATTTGAATTGAACTATAACTTGAGGGTCAGAGCGCCAAGCCCACCCTCCTTCCCAGAGCCCAGATCCTGACACAATCCAGTTGCTCCCCAGGCTGGCTATGTCCCCCCAGCAGCCCCTCACCATCCGGGAAAGGGACAGAGGCGGCCGGTTGGTGCGACTCATGAACAACCTCTTCAGCACCACTTGGTTGAAAGTGGAGTTGGTTCTTCTGGCCAGAAACCTGTATAGCTGGAGGGAAAGGGAAAAGGGGGAATGTGAATTTCCAGGCCATGCCCCCCTCCCTCTCAACTTCCTAAGGGCAAACAAATGACTTCTGGCTTTCCCCTGTCTCAGTGAGCTCCAGGGAGAGCTAGCCCAGGTCCATCCTGGCCAGGGCCCCCACCCCCCAGCTGTATACAGCACAGAAGCTGGAAACATTGAACTTCCAGAAGCTCTGAGACATGAGCCCGGCTGGCAAGCCCCTGGGAGGAGCCTGGGGAGACACTAGAATGGAAGCCCTGGACATTGCAGGTTTGGGGTGGCCCTGCCCAAGTGTCACAGGCCCCAACCTCACCTTGACCAGCAGCCTTAGGTAGATGTCCTGGCTCTTGGGCTCCTTGCGCCGAACCTTTCGGTCTTTGTTGTGGCGGATGTCGACTCCCTGCAGGGCGAAGGGGAGGCCATAGACCCCATTGTGATCTGCACGTTACTCACCCCATGAACATCCTCAATGACTACTTCTCTCCCAGAGAGAGCCAGAGCCCGGGCTCTGCAGGGACAACAAATCCCAGGTCCACCCCTGGGAAAGTCGCTTCAACTCTCTGGACTTCAAAGGACTCCCCTGTAAAAAGGGGCTCACCGTGCATGCAAAGCCTTTAGCGTGACACCCAGCACCTCGTGAAGTTTTAACACAGTAGCCACATTAACTCAGTCAACATTTTTATTTCTTTGTAAATTGACTTTTTCAACAACACGCTTAAGTTCTGAATGCTGCTCCCACGCTTGGAGAATGGCCGGAAACATTCACACCAACGGCAGGCGCTAATAACGAACCTTTACTGAGAAGGTTCCCACTTTAGCGTTAAGAAAACTCGGGAAGGCCCACCATTCCCACGACTCCCCCCGCCTGTTTTCGTGGTTTCCTTTCCAGACTGTTATGAATTGTGAAGAACGACTTGACAGCTCTTATGCACAAGTGTATGGTGAGCACTTCACACAACTTCTTCCCAAACCAGAACCCGAGAGGCGGGATTACTGTGCGCCCATTAACAAGATGGAGCAAGTCGGGCACAGGCTGGGAAAGCCAGATCTCAGGGCGGGCAGGGACCCTAGACTCCGCACGGAGGCCTGCCTGTTCCAAAACCCGGGTACGGGACGCTCGACAACCCCCAGAACCCAACTTTTCAGGTTGGGGTGTGACAGGTCCGGGCAGGGGCAGCTAAAGGCCGGAAACTGAATAGCTGTGGGACCAGCGCCTAGAATCCAGGCTCCACTTCCCGGCATTTTGACCCCGGTATCACTTAGCCACCTCGTACAATTCGGGCATCTATTCAATGGGAGCTATAATGGAAAAATACGGGAGGGGTGGAGGCTGCTATGACTGACGCATCCCTGCTCTTCGGGGGCCCCTATATAGCCCCGCCACCACGGGAATCCCCTCCTTCGGACACCCCCAGGGCCCGTGCCTTCTTCTGGCGCGCCCCCAGCCCGAAACCGCGGTGGATGGAGGCGGATGGCCGAGCCCCAAACGCCTCAAAGCGCACTCACCATGATGGCGCCTTCTGCTCCACCAGGTCCGGAAAGAGAGAGCGGAGCCGGGTGGGCGGGGAAAGCCTGCAGCTAGCGGCGCCTGCGTGACGTCACACTAGCGCGACCCGGCACTCTACGGCGACTAGGGCTTCTCTATGGTGACTCGGACTGACGGCTAGATGGGCGCTTCCGGAATAAGGGCGGGGGGACAACCAAAGAGAAAAAAAGGGCCAGCACGTCGGGGGCCTCTCTGGCCCTACCCAGACCCTGGTCTCGATGCTCTTCCGGAAGAAAGGGATCTGGGAGCAAGACAGCTGTCGCGCGGACCTGGGAGGACTGGTCGCGCAGTGACTCTCTGGCCCGAAGCCGACAACCTCTCTGTGACTTCAGGAGGACTGGGCGGGCCGAAAGTTGGAGATGAGGAGGCGGGGCAGGAGGGGCTAGTCTAGACCTCTGGGAAACCTCTGACTCCGTGCTCGGGTCATTTCCTTATCAGACTGCCTTATCTCGTGTTGGTACTTCCAGGCGCGGCCGCAGCTTAGGAAAGTCCTACTTGAGGTCTAATCCGAGATCTTCCTGCTGCAGCCCAGTCTATAGCAGCCTGCATTTTTACCTTTTAGGTTTCGCTTCTCCCTCTGCCCCCAGGGGGCCCTTCCCTGATCCCTCTTCAGCCTCCGCCACCTGGGGGCTGCTTTTCTCAGCCAGAGAGATTCACATGGCCCAGCGGGTTCGCTGTGAGGGATGTGCACGGTACTGGAGCGCAGAGGAGGCACACTGAGGTCTCTCGGGCTTGGGGGTGGAGTAGAGAGAGGGGATGGGTAAAAAAATTTCTGAGAGGGGAGGAGAGACTTAGAGGGAGACAGAGATTTAGAAGGGAGAAGGAAGAGAGACCCAGAAGGGTAGTGGACAAACACTGACTTTGGGGGGCGGGGGGGACCTAGAAAGAGGCGGGAAATGGAGATCCGGGGAGGAGCAGAGACATAGAAATATTAAAATTCCAATAACAGTGTGATTTTGGGCAAATCATTTAACTTCTCTGTGCCTCACTGCCCTTATCTACAAAAAGGGGGTGACAATAGGCCTGGCACATAGGATGTTATCCAGCGTTGTATAAGTTAGTAAAAATGCATAGGACAGTGCTTCCCACATTATAAGCGCTCAATAAAAATTAGGCCCTGGCCAGTTTCCTCAGTGGTTAGAGCGTCAGCACGAGGACCAAAGGGTGGCAGGTTCGATTCTCAGTCAAGGGCACATACCTCGGTTGCAGGTTCAATCCCCTGGCCCCCGTTGGGGCGCAAGTGGGAGGCAACCAATTGATGTGTCTCTCTAGTATCTGTGTTTTTCTCTCTCCCTTCCTCCTCCCTCTCCCTCTCTCTAAAAAATCAGTGCAGCCCTAGCTGGTTTGGTTCAGTGCATAGAGCATTGGCCTGCAGACTGAAGGGTCCGGGGTTTGATTCTGGTCAAGGGCACACACCTGGGTTGTGGGCTCGATCCCCAGTAGGGGGCGTGCAGGAGGCAACCAATCAATAATTCTCATCATTGATGTTTCTCTCCCTCTCTCCCTTCCTCTCTGAAATCAATTAAAAAATATATTTAAAAAATTTTTAAATAAAAAAATCAGTGGAAAAAATAGCCTCAGGTGAGGATTAAAAAAAAATTAGGCTCCACCCCTATTTATTGACTGGCCCTTAGTAGATGAGACAAGGAACTGGTTGGGGCAGTGAAAAAGCTGACCTCTCTCCTCCTTTCTCAGAAAGGCCCTTCCTCATGGGCTCCACACACATCCAGCCTGGCCTCCTGTCGTCTGCCCTCGGTGCTCCTACTTACTCACTTCTCCTCCACAGCGCCCGAGGCCAGGCTGAACCGTGAGGCCTGACTCCTTACCAGACCACCCTCCCATGGCCTCCGACCCAGGACCAGGGTCTTGTTGATAACACAGCAGAGGGCTGGCCGATGAATGGACACCTCGAAGCAGCAGGTAAGGCTCTATCTGAAGTCCAGATCACCAGACCCTGGGATGGTTTCCTCTTCCTCCTTGTCCCTCCCTGTTCCCTCATCTCTGTAACCTGGTCTCTGTCTGTGAGTCCCAGCCTCTTGGGTCCGTGTGTCTGCTTTTCTGTCTGGGCCCCAAGCCCAAGTGCTGTGTTTCCCTGTCTCTCCATCTTACTGGGTGGGTTTCTGTCCCTCTCTCTCTGGGCCATCCTTTGGCAGGCATGTATCACCTGGTGCTGCTGCTACTCTGGGTTGAACACAAGGTACATGGTTGGCAATAAATGAACTCCTTCCTCCATTCATCTCATTCTGGAAAGCAAGCTCTGTCCCTGTCTCCTTTAGCATGTGCCTTTCTCTCTACCATTCTGTCTGTTTCTACATCTCCTCATATTATTCTTGCCCTGATTTCCTTCACCTTCACCAGATCTTTGCCTCTCTCTGTTTCTGTCAACATCTTTGCTTTCTGTCTCCTGGTCTCAGTTCCTCTCAGCCTCTGAGCCTTCAGTATTCTCTCCCCTGGCCCTAGCCAGTTTGGCTGAGTGGATACAGTGTCAGCCTGCAGACCGAAGGGTCCTGGGTTCTATTCCCTGTCAGGGCACATGCCCAGGTTGCGGGCTTGATCCCCAGTGCGGGGCCTGCAGGAGGCAGCCGATCAATGATTCTCTCTCATCATTGTTGTTTCTATCTCTCTCCCTCTCCCTTTCCTCTCTGAAATCAATAAAAATATATTTTTTTAAAAATATTCTCTCTCCTGTTCACCCCTGGCCTAGTGGTCTCACAGATACTGTATCTCCCATCTTTCTTCTGTGTCATGTAACTGGGTCACTCACTAGGCGGAAGCTTATGTCATGCACCACTCTGGTTTGGGCCCAAGGTAAATAGTTGGTGACATTTTAAAACGTTGACATACAGTATTACATGAATTTCAGGTGTAGATATTACAAAATGATCACAAGTCCAGTTACCACCTGTCACCCTGCAGAGTTAATACAACATATATTGACCATAGTCCCCATGCTATACAATATATCCCTATGGCTTATTAATAATTTGTGAGTTAATGAGCCTCTCCTCCCTGGTTTTCATTCCAGAAGTGTCAGTCCTTATCTCTCTTTCTCTCTCTCTCTCTCTCTCTGTCATTTTCTGGGTTTTCTTGAGTCCTAACCTTGCACAGTCTTAATTCTACTGTCTTTGTCTCTTTGTTTATCTCTCTGCGTCTATCTGACTCTCTTTATCTTTTTAAAAATATGTATATGTTTATTGATTTCAGAGAGGAAGACAGAAACATCAGTGATGAGAGAGAATCATTGATTGGCCGCTTCCTGCACGGCCCCCCCACTGGGGACCGAGTCCGCAACCGGGGCGTGTGCGCCCTGGTCGGAATCGAACCCGGGACCCTTCAGTCGGCAGGCTGGTGCTCCATCCACTGAGCCAAACCAGCTAGGGCTGACTCTATCTTAAGAAGAGACAACACTCTCTCTGCACGTCTCTCATTGCCTCCGGCTGCTTCTCTGGATCTCTTACTAACGCCCTTTGCATATCTCTGGGTCTTGGTTCCCTGTCTTAGGGTCTGTCTCTAGCTGCCTCTAAAGACCTCCCTCCACGCCCCTTCTCTTTTATAAACCCAATGAATGGACTGGCCCCTGTACCCTCAACAAACATGGCGATCTGGTCCCCGGCTGTAGAGTCGTGACCGCGGCGTGGTGCGCGCGTGCCCTCAACTACAATGGCAGCGGATCTCGCGAGCGCTCCGCCTCTCCCGCGGCAGCCCCTGCGCCAAGCTCGCGGGTCGCTGGACCCACCCCCCACGTCCCCTCATTGGTGCGTCTCAGGCCAGCCGCACGGCCATTGGCTGAGCGGAGCCACACTCCCCCCCCCACACACCCCCTGGGTCAGATGGGGGCGGTTGGCGCTGACTTGAGGGGCAGCTTGGAGGAGGACCAGGCTTGTGAGGAGGGTGCGGGGGTCCGGGCAGGGACCCGAGTCTGGGGGGCCGCGGGGCCAAGAGGAACGGAGAGACGCAGGCCCGGGACTGGGGTACCAGGGCTGTGGGATGGAGATGGAGAACCAGAACCGGGGCTGAAGGATCCAGGAATGGAAACCCAGGTCTGGGACTGGGTGGTGGAAATCGGGGAGGGGCGTGGGAGAGTAGAGGCCCCGGACAGGGGGAACCCGAGACAAAGACTCAGGCTTATGGATCGGGAGACCTAGGGCTTAGAGACCCAGGCCCGGGTCTGGGGTACCTGGACGGGAGGAGAGAATGGAAACCAGGCCAGAGACTTGCGGACTAGAGACAGAGGACTCGGACCCAGGACTGGGGGAGATCTAGGGCTCTGCCTAAACCTGAATTGAGATGGGGTGGGGGAGCCTGCGGGAGCTGCCAGGGCAGGGGGCAGAGGTGACTCCTTAGGGTGAGGCCACAGATGGGGGTGTGTCTGGGGCAGCTGAGGGGCAGGACTGGCAGGTGGCTGGGTGGGCGGAGCAGAGGGGAACAAAGGTGAGTAAGGAGGAGGAGGCCGCAGAAGCAAGGCAGAGGGCAGGGGGAGAGCCTCTGGGGAGGGGACCTCACGCCTGGCTCCCATTCCCTCCCCGCAGAGCAGGCAGCCAGATGCCCAGGTCAGTGCTCAGGGTCCAGCTCTGAAACCCTGTCCCCTTGCAGGTGCCTGCATGTGGCTCCTCTAGCTCTCTGACTCCTTGGTCCCTCCATGTCACATCCCTTTCTCGGTCTTGACTGCTGTCTGCATCTTCTACCTCCTGCCTCTGTCTTCTCTTTTTCTCCCTTGCCTTTTCGACCCTACACTTTTCCTCTCCTTAGTATCTTCCATCATCCTAGTTTCATTTCATTAAGCTGTTGTCTCCTCTCAGTGTTTCTCCGGCTCTCAGATCTCATCCCTCTTTTTCTTTGTGTCCAGGTGTCTCTCCCTCGTTACGTTCTCCACCTGGAGATGACTGATGTGTGTGTGTTGTTTTTCTCTGTCTTTGCATGTCCCCTTTTGCCTGATTTCCCCCCAAAGCCCTTATCACCCAACACACTGTATTTCTTTATCTTGTTTTCCTGTTTTATGATTAAAATGTAAACTCTGTGAAGGCAGGGGGTTTTGTCCATTTTGTTCCCTGCTGTGTTTGCTAGGCCTGGCATTGTGATTGGCACATGGAGGGTACTGAGTCATTATTTAGGGGGTGAATGAATGAATGAATGAATGTTTGCATGCCCGGGTGTGGACCCTCCAGAATGCTGGCTTTCCTGTCCACCTGATCCCTTCCCTGCTTCCTCGGGGTCTCCCCACACTTGTCTGGGCCTGTCTGTCTCCGGTGCACCTGTGACTGTCCCTCACTGTCTCTCCCTGTCCACAGGCCCGGCCCCTTTCCCTCCACCTGACATGGGGGTCCTGGATTCTGACTCTTGCCCTTCTTTCCCACAGAGGCCAGACCAGGAGCTGAACTGGAGCTGGGGCCACGGGCTTAGGACTGCCCAGGACAGGCCCAGAGCCATGGCCCCACCGCCGCTGTCACCCCTGGCCACCAGCACTCCACTCCTGCATGGCGAGTTTGGCTCCTACCCAGCCCGAGGCCCGCGCTTTGCCCTCACTCTCACACCACAGGCTCTGCACATCCAGCGGCTCCGCCCCAAGCCTGAAGCCAGGCCCCGGGGCGGCTTGGTCCTGCTGGCCGAGGTCTCAGGCTGTTGCACCCTGCGCAGCCGCAGCCCCTCTGACTCAGCGGCCTACCTCTGCATCTACACTTACCCTCGGGGCCGGCGCGGGGGCCGGCGCAGAGCCACGCGTACCTTTGGGGCTGATGGGGCGGCCACCTATGAGGAGAACCGGGCTGAGGTCCAGCGCTGGGCCACTGTCCTCACGTGTCTGCTCCGTGGACTGCAGCTGCCTGGGAATGGGGGTGAGGTCCTGGGCAAGCTCCGAGTCTCTGCGGATCTCCCTCTGTGGGCATCTCTGTCTACTTCTCTGTGTGCTGTGTAATGTCTCTGTAATGAAAGTGCTACCAGACAGGCAGGGGCTACAGAAGGAACAGAAGCACAGGCCGAGGAAGCTTATTTGTGCCTGCTGCTCCCTCACTAGGTTTTGTCTCTTCCTTCCCCTTCCATGGGGCCTGACCACGGGTGAGTCAGAGGCTCCCGGGCCGATGAGGGCAGCAGACTGAGACGTGATCAGTCACCACCCAGGGCGCCCAGAGGTGGCATCTAGAACATTAGCCCAGGGGGGCCCAGAGAAGGCTTTCAGGCACAGGAACCCCCTCCCCCCACCCGGGGGCCTCAGTTGGCACAGGACGGTCAAGATTCAAGGGTCCCCAGCTGGTGGGACTTGGTCCTCCAGGCTCCTGCTGGCTGCCTGGGGGACGGTCCTAAGGGATGGTGACAGTAATGGAGCCTCGCAGAGTGAAGCAACCTGATCTGGGATCTGGGTGTTGGTGAGGAACGGAGCTCTCCTTCCTCCCACACGTGGGTCCAAAGGGCGCAGGGATTAGACACCCAAGCCCCGTCTTTGTCTCAGAAGGGGGTGGCCTGGGCACGGGAAGCCTGGGAGGCAAAAAATCGAGGCTCCGGTGCCAGCCCTCCAGCCGCCTATTGGGGGCTGTTTGCAGTTGCTGTTTCTGAGGTCAGGGGCCTGGGTCTCTGGCCTCTATGGACTCCTTCCCTTCTCTCTGCAGAAATCACCTCCCACCTTCTGCCAAGGCCACCCCGGTTGCTTCTATTGGTCAATCCCTTTGGGGGGAGGGGCCTGGCCTGGCAGTTGTGTAAGAACCACGTGCTGCCCATGATCTCCGAAGCTGGGCTGTCCTTCAACCTCATCCAGACAGGTAAGGGCGGTGTCAGGATGGAAGGTGAGGCCTTGGGGCTGCACTCCTGCGTCCTGGGGGGTGGAAGAGCCTGCCTCACCTCCGGGTTTCCCACATTAGAACGACAGAACCACGCTCGGGAGCTGGTCCAGGGACTGAGCCTGAGCGAGTGGGATGGCATCGTCACAGTCTCGGGAGATGGGCTGCTGTACGAGGTAGGACAGGAGGCCTGGGCCCCGAGCCCTGGGGGGGCTGTGGAGGCCAGGAACAGTACCCAGGTGTCTGGTTTCCGGCCCTCCAGGTGCTGAATGGACTCCTAGATCGCCCTGACTGGGAAGAGGCTATGAAGACGCCTGTGGGCATCCTCCCCTGTGGCTCCGGCAACGCCCTGGCTGGAGCCGTGAACCAGCATGGGGGGTAGGTGGGCTTTTCCTCCTCCGGTGAGCCTGAGGGTACCCTGGAGGAGGGATAACGGACCGGGCACATCTTCCCCTCCCGCTGCCAGTCCACTGTCAGGTTCATCAGCCTGGTATTTTTGCTGGTCTTGTTCCCAGTATCCCTAGAGCCTAGAACTGTGCCTGGCACACAGGTGGCACTTAGTGAATGCTTGTGGGATGGATCGAGAGGGAACCTGGCCCAGTAAGAAGAGTCCACCTGGAGGTGGCCAGGTGGCTGTGGGTGGGCCTGGGGACATGGCCGGCCTGGTCCCCTTGCTGTCTGCCTGTCTCCTCCCCGCTCTGCACTCTGTCTCTAACCCAGCCCTGTTTACTCTTTCTCACTGTCAATCCGTCTCTGGCTCTGAAGGTTTGAGCAGGCCCTGGGCATTGACCTGCTGCTCAATTGCTCACTGCTGCTCTGCCGGGGTGGCTGCCGCCCGCTGGACCTCCTCTCTGTGACCCTGGCCTCGGGCTCCCGCTGTTTCTCCTTCCTGTCTGTGGCCTGGGGCTTCGTGTCAGACGTGGACATCCAGAGCGAGCGCTTCAGGGCCTTGGGCAGTGCCCGCTTCACACTAGGCACGGTGCTGGGCCTTGCCACACTGCACACCTACCGTGGACGCATCTCCTACCTGCCTGCCACCGTGGAGCCTGCCTCACCCACCCCTGCCCATGGCCTGCCCCGTGCCAAATCAGAGTTGACCCTGGCCCCCGTCCCAGCTCGAACCGTGGCCCACTCACCCCTTCATCGCTCTGTATCTGACCTGCCCCTGTCCCTGCCTCAGCCTGCCCTGACCTCCCCTGACTCACCCGAACCAATACCCGTCCTGTCACTCAATGGTGGAGGCCCAGAGCTGGCCAGGGACTGGGGCGAGGCTGCGGATCCTCCACTGTCCCCAGACCCGCTGCTGCCCTCGCCCCCTGGCTCCCCCAGATCAGCTCTCCTCTCACCCATCACCGAGGCGGGACCAGAAATGCCAGCATCCTCTGGGCTACTGCCTCCCACCCCTGATGGTGACCCGGGAGTCATCTCTACTGGGGGCCCACCAGACCACCTGCTTCCTCCTCTGGGTACCCCACTACCCCCAGGCTGGGTGACGCTGGAGGGGGACTTTGTGCTCATGTTGGCCATCTCCCCCAGCCACCTGGGGGCTGACCTCGTGGCAGTTCCCCACGCGCGCTTTGATGACGGCCTGGTGCACCTGTGCTGGGTGCGCGGTGGCATCTCCCGAGCCGCGCTGCTGCGCCTTTTCCTGGCCATGGAGCGAGGCAGCCACTTCAGCCTGGGCTGCCCGCAGCTGGGCTATGCCGCAGCGCGTGCCTTTCGCCTCGAGCCGCTCACTCCTCGCGGAGTGCTCACGGTGGATGGGGAGCAGGTGGAGTACGGGCCCCTGCAGGCTCAGGTGCATCCGGGCCTAGGAACGCTACTCACTGGGCCTCCAGGCCGCCCTGGGCGAGAGCCCTGAACCTCAAAACTTGGAGCCTGCGATGGGCGGGGCCTACATTCCAAGGGGGTGGGGCCTTCGCTAGGGGCGGGGCCTGGCTGCTAGTTAGGTAAGAGGCCCCGCGTGCAAGGGAGCCCCTGTCTCAGGACTGTGCCCGCCTCCTGGGGACCAGTGGTGATGCTAGAGGGTGGCCCGAATGCCAGGGGGTGAGGGCCATTAGGGTCACAGGAAAGGGGGCTCGCCCGGGAGGGTAGTGCCTGGCCAATGAGGGCGCAGCTCAGACCAGACCCTTGCTTCCAGCTCCTGGAAGACCAGGTCGGCTGAGGGCGGAGCCTCTCATCCCGCGTCACCTAATGATGGGGCCTGGGATGTACGGGCTGGCCAGTCAGGGCCCGGTCTCGCCCTGTCCACTCCGGTGCCTCCATTTAACTGGCCAGGAGGGGCAGGTTCCCCTGGGCCAACGCTCACATTTGCACTAAGGTTCCGCCCCGTCCGTGTGGGCGGGCAGTTCATTTCCCGTTTTCTGTCTCCTGTGCGTCTCCAGACCCCAATCTTCAAAGCAATTGAAAAGGTCTATGCAATAAAGGCAGTCGCTACATTCCTCTTAGACCCTCGCCCCTGCCTCTGTGCGGCAGCCCGTGGGAGGGATCAGAATCGGCACTTCCAGCAGCTCCTGCCTTTCCTGGCCCGGAGCCCAGACGAACCCACAGACTGCGGCCAGTGACCCCCTGGCCTTGACCCGGGGCCACGACAGCTGGCTCTGGGGTTATCAAGATTTATTCAGGATAGTGTTAACGGAGGCGGTGGGAGGGTGGGGTCCCCGACGTGCCGGAGGCACACACAGAGGACCCTCCCCGCCCCCGCTAGGGAGGGGGGAGGCTCGCTTTTTCTTAAAAATATAAATGTATTTATCTGCATCATCACGTCCCTGGGGCACCCAGCTGGCCGGCCCGTGGACCACAGGATGGGGAGGAAAGGGGGTGTCAGAGCGCAAGTCTGAGTGCGGTGGAGGAGAGCTCCGCCGCCGGGTGGGGGTGGGGCGCAGCCTCAGAGGGCTCCGTGCTGGGCCTGGTAGCGGGACAGCACGGCGCGGTAGTGGGACAGCTCCTGGCGCACGGCCACCACCTCCTGCCTCAGCAGGGCGTTCTCCTTCTCCAGGAAGGCCGCCCGCACCGATATCTGGTTCTCCTTAAGCCGCCGGGCGTCGCGGGACCGCTTGGCTGCCTCGTTATTCTTGTACCGCCGACTCCAGTACTTCTCGTCCTGGGGGTGCAGAGGTGGAAAAGCACTGAGGTCCAGAGGGGCCCCCAGCCACAGCGAAAGAAGAAGGGAGGAGCAGCTTTGCTTGTTCCTTCAAGGACCGGAGGGAATCTAAAGGAGCTTCACGGCTACTGCTTCTCAGCAGTGGGGTCTAAAGGATTCGGGGTCTCCCCTGAGATGGGTGTCCAAGGGTCTGCCCCTCTAGGGCCCTGGTTGCTAAGGAGAGCAGGACCCTAGCAAAGGCTAGGGCATGAGGGGGCCTCCCAACAACTGGGCCTCAGGTCTCCAGTGTGCAAAGCAGAGGCCCCCCTCCTCGCTTGACAAAGGGCTGCAGTTAGCTCCTGGTTGCTAAGGATGCTTGTTCCCTAGCAACAGGGCTTTCAGGGTGTGAGATTCCAGTGAAAAGCACTGCCCTGTACATCACCTTTCCAGATCCTGGTTGTTAAGGGAAGTCCAGCCTCCCCAGTGCAGGGATTTGATGTCCCATAAAGTCCTCCCAGAGCTGGTCCCTTTGGCCCTTGTTGCCAAGGCAACGTCATCCCTCCTCATCAAACAAAAGTAAAGTCTAAGTGGTCCCAAAGACTGCAGCTGGTCTCTGAACTGGCCTTGAATAGAAATAAGCCATGGGGTTGCGCCCCCCTCCCCCACCCAACAGGTCCCAGTTGTGCTTTAGTGAAGGAGCTATCCTGAGCCCTCCCCACAAGACTATGCCCAGGGGTCTTTAGTCCTAGAATCTGGTGCAAAGGCAGGCCACTCCTTACTGCCAAGGGGCACCCAGAGTTCTGAAACATGCCCCCTGCCCCCCATTTCATTAAAGCCTAGTTCCTGTCCCTAGCAACAGGGCCTGTGGCAGGAGAAACACTGATCTAGACTGGGTTTGTAGGCCTGTCCGAGCTGCTTTGAGCAGCTGTGTCTTACATGAAGGCATGGCAAAGCCTTGTGAGAGAAGCCCAGGCACCTCTTGTTGGGGGAGACCCCAGAACTGGAAGAGACAGAATGCTAGAAAGATGAGTCACTGCCCAAAGCACCCAAATCGGAATGTGGTCCTGGCTGACCATCAGAACCGGAGGCTTCTTGCCAATGAGGCAGTTCAGACCCAGGAAATAAGGCCTAGAGGGCTGAGAAAGTCTGTGTCCTAGGCAGATGCAATCACACCAAAGGATGCCTCAAATCAGAGATCAAAAGACAAGCCCTAGCCTGACTGGCTGATAAGAGACAGACTGATAACCCACTGCTAAAAAAATGCTGTCCTTAGCAAGTGAGCCCAGCAGAGCCTGAAGCCTGCCCCACGGAAAGGTGGGGTCCAGCGGACAGGAGAAGCTCCAAATCTGTACAGCTGGGTCCAGCAGGGCTGGCTTTGTCTGTGTCCCATAATTACGCCATCTCCATAAATCTCAAGCCCAAAACTTTGCCCCCTTGGCCAAGGAGGACTGGCTCTTGGCTGTAGAAGAACCCAAGAGTTAATCCTGGTGAGAACCCAGGCCTGAGTGTGGGGAACCCTGGCTGTGGGGGCTGGGCTGGCCAAGCCTGTGTCCTACATCTGGCGGTGCTCACCTTCTGCTCCTCTGGCACCTGGATCTTCCTCGCCTTCTTCATGATGGGCTGGGGCTTAAGTTCCTCCTCTGAGAATCGATGTCTCCGAGGGTCAAAGGTCTCATGGCCGGGAATGCTTGACAGGGCTAAATCAGCAGGGTCAGGTTCAAAGGTCATCAGCACCTCCACGGTATCTGGGTCCACAGGGCTGGGTGTGTCCCGAGAGGTCAGGCCTTTGGGAAATAAAATGTATCACCTGAGTGTGTAGTTATTTTGGGAAGGAAGTTCCCAGATGCTACCCTCTACGCAGGTATCATATCCACCACAATGAAGGCTAACATACTTTGCCAGGGAACAACCCTAATATAAAATATGAAGGCTCCCTAAGCCATAAAGATGCTTAGAAATAATGAAACCAACTCCACTTTTACAAAAAGGGAAACTGAGGCCCAATCATTACTTAACTTGCCCTAAGTTATACTTGAGTCTGGGCTATCGCTTCTAAAACCTCAGGCCTTCAGAGTCAGTGTTAGTTTCTTCCCCATAGGCTAGCCTGAATCCTTACCGAATCCCTGGCCAATGCCTAGCCCTGTTCAGGAAAATGGAATCCAATGCACTGAAAAGACTCCAAGAGCCTCTTAAGAACTATTAGCTCTCAGGAGTTAGGGAAGAGAAGCAGAAAGGGCTCTGAGATCCCAGGAGGTTGGTTCAAGGGGGGCAGGTGGCCTGTGCCTTTAAGAACGAGCAAGCAGGGTCAGCTGAGGACACCGGTTCAGGGCCGAGTCACGTGCGGGCGCCTGCTTCCTCCGCACCCCGCCAGCCGCCGGGGCTCCCTCACGTTCCCCAAGCTCCGCCCCCTCGCGCGTGACCGCGCGTGCGCGAAGCACGGAGGAGGTTAGGAGAGGACTCACGTGGCGCGGGAGTGTGCGGCTGGGAGGGGGAGGGCCCTGGTTCTGCCCGGAGGTTGGACCAGTGGCAGGTGTGTCCAGGAATCCCCGACCTGCTGCCAGACCCTGGAGACCCCAAGATGCCAGAGGGAGCACACCTTTCCTCTCGCTCCTTCGGGTCTCTCAGCTCGAACTTCTCAACCTCCAAGGATCCAGTCCCCCCTTCTCTCTGGGGAACACAGAAAAACCGACCCCCTCGATCTTCTCCCTAGGGCCCTAAGCCCCTCGCCACCGGGGTGCACAGGATTCTGGAATCCCAGGCCCCTCCTTTTCCAGGAATATGGGAAGACCGACCCTCGCCTCAATGGAAGACCTAGAATGAAGTTCCTCGGCCTTCTCCCCTCTGGAGTGCAGGACCCGGGGTCCTAGACCCTTTCCAATGGGGGACCCAGAAACCAGGGCGCACAGTCCCTTATGTGCAGGGAAACAGTCTGTGCCCAGCCCTCGCCTTCTCCCCAGTAGAGGGTCTAGAAGTTAGGTCCTATCCCAGTTCCACCCATTCCGGGCCAAGAATATGGGGGTACAGTCCACTTCTCACTAAATAACTCCGGTGTTGTGGGCTCCTAGTCCTGGCTCCACCACTCCCCACGTCCCACAGAAGAATCCACACTACCGCCCCACTAGGCAGACTTCCTGGAATTAGGGGCCCCAAGTCCCTCTCTTATGGGTGCTGGAGACCCAGCCCTTGATCCACTGGGGACAGGAAATCCGACTCTTCTCCCAGCTTCTCTCAACTAGGGGGCCCAGAATCCAGGAGCGCGGCCCGGGTCCCCCCGACCCGCGCCCGGTGTCGCACAGCCCCGCCCACTGTCGACTAAGCCCCGCCCACCGAGGCCCTGCCCCCGCCGCTGCACCTGCGCGGTGGCCGCCGGCGGCCCCGAGGGCGGCCCGGGCGGGGGCGTGCCCCGGCGAGGAGCGAGGGGAAGCCGAGCCGCAGGAGCCGGGTCCGGGGGAGGGTGCGGGCGTGCGCACGGGCGAGGGCGCCGGGGACGGGCCACCGTGGGGCGGCGGGCTGGGAGGGAGCCCGTGCTCCAGCAGAAAGGCGTCCAGGTCCACGTACTCCACGTCGCCGAACGGCAGCGTCCGCTCCCACAGCAGCGGCGCTAACAGACTCGGGCCCGGAGCGGCCGCTGGGCGCCCCCGGGGGGACCCGCCGCCCACCGCCGCCGCAGCGGGGGCATCCGCCGGGCCCGCCGTCTCCAGGCCCGGCCCGGGAACCGTGGCTGCCGGCAGAGCCGCCTTGCGCTCCTTTTCCTTCAGGAGACCTGGGGGCCAGGAAGACAGGGCAGGGTCGGGAGGAAGAGGAAGACAGAGATGGAGAAGAGACCCCGCGTCAGGGAGACACCAGCAAAGGGAGCACAGAGACCCACACGACGGAGATCCAGAGAAAGAGGGGACAGACGGGGTTGGAGAGAGGCCGGAGAGGGAGGGCAAGGACCCAGAAAGAGGAGGGGACAGAGACTCAGAGAGGGAAGGAGACCCATAGAGAAAGGTCAGAGACGGGGGCGGCAGATACACGGAGAGGGGGACAGAGACCGAGAGAGGGAGAGAAACTCAGCGGGGAGGACAGGGACCCAGAGAGAGGGGAGGCCGGAGATGCAGAGAGAGATGGGGACAGAGACCCGGTAAGGGGCAGACATGGAAGAGGGACGGAAGTTCAGACAGAGGTAGGGGAGGGTTGGGCAGGTGAGAGAAAAAAGACGGCTCTGTGATTCCTCTGCAACCTACCCCCACCCCGCACTGTACCCCCTCTCCCTACCCCCACTCTCTGTAAGGGACAGGAAGGGGCTCTATTCCTGGGGCACATTCCTCATCCCTAGACTCCATGTGACCCCAGGAGGCCCCGCCCAAGCCCGTGTCACTACCGTGTGAGCATCAGACACACCCCCTCTCTCCTCCCTGGACCTCAGGGGTCCAGACTCTCCGAACCAAAAGGAAGAGGGGGTTAGGGCCTAGATTCTCGGGCCCTCCGGGAGAAGGACACTGGGGGGAGTGGAGGGGGGGGGGCAGGCCTAGACTCCTGGGTCCTCGTGGTAGACGGGCTTGACAGCCGGTACTTTTGGGTCGTGGTTCCTGAAAGATCTGAGGACCTAAACACCTTAAGTTAAAGGGGTAAAGGTTGGGAAGATGGATTCCCCGCACGTAGACGGTAGCTGTGGGCCCCCCCTCCCCCAGCACCTGAGTCCCTAAGGGAGTAGGGTGTCTGAGTTGGGCGAGGTGGGGGTAGAACTCACAGCTGGCTGGTTCTTTGGGCTTGCTGGTCCCTTGCAGAAGGCTCCGCAGGCCAAGCAGCGCTCCCCCGCCAGGGGGGGCCCCGGCCGGGCCGCCCAGCAGCAGGGGGGCCGGGGTCCTGTCGCTCACGGGCCGCGCCATCGCCGGGCACCTGCCCGCAGGCTTACGGGCTCATGGAGAGGCGAAGAGCTGGCCTGCCGGTCAGCGGTACACTCCTGTGGTTCGGGCGAGTGTCTGCCCAGGGGCGGGCGAGCGTAGCTTGCAAGATTCCAGTATCCAGAACAGTGCAAATCCTAGGAGCGACGGGGATTTGCAGTCCTCGCTGCAGAAACGTGCAACTCTAGAGGGTCCCAGGAGACCATGCAGTCTGGGTGAGGGAATGATCAGATCAGACGGCCAGCTCTTTGCAACAGAGGGCTTAAGGGGACTCAAGGCGCTCCTTCTACAAGGTGGGCGAGCCTGGCTCTTGCAAAATCTGCAGCTCTCTCAACGGAAGGCGCTTTGCAATCTGCACCAAGAGGTGAGCGCAGAGGGGCGGGTGAGGGGGCAGGAGGAGGCGGCAGCCTTGAGGCGTGGCCAAAGCAAACTTCTTTCGCGGAAAAAAAAAAGCCAAACCAAAACACCCGACGCCACAGCGAGCACCCCTCCTCTCGGCCCCCGCCCGCGCACGCCCAGCCCCGCCCGTCTCTTGGGCCATGCACCCCAGCCGCGTGCCTCCCTCGGGCTGAAAGTGCGGGCCAATCGCGTCCCTACCCCTCCACACGCTCAGCCAATGGGACCCGTGGATCCGCCCAGGCCCGGGATACAGGAGGGGCCCAAGTGCGTGAAGCTGCCCAGCCTTTTCGTGGGAGGCGGGACCCTGACCTACATTTGGCCAATGGAAGACGGCGCTGGGGGCGGGACCGTGACCCAGTTCGAGCCAATGAGGCAGGCGGGAGGAGGAAGCACATGGCTCTGCGCGTGCTGCCTGACCCGGAGAGTGGGTAAGGGGAGGGGGTGGGCGGGAGAGGCGCCGCTTAATGGAGCCGCACATCCAAACGATTGTTTTGGGAATTAGGAAGCCAAAGCCCGAATAGTGGAGTTTAGGAAGACGAAGATTGGTTTCTAGAAAGAAGGGTGCTATTCTCCAATACCCGGCCGCGCCTCGAATCAGACCACTGAGAAACAGGAAGTGTTCTGTCCCTTTAATAGCTTTGTTTTGGGGGTGACTCCCCTCCCCTCTTGGGTAGGGTTGGGAAGGGCAGGCGCAATCCTCGGTGGGGAGTCTCAGCGACCGTGGGGGGCACCATCCACTGTAAGACAGACGACACCGATTGAGGACGTTAGTTGAGGCACAGTAGCCTGGACTGTGCCGGGGGCGCGCGGGGGGCGGGGCCGGGGCCGGTAGGGCTCTACCACTGGGCGGCTGAGAAGGGGGAACCGGAATGGACCAGGTTGAGAAGCTGGTATACATGGCCCGGCAGTAGGCTGAGCCGGAGGGTGGGATGGGGACATTCAGTTTCAGCATCAGGCTGAACTACCCGAAGGTCTTCCGGAAGGGAGGGGGGCCCTGGACTGTACCATGTTGAGAAGCCAGAAGAGAGGTGGCCGTTTAGATCTCAGGGCTGAAGGGAGAGGAGGAAGTAGGAAGGGGAGGGGATTGAACCATATTGATTCTCAGTAAAGGGGGGGCGGGGCTATCAGATTTTGGAACAGCACAGGGTTTATACCACATGGAAACAGGAAATGGATCCGGGTTCCACCACTTTGGGAGAGGAACCACAGACCAATAGGAAATCGTACCACAAAGAAGCCAGGGTTATATACTAAGTTGCAAGTTACAAGCAGTGAAGAGGAAAGACAAATCATGAACCAGCAATGGCCTATGGTAGGGAGGTGGGCTGTAGCACGTTGACACATAGCGGGGAGGGAGACAGAGCGAGTGAGAACTCAGGAGGCCGGACCATACAGAAGCAAAGGCGGGTAGGACTTTATCATATTGACACACCGTAGGGAGACACATAGGCGGGTTAGACCAAGACGTGGTGGTGGCGGGGGTGCAGACTGGACCATACCATGCAAGCGGTAGTTGGGGCCTCGGCAGCGCCTCTCGGGGTGCCGGGGGTCCCTGTTGCCCCTCAAGGCCCTGTGGGCCAAGGGCTGCAGGGGCCGGCCGTTCCCGCTGAGGCTCTGGAAGATCTGGGATGGAGGATTCTGGCTCAGGAGTCTCAGGGAGTGCATCTGCCAACAGAGGGGAGTGGAGAGGGAAACTGGGAGTGAATAGATGATCCTGGTGACGTCACAAGGAAGTCCCGCCCCTGGGAGCCAATCTGAGGGGCCTTGCTCAGCTCCACCCCAGCACCATCTGACCCTCTGACCCCGAGTTTCCAGTCCACCTGGGGAAGGAGGGTAGCTAGAGGGTCACCTGGAGGGACGTGATATTCAGGACCCGGTCAATGAGGATCCAGGTGACAGTCTCAGAGCAGGGTGGGGTGCTGAGAGAGCCCTGATAGGTGATGAAGCCGAAGGATTCTGGGAATAGGAGCTCCAGGCTCAGGTCTTGAAGAAAGTAGGCATCGTCTGCGGGCATATTACGCCAGAGTGAAGAAGGGCTCCCCACACTTGAGCTCCCCTCATGTGCACACCCCCACTAAAGCACCACGGACTTACTCTTGTAGGAGATTCGGGTGATGGTGTCCCGGTTAAGGAGGCGGCTGAGGAATGGGTTTGAGTTGCCAGCCACCTGTGTGGGGGTATGTGAGGTGAGGGGGGAGGAACCCAGAAGTCCAAGCCCTCCAGCCCTCCCCCAATACCCAGGAGTCTGGGCCTCCCAGCCTTCCTCTTCCTCAGACCCCAGATTCCAGGTGCCCAGCCCCTCCCTCCCTCCCTCCCTCCCTCCGAATCTTGCCTGGACTCACATTGACAAAGAGGCTGAGAATGGCCAAGCCATTGGGGCCCCGGGAGGCAGCACTGAGGTTCCCATAAAGTTCTTGGTTGAAGTGGATGAGCTGCACCTGGGAGGGCAACACGGGAGTGGGGTTCCCCAGCAGGAGGAGGAGAGAATGGGGGCAGCTCTGGGCCTTTGGGGGTCCCAAGTCAGGTTAAGGATTAGTGCAGGGGGGGGGGCAGTTCTGTAGGGAGGATGTGGTGAAGCAAGAAGAGGGTGAGGGTGACCCAGGGCAAGGATCAAGGGTCAGAGGTCAGTGGCCAGCACCTCAGCAGAGAAGCCCTGGTGGTTGATCTGGTGTTCAGAGCCTGCTCCATCACGTGCTCCAAATAGCAGCCGCAGTTCACTGAGTCGGTGGCTATAAAGGAGGGGACCCCCAGACACATTGACCACGGGCCGGGGTGCAGGCAAGAAAGACACGTGGCGACCGGTGTTGTACAGGGTTCCCCGGAGCTGTGAGAGAGATGGAAGATGACATGGGACACAGAGAGATACCTTTCCTCCCATTTCCACTCCTACATTTCCTGCTTCTCACTTAATCAGTCAGCGTAGTTTGAGCACCTACGACTTTCCAGGCTCTGTGCTGGTCCACGGTAGGTGCTCAGTGTTGGTGAATTTACTTAATTAAATATTTATTGAGTTACTACTATGTGCCATGGATGCCAGGAAGAGAACGATGAACAAGTAGACAAAAATCCTGGGCCTCATGGAGCTTATGTTCTGATTGGGCAGAGACACACAATAAATACTGGTTTCACATGAGTAACTGCTTAATTAATTACATCCTGTTCTCGTGCTGGGAAAGTATAATGGGAAATCTGGCCTAGATTGGAGGGGGGGGGGGGGGCGTGTCTGGTAAGGCTTCTGTGAGGAGGTGATATTTGAATGGAGACCTGAATAGTAAGTAGGGGTTAATTGCAAAGAGCAGGGAGAAGGGCATTCCAGGAATAGGGAACAGCAAGTGCAAAGGCCCTGAGGCGGACTGTTTTAGTGACAGCGAAGAGGCCCATGGGACTAAAGTCATGAGCAAAGGAGAGAATGGTGATGAGAACTAGATGGGGCATTTTGTATTTTTATTTAAACTATTGAATATATCAGGGGTCCTCAAACTTTTTAAATGGGGGGCCAGTTCACTGTCCCTCAGACCGTTGGAGGGCCGGACTATAGTTTAAAAAAAACCATGAACAAATTCCTATGCACACTGCACATATCTTATTTTGAAGTAAAAAAAACAAAACGGCAAAAACACCCGCATGTGGCCCGCGGGCCGTATTTGGAGGACGCCTGGAATATATCCTATATAATAAAGATGTAATATGCAAATGGTCATTACCGTGTAATGACCAGATCAGGGATCAGCAGGAGGGTGGAGCAGTGAGCTACAAGCAGGCAGCGCAGAGCTACAGGAGCGGGCAGGACAGCAAGCTAGGAGGGGCGGGGGAGGGGGTGGTGAAGGGAGCTACAGGAGGGCAGGGCAGTGGGCAGAGAGCTACTGGAGGGCGGCAGCGAGCTACTGGCTCACGGATTCGTGGGCAGGGCTACTAGTATATATATATGTGTATGTGTGTGTGCCGGCCTCTTTCCCTATATACACACACACACACACACACACACACTTACTTGGTACAGTGCCAGGCAAGTGTTTGCTATTATTATTTATGCTGATAGAAGGATTTTGAACAGGGGAGGTATGATCTGGTTGGTGTTTTTAAACATCTCTCTAGCTGTGGGGTGGAGAGTGGATTGCAGGAGACAGAGAGATAGGCCAGCAAGCAAGCCATGGCACCAGTCCAGCTGCAAGACATTGGTGGGGGCAGTGAAGGCGACAAGAAGTGAAAAGATTTGAATGATATTCAGGGAGACTGGAAGGACACATTGGAAATGGGAATGAGGGAGAGAACAGGATGGGAAATGGCTCCGAGGCTTTTAGCTGGGGCAGGTGAGTGAACGATGGTGCTGGCCCTTATAAGAAATGGTGTTGCAAAGCGGGCAAGAAGCATGCATCGATGCTGGGACAAGGCTGCCTGGGTCTGAATCCCAGTGCTGGTACTCTAGCTGCGTGACCTCAGGCAAATGGACCTCTGTGCCTCAGTCTCTGCTCCCATAAAATAAGGACAACAGCACCTATATCATGGGGTTGCTGTGAGGATTAGAGGGTTTAACAAGCTTTTAAGACAATGCCTGGCACGGAAAACCTGTTTTACCATTGCTTCTATAGAAATGGGGAGACTAGTGAGCCATGTGTGGGGAGAAAAGGACAGGTGATCCATTTTAGGGTGGAAAGGGTCTCTCCACCCAGCATGTACCCCTTCTTCCCCAAGGCTGGCCTCCCACCTCAGTGTCCCACCCCAGCCTCCACTCATACCCACCGCAGTGGATTTGGCAACCCCTCCCACCAGGCCCCTTACCTTCTCTCCCCCAGTGCTGAGCCTCAGTGGGGGCAGGAAGGGGTCGTAAAGAACCCTCTTCAGCTCCACATCCACGGGGCTCTGCCGCTTCCCCACTGCACACAGACTCCAGGCTGCGTTCACCAGGCCCCAGAAGGGAGGCCCTGGGGGCAGGGGCAGGGCAGGGAGGAAAGGGAGTCAGAAATAGGAACTGGATCCCAATGTTGGCATCTGCTGAGAAGGCTGTGGTCTGGGCTCCTGGATCCCAGGAGAGGAAGGGCTAGGAATCTGGACTCCTGGATCTGAGGGAGAAGGGAGCTGGGATCCAGAATCCTGGGACCTAGAAGAATCTTGGAGGAGTTTCTTAAGACGCTCTAACACCTCCAATCCTCTCCTTGATCAAACCTATCTTAAATGAAGTCATTGGGAGAAGGAACTACAACTCCCAGCAGGCTCTAGGGCTCCCAGCCTAGTCATCCAATGCCAGACTGCCCCAGTGCCTATGGGAGTTGTAGTTCTTTCTGACTCGCCTGCAGCACAGCTGGGTAATAATGTACTGGGGAGAGGACTTGCCAAGAGAGGGCTGGACAAGGCAGGGCAGGGGGCCACTGAACCTCTGATTGCCAGCGGGAGCCAGGACCTGCCTGCCTCTTTCCCTGCAAACACACACACACACACACACACACACACACACACACACTTCCACCCCCACACACTCTCCTTCCACTCACTCCCACTCACTACTTGAAATGCGCATGTATAATGTCCCATGGTGAGCCACTGGGGTTCAGAGGCTGGGCTGGACTCCTGGGGGAGGAAGGGAGGGGCTGGGACTCCTAGGGAGGAGAGGGTTCCGGGTCCGAGGAAGGTGTCGCGGCCTGGACTGCTGGGTCCCCTCCCTGGCTGCACCTGGCACGAAGTTTCCCTGGAGATTATCCTTGTAGCTCCACCAGTCCTCGGGGTCAGGTGCCGGTCCGATGTGAGCTGGGGAGAGAGCAGCCTGAACCCCTCTCCTTGGCACCCCCACCCCGCCCCTCCCTTAGGGGCTCCTGCCCCGACCCCAGGCCTTACCTGCCGCCCCCAGTGCAGCCCAGAGTACCAGCGCTCGAGGGGCGCTCCGACTGGCTGCACCGCCCATCCCCGGGAGGCCTCTGGGCGACCCCTTCCCAGTGCCCGGCCCCTCCCTCAGCTCTTCCCTCTCTTCTCTGTGGGACCCTGTCCCTCCAGGACTTCCAGCCTTCCTCTTCTCCCCGCAGGGAGTCCCGGACCCCCAAATACCAAGCCAGCCAGGGACCGAGGTCCCCCAGCCCACTCCTCTCCTCCCCTCTGTGTCTCTCCTCCTTCCTCTCCTCCCCCAACCCCCCAGTCTCCCTCTGCCTCCTGATCTTTCTACTCCGCTCTCTGCCTCCTGCTTCTCCCTGAGGTTGCCTCTTGGTTTCTAATCCACACCCCCTCTGGGCTCTTTTCATTAAGCTCCCCCAGGCCACCTAACTCCATGTCCCCATCCTCCTCCTCCACCTCCTCCTCCTCCCCCCGCTCTCCCTTCTCCGCTCCTGCCTCTTCTTCCCTTCTCCCTCCTCACCTCCTCTCTCCCCCTTTAAGCCTCTCTCTCCCTCCTCCTCTCCTGCCTCTTCTGTTTCTCTGTCTCTCTCTTCTCTCTTGTCCCTTCCTCCCTCCTCCCCCTCCCTTTCTCGGCGTTATTTAATTTTTTTTTTTTTTTTTTTTGTGGTTGTTGGGGGGCGGGTGCTCTCACAGCAGCGAACACGCCTCGGGCAGGTAGGGGTGTGTGTGTGTGTGTGTGTGTGTGTGTGACACGCCCAAGGGGCAGGGTGCCTGGCGGGGTCGCTGGAGCCGCGGGGCGGGGGCGGCCCGGACACCTGGGGCCGGAGCTGGCAGTCCCCGTCCTCCGCAGAAGGGGGAAGGGGGGCGCTTAAGGTGGAGCTGGGAGAGGCCTCCCGCTGGCGTGCTCAGCGCCCTGGCCCCGGAGGACCGGGGTCCCCCAGCTCTCGGAGACACCGGCTGGAGCCTGCACCCGACGTCTGAGCCCCCGCCCAGTGCTCCCCTCCGGCCTCCGCCAGGGGTTGCCTTAACCCGGCCGGGGATCCCCTGGGAGACTGGGGTGCGGTGAGGGCCGCTGACCAGGAGGGGGAGGCAGAGACCTGGAGAGGGAGAGGCGGGGAGGGGAGGAGGAGCGGGGAAGGCCCAGGCCCGGGGAGCGGAGGGGAGGGGGGAATGCGGAGGCTCCGGGAGGGAAGGGGGGCCTGAGCTAGATGGAGAGAGACAGGTCGGAGGGAGATGGCCGGCTAGCGGGGAGGGCGAGAGGCAGAGACACACGCTGAGTGAGAGGGAGGAATACAGATAGAGATAAATAGAGACAGAGACACAGAATGAGGGGAAAGAATGAGAGAGACAGGTGGAGGAGGCCACAGTTAGAGACAGAAGCAGAGAGAAGCAGAGAGACACCCCCCCCCCCCCCCCCCGCCGCAGGGCGGAGATGGAGACACAAGCCGCCGGGCAGGAGCGGGTGGGGAGAGACAGAAGCAGAAAAGATGGAGAGACAGAGGGCACAGCAAGCACTAGGAGAGACAGAGAGATAGAAACACCCGGGACCAGGGCCAGAGGCCCGGGAGGAGGGAGGCGGACACACGCATGCACATCTGTAAGGAGAGACACTCCTGCAGAGAGAGAGAGATCTCAACAGGGAGGCCTGGGCACAGAGACTGAGACCCAGGTGAGGGAGGGAGACCTGGGAACAGACAAACCGACCTTCAGGGAGCAGAAGGAGGCATTCAGAGACAGAGGAGGCGGAGACACCCAGGAAGAGCAGAAAAGGAGAGAGAGCGAGAAGACACCAGAAAGAGAGGGGTATATTAATTACCCCTTGTCACCTAACAAATCACCCCCAAATTGACTGTCTGACAGTTCCTGAGGTGGGAACCTCGGAGCTGCCCAGCGGGGTGGTCCTGGCCTGGCCCCTCAGGAGAGTGCAGTCAGGCTGTGGGCTGAGGCTGCAGGCGCCTGAAGGCTTGACTGGAGCTGCAAGGTCCACGTCCAAGCTCAACCACACGGCCTGGGCACCGGGCCTCAGCTCCTCCTCACATGGGCCTTTCTAGGGCTGCTTGAGTGTCCTCACAACATGGCTGCCAGCTCCCCCAGGGTGAGCCGTGCGGGGTGGAGGGTGGGGGAGAGAGATGTTTTGTGTGACCTAATCTCCAAAGTCACACACAGCCCAGCCAGCGTGGCTCCGTGGTTGAGCATCGACCTATGAACCAGGAGGTCACAATTCAATGGTTCGATTCCCGGTCGGGGCACATGCCCGGTTGTGGGCTCCATGCCCAGTAGAGGGCGTGCAGGAGGCAGCCCATCAGTGATCCTCTCTCCTCGTTGATGCTTCTCTCTCTCCCCCTCTCCCTTCCTCTCTGAAATCAATCAAAATATGTTTTTAAAAAAAGTCTCACACGCAATCCCTTCATGGGAAATGAGTCACTGAGTCCCGGCCACACTCAGAGGGGAGAGAGTGGGCTCCTCCTCTGGGAGGGAAGAGCCTAAAAATGTGTGGGCTTCTTTAGAGACCGTCACAGGTGGGGAGGGGAAGAGAGACAGAGCCAGGGGCAGGGACAGACCTTTCTAGGCCCCGGAGGTTGGTGAGACAGGTACTCAGAAACGCAGAAATGTGTCCGAGAGACAGAGGGCGCTGTGGAGACGGGAAAAGAGGCAAGACAAGGAAACAACGGTGATGATAACGCCAACAATAACAGCGAGGACCTATGTATCCCAGGCAAAACTCTGGGCATTGCTATGAGCCACTCAGGTAGTCCTCCCAGCTGCCCTATGAAACAGAGGCTGTTGTCCCATTTTACAGATGAGGAAACCAAGTCATGGGTGATCTGCCCGGTGACACTTAGGAAGTGGCGGAGCAGGGAAGAAAAACAGGAAAGACGGACGGAGAGAACACGATGGAGACATATGTGCAGAGAAGTGGGGAGAGTGGCAGGAAAAGACCCACAGAAGCACCCAGCTCTAAGGAGATGTTTCTCCACCAGAAAGAAATGGCAGCCGCCCTGACAGAGTTTCCCAGACCCCAGGGCTGGGCCACACACCCGGAGGCTTCATTTCAACCCTGAAAGCTGCCCTGTGAGGTGGGGCTAGTATTAGCCCCGTCGTTCAGACAGGACACTGAGGCCCGAGATGTAGCGGGTTGAATGGTCATACCCCCTCCCCCAGAAAGGTATGTCCACCTATAACCTTCGAATGGACCTTATTTGGCAAAATAAAAGGGTCTTTGCAGATGTAATTAAGTTAATGACCTTGAGATGAGAGCATCCTACATTATCCGGGTGGACCCTAAATCCAGTCACAAGGGTGCTCATAAGAGAAAGGCAGAGGGGGATTGAGACAGAGACAGGGGTGTGAAGACAGGTGGGGTGATGCGGCCACAAGCCAGGGACGCCAGGAGTCACCAGAAGCTGGAAGATGCGCGGAGGCCCATGGGGCCTTCGGACGGGCTGGGGCCCTGCCGACTCCTGGGCTTTGGACTTCTGGCCTCCAGACCTGTGAGAGAATAAACGTCTGCTATTTTAAGCAACACCGTTCGTGGTCATTTTTCACCGCAGCCGACCCCAGGAATGGGAGACAATAAGAAAAACATGGAATTTCTCAAAGGCAGAGACAATGAAGGAACCAGAGAGGAGAGGGAGAGACAGGTGAACTGACAGGGCAGGAAAAACAGGGTCTACCTACAATTCCCTCCCCCTCCAGGCTCCCTCCCCCTCTGGGCTCCCTCCCCCTCCGGGTTCCCTCCCCCTCCAGGCTCCCTCCCCCTCCAGGCTCCCTCCCCCCTCCAGGCTCCCTCCCCCCTCCAGGCTCCCTCCCCCTCCAGGCTCCCTCCCCCTCCAGGCTCCCTCCCACTCCAGGCTCCCTCGCCCTCCAGGCTCCCTCGCCCTCCAGGCTCCCTCCCCCTCCAGGACCCCTCCACAGACCAGAGTGGTCTTGATACATCTAGAGTTGAGCCTGCCTCCCCCTAGTCATAGCTGCCCCATAGCTCCCAGCACCTTGGACAAAGTTTCCACCCCTAAGCCTCTCTGGGCATGACCAAGTCCTCCTGCCCTTCACGGCCTGCCTCCGATGTCACCTGCTCTGAGGGGAGTTGCCTGACCTCCACGCTGGCTTCAAGGCCTTCCCTGGGCTCGTCAGTGAGCTGATCCACGTCAGTGACTGTCCATTTCACTTTCTCACACAGCGGACTCTGCCCTCCCCTGCTCAGACTTCCCATGGCTCCCCAGTGCCCCCGAGGAAAAGCCCAGGCCCCCAGCCTGGCCCTAGAGGCCCCTCCCCCCCATCTGGACACCCCCGGTTCCCAGCCTCGTCTCCCCTCTTTCGCCACACCAGGCCCTTTGGCCTCGGGACCTCTGCAGAAATGGTTGCCTCTCACTGCCCTTTCCGGTTCTCTGCTGGGCAAACGACTCTCAGGCGTGGCTGCGCCTGGGAGTCTGCTCTTGCAGGAAGCCACCGGCGATGCTGAGGTGGGCAGGGCCTCCTCGGAGCTCAGGCAGCCACCTGTGCCACCTCCGTTAGAGTGCAGACAGGCTGGGCTCGGTGCCCGAGGGAATGGCCAGGCCGGAAGTGGGTCCCAGATGTGGATTTCACGCCCATTCGTCTCGGGTGCTGGGAACAAAGTTTGGGTCATGAGGAACATATGGGGTTTGCCCGCTCCTCACTTTCATCTCCTACCTTCCCAGCCCCTGGGTGGGAGGCAGGAGGGCCAGGGCTGCTCAGGCCTGGGTGGTTCCCACAGCCCCTCTGGGCCTCTTCCACCCTCCTGCCTTCTCTCCTCCATCTATGTTCTAGCCCCCTGAGCTCTCCTGGGAGAGATGTGGCCACTGTGTGTTTAAATAATAACAACAAACTCAAATGGCTCTTACTCTGTACCAGGGGCACTGCTCTAAGCCCATGGTGTACACATATTAACTCATTTAACCCTCACAATATGCCCGCGGGTTACTCCCTATCATTATCATCATCATCCCCATTTTATAGATGAGCAAACTGAGAGATGGGATTGAACCCGGGCAGTCTGGCCCCAGAGGCTGTGATCTTTGTGAAAACGGGCCCTAGAGCAGGGCACCCACAGGCCTTCCTGCGATGGTGGAAATGGCCCGCATCGCTCTGACCAGCCCGCTAATCGCCAGCCACTTGGAATGTGGCGAATGCGACGGAGGAACTAAATTTTAAATTTTATTTCATTTTTTTTATTTTTAAAAATATATATTTTATTTATTTTTTTACAGAGAGGAAGGGAGAGGGACAGAGCGCTAGAAACATCAATGAAAGAGAAACACCGATCAGCTGCCTCCTGCACACCCCCCACTGGGCATGTGCCCGCAACCAAGGTACATGCCCTTGACCAGAATCGAACCCGGGACCCTTGAGTCCGCAGGCTGATGCTCTATTCACTGAGCCAAACCGGTTAGGGCTCATTTTAATTAAGTTAAATTGAAATGGGGCTACTGTATTGGACAGCTCAGCTCTAGACAACTAAGTTTGAGCGCCAGCTTCTTGCTGTGTGATGGTTGCTGACTCCTCACCTCTCTGAGCTGGTTGATTCATTGAAGAGGTGGTTACGAATTCTGGCCAAGGGAGTGGGGTGGGGGGAGGGGGAGATATCTGTAATGCTATCAATAATAAAAAATATATATATATATATATATATATATATATATATATATATATATAAAAAGAATTCTGGCCAAGCTTGGCCGGCGTGGCTCAGTGGTTGAGCATTGACTTATGGATTAGGAGGTTAAGGTTCAATTTCTGGTCAGGGTACATGCCGGGGTTGCGGGCCGGATCCCCAGTGTGAGGCGTGCCGATGGATGATTCTCTCTCATCATTGATGTTTCTATCCCTCTCTTCCTCTCCCTTCCTCTCTGAAATCAATAAAAATATATACTTAAAAAAATAATTCTGGCCAAACACACCAGGGTTTGAATCCCTGCCCTCATCTCAAGGTGGAGTCCTCCTGGGTACCTCAATTTCTTCATCTGTATCATGTGAATAATAATAAGACCTGCCTATTTATTCAACAAATATTTATTACCTATTATGTTCTAGGCTCTATGGTAACAGCACGGAACAAAACAGACCGAATCCAAGGTTAGGGCAGCAGAAGATGCGATGGAATGTCACGGCCAGACATCAACTACTTCCAATCTTAGCCTCTCTTTTCCTGCAAACGCCAAAACTGTTCTGCCTAGCACCCCATGATGTGGTAGTATGTTCTGGGTTCTGATTGGTTGAGGGTCTGACATAAACCCGGTACCCTAATTTTTTCCAAATATCCTTTCTTTTCTCTTTCCTTGTTATCAAAACAGCCTATTTAGCTGGGTCCACGAGAGCCCAGCGTTGAAGGCTATGTTTCCATCCTCTCTTGCAGCTAGGTCTGGTCATGTGACTAACTTCCGGACAATGAGAACAGAGGGATCGTGTAGCTGCTTTTGGAAAACATCCTTATAAATCAGCTGTGTGGGCCTTTTTGCCTTTTTCTTTTCCTTCCTTCTGCTGCATGGATACAGACACGATGGCTGGAGCACCATCTGCCATCGTGGGCCACGAGGACAGGGACCATTCTGAAGGTGGTGGAGAGGAGAGCTGGTAAGTTCTTGGTGGCTTGACTCTCTCCAAACCTCTACCATGTAAGAGAGAAATAAATTTCCGTCTTGTTTAAGCCACAGTTGCTTGGGGTTTACTATGACTCCTAACACTACAGGTGTTTGAGGCATCACTTCAGGTTCAGTTGGGTTGCAAGTTAGACCATTCATTGATGTTTTTCAATAGTATTTATTGAGCATATACCGTGTGTCATGCATATGCCATGTGTCATGCACCTTTCCAGATACCAGGGATACAGCCATGAACAAAGCAAAACCCCTGCTCCCATGAAGTTCACATTCTAGTGCAGGCGTCCTCAAACTACGGCCCGCGGGCCACATGCGGGTGTTTTTGCCATTTTGTTTTTTTACTTCAAAATAAGATATGTGCAGTGTGCATAGGAATTTGTTCATAGTTTTTTTTAAATTTGCCAAAACCGGTTTGGCTCAATGGATAGAGCGTCGGCCTGCGGACTGCAAGGTCCCGGGTTCGATTCCAGTCAAGGGCATGTACCTTGGTTGTGGGCACATCCCCGGTAGGGGGTGTGCAGGAGGCAGCTGATCGATGTTTCTCTCTCATCGATGTTTCTAACTGTCTATCCCTCTCCCTTCCTCTCTGTAAAAAAATCAATAAAATATAAATAAATAAACTATAGTCTTGCCCTCCAACAGTCTGAGGGACAGTGAACTGGCCCCCTGTTTAAAAAGTTTGAGGACCCCTGTTCTAGTGGAAGAGATGGAGAAATGGTTAAAAAAAGACAACTATCCTATATAACAAAATGCTGATGTGCAAATCGACTGAATGGCAGAATGACTGGTCGCTATGATGCGCACTGACCACCAGGGGGCAGATGCTCAACATAGGAGCTGCCCCCTGCTGGTAAGTGCACTCCCACAGTGCCGCTCAGCCAGAAGCCGGGCTCATGGCTGGTGAGCCCAGAGTCAGTGGCGGGAGCCTCTCCTGCCTCCCCTGCAGTGCTAATGATGTCCGACTGCCAATTTAGGCCTGCAGGGAGCGGGCCTAAGCTGTCAGTTGGACATCCCCTGAGGGCTCCTGGACTGCAAGAGGGCCCAGGCTGGGCTGAGGGACCACGCTCCCCCCATCCCCAAGTGCACGGATTTTGTGCACTGAGCCTCTAGTTTAATATATCAGCTGGTGATAAGTGCTAAAAGAAAGCAGGACAAAGGAATGAGGATGATTTAGTTAAGGGGGTCAGGGTAGGTGTCTCTGATGCTGTGAAATTTGAGCAGAGTCATGTAGTGGAAAATTCTAGTGTTCACCCATACCCAGTTGTGGTGACAAAATATGGCCTCCAAAGATGTCCACACTCTAATTGCTGGAACTGGTGAATGTGTCACCTTACATGGGAAAAGGGACTTTGCAGAAGTGATGGAGATGAAGGATCTTGAGACGGGGAGATTGTTCTGGATGATCGGGGTGGGTCCCATCTAATCACGTGGGTCTTTGAAAGCAGAGACCCTTTCCCAGCTGTGGTCAGGAAAAGATGTGCGGACAGGCTGTGTCATCCTGAAGGGTGTTTGCTGGTTTCCTTCCGAAGGAGCTGCATTTAATACCTGTCTTTGCGGGTGACACTCATCATGATCTCCCCTGCTCAAACTGATCGTCACTGAGCCTGGGTGCAACGAATAATTCAGAAAGGATATTCAAGTAGAATCTGCAGACGTCTCGTGATTGTTTCTGGTATTACGTTCCTCATCGTTCATAACCTGATGGCCATTTATGACAGATACTGGGAGTCACAAGATGTCGCCACGATCCAACTAGAATTACCGAGGTGTCTCATGAACAGAAGGAGAAACGGAAGGACACCTAGTCAGGATGATCTTAAATTAAACCTGGATGCCTTTGGGCCTTTTAAAAAATATATATATTTTTATTGATTTTAGAGAGGAAGGGAGAGGGATAGAGAGATAGAAACATCAATGAGAGAGAATCATTGATCAGCTGCCTCCTGCACGCCCCCCCACTGGGGATCGAGCCTGCAACCCAGGCACATGCCCTTGGCCAGAATCCAACCTGGGGCCCTTCAGTCCGTAGACCAATGATCTGTCCACTGAGCCAAACTGGCTAGGGCCCCTTGGGCCTTTTTAAAGTCTCTTGAGCATTTTTAAATAGAAATAAATTTGGGCTTAAAAAAAAAAACGAAAGGAAGGAAGGAAGGAAGGAAGGAAGGAAGGAAGGAAGGAAGGGAGAAAGATGTGAGGACAAAGAAGAGCTCTCTCTTTCTGGGCACATAAGAGAATTCTACTTCCTCATGTTCATGCAATTGGATGGAACCATGTGATTAATTGTGACCAATGAGCTGTGAGTGGAAGGGCCAGAGTCATTCCTGGGCCCAAACATTTATTTCTATTTTATTTTAATATGTTTTTATTGATTTTAGAGAGAGAGGAAGGGAGAGGGAGAGAGATAGAAACATCAATCTGCTGCCTCCTGCACACTTCCTACTGCGGATCAAGCCTGAAACCCAGGCACGTGCCCTGGACCAGGAATCAAACCAGCGACCTCTTGGTGCACAGAACGACATTCAATCCACTGAGCCATTGGGGCCGGGCAAAACATTTATTTCTTGTGTGGGACCATTCGGGGCTCTCTCTCTCTCTCTCTCCCTGTCACAGTAATCAGGGATGCCATGGGTTGTAGTGACAAGAGTAGGTGCCTATCAGCCTGGGTCCTTGAATGACTGTGGAAAATTGCCCCTTGCTAACGTGCATGAGACATATACATGAGCAAGAAATCAACTTTTATTGTGTCAAGCCAACAGAGTTAGCCTAACCTGACTAATGGAGGGCTTCAATGAAGTATGGGAACTAGCTTATTGTTATATGAGGCAGTGCATCTCAGGAAGAGAGAACAAGTGCAAAGGTCCTGGGGCAGAATGTGCTTAATTTTTTAAAACAACAGGAAGGAGGCCAGTGTGGCTACTGGGGTGTAAATGAAGGGAAATGTAAGAGGTAAGGTCAGTTATGTGGTGGGAATAGACCATGGAGGGCCTTGTAGGGCAGGGCAAGCATTTTTTATTTTATTCTGAAAGAGATGGGAAGCCATTCAAGAGTTTTGAGCATAATAGTGGCATGATCTGACTTGGATTTAAAAAAAAATATTTTTTATTGATTTCAGAGAGGAAGAGAGAGGGAGAGAAAGTTAGAAACATCAATGATGAGAGAAAATCATTGATTGGCTGCCTCCTGCACGCCCTCTACTGGGGATTGAGCCCCCAACCCAGGAATCAGAATCGAACCCGGGACCTTTCAGTTCGTAGGCCGACGCTCTGTCCACTGAGCCAAACCAGCTAGGGCCTGACTTGGATTTTAAAGCCATCACTCTGGCTTCTGTGTGAAGAAGGCACAGGGGAGACCAGTGTGGAAACCACGGTAATAATTCAGGCGAGCAGTGGTAGTTGGTAACTTGGACCAAGGTGGTAGCAGTGAAGATGGTAAAAATGGTTGAATCTGAGCATATTTAGTAGATAGTATTACAGGACTTGCTGATGGACTGCATATGAGGGTAGAGTGGTGGGGTGAATGCCCAATTGAACTGGCTTCAAGAGAGGATGAAAAGGACAAAGATAAGGAATATAGCATTTTTCTGGAACAGAGAACTGTTCTTAGGAACTGCCAGAGACTTCTAACTCCTGCTTCAGAGATGCCCCCACCTCGATCCAGCTGGAGGCCAGATGCAAGCTCGTGTCCTCCTGGAGGCTGTGTCCTGCCCTTTTCAGTCTCGTCAGGAGCATACCCTGAACATTATTGCTGGAGGAGCCAATCTCTCTATAACGCTATGGCCCACCCTAGCTCCCCATTGGCTGAGAGGCCACTTTCTCTCAAGGAAGGAACAGCGTTGCTCCTAAGCCCAAATGGACTTCAAGTCATCTCCCTTCTTCTGAGACTTCCTCAAAGCACTCTCTTAGTGACTTTCCTGCAAAGGTCACCCAAACTGAAATTGTGTTGTTGATTTTAAGTGCAGGGGGCAGAGGTCAGGGTGGCAAAGAAGCTCCATGACAACTTTCCATTCCATCGTATTTACTGTGTCCAGCCCTTTTAACTCCATCCCTCTGGCCTGTAGGTACCCAGTTGTTGGGTAGGATGGAATTCTGCTTAGCACCAAGTGATGTCATACTACTCTGTGGCTTGCAATTGGCTATTCTCGGGAAAGGGCTTAGGCTATGCTTCCAGACTAGGTGGACCCCACTCAGAACCACTGTCGGATATTTATTCAAAGTCTTTTTACTCCCTTCTCAGAAACCATCCTGAGGTCCTTCTGGAATGGAAAGTTCCTAAATCTGGAACTTTCTGGAAATCTGGCACTGCTATCCTGAAAAGGCATATTCCCGCCTTTTCCAGCCACTGTCCCCACCCCCTCGCTTTCACCCAATCATTAGGCAACACAATCTGCCTAGCACTTAGTGACGTCACACCATCTCTTCCATTGGATTGGCCATTTTCTCAGGGAGCGGTAGCCATCTATGGGCTCCGCCGATTTACTCGAGGCCTTCTTCATTTGCCCCTCAGAAACCCTCCCGGCACAGATCAGGGGCCTGTAGCCAAAATCCCTCAAGACTTAAGACTTTATTGAGGAGACTAGTTTCACAGGACTCGGGCCAGATGTCCAGCCAGAGAACCCAAGGTCCCGTTTGCAGTTTGCCGCCTTTGGTTAAGAGGCCTCCCCGCCTGCACGGTGCTGGCGCAGGCCAGTGACGTCAGGGGCACCGCGAGGTCTGATTGGCTCAGGGACGCGCCGTCGAGGTAAAAGGCTCGGCTTGTGGGCTCCTCCGAGCGCGTTGGTTGGCTTTCGAGGCCGCCCCGCGCCCGGGCGCTAGGCCGGGGTCGGAGGCTGCAGGGCGCGGCAGCCGCCCGCTCGCTCCTCCCGCTGCAGCCGCCGCAGCGGCCTGGCCCAGCGCGGCCTCCAGGGAAGTGCGAGGCCGTGGCGGTCGAGGACCAGGCGCGCGGGGTCGGGGCCGCCCGCCGCGCTGCCCAGCACCAGGTAGTGGGAGCCGGGCTGCAGGCGGAGGCAGCCGCAGGCCAGGTCGGCGCCGGGCACCCAGGCCTCCTGGCCGCCGCGGCGCACGGGCCGCGCTCGCTGCCTGTACACGGCCAGCACGTGCAGGGCCAGCCGCTGCCAGGCCTGGCCTGCCGCCTCCGCCGCCAGCACCTGCGCGTGGAGGACTGAGGGGAGGAGAGAGGTCAGGCCTGCGTGGTGGGGAGCCTCCAGGGTCCCCAGGGTCAGTTCTGATGGGGAGGGGCTGGGACCTGAGGGTGGGCTTCTGGGATCATATCAGGAAGGGTGAGTCCCTGTGGGTGGGGGGCTGAGGCTCAGACAGGGGACCCTGAAGGGAGGTCTGTGAAAATGACACTTATAATATTTGCATCATGCGGTTTAAATGAAACCTAGCGGGTCTCAGGTGGGCAAGACAAGGCAAGGGCCCCGTCCATTCAACCAGTTCCCCTTTCTCCTTCCGCCCCCGAGGAGGCCACCTCCCTCTCTCAGACATGGCCGGCTGAAAGAGATAGTGAACCAGGACAAGGCCAGGCACAGAGGGAAAGAGGAGGCATAGTGGGGGAGGGAACACTCCCTTCCACTGCCCCCACCCCCCAATCGTCTTCTGTCCATTAGGTCCTATAGCAGGAAGGGCGCTTTAGAGCCTGACACCCTTCCCACGGAGGATGAGAAAAAGGCCAGGGGAGGGGCTGGCGTGTCCTCCGGGCACCTCTGCAGCTGCAGGCCCGTTTCTCGCCATCACTCACCGTAGTCCTGCTGGCAGTACCTCCGAAGGCTCATGTGTACCCTGGTGTCCGAGACATTGCAGTAGTTGTGACACTGAGGGTCTGGGGAGGGTCAGGCTGTCTGCAGTGGGCTCCTGAGGCCGGGACCACAGCGTTCTGTCCCTGCCCAGCCCCGCACTCCATCTTGATGGGCAGCTGGGGTGCTCAGACCCTGGGACGGAGCTCAATGGGCCACCCCCGTATTCCCACCGGGGAGCCCCACCAGCCCATCCCCAGTGCCTCTTGCTGGTGGGGATCTCCACACCAGCCCGTCTTACCGGAGCTGTAAGCACTAGAGGTGGTCGCCAGGGTGGTTGTTGCCTCTGGGATTCCTATGAGAGACCGGAGGAGAAATGTAACCTTAGTTCCTGCCCCCCTTCTCCCCCCCCCCCCCCCAGGAATCCAGCTGTCCATCTGTTCTCTTCAGGCATAAGAGGGCAAGCGCCCTTTGCCCTTCTCTCCAGCCCTGAGTCCAGTCCCCAGCCCCTTCTTCCTCAGACCCAGGAATCTGCACCCCCAGCCCCGCCTCCCTCCGATGGAGGAGTCCAGGCCCCCAGCCTTTTCCTCTCCGAGACTGAGACTGACCGAGGAGACTGGACTTTCAGTCCCCACTTCCCCTGAAGCCAGCGTCCGGCCTCCTGCCTCTCGCTCCCATCCCGGAACCCAGCCCTCGTCATACTTGTCCACGGGACATCTGTGGTGTCTCATTCCAACCCCACGCAGGACGGTGGCCCCTCAGGACTCACGCTGGCAGGGCATCCTGGGGGAGCGACTCTGCTGGTAGCCGGGGCCACAGCGGCTGCACGTCAGGCCGGTGACCCCTATCTTGCAGGGGCATTGCCCGCTGGTCTGGTTGCAGGTGCCACCTGTCGCCCCAATAGGGTGGCACTGGCAGGCTGTATGAAGAGAGGATCTAGGGTGGGGGTGTCTGGGCCCTAGAGGCTCCCTCTCCGTTCCCTAGCCCCTCCTGCCTCAGACCCACCTCGGCGGGACTTCGGCCCGCACTCACCCCTGCAGGCCTTGCGGCTGGTGATAGGCTGGCTGGGGTCCCTCCAGAACCCCGGCTGGCAGTAGTGGCAGTGCCGCCCCGCTGTGTGGTGGCGGCATCGCTCGCAGACACCGCCACTGCGGCCTCCCGACAGCCTGAACAGCTCCGCGTTGAACCTGCAGCGGCGGGCGTGCTGGTTGCAGGAACAGGCTGGGAGCGAGACGGGGGCCCATCAGACCCGGGCTTTCTGTTCCCCGTCCCCAGTGTTCTCCCACCGCCCTCAGGAAATCCACTGAGGATTCAACGGAAAAGAGACTGCCTGGGGGTGCCGGGTTAAGCCTGGGTCTCAGAACCTCTTTAGTCTCGTCTTTAAAATGGGGGCACGGGAGCCGGGTAAGCCCAAGGGGACTGATGAACCCCGATGGTGTGAAACCAGGGGGCTTAAAGAGTGGGCGCTCTGGGCGTGGGCTACGGAGTCAGACCCGACGTGTTCATGTCCCACCGTGTTCCTTGGGCGTATGACTTCTCCTTTTGGTAGCTCAGCTTCCTTTGCTGTGAAATGACACAATATCTGCTCCATGCGGTTTAAATGAAACCTAATCGATAGAAAGCGCTCAACGCAGGGCCTGACACACCGCATGTACCTGCCCGTTTGGAACTTCCGCGCGCCAGGTGCCCGGGGCTGAGTGCCTGGTGTGTGGCATTCTCGCAGCAGCTCTGTGAGGCCGGCACCATCCTCACCCCCATTTTACAGATGTGAAAACTGAGGCACAGAGAGGTGAAGGCACCTGCCCAAGGTACCTCAGCTAAGGGGCGTTCAGGGGCAGGATTGGAACCCAGGCCTTCGGGCTCCAGAGCCTGCGCTCTCACATAGTTCACAGGATTCTGTGAGGACTGTGGGCATTGTCCTGGGACAGTGGTCGGCAAACCGCGGCTCGAGAGCCACATGCGGCTCTTGGGCCCCTTGAGTATGGCTCTTCCACAAAATACCACGGCCTGGGCGAGTCTGTTTTGAAGAAGTGGCGTTAGAAGAAGTTCAAGTTTAAAAAATTTGGCTCTCCAGAGAAATTTCCATCGTTGTCCTGTTGCTATTTGGCTCTGTGGACTAATGAGTTTGCCGACCACTGTCCTGGGAGCACTGATCCGGTGTCCTAAGGCAGAGGCTCTCACATCTTACTGTTTATCAGAATTCCCCGGGCGAAACGCTGAAAAAGAACAACCCAGATTCCACCCGCAGGGCTTCTGCTGGGCCCAGGGATCTGTATTTATAGCAAGCGTCCCAAAGTGAGATGCTGAGGTGGGGGGTCCATGGGCCACTCCTCGGAGAGATGGAAGGAGCTGTGGGCTCCACGAGGTTTGAGAGGCTGGACTGGCAAGTCCCGAGACCCGGAGGAATAGAGGGAAGGTCATCAGGGAGCCGGGGTGTCGGTGTGTTCTTGGGAAAATGACTCTGCCCCCCTGAGCCTTGGTTTCCGCCCTGTTCCGTGGGGATCTCACTTAGTAATCGGGGAATTAGTGATGACCTTTGGATTCTTTCTGACGGGAGGGTGATCACATCCCCTCACTCCCCTCTGGAGAACTCAGGTGGGGAAGGGGTTCGGGCCACCACTTCCCGAAAGCCTGCAGCTTCACCACAGGGGCTGGTCTCATCCTGTCTCCTAACCCTTCTCCATCACAGCAGATGGTTTCGTACTGAGGTTCAGAGGGAGGTGCCCAGCTCAGCCTGGTGTGTGTGTGTGTGTGGGGGGGGGTGATTCGCAGAGGGACAGCCTCTCCCCTGCTCCCAGGTTCTTCCCAGGCCCAGGATGAACCCCGCTGCACCCCCAGGCCATGTGAGTCTCCCCTCCCTCCCTCAGATCTGGCTGGTGGGAAAGGATCAACTGAACATGGAGGCCCTGAGATGTTGGGGGCAGGGGATCAAGCAGGACCCCAGTTAGGATGAGGATAGAGTGGGGAGCTGAGGACAATGGATGGTCTGTAAGTCAGTCATTGCAAGAAGAAATAGAGGGTGAAAGGGCAAAGAACGTGGGAGGCAGAGGGAGGGGGGTCCAGGGAACTGGGGTGCGTGTGTCTGTGTGTGTTTGTGTCTGTGTGTGTGTGTGTGTGTCTCAGTGGAGTGGGGCCACCTCCCAGGGCCTGGTAACAAGCACTCAGACCAGCTAGCAAGCGGCTGCCAGCTGAGGTGGGAGGAGCAGGGGGCTGTCTCTGAGGAGGGGGTTCTGCAGGGAAGGGCGGGGCCCAGACTCAGAGCTGCCGTCTGGGAGCACCATGGCGGGAGGAGGCGCCCGCCTGGGCCTGCAGTGGTGGGGGGGGGCAGAGGGGGGCGCTGGGGGCGGCCCTTGCTGGCAGTGAGTCTCAGGGCCAGTGATGGATGCGGGCCGGGCCTCGCCTCCGTATCTGGGGGATGGCAACATTGGCAGAGACCCCACAACCTCTTCCTTTGTGCCAGGTACCCCATGAGGCTTTACTCCAAGGCAGGGGTGGGACCCTTTTTCTGCCAGGGCCGTTTGGATATTTATAACATCATTCTCGGGCCATACGATATTATCAACCTAAAAATCAGCCTGCTATCGTTGGTCAAACATTTAATTAATGCACCCCTAAGGCCTTGGCAGGGCCAGGCCACATGATTTCTCAGGCCTTACAAGGCCCGAGGGCCGACATTCCCCACCCCTGCTCTAAGGACTTCCTGTATATTAATGAGCTCATCCAAGTTTCACTGCCGCCCATAAAGGAAATACTGTTCCTGCCCCCGCTTTACAGGCGGGGAAACGGAGGCAGAGAGAGGTTAGGTCACTTGCGAGGGTCACACCGGAGGAGCCGGAATGCGAGCCCGGGCAGGGAGTCCTGTCTGCAGACGGGAGCTTGGCAGGGACAAGCCAAGGCCCCCAGCCCAGCTTCTGGCCCAGCCACTTACTGGCTGTGTGTCCTTGCGCAAGGGACCTCCCAGCTCTAGCCTCAGTCTCCCCGTCTGTAAGATGGGCCTGATGACAGTGCCCGCCTGGGACGTAGCAGGTGGTGGCTGCACAATGAATGGGTCAGGAAAGGGCCCGTGCCCCGTGCCTATAACCTGGCAATCAGAGCCCCTGCAGCAAGCCAGGCCCTGGGCTGGGTGCTGGAAAGATGTTATTCGTGTCATTGTCATTGTGATCGAGTGTGAGGGAGAGCAGGCGCCCCCTAATGGGCAGGTAGGCAGCTGGAAGTCCGGGGCAGCAGAGAAGCGGGGCAGGCAGTGGGAGGCTGTGGGGGAGGTGAAGGGGGGACCCCCAGCTGGAGAACAGCGAGGGGAGAAGCAAGGAGCAGCAGCTCTGGGGTGGGAGAGCATCCTGCCCCTTAGGGACAAGGGACGGTGGGCCCGGTGGGGGGTGAGGTTGGGGAGAGCAGGGCCCAGGACTCACGTAGGCAAGGGTGGGGGTGCCAGGGTGTGGCAGGCCGCCAGGGCCAGTCTCGGTGGGATGGGCGGCAGCTCTCGCACCCCGGGCCGGTGGTGTGGTGGCGGCAGCGGCAGCGGGGGGGCCGGGCACGGGCAGCGCAGCGGGCGGCGTGGCCGTGGCACTGGCAGCGTCCTCTCACTCCAGCCGCCGCCAGCCCGGCCCGGCCCCCAAACTCCACTCGGAGGTGACTGGCCACCACGCTGGCCTTAGAGCCCGGTGGGGCGCGGAAGGTCACCTTTTCGGGGCCCCCCAAGGCGCCAGGCCAGGCGGGTCTGCGCCACAGCGATCTCCAGGGGCCTCCCGTGGCCCAGGCGGCCGACAGGACCAGGGCGGGGGGTCCCGGGGTGCAGAAGCGCAGGCTGACGGACGCCAGGAGGAAGGAGCCGCCCAGGGCCAGGGTCAGACTGCCATTGCAGGGGGCCCTGCCGCCCCCCTCGGCCCCTGCGGAGAGGGCGCAGGCCTGGGGACAGGAGGCCGCCACGCCAGCCAGCTGGGTCACGGGTGGGAGGCAGAAGCGGGGGCGGCCCCCCGGGTGGTAGCATGGGTCTGAGGTGGCCTGGCTCAGGAGGAGCAAGAGGGCGAAGGTCACGGACATGGTCTCAGCAGGGCCAGTACCTGGAAGGACAGGAGGGGCCAGGCTGAGAGCCTCGGGCTGTCCTCAAGTGTCAGCCTCCCGGCTCCCTCAGGCCCCCGAGACCCCAGCATTCCACCCCGCCCCGCCCGGGCCCCTCCCGGCTGCCTCGAAGCGAGGAAAATAGTTCCATCTGGGGAGAATTACTGTTTACACAACCCAAAGGGGAAAGAACGCAAGCAAAATCGAGAATTTTGCCTGAACTAATCCGTAGCTTAACACCCCAGAGAGATCTGTCAGTGTCGGGGGGCAGGGGCCCTGGGGAGAGGGCACGGGGGGAGGGGGTGCAGGTGGCGAGCCTGAGGGAGGGCATCGGATCAGGGTAGTGGGTCGGAGCTGGGCAGGGGAGGGGGGTTTAGAAATGGATGAAGCTCCAAGACAAAGGGCTAGACTAGGGGCCGGAGGCACAGCCGCCGAGACAGACAGGAGGGGAGAGCAAGCCCAGGGGAAGGGCCGAGGGGAGGCGGGGAGGCCCGGGCAGGGCGGCCGGGCACCCAGTGTCCACAGGGAGTCCACGGGGAGTCGGGCAGGGCCCCGGGCGCCTAAGGGTTGGGGCAGACCGGCGGGCGGGCTGCGGCTGAGGCATCTGGGATCAGAGCACAGACAGCCCCGCAGGCCCGGCCAGGCCTGGCGGTGGGAAGGGGAGGAGGGAAGGTGCGGGCGGGCGGGCGATCAGAAGCTGGAGGCCAGGCCCCGGCCCACGGGGATCAGAGTGAGCCCCTTTCCCACGTGGAGCCCTAACCTTGTTCTCCACACCCGGGGCACGGAGGGGATTATCGCCAAACCACTGCGCCTCCCCGCCACCCACCCCCAGCCGCCACGGCCTTAACCCTTTCCCCCCTTGGTGCAAAGCCCAGAGAACCGTGCTGAGGGGGAGGACAGACGGGGGTGGGGGGCTGGGAAGCGGGTGCGGAGCCCCGTGGGGCAGGGAAGGCAGATGGTAGCTTCCCCCAGGACTCCTGGTGGGGGGGCCCTGGGCTTGGGGTCTGAGGACTTTCCCATCAGCTCAGCCTGCAGTCTGCCGTCTTAGGCCTCAGGGTCCAGGCCTCTGAGCCCCCACGTTCAACACGGATCCTAAGGTCCCCAGAGCAGATGGGGGAACAGACGTTGGGGTGGTGTGTGTCGAGGGAGGAGAGAGAGCGGCAGGGCAGGGCCGGGGTGTCCAAGGGGCCACAAGTCCAGACCTCAGGATGGCAGAGCTAGGAAGGACTTGGCGCTGGAATGCCCCCCTCCCCCCCCAGGGCCGCAGCCCCTAATGAGGCTCACTCAGGTCTGGGGTCCTGGAGCCTTTCTGGGCCCCACTGCCCAGTGCCCTGGCTCTGAATCGGGGCCCAGGCTGGGAGTCTGTGGGGCACCTGGGGGTGCAGCTGGGGTTCCAGCCTCCCTCAGCCTGATCTCAGTCTCCAGTGTCCCCAGGGCTGTCGCCGCGTGCAGAGACGGCCCCCTGCCCCCCCCCCCCCATGACGGGCACCACCCTCCGCCCTTCAGAGGAGCCTGGCGCCATTTTGCGCTCGGGCGGCCGGCATCTGGCATCTGCCCGGGGCCCCTGGGCACCAGTGCGTGAAGGGCCTGGCCCCACACCCTCCCGCTCCCCTCCCCTGCCCGGGTGGTTCGGGCCGGGCCCCTTTCTGGCCCTGAGCACCGTGGGCAACCAGACCGTGAGTCCCCTGTGCTCCTGAGGGACCGGAGGCCACCCCTGCCCACTGGGGACCCGGATGGCCAGCCCCTACCCTCTGGGAGCTGGAGCGCACCCCCAACCCCTTTAAGGAACAGAATCTGGTTGTGCTCCCACCAGACCCAGAGCCAGGGACCCGGACCCGGGGCAGCGTGGAGGGTCCATCTGGGCCTCAGGCTCCTTCCCCCCCTGGCCCCCCCACCCCCCCCGGCTGTTTTGCAAGCACCCCGCCCTTCACCCCTGACGCGGGTCAAACCTGCGCCCAGGAAGAGAGCGTCCTCCTCACCGGTCTTCCCGCCGCAGCGTGGCCGCCGGGTGGGCCCTCGGGAGTGAGTGCCGAGTGGCTGTTCTCAGGCCCCCGGCTAGTGGGGGTTCTGGGCGGGAGCTCAGAGCTGAGCTGCAGAATCCAACACCACCACCACCCCCCCTGCCCCATCCCCTCACCAGCCGCGGCCTCCCTCTCCCCGCAGGGACCCCTGCCAGCCGCGCCACCCGCCTGGGACCTGCGAGCTGTGCCCCAGGGGCCCGAGGCTGGGCGCCCCGCGCGGGCCGGCCGAGGAGGGGGCTCCAGGCAGGTAGGATGGGCCGGGCCAGGGCCAGATGGCTTCCGGGGTCTGGGGTCCCCGCTGCACGCACACTCGCCCCCTGGAACCGCCGGCGGCTCAGCCCCACCATGCGGTGCTGTGGGCCAGGGCCCCTCACCCCGAGGTGGGCCGTGCCCCCAAGCCAGCCCCTCCTCCCTCTGGAACCTTCTGTCAGCTGTGGGTTAACTGCGCGGCCAGGTCAGGGGCTTTCAAGCCCTAAAACGCGGCGATCTTGGAGGGTTCAGAGCGGCCGCTGGGAGACCCGAAGCCGCGAGCTGCTCTCTGAGGTGGGGATGGGGGTGAGACGGGACTGCTTCGGGCCTCCGTGGCTCTAGCAGCCGAAAGTGGGGACCCCGAGGAGGACAGAGCTCAAAGCCGGCCTCCCCCAGGCCAGTTTCCAGCGAGGCCTGGGCGCTGCAGTCGTGAAATTGTCATGCAAATGCTGCTGGCAACTCTATTCCCTGCTGAGTGGTTTTGGCTAGAAAAATCCCGTTTCAGTCACCTCCGCTGAGGAAAGCGAGGGCCTGGGAGGACGAGGCGCAGGTATGTGCCGCTGTGGCCTCCAGGGCCTCGGCATGGACTGTGGCACCGCGTGGCCCGGCCCGACAGGGAGCCGGACCTCTGTCCAGAGCCTGCCTTGGGGGCGGGAGGCCACAGCCGAGCAGTCCGCGCTTCTGGTCCGGGGAGGGGGGCCCATGGGAGCCAGGACAGGGACTTCGGATTTTTAAGAAATATATATAGCCGAAACCGGTTTGGCTCAGTGGATAGAGCGTCGGCCTGCGGACTCAAGGGTCCCAGGTTCGATTCCGGTCAAGGGCATGTACCCAGTAGGGGGTGTGCAGAAGGCAGCTGATCGATGTTTCTAACTCTCTATCCCTCTCTCTTCCTCTCTGTAAAAAAATCAATAAAATATATTTTTTAAAAATATATATATATTTAACCCTAGCTGGTTTGGCTCAGTGGATAGAGCGTCAGCCTGCAGACTGAATGGTCCCGGGTTCGATTCTGGTCAAGGGCACATGGCTGGGTTGTGGGGCGTGCAGGAGGCAGCCAATGATTCTCTCTCATCTTTGATGTTTCTATCTCTCTCTCCCTCCCCCTTCCTCTCTGAAATCAAGCCCGCAACCCGAGCATGTGCCCTTGACCGGAATTGAACCCAGGACCCTTCAGTCCGCAGGCTGCCGCTCTATCCACTGAGCTAAACCAGCGAGGGCGGGACTTCGGATTTGAAAGTAAACTGTAAGGAGGAGTTAGCTGCAAGAGAAAGGGGTTGGGGGCTGAGGCACCCTGAAATCAGGGGATGTGGGGCCTGAGGGTGGGGGTGTGAGTGACAGGATAAGGAGGTGCAGGATTCACACACTCACCCGATCAGCAGGCCCTCCCTGTGCACACGCTGAGCACCGGTGAGCACACGTGGCCACGCTCAGAGCCCGTCCGTGTCAGGCTCACAGTCTTGAGCGAGGAGAGGTCGCTACTGGAAAGGAGGAAGCCACTCGTTCTAGAACACGGTGGAAGGTGGCAAGTCCTTTGGAGCAAAAGCAAGGAAGGAAGTGGTTGCGGAGGTCAGGGGTCCGGAGGGGACATTTGGGCTGTGACCTGAAGGAGCTGTGACATTTGGGCTGTGACCATCGGGGCAGGAGCAGCCCAGGCGGGGAACGGCGGGCGGTGCAGAGGCTGGTTTTGCTGCCAGAGGAAATTCAAGGATAAAGTTCGGGTCTCACTTTCTCCCCCCCCTCCCCCCCCCACCTAGGGACAGAGGTTCCTCAGGAGAATGTTATCTGGGGGAGCTATTCCTTCCTCCCTTTCGTCCCTTTTTGTTGTTGTTGATCCTCACCTGAGGATATTTTTTCCATGGCTTTTTCAGAAGGTGGGAGGAATGGAGAGAGAGAGAGAGAGAGAAACATTGATGTCTCACTGGTTGCCTCCAGCACGTGCCCTGACCCCTGACCCCTGACCAGGGTTGGGAGTGAACCCACAACTCAGTACAGGCGCTCGGCTGGGAATTGAACCCATGACCCTTGGGTGCACGGCCCACGCTCTAACTACTGAGCCACACCGGCCAGGGCTCCTGTTCTCAGGAGCCTGAGCTGCCTCAGGGGATTAGTACCCACAAAGGTGCCTGGGGGAGGAGGAAGGGGCAGCGGCAGCCAGAGGGGGCGGGAACCATTCCCCCCAAGTTGGAAAGGAGACTTTGGGTGGGAGGTTTCCTCAAGTATTGGGCACCTTCACCCTCACAGCGCCCCAGAACGGAGAGGGGCCCTCCCAGGGCACAGCTCTGAGGTGGCTCAGCAGGGTGGGACCCCACCCAGAACTGGCAGAGGCCCCGTGAGTCAGGGCAGGTCAAACCCTCCGTGTAACCCAAGGGAGCGTGTGCGCCCCCTCAGGACATGCTGGAGAAATCCAGGACAGTAATTGAGAGCGCCGTCTCCTTAAAACACATGGCCTGGGTTCAAGTCCAGGCTCCGCCTCTTTCCTAGCTGTGTGACGTCCAGCAGGCTTCTTAACCTCTCTGTGCCTTAGTTTCTTCATCTGTAAAACGGGCATAAAAATGCACCTTCCTCCTGGGCGATGGTGAGGACTGAATGAGCGAAGACAGGCCAAGGCCTGCAGTCTCGTATCTGAAACTTCGGGCCGGACGTTTTAGCAGCTGTGTCTGGGCACCGGGGCGGGGGGGGGAGGAAGCGTGCCACGTAGCGCCACTGGCAGGGTCTGGACAGTGTCCCTCAGCAAACGTTATTGTTTCTGCAGCAAAACACACGGGCATTCACACTAAGAGACGCCTACAAATGGCTGCACGTGGGTTTGGGCCAGATTTTGTCCCCTCATGAGTTCATTTCGGGTGGGGTTTGCCACCAATCTCAGGGAAGTGGCTGTAAGGAACTGTAGCCCAGGGTGGTCAGCGCTGAGACCAGCGCCTGGCGCGTGGCAGGACCCCAGGGGCCTCAGCCCCCGTTCCCCGCTGTCCTCAGCCTGCAGTTGTTCAGCCCCTGAGCAGCCAGGAGAGGGAGCTCTTGAGCGCGGCAGCGGGGCTGGCTGCCGATCGGCAGAGCCTGTGCGAAATGAAACCGTGGGTGCCTGGTTCACACGGAGGATTTCGAGAGGCCGAGAGCAGAGCTTTAGACCAAACACAGGGCCTGTGTGACTGCCCGGATCCCACGCCGTGGAGGTGGCCCGGGGGGGGGTACCTTTGCCCGGAGCTGGTTCCTCCGCCCCAGGCGCCCAGGCCGGGGAGCTGGCTAGAGGCTGCAGACTTCCCCCGGGGGCCCAGGCGAGAGCCGAGGCGGCAGCGTGAGAAAGACGGGGACAGAGCTGTCCCAGTGAGACGAGGGCCTCTCATTGGGGCGGGTTTCACTCGCTGTTTTGGAAACTAAAGCAGCAAGCCAGACGGTCCTTGCTCCGATGCTACTGGACTTGCAATGAGGTTACATCCGCTAAAATTCAAGATGTCATAAGTCCAAAATGCACTTAATAGACTTAAACCACCAGCCCGGCCGGCGTGGCTCAGTGGCTGAGCATCGCCCTATGAACCAGGAGGTCAGGGTTCAATGCCCAGTCAGGGCTTATGCCCGGGTTGCAGACTCCATCCCCAGGAGGGAGCACGCAGGAGGCAGCCCATCAATGACTCCCTCTCATCATTGATGTTTCTATCTCTCTCCTCTCTAAAATCAATAAAAATAATATTTAAAACATAAACTATCAAACATCATAGCTCAGCCTAGCCAACCTTACCTTAGCCTGCAGTTGGGCAAAGTCACCTCGCTGCTGCTCCCCGCATCCTGAGAGAGTGCCCTACTGAGTATGGCTGGGCGGGGGAAAGGTGAAAATCCAACATTGGAAGCATGGCTTCTACTGGAGGGTATTGCTTCGTACCCTGTGAAGCCGAAAGATCGTAATTCGGGAACAATCTGTGCGCCTCAGTGGAAGGAGTGCGATGTCACACTTAGTTCTCATGTGGTGAGAGCCAGCTGACCTCGCTGGGAACCCAGGCCACATCGGCCTCATTCAAGCAGGGCCCTGGGTGGTCCCATTTCCCTGAGGGGTCAGATCAATCAGGGGAGGAGCCCTGGATTATGGGAGGAGAACAGGCAAGCCCACAGAGCCCCAGCATTCAAGGGAGCCGGTGGAAGCAGAGATGGGTGAGGTGGAAGCCGGGTGGCCGAGAGTGGAGGCCGCGTAGTCCAGGGCTTCTGCAGGGTTTGGGGGACTCCTGAGCTGTAGCCCGTGGAGTGACCACGGAGGAGGGGCGCACAGAGGAGAGGCGGGGGGTGGCTGGGGAGAAAGCGGATCAGGACGCACTGGAGACCTGGGGTGAAAGGACCATGTTTGAGAGCCCATGTGAGAGGAGGGTCAGCCCCACACCAAAGGGTCATGGGTTCGATTCCTGGTCAAGGACATGTACCTCGGTTGCAGTTCGAGCCCTTCCCCTGGTGGGGGCGAGAATGGGAGGCAGCCAGTCAATGTGTCTTTCTCACATCAGTGTTTCCCTCTCTCTCCCCCTCTCCCTCCCCTTCCCCCTCCCCCTTCCCCTCTCCCTCCCCCTCCCCCTCTCCATCTCCCTTCCATTCTCTCTGAAAAACAAGGGGAGACACTATCTCGAGGTGAGGATTAACAAAACAAAAAAAGAAGCAATCCTGAAGAAGGGGTAAGTCATCCCGTTACAAGGACAGGAAGCCCAGCTGAGCCCAGTGGAGCCGGGAGGGCGCTGGAGGTGAGGTGGGGGGGGGGGACCCACACCCCCCGGCAGGCTCCCCCAGGAGAGAGCACGGCACACTTCCTGTGAGCAAACAGGCAGGCATTAGCGAGGCCGGAGAGGGTGTGGAGAAATCAGACCCTCACGCGCGCTGGTGGGAGTGGAATGGCAGCTGCTGTGGAAAACAGCCTGCAGCTCCTGAAACTAGTCGGCAGTTATCACGTGACCCAGCAATTCCGCTCCTCGGTAAATCCCCGGGGGAGGTGAAAGCGTCGGTCCACACGGAGATTTGTACACACGCGTTTACGGCAGCACTATTCATAAGAGCCAAAGAGTGGGAACAGCCCAAATGTCTATCGACCGATGAATTGATAAACAAAATGAGATATATCCAGGCACTGGCATAGTAGCTATAAAAGGAAATCAATGAAGTGCCGACTCATGCTAAGGGATGGATGAGCCTTGAGAACACGATGCTAGCCCTGGCCAGTGTAGCTCAGTTGGTTGGGCGTCGTCCTGAGCACCTAAAGGTCACCGGTTCAATTCCCAGTCAGGGCACATACCCTGGTGTGGACTCGATCCCCAATACGGGGTGTGCAAGAGGCAGCCGGATTGATGTCTTGCTCTCGCATCTGTGTTTCTCTCTCTCCCTCTGCCTTCCTCTCTCTAAAAGTCAATTTAAAAAGAGAGTATGATACTAAGTGAAAGAAGCCAGTCACAAAGAGCCACATATTGAGTTATTTTGTTTATATGAACTATATCGAGTAGCTAAAGCAGGGAGGATGGGAAGGTTGGGGGGAAGACTAAGGACCACAGGGTTTCTTTTTAGGGTGATAAAATTTTTCTAAAAATTGTAATGGTTGCCCGACTCTGAATATACTAAAAGGCCATTAAATTGCACGCTTTTTAAAAATTTCTCACCTGAGGATATTTTTTCCATTGAGTTTTAGAGAGAATGGAAGGGAGGGAGGGAGAGGGAGAAGGAGAGAGAGAGAGAGAGAGAGAGAGAGAGAGAGAGAGAGAAATCGATGGGTTGCCTCTCAAAAGCACCCTAACCAGGGCAGGGATTGAACCTATAGCTGAAGCTGTGCCCTTGACTGGGAATTGAACCCACAGCCCTTCAGTCCACAGGCTGATGCTCTAACCACTGAGCAACTGGCCAGGGCTGCACACTGTTGACGAGTGAATTGCATGATACTTGAATATCGTCTCAATAAAGTCATTACCCAAAAAATAAAAAGGGCTCATCACAGACCTTCATATTAAAGCGATGCAGAGAGAACGTTACAGAAGCAGGAAGTGGGAACTGCTGGTCCCTTAAGTCCTGGCCCAGAAAAGGCACAACCTCGCTTTCGCCATGTTTGATTGGCCGAGGCAGTGGCAGGCCCGCCCGGACCCGAGGGAAGGGAACGGGGGAAGAGTCCGGCTGGCGTGAGTCCACCACACCCACCAGCAGCAGCGGGAAGCCCTGAGCATGGCAGGGGCTCCGGAGCGCAGTTCCCGGAGGTGCTGTGGGTAACCCCATTGTACGGAGGGGAAGACTGAGGCCCAGGGAGTGAAGTAACGTAACGTGCTCAGGGCAGCCCAGCCAGCGGGAGGCAGAGCCACACCTGAACCGGGGCGTCTGGCCCAGAAGCTGTGCTCCTGGCCTCCTGTTGTGCCGCCTTCTGGCCGGTGAACGTCGCAGAACAGCTTCAGCAGGAAGTAGCCTGGCAGTGCTTGTTTCACAACACTTGGCACTTCCTCCATGCTGGGCACTCCTACAAATGACAATGCCGCTCGCTCAATCCTCACGCACACCTAGGAAGGCGGTGTTAGGTTGGACCATATGCAATGGTGTAAGGTCAAAAATGGGCACTTTCAGATGGTTCGAGCTCATCATCCCTGTTCAGCGGGTGAGGAGACTGGGACTCAGAGAGGTGAGGTGACTTGACTAAGGTCACACAGCGCCAGTGGGGGCTGGAGCTGGGACTCAGACCCAGGCCCGAGGCTCCCCGAGGAGGAGTTGAGTGAGTGAATACATGTATGACCTGGGCCGGGAGGGCGGGGGGCAGTGAGACAGCAGAGGGCTGTCCAGCCATCCCTCCTGACTCAGTCCTTTCTCCTCCCGGCAGCCACCATGGGATTCTGGACCACTTGCCCTTCCTTCTCCACCATCTTCTTCCTCATCATCTTTGTGGTGTCCCTGATCTTCCACTGCCACCAGCGCCTGGCCCTGGTGCCCGCCCCCTGGGCCTCCCGGGGCCTCGTGGTCCCGGTCCCCCGGCACCTCCCCCAGGGGGGCATGTGGACCATCAACGCCATCGGCCGCCTGGGCAACCAGATGGGCGAGTACGCCACGCTGTACGCCCTGGCCAAGCTGAACGGGCGGCCCGCCTTCATCCCCGCCGAGATGCACAGCACGCTGGCCCCCATCTTCAGGATCTCCCTGCCGGTGCTGCAGGGCGCCGCGGCGCGCGGGGTGCCCTGGCGGAACTACCCGCTCCACGACTGGATGGAGGAGCAGTACCGCCACATCCCCTGGGAGTACGTGCGCCTCACGGGCTACCCCTGCTCCTGGACCTTCTACCACCACCTGCGCCCCGAGATCCTGCGGGAGTTCACGCTGCACGACCACGTGCGGGCCGGGGCGCAGCGGTTCCTCCAGACCCTGCAGGCCACGCGGGGCCCGCAGCTGACCTTCGTGGGCGTCCACGTGCGCCGCGGGGACTACGTCCGCGTCATGCCGCGGGTGTGGAAGGGCGTGCTGGCCGACCGCGGGTACCTGCGGCAGGCCCTGGACTGGTTCCGGGCCCGCCACCCCTCCCCCGTCTTCGTGGTCACCAGCGACGACATGGCCTGGTGCCGGCGGAACATCGACAGCTCCCTCGGGGACGTGGTGTTCGCGGGCACCGGGCGCCAGGGCTCCCCGGCCAAGGACTTCGCGCTGCTCACGCAGTGCAACCACACCGTGTTCACCGTGGGCACCTTTGGGGTCTGGGCCGCCTACCTGGCGGGAGGGGACGCCGTCTACCTGGCCAACTTCACCCTGCCCCAGTCCCGCTTCCGCACAGTCTTCAAGCCGCACGCGGCCTTCCTGCCCGAGTGGGTGGGCATCGCCGCCAACCTGGGGCCGGCCGGAGAAAACAGCCCCTAGCCCCCCACGTGTCCCTCCCTCACCCTCGGGGGACAGGCAGTGTGTGGGGTCCAGCACAGGGGCTCAGGATTGGACCCCCAGGTTTGAATCCAGGCTGCTCGGCTTCTCGGCTGGGTGACCTCGAACAAGTGGCTTAACCTCTCTGTGCCTCAGAGTGCCACCTGGAAAAGGAACAAAATACAGAGGTTACCTCGGCAGCCGCTCCTAGAACGCAGGTTCACGTAGAGCCGTGGAGACAGGGTGAGTGCTAGCGGCCCAGAAGGTGGGATGGAGTTTTGCTCTCTCCTCTGAGGCTCTGGGAGCAGAGGCCAGATATGTTGTCCTTGCCCCCTGGGAGGGTTTGGCGATGAAGCCATCCCTGCCCTCAGCTAAAGGGAGTGGGTGTTTTTGGCAGCTAAGAACCCAGGCTTCGGGTTTAATGGGGCCTTATGAAAAGACACTAGGGGCCTGGTGCACGACATTCGTGCACTTGGGGTGGGAGGTCCCTCAGCCCAGCCTCCGCCCTTTAGCAGTCCGGGAGCCCTCAGGGGATGTCCAACTGACAGCTCAGGCCGGCTCCCCATGGGACATCCTTAGAGCTGCTGTGGAGGCGGGAGAGGCTCCCGCGGCTGCTGCGCTCGCCAGCCGTCAGCCCGGCTTGTGGCTGAGCCGCATGCCCCCCTGTAGGAGCGCACTGACCACCAGGGGGCAGCTCCTGCGTTGAGCGTCTGCCCCCTGGTGTTCAGTGCACATCATAGCGACCGGTCATTCTGCTGTTCGGTCGATTTGCATATTACCCTTTTATTATGAAAAGACATGAGAGAAAACAGGATTTGAGGGGGTGAATCTCAGGGAGATACCCTTGGTGGTGAGGGAGACCCCTGAAATGGGGGCGAGGGGAGGCTTCACAGCGATGGCAGGACTCAGGTAGGACTCAACACCAGGCCTGGGGCTGCAGCGGCAAAGACACCCGGCATCCACAGGTCACAGAAGTGCAGGAGGAGACACCGTCTGCCTGGCTGTCATGCGGGAGTGAGAACGGGGCAGGGTGAAGTTGGCCGGGTAGACGGCGTCCCCTCCTTCAGGCTAGGGCCACAGAGACCCACAGGGCCGCAGAGGCCATGGCCAGGCCAGCTGTTGCCCATGTGCACAGGTGACCTCCCCCTGGGCCTGCTGTGCCCAGGACTTAACCCACTCGGAGAAACTCCAATATGGACCAAAGTTGAATCTAATGATTATTCGTTCTCTGTGTTCAGTGTGTTCTAAAGTGTGGAAATACCTGTCTTTTTATTGTTGTAATTCTCCTTTTTGGATATTAAAGAAAAACCTCTTAACAACAATCATTTATACCCATTTAAAATGTCCACCAAACAGGTGCCCTGGTTTAGATCACATCTCTTCCCTGTTTTAAGTGCTTTTCCAGCGTCTTGTTTACTTGAATCCCCATTTTGTGCATATGTCTGAGGATGGGCACCTCTCCTTTCGTGTGTTAATAATATTGCATCTCCCCAGAGCCGATTTGGGCCTCAGTCTACTTGCTTGAGTCTTTGATGGAGTCGTCATGGTGTGGGGCCGACAATGAAGAAAGCAGGAGAAGGGTTGGGGAGGAGAGGGAGGGGTAGTGGAGAAGGAGGTCCTGTATTAGCTATCTATTACTGCGTAACAAACAACCCCAAATTCAGTAGCGTAAAATGACAATAATACTTTATTATTTCTTACCAGAGGCCCAGTGCACGAATTCGTGCACCAGTGGGGTCCCTCAGCCTGGCCTGTGGGATCAGGCCAAAACCAGCTCTCTGACATCCCCCAAGGGGTCCCAGATTGTGAGGGCACGTAGGCCAGGCCAAGGAACCCCGCCAGTGCATGATCGGGGCCGGGAAGGGACATGGGAGATTGGCCAGCCAGAGAGGGACCATGGGAGGGCTCCAGGGCATGTCCGGCCTGTCTCGCTCAGTCCCGATCAGCCAGACCCCATCAGCAACCTTACCTACTGGTCAGAGCATATTCCCCCTGGTGGTCAGTGCACGTCATAGCAAGTGGTTGAGTGGCCTTAGCATTCATTAACATATTATGCTTTGATTGGTTGAATGGCTGACTGGCCAACCGGATACTTAGCATCTTAGGCTTTTATTATATAGGATTGTTTCTGGGGGTCAGGAGTTTGGGGGGGGCTTAGATGGATGATTCTGTTTGGGATGCCCAGTGAGGTTGCCGTTAGGTGCCAGCCAGCCAGGGCTGCTGTCATCTGAAGGCTTGACTGGGGCTGGGGGATCCCTTTCCACGGCTGGCAATCGGTGCTGGCTCTTGGCTGTCGGTCACATCCTCATGGTTGAGCCTCCGTGGGGCTGTTTGAGTGTCTTCACAACATGGCGCTGGGTTCCTCCAGAGAGAGAAACCCAAGAGACCCAGGTAGAAACTGTGATGCCTTTTGCAACCAAGCCTTACCTAGTCACACACTGTTACTTCGTCTTCTGCTGTTGATCACTCAGAGCAGCCTGATTCTCTGTGGGAGGGGACGACACAGGGTGTGAATACCAGGAAGCAGGGGTCCCTGAGGGCCATGTGGGAGGCTGGCATACTCGTTCGGTAGGGCTGCCATAACCAAGTACCACAGATGGGAGGGCTTAAACCACAGAAATGTATTTTCTCTCAGTTCTGGAGGCTGGAAGTTCAAGGTCAAGGTGACAGCGGGGCTGGTTTCCTCTGAGGCCAAGAGGGAGGGTGTGCCCCAGGCCTCTCTCCTTGGCTTATCAATGCCAAGATGTCCCTGTTTTCATGTCTCCCCCTGTACACACCTGTGTCCTGATCTTCTTATAAGAGCACCAGTCACAATGGATTAGGGCCCACCTAATGACTTCATTTTAATTTAAACTGGAAAATTTTTAAATTTCTTTTTTTATTTTAGAGAGAGGAGAGAGAGAGAAATATCGATTTGTTGTTCCACTTATTTATGCATTCATTGGTTGATTTTTCCCCCCAAAATATCTTTGTATTGATTTCAGAGAGGAAGGGCAAAGGAAAGAAAGAGAGAGAAACCTCAATGATGAGAGAGAATCATGGATCGGCTGCCTCCTGCATGCCTTACACTGGGTATCAAACCCGCAACCCGGACATGTGCCCTGACTGGGAATCGAACCATGGCCTCCTGGTTCATAGATGGATGCTCAACCGCTGAGTCATGCTGGCCAGGCATTGGTGGATTCTTGTATGTGACCTGACTGGGGGCCTCTCTCCTTGGCATATCAGGATGATGCTCTAACCAACTGAGCTACCTGGCCAGGGCCTGGCCTCATTTTAATTTAATTACACCTATAAAAATTCTGTCCCCAAATGTGGTCACATGCTGAGGTCCTGGGGGTTAGGACACAATTCAGCCTGTAACAGCTGCTTCCACAGGCTCCCACCTCCACGCCCAGCCCTCCCCCAACAGTCCGACTGGCTCCACTCCCCTTCCTTTCCCCTCCATTCCCAGCTCCAGCCCCTCCTCCTCGGCATGACTGACCTTAGCCAGAGTCTTTCCCCAAATTATCCCTTTTGGAGAGAGACTCAAGCCGGAAGGAGAGAGGACCCTCAGTCCTGAGCCTGGCCCTCTGTCAAGTTCAAATACAACAACATAGGTGTACAGACGTGGATGGTAACTGTCCCCCACATTGCAGTAAAATGTTCCTCAGGTCCCTTCCTGCCCCCCAAGTCTCTTTTCCACCTTCCCCTGCCCTGCTCTGTGCCTGGCGGGCTGTCTGATGGACCCTCTGCTGTGGACCGAATGCCGGTGTCCGCCCCACATTCACAGGCTGGAGCCCTAATCCCCAGTGTATTGGAGGTGGGCCCTTTGGGAGAGGATTAGGTTGTGAGGGTAGGGCCTCATACATGGGACTGGTGCCCTTATAAGAAAGAGGCACAGCCCGCTGGCGTGGCTCAGTGGCTGAGCGTCGACCTATGAATCAGGTCACAGTTCAATTCCCGGTCAGGGCACATGTCCAGGTTTCGGGCTCAATCCCCAGTACGGGGGCGTGCAGGAGGCAGCTGATCAATGTCTCTCTCTCTCCCTCTCCCTCCTCTCTTTCTAAAATCAATAAAAACACCTTAAAAAAAAAAACAAAAAAAAAAAAAGATGAGCCCGGCCCACATGGCTCAGTGGTTGAGGTCAACCTATGAATCAGGAGGTCACGGTTCGATTCCGGTCAGGGCACATGCCTGGGTTTTGGGCTCGATCCCCAGTGTGGGGTGTGCAGGAGGCAGCCGATCCATGATTCTCTCTCATCATTGATGTCTCTGTCTCTGTCTCTCCCTCTCCCTTCCTCTCTGAAGTCAATAAAAATACATTTAAAAATAAAGATAAAAAAGATGAAACCGAAGAACTACCACAGCACCAGCCCCCAGGGCCGGGGAGCTGAAGGCTAGTTTCTTACACGCCTTTTCTTGCGCGTGTGGGGATAAAGGCGGTGCCGGGGGAAGATCCGGGAGACCTGTTCTCACGGCCACCCTCCATGCGTCTCCCCCTGAGGTCTCCACCCAGAGGGGACCCTGCCGGTGGCCAGCTGCCAGGAGCTGGGCGCCACGGTGGGACATACCGCACGTAGTTCTGTTTCATCTAAACGCCGGGGGATCCAGCCCGTCCCCGTCCCCGTCCCCGTGTGTGACCGGCCTGACTTGGAAGAGGAAGTTCACAGCCTGTGTTTTATGGGGACCAAAGCAGAAACCAACCGAGCAGCCGCCAATAATCAATGGCACTAACTCCTTCCGCAAATATTTACCCAGCTCCTTCCTGGTGTATGAGTCCAAAGCAGAAGATGGGGAGCCCTTGAAATGCCCCCCCCACCCCCACTCTGTCAGGTCCCCAAGACAGAGCTCTCACAGCCAGGGCTCCAGGGCTCCAGCACCCAGCGTGCCTTTGTTATGGGTGGAACCGTGTCCCCCAAAAGAGATGTTGAAATCCTAACCCCCTAGAACCGCAGGATGCGATGTGATTTGGAAACAGGGTGTTTACAGATGCGATTAGGAAAAGGAGGTGATACCGGAGTGGACCCAGCAGGACGGGCCCTCACCCAGCAGGGTGGGCGACGCGGGCACACACGGGAACGCCGTGTGAGGATGGAGGCAGGGGTCGGCTTTGAGCCTTCAGGTCCGTGAGAGAAACGTTCTATTCTTTGAGGCCGCCCCGTTTGTATCGTGTTGTGACAGCAACCCCGGGAATGAGCGGTGTGTGCGGCGTATTTACCGAAGGGATTGAGGAGGTGCTGGGCCGCGGCGACTCGGGGTGTAGCACGCTGACCGGAGACCACACACAGCCTTCCGGCTGCCTTGGCCCGGGGCCTGTGTCCCGGTCAGATCACGGCTCCCCGTGGCCAGGAACAGGAGGCCCGGCTGAGTCAAGCGGGTGGGACCTGCTTGGACCTGGGGAGCTGCCAGGAGCCGTACAGGTGTGGACCTGACATAGCAACGTGCCGCTTCCAACTCCGTCCCTCAAGCTCTGGCCCATCTGGGTCACCTGAGAGGTTTTTGTTTTGTTTTTTTTCTAGAAGAAACTCCAGCTTGTTAACTAGACACCAGGACCCGAATTGGCCCCTTGGGTCACCCCGAGGTGTTGAGCCCAACCAGAAATAGACTCCTGGGGAGTTACACCCCCTTGAACCTGAATGAAAGGAGCCAGGAAGGCTTGCTGTCCCTCCCAGGAGCACCCTGAGCCTTCCCCCTCACATCTCCCCCCACAGGCCTGCATCTCCTGAACTCTAAGGGACCCCGCGAGGCTTGCAGCCAGGGCAGCAATGGGCAGGGGCAGCTCAATCCAGAAAAACCCCCTGGGCCTGTCCTCAAGGCCCCCTGTCCTCTGACTTCTTAGTGAGTCACAGCAGCCCCGCCCAGCTCACTCCCCCAGCCCTTCCTTGTTTCACTGTCCCCAGCTTCAATAAACATCCTCTAAATTTTTTTTTTAAGAAAAGGAAAAGAAAAAGAGAAAAGAGCCATGTTGTGGAGCGAACGCAAGTGAATGACCACTGGAGTCCAGAACAAATTAAAATTTAGGGAGCCTTTATTAGCTAGCCAGCCGGCTGGCGACTGCTCTGCCTTTCTCCACGCAGGGAGTCCAGAGAGCAGCCCCGACCCTTTGTGCACGACCACTTTTAAGCACATTTACCACATCCTGTTTTTGCAGAGCAAGCAACCCAAGACAAAACAGTTTTTCCCAAGCAATGTCAGGGTCATGCCATTGACGACCATGTTATTCTCAGAGTCATCCTGTTCTCAAGAAAGCTGACAGTGATCTATGAAAGAAGGCCTACGTGCTGGGAAGGGGCCATGAGACCCTATCTCAAGGCCCGTCCTGGTGTCAGCACTGACAACTCTGTCCGCATGCTCAAAAATTCCCACTCTCTATCAGCCAGGGCGGCTGGGTTGCAGAATAAGGTCCATGTCACAGTTTGGCGGACACTCGGAGGTCCTGTCTCATGCCCACAAGTTCCAGATAAGACCCCTTCCCTCACGGACTCCGCTGCGTCCCCGGAGCCCCGCGTGGGATGTGCTCGCGTGGCCGCTCGGGGAGGACACAGCACTTTGTCGTTCAGTGGCTCTGGACACACTGCTGATTCCGGCTCCCAGGCTCATCAGCTGTGTGACCCCAGCGAGCGAGCGACTGCACGTGTCTGAGGAGCAGAGCAATGCGGGGCCAGGGGCCGCACCGCGCAGGGAGTGCCCAGGCCAGGCCCGGCCAGGCCCGGCCGGAGAGACGGACACGGAACAGGTTGGTGGTTGCCGAGGGCGGGGAGGGTGGGAACTGAGGGAAGGTGGGGAGCGAGCCCTTCGTGGGGCCCGGGGCTGCTCTGGGGATGATGAAAGGCTTTAGAGCTGAAGGTGGCCGTGGGTGCTCACACAACTCGCATGTGGCCAGGCCGGGGCCTGGCCCTTGGGGCGTCTGCCTCGGGCCGGCCGGGAGTGTGTGTGGGTTCTTGACTTTGTGCACGAAAATGTTCACACTGTGAGTCCACGTGAGTTCCAGGGGGTTTTTATGAAAGCGGGGGGGGGGGGGGTGGGCAATAAAACAAGGCGGGGCCTGGGGTCAGAGGAGAGGGACTAGGCGGGGGAGTGAGCTGGGCGGGGCTGCTGTGGCTCATTAAGAAGTCAGAGGAGCCCTAACCGGTCTGGCTCAGTGGATAGAGCGTCGGCCTGTGGAGTGAAAGGTCTCAGGTTCGATTCCGGTCAAGGGCATGTACCTTGGGTGCGGGCACATCCCCAGTGGGGGTGTGCAGGAGGCAGCTGAGTGATGTTTCTCTTCGATGTTTCTAACTCTCTATCCCTCTCCCTTCCTCTCTGTAAAAAATCAATAAAATATATTTAAAAAATAAAAAGAAGTCAGAGGACAGGGGGCCTTGAGGTCAGGTACTGGGGGTTTGTCTGGGACGAGCTGCCGGTGCCCATTGCTGCCCTGGTTGCAAGCCTCCTGGGTCCCTTAGAGTCAGGAGATGCAGGCCTGTCGGGGGGAGGGGGGGAGGGGGAGGGGAGGGAAAAGGCACACGCATGCTCCCAGGAGGGAGAGAGCTCGGGGAGACCTTCGTTTTGAGGGGTTTTTAAAATATATATATATATATATATATATATATATATATATATATTATTGATTTTTTACAGAGAGGAAGGGAGAGGGATAGAGAGTTAGAAACATTGACGAGAGAGAAACATCGATCAGCTGCCTCCTGCACACTCCCCACTGGGGATGTGCCTGCAACCAAGGTACATGCCCTTGACCGGAATCGAACCCGGGACCTTTCAGTCCGCAGGCCGACGCTTCATCCACTGAGCCAAACCGGTTAGGGCATCAGGCACTCATTTTAATTTATAAGGCACTAAAAACCAAGGAATTGTCTATTTTAAATGGGTGAGTTTTATAGCATGTGACTTATGTCTTGTAGACTGACAAATAATATCAACTAGGCGTTCCGTCACTGACGAGGATTTATTCAGGAAAAGGGAAGGGTGGCAGGCCAGTGCACGCAGACTCGGCGGGCGAGCCCCGCGCACACTCGGCCTGCGCGCCAGATGGAGGGGTGATTGCAGAAGGAAAAGGGGGCGAAGCGGAGAGGAAGCTGGCACCCAGAGCTGTACCAGACCAGAGTTCTGCCTGCAGGGTTCTCGCCATACTCCCGGGGTGAGAACTTCTGCGAGTCCCCGCTTTTCCCGTGGACCCTGCTATGTTTGCTTAAAGTTCCAGGTAGTCTTCATTGCTCTCAGTAAAGCTGTTATTAAAAAATAACCAGCAGCTGGCTCGGGGACACATGTCGTGAGCGTGGGCTGTTATCCCGCCCAGAGGACAGGTGCCGCCTCGCGTGGCCGGGAGACCGGGAGGCCGGGAGGCCGTGTGGCCGGGAGGCGGGCCATGCTTTCGGCCTCTGCCGGAGGGTGTGCTGGTTAAAAGAAAAAGGCAGCTCTGAGGCCCTCCGGGAGACTCGCATTGAGGCTGGTGTTGTGTGATATCCGGAGGCCACAGCTCACGGATACATCCAATAACAGCATGGTATTTGTGGTACTTTAAATTTTTTTATTTTAAAAGTACGTTTATGAAAGCTGGGGACAGCCTGGCTGGCGTGGCTCAGTTGTTTGGAGTGTCATCCCGTGCACCAGAAGGCGGAGGTCCGATTCCCTTGCGGGGCACACACCCAGGTTGTGGGTTTGTTGTATCGAAAATCGGCGAGCTGGACCAGACGCCTCAGGAGCCAGTTAGTTAGGAGCCATCTTTATTGCTCGAAGGTTCAGAGCAGGTGGATTACCTCTGTCAAATGCTGAGCAAACACAGGAGGGAGTGTTTCCTTTTTATATCCTCCTAGTTCTTTGTGTAAGACAGCTTGTAACCTGGGATGCATATTATATCTCATCAAACACCTGTAACCTTGGAGGAACAAACTCTCGGCAGAATCCTGTGAATTAATATTAGCCTCCGTGTATCAGCCCCTTTAGATGGCTAGCTTGCAAGGTCAGACAATGAAGTTTATCTTTTCTATTCAAGCAAAAAACAACGTTATTTTACAGTCTAAGAATAACAGGGTTGACCTACAGAATAAGGGACTGTCTAAGAATAACAGAGTAGTTCACACAGCGGTTTTTCCAAAGGAGGGACCACTACGCTTCAGGTTCAAGTCCCAGGAGGTTACGGTTTGATTCCCAGTCGGGGCACATGCCCGGGTTGTGTGGACTACAGACATAGAGCCTGGTGGGCCGTTACTGGATTCATCATCCCAAGACATGGACTTCTGAAAATCCGTCCATCCATCCATCCATCCATCCATCCATCCATCCAGTGAATATGTACAGAGCACCTACTATCTTCCAGGAAATGATCTAGGCAGTGGGGGACACAGTAGGGAGCAAGTCAGCCATGCTTCCTGCTCTGAGCGCGGTCACCACCGTGGGAAGTATGTCAGCCAGCGGATGCTGCGTAACAAACCAGCCCAACACAGCATGGCTTCCAGTGCAGACGTTCCCTTTCTCACAGTTCACGTGGGTAACCGGGTCCCACGTTCTCCCGACGTGGTGTGGCCTGAGGTCTCTCACGCAGCTGCTTGTATTTTATTTATGTCTTTATTTTTGTTCATCCTCACCCCAGGATATTTTTTCCATTGATTTTTAGAGAGAGTAGGAGGGAGGGAGGGAGAGGGAAGAGAGAGAGAGAGAGAGAGAAAGAGAGAGAGAGAAATGTCGATGTGAGAGACACATCCATCCGTTGCCTCCTACACCCCCCCCCCCAACTGGGGCTGGGCAGCAACCCAGGTACGTGCCCTCAACGGGGAATCGAACCCGAGGCCCTTCGGTACAGAGGCTGATGCTCTAACCACTGGGAAACCTGGTGCCATCTGAGCTCTCACATGCAGCCCCTTTACCCGGGTGCTGGGCTGGGCCACGTCCATGGGGCCTTTCTCCTGAAGGACAGGCGGGGCCTCCTCACCGCGTGGCGTGGCGGCGGGAGTCCCGGGAATCGGGTACCAGTTGGAGGAAACGTGGAACGTATCTGTGCAGGGCCTTGTCGGTCAGCAGCACCCGTTCCAGGGGGCTTCGGCGGCACCAGTATTGGCTACTATGAGCGTCCGCCTCCTGGGGCCTGGCCCACGAGGCCTCCCTGCTGAGCCACAGGGCTTTCTGCAGCAGGACTGGAAGCTTCCCAGGCGGGGGGAGGCCACCCCTCACCCACAGCCCCCCGGCTTCCCTGTGGCACGGCCAGGACTCGAACCCAGGCCCGCGACACCCAGCAGGCCCCTCCGCTGCCCCGCTGCCCACTCCCCTGCAGCTGCCTCCGTGCAGAGGGCGGCCACACTCAGGCTGAGGCAGATGCTCGGAAGCCAGGGCGGTTCCTGGACCCGAGGAAGAAGGGAAGTTGACACAATATAATCAAACAAGGCAAACAGCGCGAGCGGCTTCCGGGCAGCTGACGAATCAAGGGCTTATCTTCCCTCCCCAAGGACGCCCGGAGCAGATGGTGGGCCCGTTGCAGACCGGGCTGGGGAGGGAGCGTCAGTCCCCTCCCTCTTCAATGATGTTGGTGACCTTCTTTAAAAAAAACTGACCAGCCCTAACCGGTTTGGCTCAGTGGATAGAGCGTCGGCCTGCAGACTGAAAGGTCCCAGGTTCAATTTCGGTCAAGGGCATGTACCTTGGTTGCGGGCACATCCCCAGGTGGGGGGTGTGCAGGAGGCAGCTGATCGATGTTTCTCTCTCAGCGATGTTTCTAACTCTCTATCCCTCTCCCTTCCTCTCTGTAAAAAATCAATAAAATATATTATTAAAAAAAAAAAACCTGACCAGCCCTGGCTGGTGTGGTTTAATGGTTAGAGCACCGGCCCTCACACCGAAGGTCTCCAGTTCGACTCCTAGTCAAGGGTAAGTGCCTGGGTTGCAGGTTCGATCCCCGGCCCTGGTCAGGGCATGTATGGGAAGCAACCAATTGATATCTCTCTCTCTCTCTCTCTCTCTCTCTCTCTCTCTCTCTCTCTCTCTCTCCCCCGTCCCCTCTCCTTCCCTTCTACTCTCTATAAAAATAAAAATGGAAAAACGTCCTCGGGTGAGGATTAAAACAAAATGAATGTAAAAAATATCCTTGGGTGAGGATTAGCAAAACAAAACAAACCAAACCAAGAAGACAACTAGAAAATAAGCCTGACCCCTCTAGACCCACACGTGGACGAAGCCGCCCTGAAGGACGCACCGACAAAGCTCACGGATGTTCCGCTAAGACCTTCCCCCGAGACCTCCCCCAGGATTCCACTGGCCAAAGAAAGATAAATGCCCCCCAGACAGCCCCGGCCGGTTTGGCACAGGGGATAGAGCGTTGGCCTGCAGACCGAGGGTCCCGGGTTCGATTCCGGTCAAGGGCACATGCCCGGCTCGATCCCCAGGGTGGGGCCTGCAGGAGGCAGCCGATGAATGATTCTCTCTCATCATTGATGTTTCTATCTCTCTCTCTCCCTCTCCCTTCCTCTCTGAAATCAATAAAAATACATTTGAAAAAATAAAAATAAAACCTGTCTCCCCATCACCTTCTCTCAGTGACCGTGAGCTTTGGTGTCTGAAGAGAGCAACGCGGAAATCAAAGCAAAACACGGAAGCTTGGGATGCTGTGGGAGGAACGTGAGGTCGGGCTGGCCGGGCCAGGCTTGGGGGAGGGAGGGGTCAGCATGGGGGAGCCGGCTCAGACCTGCGTGTGGCAGGCGCTCTTTGTAAGCGGTTTTTAGGACAGCCACCGTGTTACGCAATCACCCCACGATCGGATTTCCATCGCCGCCAAAGGAAACACTGTGTCCATCAGCAGTCAGTCCCTCTTCCGCCCCCCGCCAACCCGGTATGTTCTCCTTCTCCAGAGAGTTCCTGTCCTGGGCACGTCTGTAAATGATCACACACGTGTGTCACGCAGCCCTTGTCTGGCCTCCCTCCCTTCACATGGTTTTCAGGGTCCCACCCTGTTCATCGCACGAACCAGTCCTTCGTCCCCTTCGGTGGCTGTCTATCCAACAGACTTTGGCCAAGTTAGGAGTGACTATATACACGGAGTGGCCACATTATTATGCGTTCAGAGATCTCTCTCTCTCCCTCTCTCCTCTCTCCCTCTCCCCCCACCTCCCTCTCTCTCTCCCTTTCTCTCTCTCTCCCTCCCCCACCTTTCTCCCTCTCTCCCTCCCTTCCTCTCCCTCCCCCATCTCTCTCGGTTATTTATACTGTGTGGAGGAATCTTCTATAAGCAAATGCTGCCTTCCGTGATGTCATGTGGTTGCCAGTCATTGCCCACGGTGGGAGTAGTTACACCCGGAAATTGACGAATGCTGCCAACAAGGGATTTTTCCTCCAGACAACCGGCTGCATAGCGTTTGCCAGCTGCCCCCCTGATTTCAACTCAGGGGAGCAGGAGGTGAGGACCACCGTCCTCCGTCCGCGAGTGCTGTGCCCGGGGCATGTGGGAAACCTGTGGGGGCGTTTTTAGACGTCACAGTGGTTGTCTGAGGCTTCACTGCATTTAGTGACTGAGGGCCAGGACCAAAAGCTACACAATGAAAAGGCATCCTGCATCCCCTTTTGAATAAGTGTGAGATGTTCTTTCTTTAACTTTTTTATTATTTACTAGAGGCCCGATGCACGAAGATTCATGCAAGAATGGGCCTTCCTTCCCCTGACCACCACCTTTGCTCTGGCCCGGAGCCACCTTTCCACCTTCCCGCCCCGCCCCTGGCTGCTCAGCACCTGCATATGCAAATTAACCCTCCATCTTTGTTTGGTTAATTTGCATACCCACTCCTGATTGGCTGGTGGGTGTCGCAAAGGTACAGTCAATTTGCATCTTTCTCTTTTATTAGTATAGATTGATTTGAGAGAGAGAGAGACATTCATTGGTTGATTCTTGTATGTATCTGACCAGGGTTTGAACCCACGGCCTTGGCATCTGGGGAGAATGCCCTAACCCAGCGGTCGGCAAACTCATTAGTCAACCGAGCCAAATATCAACAGCACAACGATTGGAATTTCTTTTGAGAGCCACATTTCTTAAACTTAAACTTCTCCTAACGCCACTTCTTCAAAATAGACTCGCCCAGGCCGTGGTATTTTGTGGAAGAGCCACACTCAAGGGGCCAAAGAGCCGCATGTGGCTCGCAAGCCGCAGTTTGCCGACCACGGGTCCCATCCACGGAGCCACGCCAGCCAGGCACCTGTCCGGCGTCCTCACAGGCGGGAAACCTGCTTCTCCCTCTCTGCGCGTCGTGAGGCTCCCTGGCCGTCCCCGTGTCGGCGGGAGCTCGGAGAAGCGGGTCACTTGTCCGGAGACTGGCCCACATTCCGGACTTGGCTGAGGGCGTCCCCACGGTGTCGGTTCACCGGCAACTCTATCCTCCTGTTTTCTGAAAACTGCGATTACGCGAGAGGCTCCATGGGATTCAGGCTCTTTTAGGGGGGGCGGCAGGGGGGCTGGAGATGGGTGGGTGACGCAGGGGGACTCCTGCTGCCCGGACCAGGGGCCACAGGAGCTGCTTAGGGTAAGCTTGTTAGGGGCGGCCCTCGTCGGGGTGGCTCAGTGGATAGAGCGTCAGCCCATGGACTGAAGGGTCCCGGGTTGGATTGTGGTCAAGGGCATGTCCCCTGGCGGCAGGCTTGAGGGCACGTGTGGGAGGCAAGCCCGTCTCTGTGTCTCTCTGCCTCCCCCCTCCCTTCCACTCTCTCGAAAAATCAACGGGAAAATGTCCTCGGGTGAGGATTAACAGAAAAACAAAACTAAATTAAAGGGAAAAGAAAGATTGTTAGGGGCACCCTGGCTGGGTAGCTCAGTTAGTTAGAGAGCCGTCCCGATACGCCAAGCTTGCAGGTTCAGTCCCAGTCAGGGCACATGTAAGAATCAAGCGATGGACGCATCAATAAGGGGAACAATAAATCAATATCCCTCTCTCTCTTCTCCTTTCTCTCTCTCTCAAATCAATTAATAAAAAAAAAAAAAAAGTAAAGATTGCCCTGACCAGTTTGGCTCAGTGGATAGGGCGTCGGCCTGCGGACTGAAGGGTCCAGGGTTCGATTCTGGTCAAGGGCATGTGTCTTGGTTGCGGGCACATCCCCAGTGGGGGGTGTGCAGCAGGCGGCTGATGGATGTTTCTCTCTCATCAATGTTTCTAACTATCCCTCTCCCTTCCTCTCTGTAAAAAAATCAATAAAATATATATTTTTTAAAAGCAAAGATTGCTGGGGGCTCTGGCGGTGCCCCCCTCATGTCCCCCCCCCCCCCCTCATGCACGCGTTGCCTGGACCCCTGATGTACCATTAGGGGATGCACAATGGTCCTTTCCTAAGGATCTTTTTTGGAATAAGGGAAACTGAGACACGCTGCTGTTTGCCCAGTGGCTGCCAGGATGGAATGAGGCTGCTAGACCAGGGAAAGCCAGGACCCTGAGAAGGCTGAGTGCCAGGGAGAGCCTGGCCCAGTGGACTCTGCCCCCTCCTCCAGGCTGCCTTCCAGGCCTGCTTCTAGCAGGCGGGCGGGGAGGGAGGACGGGCTCACCTGGCTCCCACAGCCCGGGCACCCGCCTCCTCCGGCTCCGGCTCCGGGAGGCCAGGTGGACCTGGGCGGGGTTTGCCTGCGGCCGGGAAGGAGGGTTCTGGAGGTTCCGAGTGGGGAGTTGACCCCAAGGGGAGTGAGCAGCCCGCCAGCGCCCGGAGCCACGGGTCATCCTCTCCCCGCTCCGCGCCGGCGCCCGGACCAGGTGAGAGGCGAGCGGGAGGCGCAGCCGCAGGGCAGGGCGCTGGGAACGGGCTCTGGAGACTCGGGGCCCCCTCCCCGTCTCCTGTCCCTTCTGGGGCGCGTGCCCACCTCGGGGTCCATCCCTCGCCGCCAGGCTCCCACCTGTCCTGCCCCAGCACCCCGCTGTCTGACCTCCAGGCGCCCCTCCTGGGCGCCGGTCCTTCCTTCCCTGCGGACCTGTTCCCTGAGCGCCCCCCCCTGTCACCCCCACACCGAGGCCACTGCCCCCCCCCCCCTCCGGCCAGCTGGGGAACCGAGATGCCGGTGCCCAGGCCGGGGCAGGGCGGTAGGAACCAGTTTCCTGTCCGCTCTTAGGTCTGCCCCCCCTCTTGTGGGAGGTCAGCAGGACGACCCCCCCAATGGAACACCCCCTCCCCCCCCCCCCCACACACACACGGGACCCAGGTTCTCAGGGCCCCAGGCTGCCACCCCCACCGGGAAGCCCGCCGCGGCTCAGAGGCGGCCTGATCTCTGGCCCCCTAATCCCACCGGGTCACCCCTCTGTCCCAGGCCAGAGCGTGCAGCCGGGGATTTCAGGGCCAGCACCCCCACCCCCACCCGGCCCCCGTTTTGTCCTAAGCGCCTTCCCAGGGTTGTGATGCTGCCCACTGGGGGCCGGGATGGACGGGCCAACCTGCCCGCGCACGGAGGGCAGCGCGCCGGCCGCCGGGAGGGGGGGGGGACCGTCTGGGCACCGGAGCCGCCGGGCGCCGGGGGGGGGGGGGGGGGGGGGGGTTCCAGCGCCGCGGACCGGACTGCGAGCCGCAGGGCGTGGCCGGGGTGGGCGGGGGAGGGGCGCTGTGACTTGGCCCGGGTGGTGTTGGGCGGGGGGGGGGGGGAAGGGGGGGGAGCCCTGGGAGGCTGTGAGCAGGGAGGGGCAGGGCCAGCTCTGGGTGTGGGGACAGAGGGGGGGGCAGGAGGCTGGGCCGGCTCCCGGGGGAGAGGGGGAGGCGGGTCTGGGAGAGGGAAGTGGGGGCAGGATTTGAATTTAAACGAAATGTTCAGCAGGTGTGGCCCCACTTTTCTGAGCGACCCGGAGGCCGGTTTCCTCTTCCAAAGTTGGGGCTTCTTTCCATTCTGTCTGCCAAGGACACCCCGCCAGGGGACCCCTCCTCCCCTCCCCGCCTTGCCTGGCCTGAGTGCCTGGCGCAGCTGTAGGGACTGAGGGCAGGTAACCAGGTGGACTTCCTGAGCTCGGAGGATTGCAGAAGGGCCGGCTCCTCCCACTGACCAGAAGCAGCCCCCAGCCGGTGCGCCCCAAGATTCCCCACTGATAGGACGCCCCGGGTCTTTCCCAATTTCCCCCACCCCAGCTCCTCGCCCAGCCCTGGCCCTGCCCCAGCTCCCACCCACCATCCCTAATCCTCTCTGAGCCTCAGTGCTCAGGCCCCACAGCCAAGCCCCACTCCCAGGCCCTGGGTTTCTCCCTCGGGGCTGCCCCACCTCTGCCTCCTCCACTCTGGCCTCAGTCAAGGTCAGGGGTCAAAGTCTGGAGGCAGGTCCCAACTCCCCTTCTTGGGTGAAGAGGGGGAACATCTAAGGAGGCTGACAGATAGTGTTCTAGAATGTTCTGCCTTTCTCTTCACCCAAAAACCCCACAAGGATCCCTACTGTCTGTTTGTCTGCTGTAAACAAATTTCGGGGGACATTCAGGGGCATTTTTTTTTCACCTACTAGGCGCTGGGAATGGAGACCAGAAAAAGAAAAGAAAGAAAGAAAAGAGGGGGTGTGGGGACATGAGAAACTGGAGCCAAGGCGATGCTGGCAGAGAGTCAGTGAGAGAAGGAAGGAAGGGAAAAACAACACAGATGAAGCCAGACCAGGACTTGACAAAGGTGGAGATGGTATTCTGTTAAAAAAATAAATTAAAAATTCAACTGCCCTGGCCGGTTTGGCTCAGTGGATACAGCATGGGCCTGCGGACTGAAGGGTCCAGGGTTCGATTCCGGTCAAGGGCACATGCCCGGGTTGTGGGCTCAATCCCCAGCGGGGGGGCATGCAGGAGGCAGTCGATCCATGATTCTCTCTCATCATTGATGTTTCTCTCCCTCTCCCTCTCGCAAATCAATAAAAATATATATTTTTTAAAATTCAACTGAGTAAATTTATTGATTTGAGAGAGAGAGAGAGAGAGATGGGAACATCGATCTACATGTGTGCCCTGACCGGGACTCAAACCAGAACCTCCTGGTTCATAGGTCAACGCTCAACCGCTGAGCCACGCCAGGGTTGGAGGCAGGGGTCTGTCAGGCGGGGCCGGGCCGGGTGGAGCAGGAGATTCCTGGTGGACCCGCCTAGGACGCCGCTCCTGGGAGAAGCTGACTCTGGAATCACGTCTCCTTTGGGTGACCTGGGGCTGAGCATAAGCGGCTCCTCCGTGTGAGCCGGTATCTTCTTTGTAACCATTCCCTCTGCATATACGTCCTGAGCACCTACTGTGTGCCCAGCCCAGTTTCCCAGGACGGAGTGGGGTGTGCAGGGAGCAGAGGACACTGTCCTTTCTTCACGGAGCTGTGTCTGTCACAGGCTGAGACCGGGAGACGCTGAGAGGGACTGATGGGGAAAGCGAGGCCTGGGACGGGACGGGCGGGAGCTGCCGGTGGGACGGGAGGTGACAGTCCATCCGGCCGGCTTCCTCACTTCTCTCTCTGTGTCACTGTCTCTGGCAACCTGTTGTCTCTCTATCCCTGTCTCTGTCTCTCTCTCCCTGCCTCCTTCTTTTTTTTATATATATTTGTATTGATTTCAGAGAGGAAGGGAGAGGGAGAGAGAGAAAGAAACATCAATGATGAGAACGAATCATTGATCGGCTGCCTCCTGCACGCCCCCTACCCCTTGGGAATCAAGCCTGTAACCCGGGCATGTGCCCTTGACCGGACTCGAACCCGGGACCCTGCAGTCTGCAGGCCAACGTACTATCCACTGAGCCACACCGGCGAGGGCTGCCTCCTTCTTTTTAATCATTAATGTTGAAAGTATCTCATATGTCCCCTTTTCCCCCATGGACCCCCTCTAGCCCATCCCCCCCCCACCCCCTCCTCCTTCTTCCCTCTCAGTCTGTGTCTCCTTGTTTCTCTCTCTTCTTGGCTCTGTCTCTCCTTCTCCATTTCTTTATGTCTCTCAGTGTCCCTGCTCTTTCTCTTTTTCCACCTCTCTCTCTTCCGTCCCTCGTGTCCTCCTCCCTCCCTCCCTCGTGTCCTCCTCCCTCCCTCCCTCTCTTCCCTCCCCCCTTCTGCCTTCCCACAGCCGCGTCCTTGGCCCCGTGGTCCCACGTCCCCTGGCAGACTAGGAGCCAAACGGAGGAGCCAAGTTCACTCCTTGCCTTTCAAGTGCTGGTCTAGCTGGAGACAGGAGAGCGAGGCCCGGGACGGACCGGGGAGGTGGGAAGGCATCAGGCGCCGCCCTCAGGGAGCTCTCCCTCCCGGCGGGGCGTGCCCTCCTCCCCTCCCCGCTTCCTCCAGCTGCCCAGTCCCCGGTTTCTCTCCTCCCGATCCAGGGCGGGTCTTAGTGGAAGCCCGCTGGCCTGGAGAGAAGGGAACCCGGAAGCCACCAGGCACAGAGATGCTTTCTGTCTCTCCCTCACGCGCTCCATCTCTCTCTTTTTTAAAATATATTTTATTGATTTTTACAGAGAGGAAGGGAGAGGGATAGAGAGTTAGAAACATCGATGAGAGAGAAACACTGATCAGCTGCCTCCTGCACGCCCCCTACTGGGGATGTGCCCGCAACCAAGGTACGTGCCCTTGACCAGAATCGAACCGTGACCTGGTTCATAGGTCAACGCTCAACCACTGAGCCTCTGAGCTCCCGGCCGGGGTCTCTCTCTGTTTATTCTCAGGGCCGGCTCCCTCCGGGATGTCTCGGCTCCTCTCCGTGTTTCCCTGGGTTGTCTGGGATGTGGCTTAAGGAGGCCGCACTGGCTGCCTCCGATGCACGTGCTTCTGTGCTTCTCCGCTAAGTTCCCAAGCAGAGTGTCCGCTGGGTGCAGCTTATTCTCCTGAGTCAGGACACACACACACACACACACACACACACACACACACACACACACACACGTCAAGGGCTGGCCGACGAGCCATTCTTGGGCCAATGTCATATGATATAGAATGGGCTGCGTTTTAGTTTTTCCTGTTTTAATTCTTGAAAGATGAAACAGAGGGCCGGAGACCATGGGAGACCAGGACTCAGGCTTTATTGGAGAGAAGACCCTGCCGGCTCCCTTCCAGAGGGAAAAAGAGAGGGCGCGCCGGGTGGAAGCGCCTTTTGAGGGGAGGAAAGGAGGGGACGGGGCTTAGGGCACTCAGCACACGCTGATTGGTGGTTTCATGTAAGGCACATGATTAGGCACCTAGGGACTTAGGAATCGGGGGCTTAGGGTATTTGGCAGGTGCTGATTGGTGGTTCAATGTACAGTCCATATAAGGTGTTCAGGAATGTTTGGGCTGCAGGTGGAGTTTACGTCATACTCAGTCCATCAGTTGGGGGAAGGGAGGATCTATCAATTCTCACCTGGGGATATATTTTTATTGATTTCAGAAAGAGAGGAAGAGGGAGAGAGAGAGAGAGAGAGAGAGAGAGAGAGAGAGAGAGAGAGAGAAACATCGATTGGTTGCCTCCCACATGCACCCTGACCGGGGGTCAAACCTACAACCTAAATATGTGTCTGACTGGGAATGGAACCTGAAACCTTTTGGTGTACAGGATGATGCTCCCACCAGCTGAGCTACCCAGCCAGGGCAGTTTTGGGGTGTGTGTGTGTGTGTTTAATGGATAAAGGTCCCACTCCTATTGGATTAGAGTACGTCTTAGGGTGACCTCACTTAACTTGGTCACCCCTGTAAAGACCTCTCTCGAGTAAGGTCACATTTGAAGTGCTGCGGGTTAGGATTTCACCCTATCTCTCTCTCTTTTTTTTTTTTCTTTTCTTTCCTCACCTGAGGATATTGTTCCCATTGCTTCTTAGAGAGAGTGCAAAGGAGAGGAAGAGACAGAGAGAAACACTGATGTGAGAGAGGCACATCGAATGGGTGCCTCCCGCAGGCGCCCACATGCAGCCCGCCTGTTCCCTACCGGGGCCGGGATCAAGCCTGCCACCGGTATGTGCCCTTGACTAGGATCGAACCCAGGACCCTTCAGTCCATGGGCCGATGCTGTATCCACTGAGCCAAACCACTGGGGCTCATATATCTTTCTTAGAGGGGCCCAATGCAGCCCATAAGAGGCTGTAGCAAGGGCTGTGTGTTGGTGAGAAAAGTGTGCTACCTTAATACAGTCCACCCCTTGTTTGCCCATCACATACACTCTTTCTCCCATATCTTCAGCTCCATTAAAAAAAAAAAGGCCTTGACCGGTTTGGCTCAGTGGATAGAGTGTCGGCCTGCAGACTCAAGGGTCCCAGGTTCGATTCTGGTCAAGGACACATGCCCGGTCTGTGGGCTCGGTCCCCAGTGCGGGGCGTGTGGGAGGCAGCCGATCAGTGATTGTCTATCATCACTGATGTTTCTACCTCTCTCTCCCTCCCCTTTCCTCTCTGAAATCAATAAAAATATATTTAAAAAAAAATAAAAAAGTCGTCAGCCTGGCCGAGTGGCTCCGTTGGTTGAGAGCTGTCCCAGGCACCAAGAGGTCAGGGCACACGCCTGGGTCATGGGTGTGATCCCCGGTCCGGGTGGGTACGGGAGGCAGCTGCCGGATGTTTCCCTCTGGCATCACTGTCTCCCTCTCCCTCTCTCTCCCTCTCCCTTCCTTTGTAAAATCAATTTTAAAAAACCATTTAATTAAAAAAAATCAACCATGGCAGGTGGAATCACGGATGCACTCACCCACCCCTGAGGGACAAACCCCAAGGTCAGCTCTGTCCATGGCCGCTGCCTCTGGTGACACGGGGCTGCCCCAGGGGGTCCCAGAGTTCACACGGGGGGTCCCAGAGTTCACACGGGGGGCCCCAGAGTTCACATGGGGGGCCCCAGAGTTCACAGCCTCTGAGGGAGACGGAGTCCCCCTCCGGGTCCATTCCCGGCTCCTTCCTCCGTGCCTCCTCCCAGTTCGCAGGGCTGTATGGTGGGCAAGCTAGATGGACCAGGACCAAAGTCCCAATGTGGAAAGCGGAGCCTCTCCCCCTCCCCCGGTCCTTGGCCCAGAGCCCATACAGAAAGCGCCCTTTGCTTTGTCGGTGATAATATCAAAAACCTACGGCACCGCCCTGGCCAGTTTTGCTCAGTGGATAGAGCATCGTCCTGGGAACTGAAGGGTCCCAGGTTCGATTCCGGTCAAGGGCACATCCCCGGGTTGTGGGCTTGATCCCCAGTGGGGGACTTGCAGGAGGCAGCGATCCATGATTCTCTCTTATTGTGGATGTTTCTCTCTCTCCCTCTTCCTTCCTGAAGTCAATACAAATATATTAAAAAAACAACAACTACAGCACGTGTATGTGCCGGGCGCCGTTTCACGCCGCAGAGAGGTGAAGTCAGGCACCTGGACTCACACAGCCAGTGAGTGTGGGAACCGGCAGCGAGTGGCTGGAGCAGGAGTGCTGACCCGCTGGGCGATGAGGGAAGGGGCCTCCTGGGCGTGGCCCGTAACGTGTGGGCCATCACACAGAATGGCCGCGAAAGAAACCTGCTCAGCACACCCAGCCTCCCTGTCTCCTTTCATTCCAGCCCACGGGGGCTGGAGGGCTCGTACCACCCGGGAGCCTATTTCTGGTTGGGCTCCAGGGCCCCAGAGCTCCACCAGAATTGGTGAAGTTCAAATTCAGACACCTCGTGGACAAGCCGGAGTTTCTTCTAGAAAGATACCTTCCACTCTATCCGAGTGGGCTAGTGGGCTCTAAAGCTTTGAGTGACTGCAATTCAGAAGCAGGGGTGTTGCTAAGTTGGGTTCCATGCCAGCTTTTATTTTTATTTGTTTAAATATATTTTATTGATTTTTTACAGAGAGGAAGGGAGAGGAGGGATAGAGAGCTAGAAACATCGATGAGAGAGAAACATCGATCAGCTGCCTCCTGCACACCCTCCACGGGGGATGTGCCAGCAACCAAGGTACATGCCCTTGACCGGAATCGAACCGGGGACCTTTGAATCTGCAGGCCAACGCTCTATCCACTGAGCCAAACCGGTTTCGGCTCCCATGCCAGCTTTTATTAGCCTTAATTACCCGTGAAGGACCCCACCTGCTTCTGGCAGCTTGCCAGGCTCACCCCGGTCACACCCTGCTTGGTGTAACCCCAATGTTCTCTTAATGGCCATTAGGTTTCATACTTTGACCAGGAACTCCGGCCCTGAGCCAGACATATGGGAAATCTTTTGTCCCTAATCTACCTCTGCGTGGAGCCTCCAGGATACTGGGCAGATTGAAGCCTGCTCATGAGGAAAAGTTGATTTGTCTGTTTAAAAAAAAAATATATATATATATATATATATATATATATATATATATATGTATGTATGTATATATATATATATAATATATTTTATTGATTTTTTATAGAGAGTTAGAAACATCGATGATAGAGAAACATCGATCAGCTGCCTCTTGCACAAACCCTACTGGGGATGTGCCCGCAACCAAGGTACATGCCCTTGACCGGAATCAAACCTGGGACCTTTCAGTCCGCAGGCCGACGGTCTATCCACTGAGCCAAACCGGTTTCGGCAAAAAATATATATCTGTGCTGTCCAGGGCTCAGTGTGGTCTCAGCAAATGAAAGACATTTGGTCTTTGAGCCTGGCTCCTGGCACAGCTCATTAAAAGCATTAGCATTTCCTGAGTTATAAGGGTGATAGGAGTGTTTATTGTTTGATACGGGGACACTAGATAGATTTAGGATGGGGTCAGGTCAACAGAAAAACCAAGCCTTGGTGAGAAGACTGGAACTTTCAGCCCCACCCCTCAACCTCTGGGAAGGGGAGCGGGACGAAGATCGACTTAATCACTAACAGTCGATGATCTAATCATTCGTGCGCACACGATGACGCCTCCATAAAACCCCAACAATGGGGCTCAGAGAGCTTCTGCCTTGCCCACACACCCCTGAGCCTGGAGGTTGTGCACCCCAACTCCCCCAGGACGGAGCCCCAGTGCAGGGCCCTTCTGGATCAACACCCTCAGTACCTCTCCTGACTGTTCATCATCATCATCAATGGCAGGCAAGGGCCTTGCTGAGTTCTGTGGGCCATTCCAGCCAGTTATCAAAGCTGCGGAGGGCGTCATGAGAACCCCAATTTATAGCTGGGCAGTCCGAGTATGAATGGTCCGGGACTTGGTTTGTTTGTTTTGTTAATCCTCATCTGAGGATATTTTTCCATTGATTTTTTTTTTTTTTTTTTTTAGAAAGAGTGGAAGGGAGGGGGAGAGACAGAGAGAGAGAGAAACATGGATGTGAGAGACACATCGATTGGTTGCCTCCCACACAGATTGAGCCTGCAACCGAGGTATGTGCCCTTGACCAGAACTGAACCTGATACCCTTCAGTCCGTGGGCCGACACTCTGTCAGCCCAGCTAGGGCGGCCCGGGACCTTTGACCAGTGTTTGAAGTTGGGGACAGGCTTGTGGAACGGACCGCTTTGACCTGTGGGATCTGATACGAACTCTAGGTAGGTAGGGTCCGAACTGAATTGAGTTGTTGGACACCCAGTTGGTATCCGGAGGGGGAAATCCTCTCCTGGGCCCACTGCCTTCTGAGCCTCTTAGTAAAAATGGCCAAGATAAAGAACTGGCCAGGTCACCTTACAGAGCCACAGGCCACAGCCGATGATGGAGGAGCCGCCGTGGAGACAGCGTGTGTCTATCTCAGGCTCAGTCTGCTGTGTCCGGAGGGCGGGCAGGCCAAGCGGTCCATGCTGGGTGGGCCTGGCAATGTCCCTTCAAAGGGATGTACACGGCAGGGCCTGCAAAGACAGGCATCCCTAGAAGCGGGATCCCCAGCCAGTAGAGGTTCATATACGTGTACTCACATACACAGACACCCACATAGGTATACTCACAGGCTATAAACACACAAGTAAACATACAATAAAGGTGCACATAATGTATGTCCACTCATATCTATACACTCACATAGACACACAGCCACGTGTTCCCAACCACCGGCATGCTCTCTACGTGTTACACACACACGTATGTGAAAGGTTCGGAGTGGGCCGGGGTTGTGCACCTATGACAGGAGGCCATATGTATCAAAAGAAATTTTATTCCAGGCACCTGGGTGCAGGTGGGCCAAGTCTGAGAGGGGAATCGGTGGAGACAGCAGGGAGAGAGAGGTTTTCATTGGTCCTTGCTGGCTGCAAGCCTTCTGCTGAAGGAGGGGCCCGCCCATCCTTGGCTCCTCCGGGGGCCAGATGTCTAGTCATCTGGGCTGTGCGGTGCTCAGGGCTGCAAGCTTTCTGCAAGATGTCTGCCAAGCACATTAAGTTTTCTCTGCCCCATTTTATTCTCTTTAACCCTTTCAGTATGTACACAGCAGACACACGCCCATACAATGCAATGTCCACATGTCCATTTGTATACACCAGTGGTCGGCAAACTCATTAGTCAACAGAGCCAAATATCAACCGTACAACGATTGAAATTTCTTTTGAGAGCCAAATTTTTTAAACTGAAACTTCTTCTAACGCCACTTCTTCAAAATAGACTCGCCCAGGCCGTAGTATTTTGTGGAAGAGCCACACTCAAGGGGCCAAAGAGCCGCATGTGGCTCGCGAGCCGCAATTTGCTGACCACTGGTATACACAATGTTAGATACCCAGATGCGCATACACACACACTCTATATACACACGCACACACACATGTGTATTCATACAATGCACGTACCACGTGTACGCACACAATGCATACATACCCACATGTGTAAACACACACACACATATAACACACTCTAAAGACAAACCCGCAAACACATACCTGAGTATTGACACTCATTTACATGCACACAAAAGGTAAACCCGCCCCAGCCGGCGTGGCTCAGTGGATAGTGCGTGGGCCTGCGGACTGAAGGGTCCCAGGTCCATTCCAGTCAAGGGCACATGCCCGGGTTGTGGGCTTGGCCCCAGTGGGGGGCGTGCAGGAGGCAGCCGATCCATGATTTTCTCTCATCATTGATGTTTCTATCTCTCTCTCCCTCTCCCTTCCTCTCGGAAATATATATACACTAGAGGCCCGATGCACGAAATTCATGCAAGGGACTCGGCCCCTGTCCGCTGGGGCAGCCGCCTGTGACTCGGCCCCCACCTGCCATAGCAGCTGCAGCCTCTGCCTCAGGACCCCGCCCACTGTGTCCTTGTTTGGAAGGAAGGATGCCCAGAAGGATGTCTGGTCTAATGAGCATATTAGGCTTTTATTATTATAGATATGTATGTAAACCCCCAGGCACCCCCACCCACACGTCTGCGCACACAACCCGCGCTCAGCCGCTAACCTTCCCTGCTCTCCTGCCCGCAGCCATGCCCAGCACCCAGGGGCCCTTCTTCTTCCCCATGGCCCACTTCGTCCTCTTCGTCTTCACGGCCTCCACCATCTTCCACCTTCAGCAGCGGCTGGTGAGGATCCAGCCCCCGCTGGCCGTCGGGAGGCTGGAGCCCGCGGAACCTGAGGACAACGCCTCCAGCGCCCCGAGCGCCCCGAGCGCCCCGAGCACCCCGAGAACCCCGAGCACCCCGAGCACCCCGAGAACCTCGAGCACCCCGAGAACCCCGAGCGCCCCGAGCACCGCGCCCCGGGGCATGTGGACCATCAACGCCATCGGCCGCCTGGGCAACCAGATGGGCGAGTACGCCACGCTGTACGCCCTGGCCAAGCTGAACGGGCGGCCCGCCTTCATCCCCGCCGAGATGCACAGCACGCTGGCCCCCATCTTCAGGATCTCCCTGCCGGTGCTGCAGGGCGCCGCGGCCCGCGGGGTGCCCTGGCGGAACTACCCGCTCCACGACTGGATGGAGGAGCAGTACCGCCACATCCCCTGGGAGTACGTGCGCCTCACGGGCTACCCCTGCTCCTGGACCTTCTACCACCACCTGCGCCCCGAGATCCTGCGGGAGTTCACGCTGCACGACCACGTGCGGGCCGGGGCGCAGGCGTACCTGCGCGGGCTGCGCGTGAACGGGAGCCGGCCGGCCACCTTCGTGGGCGTCCACGTGCGCCGCGGCGACTACGTCCACGTCATGCCCAACGTGTGGAAGGGCGTGGTGGCCGACCGCGCCTACCTGCAGGCGGCCCTGGACCGGTTCCGGGCCCGCCACCCCTCCCCCGTCTTCGTGGTCACCAGCAACGGCATGGCCTGGTGCCGGGAGAACATCGACGCGTCCCGGGGCGACGTGGTGTTCGCGGGCGACGGCGTGGAGGGCTCCCCGGCCAAGGACTTCGCGCTGCTCACGCAGTGCAACCACACGGTCATGACCATCGGGACCTTCGGGATCTGGGCCGCCTACCTGGCGGGCGGGGAGACCGTGTACCTGGCCAACTACACCCTGCCCGACTCGCCCTTCCTCAAGCTCTTTAAGCCGGAGGCCGCCTTCCTGCCCGAGTGGTTTGGGATTGCCGCCGACCTGTCCCCCCTGCGCAAGCACTGAGGCCGGCCTGCCCCGGGCACCCCCTGCTCCTTCCCTGGCTCCCCCGGGACCAGATCCAGGCATGGGGACCACCCTGTTCCAGGGACCAGGACCCTTCCCTCTCGCAGCAGGAGACTTCCGGCGCCAGTAAGAGTCCCAGCAAATTCGTTTAACCTCGCCATGTGGCCAGAGGCGGCACACGCCCAGGGCCAGCCAACTCAGCAGCTCACCCACGTCTACCCTTCACCTCTATCGCTGACTGACTTGAGAGAGAGAGCGGAAGGGAGGGAGGAACAGCAAGTTGTTGTTCCGCTTATTTATGTATTCATTGGTTGCTTCTTTTTAAAAAAATATATTTTTTTATTGCTTTTGAGAGAAGGAGAGGGAGAGAGAGAGAAACATTGATGTGAGAGAGAAGCATTGATCAGCTGCCTCCTGCACACCCCCTACCCGGGACCGAGCCCACAGTCCAGGCCTGTGCCCTGACCCGGAATCAAACCAGCAACCTTTTGGTGCACAGGATGACACCCAACCAGCTGAGCCACCCACCAGGGCCCAGTTCTAGCCATCTCACTGAGCTGCCTTCATCTTCTCTCGGGCGGACGCCCTCAGCGTCCCAAGAGGACTGCCCCACGCCCAGGACTGCCACGGGCAGACGCCCTCTTCCCGAGGCAGCAAGAGCAGGTGCATTCTCGTCTTGGGGCCCCATGGAAGAGGGAGGAAGACCCCTCAATGAGATAAGCCCCTCGTAGCTCACTGCCCAGAAGTGTGTCCCGTGCCCACGTGAGCCGTTACAGGGCCAGGTGAGTGCCACCTGGGTCTGGCTTAGCTTCACCTCCCTGAGACGTGGCCGCCGCAGCCGAGGATGTGGTCCGCCTCCTGAAGGACGGGGCTGCCGGCAGAAAGAAACGGGGTGTGCTCTTCCCGAGGAAGAGGGAGGAGTGGCTGCCGAGAGCAAAGCCGGGGAGCCCTGAACGGTTGTGCCCGTTGTTCGCTGCACAAGGGTATCGGCCAGGAAGGCAAGTGGGGCTTAAAGAGAGCCCACAATCTGCTCTCCAAGCCGGGCGTCCTTGGGACCACGCCTACCCAGGGGGCTCTTTTTTTTTTTTTTTTTTTCTAGTTAGTCCGCCCAGAGGGGGGACCTTTCTTCCAGTTTTCAGAGTGCCATACTGGCTGGTCGCCGGTGTGCAGCCAAGACCAGGGAGCCTAATGCCCAGGACGAGGATTGTTGAGAACTCCGGGACCAGCATGGCTCCGTGGACTTGAGGGGCGTCCGTTCATTCTTTCAGTACGTGTTTGTGGTGGTGAGCCTAACAGACGGGGTCCCTGCTCTCAGGGCTGCAATAGCAAAGCATAGTGGCTTTCAATGACGGCAATGTATTATTTCCCACAATCCTGTGGGCCAGTCAGGGGTCCTCGGCGCCCTGCGATGTTGGCCGAGGTCTCTCTCGCCCAGCTGCATTTAGGTGGAGTTCCGTGGGAGCCTCCTGAGCTCGGTGTGGCCAGTCCTGCAGGATAGCTTGGTCTTCCTCACCACACAGCTTTCATCTTGTTTGCTAGAACGTTCACTCTTGGAGCCCTTGTCATCATCATCATCATCATCATCATCATCATGTAAGAAATCCAACTGTCGGAACCCGCCATACTGTGAGGAAGCCCAACGTCCCTGAGAGGCCACATGCAGGTGTTCTGGTTCACAGTATTAGCTGAGCCCAACTTCAAGTCATCTCCCCGCAAGCATCAGATATGTTCGTATAGACGCTTGTCGATGCTTCCACCGTTGTTCCAATCAGCTTATAGCTTTTAGTGACCCAGTGAGGCTCCTGACAATGTGTTACAGGGATAAGCCATATCTAAATCCCTGATTCACAGATTCTGTGAACATAATAAGACTGTGTTCTGCCAGTAAGTGTTGAGGCCGTCTAATATGCAGCCATAGATCATGGGAACAAACAGAACAACCGAGTCTCTGTTTGCAGATACTTGCATGGCTTTGACATGAATGTGGCCAACATGAACTTCCCCCTCTGACTTGAGATTCCATGTGCAAGTGTCCTGTGGCAGCAGGGAGTCTAGTTACACATGAGAGTGAAAGGAGGCCAGTGGCTAGAGCACATGGAGCCGGATGTGGATGGGGACGTGAGCAGGGCCAGACCCTTCAAGACCTGTGTACACTGACAAGGACTTTGGATTTATTCTAGGACCAGCTGGAAATATCAGAGGGCTTTAATCATGGAAGGGACTGTTGTGGAGTGAACGCGAGTGAACGACCACTGGAGTCCAGATCAAATTAAAATTTAGGGAGCCTTTATTAGCCGGCTGGCAACTGCTCTGCCTTTCTCCACTCAGGGAGTCTGGAGAGCAGCAGCGACCCTTTGTGTAGGACCACTTTTAAGCACATTAACCACATCCTGTTTTTGCAGGACAAGTAACCCAAGACAAAACAGTTTTTCTCAAGCAACATCCGAGTCATGCCATTGACGACCATGTTATTCACAGGGTCATCCTGTTCTTCAGAAAGATGACAGTGATCTATGAAAGAAGGCCTACGTGCTGGGAAGGGGCCATAAGACCATATCTCAAGGCCTGGCCTGGTGTCAGCACTGACAACTCTATCTGGGGCATAGTCCACGGCCTCTCTGGAATGCTCAAAAATTCCCACTCTCCAAGGGACATGATCTGATTTTCCTGGTGTTGTGGAGCAGATGCGAGTGAACGACCACTGGAGCCCAGACCAAATTACAATTTAGGGAGCCTTTATTAGCCGGGTGGCTGGGCGACCCGGCGACTGCTCTGCCATTCTCCACGCAGGGAGACCAGAGAGCAGCAGCGACCCTTTGTGTAGGACCGCTTTTAAGCACATTAACCACATCCGGTTTTTGCAGAACAAGTAACCCAAGACAAAACAGTTTTTCCCAAGCAACGTCAGGATCATGCCAATGACGACCATGTTATTCACAGGGTCATCCTGTTCTCCAGAAAGCTGACAGTGATCTGTGAAAGAAGGCTACGTGCTGGGAAGGGGCCATGAGACCATATCTCAAGGCCTGGCCTGGTGTCAGCACTGACAACTCTATCTGGGGCATAGTCCACGGCCTCTCTGGAATGCTCAAAAATTCCCACTCTCCAACACCTGGGTGTGAACATGCCCAGCTTCTGTGTGGAGAAGAGGCTGTGGGGCTAAGGCAGGTGAAGGCAAAGAGACCAACGAGAAGGCTGCAGTAGCTTTCCAGCAAGAGATCGTGGTGGCCTCGGAGAGAGCGGTGGAACGCAGGACAAGCCTCAATTCAAGGACCTGAGAGAGACTCTCAGTGTCTCCGCCAGTTCCCCTTTCCTGAAAGAGACTGTCGGATTGCCTCCATCGGATGGATATTCGAGTCCAGCATCGACCGTGAGCCAATTAGCGGAGGCCATGGGGAAGGCTCACCTACAACACACGTGGCGGCCATGTTTCATTCCATGTTTCGTTCCCGAGAGAAGGCAGTGGAAGGATGTAAAGGTTGGGAAGATGCTCCCAAAATGGGAACATGGGGTGGGCGGGGGCGGGGGTGTGTGCTGCTCACACTGCAGTGACTGCAGCAGGTTCTGTGGTCACACCCAGCTTCAGAGAGGACAAGCAGGAGTAACCCGTCCACACGCCCCACAGTATTCGTGCCCAAGTGACTACCTCACAGCTCCTCACCCGCATGCACAGTCCCTCCGGGAGGTTCTCCTGGGGCCTCTTTCTTCCTTTCTTTCTCCCTTTTTTTCTTCTTTCTTTCTTCTTTTTTAAAAATTGACTATAGAGAGAGAGAGGAAGGGAGAAATAAAAAGAGAAAGAGAGAGAAAGAATCACTGATTTGTTGCTACACTTATTTGTGCCTTCGTTGGTTGGTTCCTGTATGTGCCCTGACTGGGGATTGAACCCGACACCTTGGCGAATCGGGATGAAGCTCTAACCACCTGAGCTCCCCGGCCAGGCCTGGGACTCCTTTCTTCTGGTTTGGTACCCACATACTTACCAGGCCAACAGGCTCTGTCTCCATAACTATTTAAGTAATCCCCTTTCAAGTTTCCAGTCTTATTTTATTTTTTAAAATTTTTTAAATATGTTGTGTGTTTTTTAAAATATATTTTTATTGATTTCAGAGAGGAAGGGAGAGGAAGAGGGAGATAGAAACATCAATGAGAGAGAACCATTGGCCAGCTGCCTCCTGCACGCCCCCCACTGGGGATCGAGCCCGCAAACCGGGCATGTGCCCTTGACTGGAATCGAACCCGGGACTCTTCAGTCTCCAAGCCGACCGACGCTCTATCCACTGAACCAAACCAGCGAGGGCTTAAAATATGTTTTTATTGATTCTAGAGATAGAGGAAGAGGGAGGGAAACATTGATGGGAAACATTGATTGCTGCCTCCTGCATGCCCCCTCCTGGGGATGGAGCCTGAAACCCAGGCATGTGCCCTGACCGGGATTCGAACTGGTGACGTCTCGGTGCATGGACCGCGCTCAGCCAGCTGCGCCGCACAGGCCAAATTCTAGTCTTACTTTACAGATCGAATGCGTGGTCGTCAGTGGGCCAGGTTTTGCTATTAAAAACCATCAATCCATGTTAACGTGTGTAATAGCTTACATTCTGTCTTAATGTTTGTTTGTAAATGTGTTCTACATGCTTCTAAACTAAACAGTGTCATGGCTGGGGGTAGTGTCCAAAGGCAGCCATGACAACACCTCGCCTGGATTCCAACCCCTCAGACCTTCCCCTGCCCATCCCCATCTCACTATCCTTTCACTTCAACCAGGAACTTGAACTTACCCGTGGTGCGTTCTTGCACATTCCACCCACCGGCAAGTTCTGTGGGCTTTGCCTGGAGAACACACCCTGACCTCGCTCTCCTGCTCTGCCATCGCCCTTCAGCCCAAGTCTGTCTCCCTCCCTCTCCCTCTCCCTCTCCCTCTTTCTCTCCCTCTCCTTCTCTCTCTCAAAATCAATACAAAATCTAAACGAAGAGAAAGAAAACAGTCCTTAAAGGCCTAGCCCAGTTAAGCTGTGGTCACTGGGGTGGGCCCTAATCCAATATGACTGCGGCCTTACGAAAAAGGGAGGCTTGGGCACAGAGACACACCAGGAGAAAGCCAGGGCAAGAAGGTGGAGATGGGGGAGGGGGGTGCATCTACCTGCCAAGGAACCCCAGTGATGGTCCCCAAACCATCAGGAGCTGGAGAGAGGCAGGGAGGGGGCCTCCGAAGGAACCAGGCCTTCGAGAACCTGGACCTTGGACTTCTCGCCTCCAGAACTGAGACACCCCATGTCTGCGGTTCAGGCGCGCAGTGGGGTGCTTCCTTAGGGAGCGCAGGAAGCTGAGGCCCGGGCCTAGGCGCGTGGGGTGAGGGCATCCGTCCTCCCAGCTTCGTCCGCAGCGTGCTGGCTGCTGCCCCGGCTGTTCGTTTCCACTTAAATCATGTTCATGGTCACGGGCTGTTTCTTCCAAGTCTGGGCGTTCCCCGGGGTTCTATCGGGGCCCATGGTTCTCCCAGGAGGGGCCCATGGTTTCACATGCTGTATATAAGTGGCTCTCACATTAAAAAAAATTTATTTATTTTTTATTGATTTCAGAGCAGAAGGGAGAGGGAGAGACAGAAACATCAATGATGAGAGAATCATTGATCAGCTGCCTCCTGCATGCCCCCCTCCCCCACTGGGGATGGAGCCCACAACCCGGGCATGTGACCTTGACCGGAATCAAACCCAGGACCCTTCAGTCCGCAGGCCGACGCTCTGTCCACTGAGCCAAGCCAGCCAGGGCGGCTCTCACATTTTTATTCTGGGGGCAGAAGCTTCACGTTGGGGGAGAAACATAAGTTAACCAATAGAATAAACTTTTAAAATTCCCAAAATAGAGAGCGCTGAGCCAGGCAAGCTCTACCAGATGTTAAAAAATCATGTTAAGTCTCAATAAATAAAACAGCGTGATCCCAGCAGGAGGGGAAACAGATGAAAGGAACTGCCTAGAACAGGCAGGAGCCAATTTGAGGATGTAGCGTGTTCTGAGGTGGCATTCCACGTTTGTAATGAAAGGATGGCTTCTGAACAAACACGGAGCCATCTAGGGGGGAAAGTCCATTAAAAAAAAAAGAAAAGAAGCTTTAAAAACTTAAAAATTAAATTAATAAATGTGAAAAGACCAGAAGTCATCTTTGTGGCGGCTGTGTTTTTCCATGTGGAATCCCCCAAACGTGGGCGCCTTGCGTTCCCCGTGTAGCCGGCTTGTAGGAACCCCCTTTGCCTCTGGTAGTTGCACGAGAGCCCATCGTACCGGTGGGCTGGGCGCACGCGGGCTCCAGTGGAAAGGTGCCAGGCGGCTTGCTGCCGTTCGTTTCGGTAACGATGCCGCGAGCCCTGGCCCGGGCCCAGTAGTTGGAGCATCGTCCTCTCCGCCAACAGTCAGGGCGCAGGCCTGGGCTGAGGTTGGCTGCTTACAGGAGGCAACCGATCGATAGTTCTCTCTCACCTGGATGTCTCTCTCTCTCTCTCTCTCCTTTCCTGTCTCTGAAATCAATAAACATACCTTTGGGTGAGGATTAAACATCCTATCTAATAGAGAGGGAATATGCTAATTGACCATCACTCCATCACAAAGATGGCTGCACCCACAGCTGAGGCCAAGTTCCCATAAGGAGCTTAACGAGCAATCAGCAGGGACCTGAGGTTATGCCCTCCTCCGCCGCCGTGGGGCTTGACAGGGGACCTCAGGCCATGCCCCCCACCTGGCGGGGCTTGATGGAGGACCTCAAGGCACCCCCCCCACCCCGGTCTGGGCTGGGGGACCTCAGGCCAAGCCCCCCATCCTGGCACTGGGCCAGGGGACCTGAGGCTACGCCCCCTGCCCAGCAGGGCTTGACAAGGGGGGGACTGGCCGGGTCTGGATCTAGCCCAAGGGGGGGGGGGGGCGGCTGGCCGGGTCTGGGTCTCATGCAATTTTGAGGTGCATGTGGGTGGGCGGGGACTTGACTCTGGGTTCCGTGGTGAGCCCCAGACGCTGACAAGAGGAAGGTTTTCATATACATTTTACTAACTTTCTTTCATCTCTGACACTTCTATTATAGAGAAAGGGCAAATAGCAATAGTAAAGTATTTCCTCTAATTAATCCCCTTTTAATGTGCACAAATTTTGTGTACCGGGTCACTAGTAATAATAATAATCCTATATAATAAAAGGGTAATATGCAAATAGACTGAATGGCAGAACAACCAGAACGCCTGTGGCCCCTCGCCCCTGTTGGCCTGGCCCCCAGTGGGCACCCCCACCTCGATTGGGGGTGGAGCTGGCTGGCAAACTGCCCCGGGGCCCCTCGCCCCAGTCGGCCCCGCCCCCAGTTGCCCTCCCCCCCAGCCAGCTTGCCCCTGATGGTCCCCATCAAGGTGGGCCGACTGGACCCCACCAGTGCACAAATTCGTGCACTGGGCCTCTAGTAATAATAATAATAATAATAATAATGCCAAGGAGAATGTCCTTGTCACTTTTGTCTATTGGCTGAAGCGTGGGAAACCTTTATGCATGCTAGCATCACTTTGTAAGGATCTATTATTAGAAGTGACCAGCATGCATTCAAACTCAGTACTGCTGCCGAAACCGGTTTGGCTCAGTGGATAGAGCGTCAGCCTGTGGACTGAAAGGTACCAGGTTCGATTCCGGTCAAGGGCATGTACCTTGGTTGCAGGCACATCCCCGGTGGGGTGTGTGCAGGAGGCAGTTGGTCGATGTTTCTCTCTCATCAATGTTTCTAGCTCTCTATCCCTCTCCCTTCCTCTCTGTAAAAAATCAATAAAATATATTAAAAAAACAAAACAAAACAAAACCTCAGTACTGCTGTGTGCTTTGTGACAATTCTGTGCTCAGTGCGACCACGTCCGAGTGCTCATTCTCCCACAGTTTGTGACCCTGGCAGCGCGGTGCGGGGATCCCCTGGGGCTGCTCAAGACACCCCGGCTGACTTCCCGCTTCCTTCGCCCCCGCTTTTCCCGATACCCACCCGGGGAAGGAGGGGGGGACTGACATGTCTGGAGAAAGGCGGGTGACGGGCCTCAGTGCAGGATCAAAGCCGTTCCCCTGGCTCTGGGTTCAAACTCCCAGGCCTGCGCCTGCGCCTCCATTCAAATCTCCGCCGCCCACACTCCCCCGGGCCCAGAGGCTCTCAGCGCACGGCTGCCCCCTGCTGGACACAGGGGAGATGGAGGCGGCGGCAGGGACGGGGCTCAGGTGGAGATGGGGCAGGTGGAGGTGGAGACCGATACAGCCTTAGGCGCGCCCTTCCCCCTCAGCGCTGCCTGCTCTGCCTCCACGAGGATGCCGTCTCCCAGGCGCTTCCTCCGCCAGCTCGTCCCGGGCCTTTCGGAGTCAGCAAGCCCTCTCCCTGCCCCTCTGCCCCTCTCCCCCGGCTGCGGCCTTTTCCAGGGTCCTGGCCCTGCGGCCCCATGTGCCGCGGCCATGGACACCCTCGTCACCCCGCGGTGGGACTCTCCCTTTGCAGATGTCAGAGCTTCGCCACAGCAGAGATTGAGGCTCCTTGTTGTTGTTTTTAACTCTGAGGACTCGAGCTGTGGACTCATCCATTGAAAACGCCACTCCAGCCCAGCCAGCGTGGCTCAGGGAACGAGTGGGAGATCACAGTTCGATTCCTGATCACAGCGCATGCCCACGTTGCGGGCTCAGCCACCAGCAGGCCGTGCAGGAAGCAGCTGATCAATGATTCTCTTTCATCATTGATGTTCCTCTCTCTCTCTCCTCCTTCCCTCCTTTCCTCCCTCCCTCCCATTTGTGAGACATTGGCCATATCACTCCCCTTCTCTGATCTTCCATGACTTCATCTGGAAAGGGGTTCTTCTTCTGAAGACCAAAGATTGCCTTTGGCCTTAGCCGGTGTGGCTCAGTGCCTAGAGCGTCAGCCTGCGGACTGAAGGGTCCCCGGTTCGATTCTGGTCAAGGGCACATGCCTGAGTTGCAGCTCGATCCCCAGTAGGGGGCGTGCAGGAGGCAGCCCATCAATATTCTCTCTCATCATTGATGTTTCTATCTCACTCTTCCTTCCTCTCTGAATTAATAAAAATATATATGTATTTTAAAAGATTGCCTTTGATTCACGGTACCAAGCATGCATTCCCTTGCCTTTTTTAGGGGGAACTCTCATGTCCAACGGTTTTCCACAGGTCGAGGTACTAGGATTGATTGTAAACTAATAATGGTGATTATTGTTCATTGGCACCTCTCCCAGGCCAGGTCCAGTTTGCAGACACTCTCAGCCACACGGGGCTATAGGTACAGGTGAGGAAACTGACAGCGAGACAAGGGGCCATCACCGGCTCTCGGTCCTGTCACAGGTATTGTCCTGATAGTTGGTCTTTTCCCACCTGTGTGGACACTGCTGGTGGCCAGCCCAGGTCCCCTGACCGGTTCTGTTCAGCCAGCCCCCAGCGGCTGTGAGCTCTGTGCATGAATGACGCCTTTCTCTTCTTCTGTATATCTCGCTGGTGTTTTGACATCTGGGGCTTTGCTGACATTGTTCCCTAGCGGTAACAAAGAACTGCCCCCCACTGGGCTAGCCGCTCCCTAGCGGTAACAAAGAACTCGCCTGTGCACAGGCCTTCCCTATGCAAACCTAGCAGCCCACAGCCTGGACTCCCCACCACTTCCCAGGACACTATCCTCTGCCTGATTGCCCCAGGGCCAGGCTCCAGACACCCGGGGGCCCAGAGCCTGCTGAAATCACTCACACTAGCCAATCTCACACCAGCTCACCCTGCCTCATCGGTTCCTTTTTAAAAATATATATATCTTTAGCCCTAACCGGTTTGGCTCAGTGGATAGAGCGTCGGCCTGCGGACTCAAGGGTCCCAGGTTCGATTCCAGTCAAGGGCATGTACCTTGGTTGTGAGCACATCCCCAGTAGGGAGTGTGCAGGAGGCAGCTGATCGATGTTTCTCTCTCATCGATGTTTCTAACTCTCTCTCCCTCTCCTTTCCTCTCTGTAAAAAATTAATTTTATATATATATATTTATTATTAATTTCAGAGAGGAAGGGAGAGGGAGAGATAGAAACACCGATGGGAGAGAATCATTGGTCGGCTGCCTCCTGCATGCCCCCTACTGGGGATCCAGCCCACAACCCAGGCATGTGCCCTTGACCGGAATCAAACCCAGGACACTTCAGTCTGAGCCAAACCAGCCAGGGCTCTGCCTCAGCTGTTCCTTTTTGAGGGAACCACAAAAAATGCTCTTCCCCTCTCTCCCTCTGCCTCCTGCGGACACTGGGGCTTCCCCATGTGGCCCTGCATGGCTTGGAATATTCCCTTCTTTTTTTAAAAAAAACACACACACATATTTTTATTAATTTCAGAGGAAGGGAGAGGGAGAAAGAGCTAGAAACATCAACAATGAGAGAGAATCATTGATTGACTGCCTCCTGCACGCCCCCTATTGGGGATCGAGCCCACAACCTGGACATGTGCCCTTGACGGGAATGGAACCTGGGACCCTTCAGTCCACAGGCCAATGCTCTATCCGCTGAGCCAAACTGGCTAGAGCGGAACATTCCCTTCTTTGTGGTTGTTAATCCTCACCCTAGGATATTTTTCCATTGACTTTTAGGGAGAGTGGAAGGGAGGAGGAGAGACACAGAGAGAAACATCAGTGTGAGAGAGACACATCCATTGGTTGCCACCCGCATGCGCCCAACCAGGGTTGGGGATCGAGCCTGAAACTGAGGTATGTTCCCTTGACCGGGAATCAAACCCAGGACCCTTCGGTCCACAGGCGGATGCTCTATCCACTGAGCCAAACTGGCTAGGGCCGGAGTATTCCCTGCTTTTGGGAACTGAGAATAACAAACTCTTTTCAATGGCAATCGTATCCTGATCTGTCGACTTCATCAAACCTGAACAATACTAATACCTACATTTTAAAACTTTGCTGCTAACGAATCACCCTGTGACCTTCTTCCCAGGATCACCAGTGGGGTCAAAGTGCTTGAGGGTTTGTGTCCCAGCCCCCTCCCAGGACCCACAGCCCATGACTAACTAGAGGGGTGTAGTAGCAAGTCTAGCAATGACTATGCCACCACCACCCCGATATTAACACATTTGAGTAGCCCCTCCCGTATTCAGCCTGGATTGGCCTGACTTGCCTTAACCAATAGAAAATGGTGCCCGGCCGGTGTGCCCCGGTGGTTGAGTGTTGACCTATGAACCAGGAGGTCAGGGTTCGATTCCCAGTCAGGGCCCATGCCCAAGTTTCCAGCTCAATCCCTAGTGTGGGGCGTGCAGGAGGCAGCCGACCAATGATTCTCTCATCATTGATGTTTCTCTCCCCCTCCCTCTCCCTCTCTCTCTGAAATCAATAAAAATCTATTTTTTTTTAAAAAGAAAATGGTGAAAGTTCTGCTTCCTCCCCTAGAAATGCTCACTTTGGGGAGCCCTGAGCTACCTACCATGTAAGGAGTCCATGCCTCTGTTGGGGAGGCCACATGGAGAGGGAGAGGGCGGAGACTACGCAGAGAGCGAGTGAAATCCAGATGCCCACAGCCCAGGCGAGTCCAGCCTAGAAGCCATCCCTACCAAGGCGCCGGCTTGTCTGCCAGCAGCACCATGGATTTTGCAGCCGATTGGGCCCTAAGAGGACTGCAGCCCTAGTGGACATCAGACGGTGCTGAAGAACTGCCTTGCTGAGCCCAGTCCACCCACGGAATTGTGAGCAATCGTAGTTATTATTTTAAGACGCTACGTTTGGGGTGGTTTGTTATTCAGTGATAAAAACCCAAACTGGGCTCTCCCTTTGCCTTAAAGGCCCAGTTCCCTTTTCCTCAAGGTGGGAATGGCCCTGCACCTTTTTTTTTTTTTTTTAATATGGCTTTATTGGTTTTTAGAGAGAGAGGAAGGGAGAGAGGTAGAAAAATCGATGAGAGAGAAGCATCATCAATCGGCTGCCTCCTGCATGCAACCCTCCTGGGGAAGGAGCCCGCAAACCAGGCACTGGGGATGGAGCCTGCAAACCAGGCATGTGCCCTGACAGGGAATCGAACCGGTGACCTTTTGGTTCCTGGGTCGACACTCAACCGCTGAGCTGCACCAGCGGGGCACGACCCTGCAACCTAATTCATCCTCCGGGATGGGACTGAGATCAGGACTTCACCTGACATCCTCCTCCTCTTGCTCTTCTCCCCTCACCGCCCTGTTTCACCCACTCCGTTTTGGCTTCTCCTGGGAGCATGTCTTTAATAAATCATGGACACGGGAATGTTGCCTCAGGCTCTGCTCAGAATGTGACCTGGGACACGACGTTCCTGGTTTTCTGGTCTCCAACCAGAAGCCAAGGGTCTAGCTCCCGATTCTCCCTCCCCCTCTCTGCATCCCAAGAGCAGAGAGCACCTTCCAGATGCCCCAGCCACAGGTAGCCACGTAGGTGGTGGGTGAGAAGAAGACATCGGAGAGGTCTCAGCAGGAAGCAGCTTGTTTGCCCCCGGCCAGCAGCCAATGGAACTCCCGCCCCCAGCACTCAGCCCTGGAGGGGAGCCGGTGAGGTCGGGCAGCAAAAGTCGGGTGTTGGTGAGTCGCAGCAGTTTAGGGCCCAGGTGAGATGAGCGTTGCTTCTGATTCTGGGTCTGTGGTGGGAGGGGACTCCCAGTCGTTCCAACCCCTCCCTCAGGGAGCCTGTCTCTGTGACTCCCTGTCCTGACCAGTTCTCCGTCCCTTGAAACCCTAGAATCCATCACCAGGGACCCTCCAGCAGGTCCCACAGCCGGGGGCCACTGGAGTCAGATAAATCAGCAGAGAAGATGCTGGGGGCTGGGGGCCCACAGCCCAGCGGAGGACCCCCACTCAGAGCTTCCAGCCAGTCCAAGGAGTCCGTGGGGCCCCTGGGAGAGGCGGATGGGGAGTTTGTGGGGGACGGGAACGAGGAAGAGAAGACAGAGGAGAGGCCTTCAGAGTCTGGGGAAGGGGACAGCACGTCGAAGGAGCCGGGGAAGTCCAGGGGGATGGGGGGCAGCGGGTCTGCGGGGGGGGGAAGAAATGGAGCGTGAGCTTAGGAAGGCGGGGACCCGGCCCCCAGTCCCCGAGGGGTTTCCCGTTCCCAGGAGTCCAGAACCTCAGCCCCCTTTGCCCCCAAATCTAGGAGTTCGGCTTTTACCATCAGGCTCCTCCTGACCCTCCAGGATGTCATCGATGCCCCGGTTCGGCAGCAACTGCGGACAGGCAGAAGCGGAGTGAACCTGGGACTCTGGCCCGAATCCAGACCAGAGACCACTAGCCCACTGCCTCTCACCTGCGCCCTCCGGATCGCTTCCTGCAGCTCCTGCTCCAGAGTCGGGGCTGCTGCGGCTGGTGCTGCGGCTGGTGCTGAGGGAGGGGTCGGTTCTGCAGCCGGAGCCGGAGCCGGAGCCGGAGCCGGAGCGGGAGTCGGAGGGGGCACGTGGGGTCCCACGGCACGAGAAAGAGGCGGTGGGGGAGATGCTGGGCTGGGCTTGGACTAAGAACCCAGAGGAGGATGGTCCTATAAGCCACGCCCACTCGGCGCAAACCCCGCCCACTCCTAACCCGAGGCCCCACCCCCTGACCCGCCCTTCCTTCCTGGTCCTGGCCACGCCCCTTACCTTCTCATTGGCTTCTCTTCCCCCCCATTTCCTCTTAACCACGCCCCGCGCTTCCCCGGCAATTCTCTTTCCCACCTCCCGCCCGTCCCGCTTCGTCTTCTCCTCATTGGCCCACACGCGCATAGCCCCGCCCTCACCGAGCCGTGTCGTCGGGCGGCGGCGAGGGCCTTGGGCCTGAGGCGTGGCCAGGGCGCGCCCGCGGGACCTTCCTCGCGCCGCGACTTAGGCCGCTCGCGGGATGGGGCGCCTCCGCGCATGCGCTCCAGGAGCGTCGACTTGGTCCCCGACACCCGGAGGCCCCGCAGGCGCAGCTGCTGCCGGAGCTCGGAGACCTGGGGGCGGGGGGCGGGGAGAGGCCTCGCTGGGCGGGCTCCAGGGCGCGGGAGGGGGCCGGGCTGGACAGTGGACACCGAGAGGAGGGGCTGTGGACACGGGCACGCACACACACAGCTCCTGGATCTCAATCTCTCTCTCTCTCTCACACACACACACACACACACCCGCTCCTGGATCACACACACACCCCACTCTTGGGTCTCTGATGGGCAGCCGCCGCAGGGTCAGCCTCCTGCGTCCCCCCACCGAGGGGGAGGGCAGCCTGGGAAGTTGCTCCCCACACTCACCGTCAGCTCCTCCAGTTTCAGGGTCTGAAGTTCCAACTTGTGTGGAGGAGGCGAGGGGCTGTGGGCCCCCGGGCAGCCCGCGGGGAGTGAGGTGGCCTTCATCCTGGTGATGGTCAAACAGGTTAGAGGGCGCACAGAGGAAAGGGACTTGTGAAGACGCAGGGGAACAGGGGCCCAGCATTAAGGTCTCGGAGGAGCAAACCCAGGAGGCCAGGCCTGGGCGTGGGAAAGGAGGGGCAGGGCTCGCTCGGGCTGGGGGTGCTCCTGGGAACTGCAGGGAGAGGGGCTGGGGAGCCGGACTCTGGCTTCCTGGGGGAGGTGGGGTCTATGGGCCCACGCCCCTGACCTTGGACTCTGGGTGTGAAGGAGGAGGAGGATGGGACGTGAACTTCCCGCGGACAGAAATGGGGGCCATACCTAGGAGGTGGCTGCTGGGAGTTTGTCTCTGCCCAGGCAGGTGGCCGAGGGGCAGCCACGGCCGACCCTGGGGCCTGGGAGTCTGCCCTGGCCCCTTGTCTCGGCTCTGGGGGCAGGTACTGGTGGTATGTCAGGTTCCCCTGGGGCTTGGCCTCCGTCCAGCGCTGGGAGACCTTGGGAGACGCCTGGAAAAGCAGGTGTGATGTCGTAGGCCGCAGCTCTGCTCCTCCTTCCCTGCCGAGCCCCATGCGAAGTAGGGGGCCAGCAGGAAAGAGGACCAAGGCTGGACGGTCGGGGGCCCTTCCCCTCACTCTGGTGGAGACTCACATCCTTCAGGGGCCTCCAAGGGCAGCGTTGTGGCTCGGGGTGCAGGACCCCAGGACTGGAGAGGAAAGAGGCGGGGCCCGAGGGCGAGGCCGGGATGGGGGCCAGAGCCGGGCCTGAGGCTGAGATCCACGGATCTGGGTCCGAGACTGGAGAGGTGGTGAAGGATCCCGAGAGGCCTTCAGGCAGCAAGCCCGGCAGGGAGGAAAAGGCTGTGTGGGAAGGAGGGTCCGGAGGCCTCAGACACCCCACCCCACCCCACCCCCGTGTGGGGCAGCAGGACCAGGGAGCGAAACCCAAGTGGTGGGAGCTGGGTGCCCCGACGTCTGGATCTATGGGCAGAAGTGCTCAAAGCCCAGACTTTTCCGTTCTCAAGAAAGGCAGGAATCCTGTCCGCAGTCCCCAAGGGGTGCGGTGGCTGAGGATCACGGATCTGGGGGTTTGCTGGAACGGGGTGGGGCCAGTACTCCTGGTCTCCAGGAGAGAGGGAAGCCGAAAGCCACGTCCTAAGACTCGTGTGTTGCCAAGGTGGAGCCTGGGGCATTTTCTTCTGGGTGCGTGCATCTCACTGGAGTGGGGACACCAAAGAGCTCCGAGTGGTGGGGTGCGGGGGACCTGTACCCCTGGGACCTCCGGAGGGGATGGGTCTCAGTGTCTCCAGGGCATAGGGACTGAGGCTCTGGAACCAGCCAGGAAATCCGGCCGCTGCACTCCAGGGGGCCCCAGGGGAGTGGGGCCCCCACCCCCTCCCGCGCAGGGCCCACACTTACTCGGGTCCTGATACCGTCTGTGGATCCGGAGCTGGAGGACTGTGGAGGGAAGGAGGGAGTGGGAGGAGAGAGGCGGGAGGGAGTGTCCAGGAGCCTGGCCTGGCAGGCGGTTCGAGCTGCTGTTGTTGGCGGGAGCGCGTGCCCAGCCCCCTTACACACACACCCCTGCGGGCGGTGGGCAGGCAGCCCGCTCCCTCTCCGGGGCCTCCCGCCTGCTCCCTGCCAGCAGAGCCTGAGGGCCTGAGCCATTCTGGGGCTAGGTGCCAGCCCAGCGTGCAGGCAGGAGGCAGCCCTGCCCCCCGACTCCACCTGCCCCCTTTAGGAGTGTGTGCCCACCAGCCCTGGCACAACCTCCATCTTGGCAGCCTGGCCTGCTTGCACCTCGCCCGCCTGGATCAGGCACTCCACTTCGTACGCACTGCGGCCTTCTGTGCTGCCTCCGGGCCTCCCCACAGTCGCCGCCTCTGCACACCCACCTTCGAACACACATTCCCCTGGGCCCTAGTTTTGCACACACGCCACCTCTGTGCCCTTGTGTGTACCTTTGACACTCACACTTCACCCTTGGCCCCTCACCGAGCCACATCAGCACCCTTATTTGCACAGTCGGGATCTGGTCCCTGCGCACATTTCTGCTCTTGTGTGCCTGCACTCTTTGCACGCTCCTTGCTCTCTTTTTTTTTTTTTTTGGTTGTTGTGTCTTTGCACCCATCCAGCCACGTAGCACACTCATTGGCACACTCGGGTGCCTTCTGCCTACTCAGAAATGGACCTCTAGTGCCACGCACTTGCACACTTTCCACCGACACTGGGACCCTAAAACTCAACGCTGACACTTGCAAGGCTTAATAGCTCCCTGTCCCCCACGGGCCGCTCTGAAGTCTCCGCTCTGTGCACTTCACTTTGCACACGAGTCAGGTTAAGCCCCTGTTCCTCTGACCCTCTGCACACCCACCTCTGCCCGCCCACTCCCCACCGTTCACAGGAGCATTGGACTAGCCGTTTGCACACTCATTGATCCAACACAACTTGACCCCCTTGCTGAGGCCTCCTTTATGCACGAGTGCTCTTTTGCACAGAAAGACACATACCTCTTGGGTCCCGCCGCCCCGCTCCCACCTCACCCCCCCCCTGCACGCTCCCAGAGTTAGAGTACTCCCCAGGCCCAGAGAACCCCTTCCCTACATCTCACCAGAGCGGAACTTGGAGCGAATGATTTGGGAGCGCTGAGAGGAAGCCGCCAGGGTCATGGCCAAGGCTGGGATAGGGACCTGGACTGGGGGGGAGGCAGGACCCCCACAGGAGGCAGGGTCACAATGGAGGTCAGGAGGCTGCCCCTGCACGTGAAGGACTCAGAGACAGGAGAGGTTTGGGCCACAACTTCTGGATCCTGGGGGAGTAGGGGCTGGGGATCCGGACTCCTGGGTCTGAGGGAAGAGGGGCTGGGATCTGGACTCCTGGGTCTGAGGGAGGAGGGGCTGGGGGCCTGGACTCCTGGGTCTGAGGGAGGAGGGACCTGGGGGCCTGGATTCCTGATCTGATTGAGAGGCTCGGGGCCCCAATTCCTGGACCCTGGGGGAGAAAGGACTTGGGGTCTGGGACTCCTAGGTCCTAAGGAGAACACTGGGGCCCCGTCCCCTGGGTCTATGAAAGGGAGGAAGGGGAAAAGAGAGAAGGGCTGGAACTCACTACTCGGAGGGGACTAGAAGCCAACATCCTTGATCTAGAGGGGAAGGAGACCTGGTAGGCCCCGGGGCATGGAGAAGTCTCCTCCATCTGCATTTGAGGAGGGAGCCACGCTGGTCTGTGGGGGAGGGACTGAGTCCAGAGAGGGGACAGAAGAGTTAAGACGGGTCTGACCCCCACCCCCACCCCAGGGGCTTCTCACCGGGTGGCTCAGTGTCGCTGTGCTCTGGAGCAGGTTGAGTCCCGAGGTCTAGGCTGGAGGCTGCGAGCTGCACCCCACCACCCTGGGACCCCTCCCCCTCTTTTGGGGCGTGCTGGGAGTCCGTGAAGCGGGGCGGGGAGACGGGAGCCCCGCCTGGGACCGTGAGAAGGGGCGGGAGCTGGGGCTGAGAGGGACGGGGGCGGGGCGGACGTCGGGGTTCCCCGGCTCGCTCCTCCTCCGCGTCCTGGGGCGGCGGGTCGGGCGGGGCAGCGGCGGGCGGACTGACAGGAGCAGGTGCGGAGCGTGGCGCCGGGTGAGCAGCAGAGGCAGGTGGTCGCGTCCCGACCCCACAGGCAGGTGCCACCTGTCGCTTAGTTTTTCCCTGACGCAGCAGCAGGAGTCGGGTTCAGGGGAGTGAAAAGTTCAACTGGATTCCCGGACTCCCGGGCCTGAAGGAGGGGGAAAGGGACCTGGATTCCTGGGTTTGAAGGAAAGTGGGCGGGGCCTGGGCTCCTGGGTGTGAGGAGTGGGCAGGGAGCCCAGACTTCCGGATGCTGGGAATAGGGACTAGAAGTGTGGGGACTGGGCAGTGTGCCTGACAGACAGAAAGGTCCAGAATGGGCTGGGAACCGACTCCTGGGTCTGAGGGAGGAGGGGGCTCGAGGATGGGCTTTGGGGATCAAAACGAGAGCATGAAAAAAAATAAAATAAACAAACCCTCGAGGATGGCTGGTTCCCAGTGGCAGGCCGGAGGGCCTGATATTTGGCAGAGCAAGCTTACAAGCTCTGTCCCGAGATTCGTGGGAGGCCCCCGTGCTCCCGGGTTGGATTACGTGCAAGAGGGCAAGCTGAGGCCGTGGTTATAAATACCTCCTCGGAGTGGGCAAGAGCCCAGTGCCCCAGGCAAGGGCCCGAGTGCTATATTCCGCAGAAAATCATCACTAACGTTTCCGGGTCTTAACAAGTGAGACGTTGTCAATACCTTTATACCACAGATACCTTTATTGCTCCTGGCACTCAAATCCCAAACCCATCTACCCACCGTCCCATCCTCTACGACCCAAAAACTCAAACTCCCAGCATTCCAAGCGGGAAAAGAACTACAACTCCCAGAAAGTTCTGCGCTCAGGAGGGCTCCAATGAGTAGTAATCCAAGAATTTTCAAGGCTCGCGCGCTCGTTTGCTATTGGTTTTCAAGGAGGCGTGGCCACAGGAGGTCCGTGGCGGTGGTTGGCCGGCAGTTCCTGCTGCTCAAGATCCCAGAGGAGGCGGCGGAGTCTGCGCAGTTCACGGTGCAAGGCGTCGTCCGTCACCGGCCCGGTGAGGCGCAGGCGCGAGCTGCCCAAGGGCAGGATGAGGGGAGGATGGGAGGAGAAGCTTTCGAAGATGTCCCCTATGAGACCGAAAACGCAGAGTTAAGTTATGAAAATGGGCGTTAGGCAGCAGTGTCGGAGAGAAGCGAGGCTGTGTCACGTCCGAAGAAAGGAAAACTTAAAACCCCCAGCAACTCTTAGAGCGGGGTCCACTCCAACGCGACTCTTGGAGTTCCCAAGCATCATGGGAGTTGTAGTCCACACTATAAAAGGCCACCGTTGCCTGGGAAACGGGCGATGTAGTTGGGTTCTTGGGTCCACGAGGGAGGAAGGGCTGGAATTTAGTTTTACGGATTCCTTCGAGTGGAGGGCCTGGAGCCGGGACTCCTGGATGACGGGGAGGGCAGTTTGTAGGGGAAAGAAACTGGGGGTCTGAACCCCTAGGAAAAAAAGAGGGAGCTGGGGGCTTGAAGTCCTGTATCCTAGGGAGAAGGGGATTGAGGTACAGCACTTAGGTACTGGGGGAGGAGAGGACTAGGGGTCCAAATCCTGAGTAAGAAGGAGGAAGGGGCTGGGGCTATGGATTCCTAGGTCCCAAGGACAGAAGAAAGCCGATAGCCCCAGTGCCTGTCCCCACTTCTCCTCGCCTGTGTCCACAGCATCCCGGTCTGCAGGGAGGGGCTCCCAGGCAGGTGGGGGCCCGCGGCCAGGACCCAGCTGGTAGTGGCTGAGCAGATGGTGGAGCTGAGCAGGGGTCAGCGTGGGGTGGTCAGTTCGTAGACTGCTCCAGGAAGCCTGGCGGGAAGATGAGGTGAGAAGTCTGTGGTCATTGTGGAGCAGCTGAGAAATCCTAAATAGAGAGCCCTCCATAAAGGGGCTGGATGTAGTGGGAGGTACTGGTGTCTCTGCAAGGAGGTGCAATGTCTTGGGGACACTGTGAAGCCTGGTTGTCACTGAAGTGATGGTCGGGAAGGGTATGCACTCAGCTTTTTAAAAAAATGTGATTTGCTGCTGAGCTGGTGTTGCTCAGTAGTTGAGCATCGACCCATGAACCAGGAGGTCATGGTCAGGGCATCTTCCCAGGTTCCAGGTTCAATCCCCAGTCAGGATGTATAGAGAAGGCAACCTATTAATGCGTCTCTCTCACATCGATGTTTCTCTCTCTCACCCTCTCCCTTCCTCTCTAGAAATTAACAAAAACATTTTTTAAGTGATTTGCTGCAGAATAAATGAAGATAGGAGTAGGCAGGGACGGAGAAGAAACGAACTTAGCCATTCCTTCCTAGTATTGAAGCTGGTGGTGTGTGCCTGGGGATTCATTATTCCACTGTGGCTACTTTTTGTGTCTGTTTGAAAATCTCCACACCTAACCTAGCTGGCATCGGAATCATCAGTGTGGTCAAAACCAGAGGCTGGACCCAGATTGCCTGGGGTCAGAAACTCCAGTTTGGTGACTTATTACCTTCTGGCAAGTCACTGAGCCTCGCTCTCCTCATCTGTAAATCGGGGGAGATTAGGAACTACTAGGGTTGTTATAATGATTCAGTATGGCAAGACTCTAAAGTACTTAGAACACTGCCTGGTGCTTATTAAATGCTCTGTACAGGTTTGACAAGTAAAAATAAATAAATGAAGTCAAGTGGCCTAGCCTACCTAATTCTCCGTTTCCTTGTCTGAGAAAAAATTGTCCATTAGTAACCTACTTCATGGGGCTTAGCATTCAACCAGAAGTGCTAAACAGTGCCTGGCCTGTAGTTTTATGTTCAATGAGTGTGTTTTTTTAAAAATATATTTTATTGATTTTTGCAGAGAGGAAGGAAGAGGGATAGGGAGTTAGAAACATCAATCAGCTGCCTCCTGCACAACCCCTACTGGGGATCTTGCCTGCAACCAAGGTACATGCCCTTAACTGGAATCGAACCTGGGACCCTTCAGTCTGTGGGCATATGCTCTATCCACTGAGCCAAGACGGTTAGGGCCAATGAGTGTTTTAACTATCCCATTCCTTGGTCTCATACCCGACTTCCTGAGTCAGTGTGTCTGAGGGTGGGGGTCCTGGAAACTATTAATCAGTCCGCACTGAGATTCAGATGCAGCCCAGTTTGGACACTTGTTGGATATTTCCTTCGGACTGCCCATGCATCACCCATCGTGTCTGAGCTGGGACTGGGAATAACATGGAGGCCCAGGGAAGACCAAGGGGAAGCTGAATACGGAGCAGGCTGAAGAGCCAGGGGCCAGGGGTCAGGAATCACCTTGAGCAGGGAGGTGCGAGGCACACAGAGCAAGTTCACGGCCATGGAGAGTTTCCGGAAGAACTCCATGGCAATGTCTCCCAGTCCGGCCCCCTGCAGCCAGTCCAAGACAAGGTCCAGGTTGGTCCGGATTTGGACAGCTCGAGACCACTGATAGAAAGGTCGGCCTTGACCTGTGGGGGAAGGGATGAGCAGCAATGGGTACATAGACCCTGCCTCCCAGGCCCTTCCCGTCCTTCAGCGTGGGGCCTGGAGCTCGCTGTCCAGAGTGCCTAAGAGCCAGGTCTTAGCCTGTGATGGGTCTGACTTGGCCTGGATCTCAGGGACTCCTGTCTCTGCCTCCTCGCCCTTCCCCATCTGACGCTCACCTCGTTCCATCAGTGAGTTGAGAAGGGACGCGTTGGAGAAGAAGAACAAGTAGCCGAAAGTCTGAGACACAAGGTCCGGGTGCAGCTCGCACTGGCTGGTCAGTTCCAGAGCTGCCTGGAACACGCCCAGGGTGGGTCTCAAACCCGGAGGCATGGCCTCCAGCTCTGCGCCAGGGCCGGGAAGCTCCGCCCCCGCTGTGAAAGGGTTACTATCCAGGAGAGCTGGCAGCGTTGAATACAGAGTCTGAGGAGATACAGAGATGCAAACAAGATCAGACTACAACTCCCAGAAGTGTCAGGGTAGCAGCATGTGAAGATACTGGGGAGCTCCACCAAAGGTTTCTGGGAATTGTAGTCCATTTTGCCTTAACACCCTAAAGATCTCCATGAGTCAATTCCTACTTTCCAGTTGGGTGCATCGGGCCTGGGGCGCCTCAGGTCTTAAGAAAGGCTTTGCAGAGTTTCTTGGGCATTTACAGGCCACCTCTGGTGCCTTACGGGACTTTCATTCTCCACAGAGACAACTCTAGGAGGACAAAGGATACTGAGCAAAGAGGCCCCTTTAGTCAAAGAAGAATTTGTCCAGAATTCCTGAAGGAAAGAAAAAGAATGGAGAGTCAGGAAGTGGGAGTGGGGTGGCAGTCAGCCAGTGGAAAGTGAGATCAGGCCAAGGACAGGAAATAAAGTCAGAGCCAGAAAAAAAGTCAAACCACACTTGGCAGGGATGTACAGGAAGTGAAGCCTGCAGGAGGAAAGGGGTTCACCAATCAAGGCTCCCCAAGGAACATAGACTATCTGCCCCAAAGGTCCCCTTTCATTTTACAGACAGGGAATCAAGTCCGCCATCCGCCAGAAACCCTGATAATTCCAAGAAGCAATATGAAGGTCAAGGGTGGTGGCGAGGAACTGGGGCAGCAAACAGGTCCTGGAGGACGGGCACTCCAGAGAGAAAAAGGTCTGTGACTCAGAACAGGGAGTGAATTCAGTTACAGAAAGTGAGGTCAGCAAACACAGGAAGTAGGAAGTGAGGGCTGGTTAAAGAGGACCTTTTGTTTAAATGACAGTAGCTAACACTATTTAATCTATATCTATATGCCTATAGATCCATCTATCGACCTATCAGTGACTGAAGAATTGACTCAGGAAAAGGGAGCTTGGGAAAGTGATATGATCAGGTAGGGAGACCAGACTGTCGAGAGGGGATGGGTGCAGAGACAGGAAGAGAGGCCAGAAGGCAGGACGTGACGTAGGCTCAAACAGGGCGTGATGTCAGAATAACAAAACGGGAAGCGATGTCAGAAGCAGGAAATCTTGGGAGGGCAAATCGGAAGTGACATCAGAGCGATGTGATGTAGCTAATGGGAAGTTAGTTATGCCAACAGGAAGCAAAGGTCAAGGCCAACCTTGGTGAGGTAGTAGACAGACTGCTGGAAGGTACACATGATGACTTCATCCAGGAGGGCCATGGCCTCATCACATAATTCCAAGTCATTGCAGAGCTGTGGGTCTGGGGATAGGCGTGGGGGTGAGAGGGAGAACCAGAGGCTGGCAGAGAGGAGCCCGGGCCCCCAGGTCCAGGGAATGGCAGTGGGCTGGGAATGGCTGGGGTCTGGGTCCGAGCTCACCCTCCTGGTCAGCCTCCTTCTCCATCTCCAGCACCTTCTCCTGCACAAAGCTCAGCAGCTCTGTGGTGTTGGCCATCCACAGCATGAGTGGCCGCAGCTCCACGGACACAGCCTCGGGCGTCAAGGGCTCCTCAGGGACCCCCTCAGGGTGGCTGGGGAAGGAGGATGGGACCTGTGATCCTTGCCCAACCCCACCATAGTGTCCAAACCCCGAGATCTGCATCTCATTGTGGATTGAATCTAACCCCCATCTCACAGCTGGAATAGTTGAGTAGAAGCAGAAAGAGCAGAAACTTGGGCTATGACATGCATCCAGTGAACAGAACTGACTCAAACCCCAACCCCCACATCCCTCTAGTTCAGCGGTTCTCAACCTGTGGGTCAAGACCCCTTTGGGGGTCAAACGACTCTTTCACAGGCATTGCGTAAGACATCCTGCATATCAGATATTTGCATTACGATTCATAACAGTAGCAAAATTACAGTTATGAAGTAGCATCGAAAATAATGTTATGGTTGGGAGTCACCACAACATGAGGAGCTGTATTAAACGGTCGCGGCATTAGGAAGGTTGAGAACCACTGCTCTAGTTGCTTCTCCCAGAATTTCTCTTACTTCTCTGGCTGGCGGTCACCAATTTCCTTAATCTTTTCCTGTGGAACAAAAAGGTTAGAGTCAAAGTGAGGGGGATCAGGGAGACAGGACCAGGGTTAATACCCAGATTTTTTTCTAGAAGCACCTTTTAGACGGAGACTCTCCGCGCTTTTCAAATGGACTCAAGCTTCGGAATGGTCTCTCCTCGTCTTTTAAAACACACACCTCTATGATTACGAGCGGTCTCTCTTCCCCAGGTCCACTTCTCTAACAGAGTTCCTTCTTACCCCCAGGAAACTTCCGAAATCGTCTAACAGGCTCAAGCTTTTTAGAGTGCAACCCCTTCATTGCTTCTCCCTGGCATTCCCAGGTTTGTTCTCCCTCGCCTCTAGGAATGGCCTCACGCACTACTTCAGACCCAGTGAGATCCCTGCCTCACTTCCCACAAAATGATCTCTTCCAATTTTTCATACAATGAGTTCTCTTCCTCCCTCCCCACATCTCCGTCTCCCAGAATGGTTTCTTCATTCATCCCACAGCTGCAAAGGTAGGCACTGCACAGCGGATGAAACCACAACTCCCAGCATCCCTCCCATCCGACCCCTTTGCTTTATAGCCCCAGCCCCTCCTGAGGCACCACGGGAGATGTAGTTTCTCCCCGCCCAACGACAAAACTGGGGTGCAAGGTGGCCAGCGGAGGCTGGACACAGGGCCTGGGGCGTAAGCGGAGCCCGGCAGTGGTTTGGTCGCTCACCCAGACAGACTCCTTGATCAGACGGGCCAGGCGGCCCAGCAGGCGCGGCAGGTGGCCCAGCTCCAGCTCCCGGGCCGAGTGCTGCACGCACAGCGCCAGCAGCGTGGCGGGCCCGAGCGGCGGCAGGTCCCCGGCGCCCGCGGCCGCGGTGCGCACGATCTCCCCCAGCAGCGCCTCTTCCTCGCGCGGCCGGAAGCGCAGCACGGGCTCGCGGCCGTCCAGGTAGGCGGCCAGCGCCTCGCCGCGCTCCTGCAGCCCGCGGCCGCACAGGCGGCAGGAGAAGGCCCAGCCCGGGCCCGGAGGCGGGACCCCGGGGCGCGCGGGCAGCCACGGCGGCCGCGCGGGCCCCGAGCCCCCGACGCGGGGGTCCTTGTACATGAACAGGAAGTGCTCGCCCAGCCCCAGCAGGTCGCCGGGGTGCAGCTCGGCCTCCCGCAGTAGGAGGCAGCCGTTGTGCGTGACCGGGGCTCCCCGGGACGGGCGCACCGTGGCCGGGGACTCGGGGTCGGCGCGCACCGTGCAGTGACGCGGCAGGATGTCGGGGGCGTTGAGGAAGGTGTCCACATACGGGGCCGGGGACCCACCGCGGGCCGAGGAGTTCCCGCCGCGGCCGAACACGTGCTGCACCCGCGTCATCACATAGACCACGAAGTCCTGCAGGGGAGGCGAAGATGCACTAAGGACACAGGCCCCGGGTGAATGGGTGCTTCCAAAGACACCTATCATTGACTCCCATCAACTCCCTCACACGAACACGTCCAAGGCCGTCTCCCGGGACCCCAAAGGACTCCCCAACCACCCCACCCCCGGAGTGGACCCTTCAAGGCACTTCGCATGCTGGACTGTCCCATAACATCCAGCCTGAAGACCTATACTTCCAAGTCTTTTTTTAATTTTTATTTTTAATTGTTTATTTTTAAAAAATATATACATTTTATTGATTTTTTTTTTACAGAGAGGAAGGGAGAGAGATAGAGGGAGAGAGATAGATCTAACTCTATCTCTCTCCCTTCCTCTCTGTAAAAATCCATCAATCAGCTGCCTCCTGCACATCCTGGGGATGTGCCCTTGACCAGAATCGAACCTGGGACCTCTTAGTCCGCAGGCTGACGCTCTATCCACTGAGCCAAACCGGTTTCGGCCTTTTTTTAAATTATTATTTCAGAGAGGAAGGGAGAGGGGGAGAGAGAGAGAAACAGCAATGATGAGAGAGAATCATTGATTGGCTGTCTCCTGCATGCCTCACACCTGGGATCGAGCACAAAAAACGGGGCATGTGCCCTGACCGGGAATCTAACCGTGACCTTCCAATTCATAGATCGACACTCAACCACTGAGCCACACAGGAGGGGCAGGAAACCCATTCTTGACATGGGCTCTACCATTCCCCTCCCTCAAAAAATGGATGATTCCCAGATCTTTCTCCAGTAGATTCTCCCATCGTCTCACCTCCTCTGAATGGACTCTTTCCAAATGATCCAGCCCAAAGAATGGGTACTTCCAAGGACAGTGTGCCCCCATTACTAAAATGGGCGCACATTCCATTACCCCCCCCCCGCCCCCCAAAGAATGGACCTTTCCAAGGAAACCTTTCTCCAAGGAGCATTCCCATTTCCCTGCCCCTGGCCCCACTTACCCATCATTCCACCCCCATGATGGAGGCTTCCAAAGACATTCCCCCTTCTAAATATAGTTTCTTTCAATATTCCTAAAGCAAGGAATGGGTACCTTTAAAGAGACTCCCCCCTTGAGCAAAGATTTCTTCCATTATCTCCACCCCATGAATGGACACTTCCAAGGAAACCCCCCTTTCTGCAATGGACTCTCCTTTCCCCCCCACCCTATGATGGACTCGCTTCTGAGGAGACATAATCGTACAATGAACTCACCTATCACCCCCTCTCCCATGATGGATGTTTCCAAAGATGCTCTCCCATCAGTGGATGCCCTCAATATTCCCCCCCCCCCCGAAAAAGGACATTTCCAAGGACATCTCCATGGAGGGGCACTTCTAGGAACCCCACCTTATTAACAGATGTTTTCAAGGACCCCCTTTTCATGGAGGGCCCCACTGCACCCACCAAAGGAAGAGGTGCGTTGCAGAAGACCCCTTCCTCAAAATGACTCTCCCATCTCGATCCCATAAAAACAGAAGAGCTCCGTCTGATCCGCTTCTGACATTAGACCCTTCTGTTCTCCATGCATGTCTGCGAGAACAGTCATTCTGCTATTCCTAGATCCTCTTCCTACACGGAGCTCTCCCACTACCTTTACCCAGCGGGCGGACTTTGCCAAAGAAACCCTCTCCTGCAATGGATTTGCTCACCTGCCTCTAGAAAAAACGGACCTTTCCAGTCTGACCTCTTTCTGAAGGTAGACGCTCCCATTTCCCATCCCTGTCAAAGGAAGGGAATGATCCAAAATATCTGGCCCTAGCTGGTTTGGCTCAGTGGATAGAGCATCGGCCTGCAGACTGAAGGGTCTCAGGTTCGATTCTGATCAAGGGCACATGCCTGGGTTACAGGCTCAATCCCCAGTGGGGGCCATACAGGAGGTAGCCAATTAATGATTCTCATCATTGAGGTTTCTATCTCCCTCTCTGAAATAATATATATATATATATATATCCCCTTTCTAAAATGGGCTCTCCTGTTCCAAGAAGGGATGCTTTCTTCGCAGACACAGTGAACTCTCAGATTACAGCCACCATGAACAGAGGAGCGCAAATAAATTCCTTTCTATAGCAGACTCACCTCTCACTCCTTTTCCCAAGGAATGGACGCTTCTCATAAAGCCTCTTTCTCACAAAGGAATTTCTCATGAACTTCACCCAAAAGAATGGATGTTTCCGATGGCTCCCCCTCTTCCCATAAAAGACTGTCCCACACTCCCCAAATAGATCCTTCCTATTGGACCACATTCCCAAAATAGACCCTTTTTTTCTCCAACCTCGCCTGGAGGAATGAGCTGTTGTAATATATGCAAACCCCTTCCTACAATGAACTTGCCCCATCCTGTTGGTCAACAAAGGAATGACTTCTGTTCTGTGCAAGCTCTTCTCTGGAGAGTCTTAAACTCTCACCCACATACGCAGCTAAGCTGGGAGCCCGTTGGATCTCCCTCTGACAGTGAAAACAGGACTGTTCGGCAGCTCCACCACCTTCAGCGGGCTCTCCCATGGATCCCAACCGCACCTGTGGAGCTCGGCTGCCCCAAAGCAGACAACACTATACGGGTGATTCTCCCAATCATCACACAGAAATATGAGTATTTCCACTAACACATTACAGTCCTAGGAATGAAATAACTTCCCACCAACTCCCAACTGCTAGCCCTTCCTCCTCCTCTGCTCCTTCACACTCAAGTCTACTGCCACCCACATGTGTCAAATAGAAAGATCAGTACCACCTGCCCCCGTCAATAATGGTCAAAACAGCCCAGTGTAGCCCTAACCCATTTGGCTCAGTGGATAGAGCGTGGGCCTGCGGACTGAAAGGTCCCGGGTTCAATTCCGGTTGGGGGCGTGTACCTTGGTTGCGGGCACATGGGTGTGTGTGTGTGTGCAGGAGGCAGCTGATAGATGTTTCTCTCGCATCAATGTTTCTAACTTTCCCTCTGGCTTCCTCTCTGTAAAAAAATCAATTATATATATATATATATATATATATATATATATATATATATATATATATATATATATATATATAAAATTTTTTTTAAAGAAAAAAAGGATTAGTCCGCTCCTCTCCAGGCTCACCCAGCAGACAGACTCTGCCATTACTCCCCCTCAAGGCAGTTTTACGGAGATCTTTCTACACTAGGCTCTTCCGTCCTCCCGCGGGAAAGACAAGTGCTTTCCCCAATTTCGAATGAAGGCAACTGTTCCCTACTTGTCCGGGTATCTTTCTCAGCCATCTATCCTCCTCCACTCCCGCTATCCTCTCCTACACTATCTCCTACCTCGCTGGGGCCACACCTTCCAGCATGCGGTAACCCAGGGGATTCTGGGGGTTGTAGTTCCGTCGCCCTGTAGCCTAAGGGTGGGGCAGAGGGTTCTCTGGGTGAGAGAGGCTGCGCTTACCTGGGCATCCTGGTAGCCCTGGAGCAGCAGGAAGTAGGGCCGGTTGCTGGGGGCCTGGATGAGGCACTGGGTCAGCTGGTCGAAGTCGCTGGGGTCCGTGGGCACTATCTGGGCGTCGGCTGCCCCCGGAGCCATGCTGAGCGCCTGCTGCCTGCGCTCCTGCTGCCGCCGCCGCCGGCCCTGCAGGCTGAGCTCCGACACGCTTCGCCGCAGAGAAAGATTTTCCGAGCGCTCCTTGCCCGACCCAGCCGGGGTCCCTGACCCCGACCCGGGGCCAGGGCTGGCCAGGGCCGCCCCACCGGACGCTGCCCGGGAGCGGTTCTTCTGTGGCCTCCACAAGGCGGGGCCGGTGCCTGCGGAGAGAGATGAAGAGCAACGAGGCTGAAACTGGAGAACGACATGGAGAGACCGACTCAGAAATGGGGCGGTTATCGAGGGACAAAGTGCTGGCTCCGGGGAGATGGGGCTGCTTCCCACGTTTAGGTGCTGCCTCTGCTGTCCCCTGTGCCTGGGATGTGTTTTTTCCGCCTGACTCCTACCCATCCCCATCTTTAAGTTTTCACCTCAGAAACGCATTCATTCTTTCAACTACTGCATTTTGAGCCTCTAGTATGTGCTGGGCTCTGTTCTGGCCACCAGGGACTTTGCTGTGAACAGAGCAGACCCTGCCCCATGGGTACAGAACACCCGTCCCTGACATTCCGAGTTGAAGCAGAGAATGGCACCCCTGGGCACGTCGGGCTCGGTCTGGGCCCAGCACGGCCCTGGCATACAGTAGGCGCCTAGGGGATGAGGTGAACCTGTGAACTGATGTGTTTCGCAAGAGGCTGTACAATCGAGGAGGGTGGGAACTTCACCGGTCAATGTCCCCATTGTATTCTCCCAGGGTCCTAAATAATGTGTGGCCCAGAGTAGGTGCCCAATGAATGCTTTTTGAAGAATACTTTAAAAAGAAAGAAAAAGAAAAGAAAAAAAGACAATGATGGCCCAGCCAGTGTGGCTCAGCGGTTGAGCATCAACTCAGGAACCAAGAAGTCACCGGTTCGATTCCCAGTCAAGGCACATGCCGGGTTGCAGGCTCCATCCCTAGTAGGGGGCATGCAGGAGGTAGCCATGACGTTCCTCTCATCGGTGTTCCTATCTCTCTATCCCTCCCCCTTCCTCTCTCTCTCTAAAAATCAATAAAAACATTTTTTTTTAAAATCCTCACCCGAGGATGATTTTTCATTTAGTTTTAGGGAGAGTGGAAGAGAAAGGGAAAGACAGGGGAACATATCAATGTGAGAGGAACACATTGACTGGTTTCCTCCTGCACCAGCCAGACCAGGGGAGGAGCCTGCAACTAAGATAAGTGCCCGTGACCGGAATCGAACCCGGGACCCTTCAGTCCGCAGGCCGACGCTCTGTCCACTGAAGCCAAACTGGCTAGGGCTAAACACATATTTTTTAAAAAGACAATGATAGCCCTAACCGGTTTTGCTCAGTGAATAGAGCGTCGGCCTGCGGACTGAAAGGTCCCAGGTTCGATTCGGTCAAGGGCATGTACCTTGGTTGCGGGCACATCCCCAGTGGGAGGCGTGCAGGAGGCAGCTGATCCATGTTTCTCTCCCATCAATGTTTCTAACTCTCTATTCCTCTCCCTTCCTCTCTGTAAAAAATCAATAAAATATATATTTTTAAAAAGACAATGATAGTTATAATTGTCATTTCCTATTAAGCAACTAATGTGCCAAGCACTGGGCTAAAACTCTATACACTATCTCGTTGAATCTTCTAGCACTTTGCTGACTTTAACTGGCTAAGGACGGGCTGGAATCTCAGCTTGAGTTCAAAGCCAGTGAGCTTCACTGCCACACCACTCTGTCTCCCAAAAGGGGACTCGGAAACAGAAAAGAGGTGACAGGACTCCGTGAGCAGCCCCTAGCCCTGTGAGCCTGGCCCCACTCCTGCCAGGCTCTGCCCCACACTGGCCACTTCACCAAAGGCACCACCTCCAGTTCCAGGCCCCATCTTCCCTGGTCTCCACCCTCCAGCCCCAGCGCTCAGACTTGGAAGCCAACCCTGCTTCAGGCCCCCAGCTCCAAGGCCCGCCCCTCTGAGGCTCCGCCCACCCCAGGCTTTGATCTGGCCGCCCCTTTCTCGCGCTCCAGGTCCCGCCCCCTTCTAGTCTCCATCCGCCAAGGGCTGCCTGCCCTCAGGAACTACAGCTCTGAGAGGCCTCCTGCCTCCGGAACCCACGCCGCTCACCCGCCCCGCCCAACACCTCTAGCTCCAGGCTCCGCTATTCTGCAGGCCCCGCCCCAGCACCAGAGGCCCCGCCCACGGACGCTGCACTTATCCCCAGGGCTCTGGCCTAGCACCTCTGGCTGACCCGGGTCCGAGCCCAACCTTTCCTCCGCTTGACTCCGTGCTATAGGTCCCGCCCAGTCCCTTTCCAGGGGCTTCGCTTCCAGCCCTGCAGGCCTGCCTCGCCCTGGCCCCGCCCCCAAGCCCGGCCCATCCCTCCGCCTGGCCCCGCCCCCAAGCCCGGCCCATCCCTCCGCCTGGCCCCGCCCCTGGGTCAGCTCCAGCCCCTGTCCGCAGGCCCCGCCCCCGAGGCCCCGCCCCCGAGGCCCCGCGGGCCGCCTCACCTTCGCCGTCGGAAGCCCCGTAAGCCTCCTGCTCCAGGCGGCGAGCTTCCTCGCGGCCACGTAGCTCGAAACGCCGCGCCCAGCCCGGCCGCGCCCGCCACAGCTCCTGCACCAGCAGCGGGCGCTCCGCGTCGCCCAGCACGCGCAGGTGCTCCGCGCGCCACTCGCCGTTCCCCAGGCCGCCCGCCGCGGGCCGGCCCAGCGCGTCGCACAGCGCGAAGGCGTCCACGCAGCTGCTCTCGCCGGGGCCGCCGCCGGGGCTGCCGGCCAGCCCATAGCGCTCCAGCGCCTCGGCCACCAGCTCGCGGGCCGTGGAGCGCGCCGTGGCCAGCACACTCTTGTAGTTAGCGCCCGACGCCAGCCCGGCGCCGAAGATCTTGAGGACCCCCGGGGGCGCAGTGGCGCGGTTGGCCAGGGGGGGCTCGGGGGCCACGCCCGCCGCCAAGTCGGGCAGCTTCTTCTCGCTGGCCCAGCGCTGCGCGCTCCCCGGGGTCCCGGGACCTCCCGCAACGCCTGATCCCGCGACCCCGGTCCCCGAGCCCCGGAAGAGCTGGGAGATGCGCTTGGCGCGACTCCCCGAGGCTCCCCCGGCCGCCTTCACCGCGCCCACTCGCCGCAGCTCCACGTGCGGCGGCGGCGGGGGCAGCGGCTCGCTGCTGCGGCTCCCCGTGTCTGAAGAGGAAGACCTGGGAGCCCGCCGAGGAGCGGAGATGCGGGGGAGAGAGACACGCAGAGACGCGGGAGTGAGAGAAGGAGGGAGGTGGGCAAAGACCCAGGTTGGGGGGTGGGGAGGGGACAGAGACCCAGAGACGGGGTGACAGAGACCCATTGAGACGGGACAGAGACGGACAGAAAGGGGAGAAGCGTAGGGCGTATGGAGATGAGAGGTGGGCAGAAGCCGGACAAGGAAAGAGAGGAAATAAATAAATAAGTAGGCGAGTCCCACCGACGGGGATCTCAAAAGGTGATCAGGGAAAGAAGGGAATCCAACCCACCTCCTTCTGGGTCCCCACCCTGTGACCACGCCCAGCACTGCCCCCACCCGGGCCCTGGATCGCTGTGGCCCACTGTGTCCTCCCCACCGCCAGCCCATTCAGAGGCCCTGGCACTGCCTAGTGCAGGGACTGGGTCATGGACCAGGACAGGCACGAGGCCGACGGGGCAGGGGCAGGAGTTCCGGGGAGGAGGGCACTCACTTGACAGAGGCTGCGCTGGGCCAGCGCCGCCCCAGCTTGGCCAGCTGCTTCCTGGGATAATTGATCCAAAGGCCCACTGGGAGATGCAGCTTCCCGAAGCGGGGGCTCCCGCCCTCCTTCCGCTCACCAGATAGCATGGCCCTACGGGAGGGTGGGCAAGGCCCCAGCTCCTGAGGCTTTGAGTCCGTGGGGAATGGGCTGGAAGGGGGGCCTGGACTTGGGTCAGAACCTGGAGGGGGCTAGGGGCCCAGACTCCTGAGTCTGGGTAGAGGAACGGGAAGGGAGCCTGGACTCCTGGGTGTGGGACGGGAAGTGGCTGAGGACTGAGTCCTGGATCTGAGGGAGGAGGGATCTGGACTCCTGGGTCCCGGGCTCTTACCCTGCTTCGGGTCCCAGCAGCACCCCGGGGGGCCCTGGCTCCGTAGGCCTGGGTCTGTTCCCGACCCCACGGCTCCCGTTCAGCCTTTCCTCTGCCCCAGCTCCCAGCACTGGGTGGGGGACAGGAAAAGGCAAGAGGAAACCGGGCAGGAAGAGCGGGGAGGGGGCGTCCTGTGAGGGGACCGGGCCTGGAGGAGGAGATCTGGGTGGCCCTGGCTCTGCCCCACTCCTTAGTTCTGGCTCACACTGCGGCCCTTGGGCCCTGCCAGGACCCCCAGGGCCTGGCTCCAGCCCCTCCTCCCTCTGATAGGAGACTCGTCCCCAGACCTCTCTGCGCTCGGGGGAACCAAGAGTTGAGATCAGAATGGAGGAGTGAGTCAGATTCTTAAACAATCAAATAAATCTTTATTGGCTCCTAGATTTTTTGGCCTTTTTCTCTGGAACCTTGGGGCTCTGAGCAGCCTCCTTGGCAGTGCTGACCCAGGACTTGATGGAATCAATGAAGTATCCAGGATTTTTCTCGGACCAATAGCAGAGCATCCTGGGAGACAGTGGGGTGCAAACAGCCCAACCGGATCAGACCCCAGCCTCCGTAGATATTCGATCTTATTCTAGCAGCTATCAGAGCTTCTTCGCCCTCCTAGGTGAGCCCCAACTTGTTTTATACCCCCCACCCCCCACCCCCCACCCCCCGTGGCAGGCCAGCTCTCAGGGTTTCCACAGCTCCCAGACCCAACTCAGCATTGGAAGCCCCGCCCCTCACTCCGTAACCCTCACTTCCTCAGCAGGCTGCTCACAAGATGACGATGCTGGCTATCAGCACCACAAAGCCCCAGATCAGCAGCCCCACCAGGAGGCTTCTCAGCATGTTCTCCACGGTCGGAGTCGGTGCCGCGGAGGACGGTGACGGAGGCGGGATGGTTGTGGACGACTTGTTGGGAGCCCACGTCACCTCATCCAGGGCCATGTCCAGGTCCTCCTGGTTCGGGACGATGCTTGTTGACGGCGTCTCCTCCACTATTCTTTTGGGCAACACTGATAGAGGAGGAGAAAGGAATAATCCTGGGAAGGCACAGCCAAGGCGAGCCCTCCCTGCCCCCGCCCGCCCCCCCCCCAGGACCCAGCCCCACCAGGAGGTGATCAACGTGCCTCCCATGGCGTGTAGCCGGCACCCACCCCGAACCCACCCCGAAGGAAACCCTGCCCACGTGGCCAGCGCCACATTCGGGGCGGTAAGTGACACGCTCCCGGCCCAAATCCACACCGCGGCATGGCAGGAAGTTATTCCCACACACACACCCCTGAAGCAGACCGCTCCCAACCCCGGACCCCTGAGTCCCATACGCCCCAGCACTGACCTCTGACTTGATAATGGATGATGGTGGCTGGCTCGGATTTCACGGTGTTCAGCTGGCAGCGGTAGGTACCCGCATCCGATGGCTTCACCATGGGCTTGGTCAGGGTGGGCGCCGTCCCCTTGTACACCAACCTCTCAGTTTTGTTCTTCCAAACCTAGACCCAAGCTCAAGGGGTCACAGAGGCCTGGGGAGTTCAGGGGTCGGGGGAGTACAGGGGTGAGAAGGTTACGGGTCTCAGTGGGGGAGATGGGAGTCCTGGGTACTGGTCAGGGTATAGGGTCCCGAAGGACGGGGTCATTGGCAGCCAAACCTAGTAGGTCATGGGGATTGTGAGACAGGGTTCACACAGGCCTGATGGACCTGGAGTTCAGGGGTGCAGGGTTGGAGGGCCCCACCCTGTAAAAGCTGTAATCCTTCAGGCCTTCAGAGGCGTGATGCCAGTTGAGCTCACAGTCCAGGATCATGTCTTCCATTTCATGGACCTTGACGCTGCGCTCTGGGGAGAGGGGGGTTACAGGGGGGTGCTCCTTTGTGGCTCTTGGCCTTCCCCCAACTCCCCTCCACTGGGTCAGCCCCGCCTTTTCTCTTCAGCTGACGGTGGTCTGGGCCTTCGCTATACTCAGTCACGCCTCTGGCTCCGCCCCCTTGGCGCCAACCCCTCCTCTTGGGCCCAGCTCGCACCCCCACAATTCGCGTTCTTCCGACAAGCGTGAACCTTCTTCTCGCAGGTTTCGCACCAGGTCAGAGTCTGCAACATCATACCTGCAGGAGCAGGGTCAAGGCTGTCTGCGCCCACTGAGAGGCGGGGCTCGAAGGAGAGGGCCAGGGCAGGCCATGGGCAGGGCAGGCCACGGCCAGGGCAGGCCATGGGCAGGGCAGGCCACGGCCAGGGCAGGCCATGGGCAGGGCAGGCCACGGCCAGGGCAGGGCAGGGCAGGGCGGGGCAGGGCAGGGCAGGGCAGGGCTCGAGCGCAGCTCGGTAGGAAGCCGGGATCTAACCAGGCTCAGGAAAGAGTGCTCCCCCAGATGGCCTTGGTGCAGAAGGAATGCTGGAGACCCGGAACCTCGCAGGCGCAGGGAAGAAACACCGAGACCCAGCAGGGGGAGGAGAAAGGCTGGGTAGGGATGAGGGAAAGAGGACCAGCTCCCATAACCCACACTCACCACATTTGTTGGGACAGAGAACTGCCTCGGAAGAGAAAAAAGACAATGGTGTTTTTAAGTTAAAGGGGATGAGAGAGGGGGCAAGGGTAGGGACTCCCAGCTTTGCGGGAGGAAGGACCTGGGTGCCTGAACCCCTGGGTCTGAGGGAGGAGGGTTGGGAGAGCTGAGGGACCAAACTTGGAGAAGCAAGGGGCTGGGGACAAGGACTCTTGGACTATGAAGGGGCTGGGGGTCCAGGACTCCCATCTTCCCTCACCATCTTTTTGGAACAGAGAAACGTGTCTGGCCAAGATCTCCTTTTGCTGTTTCAACATCCAGAACAGCTCCTTCACGAGGAGCTCACCTGGGAAGAAGCAGGATGAAGCAGAGCGGTCCCCACCCCGCTTCCAGGTGTGAGTGAGGTACAGGAAGTGTGTCTCTGTCTGCAGAGCCTGGCGCTCTGCTTTTTGGCTTCTCCGTGAAGAACAGTGAAACTGAATGGCCACTTAACATACTGGCTAAGCAACAAGTGGGACGAGAGCACTGGTGTGGTGTCCATTTTAGGGTGACGGAGCTGCAAGGCCACACAGCTAGGAAGTGGCAGAGCCAGGAACTGAACCTAGGCAGTCTGGTTCCAGAGCCCAGTACCTAACCAGGCATCACCATCCATCACTTCCCTGAGAGATTCTGGAGCCCCTCCCCTGCACCCTCCATGCATGTACCTTTTACGTCACTGTCCGTGATGCGTTTCAGGTCCTTCAGAAAACTCCAGGTTCCCTTTTCCAGTGTGGGGTCATCTGTGTGTGTGTGTGTGTGTGTGTGTGTGTGTGTGTGTGTTTTGGGGGGGTGGGGGGGCGGGGAGGGGAGGAGAGAACAGAATCTCAGATTCCAGTGTTACTGCATCGAGGGCTCACCTAGTTTTAGAAACTACAATACCCATGGGGCCACTGGGCAAGGATAGGCCTGGTTAGGGGGATTATCCGCCTGTTGCTTTCTGGGAATTGTAGTTTTGTTGCATAAAATTGCAGGCTCAGGAGTAGGGGAACACAATATTTGCCAGCCCTGGGGAAACCCTCTAAATCTGTACCCAAGCCTACTCCATTCCCAAACCCAGAAGACTCTGTCTACAGCCCTCTCACCCCTGCACCCAGCAACCCTGGTCCCAGACCCCTCCTTTCCCAGGACCCAGGAGTCCCGGCTCTGCCTGTCCCTCACCAATGACCCCATAAAAGCTCTCATCCTCAAGCTGCAGGTTCTCGAAATCCTTCATGCCAGCCTTCAACTTCTCCATCACGTTTTTGTGATGCTCAGCCCCCAGGTGGTCAGGCAGGTAATCCGTCTCCAAGGACTTTAGCGCATCCAGGACCCTTTTATCACAAACGAGACAACCCAGGGCAGGAAGCAGGCAGCTGCCCAGCGCGGCCACCAGGAGGGGAAACCGCGGCCCCATCGAGGCCAGAGCGTTCAATCCACGCCCACCTCCGGGGAAAGTCCTTTCTCTCCCGGAGGAGGTGAGCCCTAAACGAAACTAATGGACCCCCGATTTGCAGGACGCACACTTCTCGTTAGGAAAAGGAGGAGTCCCGATGCACCCTAATCAGCCACGGCCCGATCTGGACTCCAGAGTCTTGTGCTCTCAAGCACTAAGCTTCGCTGAAGATCCGACTCCAGGTTCTGAGGGCTTTGAGAGAGGAGGACCTTCCTTCCACTCTAATATTTTCCCATTACTAAAACTGAGGGTTTGTTAGGGGCGAGGGCGAGGGCGAGGTTGGTTGCGTGGCATAGGGAGCATTTGACACGGTTCGCCCCTATCCGCAAGGTACACCCACAGCCCCCGTCTTCTAACTTCCTATTTGGAGCCCCGAATTCCCAAGAGCCCCTCCCTGGGGGCTTTCCCTGGCCCCGCCCAGAAGCTACACTCTGAGTCTGATTGGACCGCAACAAAGGGAGTCCCCGCCTATCGTGCTTTGATGTCACAGAGGCGGCCGCCATTTAGACCGGAACTTTCCCAGCATTGATCGAAGAAGAGCCCCTTCGGCTCCGGCGTTCCAGTCACGAGGAAAGGAATTCCGGCCTCATCTCCCTCCCCAACCCGGGCCCCAGGACCCAAGCTCCCAACTAGATGCCCAAGACCCCGGCGTCGACATAGGAGGACGCGAGAAGCGGCCCTTCCCAGCCCTGGGAATAGAACTCCCAGAAGGCCCCCGGTCTCTCTCCGGAGCGCCGCGGCCGACCCCATAGCATTATGGGGAATGTAGTTCAGGAATTAAACTCAGCGCTCACTTCCTCCTCCACCTTCTCTTCCAGCCTCTGGGGCTGAATACCAAGGTCCCGGAGGAAAGTGAGGTCTGGGGGCCAATATTGAGAGGTGAGAATGGAACTGGGGCTCAGAGACCACAAGTCTGACAACAAGAGGCTGCCAGATCTGAGCAGGGAGGATACCCTATGACATGAGCCATGAGAGTCCCTGGAAGGTCAGCACTTTTCCTCCTAACACACACACACACACACACACACACACACACACACACACGACTCCAAAAAAATTACAGAGGCAGGGTTTGGTGATGTGGACTTTTAATTCATACCTCCATCTCCCACCTATGGCAGCTGAGTAGGGAATAGTCTCCCCCCTCCCGTAGCCCCCCCTCCCCCTGCTCCAAATAAACTCCATGAGAAGACTAGAAACAAGTCTGTAATAAAAGTATCTTCCTTCATCCCCTTCAAAAAGCACCAAGGGGCTCCTGAAATCTGAGTCAGGAATCCGGTCCTCCTTGGCCAGGTCCTAGCCAAGGGCACTCCTGCTTGGGTATGAGGCTAGTTCAGGGTCTGCACACCCTTGGGTCTTTCTGTCCCTCACTTGCCCAAGGCCAGAGTCAGAGAATTTAGGGGCAGACAGACAGTGGTTGGCGAGGGGGACAATACCAGCGGCTTTCTGCCAGCCCAGAGGGCACATTTATTCCATCCCATCTCCCCCAGCAGCTCAGCTGCCGAGGAAGGACCACCCTTAACGGGGAGAGTGCCTGTCTGTCATGGGCAGTGCCTGTCTGTCAGTTAAAAGTCTCATTGCATTTCTGGAAAGTCTTGCAGCCAGAAGTCCCAGCATTTCAGCAGCCACCCCCTTCCTCCACCTCCCACCTTTTAGCCCATCTGCTGGGGGGAGGGGGAGTGTCTTTGTGGTTTTCCTCACAGGGGCTGAGAGTTGACTAGGGTTTCACTCTCCTCACAAACTGCCCCAGCTACACACAGTTTGTCTCCCATCCATCTTCCTGGCTGTGGTGAGGTGTTGAGCTTCTGATTGTACCTTTATTCAACTCTTCATCAAAGTGATCCAGAATTCCAGGACCCCCCCCCCCCCCACTCCACCCCGTCCCTCTGCAGGGTTCGTCACGGGCCTTAGAGCGGGCCCTCTCTAGAGCAAATGACCCATCTGGAACCACTCCAGAAACACAAGGGGCGTTGGCGACTGCTTGCTCTAGAACACCCATGAGTTCCTGCAGTCCTGAGGGTCCAGGAGAAGAAAAACACCTCTTCTAGAAAAGACCTGAGCATTAGCACTAGAGAGGGTAGTTCCCGGCTGCTGGGGGCAGCCATCCCGGCTGCTGGGGGCAGCCATCCCGGCTGCTGGGGGCAGCCATCCATATGTGGATAAGGGCTGGCAACGACAGGCGGCCACTGTGCCCTGCAGGCAGACGGCCATGAGCCTCCCCAGACATGGCCAGTCAGGAAAATAGTTCCCGCTGGTTCTAGAATGTCCGGGCAGTTGTTGGGAGCCTCTCTTTCTCTGAAAGTCAAGCCAACTAGAATCTCTCTCTCGGAACGGGGCCCACCTGCTGCGGGACACCCACCAGCTCCTCCAGAAGCAGCTAGGCCCCTGGAGACGCCTCGTGCAGGCCCCGATGGATCAGGCGATTCCCCAAGGCAACTACTGGAGTGGAGACAAGTCTGCATTGATGCCCACCCACTCGGGCAGGAAGGCGGCCTCCGGCCTGAAGATCTTGAGGAAGGGCGAGTCGGGCAGGGTGAAGTTGGCCAGGTAGACGGTGTCCCCGCCGGCCAGGTAGGCGGCCCAGAAGCCGAAGGTGCCGATGGTCATGACCGTGTGGTTGCACTGCGTGAGCAGCGCGAAGTCCTTGGCCGGGGAGCCCTCCACGCCGTCGCCCGCGAACACCACGTCCCCCCGGGACGCGTCCACGTTCTCCCGGCACCAGGCCATGCCGTTGCTGGTGACCACGAAGACGGGGGCTTCGTGCCGGGCCCGGAACCAGTCCATGGCCGCCCGCAGGTAGGCGCGGTCGGCCACCACGCCCTTCCAGCGCTGGGGCATGATCTCCACGTAGTCCCCGCGGCGCACGTGGACGCCCACGAAGGTGCGCGGGAGGCCGCCGGTGCCCGGCAGGCGGAGCTGCGCCAGGAACCCTTGGGCCCCGGCCCGGAGGTGGTCGTGCAGGGCGAACTCCCGGCGGATCTGCTCCCGGAGGTGGTGGAAGAAGGTCCAGGAGCAGGGGAAGCCGGAGAGCTTGAGCAGCGGCTGCTGCAAGCGGGCGTACTCCTCCGACATCCAGTCGTGCAGCTCCAGGCCCTGCCAGGGCGTGAGGCCGTCCGCCTCGGGCGCCAGCACGGGCAGGGTGATGCGGAACACGGGGGCCAGGGCGGCGTGCATGGCCGGCAGGATGAAGGCCTGGCGGCCGTTGAGCCGGGCCAGGGCCAGCAGGGTGGCGTACTGCCCCATCTGATTGCCAAGCCGGCCAGCTGGGGCGATCGTCCAGGCTCCCGAGGGGGGGGCAGGGAGCTGGGGGCAGGAAGAGGAGGTGTTGAGGGCCATCCCAGCGCCTGCCGGGCAGAAGATGGCAACGGGGGCCGCCACCAGGGGTCGGTCTGCACACAGGAATGACAGGCCCAGGTCGCCACGGAAGAGGCCGTGGTAGAGGTGGAGGAAGGAGATTCCCGCAAGAACACACGTGAGCAGGAAAGTCAGGCAGAGGTGATGCCGGCCGAGGGTCCACATGGCTGCGGGGAGAAGAGGCGAGTGAGCAGGAGCCCAGAGCCCGCGGAAGACTCGGGGAGGCGCGGCCCCAAGGAATGAGGGGCCTGAGGCTTTGCGCTCCGGGCCTGAGGGCGGAGAAGCTGGAGGTTCGGGATTTGGGGGTGGGAGGGTGATTTCCAAGATAGCAGCCGTCCAGGGCCCAGCACCTGGTCCCCACATCCTGCAGCCGCCTGCCCCTGCCTGTCAGGCCCACATGCAAATCCCACGGTTTGACTGGGTTCCAGCGCCTCTCTCAGGTGAACCCGTGTGTGAGCGACCGAGTCCATAGAGGCCACAGGAAGAGACACGCCAAGCAGAGCTGAGGGCTGGAGGCCCAGGGCTGAGAAGGGATCTTGACCACCCCGCGCCCCCCACGCCCCTCGCCTCCAGGAGCAGGAACTGGGGTTGTGGGTGCAGGAGGCTCCTCAGGTCATGGGGGGTTAGAGGCTGAGATTGAACTCCTGGGCTTGGGGTGTCTGCACTCCTCACTAACCTGAGCTCCGGGCAGGTGGCTGGCTGATCCGCTGCTGGCTCAGTGTGGGCTGAGCGCTGTCCCCAGAAGTAGTCTCTATCGTGCCGCCCAGAACCGCAGGCTCCAGGTTGCCAGGACCCGCAGCCCTTCCCTCCAGCCTCCTCCCCACACTGGCCGCAGCAGCGCCGGGAGCGAGGAGAGCGGGCGCGGTCCCTGGTTCCCGGCCTCTACCTCTCCCAGCCCGGCCCAAGCTGCCAGGTGGAGCCCCGCCCCTTCCCCCGCGCCCCCAGCCAGGCTGGTAGTCCTCCCGCCCTGCCCTCCGGGCACCCCCCACCCCACCCCCCCCCCCTCCCGGGCTTTGGACAGGAGGAGGGCAACGTCCCGGGCAGCCTACCCGGCCACCTGGGAACCGCATCCTCTGCGGGACTTGCAGGAGGTGCCATGCGGGACCTGGGCGATCCGGTCCGTCAACCTCTTCGTCTTCCCCTCGGGTCCTAGGCTCCCGAGTGTCTGGATGTGCCCAGCCGGGCCTTGCCCAGCCGCGTGGGGTGGGGCCCCCCCGACTCAGAGCCGGCGGGGAGGGCAGTTCTGGCAGCCTGAGTCCTCCCGAGGGAAAGAAGAACCTGTTTGCCAGGTGGGAAGCCGCCTCCAGCTTGCAGGCTGGGTCCGGCCTGAGGGTGTCCCTGCTCCACCAGGGGCGGCCGATCCCCTCCCCAACCCCACATCCCACAGTCACGCCCTCAGCCCCTCCTTTGGGGAGATGGAGGGTCTGTGCGGAACTGCAGCTTTCTGGGCTGGCAGGTCCTGGGGCGCCCCTCCCAAGCGTGGGGCATGGGAAATGCCAGCCTCTTTCTTACCTGTCACAGCGCCCGGAGCCCGGAGCCCAGGGCCCAGGGCCTGGCTGGCCCCCGCAGGAAAGGAGTTGCCATTGCTGAAGGGGCCTGCTCACCTCACCCAGGGCCCCAGCAGTCTGAACCAAGAACTCGGGATTTGACAGTTGATCATCATCCCCCAGACCAGGGCCGCCAGCACCTGCCTCCTTCAGAACCGGGGGTCCAATCTCTTCACCCGTAGGTTTCACGAAATTGCCCATCTCTCATTCCTCTTGGGCTCTTGGGTCTAACTTCCTGCTCCGGAGCCTGGCTCACCTGCCACCTCGGCGTTAGCGACCCCACCTCCACCCAGCTGTGCTGGGGGCACCTTGTCTAGACGGAGGGAGGAGGCCCGGGCGTTTGGGTACCAGCTGCTGGGCAGGGCAGGTGAGGCTGCTGGGAGGTTGGCTCCAAGCAGGTGAGAGGTTCCTGGTCCAGGACAGCGGTGTCTCCGGGAGGACACTGGTCACGTGGCACTTGTTCATTCCTGATGCCCGAAGGCCCTCCGTGTCTGACTGCCAAAGCCTAGATGGCCAGGTGCAATCAGACAGCTGCAGCAGTCACTGCGGAGGCAGGCAGTTTACAGACCCCCAGCCCTCCTCCCTCAGACCCAGGCCCCAGCCCCTCCTCCCTCAGACCCAGGGGTCCAGGCCCCAAGCCCCTCCTCCCTCAGACCCAGGCCCCCAGCCCCTCCTCCCTCAGACCCAGGCCCCCAGCCCCTCCTCCCTCAGACCCAGGCCCCAGCCCCTCCTCCCTCAGACCCAGGCCCCAGCCCCTCCTCCCTCAGACCCAGGCTCCCAGCCCCTTCTCCCTCAGACCCAGGCCCCCAGCCCCTCCTCCCTCAGACCCAGGCCCCAGCCCCTCCTCCCTCAGACCCAGGCCCCCAGCCCCTCCTCCCTCAGACCCAGGCCCCAGCCCCTCCTCCCTCAGACCCAGGCTCCCAGCCCCTCCTCCCTCAGACCCAGGCCCCAGCCCCTCCTCCCTCAGACCCAGGCTCCCAGCCCCTTCTCCCTCAGACCCAGGCCCCCAGCCCCTCCTTCCTCAGACCCAGGGATCCAGGCCCCCAGCCCCTCCTCCCTCAGACCCAGGGGTCCAGGCCCCCAGCCCCTCCTCCCTCAAACCCAGGCCCCCAGCCCCTCCTCCCTCAGACCCAGGAGTCCAGGCCCCCAGCCCCTCCTCCCTCAGACCCGGGAGTCCAGGCCCCAGCTGGAAGGACCCCCTGCCTGATTGCATCACCCGTTCGGGCTGACCTGGCCACGGTGGAATCGGTGCTCCTGCCAAGTGGGTCAAATATCACGGGTCAGGCGTGGAGAAGGTGACTGGGCGGGTCTGTTTGGATATAAATCCTGGAGCTTCTGCATCGATCCCCGAGACTTGGTTGTCCATGGTCTGGGAATCCACGTGCAAACGGACAGGCGTTGGGAGAACCTGAGCAGCAGTGCAGGAACCGCTGTCCCGGACACCCAGGATCCGCAACAGAATCCAGACCCCTCAGTGACTGAGACTGCAGGCTGAGACCTCGCCTGAGGACGGAGCCATTGATGGGCTGGGTCAGGGCCTGGTTCCAGCACCCAGGACTGTGGGTCCCTGTGCTGGCTGTCCTGCTGGGAGCCTGCCAGGCACTCCCCATCCCAGACTCCAGCCCCCTCCTCCAATTTGGGGGCCAAGTGAGGCAGCGGTACCTCTACACAGACGATGCCCAGGAGACAGAGGCCCACCTGGAGATCAGGGCTGATGGCACAGTGGTCGGATCTGCCCACAGGAGTCCCGAGAGTGAGTGTGGGGGCAGGTCTGGGTCTGAGGGAGGAGGGCTGGGGCCAGGACCCCTGGGTCTGAGGGAGGAGGGCTGGGGGCCTGGACCCCTGGGTCTGAGGGAGGAGGGGATGGAAAAGGCCATCTGAGTCTCTGACCACTTTCTTCCCCAGGCCTCTTGGAGCTGAAAGCCCTAAAGCCAGGGGTCATTCAAATCTTGGGAATCAAGACATCCAGGTTCCTGTGCCAGCGGCCGGATGGAAGACTGTACGGATCGGTGAGTTTCCGAGGTACCCCTCCTGGGACCCAGTCCTTCCTCCCCCCATGTCACCATTGTGGGACCACCTCTTTATGGCCGGACTGCGGCCCCCGCCACCCCCGGAAACCATGAAGCCAGGTTGTTATCCATGTTTGCAAGAAGGGGAAACTGAGGCTCAGGCAGTGATGGATACCACGGCCCAAGTCACGAGGCCTGTGAATGAGAGACTGAGTCTGTGTCCCTTCGCCCTTGCTGACCCCATGTGTCTGGCTCACGTCTGGCTCATGGCCGTACAGTGACCTTGACCTTAGGTGGCAGCCAGGCTCCCTGCTTGGTCCCGCGGAGCCTCAACTGTCCCCTGAGCTGGAATGTCGGTCTTGGTGACGTGGGGACCGGAAGTGGGCCTTGCAGGACCCTGTAGGGGTGTCCTCCAGGCCGGGGTGGGAGGCTGGACCCCGGGTCCTGCAGCGGGAGGTGTGGCCTCGTTCCTGTGCCCTCAGCTCTGACCTCCTTCCTGTGCCCTCAGCTCCGCTTCGACCCCGAGGCCTGCAGCTTCCGGGAACTGCTCCTGGAGGATGGCTACAACGTCTACCAGTCCGAGGCCCGAGGCCTGCCGCTCCGCCTGCCCCACGGCCCCCCGACCGGGGACCTGCCTCCCCGGGGGCCCGCCCGCTTCCTGCCGCTGCCCGGCCTGCCCCCAGCACCCCCGGAGCCGCCAGGGGGCCTGGCCCCTGCCCCGCCCGACGTGGGCTCCTCGGACCCCCTGAGCATGGTGTGGCCCTCGCAGGGCCGGAGCCCCAGCTACACTTCCTGAGGCCGCGGGCTGGTGACTGTAGGGTCTCCTCTTTATTTATTGGCTTATTTATCTTATTTATATTTTTATTTTTCTTACTTGGAACAATAAAGAGTCTGAAAGAAGGATCCGAGTGAGCATGTGTGTTGGAGGAAGGGAATGGGAGCTGCCTCCCTGTCTCCCAGGGATCCCCCGCCCCCCCCCCCCCCCCGCCCCGATTGCTGAAAGGATGTGAGAAGGTCCCAGCCTCCCCTTGGGCCTCAGTTTTCTGCTCCCCTAAGATGTCCCCAGAGACTCTGGACTATCCCTGCCCTTTGACAGCACAGAACTTACCCCCATTCACTGTTATCCCAACCTCCCGTTAGTGTTGTGGAACTGTTTCTCAGAGGTACCTCCGTAGCAGGGGGGGTATTTTTAATGACACTGCCTGCCCACAGCCTCATGGGAGATGTAGTTTTCTGGGTTCACTTGGCACTAGAAATGGGAAGGCCTCTTGGTCCTCAGAACTAAGACAAGGATTCTTGCATCTCTCTCTAAAAATCAATAAAGAAAAACGAGAGAGAGAGATTCTATTGAGTCATTCTAAGATCTCTGAGGGCCCAGAACATACCAGCACCTTCCATCTTCCCGTAGTCTCTTACTATTGGAGCTTGTGAAGTCACACACGCACGCGCACATGCACACGCGCGTGCACACACACACACGACATGTGACTGCTGCTGCTGTTGTCATGTTCTCACCAAGCCCTTGACTCTGAGGGCAGCCTCTCCTCCAGGGCTGAGGGCTGGTGGGGGAATCCAACCTCCACGTTCCCTCCCCCCCTGTACCGGTACTGGCTTGGCCCCACCCACTTATATTTCGGGGTTCGTGGGGCTCCACAGTCAGCTGGCTTGTGGGAGATGTTCTCGGTGAACTTCCGCTCTCCTGCTTGTTCTACGGGGGCTTTTGGGGAGTGGGATTCAGGGAGATTAAGAAACTGCTGCCTCACCTGAGTCTAACAGGGAGGAAACGCCCAAAAATTCCAATCCGGGGACTTGCTGCCAAACAACTGGCCTTGACTCAGAAAGGGTCAAGGTCCCCTGACCGGTTTGGCTCAGTGGATAGAGCGCCGGCCTGTGGAGTGAAGGGGCCCAGGTTCAGTTCCGGTCAAGGTCAAGGGCATGTACCTTGGTTGGGGACACATACCCAGTGGGGGGTGTGCAGGAGGCAGCTGATCGATGTTTCTCTCTCATCGATGTTTCTAACTCTCTATCCCTCTCCCTTCCTCTCTGTAAAAAATCAATAAAATATATTTAAAAAGAAAGAAAGAAAGTGTCAAGGTCAAGAAGGAGAAAGACAGAGGACCTGCTCACGTGAACGGAGACCAGAGAGAAGCCCCTGGAACACAATTCCAGGAGGAGGAAGGTCCCGCCCTGGTGGCGTTTGAGGGGTAGATAGTAGGAAGCCGTCCACCTTACCCGTTCTGATTTTGATCGTCGTATTGTGATTCTTAAACGGAATGCCCTTGTCCTTAGCAAATACACACTGAGGTATTTAGGGACAAAGGGACGTGGTATCACCAATGTTTTCTCCAATGTTTCTGGAAAAGTAAATACATGATCCAGAGAGAGAGAGTGAACAATAGAGCGAATGGGGGGCGGGGATCGGGGAACCTGAGTAAAGATACACGGGGTTCTCTGTACAAGGCTTGAAACTTGTCTGTAAGTTCAAAATTATACCAAGTTCAAGTTACTCCTGCCAAAACAATCCATGCTGCAGCCCCTGGGAGATGCGTGGATAAGCTGATGAGAGGAAAGAGAGCCCGGCCGGGCGGCGTGGCTCCGTGATTGAGCATCGATTCCCGGTCAAGGAGAAGAGGTTGGCCCTGGCTGGTTCTGCTCGGCCTTCGGACTGAAGGGTCCCGGGTCCGATTCCAGTCAAGGGCACATGCCTGGGTTGCAGGCTCGATCCCCAGTAGGGGGCGTACAGGAGGCAGCCTATCAATGGTTCTCTCATCATTGATGTTTCTCTCTCTCTCTCTCTCTCTCTCTCTCTCTCTTCCTCTCTGAAATCAATAAAAATATATTAAATTTTTAAAAAGCCCTAGTAGGTTTGGCTCAGTGGACAGAGTGTCGGCCTGCGGGCTGAAGGGTTCCAGGTTCGATCCGGTCAAGGGCACGCACCCCCCTCGGTGGCAGGCTCGGTGCCCGTCCTGGTCACATGCAGGAGGCAGCCAACGGGTGTGTCTCCCTCACGTCGATGTTTCTCTGGGTCTCTCTTTCCCTCCCGCTCGCTCTAATGTTGAGGATGAACAACGACTCCCCCAAACTGCACTCAGAACACCGCAGCGGGCCCTCCCGTTTCTGTTGGAGATCTGGACGGGGAAGGGGATTCTCTGTTAAAAAAGTGTGTAACCGCCGAAACCGGTGTGGCTCAGTGGTTAGAGCGTCGGCCTGCGGACTGAAGGGTCCCGGGTTCGGTTCCGGTCGGGGGCGTGCACCTTGGTTGCGGGCACATCCCCCGTGGGGGGTGTGCAGGAGGCAGCTGGTCGATGTTTCTCTCTCATCAATGTTTCTGGCTCTCTATCCCTCTCCCTTCCTCTCTGTAAAAAAAATCAATAAAATATATATTTTTTAAAAAGTGTGTAACCAGCGGGCGGCCAGTCACGTGGGATGGGTCGGGGAAGCGGCCCCGGCTGGGAGGCCGCTGGAGGAGCGGTTGACGGGTGACAGACCCAGCGCTGCGGCCAAAGCAAAGGTCTCTGGAGAGACGCCACTCGACTCAGATGTCACAGAGGAAGTCGTGAATGAGTCCAAAATCCAAAGTCACAAAACTCACCAGGGCTCAAGGCACGTGGCATCTGCCAGCAGAAACCCTGAGCGAGAGGACACGGCCCCACCCGCAGGCACTGCAGTGCCGAGCTGTCAGCGAAAATGACCCTTCGAGACCTGTTTGTTTGTGTGTTTGTTTCTTTATTTTGTTAATCCTCACCCAAGGATGTCTTTCCTATGGATTGTTTAGAGAGAGAGTGGAAGGGAGGGAGGGGGGGAGAGAGAGAAACGTGGATGTGAGAGAGACACATCGATGGGTTGCCTCCCATGCTTGCCCCCACGGGAGCTGGGGATCGAACCTGCAACCCAGATATGTGCTCTTGACTAGGAATCGAACCTGTGACCTTTCCGTGCATGGGCCGATGCTCTAACCACGGAGCCACACTGGCCAGAGCTCAAGATTTAAAACAAAATAAAAATTGTGATCAAATACACACGGCATAAAATGTACCACCTGAGCCCTGGCCAGTGGGACTGAGTTGGTTGGAGCATCAGCCGGCACACTGAAAGGTCACGGGTTCAACTCCCAGTCAGGGCACATACTCAGGTCTCAGGTTTGAACCCCTGTGGGGGCATGTACAGGAGGCTGCTCAATGTTTCTCTCTCTCATCAATGTCTCTCTCTCTCTTCCTAAAATCAGTGAAAGCATATCCTCTGATGAGGATTAAAAATAATATGATCAGCCCAGCTGATGTGGCTCAGAGGTTGAGAGTCAACCGATGTGAACCAGGAGGTCACGGTTGGTTCAATTCCCAGTCTGAATTCCCAGGTTGTGGGCTCGAGCCCCAGTAGGGGGCATGTAGGAGGCAGCTGATCAGTGGTTCTCTCTCATCATTGATGTTTCTTCTATCTCTCCCTCTCCCTTCCTCTCTGAAATCAATAAAAATATGTATTTTTTTAAAAAGTGGATTTAAAAGCACTGCTTAGTTCAGTGATGGGCAACCTTTTGAGCTTGGTGTGTCAAACTTCGCCAAAAAACTGAGCATAACTCAGGTAGTGTGTCACTTTGAGGAAAAAACTAATTCCAAGACTCTAGTCGCAAATGTTTCATCCTCAGGAGCAGCAAATGTTTCATCCTCGGCATGCGGCCGCGTGTCATCAGAAATGGCTACGCATGTCAGTGCTGACACACGTGTCATAGGTTCGCCATCACTGGCTTAGTTAGTTAATACTCACCCAAGGATTTTTTAAAAAATACATTTTATTGACATTTTTCACAGAGAGGAAGGGAGAAGGATAGAGAGTTAGAAACATCAATGAGAGAGAAACATCTATCAGCTGCCTCTTGCACACCCCCTACTGGGGATGTGCCCACAACCAAGGTACATGCCCTTGACCGGAATTGAACCTGGGACCCTTGAGTCTGCAGGCCGATGCTCTAGCCACTGAGCAAAAGCGGCCAGGGCAGCTGAGGATATTTTTTAATTGACTTTTAGAAAGAGTGGAAGGGAGGAGGAGAGACAGAGAGCGAAACATTGATGTGAGAGAGACACACTGATTACTGCCTCCTGCACTTGCCCAGACCATGGCCTGGAATTGAGCCTGCAACCGAGGTACATGCCCTTGGCCTGAATCGAACCGGGGGACCCTTCCCTCCGCAGGCCGACGCTCTACCCCCTGAGCCAAACCGGGGAGGGCCCCCCTCATTCTTTTGCAGGTGGGTATCCGGTTTTCCCAGCACCGTTTGTGGAAAAGATTATGATGAAATCTTTTCATGTGGGAAGAGCGTTTGTGTATGCACACAGCCATTCACAGCTATTTGGTTTTTTGGTAATGATTAATTAATTTTTAAACCATCAACTTTCCTCTAATCACTCACTGACTCATTCCGCGGCTAAAAATAGCAAGCCATGAATTTCACCATCCTAGATTTCCCCAAACACTCGAGCATTGGTTGTAGATTCAATCAATGAACTTGTCACAGTCTGCTATCGCAGACGCCTTTAAAGGTGGCTTGAGTGAATCGATTAGGAAGCACAAATTGCCAGTCATAAAAGCAGTCACGGGGACGTGAGGCACAGCGTGGACACACGGTCACTCATGTTGTAAGGACCGTGCGTGGCGTCAGAGGGGCACTGCACGTATCAGGTGATCGCCTCATACGTTATATAAATGTCTAATCACTATGGCATTTATCTGAAACTAATATAACCTTGCAGGTCAATTGTAATTGGGGAAAAAACTTGAAAACAATACCAGTACATGGAGAGAAAGTGCCTTGAAGAGAAGAAAACCAGTAATACAATCTTTTTTTAATTTTTTTTTATTATTAAAAATATATATCTTTATTGATTTCAGAGAGGAAAGAAGAGGGAGAGATAGAAACATCCATGTGCCCTTGACCGGAATTGAACCGGGGACCCTTCAGTCCCCAGGCTGACGCTCTAACCACTGAGAAAAACCGGCTAGGGCTAATCTTTATTAAAAAAAATTTTTTTTTTCAATTTTAGAATACTTTTATTACCCCCCAAAAGAACATTGCCACCCTCTTTGACATCACCCCCAATCTCCCCATCCTTCCACATCTTAGCAACCACTAATCTTCTTTCTATCTCTATAGATTTGCCTATTCTCGACATTCCACATATGGAATTCCATTTATAAATGAATTTACTAGCTTTTGTGTCTGACTTCTTTTCCTTAACATAATGTTTTCATGATTCATCCATGTGGTAGCCTGTATCAGTGCTTCCTTATTTTTTTTTAAATTTCTTTATTGATTAAGGTGTCACATATTTGTCCTCATCCCCCCATTCCCATCCCACACCCCTCCCCACGGATGTCCCAACCCCCTGTTGAACTTTAATCTGTTTTTTAAATATATTTTTATTGATTTCAGAGAGGAAGGGAGAGGGAGAGATAGAAACATCAATGATGAGAGAGAATCATTGATCGGCTGCCTCCTTCACAGCCCCTACTGGGGATCGAGGCCGAAACCTGGGCATGTGCCTTGACGGAGAATTGAACCGGGACCTCCTGGTTCATAGGTCGACGCTCACCCACTGAGCCACGCCGGTCGGGGCCAATAATATAATCTTGATCATATTTTTAAAAATGTTTTTATTGATTTTCAGGGAGAAGAGAGAAACATCGACGTGAGAAACGTCAGTGGATCAGCTGCCTCCTGCACACCCCGTGCTGGGACCGAGGCTGCAACCCGGGCATGTGTCCTGACCAGGAATCGAACCGCAACCTTTCCGGGCATGGAGGACACCCAGCCAACTGAGCCACACCGGCCGGAGCCTGCCTCTTCCTCTTCCCTGGGATGTGTCTCACCGAGGATAGAGTTCTCTCCGGTAACATTTTCTTAGGAGTTAGGCTTTGCTCATCCACCCGGTGAGGTTAGGTTCGCAGTTGGATGGTTGACGGTTCGGCCCTGGGTCCCTCTGGAGTCTCACCCACCCAGCCCGAGTTCCAGGACGAGACCCGTTTTTGTTGTTTTTTGTGGGTTTTTTTTTTTCCCCTCATTAAAAGTCTCATGATCACATGACTTAGGAAGTTGATTCTGGGGATCCTGAGTTATCTCACATGTTCTCAGCGTCAGATCTTTTTTTTTTTTTCAGTGTCATATCTTTATAGCCCAGAGAACGTGTCCTTCACGTCATGTTTTTATTGCATTGGTTAATAAAACTCCATAGGTTTCCCGTGTACAATCCTTTTTTTTTTTTTATACATCTCAGAGAGGAAGGGAGAGGGAGAGATAGTCATCAATGATGAGAGAGGACTATGGATCAGCTGCCTCCTGCACGCCCCCTACCGGTGACCGAGCCCACAGCCCGGGCCTGCGCCCTTGACCAGATTCGAACCTGGGACCCTTCCGTCCGCAGGCCGGCGCTCTACCCACTGAGCCCAACCAGCCCCGGCTCCGGGTTACAGTTCTTTCCTGCATCAGCTGCCAAGAGTCACGGCACTTTCGCACCCGGAGGCCAGAGCGCTTGGCAGCCGTCTGTTAGCCCGGGCCCCGTCTGCGCCTGGCCAGCAGCCACGGCAGCAATGGATCCCCATTCCAGCCGCCGCTCAGCCCTGCGCCCCCTTTGGCCCCCGGAACCAGGCCGCCGCGGGAGTCAGCCCAGCTGCCTGAGTCCCAGGCAGGAAGGTCTGCGTTCTGCCCTGCAGGGGCCGGTCCTCAGGTCCCGCCGGCCACAGGGGTCTGAGCCGGGGCTGGTGACTGCTCCCTCCAAGCTCGGGAGCCGCCCTCTTCGCCCTGGAAGCGTGGCTCCGTTGGTTGGGTGTCTCGTCCAGCGCACCAAAAGGTTCCGGGTTCGATTCCCTGTCAGGGCACTTACCTAGGTTGCCGGTTAGATCCCTGGTCAGGGCACATACGGGACGCAACTGATCGGTGTTTCTCTCTCTCTCTTCCTCTCTCTCTCTCTCTCTCTCTCTCTCTCTCTTTCTCTCTCTCTCTCTCTCTCTCTCTCTCAAAATCAATAAAAACATATGTTCGACCCTGGCTGGTTTGCTCAGTGGATAGAGCATCAGCCTGCAGACTGAAAGGTCCCAGGTATGATTCAGGTCAAGGGCATATGCCCAGGTTGTGGGCTTGATCCCCAGTGGGGAGCGTGCAGGAGGCAGTCAATCAGCGATTCTCTCTCATCATTGATGTTTCTATCTCTCTCTCCCTCTGCCTCTCCCTCTCTGAAATCAATAAAAATATTTTTTTAAGAAAAGAAATTCTTCTATTAAAAACAACAACAACAGCCGAAACCGGTTTGGCTCAGTGGATAGAGCATCGGTCTGTGGACTCAGGGGTCCCAGGTTCGATTCCGGTCAAGGGCATGTACCTTGGTTGCGGGCACATCCCCATTAGGGGGTGGTGCAAGAGGCAGCTGATTGATGTTTCTCTCTCATCGATGTTTCTAACTCTCTATCCCTCTCTCTTCCTCTCTGTAAAAAATCAATAAAATATTTAAAAAAAAAAAAAAAAAAAAACAACAACAACAACAACAACAAAAACTTATGTTCCGGTTAGGGTTAAAAAAAAAGAAGAATTGTACATTAAAAAAAAAATTGCCTGTTGCTCTTGCAGCCTCCTGGCACTTTGTAACCAATTCTGTTCAATAAAGTCCCTGTGTCTGAAATACCTGGCGTGGTTTCTGTTTTCCTCAGCAGAACCAGGGCCTGGTCTCTTTTGGTTCAGTTGAAAGCCTTTGGTCAACTTTGAAATCAAAACATGTCTTTCTAAGAAAGCTTAAGACCTCTAATGTTGTCAACTATAAAATGAACACACTCAAATGTCTAAAGACATTTTTTTAAAGGATCAGAAAGGAGAGAAACCAAGGCATTATTAAAAGACCATGGTCTTGAAAAGAACAAAATGGAACTTCTAGCAGGAATGAAACACACATGGAAATGAAACCACCATTAAAATGACAAAGTCATCAGAAGAGCCAAACAGCAGATTAGAAACAGCCGAAGGGAGAGTTCACGAACTGGAAGACAGATCTCAATGTCTTACCCAGGAGGCCACCCAGAGAGACACGCTGCTGAAAAACTGAAGAAGAAATTAAGAGGCAGGAAATAGCATGAAAAGTTCCAATAAACTTGCAGAAGAAAACTTATAGCTGAGGGGAGAGGTAAGCTTCAGGAAGATAATGGCTGAGGCTGGCCTGGCCAGTTTGGCTCAGTGGATAGACCATCAGCCTACAGACTGAAAGGTCCTGGGTTCGATTCTGGTCAAGGGCACATGCCTGGGTTGCAGGCTCAATCACCAGTAGGGGGGCGTGCAGGAGGCAGCTGATCAATGATTCTCATCATTGATGTTTCTATCTCTCTCTCCCTTTCCCTTCCTCTCTGAAATCAATAAACATCCTATATAATAAAAGCATAATATGCAAATCAACCGAATGGCCGAACAGCAGAACGACCATCCGGACAACCACGCTATGACACCCACTGGCGCCAGGCCAGCCAAGGTGGGTGCAATGTGATTGGTCAGGGGCCTGGCCATTGCCCCATGATCGCCCCGCAGAGGGAGGCCCAGGAACCAACCGGCGGTGTGATCAGTTGGGGAGCTCCCAGGACCCCTCCCTGCAGGGATTGCTAGGGGAGACTTCTGACTTGAAAACGGTGGTTGGGGAAAACCAACAACCATTTTTCGCTCTCTTCCACTCACGAAACACCCCAAAATACCAAAAAGAACACCTCTGTGCCCCTGATTGTTTTCACCGAGTGCTTTAATTTGGAGCTCTTTCCACAAGAACTCCTGGAGGGCCTTTCCTGTTTACACGGCAGCACAGTATTCCACCGGCCGGAGGCAGCATCACGGACAAGCCCGTTTCCTTTCACTCTCTCCACACAGAAGAAGGCTGCAATGAATAAGCTGTAGCTGCTTTATTTGCCGTGCACCAGTGTTTAGAGCACTTGTAAGCGTTCTAGGCGGCCATTTGGCAACATCTATAACATTGTAAATGTTTCCTTTGGCCCAGCCGTCCTATTTTGTGGGACTTAGTGTATATATACACACATCTATATATTAGGTCTACACACACACACACACACATTAGGTATATGTACCTTTATATATTTCCATATCTGTTTATGTATATGTTTTTAATGTATTGATTTGAGAGAGAGAGGGAGACATCAGTTTGTTGTTCCACTATTAATGCGTTCATTGGTCGATTCCTGTATGTGCCCTGACTGGGGATCGAACCTGCAACCTTGATGTATTGGGGTGACGCTCTAACCAACTGAGCTACCCAGCCAGGGCTTATCTCTATATCTATACCTATACCTATAACTATACCTATACCTCTATCTCTATCTCTATCTCTATCTCTATCTCTATCTCTATCTTTATCTCTATCTATCCACCAGGGGGCAGCATGGAATGAAGGAAGGCCCTGATCAGCCCTGATCACAGGCCAGGCCTAGGGACCCTACCCATGCACGGATTTCGTGCACTAGGCCTCTAGTTTGTGTATATTGAAAACAGTGAATTTATAATGCTATATCCAATTCAAGTCCAACACCTCTAACTTGCTCCCTTTCCATACTTATACCCCCCTTCTCCGGACATGAGGAATCTGACGTCCATTTTCCTTAAATTGCTTCTTTGATTAATTCCCCTGTTTGTTCCCCATCCCCTCCTCCATCCTCTCCCAAACCCTGGTCACCCAGCGTGGGTTTCCACTCCCCTCTCCCACTTGGGAGCTTCCCTCTGTGCTCAGCTGCCATGTGAGCGGATGCCCTCCACACCCCTCTATGGTCCTGACCCCCATTCTGGGCCCCTGTCCCACCCCCACCCCAAGCTGGCCCGGCCTCCTCCGCCCAGGGGCCTTAGGACTATATTGTTCAGGAAAGGAAGGAAAGGGAAGAGGAAGAATGTGTGATCCTATTTTGTGCATTTAAATGTATCAGTGTTCCTCTGTGTTTGTTTTTTCTGTTTTTTTTCCCCCCTGTGGTTTTTTTTTTTTTTTAACAGCTTTTGGATTCTGAGTTCAAAAGCTTCTCTCCACCCCCAGGTTGTAAAGGAACTTTCTAGTGTTTACTTCTCATTCTTTTATGGTGTCACATGTTCCACTGAAATCTTTTTTTATTTCCTCTGAAATCTTTGATCCATGTGGAGTTCAATGAGCGTCTTATTTTTCCCCATTCCTTCCTTCTATTGAGCTGATGGGGGTTATTTTCCTTTTTTTGGTATTTATTCTTTTTATCAAAGTTACATACGCACACAGTCAAGTCACAAAGTGCTACCTGTTCAGTTTACACGTCTACATCCTGGCCCTCTGGCCATTGATCTCTGTACGAGATAACCACCGAGGCAAATAAACTCTGAAATACCCATGGCATCCACTACGGAGTTTTATTTCTCCTTCATGTGAAGTCCAGTCGGCAGAGGGGCAGAGGGGCAGGAACCCAGGCTGATGGTAGCTGTGTTGTCTTAACATGCGACTCCCAAATTCAGACTCCAAGATGAACCCCAACAATCCCCACCTCCTAATAGCCACTTGCTGCATCGTCCTCTCCCACAGTGCACTCAGGTTGGTCTGTGTGACCCATGGCATATAGAAGAGGTGATGGGGTGTTACCTCTTAGAGTAACTTATAAAGACTACTAGAGGCCCGGTGCACGAATTCGTGCACAGGTGGGGTCCTGCCAGCCCGACCCGATTGGGGACGATCAGGCTTGGCCGGGTGGGGGGAGGGGCCGCAGATGGAGGGGCCATCAGGGTAGGGGGGGCAGTGGGAGTGGGGTCGGCTGGGAGGAGGGGCTGCAGGCAGTTGGCCGGCCAGCCCTGCCCCCTGGTGAAACTCCTGTTTGAACTCCCAGTCGAGGGGACAATTTGCAGATTAGCCTTTCATTATATAGGATGGCTGGCCCTAGCTGGTTTGGCTCATGGATAGAGCATCAGCCTGCAGACTGAGGAGTCCCAGGTTCGATTCCAGTCGAGGGTACATGCCTGGGTTGTGGGCTCAATTCCCAGTAGGGGGCGAGCAGGAGGCAGCCGATCAGTGATTCTCTCTCATCATTGGTGTTTCTACCTCTCTCTTCTCCCTTCCTCTCTCTGAAATAAATAAAATATATTTTTAAAGACTATGGCTCTCTCTCTCTCTCTCTCTCTCTCTCTCTCTCTCTCTCTCTCTCTTGCTATGGGAGAGACTAGCTGCTGTGCCATGACGATGCCCAAACCACCAATGGAGGGGCCACCTGGCAGCAAGGAACTGAGGCCTCCAGCCAGCAGCCAGGTGAGTGAGCTTGGGAAGGAACCGTTTAGCCCGTTGAGCCTCCAGGTGGTTGCGGTCCTGGTTACACAGCTTGGCTGGAGCCTCAGGAGACAGCCGGAGGCAGAACCCCCTGGTGACGCTGCTCTGGATTCAGACCCTCAGAAACCACGGGACACAGGCAGTACGTTTGTTACGTTCAGCTGTGAGGATTTGGGGGGTGACTTGTTACGCGGCAGTCGATAACTAACACACTGGCAGCCGCGCACCATTAGCAGGTGGAGAAGGGAGAACGAGACACGAAGGTTCGGGTGGTGGTTGGCTCCCCTGGGTGTGGTGCCTGGGAACAGGCCAGCTCCCTCTGCTCCCTGTCTGTCACACACGTCCAGTGCCTGGGGGTGTTGGCAGCCCCGATGGTCCCGGACAGCGTGCCAGGCACAACTGTCCTATTTTATCCTCCCAACGGGCCCAAGAGTGAGGTGCCGTTAATTCCTCCATTTTATAGATAACAGAGGAGATAGATCCTTATCAGATATTTGATTTGCAATTTTTTTTTTTTCTTCTTTAAGAAGTCCCTTGAGTCGTTCTTGTCATATTGGTTTGGTGGTGATAAACCCCTTTAGCTTTCTCTTTTCTGGAAGCCTCAATGTAATCATGTTTTTCTTTTTTAAATATATTTTATTGATTTTACAGAGAGGAAGGGAGAGGGATAGAGTTAGAAACACTAATGAGAGAGAAACATCCATCAGCTGCCTCTTGCACGCCCCCTACTGGGGATCAAGCCCGCAATCAAGTTACATGCCCTTGACCAGAATCGAACCCAGGACCCTTCAGTTCGCCGGCTGATGCTCTATCCACTGAGCCAAACCAGCTAGGGCTTGATTTAATCTTATTGTTCATTTTTTTTCGTATAACAAGGAAGATATGTACATAAGTGAATACTTTTTATCACCACTATTTTTATATAATACTAGGTGTTCCTGAATAGAACAGAATTTATTTTATTAATATTCTTGACTTAGTCATTCATTGACTTAGAATTGGTACATAGCACTCACAAATTAGACTCATCTGATATTTTTGGAGTAATTATGAATAAGTTTTTGGTGTGTTGTTTTTTTTTGTTAGAAACCAATAAAAAATGTTCACATCTAAATGCAGTATTGTTGAACTAGATTAGCAAAATTAAAACATTTAGATTCAGAAAATCAAATTTGCAAAGTGGCTTTAGTACATGAACCCAAATATATTTTTGTGAATTTTTCAGAATTCTGATTACTAAATTAAATGGAAATTCACATGTTGATTCTTTCCACTTAGTGCACGCTTATTATTTCAAATGAAGAACATCCTGAAGCATGAATCTGGCTTGAAATATATTGAAGAAAATCAATTTTCTGAAGCGATTAAGTCCCCTAAATATTGACTAATTAAATGCATCCAATCTTTACAGATATCCATTGTTGCACAGAACTGAACAACGTTTTGGATAAAGCTAAAAAATGACAAGGCAAACTCAGTTGTCAAAAATAAGAGCGATTTTACAGCACTTTCCAGGTAAATCATTTAACCCTGCTTGGCCTTGATGGATGGGCCCTGTTACCCTTATTTTAAAAAATGAGAAAACGGAGGCTCAGAGAGGTGAACTCACTTCCCCAAGGTCAGTGACTAGGGAATTCTTTTTATAAGAGTTGATCTCTAACTAGGCAATGTAAGAGGGTTTCTGAAATGGGAATACGCACACCCCCAAATTCTCTTCTTCACCCTAAGTGTGGCCCAGTGACTGCATGCACAGCGGGACTGTCCCCACGATGGGGGGTGGGGTGGGTGGGGAGAAGCTAAGTTCAGTTTGTGATGAAGGAAGAATTTCCCACGTCAGAGAAACCGCCAGGGCATTGGGGGCTCGGATGGAAAATGAATCCTGGTTAAGACCCTGGAGTCCCTGAGTGATGACATCACTTGGAGATGACAGCCGAAGTCTTGTATTTGGCATTTTATTTCAAAATTCCAGCAAGAAGAAGAAATCAACGGCAGCACTAGGGAGGTCCGCTCTGAGAACGGAGAGGTGCGGGGTCTCCTTGACCCTCAGCACAGAGCAGCGGGGAACCCATCCCCAGGCCTGAGAGGCGGAGCTGGGGCCGAGCCGCCCGGGCCCGGCCCTTATGGCTTTGGGAGTGTAGCGACCACGAGGGGGCGCCCGAGACCCAGGCGTCCCGGCCCCCGGCCTTTCGTTTCATATTGCACTTCAGGTTGAGTCATTGGTGGGGAGGCGAGGATCCGGCAGGGGCTGGATGCGACGCGCCGGTGGATCCGAGGGGCGGACGGGCAGTCTGCAGCGTCACACCTGGAGCGCCCACTCGTGGGCCTTGGCTCCGTACTGCGGGCAACAGAGGCAGAGCGTGAGGGAAGCCACACTGGGCTCCCGCGGGCTGGGGCGTCCCCGGCAGCTCCTAGGAAATGCCACCGAGTACGGGGAGGGGGGGCAATCATTGCAAAGGTGGCGCAGAGGCTCAAGGGAGATGTAGTTCTGCAGAGGAGTTATTGCAAGGCCCTGAGGGCTGGCGGGGGTGGGGGGGGGAGGAGGGGGGAGGCCCGGACAGTCCGGAGAAGTGCAGCTCTAGGTCCCCCTGCACCGTTCACAGCTCACGGGCCAGGTAGCTCTGGGAGGGCCGCGTGCCAGCCTGCGCCCCGAGGTTCGCAGGAAAGATACAGTGGCCCCGCGAATGGACACGCTTCCAGGGGTTATGAGAGGAAGCCAGCCGTCCTGGCCAGCGCGGGCCCAGAGGCTTGTGGGAGAGACTTCTCCGGCCACAGGGACAGCCCAGGGCTCCAGGGGCATCCGCGGGGAGTGGACTTCCGTGGCTCCAGGTCCCAGAGCTCGTGGGAAGGACACCCGGGGCCGCAGAGGCTCAGGGAGAGGGTCACCGAGCCCCAGGAGGTGTCCTAGGCCCCAGGCTGCAGGGCCCCAGGCCAGTGGGAGGGCCCAGGTCACCTCCTGGGACCACTGGGGGGGGGGGGGCGGTGCGGCCGGGGGCTGGGGGGGGGATGGGCTCCCGGGCGGGAACCTCTCGGGGAACCGGCCACCGGCCGCCTCCCAGCCAGCGCGCCTCACCTGGATGGCCGTCAGCTCCTTCTGGAAGCGGAGGATCAGCTCGGGCCCGTGGTCCATGGTGGGAATGTGCAGGTTCTGGGGAGAGCGCGCCGTGAGGACGCGGCCCCTCCCCGCGGCTCTCCCGCCGCCGGGGCAGCCTCCTCACCTGGCCTTGGTACAGGACTCGATGCACGGGGCACACCTGGCAGGCGGTGCCCGAGCCAAAGACTTCCCGGACGCGCCCCTCCTCCAGGGCGCGCAGGACCTCCTTCATGGTGATCGTCCGCTCCACCACGCGGAACTCGCCCTGGGGGCCGGGGCGGCACCGTGAGCTTGTGGGCTCCGCAAGGCCTGCCGCTCCCGCCCGAAGGACGGTGGGATAGACAGAGACCCAAGCGGGGAGACGGACACCAGAGGGCCAGAGGAGGGGGACAGAGACAGGCCGGTGCGCCCCCGCCCCCTCCCCCCATCCCCATGCCCCCTCCCCCCGGCCCCGCCTCACCCAGGAGCGGGCCAGGTCCAGCAGGCTCTGTCTCACCACTCCGGGCAGGATGACCCCCTCCAGCGGCGGGGTCACCAGTTCCAGCACTGGGTCAGGGGCGAGGATGGGGTGTCACCTCACACCCCTCCTTCCTCTCAGGAGCCACCCACCCCCACCCCCCCCACCCCCACCCCAGAGACCCGCCCTCTGCTAGGACTGCGCCACCCGCTTCCAGCAGGGCCGCGGGGAGGCGGGAGGGCTCACCCCCGTCCTCGTGGGTCCAGTAGATGAAGATGTTCATGGTGCCCACCTCGGTGAGCTGGTGGTCGGGCCCGTACAGCCAGAGGACCTGCTCGCAGCCCTTCTTTTTCGCCTCCTGCTGCACAAACACTGTGGGCCCGTAATTCCTGTGGGGGACAGCGTGGTCGCGGGGGGCAAGGGAACCCCAGCATGGCCCTCGGTGGGTCTTCCCACACCAGGACCCACCCTGCTCCTCCCCAAGTCACAGCCCCCCACCCGCCGACTCCCAGGACCCAGGACGGTTGCTTGAGGTTAAGGCTCTAAGCAGTCCGTCCTCCCATCTGCAGGTCACGAGTGCATCCCCGTTTCCTTTTTGTTTTTTCGCTTTTTAAAAAACACCTTTTTATTGATTTCGGAGAGGAAGTCAGGGGGAGAGAGAGATAGAAACATCCGTGATGAGAGAGAATCATTGACCGGGCTGCCTCCTGCACGCCCCTGACGCAGGGTCAAGCCCACAACCCGGGCTTGTGCCCTGACGGGGAATTGGACCGTGACCGCCTGGTTCACAGGTCGATGCTCAACCACCGAGCCTCGCCGGCCGGGCCCTGTTTGCTTTTCTGGGATCGCCTTCCTCATCCAGCTCCCCAGTGATTTCAAAACCCCGCGAATGGACACGGGGTGATGGCACCTGCTCTGGGGGGCGTCTCTGAACCTCCAGGCCGGTTACAGGCCTTCTCCGCACTCCCCCAGCAAATCCGGCCCCCGTGATCTCCCATGTCCCTTTGTTCTAACACCGTCTCTCGCCCAAAGCCCACCTCACCCACCACCGCTCACAAGCTCCCCATGGCTCCCCATCGTGGGGACAAGATCACATGCCCGGGTTGTGGGTTTGGTCCCGAGGGGGGGGCAGGCGGGTGCAGGAGGCAGCTGATCAGTGTTGATGTTTCTCTCTCTCTCTCCCTCTTCCTTCTTCTCTCTCTAAAATCAGTAAAAACATATTTTGAAAAAGAAAAAAAGACCACAGCCCCTCGGTCTGGTGGCCGGCCGGGCCTGCTCTGCACCAGAATTATTTCCTCCCGGACAACTCCCAGGACCGCCCTCCTCCCCGCCCCGGGCGCTGGTCCCGGATGGGCAGCCCTTCACCATGGGCAGCCCTGCACCCCGGACCCTCTCCTTCCCACCCCCGGACTCACTGAGGGTCCCCACCTCCTCTGTGCAGACTGACAATGCCCCTCGCACCCCACCAGAGCTCCCGCAGCCTCCCGAGGCACAGGGCCTGGCCCCGCCCACCTCAGAAGGTGTGTCTGGAAGGACCTGAGCGAACCCCCAGCTGCGGCCACACGCCGGTCCCCCATCCTCTGCCTCCATCACCCCCAGGAGGCCCTGCCTGCCGTCCCAGCCAAGGCCCTGGTGACGGTCGGACACAGGAAGTCCCCACGCAGGTGATGGGCGCTGGGGAGCTGGGTGGGGGAAGGGGGGCGAGCCTGGGTGCTCAGGGGAGGTTGCTGGGGTGAGACCAATGAACTAAGTGTAAACTTTATTGCCGGGGGCTCCCCAAGGGCCAATCCTGGTTTCCTCACTGACCTCCCCCTCCCCGCCCCCCCCCACACACCGCCCTCACCACCATGGTGCCAATGACGTCACATCCCCATTTATGGGCAGAGCTGTCCCCAACCATGTGAAGCAGGACGGGGAGGGCAATGGACACCCAAGGACACCCCCAAAGCAGGGGCGCTACACCCTGAGACTGACTCCCAGTGGACCAGAGGCACAGGAGCGGGGCGCGGGGGAGGGAGAAGGGGGAGCGGCATGGGGGGGGGGGGGGGGGAGGGGCGGGACTACTTACCCGCCCAGCTTGCAGTCCCCGACCCCACCCACCCAGGCGCGGATGAATCCTGGGTCGGCCAGGAGGGACACCGGGCTCAGGGCGTCTCCCGGGAAGTAAGAGCCCACGGGGCAGAGGATGACGTACAGGAGGGCTCGGGTGGCGCTGGAGACACCCAGCGAGGGCTGCGAAGGGCGGAAGGGGCATCAGGACCCCGGGAGTCAGGCCTGCAGCCCCTGCCCTGACCCGGGGGTCCGGGTCCCTAGCCCCCCAAACCCCCACCCCCACCCCCAGCCCCGAGCGCCGGGCCCACCTCGTTCCCCAGGAGCACGGGCCGGATGTAGAGGCTGGCGCCGGCGCTGTCGGGGACCCAGTCCTTGTCCACGTCCACCAGCCGGCGGATGCACTCCAGCAGCTCGGCCTTGTCGAAACTCTGCGCGGGAGTCGCACGAGTCAGGGCCCGCGAGGCCCTCCTGCCCCCGCGCCCTCCTCGCCCGCCCGCCGGGCGCCCGGCCTCACCGGCAGGCAGAGGCGCAGGGCCGAGCGCAGCATGCGGTCCATGTTGAGCCAGGGCCGGAAGAGGCGCACCTGCCGGTCGCCGCCCTTGAACGCCTTCATGCCCTCAAAGAGCTGCGGGAAGAGGTGGGCGCGGCTCAGAGACCCCCTCCGGCGTCAGGGAGAGGCAGAGAGAGACAAATGCACCGGCGAACGGGGGCAGAGACAGAGCTGGGGCGAGACCAGCCGCTGAGCACACGGAGGAGGCGGCGAGGGAGACCCAGCGACACTGGAGGAAGCAGAGAGAGAGCCCAGAGACAGAGGTGCGGAGGCCCGGAGCGAGGGGTGCAGAGGTGGCGCTGCCGTGTTGCTGGTAGATCTGGTGATCGTGTGGGAGTTGGGTTTTTGAAGAGCCCTTGCGCAGCCCTGGCCGTCCCCACCTGCCAAGGTTGCAGGTTCGATCCCTGCTGGGGGCACATACAAGAATCAACCAATGGAGGCATAAATGAGTAGAACAACCAGGCAACGTTTCTCTCTCTCTCAAATCAGCTTTTTAAAAATGTAGAAAAGAGTCTTTGTGTCTTAGAGGAACAGTGAAATAGCTACAGATGAAATAATACAATGTCCAGGTTTCACTTTAAAATCCCACAGAAAGGGGGAGGGCAGATGAAACAAGACGGTGACCAGCCATGCTGACTGGTGAAGGGCGGTGATGGCGGGAGGGGGTGGGAGGGCAGGTCCTATCGCTCTACTTTTACATTTGAAGTTTCCCATAATAAAAACACTTTTTTAAAAAAAAATTAAAAAACAAAAAACACGTTGGCCTGGCCAGGTGGCTCAGTTCATTCAAGCATCGTCCTAGTCACCAAAAAAATTGTGGGCTTGATCCCCAGTCAGGACACCTACCAGAATCAAGAATCAACCAATGAATGCATGAATAACTGGAACAACAAATCGGTGTTTCTCTCTCTCTCTCAATTCAATAAATACATTTTAAAGAAGGCAGGATGCCCAACAGTGAGTATGACGTCTGCTACCTTTTGTGTGAAAAGAATGGGAACAAGTACACACATCGGTGTTGCTACCCAGAAAGCAGACAGAGCTCGGGGCGGACTGGGGACAGGTGTGGGGGCCGCTGCGGGAGGGCAGCTGGGGGGCTGGGGGCTGGCGAGGTATGTTCCCTCTTTTTTTTTATTTTTATTGATTTTAGAGAGGAAGAGAGAGGGAGAGAGAGATAGAAACAGCAGTGATGAGAGAGAACCATTGATTGGCTGCCTCCTGCAAGCCCCCTACTGGGGATCGAGCCCGCAACCCGGGCATGCGCCCTTGGCTGGAATCGAACCTGGGACCCTTCAGTCCGCAGGCCGACGCTCTATCCATTGAGCCAAACCAGCTAGGGCTGTTCCCTCTTTCACACTTAGAATTCTGAACTGTGTGAAAATATGGCCATTTTTTAAAAACACATTTTAATTTAAAAACACTCCAAATAAAATTTTAAAACTTTAAATAAGGGGGGGGGCGGTAAGGACTGAAAGCAGATATTTTATGTATTATTCTGGGTATTATTACAACTGCCATAATAATAAAACAACAATACAAGTGGTCCATTTGTTCTTCCACACATGCCCAGCGTGAAAATGACGGGAAAGGGGTTTTCCCACGCCCTCGGCTCCTCATGAGCTTTAAACGAGAGGGATCACAGAAAGCCTATGTTTTGGTCCTGGCCGGTGTGGCTCAGTGGGATGGGCATCATGCCGTGCAATGAAAGGTTGCTGGTTCTATTGCCGGTCAGGGCACATGCCCGGGTTTCAGGCTCGATCCCTGGTAGGGGGCATGCGGAAGGCAGCCCATGGATGTTTCACTCTCACATCAATGTTTTTCTCTCTCTCCCTCTCTCTCTAAAAATCAATTAAAAATCTTTAAAAAACACACAAAAGCATATGTTTTGTATGCCAGGGCCTCCAAACCCTCTCATCTGCACTCCCTCAACTGCAGGAGTGCGTGCTGGGTCCCCGGCCGGAAGGCAGAGGTAAATAAATGGTGGTTTCCAGAAAGCACCTCCTTGTGGCCAAAATCCCCACTGTCCATCCTTAGCTTCTAACTGCCACCCACGGCGTGTCTCCTCTGCACAGAGTTGGCTGGTTCTCGTCAAATGTCCAGAGGGGAGGGGATCCACGGACCTCCTGGTCACCCAGCCAAACCTCTGGGCACCATCCTCGCCCTCCCCTCTTCCCTCGCCCAGCCTGCCAATCCCTCAGGTCCCCGATGTCTTTGCCCCGTGGCTTCCTGTCCAGCTCCCTGCTCCAGCCCCAGCGCGGGCCTCCCCACCTGCCTATTGACTCCCACCTGGACCTCTGCCCCAGCCTGGCCTCCTGGCCTCCAGTCTCCCGCTCCACCTCACCCTCCACATGCCCTGAGAGGGGTCTCCCGGTACCCAGCGCCGGCCCTGCTCCGCGCCTGCTCAGAGCCTCCATGGCTCCCAGCGCCCCGGCCAGGTCCCAGCCACTCAGCTTCTCTGTGGCCCTGATGGCATCCTCCGCCTCTGCCACCGCACTCCAGGCCCAGTCCCCCCAAAAGTGCTGGGCTCTTCGCTCCAGCCTCTGTACTGGCTGCCCCTCTCCCTCTAGTACCCTACCTTCTCTCTTTGCCTAGATGGACCCCACTTTCTTTCAAGTTGGAGGTAGAATTGGGTCCCTCCTCTGGCTTCCCACAGTGCCTTGGCCGCCTCCATCAGGGCTCAGGTCACACTAGCTTGTAACCAAATCATGGGGCTTTCTTTTTTTTTTAGTCCTCACTCGAGGATAATTTTCCATTGATTTTTTTAGCAAGAGTGGAAGGGAGGGGGAGAGACACAGAGAGAGAAACATCAATGTGAGAGAGACACATTGATTGGTTGTTTCCCACCTGCACCCCGACTGGGGCTGAGGATCGAGCCTGCAACCGAGGTCTGTGCCCTTGACCGCAATCGAACCCACCGATGCCGTATCCACTGAGCCAAACTGGCCAGGGCAAATGGTGGGGTTTTCAAGTGAAGGAACTGGATCTGCTCATCTCGGGGACCTCAGCGTCAGCCAGCACAGGGCCTGGAACATGGGGAGCCTCAGCGAACAGATGAAGAAGACACGGAAAGAGGATACAAGAAGCAGACCCAGGGAGGTGGACCCGGCAACAGACACAGCGAGAGGGAAGAGGTGAGAGAGAGGGGGACGGAGGTCGGCTGCCATGCCACCTGCAGCGAGTAGTGGAGAGCGGAGCAGGCCGGGTGCAGCGTGAGGTTCTGGAAGGGCTGGATTCTGGGGTGGCTCCAGCCCGCCTTCTCGGTCCATTCCACCATCAGCATGTGGTCGGTGAATGTCTTCCCGAACACCAGGGTCTCGTTGGGGTCAGGCTTCTTGCGAGGCTTCTGTGTCATTTCCAGCTGCAGGTCTGCAGCCTGGGAAAAGAAAGGGGACCTGGGTATCCTGGAATCTGCCACAACCTTCAAACTGGGGGGGAAAACTACAACTCCCATGAATCCCTGGGGCTAAGACCCAGACAGAAGAGGGTCCTGTGGCTCCAGAGGCTTCTGGGACGTGCAGTTTCAACTCTTTCCCACAGCCTGGTGGCAGGCAGTCAGGCTAGCCCATTGCTGCCCACCTTGACCTTTGAACCCTGGACCTTTTGGAGATTCCCAAATCCCACCTTCAGCCCCCTGCTTCCTCAGACCCAGCAGTTCAGGCCCCAGCCCTCTTCCCTGGGATCCTTCCTTTTACCTTGAAGCTGGATGAGGCATATCTTCTGGGGCCACACAGAAGCCAAGGGACAGGGAGAAGTTTTCGGGCCCAAATCTGGGGATGGGGACAGAGGAAAGGTGGTGAGGCAGGGGAGAGGGAGGGCAGTCCTTTGCTGCCTCCTTCATGTGGGAGGCCCCCCGATCTGTTTTTTCCAGGCCAGGGCCCTTTGAGGGGCCATGTGGCCTGGCCAAGTCTTCCTCTGTCCTGACCAGAGGTGGCAGGAGGGGCTCCTGAAGGAGGCCAAGCCCCTCCCTGCCCCTACGAGGGCCACCCCCAGAAAGAGCTGACTCAGCTCCCATTCCCTCCTCCATGCTGGGCAAAGTCAAACACAGGCACCTCCCACCCCAGGGAACTTTGGCCCCAGCCCCGAGACCAGTTCAGACAGAAGACGACAAGGGAAAGTACACAGGTAAGTGAGGGCCTCGCCGGGGGACTCAAATCCCGATAAGAGTGGGGGACCTAAGGGCATGCTCCCCCAGAACCCAGGGTCTATACCCCCACCTCCCTCCTCCCTCAGACCCCGGAGTCCAGGCCTCCAGCTTCCTCCTCCCTCAGACTCAGGGGTCCAGGCTCTGGCTCCCTCTTCCTTCAGATCCAGGGCCAGGCCCCCAGCCCCTCCTCCCTCAGACTCAGGGGTCCAGGCCCCCCAGTCCCTCCTCCCTCAGACCCAGGAGTCCAGGCCCCCGGCTCCCTCTTCCTTCAGATCCAGGGCCAGGCCCCCAGCCCCAGGCCCTCATACCCTCCTCCTTTGGACCCAGGAGTCCAGGCCCCAGCTTCCTCCTCCCTCAGACTCAGGGGTCCAGGCCCCCTAGTCCCTCCTCCCTCAGACCCAGGAGTCCAGGCCCCCGGCTCCCTCTTCCTTCAGATCTAGGGCCAGGCCCCCAGCCCCAGGCCCTCATATCCTCCTCCTTTGGACCCAAGAGTCCAGGCCCCCAGCTTCCTCCTCCCTCAGACTCAGAGGTCCAGGCCCCCCAGTCCCTCCTCCCTCAGACCCAGGAGTCCAGGCCCCCAGTTTCCTCCTCCCTCAGACCCAGGAGTCCTAGTCCACATTCGTTCAGGGTATTAGATCCACTGAATTCAGCTGACTTGAAGCCCCCAGCCCCACGCTTGCTTTGGACACCAGGGATTCCAATTCCCTTCAGATCCCAGCGCTGAGGGGTAGCCATGCGGACCTGGAGGCCGGCCACCCCAGTCAGCCATGGACGCTGCCCAGATGGACACTTCCCAGGTCTGGCTGTGCACAGCAGGGTGGCCTCTGCCCAGCGTCTTTGGGCCTCACAGTGCCTCTTTCTCCAGCCCAGGGGGAAGGCAGCTGGGTCATGAGGCTGGGGGAGACGACAACCTCGCCTGCGCCTGCTCCTGGGAGCCGGGGGAGCGGACACCAAGCAGTGAGAACGGATGGGAATGGCAGCCGTGACTGGTCCGCAGGTGAGTCATGGGCAGAGGGGGCCGTGGGGCTTCCATGACGGAAAGTCTGGGCCATGAAGTCTGAGGAGTAGCCCTGGATGGCATGGGGCACCGGCTTCTGGCAGGCTCAGGGTGTTGCTCCCACACATGGCCTCTAGGTGGCGATGTGCGGCCTGCATAAGCCTGTGGCCCTGCTTCCGTCCAGGAGGGAACAGGACACCCACAGTATGGAGTCTGAACACACAGGGCAGAGGCAGCCCTCAGAGGGGGCAGAGATGGGAAAGAACGGAAGAGATCAAGAGAGGGAAGCTCGAGGAGAAAGAGAGACAGAGGGGAACCAAAATGGAAAAGAATAAGAGAGTAAGAGTGCCCGGCCGGTGTGGCTCAGAGGTTAAGTGGCAACCTATGCACCAGGAGGTCAGGGTTCGATTCCCGCTCAGGGCACATGTCCCAGGGTCCCCAGTAGGGGGCGTGCAAGAGGCAGCTGATCAATGATTCTCACTGATGTTTCTATCTCCCTCTCCCTCCCCCTTCCTCTCTGAAATAATAAAAATATATTTTTCTTAAGGAGAGAGGGAAAAATAAAAAAATAATAAAATAAAGTAATTTAAAAATTAAGAAAAGAGAGGGAAGGGCAAGAATGAGAAAAAGAGACAGAGAAATAGAAAACACACGCTTGAAAGAACAGAAAACAAGACCAAGAGGTACCAAAACAGATTGGAGAGAGAGAGGCTGAGACAAGAGACAAGAGGGAGAAAAACTCAGGGAAAGTAGAGCCTGAGAAATCAGGAAAAAACACTGAGTGGAATACAGAGAGGCCGCGAGAGCGAGGACGAGGAAAAAGGAAATCCATGAAGCCCAGGCTTCAGCAACAGCACACAGTGAAAGGAAGACCGCAGAGACGAGGAAGGGCTGGGAGGAGAGAGTGATGCCACGACGGGGAGAGACGCCGTCTCCATGATGCTTAGAGACAGACATCTAGGAGAGAGAGAGATACAACGGGCAGGAAGACACACCCACAGGGCCCGGGAGGTGCGGGGCGCAGCGTCCAGAGTCCCTGTCACCCTGGGAGAAGCTGCCTCCCCCCTCCCAGGACATTCTCTCGGGGCTGAGAGGTGTCCCACCATCTGCCACGCCACGCCATAGGGATTGGGCCCAAAGGAGACTCTCGGGTGGTAGGTGGGCATTTGGGACAAAAAGTGTGAAAGTGTGGGGCTAATTAAGAAACGAGGAAGGTCGGGGGGGCAGTGTGCACAGGGCAGGGCTCTGTGACATCATATGCAGCCTCCGCCGAGTCTCATTACGGCCGGGTCTGTCCCCACCGCGATGCGGGGCTGCCTCCGCACACGGCCCAGCGGTGTCACCATCACAGCCCAGGGCTGTCTCTGTCCTAGTCTAGCACTGTCTTTCACACGCAGGTCTGCCCCCCCGCCCCAGCACACAGCAGGGAGTCCCCACAGTAGAGCACAGGACTCCCCCATCACGGGCCAGAACGGTCCCGACAGCCCAAGACTCTCCACAGCCCAAGAGCCCAGACTGTCCCTGTCAGTCCCACCACGATCCCCAGGGCGCCCCGGCCAGAGCCCAGGCCGGTCTCCATCAGCCACGGAGACTCCAAGGGAGTCCCAACCTGCCCTGCCTGCCGTCCATCCCGCTGGGCTCAGAGACCCAGGCCGAGTCCGGTGCCAAGTTCGCAGGAAGCACTTCTCCCAAGGTTATGCTGTAGCTGGCGGTGGAAATGACCTCCCCCCCTTCCTAGACTTGTAACTGTTTCCTTTCCCACTGAGAAACCTTGTCCTCCAAAAACCACAGGCTCTCCGAAGCTCTGCGCTAACCTCACAGCAGGAAGGGACGATCTCAGTCCTGCCCGGAGTAGCCTGTCACTCTGACCAGGCGCCGCTGCCTCGATTTCCAAACCAGGTGCGGAGCTCCGAGAAGGGGTTCCGGGGACACAACTGCCCACATCTCTCTTAACTTTTAGTTCCAACGAGAGAGGGGCTTGAATCCAATTCCCAGGCCAGAGCTGAGGATGAATTCCGCGCCTTCATCCTCCCCCCGCCCCTATAGATCCCGGGAGCCCCTCTCCCGCTACCCTCACCCGCTGACTAGTCCCTTCCCAATCCCCACCCAGCCCCGCGCCTCTCCCATTACAGTCCCCTCCTCCTCCCCAGACCCCGGTCCCGGTGTCCAGCCCACCAGTTATGTCCCCGCATCGCCCCTAAAGCTCCGCATTCCTTTCCAATGCGCCCCCCACCCCACCCCCCGCTCCTCCTCGGCGCCCCGCAGCGGCCCCGGGAGCCGGAGGGACGGCGCCCAGCGGGCGGGCTTGCAGGCGAGAGGTCCTCGGGGAAGCGCGCCTCCCGCGGGCTCCGCCAGCCCCCAGCGCGGCGCCCCCCGCACCCACCTGCCCCAGCGCGGCTGCCGCCATCGTCGTTGCGGCGGGTAACTGCGCCCGCCCCGCTGCGGACGTCGCGGCCCCGCCCGGTCCACGCCCCCTCCCACCCGGCTCCCTTCCCCGCGCGGCGCCCTCGCGGAGCCCGGCCCGCCGCAGCGCGCATGCGCCGGGGCGCGGGCGCGGGGCGTCGGTCCAAACCCCCCTCCTCCCCGCCCCCACCCGGGTCGGTTCCAGCCGCATCCAGGCTGCTCGCGGGCAAAAATGCATTTCGATCGCTTCGGCCACGGAGCGCGAGCGCGGAAAAGCTGCCCGAGGTAAGAGGGGAAAGGCCGGGACCCCCGCGGGTCTCCATCCCTAACTTAGAGCCGCCGGCGGTGCGTGTCACGTGAATGACAAGGGAAAAGGCCTCTGAAGAGGGCGGCGGGTAGGGACGGAGGGGTTGCAGTCCCAAGCCCTGTTTGCATATAGTTCTTCTTTCCAGCGAGAACATGTGTGTTCTTTGTAACTTTCTCAGAGGCAAAAACGCACACGGCTCACCATGCCTCCTCCCAGGCCCCTTCATCAGTGGGGCCGGAAGGTTTCCAATCCCCCAACTTATCAATGAGCCTCTAAGCACAGGTCCTAGGGCAGGATTTCCTGGTTACGCCCCTTCCTGAGACTCCCCAAGTTCAGGACCCAGAGGCGGAGGCAGCCAATCGCTCTTGCGTCACTGTGCCCGGGGTCAGAGCGCCCCAACTCCTGCATCCAGGTGACCGTGACCTCAAACTCCGGCCCTGAGCCGCTAAGCCTCCGTAATTCCACTCTGGGTCATCTTCCCCCCAAATTCTGGGCCCCAGCCCTAACAGCCACGGACCCAGGCAAATTCCGAGCGTTCCTCCCGCCCCGCCTGGGGCTGCAGGGGTGTGGCGCCCGCAAGACTGCTCGGGCCTGCCCCTGCCAATCGGAGCTCGCCGCACACCCCCCACACCCCCCGCGGCGGCCAATCCCCGGCGGCCCTGCAGCTCCACCCCCACCCCCACCTGGGGTGCAACCCCCGCCTGGGCCCCGCGCCCCACTGGGGCAGTCCGGGGTCAGCCCTCCTAAGCAGAGGGGCCACCACCCCCAGTTTCCTTCCCGCCCGTTTTCTCTTCTCCCAAACCAGGCGTCTCAACCCGCAGCCTCCTCTTCCCGCAGATCTTTCGGCGCCGGCCACCCTCCTGCTCCGCAGGCGGCGAGGCCAAAACCCCTTTCCCCGTACGGCCAGGAACAAAGAGGCGGCCTTTGGCTCACCTCCCGCATTATCTCTAATTAGAACTTAATTTCCTGTCCCCTGCGGACCTTTAACTGGGGCTCTGGTGAAACCAACCTGCAACTTCTCCCTGGAGCCCCCGGCGCCAGGCTCCTGCCGCAAGGCCTGCTGGGAGTTGCAGTCCCTTGGGTCCAGGCTGCTGGAGGCTGGGGTAGGGGGGCGCGGAGCGGGCGGGGGGGGGGGGGGGGGCGGGAGGCGGTGTGGCCGGACTCACAAAGGACGGAAAATAAATGTAACGATGCCCTCCTCCTTCTGGCTGCCAATTGCTTTTGTGGGAACCTGTGGGGTGGATTAGCGTCTGGAGTTGGGGGTGGCACCCCAGAGGCAGAGGGCAGCAACCAGAACTTGGGAGACTGAGTTTGGAGAGGGAGAGACCTAGTCAGGAAAGCCCGCGCGGAAATGTGGCAAATCAGGAAGGGAGGGCAGGGGCCTCCAGGGGGGTGCCTCCCCGGGGCCTTGCACCTGCACCCCAGCGCTGCACCCCCGGGTCAGCAGCACCTCGATGCCTGTGCAGAAGCGGCCTTCGGAGGCCAGGAACACGGCAGCAGCTCCCACCTCGGCCGCCAGGGGCTGGGGAGCGATGAGGGGGAAAGGAGGTCATGAGGAGCCCTCACCTGGCGCCCACGCACACCTGGGCCATGTGCCCTCTCAGACTGTGGCCTCCGGGTCAGGCGTGGAGGCGGCCAGCTCCTCCCACAGTGGGGTCCAGATGTTTCCTGGGGAGACACTGGGGAAGGGAGGAGAGAATCCGGTGGGTCTGCCGCAGACACTGCTTCTCGGATTCACTGCATCTTCCCAGCCTCCCCCTCCCGCCCCCCAGGCTCTCAGTCCACGGGAGCTGCTCACCAGCTGACTCTGATGCCACATTGACATCACCCAGGGCAAAGCCTTGGTCATGCTATTAGTGCCCCCGCAGAAGACAGGGCCCCGGGAAAGCTCAGTCCAGGGAATATGAGGCTCCTCCCATGCCCTCTCCTCCCAACCATGGGGGTCCAGCGGGGGCATCAGAGTGGGGAAGTCCCGCCCTCCCTGAAGGCCAAGTTGGCAAGCACCAGACTCTGTTTCTTGGGAGACGCCTAGTGCATAGCAACACGTCACAGGTTTTTCTTTGTGTGTGTTTTGAAGATATTTTCATGGATTTTTAGAGAAAGAGGGAGGGAGAGGGAGAGAGAAAGAAACATCAATATGAGAGTGAAACATCAATCGGCTGCCTCCTGCACACCCCCCTACTGGGGATCTAGCCAGAAACCCAGGCATTTGTCCTGACCGGGAATCGAACCGGCAACCTTTTGGTGTACAGGATGGCGCCCCCTGAGCCACACTGGCCGGGGGTCAGGGCCATCACAGGTTTTATGCCTCAGGTCTGAGCCCCTCTGGAGGGAAGGAAAAGCAGGGTACCCTGAGAGCCTCCCCTGGTGGCCACATAGAGAACTGCCTGGGACTGGCCGATTGCCCCCACCAGGCTGGAGATGTTGATGCCATTTCCCACCCCCCTCTTCCGCAGGTGAGGGAGGGTGAGCTGGGGAGATGGAGGCAGAGTAAGCCTCCCAAGGCCTTGGGTCTCCCCCAGCCTCCGGAAACACCTCAATGTTCCCGGGACAACGGCCGTCTCCCTGGCATGCTCACTAGTTGACCTGGGTGCCTCGGAGGGACAGCATCCCGACCTCCAGCGCACCTTATGTCCCTCCCCCGTCTCTCCCCCACCTCTCCGGGTCCCTGTATCCCTCTGGCTGGGTCTTGGTTTGTTATTCAAACTCCTGTCCGTCTCAAGACAGAAACATGCAACACAGCTGCACTGTTTGCAAAACTAGGAGGAAGCTCTTTTATCCATGGACAGTGAGTTTCAGGGAGAGCTCCGTGGTCAGAATGTGATTGGGAGGCCTTCTGAAATGCACCTCTGTCCTGCCAACTTCTCCCTGAAAACTCCCTGGCTACCTGGAGGTCCCTAAACTAACCCTCCCCGCTCTCTCTCCCTCCCTCTCCCCCTCTCCCTGCCTTCCTCTCTTTCACCAGCCATGACCTTGAAGAAACTCAACTTCTGTCCTTCCCCTTGTTTGCTTTGGGCAGCTGAACTGGCCAGGCAAGCCTGTTCCTGCACCCCCCCCCAGGGGTTCTCAGGGTGGAGATCCACACTGGCTCCCTCGAGGGGTCACCCACCAGCTCTTTCAGACCTCCTTTACTCTCAGAAACAGCCCCCACCGTGTTCCCAGTGCTGTGTCTTCATATGCCTCCCGAGTGTCCCAACCTCAGGGCCTTTGCACGTGCTGTTCCCTCTGCCGAGAATGCTTTTCCTCAGATAGCCACTCGACTCCCTCCTAAGTGAACAACCACCCTCGTGTGGCCGGGACCAAAGGGTTTCTGGGGACATGGGACCTTCAGCCCACAGTTTCAGTGCTAAAGTGGGACAGTCCTGGGCTAACCTACTCCCTCAGCAACTTCAAATCCTGTTCAAATGTCACCTTCTCAGTGAGGCCTTCCTTCCCGGGCCTGACCATCCTGTTTACTAAAACTGCAGCCTGCCTGCCCCTGGGTCCCCTGGGTCCTTTCCTCCGTGGCACGCATGCCCTCCTGACACGCCATCTATATTTTACTTACGGATTTGCTTATTCTCTGTCTCTCCCACCAGAATGCAAAGATCCACAAGGGGACGGCTGAGGGTCTTATCTTGTTTCATCCCCAGTACTAAGGTGTCTGGAACATAAGGTGCTCAATAAATACCTTTTGAATGAGTGAATTTATTTATTTATTTTAAAAAAATAGATTTTATTGATTTCAGAGAGGAAGGGAGAGGGAGAGAGAGAGAGAAACATCAATGATGAGAGAGAATCATTGACTGGCTGCCTCCTGTACGCCCCACACTGGGGATCGAGCCCACAACCCAGGCATGTGCCCTTGGCCGGAATTGAACCTGGGACCTTTCAGTCTGCAGGCCGACACGCTATCCACTGAGCCACACCAGCCAGGGCGTGAATGAGTTTATTGAGGATCTATTATGTGCGTGGCCCTGGCTTCAGCAGTTTATGCAGATTAGCTCATTTAGGAACAGAAGGGTGAGTGACATACACACAGGGTCACCTGACACCGGACAGACCTGGCATAAGAATTTCTAAAGGCGTAAGAATTTCTGACAGCTCTAAGATAAGAACCTCAGGATGCAGCATGCGTATGTGGGCCTTGGGGGGGGTGGAATTCTAATCCTCCAGCCTCTCCCCCAGGGGAACCCCCCACACACACACACACACATTCATCTTCTCCTCCCCCTCACTCATCAGCCTTGAAACCCTCTCTCAATCCGGGGCTCCCCCAGCCCCCACTCCTGGCCCTGCTCGGGCCATATTTCTCTCCTCCATCCAGCTACCTAACTCCCTCCCCACCACCCCGCTGCGAACGGGAGGCCTAGGAGGGCTGAGACACGGTTCATTTGTCGCCCTCTTCCCAGCACTGGGAACACAGCTGCCACCAAACACGATTGGTCCCACATTCCCTCCCCAACCCGCTCACACATTCCTTGGCCACGTCCTCCCAGCTCCCCCTCCCCCAAGGTCACCTAGTAACTACGTGAAGGACCTGCCGGGCTCATTGGCCTGACTCCCCTCTCTCCCTTCTACAGCCAACGGGCCGCTGGCTTTCCTGGATGCCCTGTAGCCTCGTTCTGGCCTGACTCCATTTCTTCTAATGTTGGGGGTCCTAGGTCCTTCTCCCTCTCCCAGCTCTGCCTGGGGAGTCCCTACTTTGTTGGTTTCTCACCAGCATCTCCGGAATCTCCCTCAGAGCCCCCACCCTTGGGCCTCTCCATCTCCGTGTCTCCAGTGCAGGGATCACCCCATTTTCTCCAAAAACTTGCCTCTCTTCTTGGTTCCCAGCCTCGGACATGGGGCCCACGCCCACCCCGCTTCTCAAGCCACAGACGGGGCCCTGGGATCTCCCTGAGCCTCCCTCTCCCTCAGTTCCTCCTCTGAGCCATCACTTTCTTTCTTTTTTTAATGTATTTTTTATTGATTTTTTTACAGAGAGGAAGGGAGACGAATAGAGAGTTAGAAACATTGATGAGAGAGAAACATCGACCAGCTGCCTCCTGCACACCCCCCACTGGGGATGTGCCCGCAACCAAGGTACATGCCCTTGACCAGGATCGAACCTGGGACCCTTCAGTGCGCAGGCCGACGCTCTATCCACTGAGCCAAACTGGTCAGGGCTGAGCCATCTCTTTCTTGCTCAAATCCCTTCCATGGCTCCCTATTGCTCTTGAGATAAAGACCAGACGCCTGCATGGCCCTCAAGGCCCCACGTGACCAGCCCCCTCACCCCCTTCCTCCCTCCACTCAGCCCCTCAACAGCACCAAATCCTCTCGCACGGCCAGGCCTTGGCACAGGTGCGGGGCCAGATATGGCGGGGATCTCCCTTTTCCGCGGCCAGCATGGAAAGAGAGATGAATGAACCGGTTCTAAGTGGAGGCGGCCAGGGATTGAGAAAATAAAATAGAAAGAAGACGCAGAGACAGATTTAAAAGCTGGGAGCTGGGTGGGACGCTGCCACTCTGATGGAGGGACAGGACCCTGAGCCCACGCAGCACGTATTTATATATCCCCAAATACCAGGAAGTATCACCAAAACTTAGGGTCAAAGGAGCTTATTTGCATTCTTGAGTAGGCCCTAGCATTCCTGGTGCTTGACTGGATTTACATATCTAGACCCACTCCCGACACCTGGACAAAGGTAAAAGCCAGTACTGAATAACACTTCCGCCTTCTTGGGGAACGTGTATCCGAGACGCGGCTCTGCCAGTCGCCTCGGACTCAGCTGACAACAATTTAAAGAATGTCCATGTGCCTTCCCAGGGGGCCCTCAACACACAGCTGTTCCCTCTGCCTGGAACACTCGCACCTGCACCTCCGTGCTGCGACATCCAGGACCCGCTGCACTCTTATTGGCCTGACTCTCCCTCCCTCCCCCGCTTTGGACCCCGGATCTGGGGCATCCCCTTCACCGCCCCTCTAGCTAATGCTGCCCATCATTTGCTTCCTCCAGGAAGCCCACCCTGACCTCCAGAACAAGCCGGTCTCCCTGTCACACATCTCCCAGAACCACCCTGTCTAGCACAAAACACCCCCCCCATAAGCTCCTGTCTGCATTGATTTCATAACGCCTGGCTGCCCCACGGCTATGAACGCCACAAGGGCAAAGACCGTGTGGTGAGCCCCCGGCACCTAGAATACTGCCTGACGCCCACCCAGGTCCATTTATCTATATCTATAAAAGCCTAAGTGACCGGCTGACCGGCTGACCGGATGGTAGCTATGATGCACAATGACCACTGGGGAGCAGACGCTCAGCGCAAAGGCATGGGAACATGGAACAGACTGATAAATCTCAGAGGGAAGGGGGGAGGGAGGAGGATGGGAAAAGAACCAAAGATCTTATATGCATACTAGAGGCCCGGTGCACAGATTCGTGCACCGGTGGGGTCCCTCGCCCTGGCCTGCGGGGATTGGGCCGAAACCGGCTCTCCGACATCCCCCAAGGGGTCCTGGTTTGCAAGAGGGCACAGGCCAGGCTGAGGGACGCCACTCGTGCACGAATCCATGCACCGGGCCTCTAGTTGATAAATAAATAGATGAATGAATGGATAGTTCTCTAAGAACCAACCCAGCTCTGAGAGTCTACAGGGGACACTCCTTTCCTCAAACACCTTCTGTGGATCCTTAGTGCCCACGAGATCTTGTTTCCTTGGACATAGAAAGATCCCTAATTCCTCCACTGTGTTCACTAGCCTAGGGAATCCCAAACTTTGCTTGTGTCAGAATCCACCAGGGAGGCCAATGATGCAGATTTAGGAGGTCTGGGCTCGGGCCCAAGCGTGAACATTTCAAGAGCTTCCAAGGGTTGTTATTGGTGATGGTGGTGGTGATAATGATATTGATGGTGATGAAGATTATGATGGTGACGATGGCCATGACGATGGTGAAGATAATGATGACAGTGATGAGAGTGATGAGGATGATGGTTATATCGATGTTAATGATAGTGAAGATGATAATAGGGATGGTGGGGATGATGCTGATGATGGCGATGATAATGGTGATAGTGATAATAATGGTGATGATGGTAAAGATGATGATAATAGGGATGGTGGTGATGATGCTGATGATGGTGACGATAATGGTGATAGTGATAACGGCAGCAACTCGCTCATTTTGACATATTTTCTTGCAACAGGCACAGTTTTATGTTTTATTTTTTTGTTAATAATTTTAAATGTTTTATTTATTTATTTTTTTATCTTTTTTGTTAATCCTCACCTGAGGATATTTTTTCATTTATTTTTAGGGAGAGTGAAAGGGAGAGGGAAAGAGAAACGTCCTCACACATCAATTGGTTGCCTCCTGAACGAGCCCTGTCAGGGCCCGGGCTGGGTAGGAGCCTGCAACCAAGGTACGTGCCCTGGACCGGAATCAAACCCAGGATTCTTTGGTCCGCAGGCCGATGCTCTATCCACTGAGCCAACCGGCTAGGGCCAGGCACAGATTTAGGTGCTGGGATAGAGGCGTGAACAAGAGACAGGAGTCTTCGAAGGACTTGTATGCATGCATATAAGCCAGTGATGGCGAACCTATGACACGCGTGTCAGCACTGACACGCGTAGCCATTTCTGATGACACGCGGCCGCTGAGGCGGCGCATGCCGAGGATGAAACATTTGCGGCTCCTGAGGATGAAACATTTGCGAAATAATGTTTTTTCCTCAAAGTGACACACTACCCGAGTTATGCTCAGTTTTTTGGCGAAGTTTGACACACCAAGCTCAAAAGGTTGCCCATCACTGATATAAGTACAACCAATGGACACAAGACACTGGGGGAGGGGGGGGATGAGGGCATGCGACAGACAGGGGGTAGGGGAGGCTGGGGGAAGGTCAATGGGGAAGAAAGGAGATATATGTACTACTACATGTAATACTTTAAACAATAAAATAAAATTTAAAAAATAAAAAATAAATAAAAAGAGAGACAGGAGTCTTGCCCTCCAGGAAACCAAATACAATGCGTGGACCTTGTCCGGAGCTTGGCGTGAACAAACCAACTGTAATAAGACATTTGGGAACAACGGGGTGAATTCAAACAGGGCGTGGGTATTCGGTAGTAGTAGTGGTAGTAAAAAATTACCATTAAATTTCTTAGAAGGCCTAATGGCAGTTTTTTATGTTTAAAAAAAGTCTTAATTTTCATTTTTAACATAAAGTTGAAAGTATTTTTAAATTAAAACCATTGGCTCTCCCTCACCCCTTGGGTGGGGATAACTGTGAGGTGCACATTTCTCTCTGACTCCCAGAGTTCCTTGGGACTAGCGCCCACGTGCCCCGGAGGTAATTTGCTCCGTGATGCCCTCCATCAGCTGCCTTGCCTGTCCACAACCACCCCCACCCCGAGGGCAGCACTTCCGGGGGTCGCCTTGATCCCCAACTACATCAGGTGTGGCCAAGGACCTGTGATGATAAGAATTCTAATAATCTGCCCAGCCAGCGTGACTCAGTGGTTGAGCATCGACCTATGAACCAGGAGGTCACGGTTCGATTCCCAGTCAGGGCACATGTGTGGGCTGTGGGCTCGATCCCCAGTGTGGGGCGTGCAGGAGGCAGTTGATCAATGATTCTCTTGCATCATTGATGTTTCTATCTCGCTCGCCCTCTCCCTTCCTCTCTGAAATCAATAAAAATGTATTTTTTTTTTAAAAAAGAATTCTAATAATCTGAATAGGAAGGTCTCCAGGTTAGCTAAGACCATGGGGTCAACATGAAGCTCCCTGATTGTTCTTGTGTTTAGGAAATGCACTCCCAGGTACTGAGGGATGAATGGACATCAGACCTGCAACTCACTCTCAAATAGAGAGACGGAAAAATCAAGCAAATGTGGTAAAATATAAACAATGGAGAGTCTGGATATATGGGAGTTCTCTGTACTATTCTGGCAATATATTATAACCCTTAAATTATTTCAAAATAAAAAAATAAACTTTGTAATCCACTGATAGTATTTATGAAATTCTTACTGATGAAATTATATGATGCGTGGGTAGACGGTTACAAGAGGCAATGGGTAGAACAAGTTTAACTTAGTGCTTATAATTGCTAAGCTGGAGATGGAGGTGGGGGTTCTCTTGTTCTTAGAGGACACTCGGGCGTTTCTGCCCCAGGGCCTTTGCACATTCTTTTCTTAGTCAGTGAAACACTCTGTGCCCTATTTCTCCACTTCCTTTCCTCCCACTCAAGGTCCAGCTATAATCTCACCTTTTCCCTTTTACTTCTCCCAGGTTTCCTTTGCCCAATAAGTATCTCAGAGATCTCAAACAGAGGCCCTAGCCAGTTTTGCTCAGTGGTTAGAGCGTCAGCCCACGAACTGAAGGGTCTCAGGTTCGATTCCAGTTAAAGGCACGTACCTCAATTGCAGGCTCGATCCCCAGCCCTGGTCAAGGCACATGCGGGAGGCAACCAATCGATGTGTCTCTCTCACATTGATGTTTCTCTCTCTCTGTCTCGCCCCTTCCCTTCGACTCTCTCCAAAAAAATCATTGGAAAAAATATCCTAGGGTGAAGGTTAACAAAACAAAACAAAACAACTGAGGGAGGTAGATTAGCCACAAGAAACAGAATGGGACAAGGTTCATGATAAACAGTAATAACTTGCAGACAGCAAGCTCTGTGCCAGGCATGTCCTACGGGCTTGATGGGTGTTTCATTGAATCTCATTCAATTCTCAGAACAGCCCTGTGAGTTAGGTACCATGATTAGCCCTATTTTACACATAATAAAGTTGAAACCCAGAGAGATGAACTTGCCCACTGTTGCCAGTAGGAAATGGCCGAGAACTTAGGCGGGCAGGCCCCGATCTAGACCCTTTACTCACAGGTAACAGTCAGGCAGCCAATCAGGGGACGCAGGGACTGGGTTACCAGAGCCAGGCCACACACTTAGCAGAGTGTCACCTGCCCCCATGGTCCGGTTTGTCAACTTTTCATGAGAAACCAGAAATCCAGTTGTTATCTAAAATCTAAAATCACTCTCTTTTTAAATAGTGGCAACTAAGGAGGGAATATATATATATATATATATATATATATATAGTCCGGTGCATGAATTCGTGCATGGGTGGGGTCCTGCCAGCCTGGCCAGGGGGAGGGGACATGGGCGGTTGGCTAGCCTGCCTGCTGGTCGAACTCATAGTCGAGGGCACAATTTGCATATTAGCCTTTTGTTATATAGGATATACACTGAGTGGCCAGATTATTATGCATTCAGAGATCATAATAATCTGGCCACTCAGTGTATATCTACACTAATAAAAGAGTAGGATGCAAATTGACTGTACCTTTGTGACGCCCACCAGCCAATCAGGAGTGTGTATGCAAATTAACCCAACAAAGATTGTGGGTTAATTTGCATACACAGGCACCAAGCAGCTGGGGGCGTTCTGCACTGCCCCAGCCCCTCCAGGCCTCTGGGCAGCATGGGAAGGCGGAAAGGCGGCTCTGGCCAGACCGAAGGCAGTGCCGGTAGCCAGGGGAAGGAAGGCCCGTTCTTGCACGAATCTTCATGCATCGGGCCTCTAGTATACACACACACACACACACACACACACACACATATAAAAACCTTTGCAGGCTGTGGTATATGTGTGTCTGGGGAGATGCCAGTCTTAGAAGGTGACAGAAACTGGGGACCGGACGCAAGGTTCCCCGATCGGGCGGGTACGGGATGACCCAGTTGGGGACATTCCACCTGGATCTCAGATAAAATCTTGAAGATAGCACCGGGGTTTCCCCAGCCAGTGACCCCTGGCCCACTCCCTGGGCCTCTCCCTGCTCTGTCTACACTCGATTTTCTGAGCTCCTCCAGCCTCAGGCCCAGAATGTCTCAGAATGTCTTCAGGCCTGGACCCTCAGCCCCAACCCATGATTCCCACTCCACACGTCCCCCACCCATCTGTTCCCCCCCACGGTCCTGGTAAACAACAACAACCATTTCTTTCTTTCTCGAGTTCACCCCCATAACTAGTCTATGAGGAAATCCTGACATTTCTGCCTTCAAAATGGACCCAGAACCGGGCCACTTCTCACCAAATACACTGACCACCAGCCTGGTCCGATCCAACATCACCTCCCACCTGGACCATCCCCCGAGGCCCCAGCTTCAGTCTTCACCCTGCCCCCCAATCTGTTCCCAAGGCTCAGTTGTTTGGAGCATCATCCCATACACCGAAGGGTTTTGGGTTCGATTGCCAATCGAGGCACATACTTAGATGTGGGCTGCATCCCCAATCAGAGTGCGTTCGGGAGACGACCGACCGATGTCTTTCTCTCACATCGATGTTTCTCTCTCTCTCTCTCTCTCTCTCTCTCTCTCTCTCTCTCTCTCTCTCCCTCTCTCTCTCTCTCTTTCAAAATCAATAAAAACATATTCTCGGGTGAGGATTTTTTAAAAATGTATATGTTGAAATCCTAACCTTTAAGTTGATAGTGCTTGGCCCTGGTGGGTTTGGCTCAGTGGATAGAGCATCAGCCTGCGGTCTGAAGAGTCCCAGGTTCGATTCCGGTCAGGGGCACATGCCCAGGTTGCAGTCTCAATCCCCAGTGGGGAGAGGGGGTGTGCAGGAGGCAGCCTATCAATGACTCTCTCTCATCATTGATGTTTCTATCTCTCTCCCTCTCCTTTCCTCTCTGAAAGCAATGAAAACATATATTTAAATTTTTTTCTTTTAAATAAATTGATGGTGTTTGGAGGTGAGAGCTTTGGAAGGTGATTTGGCCATGAGGGTGGAGCCTTCATGAGTGGGATTAGTGCCCTAGAAAAGAACCCCATCCTCCCCGGGGCTCCCGAAGCCCGCCCACCTGTGAGGACACAGCCAGAAGCTGGCCCTCCCCACGCACGGAATCTGCCGGCACCTTGCTCTTGGACTTGCCAGCTTCCAGAACTCTGAGAGAGAAATGCTTGCTCTGTGAGTCACCCAGCCTCTGGTATTTCTGTTTTAGCAGCGGGAACAGGCTAAGACGGCGCCTGTATGTGTACACATATAGAGATACATGGATATCTAACACAGATCGTCGTCTTAAATCCTAGAACCGACTCCTACTGGTAAACTCTATTTGGTTGATTTTGCAAATAAATAAATTGCCTGAGGCTGCCCCACCCACAGGCGCCAGCCCTGAGAGCCTGAGCCCTGGGCCGCGCCGCCCCCTCCTGTCTGTCCTCCGGGCATCGCTCGGCCTGAGACCTGAAACCAGGGCAAAGCATCCTCTTGCTCAACCTCCGTTGGGAACACACGCTACAGACAATGCCAAGTCTTGCCGCTCTGCGCATGTCCACGGAAACGAACAGCACAATGAGCGCTGCTGACTCTGGGGTTACAAGGACTTTTTAGTCCCTAGCCACTTTGGCTCAGTGGTTAGAGCGTCGGCCTGCGGACTGAAGGGTCCTGGGTTCAATTCCAGTCAAGGGCACATGCCTGGGCTGATCCCCAGTAGGGGGCGTGCATGCAGAAGGCAGCGGCAGACCAATGTTTCTCTCTCAACATTAATGTTTCTATCTCTCCCTTCCTCTCTGAAACCAATAAGAATAGTACATATACTACATTTTTTAAAAGCACTTTTTTTTTGGCAAGTGGCAATTCAAAAATGTGGAATCTGTGAATAATGAGCATTACCTCCCGGCCAGGTGGCTCAGTTGGTTGAGTGTCGTCCAATGCACCAAAAGGTTGTGGGTTCGATTCCCAGTCAGGGCACATACCTAGGTTACGGGTTTGGTCTCTAGGCGGGGCACATAAGGGAGACTGATGTTTCTCTTGAGCATCAATGTTTCTTTCTCTCTCTCTCTCCCCCTTCCTCTGTCTCTAAAATAAGTAAAAAAAATATCCTCGGGTGAGGATTAAAATAATAATAATAATGAGGATCACCTGTACCTGTCTCCTTGTCTATTTCCTTCTATTTTCTTACTCTAGAATGTAATCTAGAATTACATTGAGGACTGGAATGTTTTGTCTACTGTTTTATGAAATATTTTTATTTGCCTGGCCAGTGTGGCTCAGTGGTTGGGCATGGACCTATGAACCTGGAGCTCACGATTCGATTCCCAGTCAGGGCACATTCCCGGTCAGGGCACATGCAGGCTCAATCCCCAATATGGGGCGTGCAGGAGGCAGCCAATCAATGATTCTCTCATCACTGATGTTTCTATCTCCCTCTCCTTTCCTCTCTGAAATCAATAAAAACATATATTTAAAAAACATTTTGATTAAGGTTTTTAGAGGGAGAGGCAAGGAGAGGGAGAAAGAGTGAAACATCCGTGCGCCCTGACCAGGGATGGACCCAGCAACTTGGCGGTGCCCAGGACGATGCCCAACCAACAGCCACGCCAGCCAGGGCTGTCCTGTCTGCTTTGGTCCCTGCCGAGTCTCTAGTTCCTAGGACAGAGCTTGGGACATAGCAGGTGCTCAGTAAAACATCTCAATATCTGTCGAATATACAAAGGATGCAGAGAGAAAGAAGGAACTAGTACCCACCGTCTGTTTAATTCCCCCAACAACCTAAGAAGGAAAACGCAGTCCGGAGGGGGTTGAGGCCTCCCTGTGTGACCTCGGTGCACACAGTCCACCTCTCTGAGCCTCGGTTTCCCAGCAGGAGGCCTTCTTATCAAGGGCAGTCATGAAACTGATGGCAATTTCCTCCGAAGCCACCACACTGAGCCCTGTAAGCCACAGACCCTGAGACGTCTCCCCAGCCTCCAGCAACCAGAGGCCACAGCCCCACCTGACGGAGAGAGTTCTGGCAATTGCGAGGCTGAACAGCCCGCCTTGTCCAGTGCTCACAGCCCTACAGGGAGGACCGCCATCATTCTCCCCGTCTCAGGAAGGCAGAAGCCGAGCTATGGGGAGGGAAGGGGAGGGCACACAGGGGGACGGGCCAGGGCCAGGTGGAAGCCAGGGGTGGGGATCGCACAGCTGTCCTGTCCCGCCCACGTGGACAGAGAGGAGGGCGGGGGAATCAGGGGCAGGGAAAAGGGGAAACGGAGGCTCGGGAGGACGGGGTGGGCAGCCAGGAAGTGGGTTGACACCGGTGGAGAATGGCTCTCCGGCCTCACAACCCAGAGCAGCCAGCCTTGTCGATCACACGATCCAGGCGGTCAAAACGGCGGACGGTCTCAGACATGAGGGTCTGAGGAGGAAGATGTCTTGTGAGTGAGGAGTGGCAGCTGGGGCTCCCAAAAGCAAGGCAGGAAGCAGGGAGCCGGAGCCACGGCTGAGGGGACAGGCGCTAGGGAAGTGGGGGGACTCCCCGAATCACCAGGCAAGGCAGGAGGAGACAGGAAGCCAGGGGGCCCCCAGCCCAGAGGTCACACTGCCCTCATTCCTCCAGAGCCGCGGGTCCGGGGACAGAGACCCAGGGGGCAGGTATCAGAGATACTGACTGACGGAAAGGGACAGAACCCTGAGGCAGACGTGGCAAACTCCTACAGAAAAGGCCACTCGCCGGCCCGCCCAGCGTGGCTCCGTGGTTGAGCATCGACCTATGAACCAGGAGGTCACGGTTCGATTCTGGTCAGGGGCACATGCCCAGGTTGTGGGCTTGATCCCCAGTGTGGGGCATGCAGGAGGCAGCTGATCCGTGAGTCCCTCTCATCATGGATGTTTCTCTCTCTCTCTCCCTCTCCCTTCCTCTCTGAAATCAATATATATATATATATATATATATATATATATTTAAAGGCAAACCCCCTGCGAGGGACTCCTTTGTTCCAATCCACGTGACAGGTGTGATAAGAACCTTGAAGTGGGAGATAAAAGAGGACCCACCCAGGAGACACTGGGCCCGCCAGCAGAATCCGGGAGGAAAGGACACAGCTGAAGCCTTTAGGCCTGGGCAATTAGCCAAGAGAGGGAACAGTAGAGGGAACAGCATGTGCAAACGCCTAGAAGAGAATGAAGCTAGAGAGAGATTGGATATAGGGGGTGGGGACAGAAAACACGCTCACCCTCACATCTTCCTCCTGAGTCACCTCACAGAGGACAGACAGTTCCAGGAAGCGCCTGCTCCAGGGCCGGGCCCCCCAACTCTGCAGGGAGGGAAGGGCTGGGACCTGGGTCTGAGGGAGGAGGGGCTGAGGCCTGGACTCCTGGGTGAGAGGGAGGAGGGGCTGGGGCTGAAGACTGAGAGACCCTCTCTCACTGTCTGTGTCACAGGTAACCACGTGGGCCCCGCTTTCCACTGAGAGTAGGAAGAGAAAGGTTACCCCAGCACAGACCTTGGTGAGGCCTCTGCTGCCCCCTTGTGGCCACCTGGAGTGGGCCTATCACCCAACTCGGTTCCCCTGGTGACCCCAGTCTCATGGTGACCCCCAGGACAAAAGGCAGAGGCCTTGACCCATAATCTCCTTAGCTACTCCAAGTACCTGCTGGGGTTCCTGAGACACCCCCCCCCCACCCGCCTCATCTCTGGCTTCCGGAGTAAACTCTAAATCTGCAAGAGACAAATCCCCCAAACCACCCGTTTTGTAGCTCCAATAACTGTAGCTCCAGCAAAAGGGAGTGAGGATTTGAGACCTGCCCAAAACTCCGGCTCCAGGATACCACTCCCACGCATTCCTTAGCTTTGCAAATGGGATTTTATAAGGTAAGAATCAGGACTCCTCCTTCCCACCTGGTCGCTCCTCTCCCAGAGACCCCCTCCCCGAAGGCTCACACGGTCCCGGCTCCGATGCTGCGCTGCCCCACCCCCAAACCAGGACCACCTTCCCGGCATAGCGCGATCCCGTGGCCATCCCCCCGCGTCGGTCAGTCTGTCTCTCCCTCTGAGCCTCTCCCCACCTCCAGAGTCCGGGGAGGCCGAGGGCTGGACGCTGGAAGCCCGTCCCTGGGGAGCGCTGCCTGGAAGTTCGGCCCCAGCCCCCTCGGCCCTCAAACCCAGTCACCCAGACCCCCGTTCCCTCCTCCCGCAGCCCTATCAGTCCCAGGTCCCTGCCCCTTGCTCCCCGGGGACCCAGGATTCCAGCCTCCAGCTCTGCCCTTCAGAGTCCCCAGGGTCCCAACCCCAGAGAGAAAGAAAGCTATTAACTAACAGTTCAAACAGTTTTAATCCGGATTTGGACAAGTGCTGGGAAAACCCACAGAGACCCCTCCCTCGCCTGCCACCGGGGAGGACCAGACCGCGCCCCGGTGCCCAGGGTGGCTCCAGGTCTCCGGCGGGGGGCGGGGCTCAAGGCCACGCCCTCGTGATCCTATTGGCTGCCGCCCGGGGTCAGAAGCTGGACTGCAGCAGAGTGACGCGCAGAGGCCACGCCCCCTCGTCCTGGGTCAGGGCGGGAGGGGCCGCCCCCGAATCCCACGTGGGCGCCCAGGAGGCGGGGCCGGCGCCACGCCCGCTGCCCCGGCGCGAGAACCCGGGGGAGCGGGAATTGGCCACCGGAGGAGACCGTGGGGGCGAGGTCAGCGCGGGCTTGGGGTTTGACGGAGGCGGCGGCACCGGGGGAAGAGGTTCTCCTCCGGAGTCCAAATTCCCGCCTGGAGAGGACGAGGGAGGGATGAGAACGGCAACATGTGGGGCCCGAGACTCCGGACCCCCAGCTTTTCTTGTCTCAGACCCAGGAATCCTGGGCCCCACCCCCTGCTGCCTGGGATCTGGAACTCCCAAACCCTGTCCAGCTCTTTCCTCATCAGGACAAAGGATTTCCAGGAATCCTCGGGCCCCTCCCCACCAGGAGCTAGGATTCCAGGCCTCAGGCTGCCTCGTCCCTAAAACCCTAAAACCCGGAGCCCGAGGTCCCCAGCCCCTCCCCACCTGTCATCACGCGGTGCCACTGCGAGGCCTCAGTGGCCAGAGCTTGAGAGAGGCTGAGAACTCGCTCCCGGTGACCTTCGGACATCGGAATATAAGGGGTGGTGTTCCTCGAGCTAGAAAAAAGATTGGGGGGAGACGTGCAGTTAGCAGGACAGTGATTGCCCCCACGTGTCCTTCTGGGAGTTGTAGTCCTTAGCCCGTGTCTCCAAGGACTTTAAACCTGGCCAGGCCGGCATCAAAAGCTCGTGTGCTCTATGGAATTTCCCCTCCAGTCACCGGTCAATGTCACCCCATTTCCAGATGGTGCGGCGGAGGTGATATCCACCCAGGATTGCAGTTTGAGGGACTGCTGTTCTCACTGGGGATCTAGGGCTTTCTGATGCCCCAGAAACTCTCGAAGGTTCTGCGATCATCCTGGTCGGGTGGTTCAGTGGGTTGGAGCGTCATCCCGCAGACCGACAGGTTGGCGGGTTCGATTCTAGGTCAGGGCACATACCCAGGCTACAGGCTCGATCCCCAGTCAGAGCGTGTACAGCAACCAATAGATGTTTCTCTCTCCCTCATTAATTTAAAAATTTAAAAAATAGTAATAGCCCTGGCTGGTTTGGCTCAGTGGATGGAGCGTCGGCCTGCGGACTGAAGGGTCCCAGGTTCGATTCCGGTCAAGGGGGCATGTACCTTGGTTGCGGGCACATCCCCAGCGGGGGATGTGCAGGGGGCAGCTGATGGATGTTTCTCTCATTGATGTTTCTAACTCTCTATCCCTCTCCCTTCCTCCCTGTGGAAAATCAATAAAACACATATTTTTAAAATAGTTCTAAAAGGCTGCCATCTGCACTTCAGAACTCAGGAGACATACATAACAATGCTACTCGCCGCCCCTGGGGAAATCGGTTCGCCCGCTACTCGTGGGCACCCCAGCTCCTTACCTGCTCCAGGACCCGGAGCTTCTGAGCCATTTCTGGGCTCCTGCGTGTCCCAGGCCAGGCTGCAAAGGAAGCGGGCATAGTCCTCCTCACCTGGAGCCCCCCTTTCTCATTGTGAGGGTGAAATGAAGGAGGCTCAGAGAGGGGATGAAATGGTCTCAAGACACGGGCAGTGATTAGCTTTACACGTCGAGAGCCTGCTTCGCCGTCGACTTCACGGAGACGCAGAGGCCCGCACCTTGCTTAGCGTGACAAAGCCAGAACAGGCCCTCCAGCTTCCCTCTTCACCTCATACCGACTGGCTGCACTGTCCGTCCCCCCAAAACTGGCTAGACAGAGACACACGTTTGGGTTCGTCGGACTGAGACGCCCCCTGATGGACAAAAGCAATCCTACCCATAAAATCACCCCACCTACGACTTGTCTAATTCCTCCCTCAAACAGTAAGATGGAACCATCCTGGCGAGCCGCTCTGATCAGGTCTGGAGCTCCTCACTGCAATAGAATGAATAAAATCGACCCCTTCCTTCCTTCCTTCCTTCCTTCCTTCCTTCCTTCCTTCCTTCCTTCCTTCCTCTCTCTCTCTCTCTCTCTCTCTCTCTCTTTCTTTCTTCTTTCTTTCTTTCTTTCTTTCTTTCTTTCTTTCTTTCTGTGAGCTGGGGATGTTGTACCTGCCCCACCTCCGTCCCCCACTGAGACGGGGCTGGATCGCTGCCTTGGGCACAGGTACAAGCTGGGTTGAACTGGGAAACCTGGTTCTGGGTAGGAAGGTAGGGAGCATCCCCATTTTCCAGAGAGGGAAAGTGAGGCTCACCCTCGGAGCAGAGGACCCCCGCCACCCCACCGCCCTCTCTGCTCCCCTCACCCTTTGTTCCACGTCGGGCTGGCATCGGGCTGGGGACAGGGTCCTCCCCAGAGTGAGGAGCCGCGGAGAAGCGGGGCGAGGGAGAGGCCGTCCGCACTCCTGGTTTCTACGGATCCTTTCCAGCTGCTCCTGAGCACTCATCCGGGGCCGGGCCTGGGGGGCCTGGGGGGCCAAGGGGGCCTGGGGGACGAGAAACGCCTCAGGACCCCAACCTGGGCTTCCGTTTCGTCTCTTCCCTGAACCTCTTAGCCTCCAGCTTTGCCCTTTCCAGTAAGTTCACCACCAGATCTCAGAGGGCTCTTTCTACACCCGGAGCTGAGGCTGTCCCTCCACTGCCCAGGCCCCCCCAGGATCCCCAAGCACAGCACTCTCGGGGCCCAGGCCTTTGAGGCCATGAGGCCTGGTCCGCACCCACCTCTGCCTCAGCGCACACACACACACACACACACACACACACACACTCACACTCACACAGTCAAACAAAAACCTCTGAATGGGCTTTGAAAACAACAGGAGGCATGGGATTGGTTAGCTCAGAGATCCGCTCAGGTCGGCCTCAGAGAGGACTGACGAGCTCTGTCCTGCCCTCAGAACCAGAGGGAAGACGCACACAGAGAGAATGCCACGTGCCAGCTGGAGCTGGGCGGCCACAAGCCGAGGAACCAGCTCGGAGCCGATCCTTCCCCAGCGCCCTCAGAGGGACCTCGGCCCTGCGGACACCTTGATGGTGAACTTCAGCCTTCAGGACGTAAAATGCAAGCAGACAGCGATAAAACGCCAAAGAAATTGTTCAGCGAGCCCTAGCTGGTTTGGCTCAGCGGATAGAGCGTCGGCCTGCGGACTGAGGGGTCCCAGGTTCGATTCCGGCCAAGGGCACATGCCTGGGTTGTGGGCTCGATCCCCAGTGGGGGATGTACTGGAGGCAGCCGAGCAATGATTCTCTCTCATCACTGATGTTTCGCTCTCTCTCTCTCCCTCTCCCTTCCTCTCTGAAATCAATAAAGAAATATATTTATTAAAAAAAGAAAAGAAATTGTTCAGCAAAAGGAAACCGGAGCTTGAAGGCTGGGGCGATTCCCAGCCTAGTCACGTTGCGAAAAGGAGAAAGCGTGTTCTGGACAGAAAGCCCAGGGTGTGGCCACACAGCCGTTTGCTGAGCGATCAGGCATGTGGCGGGCGGGTCCAGCACGTGATCACAGCAGAAAGAACGGAAGGGGATGGAGATGGGACTCAGAGAGGGGCTGGGATGTGCCAGCTGAGAGCATGTGATCCTGCAGGAAAGGGGGCAGGGTGGACACAGACATGCACCAGGGAGAGAGCCACAAGCCAAGGAGGGGACCTGGAGCGATCCCTCCCCAGCCAGAGAGCATGGCCCAGAGGGCACCCTGCTTCCGGGCTTCTAGCCTGCAGAACTGTGCTGTTTAAGGGAAAAAACACAAAAAACAAAACAAAAAAACAAAGGGAAGAGAACTCCGCGCTGCAGCTGCAACGAGAAAATTCTAAAATCTAGGAACAGCCTGGATCCATCTGTTGCTCACGGTGGGGCCAGTCCCTGTTTTGCTCCGATTTGGCCAATCCTGAGTCGCACGCCCACCTGCCGCACACAGTCCCCCCGCATATGGCCCTGTGCCGTCCATTTCTTCACAGCGGCCAGACCACCGGCCCCGGAGCCTGCCGGGCCCAAATCCAAACTTTGACACATTCACCTGTTTCAAATATAGCAGTCCAAACAGGCAGATATTTTTAGCCGGTTAAAGCCTGCCTGTTTTGAAGACTCCACGAAGCTGTACCCAGCATCTGCTAGCCAGAGGTAAGGCGAACCTGCAGCTATAAAAGACTCCAAGCGGCCCTGGCCAGTGTGGCTCAGTTGGTTGGGCGCCATCCCGTGCACCAAAAGGTTGCCAGTTCTATTCCTGGTCAGGGCACCTGCCCGGATTTCCTTGGGGCCTTGAGGCCTGGTAGGGGGAGTGCAGAAGGCAGCCGATCGATGTTGTGCTCTCACATCAATGTTTCTCTCTCTTCCTCGCTCTCTAATATATATATTTTCATTTTTAATTGAATTATATTTTTATTTTTTAATGTGTGTATATTTATTTTTAGGTAGAAAGGGAGAGAGAGATAGAAACATCAATGATGAGAATCATTGTTTGGCTGCCTCCTGCACGCATCCCACTGGGGATCGAGCCTACAACCTGGGCATGAACCATGACTGGGATTTGAACTGTGACCTCCTGGTTCATAGGTTGATGCTCAACCACTGAGCCATGCTAGCTGGGCTATATATACACTGAGTGCCCAGATTATTATGATCTCTGAACGCATAATAATCTGGCCACTCAGTGTATGTCCTATATAATAAAAGGCTAATATGCAAATTGTCCCCTCGACCAGGAGGTGGACCAGCAGGCAGGTCGGCCAACCACCCATGTTCCCTCCCCCTGGCCAGGCTGGCTGGACCCCACCCATGCACGAATTCATGCACCGGGCCTCTAATACACACACACACACACACTGAGTGGCCAGATTACTATGCATTCAGAGATCATAATAATAATCTGGCCAATCAATATACATTAGAAGAAAGAGAAAAAAATAAAGAGAGAGAAGAAAGGAAAGAAGGAAGGAAGGAAGGAAGGAAGGAAGGAAGGAAGGAAGGAAGGAAGGAAGGAAGGAAGGAAGGGAGGAAAGAAGGGAGGGAGGAAGGAAGAAAGAGGGAGAGAGAGAGAAAAAGGGGGAGAGAGAGAAAGAAAATATACCCCAAGCCGCTGCCGCCTAAGGCAGTGGTCGGCAAACCGCGGCTCGCGAGCCACATGCGGCTCCTTGGCCCCTTGAGTGTGGCTCTTCCACAAAATACCACGGCCTGGGTGAGTCTATTTTGAAGAAGTGGCATTAGAACACTCAAGGGGCCAAAGAGCCGCATGTGGCTCGCAAGCCGCGGTTTGCCGACCACTGGCCTAAGGAGTCTCCCAGAGACGCCCGCTGTGCGCTGAGTGCTGTCTCCCTGCCCCTGAACCCCCTTCTCAGACCTCCCCGCCCCCTCCCCTTGGGCACGGGCTCCCACAATAACCTCGGGGTCTCAGGTCCTGGCTTCTCCCAGGACAAACCTGTCCAAACGTGGTCAACAAAGCTCGTGCGTGCTACTGCCACCTGGTGGCCATCTCTGAAATGCCTACCCAGCCTGGGCAGGCGCGGAACTGCGCGGCTGGGCGGGGAAGAAGGAATTCCCGAAGCAGCCCCAACGATCCACGTCCATTCCACACACCACGCCCTTCCTAGGAAAGACGACTGCTTTGTATCCTCGACAACGAGGAAGCACCAGACGTGCTCTCCAATCTGCTGGATCGGGTCATCACCCCAACCGCGCCAATCAGTGCCCGCCCCGCGTTTCTGAAAAGCAGCCAATCAGCAACAGGCACAAAGCCTCCCCAGCTTAAGGGCGACCAGTCCCTAAACTCTCCAGGTCTGCCTTGCTTAAGCGAAGTAATGCATTCAGCATTGTTTCTGCATCACCATCACCTCCGTGCTGTTCCCTCTGTTGGACTTCCCTCCATGGCCAAGCCTTTTCTCATTCACCCGGACTCAGTTTACCTATCCTTTAAAAGGCTTCCTAGCCCTCGCTGGCTTGGCTCAGTGGATAGAGCGTCAGCCTGCGGAATGAAAGGTCCTAAGTTCAATTCAGGTCAAGGGCGCAGGCCTAGGTTGTGGGCTCGGTCCCCAGTAGGGGGCTCTCTCATCATCGATGTTTCTATCTCTTTCTCCCTCTCCCTTCCTCTCTGAAATCAATAAAAAATATATTTTTTTAAAAGAAGGCTTCCTGCCCTAACCGGTTTGGCTCAGTGGATAGAGCGTCGGCCTGCGGACTCAAGGGTCCCAGGTTCGATTCCGGTCAAGGGCATGTACCTCGGTTGCGGGCACATCCCCAGTGGGGGGTGTGCAGGAGGCAGCTGATCGATGTTTCTCTCTCATCGATGTTTCTAACTCCCTCTCCCTCTCCCTTCCTCTCTGTAAAAAAATCAATAAAATATATATTTTTTAAAAAAGGCTTCCTAATGCTGCCAGTCCCCCTATGAAATGGCTTGTTGCTGTCAGACTTGTATGAAGATCGCATTCGTGCCTCCCCTCCATCAGCCTGGAGCATCAGGTCTGATTCGTGGCTGGCCCCCAGCACTTTCCACAGGGCCGGCGCTGGAGGGCCTCCGGGAGGAGAGAGATGGCAAATAAGGGAGTTGGGGTTTTTTCCTGCAGTGGCCACACCTCAGAGCTTAGGGGGGAAAGGACAGGCGGCAGCTCCCTGGCCTTCGTGACACCCTGTTTGGATCGGTCATCTGCCGATGTCTTAGTGGGCGTCAGAATTGTCCTGCCAAGCCCGGCCAGCGTGGCTCAGTAGTTGAGCATCAACCTATGAATCAGGAGGTCATGGTTCAATTCCTGGTCAGGGCACATGCCCAGGTTGTGTGCTCAACCCCCAGTAGGGGGCGTGGATGAGGCAGCCCATCAATGATTCTTATTAACTAGAGGCCCAGTGCACAAAAATTCATGCAGGGGAGGGGTCCCTCAGCCCAGCCTGTGCCCTCTGGCAGCCCGGGAACCCTCGGGGGATGTCCAACTAACAGCTTAGGCCCTCTTCCCGAGGGGATAAGCCTAAGCTGTTTGTCGGACATCCTTAGCACTGCTGGGAGGTGGGAGAGGCTCCTGCCACCGCCACTGAGCTGGCTGAGTGGCGCTCCCCCTGTGGAAGCACCCTGACCACCAGGGGGCAGCTCCTGCGTTGAGCATCTGCCCCCTGGTGGTCAGTGCGTGTCTTAGAGACCAGTTGTCCCCCCACTCCCTTAGGGTCAATTTGCATATTACCCTTTTATTACAGGCAGTCCTCCAGTTACATCAGAGATCCGTTCCTACGCGCACGACATACGTGCCGTAAGTCAGAACCCACCTACATAAGCACCTACGTCACTCACGTGGAGCACATACACAGCAGTGATGAAGTGAAACAGTAAAACAATTTAAAAGAAAGATAACAATCCCTGACCTTTACTTGTGGTAAATAAATAATAAAAAACATAAAGCACATATGTACATACGTCGAAATGACGGAACTTTTTTTTAATTAATACTGTAAATGGGAGATGGCGACGTAACCACGAATCAATGTAAGTCAGGTCTGAGGTAACCCAAGGACTGCCTGTATATAGGATGTTTCTCTCTCTCCCACTCCCTTCCTTTCTCTGAAATCAATAAAAATATTTTAAAAAAGAAATAAAAAGTGCCTAATATTTCTATTTTATTCTACTCTGACTTGTTCATTTAGTAGATTATTGCTATTTTTAAAAACTTGACATTTATAGCTTTTATTCCATTTAATATGAATATTGTTATTTATAGCTTTTTTATTTATAGATGTTATTTATAGCTTTTATCCCATTTAATATGAATATTCATACATTTTATTGAAGAAATGTTAATGTGTTTGGTTAAGGATGCTGCGCCAGACATCGTTGGAGATTTTATATAATACACAGTCTATGTACCATATTACCGGTCTAGAATATGCAAAATTTTGCACTTTTTCCCCAATTTTTTTTTAGAGAGAGAGAAAGGAGGGAGGGGAGAGAGAGAGAGAGAGACATCAATTGGTTGCCTCTCAAACATGCCCAGACCAGAACCGGGGATCGAACCTGCAACCTTTGTATGTGCCCTTGACCGGGAATCAAACCCGAAACCCTTCGGTGTGTGGGCGAGCACTCTAACCATAGAGCCACACCAGCCAGGACTACACTAAATTGGTTGTTTATGATCTGCCTCTGACATCCACTAGAACACCAGATTCATAAGGGAAAAAAATTTTTTTCTCATTTTGTTCACATCTGCGACTTCAGTGCCTAAACACCTCTGTGCATTAGCACTTCCTTTAATGATGGAAGTGTTTTATCTGCTCCTGAGCAATGGCAGTGTGCTGAGAGTGAGTGAATTTTTAATTTTATTTCATTTAAATTTAAACAGCCACATGTGGCTACTGGCTTACCTTATCGGACAGAGACGAGGATATTGAATCAATATTTATTGAGTCAATGAATAGATAAATGAATGAATATGCCTCGAAGGTCGAAAATGAATGAATGAATGAATGAATGAATGAATGAATGAATGAATGAGTAAGTGAATGAAGTACTTACTATATCCAGGCACTATTTCCAACCCTTTCTGGGCATTCATCTAGTTTGAATCCTCACAACAGCTCTAGGTGGTAGGCACTCATTTTGCAGATGAGAAAATGGAGGCAGAGAGAGGTTTAGTAACTGGCCCAAAGTCACACAGCTTAGAGGTGGCAGGGACAAAATTTAATCCCAATGTTCTTAAATCACGTTCTCTCTGGTCTGGGCTGTGGCCTTAGAGCCCCCTCTCCCAGCCTTTCCCCCAAGAGTGGGTGATCCGTGCTGCTCAGACGGAAGGGTTACGAGAAGGGCCCGAGGGGGCCACATAGACCGCCTACCTTGGTGCCTGGCTGCGGGGAGGGAGGGCAGCGACCCTCGGGGCTCGAAGCCTGGGAGATCCTGGGAGATCCGACACCTGGAAGGGCAGGATGGGACGTGGTGAGGGCAGGAGGTGCCATGCCTGTCCCGCCGGGCCCGGATGCTCACCTGAGCGAGGGCTGGCAGGGCCTCTGTGCCCCCCGGGGGGCCGCCCCCAGTCGGCCTCTGGGGACCGGGGTGAGCTCAGTTCCAAGGATTCAGGCAGACTCTGGAGGGGTTGGGGAAGAGGAATCATGATTATCATCATCGTTATTATTACCACTTACTAAGCACCTAGCAACTGGGACGCAGCACCATAGGATTAAGGTCGAAAACCAGCAGCCAGATGACCAACCTCAGCTCTGCCGTTCATTAGCTGTGTGGTTTTGGGCAAGTTACCTGACCCCTCTGGGCCACATTTCAACTTCTTATATGAGGATTGAAACCTCATGTAAGGCCCTTAGAACAGTGCCTGGCACAGGGCAGGGCATTGTAAGTGTGTGTGGGGGGGTGTTATGATGATTATGCATCTGGCATGGTGCTAAGCACTTTTCCTGTTTTATTAGTTCCCCTCAGTAAATCTATGAGACACCTATTCTTATTCTACTGAAGCTCAGAGAAGGCGGTCAATGACTGAGGTCACCAAGAAAGCAGAGCCCTGGCCGGTTTGGCTCAGTGAATAGAGCATCAGCCTGCAGACTGAAGGGTTCTGGGTTCGATTCCAGTCAAGGGCACAGGCCCGGGTTGCGGGCTTGATCCTCAGTGGGGGGCGTACAGGAGGCAACCGATCAGTGATTCTCTCATCGTTGATCTTTCTATCTCTTTCTCCCTCTCCCTTCCTCTCTGAAATCGGTAGAAATATATTTTTAAAAAGAATACCAAATTATGAATAAAATAAAAAAATAAGAAAGCAGAGCTGGGATCTGAACCTAGGGCTCCTCCATACATGCTCTGAAGGTCACGGCAAGCAGCGGCTCTAACCCAGATGTGACAATAGTGGCTCCTGCTCCCTGAGGGCCGACTCTGTGTCAGGCACTTCCCAGTCATCCTTTCTCCTTCTTCTTCTTTTTAAATAATATAAATAAATATATTTTATTGTTTACAGAGAGGAAGGAAGAGGGATAGAGAGTTAGAAACATAGATGAGAGAGAAACATTGATCAGCTGCCTCCTGCACACTCCCTACTCGGTATGTGCCCGCAACCAAGGTACATCCATCAGCTGCCTCCTGCACACACCCTACTGGGGATGTACCTGCAACCAAGGTATATGCCCTTGACCAGAATCGAACCTAGGACCCTTGAGTCCGAAGGCCGATGCTCTATCCACTGAGCCAAACTGGTTAGGGCTCCTTTCTCCTTCTTACAGAGCTCTTCAGGGTGGGGGTTATGATCAGAAGTGTCTGGTAAATCTGCCCTAACTGGTTTGGCTCAGTGGATACAGCATTGGCCTGCGGACTGAAAGGTCCCAGGTTCGATTCCGGTCAAGGGCATGTACCTTGGTTGCAGGTACATCCCCAGTAGGGGGTGTGCAGGAGGCAGCTGATTGATGTTTCTAACTCTCTATCCCTCTACCTTCCTCTCTGTAAAAAAAATCAATAAAATATATATTAAAAAAAGAAGAAGTGTCTGGTAAGTGTTTAAGCAATGCCTCTCTGGGAGAAAACAGCCCTGGTTTGTATGTTTGCCAGTTACCGTGGTGTAAATATTCCCACTATGGTCCATTTCAACAGGACATCATTGAATGTGGAGTTGGGAAGTGATGCCCGCAGTTGGCCCTTGTGGGGTGGGGATGAGCTGGGTCCAGCACCCCGCTGGCTTATGCTCACATGTAACAAGGAAACTAAGGCTTCCACGGCTTAGGATACTTGTCTGAGGTTGGTTAGTCGGGCAAAGGAGAGGGAAAGAGGTGAGTGGGTGATGAGTTTGGCCAGGGGCAGATGGGACAGGAAGCTGGGAATGGGAAGAGAGGTGTGTAAACCTCACCTCTCTCTCTGAAGACTCCTCGCCTTGGAGTGCAGGAGATGGAGAATCAGGCTCAGTGCTTTGGGGTGGTTTCTGGGGCCCCCCCAGACCTGCCAGGGTGTCTTCCATCATCCACAGCTGCTGCTGAGCAGACGTTCTGTCCTGGGGGGGAGGAAAGGAATGTGGTTCTCAACGGTGGGAAAATGCAAGAGGGTTAAAGCTGATAGGCCACAGGCAGGATCTGAAACCAGCTGGGCTGTATTTATGGATTCATACATGGACTATGGCCCGAGCTGGTTTTGCTCAGTGGATAGAGCATTGGCCTGTGGACTGAAGGGTCCTGGGTTCAATTCTGGTCAAGGGCACATGCCTAGGTTGGGGGCTATATTCCCAGTAGAGGGCATGTAGGAGGCAATAAATGATTCTCTTTCATCATTGATGTTTTTCTCTCTCTCCCTCTCCCTTCCTCTCTGAAATCAATAAAATATATATGAAAGAATTATATATATAAAATAAATAAATGCACTATGTGCACATATCACGGCTGTATTTGTGGCTATCCATTTCCATATGGACATCCCGTCACCTCACCACCATTTATCACAAACTGTCTTTTTTACACTGCTCTGCAGTGTTACCTCTGTCATAAATAGGGGGCCATATACATGTACGTGAGTCTGCTTCTGAATGCCCTATTCAATTTCTTTGGTCTGTTTGTCTAACCTTGTGTCAGCATTACCCTGTGTTATTAACAGTAGCTTTCCAAACACAAAAGGCATTTGTACTTCCAAATGCAACTTAGGGTCAGTTTGTCCATCTCCATACAAAAACCTTCTGGATTTGCATTGGGGTTGCTGATCCCCATTGGGGAAATTCACGTGGGGAGACTACATCTTTGCATTAGTGTAACATTCCTATCCATGAACTTGGTATGTCTCCCCACTTATATAGGTCTTTATCTTCTCTCAATGATGTCCTGTGGCTTTTAAAGTAGGTGTCTTGCAAATCTTTCGTGTGATTTCTTCCTAGATATTTAATTGGCTTATATTAATCATAAAAACTGCTGTTTAGCCCTAGCCGGTTTGGCTCAGTGGATAGAGCGTAGGCCTGCAGACTGAAGGACCCCAGGTTCGATTCTTCTTTTTTTTTTAAGTTTTCAATAGGCAAGTTCCATGCCCTAGAGTCTTGCTTGTTTTTGTTTTTGTTTTTTAACATATTTTATTGATTTTTTACAGAGAGGGAGGGAGAGAGATAGTTAGAAACACCGATCACCTGCCTCCTGCACACCCTGTACTGGGGATGTGCCCGCAACCAAGGTACATGCCCTTGACCAGAATCAAACCTGAGACCCTTCAGTCCACAGGCCGACGCTCTATCCATTGAGCCAAACCAGTTAGGGCCCAGGTTCGATTCTAGTCAAGGGCACAGGCCCAGGTTGCGAGCTCGATCCCCAGTAGGGGGCGTGCAGGAGGCAGCCGATCAATGATTTTCTCTCATTGGTGTTTCTACCTCTCTCTCCCTTTCCCTTCCTCTCAGAAATCAATAAAAATATATTTTTAGCCGAAACCGGTTTGGCTCAGTGGATAGAGCGTCGGCCTGCGGACTGGAGGGTCCCAGGTTCGATTCCGGTCAAGGGCATGTACATTGGTTGCGGGCACATCACCCAGTGGGGGGTGTGCAGGAGGCAGCTGGTCGATGTCTCTCTCTCATCGATGTTTCTAGTTCTCTATCCCTCTCCCTTCCTCTCTGTGAAAAATCAATAAAATATATTTTTAAAATATATATATATATTTTTTTAAAAAACAAACTGCTGTTTATTTACTTTCTAATTGTTTGGCACTGGCAAACATGAGGACAATTGATATTAACCTTGCATTCGGTGACCTTGCTAAATATGCTTATTCGAATAGTGTCTCTGGAAATTATTTTGTGTTTTTTGTTTGTTTGTTTTTTGTTTTCAGAATGCATTTATTTATTTATTTATTTGTTTATCCTCACCCAAGGATATTTTTCCATTGATTTTTAGAGACGGTGGAGGAGAGAGGGAAGGACAGAAATATCGATGTGAGAGAAACACATCCATTGGTTGCCTCCTGAACGCACCCTGACCAGGGCACAGCCGGGGAGAAACCTGCAACTGAGGCACGTGCCCTTGACCAGAATCGAACCTGGGACCCTTCAGCCTGCAGGCCGGTGCTTTATCCACTGAGCCAAACTGGCCAGAGATGGACATGATTTGGATATTCTACATATATACACAATCATGTCATCTGCAAATAAAAATAGCTTTACTTCTTCCTTTCTTGTCCTGATACCTAACTGCTTACTTCTCGTACTTGGTCTGTCTAAAACCTCTGGTACAATGTTGACTAGACCTGGTGATAGCAGACACCCTTGTCTTATTCCAGATATAAGGAGGAAAGTTTTCCATATGTCACTGACCACTGCAATGTTTGCTGTAGATTGGTGATAAATACCTTTTATCAGATTAAGGAACTTCCCTTCTATTTCTGCTTTGCTGAGAGCTTTTATCATGAATGGATTTCAAGTGTTAAAACTAACCTTGCATTCCCATAGCAAAGCCAATTTGGTTGTGATGTATTTCTTACACTCTTCCTATATTGCTGGTGGTAAGTAATATTTAACACCACTAGGGGGGGTTAGTGTTAAATGGTGGATGTTAAGTACGCATGTAATACTAGAAGTCAATGATTTTAACTAAAGATATATGATTTGGGCCCCAGCCGGCGTGGCTCAGTGGTTGAGCATCGACCTATGAACCAGGAGGTCACGGTTTGATTCCAGGTCTGGGCATATGCCCGCCATATTGATCCCCGATGTGGGGCTTGCAGGAGGCAGCTGATAAATGATTCTCTCTCATCATTGATGTTTCTATCTCTCTTTCCCTCTCCTTTCCTCTCTGAAATCAATTTTTAAAAAATTTAAATTAAAAAGATACATGATTTTGGCCCTGGCCAATGTGGCTCAGTTGGTGGGAACATTGTCCCATGCACTGAAGGGTCACAGGTTCAATTCCTAGTCAAGGCACATGCCTGGGTGACCAATTCAATCCCCTGGCAACCAAATGATGTTTCTCTCTCAAATTGATGTTTCTCTCTCTCTCTCTCTCCACTCCCTCCCCCTCTCTCTAAAAATCAATAAAAAGGTATCGTCAGGTGAGTATTTAAAAAGATAAATGATTTTGAAACTCGATTGCTGGGCCTGGAATGAAGAGGTGGCTCTGAGGCTAAGCAACAGGGCTTATCCTTCAGAAGTGGGCCTCGAACTAAGGGGTTGGATTTAGGACTGGAAATTCAGAGGATGCATTTAACAGCAAAAGTCAGGATGAACTTGCAGGATGGGGACAGGTTGGCCAGTGGAGTTTTGACGCAGAGAGTAGGGCTTCAAAATAAGAGGAGAGATTTAAAACCAGAGGGAGAGTAGTTCTGAACCCGAAGGTAGGTCTTTTTCTAAAAAGAAATGTATTTTATTGATTTTTTACAGAGAGGAAGGGAGAAGGATAGAGAGTTGGAAACATCGATCAGCTGCCTCCTGCATACCCCCCACTGGGGATGTGCCTGAAACCAAGGTACATGCCCTTGACCGGGATCGAACCTGGGACCCTTCAGTCTGCAGGCCGACGCTCTATCCACTGAGCCACACCGGTTAGGGACTGAAGGTAGGTCTTAAAGTGAAGAGCTTGGTGTTAACTATAATAAGGGATTTAAAAGGAAAGGAAATAGCCCTGGCTGGTGTGGCTCAGCTGGTTGGAGCATCATCCTCTACACCTAACGGCAGTGGGTTCGATTTCCGGTCAGGGCACATACCTAGGTTGGGGGTTCGATTCCTGGTTGGGGCACGTAAGAGAGGTAACTGATCAATGTTTCTCTCACACATTGATGTTTCTCTCTCCTCTCTCTAAAATCAATAGATATATCCTCGGGTGAGGATTGAAAAAAAAAAAAAAGAAGAAAAGGAAGGAAATAAGGGAAGGGGAGGAGCTTGTGAGAAGTACTTCAAATCTGTGGGAGGGGCTTAAATGCCAAAGGGTTTCCAGGTGGACCTGGAGTGGAGGGCGGGGCTTGGGGGCTTGGGACAGGGATGTACCTGGGGGGACCCAAGGTGCAGCAGGTACTCCAGGGTCTCTCTCAAGGTGCCCAGCTCCTGCTCCAGGCCGCTGTACGTGTCCCAAACCCGCTCTCGCTCCTCCGGTCCCAGAAAGGGGAGACACAGGGTTAGCATGCCCGCCCACCAGATCTTTCCTACTCCCAGTTTTCCCAGAGGAGGAGGAAGAAGGCAAGCCTGGTCCCTGCTCCCTGGTGTCCTGAGGGAGTACGTGGACTACAATTCCCAAAGGCCTTTGTGCTCCAACTACCGGGAACCCCAGAGTCTAAGGAACCTGGCATTCCAAAGAGCTGCTAGTGTAGAGAAATCACAGCTTTCTCTGAGCCCTCCCCTCTGAGCTGCCCTGGGGCACATCTGGTGAGTTCTCGGGCTAGTCAAGACCACACCCCTCTGCACTCCTGGACAGCAGAAGCCTCCTCACCAATGCCAATAATAACAATTACAGCAGCTAGTATTTATTAGGCACTTAATTAGGCACTGTTCTTGGCACTCACTTAATTCTGTGCTATGGGTACTATTAATGTTTCCATTTTACAGATAATAATATTCATAGCTAACACTTAAATACTGCGTATCAGATGCCAGGTACCTACGTGTTAACTATTCATTCATTCATTTGCTAGTCCATATATGTATGAAATCTTCACAATGACCCTATGACATAAATACTGTATTTTCCATCTCGAGTTTACAGAGGATGCATCTTATGGGATCTAAGGCCCAGAGGGGTTAAGTAACTTTTCTAAGCTCACACAGCTACCGTGAGTGGGAGCTGAGATTCAAAGCCAGGAATCCATATCAAACCACCCTCTTAAACCACTACATTAAGTTCTGGCTGCTCACCCGCTGGGACAGACAAGAGCGCGGGATTAAAATGTGTGGAGGGGCCAATTCCCAAGAACTAGGTCCCCTTCGGGAACAACCTGTTGAGTCCTGGGCCCCCCCCCCCCCCCCGGGAGGGTATGTCCCTTCCCAGATGCTCACCTGAGTCAAGTGACAAAGAGTGGCCCTCACACTGACCAGTCTGTCCTGCAGGAGGCGCTGGCGCCCCCAGGCCCTCGGGGGAGCCGCAGCCTCCCTGGCTGCTTGGCCCAGCTGCTGCCTGGTCAACTCCAGGGCTGCTTCTAGCTGCTCCTGCACCGAGAGGGGAAAAGATGACCTTCGCCCGGCCAGTGTGGCTCAGTGGTTGAGCATCAACCCATGAACCAGGAGGTCACAGTTCAATTCCTGGTCAAGGGTACATGCCCAGGTTGTGGGCTCCATCCCCAGTAGGGGGCGTGCAGGAGGCAGCCGATCAATGATTCTCTTTCATCATTGGCATTTCTATCTCTCCCTCTCCTTCCCTCTCTCTAAATTCAATAAAAAATATATATATAAAGATTAACCTTCTGAAGTCACACCCAGCCCCAGGGAGAGAGAAAAAGTGTCCTCCCTCATCCTCGTCAGGCTGAGGATCGGGGCGGGCTAAGGGCGGGGGAGGGGCTGGGTGTCTCTTCCCATCCCAGAGCCCCACCTTCTCCTCCTGTCTCTGGTCTATCTCCTCCTGCAGCCTCTTCAGGAGCCGGTCCTGCCCACACAGCTTGGTCAACAGAGTCTGAAAAAGGAGAACCGGACCAGATCTGGCTCTTACCCCTGCCCCCCCCCTCCCCGCGCACACACACACCTAGAATATTCTCTCCCCAACTCTGGGACTCAGCAGGGGTTGGATCCGGGAGAACTTACATCTGTCTCCAGGCTTTGGTGGAAGGATGAGTCCAGGGGAGGGCCCGGCTGAGGAAAAGGAGAAAAGCCGGGGTCACCGGGGCAGTCAGGGCTCAGTGCTGAGCCTCCCTCCGTTTGTACTGACAGACACCCCCCTCCTTCATGTGCTCTGTTAACAAATAGCTCTAACTAATCTTATAACTCATGGGGAAATTCAGACATTTCCTTTACTGCGGAGAATAAGCCAGGGATGCCCACTACCACTGTTACCGTTTAACACCGTATTAGGGATCCTAGCCGATGCTGTAAGACAAAGAAAACAGCCCAGCCAGGGTGGCTCAGTGGTTGAGCATCAACCTATGAACCAGGAGGTCATGATTCAATTCCCGGTCAGGGCACATGCCCAGGTTGCAGGCTTGATCCCCAGTGTGGGGCGTGCAGGAGGCAGCCGATCAATGATTTTCTCTTATCTTTGAGGTGTCTACCTCTCTCTCCCTCTCCCTTCCTCTCTGAAATGTATATATGTATACATATATATAGCTTTCTTATATAATCTATATATATAAAAGCCTAAGCAACCAGAACGAATGGGATGACCGGAAGGACTGGTCTCTATGACACACACTGACCACCAGGCAGCAGATGCTCAATGCAGGAGCTGCCCTCTGGTGGTCAGTGTGCTTCCACAGCCAACCTCCCCCCACCTGCCAACCTCCCACGGTTCCTCCCCGCAGCCTGCAGACTCCCATTGCCCAATCGGGGCTGGGCCCTGGGCTGGGACAGGGAGTCAGGGTGGGTGGTGGTGGACGTGGCCGTTTTCCCAGGGCCCGGTGGTCAACCTCCTGTGCCCCATCCCTCCCCCGGCCAGCAGGTTAGCTTGCTGCTGGGGTCCGGCTGATCCGGACTGGGCAAGTCGAGTCAGACAGGCCCTGGAGCCCTCCCACGTGCACCAGTGGGGTCCCCTCAGCCTGGCCTGTGGGGATCAGACCGAAACCGGCTCTCCTACATCCCCCGAGGGGTCCCAGGCTGCGAGAGGGCGCAGGCTCGTCCTGCACCAGGCCTATATATAGCTGCCAGTTTGATTCTTGGTCAGGGCACATGCCCAGGTTGCTGGTTCGATTCCCGGTGAGGGGCGTGCAGGAGGCAGCCAATCAATGATTCTCTCTCATCATGGATGCTTTTTTTCTCTTTCTCTCTCCTTTCCTTTCTCTCTAAAAATCAATTTTAAAATCTTAAAAAAAGAAAAGAAGAGGAAGGGGAGAATAAAACCATAATTTACAGGTGATATGCTCATCTACCCAGAAAAGCCAACCAACAGAATCAAAGATTAGAACAAATAGAATTCAGCAAGGATGTCACAGGCAAGGTGAAGCTATAAACATTAATAGCATATCTCTAGCCCTGGCCAGGTAGTTCAATTGGTTAGAGCATCATCCCAAGGTTGGGGGCTTGATCCCCGGTCAGGACACATACAAGAATCAACCAATGAATGGAATGAGTGAGTAGAACAACAAATTGATCTCTCTCAAAAACAAAACAAAACACCAATCAACAAATTTTTTAAAATAGCATATCTCTACACCATCAATAACTAGAAAACATAATTTAAAAGATGATGCCAGCCCTAACCAGTTTGGCTCAGTGGATAGAGCGTTGGCCTGTGGACTAAAGGGTCCCAGGTTCGATTCCGGTCAAGGGCATGTACCTTGGTTGCGGGCACATCCCCAGTAGGGGGTGTGCAGGAGGCAGCTGATCACTATTTCTCTCTCATTGATGTTTCTAACTCTCTATCCCTCTCCCTTCCTCTCTGTAAAAAATCAATTAAAAATATATTTTAAAAAAAGATGATGCCATTCAAATAGCTATAAAAACTGTCAGGTATTTAGGAGTTATCTTAACTAAGAACACATAAGATCTCTATGGAAAAACTTTAAAACTCAAGTAAAAGATCTAGAAGATGATATGACAGAATGGAGAGAGAATCTATATATATGCTGGCCAGTTTGCAGCAGCCTGAGGAACGTAATTGAAGTCCCTGCCTAAGACCTTGAAACATCCGACCTGGTCTAGGCACTAGTCCAGATGAGGTCAGCTTAGCCAGGAAAACAGGGGCGGGGGGGCTCTGGCAGTTCCGAGGTGCCCCGGGATATTTACCAATAAAACCATGGAAGCCCGAGTCCCAGGAGATCTTGGGGGAAGCTGGATATAAGTGGAGGAGCCAGAGGGGGCCTGGGAGGAATATTGAAAAAGAGATGTTTAGAAATTGGTGTGTCTTAGCAACATATATTGAAGTGGGTGTGCCCAGCCCTAGCTGGTGTGGTTCAGTGGATAGAGCGCCGGCCTGCAGACTGAAGGGTCCCAGGTTCGATTCCGGTCAAGGGCACATGCCCGGGTTGCAGGCTCCATCCCCAGTAGGGGGTGTGCAGGAGGCAGCTGATCAATGATTCTCTCTCATCATTGATGTTTCTATCTCCCTCTCCCTCTCCCTTCCTCTCTGAAATCAATAAATATATATATTTTTAAGTGGCTGTGCCCAGAACTGAAGTGCCATAGGAGGCTCTTTGAGGTTCAAAACTGGGCCCCCAAACTGCCTCAACTACCAGCCCTCCGGCCGGCCCCTGTGTCACTGTAGGGACAGGCAGGATGGTAATAAAGAGACCAGCCTGGCCAAACAGCCCGGGGCGGATGGGAGTTGCCATCTGCCCTCACTCTCACTCTGTGGTTAGCTGCGGATATTCTGGGCTACCGTCCCATCATGCTCAGAGAAAATAGCAGGCGACCAACTTGGAAAGAGGAACTGGAGACACGAGGCAGCTGCAACCCACACCCCTTCCCAGGTCCTTGTCTTGGCGGAGAGCACGCTGGACTACAATCCCCAAAATGCTGAAGGTGTCCCGGCCCGAGACCTGCCTGGAACTACAGCCCCAACCCCTCTCTCCTCACCTGTGTCCTGGCCTCCGGATTCCAGTGCTGGGGACTCCTGGGGGGCCTCCCTCCCCCAGCCTCGGAGGAGGGTCCTCGGCGGGGAGTGGGAGGCCGGGACAGGGCCTGGCGCTGGGGGCCCCATTCCGAGGGAGGGCGCACGTCGATGCGACTCAGAGGGGTGTGGGGTCTGGCGGGGAGCGCGGTGTCAGCTGAGGAGGGAGGGAGCCTGCGTGCAGGGGCAGACCGGGGCCGGGGGAGGCTCAGCGGGGAGGGCGGGCGAGAGAGGGGTGTGAACAGGCTGTGGGGAGGAGAGAATCGGGGAGCTGGCTCAACTGGAGCCCCTCGCCCCACCCCCCACCAAGTCAGCCTCAAAGACGTGTCTCCCTTTGCTGTGTCTCACTGTCCCTCCAAGAGCAGAGCCCTCCTCTTGGCCAGATCCTGAATAAGTTCTCCCTTTTTGGCATCTCCTCAAGGCTTTTCCCCCACAGGCTCTCAGCCCACAAGAACCCCAGCAAGTCAGAGTCCAGAATGAAAGCGCTAAGCCACGCCCCCAACCAGCCGCAGTCCCCGCCCTTCTCCTAGGCCACGCCCCCAACCCAGCTTTTCCCCCCTGAAGCTCAATAGAACTTTCTCCTCCCAGACTCCCCCCGTCCCACTCACTCGGGGCTCCTCGTCCTCCGAATCCCGGGTCCAGATTGGAGGTCGGCTGTGGAAGTGGGAGTGAGCGGCCCGGGGCGGCCACGCTCTCTGGAAAGCCGGGCCACTGGCGGCGATTCTAAGCTGGGCCCCTCGTCCCCCTTGGTCACCTCCGGAGGACCGCCGGGGCCGCCGGGGCCCTCCCCAGGCCGGGGACGTGCGGGGGACCTGGGCCGCCCACTAGCGAGTAAGCACAGAAAAAGACAACACTCCTTTGCACCTCATAACAGCCCTGATTCTCAATGCACAAAGGCACAGGGACCTACGCAGAAAGAAAAGGGGGAGGTAGTGCCCTATAAATCGTTGTCTCCATTTTGCAGATGGGGAAACTAAGGCCCAAGTGTGCAAGACTTGTAGAGGGCCACAAAGTCCATTCAAGCCCCTGAGCCCAATGCCCCAGCCTATGAATCTCCAGCCTGAAGACTCGGCCAGATCCGGAGAGAGACAGTCTGAAGCCTTTAAAAAAAAACAAAAAAAAAAAAACTGAGCCCTGACCGGTTTGGTTCAGTGGATAGAGCGTCAGCCTGCGGACTGAAAGGTCCAAGGTTCGATTCCGGTCAAGGGCATGTACCTTGGTTGCGGGCACATCTCCAGTAGGGGCTGTGCAAGAGGCAGCTGATTGATGTTTCTAACTCTCTATCCTCTCCCTTCCTCTCTGTAAAAAGTCAATAAGATATATATATTTTTAAAATCTGACATTGCCGAGAAAGACAAGTATCACATGATCTCACTCACGTGGAATCTAATTGACAAAATAAACTGATGAACGGATTGGATCCAGAGCCATGGAAGCATGGAACAGAGTGCGGAATCTCAGAGGGAAGGCGGGGGAGGGAGGGTGGGTGGGAGGTGATCAACCAAAGACCTTGTAAGCATATATGCATGACCCATGGACACAGACAGTAGGGTGATGAAGGCCAGGGGCGGGGTGGGGGCAGGGGCGGGGCAGACTGGACGGGGTTAATGAGGGGAAAAGGAGACGTGTAATACTTTCAACAATAAAGATTTAAAAATAAACAAATAAATAAAAAAATCTGACATTGTGGCCCGGCCGGGGTGGCTCAGTGGTTGAGCATTGACCTATGACGCGGGAGGTTGAGGTTCAATTCTGGTCAAGGCACATGCCCGGGTTGTGGGATCAATCCCCAGTAGAGGGCGTGCAGGAGGCAGCTGATCAATGACTCTCTCTCATCATTGATGTTTCTATCTCCTCTCCCTTTCCCTTCCTCTCTCTGAAATCAATATATTTTGATCAAAATATTGTGTGTTATTTAAAAAAAAAACCTGACATGTGTAGGGGGCAACCTCTGGGTGCAGACTTCTGAGGGAGCCAATCAGAGAGTGTGGAATATTGATAAGGGGGCCTGGACAAAGTGGTGGGCGGAGCTTAGAGAAAAAGGCTGCATTTCTTCCAACGCTGGGGCCTGAAGGGCGGAGTCTCTTTAGCTAGAAGACAGTGATGGGAGCGTTGAGGGCCTCAAGGGGAGGAGCTGGGGATGAGTAGACCACCCAGGTTGGAGCAGCAGGGTCAGGTGCGTGGCCTGTAACTCACCAGTCATCTCCCTCCGCGCGGGAGGCCCTGCCCAGCGCGCGCACCCATCCCCGCAGGTCCTCCAGCGTGTCCGCCGCCAGCACGTAGGTCCTCATGCCCGGATGCTCCGCCTGCGGGAAGACAAAGCTGGCGACCCGGACGCCCGGGCCCTCCAAAAAGGAGGGTGGCATCCATCCTAGCCAAGATCTTTGATCTACAATGAAGGGTGCCCCGATGCCTCCCGCATCGCCTAGTGCTTAGTGCATAGGGGGATGGGGGGACTCACGGTGAAGGTGAAGCGCCGCCCGCGGGGGGCTCCTGGCCCATCTGGCCGGACGCTGTAGCTGGGGAGCAGAACGCTGCCCAGGACGCTCTCCTCGCGGCTGTCTGCAAAAAGAGGGTCCGAGGTCAAGGGTCACACAGAGATCGGAAGGCCCAGAGGCTAGAGGAAAGGGAGCGTGGGAGGGGCGTCCGTCACCCCATGCCGGCTGCAGGACTGACCCTTGTAGTAGAAGAGGCAATGGCCAGAGAGAACGAACCAGCGGCGCTTCCAGAGCCGGAGCCCCGAGCTGTCCTGGGGAGAGGGAGAGGGAGGAGAGGATGAGTACAGGGGAGGGGGGAAAGGAGATGGAGACAGGGACACTTGGGGACGAAGACTCAGAGAGAGGGGAGGACAGAAACACGTTAGCTGCAATAGATCCAGATGGAAGACAGGAGGTTGAGAGGAGGTAAGAGTCTGCACACAGTCAGACCTGAGTTCGACTCCCAGCTTCACCACTTTCAGACTACGCCCTTACACACTCATTTTCCCACGGGGACCCTCAGGTGTTCTCATCTGTCAACTGGGGGGTTGAGAAGTGATGGGAGCCATAGCCGGTTTGGCTCAGTGGATAGAGCATGAGCCTGCAGACTGAAGGGTCTCGTGTTCGATTCTGGTCAAGGGCACGGACCTCGGTTGCAGGCTCAATCCCCAGCCTCAGGTCAGGGTGGCAACCATTCCATGTGTCTCACTCACATCGATGTTTTTCTCTCTCTCTCCCCCTCACTCCCTTCCACTCTCTCTAGAAGTCAATGGAAATATCCTCCAGTGAGGATTAACAAAATATAGAGAAGTTACGGGAAAGTTGGAACAGATACAAGCCACTCGTGGGCAGGGGTTGGGTATATCTGATTATTCTGGAGCCTGGGACACAGAGAAGCCAGGAAGGTGGCATGGAGTCAGTTACACCCACATCCTGCATCTCCCCCTCCTCTCTGCCAGCACTACTCCCCTGCCGACCTGGGCCCCCTTCTCTTCAATCCCTGCCCACAGAAGCAATAGGATCTCTCAAAATAAAGTAGATCATGTGAGTCCCCTGCTCAAAAACAGAGCTTACCATCACACTTAGAATAAATCGCCAATTCCTTACCCTGGTTAGCTGGCTTCCGGGGTATCTGAAACTGGGGCGCGCAGAAGACTCTTTAGGAGGCCTTGTCAGAACCCCATTCCTGGGTCCAGTCCCCGCGGTTCAGAGTCAGTGGACCTCGGATGGAGCTTGACGGCTCACCTGTCTAGCAAGTTCCCGGGTGCTGCTGTGCTGCTAGCCTGGGGCGCACTTTGAGGACCACTGCCTCTCTGTCCCCTTGGCCTCTCCAGACACCCAGCGTTGGCCTGCTGCGGGGCCTTTTGCTTTCAGATTCCCTCTGCCCCCCAGATCTTAGCATGAGGGGCTCCTTCTTGTCTTTCAGTTCTCAGCTCAAATGTACGTCATCCCCTCAGGGACGCCTTCCCTGACCAACAGACAAAGGTAGCTTTCATCCCTCAGCCACTTTAGAGAACATCCCGTGTTAGTTCCTCACAGCCCCTCATTTCACAGAAATTCCTATGAGCTGAAACCATCGATTTCACATTGACTTTGTTTACATACTAGAGGCCCAGTGCACAAAATCTGTGCACTCAGGGGGAGAGGTCCTTCAGTCAGGCCTGTGCCCTCTCACAGTCCTGGAGTACTCGGGGGATGTCTGACTGATGGTTTAGGCCCGATCCCCACAGGGAGAGGGCCTAAGCCATCAGTAGGACATCCTTAGCACTGTCGTGGTGGTGGGAAAGTCTCCTGCCACCACCACTGCACTCACCAGCCATAAGCCCGGCTTCTGGCTGAGCAGTGCTCCCTCTGTGGGAGCTCACTGACCACCAAGGGGCAGCTCCTGCATTGAGCATCTGCCCCCTGGTGGTCAGTGCGCGTCATAGCGACGGGGCATTCTGCCATTCGGTCGATTTGCATATTAGCCTTTTATTATATAGGATTATATACAACATATTATTCCACTCCTTCCATTTATTTGTATACTAATTTGTTAACCGCCCCTGCCCCATCCCCATCTTGAATGGACTATGGATACTCGGCCTATTTGCGTGGTATGTGACCCTGGGCTTGGCACACTGTCTTGTCGAAGAAGTTGTCATTGAATGAAGGAATGGATGGATGAAACCCTGACAGAATAAGGGGAGAAGACGTAAGAGCAAAAGCAAAACAAAGCAAAGCAAATGCACAGACTTGGAAGGAGAGGAAGAGCAGGCAGCCGGGGACACAGCCTCTAGCATCACTCGGAGCCACTCGGAGCGTCTTGCCCCTTCTCCCGCTCACCCCACCTGCTTATGCAGCCAGCCTCTGATGTGCACCGGGAGGTTGGGGTCCCTTCTGAGCGCATTGCCTCTCTTCCCGAAGGCATGCACCTTGCTTACCGCCCGGGGGGGCTTCTGAGGAGAGAAGGAGACAAGTGAACAGGGCGTGGGGGATGAGGGGAGCAGTGCAGTGGGAGGCGGGCGACCCTGTCACCTGGTGTGCATAGAAACCAGGCCCAGGAGGGAGCTGAGTTTGAGGGCAGAGTGGGTGTGCACAGGGCAGAGCTGAGACACTTTTCACAGGCGGAGAGAGGTGCTCAGAGGCAGGGAAGAGGCTGGCCCGTGGGGCAGGAATTTTGGAGTGAAGGGTGAAGGGTCCGCGGCCAAGGAGAGGATGCCCTTGGCCACCAGAGCCGGAGATGGGGGACAGCCTTTGAGATCTGAACTGGAAATATTGCCTGGGAAGTCCCCATCGTCAGGAGGCCTCCATGCTGAGTCCCTGGCGATGGGTCAGAATCAAAGGACGCTCAGTGCCCGGGAGAGACATCCCTTAGCGACCGTGTCCGGGGGTAGAGGGGCCTCGGAATCACTCCATCCCAACAGGCAGAGCCCCTCGCCCGTGCACACAGGGTCTCAGGCATCCATCGCCACGTTCCCACAGGTGCCCGCAGGGACGGTGCCGAGCAAGGTCAGGTTGGAATCTCTGGACTCGGAACTTGTGCAAGTGGGAATGAGGGAGGGGAATGGCGGGAGGACAAGGAAACCAGTGTCACTGAACTGTGGGCCGGGCCACCAGGTGGGGTGCAGGTATCGGGGGCCTCGTGGGGCCTCATGGACAGAGAAAGGTCTTTCCTTGTCGGATTTCAGACCTGGGGGCATTGGATGGCTAGAGATTGGGCAGGGAGTTCAGCCGTCACTGAGTAGCCACTGCATCCGAGTGCCTGGGGGCGTGGCTCGTGGCGGGGGCGTGGCCTATCTCAGCGGCCAGACTCGATGGGCTGGTGCCTCTGGCTCTGAATCAGGAAAACGCAAGGGGTGGGGACGGCTGGAAGCGCCTCGGAATTCCTAGCTGCAGCTAGGGGTCAGTTCGGGCCCTAACGAGGTCTGGCAGACCCCGTTGCTAAGGATCTTTCCTCTTACCAACCGGAGTCCCCGGGGTGGCCTCCACCCGGGGCTAGGAACCGGGAGGACGGGGCAGCCCCGAGCCCCGCCCCCCTCCCCGGCCCCACCGGGAAGCTCCCACCTTGGCGCTCAGGCTGCTGAGCGAGGAGATGGTGGAGGCGCTGCTGGCCAGGCTGAGGCTGCTCCGAGGCCTGCCCTCCTCCATGGAGGGCTGGGGGCGAGGGAGAAAGGGGCTGTGTGCGCGTCTCCGCAGCTGACCCGCTGGGGACAGAGCCGAGGTCAGGGGCCCGCAGGTCGGAGGAGGCTGCGGAGAAAGAGCCTGTTGTCTGGGGACCGGGGGGCTGGGCGAGGCCGGCCTGGGCCCGCATACCAAGAGTGATGCCAAGAGAGGTGGGCGGCACTGGCAGCTGCGGGGAGGGGGCAGCTGTCTGTGGCCCAAGGCGGAGAATAGGGGCTCCTTTATTCTTGCCTCCCCCCGCCCCCCACAATGGTCAGGAATTTGACCCTCTCTGTGCTTAGGGACCCCTCATTCCCTGCCTCTTTCCGGCTTCCTCCAGCTACTGTCTCCTGCGCCCCCCTCGCCCCTCCCACACGCACCCCAAACCATCCCTGCCAAGCCCTGGGGCACCAGGCGTGTGCACCCCTTTCAGCCCAACCAGGGAACTTACCAGCTCTGGGTCCCCAGGACAGGGGGCGAGGGGACGGTGTGGGCCCCTGCCCGTCAGGTGCTGCCGGTCTCACTGCTCTGCTCTCTCACACGCCTTGGGTCTCAGGGTCTCTCTTCCTCTCGCTCTCCCTTCCTTTCAGACCGTCTCTGTCTCCGGCCTCACCTCCTGTCTCTCTCCCTCTCCAATCTCTGTCCCTTCCAGTCCCTCTTACTCATGTCTCCCTCCCTCCCTCACACACACACACACCCATATCACTTTCTCTCCCAATCTTTGTTTCTGTCTAAATCTTTTCCTCTCCGACTCCCAGAGCCTCTTCCTTAAGTCTCTGTCTCGTTCTCTCCCTCTCTGTCTAGCCGAGTCTCTCTCTCCCCCCTCACATTCAATCTCTCCCTCTTCCTCCCTCTTTCTCTCTCTAGCCCTCCACTCCTGCTGTTTCCTTCTCTCCCTGCTTCTCCTTTTCACTTTCTCTTCTTCCCTCTCCCAGTTTCTTTCCCTCTGCTGGTCTCTCCCTCCCTCCAGCCGCCCACGCCCACGCTGCTGTCTCCCCTCCCAGTCCCCGCTGACCCCGCCCCTCTTGGCCTCCCCACCACAGCCTGACCCCTGGCTCAGCTGCCCCCACAGCTGAGGGGAGGAGCTGGGCATCCCCTGGCTCCTGGGTCCCTGCTGGGCTGGGTCCCCTAAGGGCTGAGGCTGGTGGCCCTAAATGTTTGGAGACTAGGAGCTGAGCCTCAATGCCAGGATCTCCCTGGGCTGGTTGGAGTCCGGAGCCTGAGATTCTGGTGCCCAGAATGGAGATGGCTTGGCTCTGGGAAGGAAGGGCTGGTGGCTGTGGCTATTTCAGAGCCCTGGGTGTCTGGAAAGGTGTGCACTAGGACTCGGGACTCCTGAGTTGTGAGTGGAGCCGGGGCCAGGAGGTGTGGCTCTGCGGGAGGGTCCAGGCCCTCCTGGGAGGAGGGAGTGGCCTTGAGGTTCTGGATTCTGGCTATAGCAGGGTCAAGTGGACCGGTCAGATATCCACCTCAGATCCCGGTGAGAATTCTGCTCCAGGCTGAGACGGACCGTCCCCCTCAGGAGGGAGACATGGTTCCGGGCATATTTTGAGGAGCAAAATGATGGGCCAGGTAGGGGTGTTCCCGGGAAGGGGACCTGGCCCTGAGAGGGTCTGCCCAGGGCCGGCGGTCGTGCGTGGGTTTTTGACTTCCCGCAGGAAAAAATCCACAACAGGAATCCAGGCGGACTTTAGAGGACGTGTATTGGAGCTGGGACAGGGGAACACGGCAGGGCTGGGGGAGTGAGCTGGACGGGGCTGCTCTGGCTCACTAACAAGTCAGAGAAAGGGGGTTCGGGGGACAGGGTCAGGGGGTTTGCCCGGGATGAGCTGCCACTGCCCATGGCTGCTCTGGTTGCAAGCCTCGTGGGGTCCCTTAGAGTTTAGGAGATGCAGGCCTATGGGGGGAGAAGTGGGGGGGAGGCGAGGGGGTGCTCCTGGGAAGGAGAGCACTTGCTAGGACATTTGTTTTTTTGGGTTGTTTTTTTTTGTGTGTGTGTTTTTCCCCTGGTACCTCCCCTAAAATCTCCACCTTTAAAACCCTGAGGACAGAGGACCCCGAGGCCTCCCCCTCCCAGGAGCACTCCTTTGCCTCCCCCACGCCCCACCCCAGGTGTCAACTTTACCTTCCTTGCTTCTTCTTCTTTTTTTTTTTTTTTAATATATTTTATTGAATTTTACAGAGAGGAAAGGGATAGAGAGTTAGAAACATCTATGAGAGAGAAGCATCAATCGGCTGCCTCCTGCACACCCCCTACTGGGGATGTGCCCGCAACCAAGGTACATGCCCTTGACCAGAATCGAACCTGGGACCCTTCAGTCCGCAGGCCAACACTCTAACCACTGAGCCAAACTGGTCAGGGCCCTTCCTTGCCTCTATAACTTGTTTCCCAAGCCTATTTCTTCTACGAATTACTTCTTCCACCTCCATGATGTTATTAATAACTGTTCTCTTATAGTTTGAGTTCTTGTCTCTGAATTCTTCCATAGCCAGAACCCAAGAACCAAGGTCGCTGAACCCCAAGTATGGTCTGACCCCAGAGGTCTAACACCTGTGCCCTTCCCGCTGCCCCCAGCGGTCCTAGTTGCTACAATGTGACATCACCCCAACATCTGCCGGAGGCGTCTTTGTTTAAATCAACATTTCATTCCACAAAACGCAATTTGGCCCCGAGGGCTAATGGTGACCCTTCTGTGGAACCTCCTTCATGTCACTCAGTTCACTGTTCCCAGCAGCAATACTAAAAACCGGTCCATGAAGATTCGGTGTATTCCTCTTAACCAGAAGGCACCTCCTGTTGCTGTTCAGACTGGAAATTCTACACAGGACACATGTAAGCTCTAGCAAATTCACCCTGCTGCTAGTGGTAATTCCCCTTAACTCAGGAAGTGGTACTTGACCTTTAGCATAAGTTTTGCTATGTATCATGAAAGATAAAGCGAAGGAAACTCAGTTTGCAGGTGGGGTTAAAAACTCTAACTGGAACAGATGAGCCAATGAAATGTTTACACCACAGACTGAGTGAACTGCCTGGTGCACAGGCCGTGCTGATGAAAACAGGGTCGGTCAGAAACACATGCCGCTCTCCAAGCTGGCACTTCAGCCACGTGTTGGCTCTGGCAGCATCGGGACCTCTGTTCCTAGTTTTAAAGGCTGGGTGTTTAGAGGAGGACTTAGGGGAGGATTTCAATAGAATAGTCATCAGCTTTATGCTGATGAACCAAAATGAGACTTATTATCTTACTCTCATCTGTCCTTGGGTGTGGTTGACAAATGGCACTGATTGGATTTCTGCCTGTCCCATTTATTCTTTTTTTTTTCTTTTTAGTTTTTTAAAAATATATTTTATTGATTTTTTTACAGAGAAGAAGGGAGAGGGCTAGAGAGTTAGAAACATCGATCAGCTGCCTCCTGCACACCGCCCCCCTACTGGGGATGTGCCTGCAACCAAGGTACATGCCCTTGACCAGAATCGAACCTGGAATCCTTGAGTCCGTAGGCCAATGCTCTATCCACTGAGCCAAACCGGTCAGGGCGCCATTTACTCTAAGTGTCCTTGGTTTAGGGAAGATGGGATTTACTAGGTGGCTGCTATTTAACTGTCTCAGTTTCCCTTTTCCACTTGTCCTGGCTTACATGCCTCCCAGGAGGATTGGGCTGGGGGATTGGGACTGTGTCCCTAGGCCTGGACCTTTTGGCAGGAGACCCCCGCTACTATCAGGTTCATTCGATGCCATCCAACCAGGATTTCAGTTTGTGTAATCAGAGCTCTTGGATGATTCTGAAGCGGGTGAAATCCAGGCATGGAGCCTTGTGCATAAAACCAGGAAGGGGTGTCCACTCACTGAATATTGGCTGAGTACCTACTATGTGCCAGGCACTGAGAAGAAAGCAGTGAGCAAAATAAAGGATCTGCCTTCAGGATGCTTACATTCTGGTTTCCATTTGCCATGAATCTACACTCTGCTGTGACCACCTTGGGCAGGCGACTCCATTCCCAAGCCTCAGTTTCTTCATCTGTGAAATAAAAACAATAATACTCTCCCATACCGGGGAGGAAGCCCACCGGATGCGAAGGTGGGGGACCCTAGACTGGGGCCTGCGGGTTAGATTGGGGTAAGAAGGCGTTGGCCCTAAACAGGGGATTCAGAGCGCTCCCGTACGGCTAGAGCCGCCCATTACGCATTTGATTGACAGCTGGCTTGTTCCGGGGCGTGATCACGCTTAAAAGGCCGCGGTGACGTCACAAAGCCCGGAATCTCCGCGAGAATTCCAACCTGATTTCCCTTCCTGTTTCTCTGCGTTTCGTTTCGAAGCTCCGCCTCTTCTCAAACGTAAGCACGTCCGGTCGCGTAAGACTATAAAAGCCTCGCGGGCGGGGCGCACGCCATGGCACTTGGATCCCTTCCCAGCTCAGTTGTTTTCGTGCGCCGCTCCGCGGGACCCTGCCGCTCCTCGAGACCCCGCGCCCGTTTGTCGCGACCGCGCTTGCAGCGACCGGAGGTAGTTTGAGCACCGAGCCCGACGCCGCAGTGCGAGATGAAAGCGCTGGCCTCCCGAGCCGTCCGGAACCGCGAATGCTCGTGGCAGCCCCAGCCGGCGCTTTTGCCCCCGAGGTGACGCGCAGCCCGCAGCCGGTGAGTGAGGGGCGGGAACGCAAGGGTCTCGGTGGGCCGGGGGCGAGGGGTCAGACTTTTGGTCGTTAACGAGGAGGGAGCTTGGACCTCTGGGTAATGAGACAGGAATGTTCGGGGCCGGGGCTCCTGGGTCCGGAGGAAGAGGCCTGGGAGCCGGAATTCCTGTGTCCGCGGGGGGGTGGACGAGGCGGGGACCGGAGACCGGCTCCAGGGCTCCGACGTAAGTAGAGGGATTGGGAGCGTGGAGTGCTGAGCCTGACAGAGGAGGGGTCTGGGAGCCAGACTCGGGTCCCCAGTGAGGAACCAAGGGGTTGAGGAGGCCGGAATTATTTTTATTTATTTATTTTTATTTATTTTTGCTTAAAACAAATTTATTCTCTCACAGCAAGCTCTGCCTCCGTGGTCACGTGGCCATCTTCCCTCTGTGTGTGCCTCTGTGCCTCTAGTGGCCTTTTATTATTCTTAAATGTTTATGGTTAAGAGCATTACAGATGGTGGGGCGGGAGGGCGGGGTCGGAATATTTTTTAAAAATATTTTTATTGATTTCAGAGAGGAAGGGAGAAGGAGAGATAGAAACATCAATGATGAGAATCATTGATCGGCTGCCTCCTGCACGCCCCCCTCCTGGAGATTGAGCCCGCAACCCAGGCATGTGCCCTTGACGGGAATCAAACCGGGACCCTTCAGTCCGCAGGCTGACGCTCTATCCACTGAGCCAAACCGGCTAGGGCGGGGTCGGAATTTTTGAGTCTCCAAGGGAGGCGGGTGTTGGGCGCCTGAATTGTCAATCCTCAGAAGGATGAGAGAACCAAAGACTAGGACTTTATCCCGAAGGGGAACAAATAGAGGACCTGTGTTCTCCCTACTCGGGACTGGGACCTGTGGGTCTGAGGGAAAATGGGGGCTTGGACTTTAGGGTCTAAGGAAGGAGAGAATGGGGACCCCGACTCTTGAGTATTGAAAAGAAAGAGAGGCAGGAACCTATGGACAGAGATGGGAGTGACTGCTCATTGGAAAGGAATGTTGGCAGGGACTGTCATGTTGCTATCTGTGTTAGTGTTTCCTTGCTGACTCAAGGTCATCCCCCAATGCTGGTTCCTAAATGGCTTCTTCCTCCCCCTTCCCCAGCCCAGGCAGATGGCTCCAGGCCAGGTGCCCCAGCCGCTCCCCTGGAGGGATGCCCACGCCTTCCACCTCCTGTCCCCGCTGATGGGCCTTCTCAGCAGGGCCTGGAGCCGGCTGAGGGGCCCAGGACCTCTAAAGCCCTGGCTGGAGGAAGCAGTAACGGGTGCAGATCAGGGAGAAGCTTGCCTGGAGGAAGCGACTAAGGCTGCTCTGGCCACCCACTATGCCCCATGGGGTGGGCACCCTCAGTGGGGGCCTGGAGACAGTGGAAGAGCTGTGGAGGATGGTGGCTTATCCTGGGGAGCCTGCCCTGACCTAAAGGCCAACAGTTCTCTTCTTGAAGCCTGGGAGCTTTCAGGTGATGATGATGAAGAATATGGTGGGGAAGAAGCAACCAGCATCCCTAAAGAGCAAGGAAGTGACTATATAGGTGGCCAGCCTGCTCCCAGGTTCCTCAGCCTTCTGAGAACCCTGCAGGACCCTCCTGTGGAAGAGGAAACTGAGGAAGGAGGAGTTGCTGAAGATAAAGTGATCACGTTCTTCTCTTCCCCTCCATCACACTGGGAGCTTTGTCCAGGGATGGAGGAGGAGGAGGAGGAAGGAGAAGCTGTAAATAAAGTTCCCAGAACATCTACTTCCCCCTCATCTACAGGATCCAAGCCCAGTGCTTGGGTGTGTGCTGCAGGGGAAGAAGAGGCTGGAGCTAAGGAGGCAGAAAGAACAGAGAAGAAAGAAACCGGGAAGATCTCCATTACCTCTTCATCTGCAGGCTCCCGCCCCAGCGCCTGGGAGTGTGATTCAGGAGAGGAATCTGAGGAGAAGGATGGAAAGGCTGAGAAAGAAGCTGACCCAGAGCCACACTCCTCAGTTCTAAGCCACAGGCCCCTGCTCAGGACCTGGCATCAGCAACCCAAAGAGGAGGAGGAGGAGGACAGTGCTTCAGGGGAAGCTGAGGGTCTGCCTACCATCCCCACCACAAGTGCTTTCACGAAGGCCTGGGTGTGTTGGCCAGAAGAGGACACAGAGGAGGAAGATGAGGACAGTGATTCAGGAGCAGCTGAGGAGGCGGGAGAAGCTGGAAGTCCCTCTTCCATTCCCCCCACAAGTACCTTCTTGAGGGCTTGGGTGTACCAACCAGGAGAGGACACAGAGGAGGAAGACAGTGATGAGGGAGAAGCAGAGGAAGAGGGAGAAGCCGAGAGTCCCTCTTCCATCCCACTCACAAGTACCTTCTTGAGGGCCTGGGTGTACCAACCAGGAGAGGACACAGAGGAGGAAGATGAGGACAGTGATTCAGGAGCAGCTGAGGAGGAGGGAGAAGCTGAGGGTCCCTCTTCCATTCCCCCAGCAAGTGCCTTCTTGAGGGCATGGGTGTACCAACCAGGAGAGGACACAGAAGAGGAAGAGGAAGACAGTGATTCAGGAGCAGCTGAGGAGGAGGGAGGAGCTGAGAGTCCCTCTTCCGTGCCACTCACAAATACTTTGAGGTCCTGGGTGTACCAACCAGGAGAGGACACAGAGGAGGAAGATGAGGACAGTGATTCAGGAACAGCTGAGGAGGAGGGAGAAGCTGAGGGTCCCTCTTCCATTCCCCCAGCAAGTGCCTTCTTGAGGGCCTGGGTGTACCGACCAGGAGAAGACACAGAGGAGGAGTATGAGGAGAATGAGGATGAGAAAGATGATTCAGAAACAGCTGGCTCGGGCCCAAGTTCTTCCCTTCAGACCCAGAGTGCCCTCCTCAGGGACTGGACATATCCACCTGGAAAGGAGACAGAGGGAGTGGAGGCTGCTGAGGAAGCTGAGCCCTTCCGAGTGGCCATCTATCTCCCAGGAGAGAAGCCACCACCTCCCTGGCCTCTTCCTCGGCTGCCCCTCAGACTGCGAAGGCGGCTCAAGTCTGCAGGAACCCCCACCCAGCATCCGGACCCCGAGACTCCCCAAAAGGCCAGAAAGGTTGGTGCTGAGGGCTCTGATTCCCTTATTTTTTTAAGCTGAGGACAGTAAAACAAGGGCTTAGGATAGAAGAAACACGAGAGAGCCTAGGCAAGGCTGCTTTGGCTCACTAGAAAGTATGAGAAAAGGGGGCCTTTGAGACAGGTTCAGGGGGTTCGCCCCGGACGAGCTGAAAGGTGGGGGGCCTGGAGGGAGAGCACCTGGGATTCTTGAGTGTTAGGGAGGAGGGAGCTGGGACTCGGGTCCCCTGTGTGTTACAGAGGGTTGCATGTGAACTCCCCGGGGAGGGCTGTGCTCATTGTAATGCAATCCTTTGCAAGAGGCTGGGCTCCCCTGGGAGCAGCTGTGGGACTTGTCAGCCCAGAGAACCACCTCCGTCCTCAGTGAGTCAGATGGAGAAGGTGGGGGCAGGCAGGTGACTAGTCAGATAGCAAGCATTTTTTGTGTAATTTTTGTCTGGTTCTCTCTTCCCTCTCCCACCGTGGCCGTGTGTATCCTGTGTCCGTATGTCTGTGCCCGTCTGTCTCCAGGTGCACTTCTCTGAGGAGGTCTCCATCCATTTCCTGGTTGTCTGGGCTGGACCAGCCCAGGCTGCCCGAAGGGGCCCCTGGGAGCAGTTTGCCCGGGATCGAAGCCGCTTTGCCCGCCGAATTGCCCAGGCTCAGGAGAAACTGGGCCCCTGTCTCACCCCTGCAGCTCGGGCCAGGGCCTGGGCACGCCTCGGGAACCCTCCCTCTCCTCTGGCTGCCACACCTGCCACGACCCAGACCTTGCCCACATCCTGTGTCCGGGCCACGCCTTTGAGCCATACTGGGGCCTCTCTCTCGCCTCTTTATGTGTCGGTGTCTCCCGCCTTAGACCTCAGTGGGAGGCGTGGCTAGGATCCTGTGGTGTTTGTGTTATTCACTATTTATTTTTTTACCAGTTGGTTTAAGAAATAGTCTTTTGGTTTGTACTGAGCAATGTCACCTTGTGTATCTGAACTGACAGTATCTACCTCTCCTGCGTCCTGGAAGTAGTTGAGGGGACTAGGAAAGAGGCAGTGCCTTAATAGAGGATAAACTACATTTCCCATCATCCCTCAAATTTGCCTCTCCTCTTGAGGCTTCTTTTGAGCTAAAGGCTGGTGAGTTTTGTAGTTTTTCTTTGGCTTCCACCTAAATTTTATTAGACTTGGGACAGTTATCTCCCCAAAGGGGGCTGGGAGCTAGACTCACAGATCTCTAACCAAGGGTTAAGCTCCAGTTTTCTGAATCTCCCTGGAATATACAAACATCCTCCTACTGGCCTTTACATGGTGAATTCCTCAAGGTCTTTAAACTGCCCTAATTTAACATTTACAAGCCCTGTGTCCATTGCCTCAGTTTCCTTATCTGTAAAGCGTGGTTAACAACTGCATACACCTTATGGGATTACCAAGGCCCCAAAGGAGTTCATGTTTAAAGTAATGCTTGTTGCCCAACCAGATCAGTGGTTGAGTGTCAACCTATAAACCAGGAGGTCACTGTTGGATTCCCCATCAGGGCACATGTCCAGGTTGCAGGTTTGGTCCCCAGTGGGGGGCATGCAGGAGGCAGCCTATCAATGATTCTCATCATTGATGTTTCCCTCTCCGTTCCTCTCTGAAATCAAAGATATTTTTAAGAAATAATAAAATAATGCTTGTCAGTTAAATGTGTTACCGGGTATTGTGATTATTCTCCGTCACCCATGCATGTCTTCCATTATCCATCCAAGTTTATGTCTCCAGCTCAGAACATTCCTCTGACCTGGTAAGATCTGTCCAGCCGTTCAAAGAGCACCCTGTCCAGCCTCACCCCCGCCCCGTCCTCCATTGGTTCCCCAGGCTCCTACCACACTAGCCTTCCATTTTCCCAAACAACCTAGTTCCTTTCCACCTTGTGATCTTTGCATGAACTCTGCCTCTTCTCTGATGTTCCCATTCCTGCCCCCTGGTGACTCAGCTAGTTCCTTGTGATTCTTCAGGTGTAGTTTGACAACACTTTTTAGCGGTCCCTTGCTTTGACGCAGCTGACTGGTGCCTCCATGTGCTTTTCTCCTTCATAGGGAGGAGCCGTTTGATTTGTTTAAAAGACCCGTCTCCCATGATGCACTGAGTGCCACCAGAGCAGGTGCTGCTCAGCAGCCCACTCCCTAGAATCCAGAACACGTCTAATAAGTGTTTGTTAGTAAGGTGGTGCAAAAGAGGGCATGCTGGAGCAGGCACAGGAGCTGTGGAGAGGTTATACTTTATTGGATTACTCACACGCCAGTTTCCCATCAAAACTGGACAAGCAGATAGCAAAGGCTTGAAGTGGGCAAAGCGGGAAGCAGAAGTCCATGGTGAACATGTCTGGGGCCACGCGGCCGAACTGAAGCACCAAGTAGTCGGCTGAGGAGGCAGTTAGAAACCTAGTCACACTCTTTCCCTGCCCGGGGCCCTAAGAGCTCAGAAAACTAAGAGGCTGTGCGGGCGCCCTTACTTCGCCTGGAAACCCTATGAGTGCCGTATAAACTACAGTTCCCAAGAGGCTTTGCAACAGCGTGGCGTGGGCCTTGCTGAGAGAAAACCTTAAGTGTTGATGGGAGTAGTAGTTCTTGTCCCTTGGTATCCCTGTTCCCTCCGCCCCCCACCCACAGCCCGGTTCCTAGGAGCTCACGGTTATCCGGATACACAATCTGGAAGTTCTTGACCGAGGCCTGAGTGACTCGACCGTGAAAATTGAGCACGTAGGCGCCAGTGTCATAACTCCACGATGGGGCTTTGTTTTGCAGGAGGACCAGCCCCTGGTTGGCCCCCCGTTGGATCCGACTCCTAAGGCAGTCCCGTTCCTAGAGGGCAAAGTAGGGGGCGTGGTTAACCTACCACAAACTAGTCTTTTTTTTTCTCTCCGGACACACAGTTTTTTGAGCCCCTAGCCTCCCCTCCCTGCGACACAGAAATCTGACAAAATCCTCCGGGCTGCCCATGTGACCTGCAACCATGGACCTCCTCCCTTAGGACCTAGGGCCTGTAACCTAGCCCTCCCGCCCCTATCGACCCAGAGATTCTCAACCTCAGCCAACTCACATTTTGTGGCTGGACTCTGATTCTCTTGTTCTGGCCATCCACTCCTGGAACGATCACAGACATTTTCCGGGGCCCTCGGAATCCCAAGACGTTGGTCTCCTAGGGTATCATGCTCTAGTTGGCCTGGCTCTTTCTCCCTCCCCACCATCCTGCTCCATCCGCTCTCTAGTCTCCGGGATACTTACATAACACACAACGCCCAGCTCCTCCCTGATCCGACCAATGTCTGGGATGAAATACGTTTTCTCAGGATTCATCCCACTGTCGAAAATGGTGAATTTGGTGCCCAAGACATTAGATCTGTTCCAGGAAGGCCGTGGCCAGAATAAAATAAGAATCGTTACCGTTATGCCGAACGTTAACTGCTTTCCCATGCCATCTTATCGATTCTCCCCATCAGTCCTCTACGGAAGACTCATTTCCGTGTATCCACAGCCCCACCCCTGTGATCCATGATTTTTCATTTCCTGCCTCGGCCCTTTAGAAACTCTCTTCCCTCTAATACCTGTTGGTTATTATTAGAGGGAACGCCTACTCGGGAACGTAGGAGTCCCAGCCCCTTGCCTTTCAAGAAGTCAAATGTCTTTAATGCCAGCCCGTGCTCCAAAACCTTCAGTTCTATTTCTAACCACCCTGGGGTTACAACCTGAAGAACTTCAGAGCCCGCCAGTCCCTGAGAGAAAAGGTCCCAGAGCCGGTAGAACTTGGCGCTCTATGGCCTGTTGGGAAATGGAGTTCAATTCTTCCCTTCTTCCCCCAGGTGCCCTATCACCTGCCATCTGTTTCTCACACATGTCAGGGCTCTGCCTTACCTGACTTTGCCCACAAAGTTGGTCCCATCCCGAGACAGGTCTGTAGGGTCCAGGGAAATGACATAATTAGAGGTTGTTCTCATTTTCCTCTTGCGCCCAGCGAGAAGGAAGTGCTGTGGATGTGAGAACAGCCCATCAGATTCGATTTCGGGTACTGGGCTAGGGCTAGGGGTCCAAAGACAAGGAAACATGTCCGTGGGGGGACAGAGGAAAGGGTAATGGGGCAAGTAAGCGTCCCAAGGCTTGCTGGGAGACGCAGTTCCCGCTGAAGGAAGTCATCAAGCTGGGTCCTGAAGGGGAGCCACACGTCTTCATGTCTCCCCTTCAGGCAGAGCCCAGGCAGGCCTGACTCTGGACAATAGGAAAGAGCCTCACTTGGAACATGGCGACAGGTCTTTGGTGGGTGTTTCATCTTGGAAAAGGGGATCTGGCTCCGAGTAGGAAAAAAAGCCCCTTTCTGGGAGAGAGAGTGCCTTGAGAGGCAGCCACAAAGAGAGGGGCATGGCTAGGCTGAGCGGGGCGGGGCTTGACTCTGGATAGGAAATCCACCAAGGGCAGGGCTTATCCCAGGATTGGGGGGCGGGGGGGGGGGGGCTTATAGCAGAGAAGGCTCCATGAAGCCGCCAGGCTTGGACCTACAAAGATGGGTTGTGGAGGGGGTGCAAGGGTGAAGTTTTGGATCCCCCCACAGGGCGTGGCCTGAGTTTGAGGAAGCCGGGCCCATCTCCACCGTGGGCGGGCCTTGGCTGTGGGCGGGGCAGGGCCTTGGCCACTAGGGCTCTAAGGAGCTCAGTTCTGGGAAGCTTTTGGAGCTGGAGTTGACAGGTGACGAGCAAGGCCTGGATTCGCGAAAGCCACGCCCCTGAGAGGTGGGGGCTTGCCCCTGCAGCCAGACAGCACCTTCCGGCCGTGGCCATTGATCGACTCCAAGTAGAGATAGTAGAAAGGGAACAAGCCCTTGTCTACGCCACGCTTGTCGCGGCTGATGCAACACTGCATCGTGCAGCCGCGCGCCGCTGGCCGCAACACATATTCTTCCATGTCCAAGCCGAGCCGAGGGCCTGGGGCGAGGAGAGACGAGAGGGACGAGCTCCCCGCATGGCTGAAGCCCACGCTGCCCTCGCATTCCAGGGCCTCGGACATGTCGTCAGCAAACCCTGGGAAAGTCCTCACTGTCGTCTCCGATTCCTCTTTCTTTTCGTCCAGGTCTTCTCCCTGGCCCACGGGCCGAATTCAAGTTGAGGGGCAGCCCAGGCCAGGCCACGCCCCCTGCCCCCCGCTAGTAAAACACTGATTGGCCATCCCAGCTCAGGGTTACACCCACTCCCGACCATGCATTCTGCCTATTGGTCAAACTCCTCGGCCACTTGCTGATTGGTCGAGGATTCCATCCAGCCAAGCCCCACTGGCTTCCCTCTGCGGCCTCGCTCACTGCATCTACCGGTGGGAGAACTCCTTTGCACGGCCCATTCAGCTAAAACAGGGGCTGAGATTCCATCTAGATAACTTAATACGGCCCGGATCTATCCAACTGAAACTATTTTGTTGTTGTTCTTAATCCTCACCGGAGGATATATGTTTTTCCCGTTGATCTTTTTAGAGAAGGGAGGGAGGGAAAGAAGGGGAGAGAAGACAAACATCTATGCGAGACACACATCTACTGGTTGCTTCCTGCACGCACCCTGGCGGGACGGGGGATCAAACTTGCAACCCACGGTGCTCTGACCACTCAACACACTGGCCCGAGCCCAACTGAAACTATGTATCTCATCCATCCCAAAGTGAGTGCCAACTGGCCCTTCCCTATGGCTGGGTCACCCTCCCCCAAGCTCACAGCCTTTTGGGGGGGCTGGGTGTTGATGTGCTCACATCTCTTCAAATCCTAGTCTAGATGGTACCTGGGGCAACTCACAGGGCCTCTGGGAGCTCAGTCAGGACAGGTTCTACCCACCAGGAAAAGGGGCCTCTGAGGGGGCTGCAGGGTTTTAGCACCACCCTCCTCTGCCTCTATCTTGATGGGCTGCGCCACCTCTCACCCTGTTGGAGCCCGAGTCTCCACTTCCCCCATCATCATCCCTTCTAGGCCACTCGCATTCATCTTCACTATCCTGGGATTCGTTATCGTCCTCTGTACTGGACCCTAAGGGATGGAAGAAGCCGGAAGAAGACTGAGCTCAGGACACCTGGGAGCGTGCAGGAGGCAGCCAATCAAGGATTCTCTCTCATTGGTGTTTCTATCTCCCTCTCCCTTCTTCTCTGAATCAATCTATCTATCTATCTATCTATCTATCTATCTATCTTTTTTTAAAGAATAAAAGGGAATGAAGTACCGATAATACCACAAGATAGATGAACCTTAAAAACATGTGAACATAGCCCTAGCCAGTTTGGCTCAGTATGTAGAGCGTCAGCCTGCGGACTCAAGGATCCCGGGTTCGATTCCAGTCAAGGGCACGTGGCCGGGTTGCAAGCTCAGTCCCCAGTAGGGGGCATTCGGGAGCCAGCTGATCAATAATTCCCTCTCCTCATTGATATTTCTATCTCTCTCTTCCTCTCCCTTCCTCTCTGAAATAAAGAAAAATATATTTAAAAAACAAACAAACATGTGAACATGAGAAGCCTGTCTTGAAAGATCATATTCTGTTTATCTGAAACGTTGAGAATAGGCAAATCGGAGGAGCCAGAAAGCAGGTTAGTGGTTGCCTAGGGCTGGGAGAAAGCGGGGCGGTGACTGGTAAGAGGTACAGGTTTCCTCTGGGGGTGGTGAAAGTGCAGGAAAATTGATTTTGGCGATAGGTGCGCATCTCTGTAAATATACTAAAAACCCTGGAATTGTAAACTTTAAATGAGTGAACTGTATGGTATGTGAACTATATCTCAAAAAGGCTGTTACCAAAGCGGGGAGGATTTGCCACTTGGAGCAGAGGGCCTGAAGATGTCCCCCAAATTACCATATCGTCGGTGGGGTATCCAGCCCCCCATGCGTCTTATCCTTGGGGGCCCTCTGAAAGGAGGGCGGAAGGCGGGAACATCCTCCACGAAGACCTCCTCCAACTCCGGGTAGGACGTGTCTGGTAGGCAGGAGAGAGAAGGCACCTGGAGACTGGGATCCTAGGGGAGGGGAGGGCTGGAGACTCAGAGGACTGGGTGTTGGAGAAGGAGAAGGTTCAAGACCTGGACTTGAGCCCTAACTGGTTTGGCTCAGTGGATAGAGCATCGGCCTGCGGACTGAAAGGTCCCGGGTTCGATTCCAGTCAAGAGCATGTACCTTGGTTGCGGGCACATCCCCCGTAGGAGGTGTGCAGGAGGCAGCTGATCGATGTTTCTAGCTCTCTATCCCTCTCCCTTCCTCTCTGTAAAAAAATCAATAAAGTATATTAAAAAAAAAAAAAAAAAGACCTGGACTTGGTGTGGATTTCAGGGCCCCTGGGCGGGGGTGGGGTGGGGTGGGAGGAGGGCGGGAAAGGGTGGAGGGGTCTGCACTCCAGGCTCATTTGGAGATCAAGGATTGAGGTTCCAGACGCCTGGGTTCTAGCGGGAGTGGAGTTCTAGAATATAGGCGGTCCAAGGGCTTGCGAGTACCTGCTTCTGTCGGGGATGCCAAGGGGCTGGGCTCGGGGCGGCCATCGCCACCACAGCTCATGATGCCCTGGGCGCTGTGGGTACCCGCGTGCAGATGTGCTTCTGGCACATTCTCCCGGAGGAAAGGGTTCCGGAGGCCTGGGAGACAGGGCAGAGGCCCCGAAACTGCGAAGATCTGCCTCCTCACTGGGCTCCCCGACACAGCCCCTGCTTGAATGACCACCCAAACCGCCGAGACCCATTCAGAACCCCACCTTCATCCCAAGGCTCCGGCGAGGACAGCCCGACCCCTCAATTGTTGTGGCTCCTCGCGTAAACCACCCCAGCCGGGTTCTCAGCCGGTACGACCCGGTCTCTAAGTTACGCAGGTCCCCGGGCTTTGCCAATTTCAGCCCTGGTCCTGCTTTTCCAGGCCTCGCCCCCCAACTCTACCGGGACCCGCCCCCGCCCTCCCCAGCCCCTGCCCCACGCAGGCTCTGCCCAGAACTCTAACAAGCCCCGCCCCCTAGTGGCCTTGCAGGGGCTGCACCCGCGCTCTCCCTGGGGTCCCCCCTGGCTGTGACTTGGGCTTTTCCGGGCTCTGCTCGGTGCTCCAGGGCTCCGCCGGGCTCCCACAGACCCTCCCTCCTGGCCTGCGAGTGGGTGGGACCCTCTCCTCACCGCTGTTCCCCACGAGGCGCTCCGACCTCAGTCGCGGTCGGCAGGACCGCAGGGAGGCGTCAGGGTTGGCCTGAACCATGAGAAAGTCTTGGCGTTTCCGCCGCTGCTTCTTCTCAAATAGCCGCCGCTGCGGGAGCGGGAAAGGGGTGTGTGGGGGCCAGGAGTCCTGCGGAAGACTCGGGTGAAAATGGGCCTGGGGAAGGGGAGCCCCGGGGAAGGGGAGCCCTGTGGGGAGGGGCGGCCTGCATCCGTGGGAGAATTTTTTGGAATCCAAGCCCTCAGTCCCTCGTCTCCTCCTTCCTCAGAACCAGGGGTCCTGGCACCTGGTCCCCTCCGCCCCCAGGACCTGGGCGTCCTGCCCGCAGAGCCCTTGTTCCTTAGAAGTTTTGGAGTCTCGTCCCCAAGGTCTACCTCTCTAGGATCCTGAATTCCTATTTTCTCATTTCCCAGTTGCAGAACCTGAAGCTCAAGAGAGCCACGGAGGGCCCAGCCAGCCCAGGGCAATCCCTGGGGATGGGGCTCCTGGGGAGCTATGAAGGGGGGCCGGGGGGGGGGGTTGAGGGTTCTTAGCACAGTACCTGCTGTTCCAGCTTCTGCAGCCTTATGGCAGCGAGCTCATCCCACAGGATCCTGAGAGAGAGGCAGCTTGTGACAAGAGTCAGCAAAGCAAGGCACCCTGGTTGCCCGAGAGCCCCTCCCAAGTCAGGATTCTGAGCACTTGTGAGGTCACAGGAGGGGTAGACTGAGCCTGTCCCTCAGTTCTAAAGCTCCTTCTCCCAGCACTGGTCGTCTGGAATCCCGGAGTCCGAGATCCCAGGGCCCACGGGTCTCAGAACTCAGGAGTCCAAGCCCCTCCCCTCTCTGACCCATTCGTCTTCATCCTAGGCTGCTCCCTTTAGGTAGGGCTCAGAAGTCCAGGCCCCCAGCCCCTCCCAGCAAGGCTGATGGTGCTGAACCTGCAAAGCTGGTGATGAGGCCAGAGCTGAACGTGTGTGGGCATAATCAAACTCTGTTCCCCGAGCACCCCTCTGTCCACTCCTACCCACTCCGGTGCCTTACTCACTCTTTTTTCCACGTGTCATTCTCCTGAGACATTCTGGAGAAACAAGAAGTCAGGACTCAGACCCCACATCCCCATGGGCTCTGTTCCCCCCAACATCTGATCTTAAGCTCTACTTTTTACCCAGGAATCAGAAAGCCTGAATTCCAGCACCTACTCCTGTCCAGGGAAACAGCAGCCTTATTCCAGTTTTTGGCACTATCAGGGCCCCAGGAGTCCAATTCTCTCTCCCCCAAATACCTCTCTCCTACACCCAGGCATGGGGATTCAGAAGTCTGGGCCCCAAACACCAGACCACCAGCACCCATCTATCCTCCCCCGCGCCTGCAGAGGCTTTTCACATTCACACCTCAGTGCTCTGCCTCTCTGACCAATTTCTAAACATACCTGACTAATTTTGGGGGGAGCTGGGGACTTAATCTCTGGGTCTCTGCGAAATAAAGCAGGGGAATAAAGAGGGCTCCGAGGGAGGATCTACCGGAATCCCCTCCCTCCAATTCCCTCCCGCTCAACTTCCAACAAAGCAATGACCCCTGGCCTCTGCCGCAGCCAGGCTACCCTGCTCAGGGGGTTCTAAATTGGAAGGGGGTGCGAGTGTTCCTTAAAGGGACCGCGGAGAGGTCGCAGCGCAGTCTCGCTCTACACATCTCACTTACATAAGAAACTTATAAGGCGACCTGGACAATTGCTATTGATCTGTAACTTGCCACCACTTCTGGGGGAGAAAAACACATGGGAAAACTACAACTCCCATGAGGCAAAGGGGCCAAGATGCCAAGATGGTGCGGAAGTTAAGTCATTTGACCCCGGCCTACAGGGAGTTGTAGTTCGTTTTGAAAGTCTCCGTACCGCTTTCGCCGAAGAGGCAGGAAATGTGTCGTCAAGAATTAGAGCTTCCGAGAAAGGAGGCAAGTCTTTCGAGAAAAGGCGAGCGGCTTCGACAAGGGGCGGGGCCACTAGGCAAGACCAAGCGGGCGGGAGCCAACGTGGACCAATCAGATAGCCGAAGGCGGGTCTTTTGCGGAAAAGTGGGCGTGGCCTGGGGAAAATCGCCTAGAACGCAGCGGAGGTCCCAGCCCGGGAAAACGCCCTCTGCGGTGAAGGAGAGGTGAGGGGCTGGGATCTCTGGACTCCTGGGTCCGGGGAAGGAGGGGAGGTGGAGGACTAGAGGGCTGGAGGCTGAGTCCCGGAGGGAGACGAGCTGGGCACCAGCTCTCCTAGATCCTAGGATAAAAAAAGGGGGCTGGGGGCTTGGGGGACCCAGACTTGAAATCCCGGATTCCCGAGTCAGTGAGCGAAGAGGCTGCAGGGAGCCCGGACTCCTGGGTTTAAGGAAGGAAAGGCCGGAGGCTCGGGATGTTGGGTCCCGGAAAACGAGACGCTTTGGTTCTCGACTCTTGGAAGGGAGAAGAGCGTGCGGTGCTGGGGGCCTGACTTCTGGATCCAGGGAAGGAGGAGGCTTGGGACAGACATTCTCCACTCTCCGCCCGCACAGGTCACGCCGCCATGCCTCCCTCTGGGCCCCGCGCAGCCCTCCTGCTGCCACCGCTGCTGCTGCTCCGCGCCGTCCTGGCCGTGCCCCTGGAGCGGGGGGCGCCCAAGGAGGGGAGCCCCGCGACCGAGAGCCCCGTGAGTGGCCCTGTCCTGCTCCCCAGCCAGGTGTTTGCAGGGGTACGCCAGTCCCGCGGACCCGTGGCCCCGGGTGGATACTCCCCCCCCCCCCCCCCCCCCGCCCACGGACACGGCGTGGAGTTGGCCGGCCATTCTTTGTAGTCCCCGGGCTTTGACGTGGTGAAAAACTGGGGCGAGCGGGGCGGGTGCGGGGGGCGCGGGCGGAGGGAGCAGATGTCCAAGTCCCTGACTCTGAACTGTGGGAAATCAGACCAGATGTTAAGTGAAAATTAGGCATCACCTCCCCCTCTCCCCCGCTACACACACACCTAAACCTCTCTGTTTTGGGGAGTGTTGGTTTGTGTGTTTTTTAAGACTCCCCTCTCCTCAAGCAGGAATTGGAACAAGAGAACTACATTTCCCAGTGGCACCTTAAACAGGTGTTGTGTTGTTAGCTAACTGGGCAGTGCTCACTTCCTGGAGCTCCTGGGAGTTGTAGTTCAAATGACAAAGGGGCTTAGGAACCGCTCCGTTAAGTAATCCCAGTAGGTTTGTACCCAACACTGTGAAACCTTTGCTCTTAGGGCGTTTGGTACTTGGAACTTGACCGATTTCCTCAAGGCCAGGGCCCTGATTTATGACCGGAATCCTCCTCCCACCAGGAACCGGCCTGTCACTATCTCCGGAACAGATTGTGCCAGGCTCCTGTGGCGGGTCCCCACCCAGTGACTGAGGCTTCTGCCCAGGGAAATCTTGGCAGACACAGAAGGGTACCTGTGCCGTGCCAGCCCAGCCAGGGGTTCGGCGAGCCTGAGGAGGGGGGGGCGAAGGATTGAAGAAAAGACAGAATAAGCTGGGTCTAGGTGGATCTCCTATGCCTGGCTAAGGCTACAGAGAGAGATCCAGACGGCAAGCTGAGCCTTTATTTTATAGCCAGAGGTAAACAAGGTAGAGGCCACCATAGTTACAATGTTCTTGTGAGTTTCACTTGTTTTGGCAGCACTTGCTGCACCTCCCACAGCCCGTTAGCTACCCAGATAGGATCTCGGGAGCATCATAAGGTCAAGCTTAATTATGCTAAGCGGGCTGTGCCCTCTAAGCTGGGGACTTGTTTGTGGCTTTGCCAACAGGTCAGTCGGAGGCTTAACCCTATAGCCGCTCTCTGCAGGCACCCTTTTCCTCATTCACTCCACACATGTCTTGAGCATCTTCTATGAGCCAAGCACAGGGCTAACGCAAGCCCAGTCCCGTCGCAGGCCAGCCTAGCTCGCTGGGCTGCTGAGAACGGACACGAGGAGTGGTGGCCATTGAGGTGAGATCTGAAGTTCAGGGAGGGACCTCCGATTCTGGGCAGAGGGAGTAGCCTGGGCAAAGGCTGTGAGGTGTGAAAAGCCAGTGTGGCTGGAGCTGAGTGAGCAAGAGAGGGGCCGAGGCAGGACATGTGGGGCCTTGTGGGCCATGGTAGAGAATGTACACTGAGACTAGTGGAAAGCACAGAATGTTATAGACATCAACAGCAACAGGTGGATGAGGAAACTGAGGCACAGAGGGATTAAGTAACTTGTTCAAGGACTAAGATTGCCAGACTTAGCAAGTAAAAACACAGGACGCTGAGGCATCCTGGCAGTCCTAACAAGATGTCACCCCACTGTGTTTGGCTGAAAAATGGTCCCCAAAGATGTCCCCGCCCTAATCCCTTGAGCCTGTGAATATATTACCTCCTGTGGCAAAAGCGTGTTCCCAGGTGTGACTGAGTTGGCATCTTTTTTTTTTTTTCCAAAATATATTTTATTGACTTTTTACAGAGAGGAAGGCAGAGGGACAGGGATAGAGAGTTAGAAACATCAATGAGAGAGAAACCAATGTGTTGCTCTAAGCACACGTTGTGATACTTTGTTTTAGCAACAATAGGAAAGACTGCACCCAGAGTGGCATAGCTGGGTGATTCGCTTACCTTGTATTAAGCACCTACTGTGTGCTCCTCAGCTGATGTAGTGAGAGCTAGAGCAGACGGATTGTCTTCTGCATCCTTATCATCCTGCCGGGCTGTCGATCTCCTTTTCTGTTCTGCGCAGCTCTGAGAAGTGGGGCCAGGAGCCCAGAGCTTCCGGTCTTATTCACTTGCTGTATCCCCTATAGCAGCACCTGCCACGTGGCAGGGGCTCAGTGGATGCTAATTGAATGAATGAATGAATGAATGTTCTCGGCTCGCCAGTAAGTACCAGTGTGTCTGCTCGGTAAGCCCCACGCTATGAGCGGTGTTGGGCTGTTGGCCCTTGTGACACACGTTTTGTCTCCACTACAGACCTGGGCAGAGGTGAGAGCTGGGGCCTGGAGGGCAGCAGGTTCCCGGGGTTACAGAGCAGATGGGGGTTAGGACCCCTCTGCTGGCTGCAGAGCCTTTATCCAGGGGGCGAGCCTCCTGCTCCAAGTGGGGGCATCCTAGGTCCCTCCGCAGAGGCCTCGGGGAGCAGGGTGTGGGCCGCACCCTCGGGTGGGGACTGAGCGGCTCTGTCCATCTTGACCTCAGGACACGGGTCTGTACTACCACCGCTACCTCCAGGAGGTCATCAACGTGCTGGAGACGGACGGGCACTTCCGAGAGAAGCTGCAGGCCGCCAACGCCGAGGACATCAAGGTGCGGCTGGGCGCGAGGGGCCGGAGGCGGCGGGCTCAGAGGGCAGAGTGTTGGGGCGGACCGGGTTCCTTAAAGGGGCCACGTGGCTCCAGCCCTCACACACCTGGGAAGGGACTTGGGGAGCACAGAGTGTGTGGTTAGGCGCCGGGGCGGGTGTCGCAGGCTCCCAGCCTCAGCTCTGCCACTTACCAGCGATGTGACCACCCCTTGCCGTGCCTCAGTTTCCCCGTCTGTAAAATGGGGTATAACAGGACCCACCCCCTGGGGTTCGGGTTTGGTTTATCCCAGGTTAGACTTGTACAGGGTTTCGGCAGCCACAGTAGGCATCCTCCTTAGTGAGTGCGTGAGCGCTCAGCACTGAGCACAGTGCTTTCTGCATGAGGAGGATCCGCCCTGCACACCTCCTACTGGGGATGTGCCCACAACCAAGGTACATGCCCTTGACTGGAATCGAACCTGGGCTCCTTCAGTCTGCAGGCCGATGCGCTATTCACCGAGCCAAACCGGTTAGGGCTGAGTTACTTTGTGACTCAGAAGAGAATGCTGAGGTCCTGAGAGCAGTGTTTGTCCTTCCTGTGGGCCCTGGTCTCACCCCCTGAGCCCACGTCCTGTCCCTCCCCCAGGCAGTGTCCCAAGTCCCTGCCCCGCTCTGTCTCCCCATCCCACCACTCCCAGCATCCCTGGGTGCTGTCAGAATGTCCCTTCTGCCCGGCCCATGTGACTCAGTGGTTGAGCGTCGACCTATGAACCAGGAGGTCACGGTTCCATTCCCGGTCAGGGCACATGCCCAGGTTTCGGGCTTGATGCCCGGTGTGGGTGTGCAGGAGGCAGCCGATCAGTGATTCTCTCTCATCACTGATGTTTCTCTCTCCCTCTCCCTTCTCTCGGAAATCAATAAAAATATATATATTTTTTAAATGTCCCACCCTAGCCGGTTTGGCTCCTTGGATAGAGTGTCGGCCTGCGGACTGAAGGGTCCCAGGTTCGATTCCGGTCAAGGGCATGTACCTTGGCTGCAGGCACATCCCCAGTAGGGGGTGTGCAGGAGGCAGCTGATCGATGTTTCTCTCTCATCGATGTTTCTAACTCTCTATCCCTCTCCCTTCCTCTCTGTAAAAAATCAATAAAATATATATTTTTAAATGTCCCTTCTAGAGGAGACACCCCAAGTTCTCCAAAACTTGGGCCCAGGAGAGGCCCCAGGACCTGAAACTGGTGGGGAGGCAGCCCTGCTCCCCCCAAAAAACCTCCCAGCATTCCTGGGGCTCTTGTCTGTCCTTATCCACTCTGCCCCTGAGGAGAAACAAGTAAAAGCAGAGACAGTTGAGCCCAACCCCTCCCACTGCCCAGCTGGGGAAACCGAGGCACAAGAGGCCACTTGGGCGGGCAGGTTCTGGGGTGGGCAGGTGCCGGGTTCCAACCCCAGGCCCCCTTCCCCCCCGCCACGCTCCCGGGGTCAGTGCTGCACCCCGTGTGCCTCACTTTCCTTCTCAGAACACGGAGGCTGCTAACCGTGTCCCCGTGGTGAGGGTGGTTGTGCAAATCAGCGATAATTCCCCCAAGTGCCTGGCCAGGCACATCGCGAACCTGAACCTGCGGGAATGTCCGCACTGACGGCAGCGATGGTCTGAGCCCATTGCTGAGGCCCAGCCGGGGGAGGGGGGGGAGGACCGGGCATGGGGGAGGGGGCCCTGGCCGCCCAGCCTCACTGAGGGGCCTTGGGCCCGTGGCCTGTCCTGGGCCTCACTCTTGGCCTGGAGCATGGGCTGTGGGCAGCCCTAGAGGACAGGCCCAGGGGCCCCAGCGCAGAGCTTGGCTCAGAGACTCTGCTCGCCTTGCCCTGCTGATGGGCCAGGGCCACGCGCCCCAAGAGGGCTCGAGCGACCCACGTGAGTCACGAGTGACAGGAGCCCATCCGAGATCCCAGCGGTAGTTTAGCGAGGGCGCGGGGGAAGCCCCAAAGCGGGCCCATCCGGTCTGACAAGCGGGAGGTCACCTCCAGGGGAAGGACACCCCGGTGAGGGTGGATGCTGAGAGGGGGTGTGGTGGTTTAGAAGGTGAAATGGGGGGTGTGGTGGTTTAGAAGGTGAAATGGGGGGTGTGGTGGTATAGAAGGTGAAATGGGGGTGTGGTGGTTTAGAAGGTGAAATGGGGGGTGTGGTGGTTTAGAAGGTGAAATGGGGGGTGTGGTGGTTTAGAAGGTGAAATGGGGGGTGTGGTGGTTTAGAAGGTGAAATGGGCGGGGGTGGGATGGGGGCCGTGATATTTCAGACAGACGGTAGGAACTGTGTGTGCAAACCAAGCTTCTGGTACGTTCAGCTGCTGGCGGGTCCTTGTAACTGACAAAGACCAGCTGACGGGGCTGGGGCGGTGGGTGAGTGCCGAGCCCCGGAATCCTGTCCTGGGGTCTTTGGAGAGGCCTGGGGGCTCTGATTGAGAAACAGACATAATCCTAGTGGTAATGGAGGCAGCTCAGCGAAGGCATCCCGCTCAGCACAGTGTGTGTGTGTGTGTGTACGTTTCTTGTGTGTGTGCATGCATATGTACGTGTTTGTGCATGTATGTGTGTGTGCATGTGTGTGTGTGTGGCAGGGCTGAGAGGGTTGTTGGGGGGATTCTTCCCAAGGGAGGTGCCATCTGCTTGGAGCTTGCAGGACAGCGAGGGTCTGTCCGGTGTGGGAAGCAGCGGTGGGAGAGCTTCCCGCAGAGAGCCCAGCATGTGCAAAGGCCCGGAGGTGGAAAGGGCCGTGAGCGTGGGGTCCGACACCCAGTGAGAGTCGCTGGAACCAAGAGTGTGATCGGATGAGTGACAGGAGGCGGGGCTACAGGAGTGGGCGGGGCCACGAATGCCAAGCTGAGGGGCTGGGGCCTGGTCTCGGGAGGCCAGAGACAGGGCCCCGCCTGGGCCCCAGCCTGACCAGTGTCCCCTCACTCTCCGGCCAGAGCGGGAAGCTGAGCCGGGAGCTGGACTTTGTCAGCCATCATGTCCGCACCAAGCTGGACGAGCTCAAGCGGCAGGAGGTGTCGCGGCTTCGGATGCTGCTCAAGGCCAAGATGGATGCAGAGCAGGAGCCCAGTAAGCAGGGCTGGGGCTGGGGGGGCAGGGCCCAGTGAGCAGGGGTGGGGCTGGGGGGCAGGGTCCAGTGAGCAGGGGTGGGGCTGGGGGGCAGGGTCCAGTGAGCAGGGGTGGGGCTGGGGGGCAGGGCCAGTGAGCAGGGGTGGGGCTGGGGGGCAGGGCCACCTCCATCCTGGGCTTCTGGATGGTTTTGTACTGGGCAGTGGGGCCTCCTGATAAAGTGCATGGAAGACTGATAGAATATCAATGTATTGTTCTTCCCAGAACAATAACTGTTATTGGCTGGTTGTTTTTCTGTTTGGGGGTTTTATTCTTATGCTAGAGGCCCGGTGCACAATTCGTGCACCAGTGCGATCCCTCAGCCTGGACTGCGGGACCGGGCTGACACTGGCACTCTGACATCTCCTGAGGGTTCCCAGATTGCGAGAGGGCACAGGCCAGGCCGAGGGACCCCACCGGTGCACAGTTGGGGCCAGGGAGGGATTCAGGAGTTTGCCAACCAGGGAGGGACCGAGGGAGAGCCAGGGCATGTCTGGCCCTCTCACTCAGTCCCCCCAGCAGCAAGCTAATGTACCAATTGGAGTGTCTGCCCCCTGGTGGTCAGTGCACATCATAGCGAGCAGTTGAGCAGCCTTAGCATATCATTAGCATATTACACTTTGATTGGTTGAACGGCCGACTGGATGACCGGACACTTAGCATATTAGGCTTTTATTATATAGGAGGATTTAAAAAACCATGGTTGTTTAAATTTTTTATGTAACTTCAGCCCTGGCTGTTGTGGTTAGAGCATTGGCTCACACACTGAAGGGTCGCAGGTTCAATTCCTGGTCAGGGGCAGGTTTGATCCCCAGCCCTGGTCGGGGCATGTGCAGGAAGCAACCAATTAATGTGTCTCTCTCACATCGATGTTTCTCTCCCTCCTCTCTCTCTTTCTCTGCCCCTCCCTTCCTCCGTCTCACCCTCTCTAAGACCAATGGAGAAAATATCCTTGGGTGAGGATGAACCAAAAACAAAAATTTTTTGATGTAACTTCAAACTTACAAAAAGTTGCAAGAAAAGCAGCAAAAATCTCCTGAATACCCTTAACCCAGATCCTCATTGTTAACATTTGCTCCACTTGCCTTTCATTCACATTTGCCAGTTCCTTGCGGCCACCATCTCCCTTTACGCCCACATATTTCAGTGTGATCTTCCTCAGAACAGTGACATCTGCCTGCATGACCACGGCCCCGTGACCGGCTCAGGACGGCTAACGGGTTCCACTACGTATTTTCCTTTGATTAGTAACCTCCCTCCCCCGCAGCCCCGCTAGGATGATCCTAATTTGCTGGCATTTATATCTGAGGCTATACTTTGTTGTCTAATTACTTGGATAAAAGAAAAGAAAGTGTGTGTGGAAGAGAAAGGTTTGGGTTTAGATTCCAAATCCCAGCCTATTTCTAACACTCCTAGATGTGGTTTGTCGAAGTGTGTCTAGACCCTGCTGTTTCTTTTAAATGGCTTTATTGAGATACTAGAGGCCCAGTGCATGGATTCGTGCACAGGTGGGATCCCTGAGCCTGGCCTGCGGGGAATGGGCCAAAACCGGCTCTCCGACATCCCCTGAGGGGTCCTGGGTTGTGAGAGGGCTCCCTCCTCTCTGGGTCCGGGGAGCGGGTGAAACAAATTTGGGGCCGACAGTGCCCCAGCAGCGACCTAACCACGGCTGATTCTGCGAGGAATCAGGCTCTCTCCCTACTGGTTGGAGCGTCTGCCCCTCGTGGTCATTGCACGGCATAGCTACCAGGCGAATGGTCGAATGGTCTGATGGTCACTTAGACTTTTATATATATAGGTCATTCATCTATCATACAAGTTACCCATTTAAAGTATATGACTCAGTGGCTTTAGTATAGTCACAGGGATGTGCAACCATCACCAGAGTCAACCTTAGAATATTGCCGTCACCCCAAAAGGAAACCTGTCTCCTTTAACCATCACCTCCTAATCCCCCCACCCAGCCCCGCCAACCACTCCTTCCTGTCTCTGTGGATTTGCCTGTTCTGGACGTTTCATGTAAATGAGTCACGCGATAGGTGACCTTTTGTCTATTTCCCTATTTCCCTTTGCATCATATTTCCAAGGTTCGTCCACTTTGTTCCAGGGCTCAGTGCTTGGTTCCTGTTCAGGGCCGAGTAATATTCCACCGTGTGGGTCTCCCGCGCTGGGTTATCCACCCATCACTCGATGGACATCTGGCTACTGTTCACTTATTGTCAGTTTGTGGTGTGCTCTGGTGCTGCTGGGACACGTTTCGGCCCATCACGAAGTATAAGGACATGACTCTTTTTTTTAATATATTTTTATTTGTATTTATTTTTAGAGAGGGAGGAAGGGAGAGGGAAAGAGAGATAGAAACATTGCTGAGAGAGGAAGTCATCAATTGGCTGCCTCCTGCATGCCCCTCCCCGCCCGGGGGGGATCAAGCCCACAACCTGGGTATGTGCTCCGACCAGGAATCGAACCTGCGACCTCTTGGTTCCTGGGTGGACGCTCAACCACTGAGCCACACCAGCCGGGCAGGCAGGACATGGCTTCTGTATTGAGATTCACCTGTCGCTTCTTTCATCTCCTGACACCCCGGGAGGCTCCTGTGTGACAGATGGGGGTTCTGTGCGTTAGCGGATGGTGCTAAGGGCCCGTGGGAGAGCTGGCCTTGGTTTTTATTTCTGCCTGACTCCATTTATCCATAGACCAAACAGGTCTTGAGTCCTACTGTGTGCTGGAGCGGGAAGGTGAGCAGACAGGCTCGACCCCGGCCTCCTCTGTGTGACCGCCACGCCCTCTCTGCCCTGCTGGTTCGTTATTACAGTGTCAGAGTCTGCTTCGCCTTCTGGTCACTGAGATGTCCCCGTCACTAACGAGGGAAATGTCCCCTGGACACACTCTGCTTGTTATGTCCCAGGCACCACGCCCTAGACTTTGTCCCTTCGACCACTCAAAATAGCTCCCCAGCCCTAGCCAGTTGGGCTCAGTGGATAGAGCGTCGGCCTGCAGACTGAAGGGTCCCTGGTTCGATTCTGGCCAAGGGCACATGCCCGGGTTGTGGGCTCGATCCCCAGTGGGGGGCATGCAGGAGGCATCCAATCAATGATTCTCTCTCATCATTGATGTTTCTATCTCTCTCTCCATTTCCCTTCCTCTTTGATGTCAATAAATATATATATATATTTTAAAATATATATATATATATTTTATTGATTTTAGAGAGGAAGGGAGAGGGAGAGAGAGAGAAGAGAAACATCAATGATGAGAGAATCATTGATTGGCTACCTCCTGCACGCCCCCTACTGGGGACCAAGCCCACAACCTGGGCATGTGCCCTTGGCCAGAATCAAACCAGGGACCCTTCAGTCCGCAGGCCGATGCTCTATCCACTGAGCCAAACCAGTTAGGGCTCTTTTTTTTTTTTTTTTAAGGCTACCAGCCATACTGGATTTGAGTCCATGCTAATGACCTCGCTGTCACTGCCTCGACTCTGTAAAAGCCTTCTCTCCAAATAAGGTCACATCCTGAGGTCACGGGTTAGGACATCAGCAGATGAATTTTAGGGCCCACAATTCAACTTGTAACAGGTTGAGTGCATGCGCTCCGGAGCCCAGCGGCTGGGTCTAACCCTCACTCTGCCACTTCCTAGATGGTGACTGAGACAGGCCACTTCCCCTCTTGGGGCCTCAGTTTTTGCATTCATAACATGGGAAACCATAGGACCTCTGTTGTAAGATACTTGTGGAAAGTTAATGCATTCATATAGTTAATGTGTGTAGAGCTGGGCCTGGCATTTGGGAAGTCCTCATACATGTCGGTTGTTGTTATGGTTATTATTGTCGGAAGCATGACACTCACTGGTGGCGTCACCTCCTCCAGGAAGCCCTCCTGATTGCCCCCGGTTCAATCAGGCTGCCCTCTGGGCTTCCTCAGAGCCCTCTGTGGCCTCGTTTAGAGCACATCTGGCCCAGGGTAGGGATTTTTAAAAATATATATATTTTATTGATTTTTTACAGAGAGGAAGGGAGAGGGATAGAGAGTTAGAAACATCGATGAGAGAGAAACATCGATCAGCTGCCTCTTGCACACTCCCTACTGGGGATGTGCCCACAGCCAAGGTACATGCCCTTGACCGGAATCGAACCTGGGACCCTTCAGTCCGCAGGCTTACGCTCTATCCACTGAGCCAAACCGGAGAGGGCCAGGGTAGGGGTTTTGAAAGCAAGAACATTCTCTGAGTTGGGTTTTTTCCCTTCTTTCCCCTCATCCAGATGTACAGTTGGATCACCTGGGCCTCCTGAAGCAGTTTGAGCACCTGGATCCTCAGAATCAGCACACGTTTGAGGCCCGAGACCTGGAGCTGCTGATCCAGACGGTAGCGTGAGGGGGGAGCTACAGCCAGAGGACTGAGGGAGCTTTGCGGAGGGGGAGAGGGGAACAGAGCCCGGGACGCAAGCCCGCTCACCTCTGCCTGGCGTTCCCTGAGGTCGGCAGCTGACGGGGGCCTGGGGGAGTCTAAAATCCCTTCCCAGAGTCTCCGCAGGAAAGCAGAGGCGTAGGCAGCAGCAGGGGCTCAGTTCCACCAAGACCTGGTCTCAAATCCCTCCTCGGCTCTGTCTTTGCCGTGTGGCTTGGGGTGGGGCTGTTCCTTTTGTGCCCTTGTGGGAGGCAGAGTAATGGCCCTCACCAAACATGTGCCACCCGGCCTGGCTGGCGTAGCTCAGCTGGTTGGGCGTCGTCCTGCACACTGAAGGGCTGCCAGTTTGATTCCTGGTCAGGTCACATGCCCGGGTTGCAGGCTCGATCCCAGTGTGGGGCCTGCAAGAGGCAGCTGATCAATGAGTCTCTCTCATTATCAATATTTCTATCTCTCCTTCTTCCTTCTCTCTGAAATCATTAAAATATATATATATAATATATATATATTATATATATATATATAATATGTATTTTTAAAATCTTAAAAAAAAAAAGCCCAGCTGGTATGGCTCGGTGTCACCTATGAACTGGGAGTTCATGGTTCAATTTCCAGTCAGAGCACATGCCCGGGTTGTGGGTTCAATCCCCAATGGGGGCGTGCAGGAGGTAGTTGATTAATCATTCTCTCTCATCATTGATGTTTCTATCTCTCTCTCTCCCTCTCCCTTTCTCTCTGAAATCAATAAAATAATATATATTATTTTTCTTGATTTTTTTACAGAAAGGAAGGGGGAGGGATAGAGAGTTAGAAACATTGATGAGAGAGAAACACCAATCAACCGCCTCCTTCATGCCCCACACTGGGGATGTGCCTGCAACCAAGGTACATGCCCTTGACTGGGATTGAACCTGGGACCCTTCAGTCCACGGGCCTATGCTCTTTCCACTGAGCCAAACCAGTTAGGGCAAAAAAATACATATTTTTTTTAATCTTAAAAAAAAACAAAAAGGGCCCTGACCGGTTTGGCTCAGTGGATAGAGCATTGGCCTGCGGACTGAAGGGTCCCGGGTTCGATTCCGGTCAAGGGCATGTGCCTTGGTTTCGGGCACATCCCCAGTAGGAGGTGTGCAGGAGGCAGCTGATCGATGTTTCTAACTCTCTATTCCTCTCTTCCTCTCTGTAAAAAATCAATAAAATATATAATTTTTTTTAAAAAATGGATGTCTCACCCTCTTCCATGGAACCTGTGGATATGTGACCATTTCAGGCAAAAGGGATTTTGCAGACGTGACTACGTTGAGGGTCTTGAGCTGGTGGGCTGATCCTGAGTCACCCAGGTGGGCCCCGGGTCTCATCACAAGGGCCCTTGAAAGAGGGAGATGTGAGGACAGGTCTCGGCTGCGTGTGACCCTGCAGCCAGACGCTCCCTGCTGGCTTTGAAGATGGAGGAAGGAGCCACAGCATGGCTCCAGCTCTAGAAGCTGGAAAAGGCCAAGAAGCAGATTCTCCTCTAGTCTCTGGAGGGAGCACAGCCCTCCGACACCTTCAGTCAGCGGAACTCATTTCAGGCCTCTGGCCTCCCGCCTGTGGGATGTGGGATGCTAAACGTGTATTGTTTTCAGCCACCCAGTTGATGGTGATGTCACAGCAGCCCCCGGAGCACATACATCCTGCTCTGAGAAACGGGATCTGCAGCCCTGCCCATTGCAAAGGCCAAGCCTGGGAGGGATGCCGGGGCCTCTCCCTGCTCACTGCCCTTCTCTGGGGACAGCCCTCTGCCTGGCCTGGGCCTTGCTTTCCTGGCCTCCTGGAGCTCCACCTAGTGGCCATGAAGATAATAGCAGCGGCTAGTTGAGTTCAGCCCAGCTCTTGTTTCCAGAATATTCGAGAAACTGTCCGCTTTGCTCCAGCCCCACTGTCATTCCCCCGGTCTCAGTTCCCGTCGGCTGCCTCTCATCGCTGCTTCCTCACTGGGCGCCTTGCTTCTGCCTTCATGCTCGCCAGCAGGGTTTCCCAACTCGGCCCTCTTGACATTTGGGGCTGGATGATTCTTAGACACTGACCATTGTCTCCTGCGGGCCGCAGTGGTCCCAGGATGAGAACCCCAGCTATACTGTCTAGTCCCCACACAACAGCTATGTCAGCTTCCTGTTGCTTCCATGTAACAACCACAAACGTAGCAGCTTAACACGAATGTATTAGTCAGTGTAGGTCAGAGGTCGAGAAGGGTCTTCCTGGGTGTGCTAGTTTCCGGAGGCTGCCGTAACACATTGCTCCAGACTCGGTGGCTTAAAACGGCAGACATGTCTCCTCTCACAGTTCTGGAGGCCAGAAGTCCAAAACTGGCATCACTAAGTCACAGCCAAAGTGTCGGCAGGCCTGTGCTCTCTTCAGAGGCTGTTGGGGAAAACCTGCCCCTTGCTCTTCCAGCTTCTGGAGGCTGCCAGCATTCCTTGGCTTGCAGACACATCACTCCAGCCTCTGCCTCCATGGCGTTCTCCCCAAGTCTCTCTGGGACTTCTCTGTAGCTTTCTTAAATATATTTTATTGATTTTTTACAGAGAGGAAGAGAGAGGGATAGAGAGTTAGAAACATCTATGAGAGAGAAACATCAATCAGCTGCCTCTTGCACACCCCCTACTGGGGATGTGCCCGCAACTAAGGTACATGCCCTTGACCGGAATCGAACCTGGGACCCTTCAGTCCGCAGGCCAACGCTCTATCCACTGAGCCAAACCGGTTTCGGCCTCTGTAGCTTTCTTATAAAGAAACCAATCATTGGATTTAGGGCCCATCCTAATCCATTAGGACCTCATTTTAACTGATTACATCTGCAAAGATTCTACATCCAAATACGGTCATGTTCTGAGGTTCTGGGTGGACATGAGTTTGTGTGTGTGTGTGTGTGTGTTTTCCCCAATATATTTTTATTGATTTCAGAGAGGAATGGAGGGAGAGGGAGAGAGAGATAGTAACATCAATGGTGAGAGAAAATCAATGATGGACTGCCTCCTGCACGCTCCCTACTTGGGATCAAGCTCGCAACCCAGGCATGTGCCCTTGACCGGATTCGAACCTGGGACCCTTCAGTCCGCAGGCCGATGCTCTATCCACTGAGTCAAACCAGCTTGGGCTGGACATGAATTTTTTTGTGTGGGGGAGACACTATTCAACTCTGTGTAGTATTATTATCTCCATTTCCACAGAGGTAGAAATTGAGTCACAGAGAGGCTGAGTTAATTGCCCAAGATCACACAGTTAGTGGGATTTGTTCACACAGCAGAGCAGCAGAGCCTGCATTTGAATTCTGAGCAAAATAATTAGAGACCTCATCTTCTTTACCCCCAAGCTGTGCTGCTTTTCATATTAAATACACCGTGTGTGGGGTTTTTTTATTACTTATTCCTCCAAGATCTTGACATTGTGGGGGTCTTGAAAGAGGTGAGTTAAAGTAACCCTCCTGATCTCTTTTGAACAAAGAGGCTGTGTTATGGGACAAGAGTGGGTCAGAGACCAAGTGCTGTGAGATCAGCACATGTGACCCAGGACAGGGTGGAGGTTGGGCCAGGTTCAGAGTCAACGGCCTGGCATTTGAAGGTGGGACATTTGACCCTGGACGTAGAGGTGGGACGAGAGTGACTGTCCGCCTTTCCCCAGGCCACCCGTGACCTTGCCCAGTACGATGCAGCCCATCACGAAGAGTTCAAACGCTACGAGATGCTCAAGGAACACGAGAGACGCCGTTACCTGGAGTCGCTGGGAGAGGAGCAGCGAAAGGAGGCCGAGAGGAAGCTGGAAGAGCAACAGCGACGGCACCGAGAGCACCCCAAAGTCAATGTGCCTGTAAGGAACATCATTCGTACCCACCTTCCCCGTCGTCCTCCCCCAACCCCCATGTCTAATTCCTTAAGTTCCACAAAGCAAGGATGTAGCTGAAAAACTACAACTCCCAGCAAACCCTGAGGCAAGAGTCCCTTTTAATGTACCTACCTCTGCCCAGGGGCTTCTGGGAGTTGTAGTTTTCGTGCTTGAGGGGAATGACTTTGAGAGATGGGGGCATAAAGGGTTCAATAGCTTTATCCCATAGGACCTAGACTTCTTACTCATGAGCCCCTCGCTCTTACCTCCGCAGGGCAGCCAAGCCCAGTTGAAGGAGGTGTGGGAGGAGCTGGATGGATTGGACCCCAACAGGTTTAACCCCAAGACCTTCTTCATACTGCATGGTAAGGTGGGGAGGGTGTCCTAAGACCCAGGCTGAATTCTGAGGCTCTGACCTTTGGAAATGAGGACCACAGGATTAAGAGCCTAGAATGACAATTTTTGGTAGCCTGGTCAGGAAAGGTTTTCTAGACCAGCATTATCTAGTACAGTGGTTGGCAAACTCGTTAGTCAACAGAGCGGCAAACCTCAGCTCGCGGGCCTCATTTGGCTCGTGAGCCGCGGTTTGCCGACCACTGGTCTAGTAGAACCTTCCACGCCGATGGAAATGCTCTGTGTTCAAATGGCCTTTGTACAGCAGCCACCAGCCCCACGTGACCATGCAGCACTTGAAATGTGGCTCTTACAACTAAGGAATTGGATCCTTAGTGTCGATAAATTTTTTAAGACTTGTGAGTCTGGTAAAATACACGTAACATAAAATTTCCCTTCTCAGCTATCTTTAAGTGTCCAGTTCAGTATGTTAAGTACATTCCCATTGCTGTGTAACTGGCCTCCAGTACCCTTTTCGTCCTTGTGAAATCAGAACTCGTTATTAATCAGAGGCCCGGTGCATAGATTTGTGCACCTGTGGGATCCCTTGGCCTGGCCTGTGGGGATTGGGCCAAAACCGGCAGCCTGACATCCCCTGAGAGGTCCCAGAGTGGGAGAGGGCACTCTGCAAAATTGCTGTTGCTTGGCAGCTCCTGTGTTGCGAATCTGCCCCCTGGTGGTCAGTGCGTGTCATAGCTACCAGCCAGTCAGCTGGTTGGCCGGTGTTTAGCCTTTTACATATGTACTAGAGGCTCAGTGCATGAAATTAGTGCAAGGGGCTCGGCCCTCACAGCCGCGGTGGCTTGCCTCAGCCCTTGCAGCCCCACTTCATCTGGAAGGTCGTCCAGAAGGATGTCCAGAAGGCCATTTGGCTGTCCGGTCTAATTAGCATATTATGCTTTTATTATTATAAAATAGATAACTCTCCATTACTCCTCCCCCCAGCTTCTGGAACCCTCTATTCTTATTTCTGTCTCTATGAATTTGACTACTCTAGCTACCTCAAATAAGTAAAATCACACAGCATTTGTCTTTTTGTGACATAATGTCGAGGAAATGAGTTTTTAATTAGATGGTTACTGATTGGGATTAATTTGCCCCGTGTGGCTAGCGACTGCTGTGTTGGACAGCACAGTTCTAGAGAGCTGAGATTTGAACAAAGACCTCAGTGATTGAGGGGCTGTGGCTTGCAGAGATTTGGGGGAAGAGTGTTGTATGTGGAGGGAACAGCAAGCACACACAATAAGAGTGGACTTGGTGTAAGGAATTTGGACTTTATTCTGTCATGAGACACCCCAAAAGGGCTTTGAGCAGCAGACTGACACCCTCTGCCTTAAAGGTTGGCAGACTCCATCTGGCTGCTGTGTCAAGGACAGACTGTAGGTGTGAGGGCCAAAGCCAGGAGCCCACTTAGAGAGCACGAGATGCCGGTGGCTGGGCCACCAGAAGGAAGAGTGGTCAGTTTCTGGATTCATCTTGAAGGTCAAGCTAGTACGACTTGCAGGTGGACTGGATTAGAGTTATGAAGGAATAAAAGGGTCAAGGGTGACTCCAAGGCATTTGGCCTGAGAAACTGGGAAAACTGAAATGGCAAGAGCAAGCATGTTTGGGAGGGCAGATTGGGAACGGGGTTTCTGTTGAATTAGAGATGCCTGGTAGACACATGCATGGAGATGAAGAGAAGACAGTTGGATATTCAGGTGTGGAGGCCGCTTATGGCTGGCATCGAAAGCTGAGGGACCGGAGGAAACATCTAAGAAAGCGCCGGCCAGTAGCACCCTCTTTGTGCCCTGGCCGTTGTGGCTCAGTTGGTTAGGGGTTCGTCGTGGGCATCAGAAGGTTGCCAGTTCCATTCCCAGTCAGGGCACATGCCTGTGTTGTGGGCTCCATCCCCAGTAGGGGGCATGCAGGAGACAGCTGATCAAAGTCTCGCTCTCATATTGATGTTTAACTCCCTCTCCCTTCCTCTCTCTAAAAATCAATAAAAAATTTTTTTAACCCTAGCCGGTTTGGCTCAGTGGATAGAGCGTCGGCCTGCGGACTGAAGGGTCCCGGGTTCAATTCTGATCAAGGGCACATGCCCAGTTCAGGCTCGGTCCCCAGTAGGAGGAGGTGTGCAGAAGGCAGCTGATCAGTGATTCCTTCTCATCATTGATGTTTCTCTCTCTCTCTCTCCTTCTCCCTTCCTCTCTGAGATCAATAAAAATATATTTAAAATAAATAAATAAATAAACAGCACTCTCTTTGTAATGATGGAACATGTCCTGGGCCCCCTGGGTGGCACCCACCAGCCACATATGGGCTATTCAGTATTTGACTTGTAGCAAGTAAGCTGATAAGCTGAATTTTTGTTTAAATTTTTATTTATTGAATTTAGAGAGCGAGAGATACTGATTTCTTGATCCACATATTTATGCATTCCATGGTTTCTTGTATGTGCCCTACCCGGGGATCGAACCCGCAACCTTGGCGTATCAGGATGACGCTCTCTCCAACTGAGCTACCTGGCCAGGGGAATAAACTGAAATTTTAGTCTTATTTAATACTAGAGGTTCAGTGCACAGATTCGTGCACAGGGAGAGGGGTTCCTCAGCCTGGCCTGCACCCTCTTGCAATCCGGGATCCCTCGGGGGATGTCCGACTGCCGGGTTAGGCCCGATCTCCTCAGGCCAGGCTGCGGGGATTGGGCCTAAACCGGCAGTCGGACATCCCCTTAGGGATGCAGCAGTGTGCCAAGTGGCAGGCAGCCAGGGAGAAACCCAAGCTGGGCCCACGTTGCTCATGCTCATCGCAGCCCTTTGTGCATGCCACTGCCGTTTGGTAGCACTGCCGCAGCCCAGCTTCTGGCTGAGCGGCGCTCCCCCTGTGGGAGTGCACTAACCATCAGGGGGCAGCTCCTGCATTGAGCGTCTGGCCCCTGGTGGTCAGTGTGCATCATAGCGACTGGTCGACCGGTCGTTCTGGCTGTTTGGTTGTAATGCTCGCTTAGGCTTTTATATATATAGATTAATCAATTTAAATTTAACAGCCCATGTGGCTAGTGGCTCCCTTATTGAACAGATTTGAAGATTAGACAGAGACAAGGCCCTGGGCCTGAGCCCGTGGATGTTCCAAGGTGTAGAAGTCAGGAGGAAGAGGAAGCCAGCAAGGGAGAGAGGGGGAGCTGGAGAGGAGAGAATGATGTTCTGGAAACCACAGGCAGAATCAAGTTAGACGTGGACTAAAAATTAACCACTGGTTTTGCAGGGTCAGGGGTTCCGGCCACCTCAGCAGGATGAGTGCGGGTGCTGATCTGAGTGAGCAGAGGAGGTGGAGACAGTGAGCACAGCCCATGCGCTGTATAAGCTGGATTGGCAGGGAGCCGCTCCTCTGGCAACTGGAGTTGGCCCTGGCCTGGCTCTCTGGGAGGGGAGGCCCCCGAAACCCCGGGGTCCTGTGCAGAGGGTGGATCCTGGCCCATGTCTTTATTATTAAACCTAACTCCCTAGGGATCAAGTCTTCCTGCATGACAGCGGACCCAAGAACGGTCCCACCTTCATCTCCTCCATTCTTGGGGCCCTGGTTAGAAGGGAATGGACTGTCCTAGCAGCAGGCCTGGGGGGCACTAAAGCTGGAGGCCACCATTCTACCATTGGAGACTTGTTACCTGTCCTCTAGAACAGATCCTGTATCAGCCCAGATTCCTTCCCCAGCTGGTCCCTCAGGGACCTGACCCACCCCCATCCTCAGTCCCCCGAGATATGTGTCGTCTCCCCTCAGATATCAACAGTGATGGTGTCCTGGATGAGCAGGAGCTGGAGGCTCTCTTCACCAAGGAGGTGAGTGTCCCCGGGAAGCCCTGGCTGCAGGGGATGCCCAGATCAGCCCTGTGGTCCTTCCTTAGCCCGCCCTGGAGGCAAGTTCACGGAAAACTACAACTCCCAGCAGCCCCAGGGGCAAAGAGTGAAAAAAGGCTGCCAAGAATGTCAGGGTGCCCGAAGGACTAATGGGCATCAGCTTGGGTAGGGAGGTGGAGTAGCTTGGGAAAGAGGTGACCTCAACATGTCCTCCCTCCCGCTTGACTCTGCAGTTGGAGAAGGTGTATGACCCAAAGAATGAGGAGGATGACATGCGGGAGATGGAGGAGGAGCGGCTGCGCATGCGGGAGCACGTGATGAAGAATGTGAGGGGGGACCCGGGCCTGGAGGGGGGTGGGAGCCAGGGGGAGGGGGCCCAGCTTCGTGTCTTACCCTTCCCTGGCTCCCCAGGTGGACACAAACCAGGACCGCCTTGTGACCCTGGAGGAGTTCCTCGTGTCCACCCAGAGGAAGGACTTTGGGGACACCGGGGAGGGCTGGGAGGTAAGGACGTGTCTCTCCCAGCCCCAGGCCGCTGCTCTTAGGCACTGGGCCCCTCTCTCTGGCGTCTGTCCCCCGCACACAGCCCCTCTGTCCTCCGCTCTCCCTGGTCTCCATGCCCCTCCCGGTCCCACTCGTCCCTGCCGCCCGCCCAGGGCGGGCCTCCCAGCCTCCCAGCCCTCCACGGGCGGAGCCCTCCAACAGCGGTGGCCTGCGCGGAGGCCCTGCTAACGGCTCATCCCCACAGACGGTGGAGATGCACCCTGCCTACACGGAGGAGGAGCTGAGGCGCTTCGAGGAGGAGCTGGCGGCCCGGGAGGCCGAGCTGAACGCCCAGGCCCAGCGCCTCAGCCAGGAGACGGAGGCTCTGGGGCGCTCCCAGGGCCGCCTGGAGGCCCAGAAGCGAGAGCTGCAGCAGGTGAGCCCCTGGGGCCCTGGGCCTGTGTGTCCAGACGCTGGGAAGCCTACGGGCTCTGTTTAATCACTAATTGGTCATCCTATGGCGGCCGCCATATTGAGTGAGGGCGGAAGTCCCGCCCTGACAGCTCCGTGGCTGCCATGTTGGATAAGGGCAGGGGGTTGTAAGAGGGAGAAAGTGGGAAAAGCGGGGACAAGGGCAGATTCCAGTAAGAGCTGAAGGAGGGCTTTTCTGTTCTGTCCCAAGGTGCAACCCGGGCCATGACGAGGGGGCGTTGAACGGGGTCTTTATTATTAAACCCCACTGTCAATGAGGAAGAACTAAGGCCCATAGAGAAAGGACTGTGAGCACTTGGCAGGATGGGGAGACTCACACCCTCTTGCCTGTGTAACCCCCACCCCTTACCCCCCACAGGCGGTTCTGCAAATGGAACAGAGGAAGCAGCACCAGCAGCAGCAGCAACAAGGCCACAACGCCCCAGCCCCTGGCCCCGAGGGACAACTCAAGTTCCAGCCCCACAACACAGGTGCTGGCCCTGCCCCCAGGCAGTGGGAAGGACTGGGGGCTGGACTTCCGGGTCTGAGGGAGGAGGGGCCGGGGGCCTGGACCCCCGGGTCTGAGGGAGGAGGGGCTGGGGACCTGGACTCCTGGGTCTGAGGGAGGAGGGGCTGGGGGCCTGGACCCCCGGGTCTGAGGGAGGAGGGGCTGGGGACCTGGACTCCTGGGTCTGAGGGAGGGGGCGCGGGAGGCCTGGGCTCCTGGATCTGAAGGAGGAGGGACTGGAGGCCTGGACTCCTGGGTCTGAAGAAGGAGCGCTGGGGGCCTGGACCTCTGGGTCTGAGGGAGGAGGGGCTGGGGGCCTGGACCTCTGGGTCTGAGGGAGGAGGGGCCGGGGGCCTGGACTCCCGGGTCTGAGGGAGGAGGGGCCAGGGGCCTGGACCCCTGGGTCTGAGGGAGGAGGCTGGGGGCCTGGACCCCCGGGTCTGAGGGAGGAGGATGGGGATGTCTAGTGCTACCTTTTCCTCCCTTCATCTCTAGATGACGCTCCTGTCCCAGCTCCCGCCGGTGACCAGAAGGATGCAGTTGCTTCAGAGAAGAAGGTTCCTGAACAGCCCCCCGAGCTGCCCCCGCTGGATTCCCAGCACCTGTGATCTCAGGAACGTGGCATCGGGCTCGTACCGCCGCAGCTGATGGGAGGACGGGGCAGCTGATGGGAGGACGGGGAACTGTCACAATCCGCCGCCTCCTGGGGAAGTGGGACGAGGCGGCGCTTCCCACATTGCTGCGCAGGCCCCTACCTGCTGCTTAGCTTCCCGTCTCCCGGTCTGTGGTCCCCTGTCTCTGTGCCCTCAGGGACCTGCTCGTTGTGTTTAGTGGGGACGTTCACAGGGTCAGCTAGCTTAGGGGGCCTCCTGCCTCCTGGGGGGAGGGGGTCCGCGGTGCCCCTGCTTCGTAGGTGGACCGGCCTCGCTGCTCCAGGTTGGGGCCACTCCAGCACCCTGCACCCCACAGCTGCTGCTCCGGCCCATTTCTGCTGCTTCAGGAGGCGTGGGTGGTCCTTCGAGACCTTTCTCCGCCTTTTGTGGGACCCTCGATGCCTTGAAGACCGTGTGTGTGGCCCAAGGCCGGGCCGGGGCGGCCGAGTCCTCAGCGGAGCGGATCAGCTGCCACCTGGAGGGCCGACTCCCTGACCCCTGGCTTTCGGCCTCCTCAGCCTCGGCCCCTCCCTGGTGGCTGGGCCCCTCGCCCCTTGCCCACTCAGCCACAGGAGGGTCCCAGAGCTGACGCCGCCCCAGGATCAGGTTCCCGCCCCTCAGCCTCAGTGGGGGCCCATGCCCTCCTTCCCGGCCTTATCTTACACTGCTGTGTGTCCTGCTGTGTATCCAGCTCCATCCAAATACACTTCCTGGAACAGAGCCAGGCCTCTGTCTTTGTAGGTGCCGTTCCCTCTGAAACCCCATCCCCACGTCACCTGCCAAAGTCCTCGTTCTTTAAGATTCAACCCAAGCTTTTCTGAGAGGCTGTCTCTGGGCATCTTTCTGTTCTCGCCTGATGAGTCCGCTGCCCACACACGCACACACATACACACACACATACACACATACACACACACACACTTCAGTGGGATCCTTTCAGCCACAAGGACAGAAAGCCCAAGCCTAGACTTAACAATGAGGAAAGTTAAGGGAGAGGGAGAGAAACCCACACCCCAAAACAAGAAGGCCTGAGATGGGTGGCTCCAGACCCTCAGGGACCAGGGTCTCCCCGCTGGCTCCGCCTTGTTCGGCGGGATGCTGCGCTCCTCTTATCCCAAAGTGGCTGCAGCTGCTCCGAATGTCACACCTGTCTTCCCCGACAGCTGATGGAGGAAATGGTCAGAGGCTCCCTGCTAGTCCCCCCGCCCCGCCCATTCCCCAAGAGCTGGTGTGCCAGCACCGGACCTGGGGGAGATAAAGGAGCCCCTAGAAATTCCCTGGGAGGCGCCATGGCCACGTCCCAGATCCTGGGAAGTCCCAGGTGCCACCCCACCCACCCCACCCTCCTTAGCTGAACTTGAATGACAATTACCTGCTTCTCGTGGGAAACTGGGAGCTGGACTCATGCAATCGGGGAGACAGGCCCACGGGGGTAGCGGGTCCCAGCGTTCTTTAAAGGACTGGATCGCCCTAACTGGTGTGGCTCAGTGGACAGAGCATCGACCTTTGGACTGAAGGATCTCGGGCTCGATTCCAGTCAAGGGCACGTGCCTGGGTTGCGGGCTCGATCCCTACTAGGGGCCATGCAAGAGGCAGCCCATCAATGATTCTCTCTCATCACGGATGTTTCTATCTCTCTCCCTCTCCCTTCCTCTCTGAAATCAATAAAAATACATTAAAAATAAAGGACTGGATCATGTCCACGGGATGTGGCTCCCAGCCAGAAATGTGAGGTCAGTGTTTGGGAACCTGCTCCTGGCTCCCATCTCTAAGGAGACCTGGGCCGCCCCCCACCATCTGCGATTCTTTGTTGGCAAGTGTCTCCCCCAAAGGATGCCAAAAGGAACAAGGAGAGGGGGGCTCCTGGGGTCAGGTCACTGCCATGCACCCCGGAGCGCCCTGCACACACAGGCGAGAAGGGAGGCCTGCCCTGGAGCAGCCCCCACCCTCCCCGCCTCCTGCCCGACCTTTCATTCTAGGCTTAAAGCGCCGGAATCATACCTGATGGGCCCTTTCTGTTAATCGGAAAGTGATTCCTTTTGATCCGTGTGTGCAAAGGGTTTACCATGGGGGCTCTCACCCTGGCCGGTGCGGCTCAGTTGGTTAGAGCATCCTGTGCACAAAAGGGTTACGGGTTCCATCCCTGGTTGGGGTGTGGACAGGAGGCAACCAACCCATGCTTCTCGCTCACATCCATGTTTCTGTCCCTCTCTAGAACCCATGAAAAACATATCCTCCTATCCTGGGGTGGGGATTAAAAAACTTTTTTTAATTTAAAAAATATTTTTTAAGAGAACACCTACCAAAACACCGTGGTTTCTTTATTTTTAATTTTTTTTCTATATATTTTATTGATTTCAGAGAGGAAGGGAGAGATAGAAACATCAGTGATGAGAGAGAATCATTGATTGTCTGCCTCCTGCACACTCCCCACTGGGGGTCGAGCCCACAACCCGGGCACGTGCCCCTGACCAGAATTGAACCCGGGACCCTTCAGTCCACAGGCCAACACTCTACCCACTGAGGCAAACTGGCTAGGGCTGTGGTCGGCAAACTGTGGCTCGCGAGCCACATGCGGCTCTTTGGCCCCTTGAGTGTGGCTCTTCCATGGCCTGGGCGAGTCTATTTTGAAGAAGTGGCGTTAGAAGAAGTTTAAGTTTAAAAAATTTGGCTCTCAAAAGAAATTTCAATTGTCGTACTGTTGATATTTGGCTCTGCTGACGAATGAGTTTGCTGACCACTGCCCTAGAGCTTTCCCACCTCTGAACCCTCTCTCATGCTGTTCCCTCTGTCGCTGTTCCCCACACCAACTCCACTGGACTGACGGCTAGCTGCTGAGGAGGACACAGAAAGCATCTGTGTGGTTTCCGCGGTGTCCCAGGCCGAGGCACGGTAACTATTTGTGTCCATTTAGCTCTTTCTGGAATTCCTGGCTGTGCACTGTCTGGGGCAGGGCCTTCACCTCTCACCACGATTCCTCCTCCTCCCCCTCCCCCCCTCACCCGCCAAGGTCTCTAGAGGGGATTGCCAGCAAGTCCTGGAATGTGCTGCACCCATGCTCACCCGAGTAGGTGTCCAAGCTCAGACGGGGTACCTCCTAGCATCATCCTTTCGCTTGTTTCGAAAAGAGAGCACGGGGCTCGGAGCAGGCATCTTCCTCGGACTCAAGCCCACAGCGCGGCCGGCTGAGGCCAGCAGCCCCGCCGGGGGGCGTTCGCGCACCCTTCGCCTCTGAGTCTGGCTTCACGGCCTGTGCCCTCTGTCAGTCCCCTGCCTCTCACCCTGGGTCCCAGACACGCTGTCCCGTGTGCAATCCTGTGGTCTGCCTCCCAGAGCGAGAAGGTGCCGGGCCTGCTGAGCAAGGGATTCCTGTCTCGGGTCAGTGACTTACGTTCTTAACTATGAAGTAAACCAGACACGGCGGGCACGGTTCAGTGCATGGGCTCCGGGGCCTCACGGGCTGGGTTTCAATCCGGACCCTCCCATTTGTTCAATGTGTGACATTGAGCAAGACCCTTTTTAAAAATATATATTTTTGCCCCGGCCAGTGTGGCTCAGTGGATAGAGCGTCGGCCTGCGGACTGGAGGGTCCCGGGTTCGATTCCGGTCAAGGGCATGTTCCTTGGTTGCGGGCACATCCCCAGTGGGGGGCGTGCAGGAGGCAGCTGATCGGTGTTTCTCTCTCATATGATGTTTCTAACTCTCTATCCCTCTCCCTTCCTCTCTGTAAAAAAATCAATAAAATATATATTTAAAAAATATATATATATTTTTATTGAATTCATAGAGGAAGGGAGAGGGAGAGAGAGATAGAAACATCAATGATGAGAGGGAATCATTGATTGGCTGGCTCCTGCATGCCCCGCACCCGGGATCGAGCCAGCAACCCGGGCATGTGCCTTTGACCAGAATGGAACCTGGGACCCTTCAGTCCGCAGGCCGACACTCCATCCACTGAGCCACACCATCCAGGGCTGGGCAAGATTGCTGACCAGTCTGTGCCTCAGTTTCTTCATCTGTGACATGAGCCTAACAGCACGACAGAGGGCGGCTGTGAAGAGGGTCTGAGCTCGCCTTCAGGAAGCCATTAGCACAGAGGCGGCTGCCATGAGCCTGGCTGAGAGCCTGCGGAGAAGGCCCACAGACGGGCAAGCATACGGGCAGGCACAGAGAAGCCGCAAACACTCTCGCACACATTGCCCGGGTTTTCCAGGCCTTCTGATAGCTTTTCTTTTATAGATTTCAGAGAGGATGGGAGAGGGAGAGGGAGAGGGAAAGGGAGAGAGAAACATCAGTGATGAGGGAGAATCATGGATCGGCTGCCTCCTGCACACCCCCTACTGGGGATGTACCATCAACCAAGGTACATACCCTTGACCAGAATCAAACCTGGGACCCTGGAGTCCACAGGCCGACACTCCATCCACTGAGCCAAACCGGCCAGGACCCATGAATATTTTTATTCAGCAGTTTGTGTGAGCTAGGAACCTGTGAGTCCCCGTGGGAAACTCAGGTCTTAATTAAATGTCTACAAGGGAAGGGAAAGGGATTAATTCTCTGTGGGTGACCTTGGCCAGCTCTTTGCCAATTGACTTGGAAAATAATCATTTGTTATATTTCACCTACTAGACCCCAGAGCTGTTAATCCTCTTAGCTCTCTATTGTGACCTCTGTTTTTCAAAATAGAAAAGTGAGACTCAGGCCCAGCTGTGGTGGCTCAGTGGATTGAGCGTCGTCCCATGGAGGTCCCGGGGTTCGATTCCCAGTCAGGTACACGCCCGGGTTGTGGGCTCGATCCCCAGTAGGGGGCGTGCAGGAGGCAGCCGATCCATGATTCTCATCGTTGATGTTTCTATCTCTCTTTCCCTCTCCCTTCCTCTCTGAAATCAATAAAAATATATTTTTGTAAAAAAGAAAAGTGAGACCCAGAAAGGGAACCCCCTCTGCAAAGCAATAGAGCCAGGAAGTGGCGAGGAGGGTTTGGGAACATGCCAGCCTGGCTCCGGGGTTCAGAAGCCCTGCAGCCCGGCTTCTGATGCCATGGTCTCTGGAGGCGGCCGGTCTTCATATCTTGGCTGTGGGACCTGGAACAAAATGACCGAGGCACTCTGAGTCTGTTTCTCTCTGTAAATGGGGGGCAACAGAAGCTAGTGCGCAGGTCCGTGGTGAGAAATTAGGGAAAGTAAAGCTTGAAACAAGGGCCCTGGACTACAGCATGTGTTCTATAAATATTAGTAATTATTATTATCTTTGCTATTGCTATCCTCTCTCTGTGTGTGTGTGTTTTTTTAAAGAATGTTTTTTTCGTTTCATTTCACTTATTTATTTATTTATTTATCTTCACTTGAGGATATTTTTCCATTGATTTTTTAGAGAGAGTGGAAGGGAGGGGAAGAGAGAGAGAGACATCAATGCGAGAGAGAGACATGGATTGGTTGCCTCCCGAAAGCGACTGACCGGGGCCAGGATGGAGCCTGCAACCGAGGTACCTGCCCTTGACCCGATCGGAACCCGGGACCCTTCAGTCTGCGGGCTGAGGTTCTATCCACTGAGCCACACCGGCTAGAGCTATCCTCTCTCGCTTTGGACAATGCCTAAGGGTGCGCGACTTTCTCAGCAAAAGAGTGGGGGCGGGGGGAGCAGGGAGGGAAACAGGCCCCAAGATCAAAACAGACAAGAACGGAAAGCCCTCTACACTTGTCCTGCGGTTACAAGCCCAGAGGCGGCCGCGAGGTGTTTCTGGTCCCACCCCTAAGGCGGAGCCAACGGTACGCTCTTCCAATGGGGACGCTGGGATTAAATTACCTCTTGGCATTGGGCGGGACGCGCAGGCTGGATGGCCAATGAGACGCGGCGTAGGGCCAATGGGGGCGGAGAAAGTGACCACGCCCCCGGTGGGCGCGGCGTAATTCATTCCCACGGGGAGAAAGGAGCAGGTGTTGGGACCGCGGTTTCGGCGATGGCGCTCCGCTGGGGCATCGTGTCCGCCGGCTTGATCTCCAGCGACTTCACGACGGTGCTGCGGACGCTGCCTCGCTCCGAGCACCAGGTGCGCCCTCCCCCCCGGGGTCCTGGGTCCGGGCTGGCGGGGGCCGGGACTCCTGGGTCCGAGGGAGTTGGGGTTCGGACTTCCGAGTCCTCAAGGCAGTGAAACAACTGATTCCCTCCTCTCCTCTCCGCTTCTGTTATAAACCCGAGCTCCGGGGGGCTTCGGGGCGGGAGGTCCTCATCTGAGCTGCTGTGAAGAGAAGGCATTTAGCGAGTAGGGGGCTTGACCATCGCTTGCCCCGATCGCTCTCCCAGGACCCCAGTGTCCAGCCTCCGGTCACCTCCCCCCAGGACCAAACTCTCCCCCCCCCTTCTTGGGGGTGTAATTCCTGCTTCCCTCGGGGCCTCCTCCATCACCTCCCTCCCCCCACAAGTCTCCCGCGTGTGTCTCAGGTGGTGGCCGTAGCGGCCCGCGACCTGAGCCGCGCGAAGGAGTTTGCACGGAAACACGACATCCCCAAGGCCTACGGGTCCTACGAGGAGCTGGCCAAGGACCCGGACGTGGGTGAGTGACCTGCGCCCGGGGGGCGGAGGGGGGGCGGGGTGTGCTGCCCCCAGGTGCTCCGCAGCCGGTGCAAGGCCCGCGGGATGGGCCCGGCCCTTTGGACCTGGGGCGGGACCTCGGCTGGGAGACGGCCATAGGCAGGACTTGGGCCTGGGGTTAGCCGTCTAGTATGAAGTGTGCGTAGGAACCAGGCCTCCGCGGTGAAAGCGGGTCTTGAATTTCTTTTTCTTTTTTTAAATATGTTTTATTGATTTTTTACAGAGAGGTAGGGAGAGGGATAGAGAGTTAGAAATATCGATGAGAGAGGAACATCGATCAGCTGCCTCCTGCACGCCCCCTACTGGGGATGTGCCCGCAACCAAGGTACATGCCCTTGACCAGAATCGAACCTGGGAATCGAACCTGAGCGTCCACAGGCCGATGCTCTATCCACTGAGCCAAACCGGTTAGGGATTTTATTATTTTTTAATATATATTTTTATTGATTTCAGAGAGGAAGGGAGAGGGAGAGGTAGAAACTCCAATGATGAGAGAGAATCATTGATCGGCTGCCTCCTGCACGCCCCCTGCTGGGGATGAAGCCCACAACCCGGGCAGGTGCCCTGACTGGGAATGAACCAAACCGTGACCTCCTGGTTCATACGTGACCCTCAACCACGGAGCCACGCCAGCCGGGCCCAGTTTCCTTATTTTTAAAACGGGCAAAATGGCCTGGCCACGTGGCTCAGTGGTTGAGCGTAGGCCTATGATCCAGGAGGTCACCATTCAGGGCACATGCGGGGTTGTGGGCTCGATCCCCAGCAGGGGGCGTGCAGGAGGCAGCGATCAGTGATTCTCTCTCATCATTGATGTTTCTATCTCTCCCCCTCCCTTCCTCTCTGAAATTAATAAAAATATATTTTAAAAAAACAGTAACTACAACAAGCAAAATAATAGAATCTCCCGGTTGATGTTGTGAGGATTAAATGATTTCATGTCACTGCAGAGGCCTCTGATCTGAGAGGAGGGGATGGTAGCCAGTAGCTAGCTCCTTCCTCGTGGGAGACTAGGGTTTGACCAAGGCGGGAGGACTTGGTCCCAGGTTGGGGGGACCCCGATTCCTTGGATGCTGGAGGCGAGCCTTGGGGGCCTGGTGGGGCGTCCGATCTCCTGACCCCCTCCCTCTCACCCTAGAGGTGGCCTACGTGGGCACCCAGCACCCGCAGCACAAGGCCGCCGTGTTGCTCTGCCTGGCGGCGGGCAAGGCCGTCCTGTGCGAGAAGCCGATGGGCGTGAACGCGGCGGAAGTGCGAGAGATGGTCGCGGAGGCCCGATCCCGAGGCCTCTTCCTCATGGAGGTGAGCATGGAGCGGCTCTCTCCACACCCCACGCAGCTTCCTGCCTTCACCAACCACAGCTGCCCGTGGACATTTTTGGAGGGACACAAGGGAGGGGTTTACCACGACTTAAGATGACCACAACATGGCCCGGCCCGTGTGGCTCAGTGGTTGAGCCTGGACCTATGACCCAGGAGGTCACGGTTCCATTCCTGGTCAGGGCACATGCCTGGGTTGCAGGCTCGATCCCCAGTAGGGGGCGTGCAGGAGGCAGCCCATCAATGATTCTCTCATCATTGATGTTTCTATCTCTCTATCCCACTCCTCCCTTCCTCTCTGAAATCAATAAAAATATATTTCAGGCAACACTGTTCATGGGCGGGAGACATGGCTTTGGGCTCCTAGCGACCAGGGCTGCCTGAAGGACCCTCTGTCAGACGCTCTGGACACGATGCCAGCAGTGAAGGGGCAGAGTGGCAGTGGGCTCCGTTGGGGTCGGTTTCCGGGGCTGAAAAGGACCAAGGAACACGACAGCCCTCAGCCACAGGCATTCTGTGTGTGTGTGTGTGTGTGTGTGTGTGTGTGTGTGTTTTCTTTTTTAATATATTTTTATTGACTTCAGAAAGGGAGAGGGAGAGAGAGAGAGAAACATCAATGATGAGAATCATGGATCGATTGCCTCCTGCACGCCCCCTACTGGGGATCAAGCCCGCAACCCGGGCATGTGCCCTTGATTGGAATCGAACCTGGGACCCTTCAGTCCACAGGCCAATGCTCTATCCACTGAGCCAACCCAGCTAGGGCGGCATTCTTTGTGTTTGCCCTTATCAGGCTTGGATATGCGCAGGGGACTTTGACATCTTGCAGATTACTAGTAATTCAAGTGGCTGCCACAGGGCAATGAGTAGCGGCCAAGTTAAGATGGCCACCATGTGGTCCCTAGAAGCTATTTTAGTGTTAAGGAATATTATGGAGTTTTAGGGGATTTATGTTTTATAAATTATGTTTTAAAATAATTTTTTTATTGATTTCAGAGAGGAAGGGAGAGGGCGAGAGAGATAGAAACATCAACAATGAGAGAGAATCCTTGATCAGCTGCCTCCTGCATGCCCCACACTGGGGATCGAACCAGCAACTCAGGCATGTGCCCTGACCAGGAATCGAACTGTGAGCTCCTGGTTCATAGGTTGACACTCAACCACTGAGCCACGCCCGCCGGGCTGTTACGGCTTTCATACCTTGTAGTTTCTGACAGTAGTGGCAACAGCTGCCTCTTCCTTCCCCTTGTCCTACGTAGCTGCTGTATGCCTGCTATTGTGGAGCCTCCCAGCCTGTAAAACTCCATGTGCCCGAGAAGTAGTGGAGATTTATCAGGGTGACTCAGTGCCTCTGGTTCTCCCTGTGCCTGCCAGCGCCAACGTTCTGTGAGTTTATTGCTTCCGCATTTTTTTATTGGCCCCTAATGTGTGCCACATCCAACCCCAGGACCTGGGAACTCATAATGTATAAGACGCAGGCTCAGTTTTCAAGGAGTTCAAGGTCTGCTATGGTCACGGAAATGGGCAACCCCAATGCTCAGCTGCGTGGACTTTGGTGGACCTAGTACTGGGTGGGCAGTTGACAGAGCCCCGTCTGGGGGTTGGTCAAGGAGGTTTCCTACAGATAGGGACTGGCCTGAGCCTTAAAGGAACAGTAAATTGCACAGGTAAATAGGCCAGACGGGGAAAGCAGAAGCAAGATTTAAAGAGAACCAGCATGGGCAGATTTCATGTATTTAGTAGGAACTTGATCCTGGATTAGTCACGATTGCTGGCTTTCAAGTGAGAGGATTCTAGTCTCCAGTTTCCCAGTTCCTAGGTCTGTGACCTTGGGGGAGTAATATGACTCAGCTCAGCTTCAGTTTTCTCATGTGTGGAATCGACATGAGGACAGCTACCTGGCAGGGGTGTGGGGAGGATTCATTATGTAAAAGCACAGTGTCTTGTCCAGAACACACATAGCCAACAAATGGGAGCTGATACTAGGCGATGGGGAACCCTAGGAGGGGATTGGGGAGGGTTGAGGCTGGATCAGCTCCAGGAGAAGCAGAGACCCCTCTGGGACCATGTGGGACACGGACTGGTGGGGAGAGGCGGGGAGTCAAGTTTGCTAGCGCTGCCATAACAAATGCCAGACTGGGTGGCTCAAACAACAGAGATATACCCTCTCCCACATCTGGAGGCTGGAAGTTTGAGATAAAGGTGTCAGCAGGCTGGTTTCTCCTGAGGCCTCTCTCCTTAGCTTGGGGATGGCCATCTTCTCCCTTTGTCTTCACACCGTCTTGCCTCTGTGCATGTGTGTGTCCTCATATCTCTCTTTTTTTTAAAAATATATTTTTATTGATTTCCGAGAGGAAGGGAAAGGGAGAGAGAGAAACATCAATGATGAGAGAGAATCATTGATTTGCTGCCTTCTGCACGCCCCCTGCTGGAGATTGAGCCCACAAGGGCATGTGCCCTTGACCGGAATCGAACCTGGGACCCTTCAGTCCCCAGGCTGGTGCTCTATCCACTGAGCCAAACTGGCTAAGGCCTCATATCTTCTTATAAGGACACTAGTCCTACTGGATTCGGGCCCACCCTAAAGAACTCATTGTAACTGAACTGACTCTTTATAATTACCTCTTTAAAAACCCTGTCACCGAACACACTCATATTGGGAGGTACTGGGGGGTTAGGACCGCCACATGAATTTGATGGGGACAGAATTCAGCCCATAATGTTGGGAGACTGGGGTAATGATACAGATAAGAAAGGACAAGGCAGGAGTTGGGGACATGGGTGTCAAGAGCAGGGGAGAAGGTAGAGAGTCGGGCAGGACACAACTTGGGGACTGATGGGCTGTGGAGGGGAGGGGGAAGGTCTAGTTTAGAGACTTAACCCCTTCAAGATTGAACCCCATGGGGGGAAAAGGAGACATATGTAATACTTTAAATGATGAAGAATCTACACTAATAAAATATTAAGATGCAAATTGACTGTACCTTCACAATTCCCACCAGCAAATCAGGAGTGAGTATACAAATTAACCAATAAAGATGGCGGGTTAATTTGCATATGCAGGCCCCAAGCGGCTGGGGGCGGGGTGGGACGCCTGCGTCATTGTGGCGATGACACAGGACTTCCGTACCGCCCCAGCTGCTGGGGGCCTCTGGGCAGCATGGGAAGGCGGAAAGGTGGCTCGGCCGGAGCAAAGGCGGTGCTGGCAGCCAGGGGAAGGAAGGCCCATTCTTGCATGAATCTTCGTGCATCGGGCCTCTAGTTTAAATAATAATTAAAAAAAAAGGTTGAACCCCAGAAGGGAGAACTGGTTGGTTAACTCCTGACCTCTTTCCTTCCCTTTCCCATCCTGCTTTCTTCCCTCTGTGGGCTTCAGGCCATCTGGACCCGCTTCTTTCCTGCCTCAGAGGCTCTGAGGGCTACTCTGGCCCAGGGAACTCTGGGGGACCTTCGCGTGGCTCGGGCAGAATTTGGGAAAGACCTCACGCATGTACCGCGGGCCGTAGACTGGGCCCAGGCTGGCGGTGGCCTGCTGGACATTGGTATCTACTGCATCCAGTTCATCTCCATGGTCTTTGGTGGGCAGAAGCCGGAGAAGATTTCAGCCATGGGAAGGCGCCATGAAACAGGTATGGTCTATTCTGGACTGTATGATGGTGATAAGAGTGATCCTCTCTTACAGGGTGCACTGACCTGGGAATAAGTCTCCTAGCCCATGAAAATCAGGCGAGACTGCTGAAGAAATTTCCTGCAAGAAGTTAAAGAGGATCAAGTATGGTCAGGCTCTGTATTAGGATTTTGCGGTGTGATCTTACTCAAAGAACTCAATCTCTCTGAGTCTTAATTAGTTACTTACTGAACCACGTCCAGCACATCCAGTGCTGAACCTGAGAGGGGGCAGTGAAGGATTAAAGAAAACAGACAAGAGAATATAGCTGGGGCCAGGTGGATCACTCCGCCTGGATGAGGAAACAGTGACACAGCCTGTAAGCGGAGTCTTTATTTTATAGTTAGAGCAAAACAAGGGAGTGGTCAAGATGTTTACAATGTTCTTGAGTTTCAAATCTACTTAATTACATGCACCTGAGAATTCTCTCAAGCTTTGTTTTGGCAGCACTTGCTGCACCTCCCACAGCCCACAACCCTCAGCAATCTAGGACCCCAGCGTCGGACCATGAGGTCAAGCTTACAACCATAGCCTTTGGCTATAATTGTGCTGGGAGGGCTTTGCCCTCAAAGCTGGGACTTGTGGCTTTGCCACAAGAGGACTGTGCCCTCTCATCAGTCTGAGGCTTGAACCTGTCCAAACGCTGTAGCCGCTCTCCACAACTTACTGGTAAAAATTCAATAATAGGGTTGTTATAAAAAGTTAATGAAGTAACTGTTGAGGCAAATTAAGCAGTTAATAAATATAAAGGATTATTATTATTATTTTTTTTTATTTTTTTATTGATTTTCTACAGAGAGGAAGGGAGAGGGATAGAGAGTTAGAAACATCAATGAGAGAGAAGCATCGATCAGCTGCCTCCTGCACACCCCCCACTGGGGATGTGCTCGCAACCAAGGTACATGCCCTTGACCAGAATCGAACCTGCGACCCTTCAGTCCCCAGGCCGACGCTCTATCCACTGAGCCAAACTGGCCAGGGCTGGGATTATTATTTTTGAAGTTGTCTCAGCCTTTGCTGCATAACAAACTACCCCAAAATATAATGACCTCAGATAACAATCATTTATTCACTTGTGATCCTGTGGGTTGGTCATTTGGGCTGGGCTCAGCTGGAGTGGTTCTTCTGCTGGTCTTACTCACGCAGCGGCCATCAGCCAGCTGTGCCACTGGAGCTGGATGGTCTAGGTCCGTGGTCGGCAAACTGCGGCTCGCAAGGCACATGCGGCTCTTTGGCCCCTTGAGTGTGGCTCTTCCACAAAATACCACAGCCTGGGCGAGTCTATTTTGAAGAAGTGGCGTTAGAAGAAGTTTAAGTTTAAAAAATTTGGCTCTCAAAAGAAATTTCACTCGTTGTACTGTTGATATTTGGCTCTGTTGACTATTGAGTTTGCCGACCACTGGGCTAGGTGGCCTCTCCAGCTGGCCAGCTCGGGTGCATTCACATCTCAGAGTTCTGGCTGCAGCAAAAGGAGGGCAGGCCCCAATGTGTTTGCGAACTGTTCCTGGCCCAAAGCCAGCTCAGATGTCAGAGGTGGCCAAATAGACTCTACCTCTGGATGGCAGGAGCTACAAAGTCGTATCGCAAAGGGGCCCGCCTTGGGAAATAAGAGGATTTACTGTGGCCATCTTTGCAAATAGTACCACAGAAGGCAACGAATAACCAGGAAAAGAATACCTGGAGTGAAGACCACATTTGTTGTTGTTGTTGTTGTTGTTAATCCTCACCCGAGGATATTTTCCCATTGATTTTTAGACAGAGTGGAAGGAAGGAGGAGAGACACACAGAGAGAGAAACGTCAATGTGAGAGCGACACATTGATTAGTTGCCTCCTGGGGCCAGGGATCGAGCCTGCAACCAAGGTTGACTGGAATCAAGCCTTCTGTGTGTGGGCCAACTCTCTATCCACTGAGCCAAACCAGCTAGGACTGAAGGTCACATTTTAGAAAGCTGCCTCAGTCTACTATCTGGCCAATTTCTAGGCTAAAGAGTAGCTCTAACAACAGATCCCATTTATCAAGTGCTTCCTCTGCAATAAGGTTTTATTATAGGTACTAGGGGCCCGGTGCATGAAATTCATGCACGGGTAGGGTCCCTAGGCTTGGCCAGTGATCAGGGCCGATCGGGGCCTTCTAGCTCTGGGCCGGGGCCTTCCTTCCGTGCCACCCCCTGGTGGCCAGCACACATCATAGCGAGCGGTCGAACTCCCAGTGGGTTCAAGTCCCAAGGGGGCAATTTGCATATTAGCCTTTTATTATATAGGATGGTCTCCCTGAGGTAAATATATTACTGTTGTCCCCATTTTACAGATGAGCAAACTGAGGTTCAGAGACAGGAAGTGACTTGTCTAGAGTCACACAGCAGATCCAGAATTAGAACTTGGGCTTGTCTGGGACCAAAGAGAACTGGCTCAGTAGGTTCTTCCAGCCACTGCATGTGTGATGTGTCCCAGAACCAGGCTGGTACTTTACTGTATTTAATTTTTTTGCAACTGAGCCACGCTGGCTAGCGCTATTTAATTTTTAACTAATGCTCACCTCTCTCTTATTCCGATCTAAATAGACGAAGTGCTTTATGCATTTTACATCCTTTAATGTAATGCTTATAGCAACTCTGTGAGGCAGGTTCTATTATTCTCATTTTAGAGATGAGGAAATGGATTCTCACACGCCTCTACAACAAGTATTCATGAGGAAGAAACTAAAGTTCAGAGGGGCAAAGTCTCTTTAATTTTTTTTTTTAGCATTTATTTGTTTATGTATTTTGGTAACAGCTTACTGAAATCATTCACATACCATACAATTTATTCGTTTAAAGTGTATCGTTCCAGCCCAGCTGGTGTGGCTCAGTGGTTGAGCATCAACCTATAGACTAGAAGGTCACAGTTCCATTCCTGGTCAAGGCACAGGCCCAGATTGCATTCTATCTCTTTCCCCCTCTCCCTTCCTCTTTGAAATCAATATATATTGAGTGTGTGTGTGTGTGTGTGTGTGTGTGTGTGTGTAATTCCATGGCTTTAGTGTATTCACCAAGTTATGCACTTATCACTATAATCAATTTTAGAATATTTTTATTACTAAAATACAAAACAATAAATAACCCAATTCTCCCAAACCGCTGAGCCCTAAGCAACCACTAATCTACTTCCTGGCTCTGTGGGGTTTGCCAAGTATTGGACATTTCACACAAATGGAGTCCTACCACCGGTGGCCTCGTGGGTGTGGCCTCATTCCCTCACCCTGACTGTTTTCAGGGTTCCTCCCTGGGGTCACACACGCCAGCGCTTCATTCTCTTTCACTGCTGCCGCGTGAGAGACGAGACCTCTTGCCCGAGGTTGCACAGGCAGGATTTGCGCCAGGCTTGCCCCTGTCCCGTGCCTCTCCCCAGGTGTGGACGACACTGTCTCCGTGCTGCTGCAGTACCCAGGCGGGGTCCACGGCAGCTTCACCTGCAGCATCACGGCCCAGCTCTCCAACACGGCCTACGTGAGCGGTACCGAGGGCATGGCCCAGGTGAGGCGCTGCCACCGAGCTGGGACGGGCCCTTAGCACAGGACCGGGCCACCTGTGGCTGTTGGAGCTGGATGTGGGCTGAACCAGCCTTTTCCCACCATGGCTAAGAAAGCCACCCTCGACCACCAGGCCAGGCAATGGGGTCTGGACCTCCGGCTCCTTGTGGAGGTGAACCTGTGGGCCTGTTAAAAACCCTTAGTCCTGATAAGAAGCCAGTTCTTATCAGCCCGGCTTAGAGGGCCGTGGTGACCTTTGGAACCGCTTCCAGGACAGGATCCAGGGGTTACCACAGAGCGGCTCCATGGGCTGCCTCGGCCAAGTTGCTGGAAAGAAACCCTATTCTTAGCAGAAGAATTTGGACCTTGCCCCAGCTGCATCTCTGCATTTCCATTTTGGCCTAGAGTTGGGTATGGGAATAAGCTAGGCCCCCAGGGCTCTGGAGCTAATAAAAAGTCTCCTGGTGGATAAGAAGGTGCTGGATGGTGTCAAAGTGGAGATGGGGTGATAAGCATCTCCCCTAGGCTTAAGCATCCCTGTAGAGAGGGAATTGCCCCTGGGGACAGGGACCTACAGGCTTCTAGTGCGGTGAGAAACAAACTCCCAGCAGCCAGGTTTGGGGGCTCCAACCTCCCTAAGGATGGACAGGGGGCAGCCAGCCCTTAACCACCAGGTGAGGGCGGGGAGCCCCCAGCCGCCCTGTTGGTGAGGGCAGTAAGGCCACCTGTTTTCTCCCCCCAGATCCTAGACCCCTGCTGGTGTCCAACAGAACTGGTGGTAAAGGGGGAGCGTAAGGAGTTCCCGCTGCCTTCAGCCCCAAGCCAGGAGTTCAATTTTACAAACGGAGCGGGCATGAGTTATGAGGCCAGGCATGTCCGGGAGTGCCTGCGACAGGGTAAGGATGTGGAAGGCAGTGGGGAGGAGGGGTCGGGGGTGGGAGGGCAAGCCTGGTAAGGGAGGAGGGACCCTCCCCACCCCTCAGTACTCAAGCAGCTGTTTAGAACTAGTCTCCCAGGGCCCCGTGAGACATCATTTGCCTGAACCATGCAGTACTGTGCCTCGTGGGATTCTGGGAATTGTAGTCCTTTTTTGGTCTTTGGGGCGTGAGAAGGGGTTTTCTAACTGCACTCGCCCCCCGCCCCCCCAGGCCTGAAGGAAAGTCCTGTGATTCCCCTGGCGGAAAGTGAGCTCCTGGCTGACATCCTTGAGGAGGTGAGGAAGGCTATCGGAGTCACCTTCCCCCAAGACAAACGCTGATATAAGCCCTCAACAAATAAAGACATGGTTTCCACAGAGATGGTGGTGGTGATGGTTTGGTGGGAGCTGGAGAGAGCCCACTATCAAAAGAGAATAGGTGGGGAGAGGGAGAGGGAGGGGAGGGGAGGGGAGGGGAGGGAGAGGGGAGGGGAGGGGAGGGGAGGGAGAGGGGGGATCAGGCCTGCAGCTTGGACATGTGCCCTTGACCGGAATCGAACCCAGGACTCTTCAGTCCGCAGGCTGACGCTCTATCCACTGAGCCAAATCAGCTAGGGCGTGAACTTTTTAAAATATGTGTATAGCAAGCAATCACCACCCAGATCCACCTATGGCACATTTCGGGCACCCAGGGAGCCTCCTGGGGCCCCACGCTGTCTGTACCCTTCCAATCTATCACCAGAGATTAGTCTTGCCACTTTCGAAGTTAAGATTTATTTTATTTTCACATAAACATTCATTGGCTTTAGTCATCCGAGACGTCCTACCTCAATGAATGTTATTTTTGGCCTCTGCTGTTCCTCTCTGTTGTGCACTTTGCACTTGGTGTTTCTTCTGCCCTGGAGGGTTCAAGCCACACCCCAAACTTCTGAAAATATTGCAATGATGAATGAATGAATGAATGAATGAATGACAGCTATGCTGTGATTGAATGGGTGGCGGGTGCAATGGCGCCAGGACAAGTTCCTAAAGGGCAGCGCTGATTGCACAGTCACGTGACGAGCGGGGCAGGTGCGGCAAAGTGAGCGAGGGCCCTGCGGGGCAGAGACCCACGGCGGCCATTTTGCGGGGCGGTCACGTGGCTCGACGCACGCTCAGCGGGCTGCTCACGTGATCGGGGGCGTGCTGCAGCCGCCGGGGCAGACCCGGCGAGAGGCGGCGGCGAGAGCGGCGGTGATGGACGGGTCCGGGGAGCAGCCCAGAGACGGGGGTGAGGCGGGAGGCAGACGGGCGGGAGGAGGGCGAGCCCCTGGCCGGCCAGCCCCGCGATCCCGCCCGCGGGTCTCGGGGCGTGCGATCTTCACGCACTCCGGGTCAGAAACTCCCGGATCGGTGCTGCCAGCCTCCAGCCCCCTCCTTCCCGAGGTTCCCTGGCTCTCTGGCCTCCGCGCCCCGATCCCTTCCTGCCTGGCGCTCTGGGACCCCCGATAAGCTAGGGACCCCAGAATTCAAGCCCCCGGGCAAGCCCGGGCTTGTCGCCGGCACCACTTCCTGGTGGGAGGGGCGGGTCTCCCCTGTGTCCCCTCAGGCCAGGATGCTTTAAGGGTTCCCCGAGTCTCCTTTCCCGGAAGAACGTGGGATACAGGCCCAGGCTCCCTGCCTTTCTCCATCAGGGACTCAGTTGTCTGGGCCACCAGTCACTTCATCTACCAGGGACCCAGAAATCCAGGGCCCCCTCGTCTTGGCCTCCATCAGGGATCATGAGCCACCCCAGTTCCCCTAGGACCCATGAGTCCAGGCACCTCTTCCCTCCTTTCTCCTCTAGGGCCCACCAGCTCTGAGCAGATCATGAAGACAGGGGCCCTTTTACTAAAGGGGTGAGTGTGAGGTCTGATTATTGTGGAGCGGATTTGGAGAGTGACCCCCCGTTCTGATGGTGCACCCTCCTCCATTCCCACTCCAGTTTCATCCAGGATCAAGCGGAGCACATGGGGGGAGAGACCTCGCGACTGCCCCTGGGGCCCAGGGTGCCTCAGGATGCATCCACCAAGAAGCTCAGCGAGTGTCTCAAGCGCATAGGGGACGAGCTGGACAGTAACATGGAGCTGCAGAGGTGTGGCCCCCGGAACCCAGGAGTCCCAGCTCCCAGCCCCTCTTCCCTTAGGGGCACTGAGTCCAGGTCCACAGCCCCCACTGCCCGCGGACCGGGGGACCCAGGGCCCCACCACTCAACTCAGCACTCTGACTCTCGAAGGATCTTTAAAAAAAAAAAAAAAGATTTTTATTGATTTCAGAGAGGAAGGGAGAGGGCGAGAGAGAAATATCGGTGATGAGATGGAATCATTGATGGGCTGCCCCCGGCATGTCCCACACTGCATGTGCCCGGACGGGGAATGGAACTGTGACCTCCTGGTTCAGAGGTTGACGCTCAACCCCTGAGCTATGCCGCTGGGCCCATAGGATCTTGAAACGCTCCTTCAGGGAGGCATTGTCCCCACTTTCCTAAATGTCCATCTGGTCCCCTTCCCCTGCGTTGGCTTCTTGCTTTTCACTTCAGCGGGGCTTGGGCCTCCGTTTTCTTACCTTTGGTACGGGGTGGGTACCACAGTTCCCATGCCCTGCCTGATCCCCTCCGTCCCTGGCGCCCCTCTTTCCTGCAGGATGATCGCGGCTGTGGACACAGACTCCCCCCGAGAGGTCTTTTTCCGAGTGGCGTCCGAAATGTTTTCTGATGGCAACTTCAACTGGGGCCGGGTGGTCGCCCTCTTCTACTTTGCCAGCAAACTGGTGCTCAAGGTGGGTGGCTGCCGGGTCCTGAGCCCAGGAGGGCTCCCCTCAAACCTGCGGGGGACCTGGGAGGCGTGGCGTCAACCCCTGTGGCCACCCGGATGGACCAGAAGGAGAAGGCTGTGAGCCAGTCGTCTGCTCCTTCCTTCATGCATTCATTCAACAGATGTTTGCCGGGCCTACTGTGTGCCCATCCTGGACTCTGCATCCGGGATGCAGCACCAAACAAAGCGGGCTAGGTCCCTGCTCTCGAGCTCACATCGAGCGACGAGTGCTGGGAGGAGTAAGCTAGGGTGATGTGGTTTTGGGCAAATTGATCAGGAAAGACTTCTCAGAGGAGGTGACATGAAAGCCAAAGTTGGAACGACGAGAAAGATGCAGTGATATATAAGGACTGGGGGAAAGGCATCTGGAGTGGGCACAGCACGTGCAAAGGCCCTGGGGTAGGACCAGACCTTATGGGTTGAGGAGGCCCTTGTGGGTAGAACAGAGTGAGGAGGGGAAAGGGTAGGAGATGAAGGCAGATTTTTGAGGGGTCTTATGGGCCACTGTAAAGACTTCAGCTTCACTCGGAGTGAGATGGAGCGATTAGCTGGTTTTATTTTATTATTGTTGTTTTAAATATGTTTTCATTGATTTTAGAGAAAAAGGAAGGGAAAGAGAGAGAGAAACATAGATGTGAGAGAGAAACATCCATTGGCTGCCTCCTGCATGCACCCGAGGGGGGAGAGCCCGCAACCTGGGCCTGTGCCCTGACGGGGGATGGAACCCGCAACCTTTCAGTGCACAGAGGATGCTCACACAACCACGGCACCCCCGCCAGGGCGATTGGCTGATTGTAAACTTGTAAACAGGACAGTGAGGTGACCTGATTTATACACTTAAAATATTATTCTAGGAAGTGTAGCAAATGTTAATTGTAGAACCTAGGTTGCAGGTGTATGGTTGTTGACTGTGAAATTCTCTTAACTTTTCTCTGAAGATTCTCATGATAAAATATTGGGGGAGGCCCTGGCCGGTTTGGTTCAGTGGATAGAGCGTCAGCCTGCAGATTGCAGGGTCCTGGGTTCGATTCCAGGTTGCGGGCTCGATCCGCAGTGTTGGGCGTGCAGGAAGCAGCCGATCAATGGTTCTCTTATCATTGATGTTTCAATCTCAATCTCCTTCTCCTTCCCCTCTGAAATCAATTAATATATATATATTGGGGGAAGGGAAGCCCAACAAATTGTTCTGGCCATTGTGAATAGAAAAAGGGATTATGGGACAAGGGCAAAAGCTGAGGAGCTGGGGAGGGGGCACTTATAATTAGTCCCTGCAAACAATGACTGACCTGGACTCAGGTAGTAGCACTAGAGGTGTGGAAATATATACGTTTTTATATATATTTTTTTTTATTGATTTCAGAGAGGGAGAGGGAGAGATAGAAACATGAATGATGAGAGAGAATCATTGATCGGCTGCCTCCTGCACACCCCCTACTAGGGATTGAGCCCGAAACCCAGGCATGTGCCCTAGATTGGGATCAAACCCGGGACCCTCTAGTCCGCAGGCCGACACTCTATCCACTGAGCCAAACTGGCCAGAGCTGGAAATAGATGTTTTTGGTTTTTTTAAAATATATTTTATTGATTTTTTACAGAAAGGAAGGAAGAAGGATAGAGAGCTAGAAACATAGATGAGAAACATCGATCAGCTGCCTCCTGCACACCCCCTACCGGGGATGTGCCCGCAACCAATGTACATGCCCTTGACCGGAATCGAACCTGGGACCCTTCAGTCCACAGACCAATGCTCTATCCACTGAGCCAAACCGGTTTTGGCTGGAAATAGATGTTTTAAAAATATTTTTTTATTCATTTCAGAGAAGAAGGGAGAGGGAGAGAGAGATAAGAAACATCAGTGATGAGAGAGAATCGCTGATTGGCTGCCTCCTGCACACCCCCCACTGGGGATGGAGCCCGCAACCCGGGCATGTGCCCTGACCGGGAATCAACCGTGACCTCCTGATTCATAGGTTGATGCTCAACCATTTCGCCATGCCAGCCGGGCGAAACAGACTTACGTTTGTGTTTGGGATATTGAGCTAATGGGGTTGGACGTTGGAGGTGAGGGGGACAGCAGTCATGGTGATGGTGGGGCTGGGGACACCAGGAGGGGAGAAGCGGCGGGTAGAGGGGGAAGGGGACATTCCGGGAAATGGAGAGAGGTCATGTATGGAGGGTGTGGAGTCATACCTGGTCTGAAGGTCAGCAGAGCCCTCTGGGGAAGTGACCTTAGACGTGAGCTTTGAGGGATGAGTGAACATTGGTTTGGTGGAGGCCCATTTAGGCCCAAGTATCAGCATGTGCAAGGGTCCTCAGGGCAGGAAGCGTTTGGTGGGAATGAGGATGGGAAGGGCGCTGAGGTGCAGAAGAGGAGCCATGCGTTGGATTGCTGTTCCGTCAGAGCCTTCACACGGCCCTGTGGGCTGAGCTATGCCTTCTGCTCTGTCCCACGGGCACAGGAGCCATGGAGGTGTGGGCAGGGCCGCTGACAGTGGCAAGGTCCAGGTGACAATGTGTGAGGCTCACTCTGACCGAGTGGGAAAGAGGCCGCGGGCCTGCAGGAGGAGGCAGAGCTGGGAAGGGGCTCCAGGCCACTCCCTAAGGCGCTGGGGACAAGCCTGCTCCTGAGGCCACCCACTCCCCCAGGCCCTGTGCACCAAAGTGCCTGAGCTGATCAAGACCATCATGGGCTGGACAATGGACTTCCTTCGAGAGCGGCTGCTGGGCTGGATCCAGGACCAGGGCGGTTGGGTGAGGCCCCGAACCCCCCCTTTGCCAGGGACCCCTCCCCAGCCCACCACAGTGGTGCCCCCTGCCCTCCGCATGCTCACCTCATCAGATGTGATCTGTAATGCATTTCGTCACGTATCTGATCAACCCTTGATTCCTTGGGGACCTGCTGACCTTTTTGTGACCTTTGATCCGATGACCTCTCACCTCCCAGTGACCCCTGACCTGACTATTACTTTCTGCCCTCCCTGGTGCCTCCACTTCTGGAATCCTCAAGTTCTGTGATAACCCTTTGACCCCAACTCTTGAATACCTGTTAGTCTTAGGCCCTTGCCCCGCCTCCCGCCCTCTGACCTCTTCCTGACCCCCCCCCCCTGCCCTGGCCCGAGGCTGCATTGCAGAAGTGACCGATGTCCCTGTCCCCAGGACGGCCTCCTCTCCTACTTCGGGACCCCCACGTGGCAGACCGTGACCATCTTCGTGGCCGGGGTGCTCACCGCCTCACTCACCATCTGGAAGACGATGGGCTGAGGCCGCCGGCTGCCTTGGACTGTGTCTTTTCTGAATAAATTATGGCATTTTTCCGGGAGGGGTGGGGGTTGGGGGTCCGGGGCCTTTTTCTTACTTTTGTAATTATTGGGGTTGGGTGGGGAGGAGTGGTTTCGGGGGGGCAATAAACCTCTTTCGGGCCACACTCCCGCGTCTGAGTCACTGGGCCCCTCCCTGGCTGTCGCCAGAGACCAGGCTCCGCGCGCTGACACGGTTTTCTGAGGGTGCCAGTGCCCTCTGGGGGTTAGTGATGCCATAGGTCCCGGCCCTGCCGTCCAGGAACCTGCAGTCTTGAGGGGAATGGAGGTGACTTAATGATCACTGTGTCACAACTTAGGGTGTTGACCAAGACAGGAGCCCAGGGCCGAAGTGGGGTGGGGTGGGGCGGAGGGCAGGGCAGCAGGGTACAGAGCAGGCCTCCCGCGCCCAGAAACCACTATATGGCAAGTTGCACATTTACTGAGGTGGAGCCTGGGGGAGGAGGAAGGTGGGGTGCCGATCGGACCTGGGGAAGACTCGGGGGAGCAGGGAGTAGCTTTACTGGAGGTAGGAGAGCTGATGGGGGGTTAGGATAGGAGGGTCCTAGGCAGCAGACCAGGCCCAAACCTGGGTGGGGGTGGGGGTGGGGGTGGGGGTGGGGGTGAGGGAGCGGCTGGAGGAGGAGGAGGCGCTTTGGAGTCTGGCCTGGTAACTGGGTGGGGCCTCCGGAGGGGAGCAGGCCCCAGGGAAGATGGGCTCCTTAGGGCCTAGAACATGTAGACACCAAGAGAAAGGGGATCAGAGAGAGGGAGGTCACTCAGTCACAGGGTCTTGCCCTTTTCACCAGCCCTGTCTCTTTCTAGGTGTCCCCCATCTGTCCCTTCTTTCTGTCTGCACCTGTCTCTCTGGGTCTCTGTCCCTCGCTCTGTAGGTCTGTGTCTTCCTCCATATTCCAGGATCTCCTCCAACCCCCAGATGTCTGTCTGTCCTGATCATCTTGGTCTCACCCCTTCCTCTGCTACCTGTGAGCACCCTGAGGCTAAAGGTCTGTCGGCTGGCATGAAACCTGGTGAATGTGTAACTCAGCCCATGGTGGCAGTGTGCCTGGGGCAACTGCCCTCCCCTAGGGGCTGTTCCCAAGTCAAGGGAGATCTGTCTGGCAGATAAGATAGCAGGGAGGGGAGACTGAGTCACTGCCCAGAGAGGGGACCCTGTGGCCACCGCCAGCAGCCCGAAGGAAATCGGGAGGGAACTAAAAAGGCAGTCAAGTAAGACAAAGCGCACTGCAGGCTGCACTTGGGGGGAGGGGGCCAGACTTGGGTCAGCGCCAGCCGGGCCTCGTTCCCAGGGTCCCGGCGCGGGGGCAGCCGCCCACTGGGAGATGAGGTCAGCGAGCAGCCGCCCCCGCCCGCCTGCCTGCGCCCCTTCCTGAGCTGAGTTCAGCATGACTCAGCACTGCTGCTTTGGCCACGGGCCCAGACACCCCTGCAGGACCCCAGGCACCCGCCGGGCCCCCCTCTCCCTGGTCAGGGGCCCCCTGCCTGGGCTGCTCGGTGCGGCTCCGGCTCCGCTGCAAATGGCCCTGAGGTGGCGGTAAACAGTGTGTGGGCAGCCGCCCTGAGGGCATTTCCACGGGGTCCGGGCCTGCCCTTTCCCCCACAACAGCAGGGCTCTCCCTGAAGGCTCCGTCCCGGTTTGAGTCCGCTCCGCCTCCCAGACCCCAGGCTGGACCCGGCACAGTTTAAAAATGTCCTTTGGTCGGAGACCGACAACCCATCCGCAGGCCCCCCGGAATCCAGGGCTTCCCTTTGTGACTTAGGAGCACGTGTCCGGCGAGGCAGGGCCAACCTCAGAGACTGCTTCAGAGCCGGAGGGCACCCCAGCGTCTGGCTGCCCTCCAATCAGCCTCCGGGAGACCCCACCCCAGCTCAGCTCCCAGAAAAACAGTGGACCGCGGAGAGGCCCGGGGTATTCCAAGGGTCCCTGACTCACTCTCAAGGCCTCTCCAAGACCCCTTTAAAAAAACAACAAAAAAACAACAACCCACGTACTAGGCTTCCAAAGCACCCTTCTCCCCCAACCCGGGGGTGACACCAAGGCTCTAGAACCCCTGCTCTTTTTAATCTTGCAGCTCGCCTCAAGGGCCTAAAGACCCCCAGGAAGTTTCCAGAAAAATAGGTCTTCCATTGTGAACATTAAGGCAAAAAAAAAAAAAAAAAAAGTACCCCCCCATTGAGCGAACCCCATGGCTTCCCTCCAACCCATCTTCCAGAGAGATCCCCAAGGTTCCAGAAACACCATCTCACTGTCTTCCAGACTTCCCCGTGATCTGGGGAACCCTCAGCTCCCAAAGCAAACCCCAGTAATTCGGAGGCCTCTGCACCTCCCAGGGTTCCAGAAAAGCCCACGCTCCCAGAGAACCCCAGAATTCAACCTACTTTCCTGAGGCACCCCCAGGACCACAGGATCATTCTTCAGGGCTCCCAGTGTTTCCATTAATCTGCCTACTAGAGACCCCAGAATCCCTTGACTACCCCGAAATCAGCCCCAGACCCTCGCATTCCCCCCTGCCCAACCCCGCCCCTCCGATTCCCCATTTCACAACAGCCTGGAGCAACAGGCGCGTGACTTCCCCAGGCGGGGTCTGGGCCTCCTACCTGCTCCGGATTGGTCACTCGGGGGCTCCAGGCCCTGCCCACCGCCGCCACGGATTGGCCAATTCCTCGCCCCTGGAAGCCCCCTCCAGCGGCCCCCAGGCCTATAAAAGAAGCTGCTGGCCACGGCCTCGCGCAGCGCACTCGGAGGTCCCGGATCTGTCTCTTGCTTCAACAGTGTTTGGACGGAACAGACCCAGGGACGCCCGTTCTTCCAGCCCCCGGACTCTCCTTCGTCTCATCCAGCCACCACCTTCAGCACCACCTCCGGGACCAGCCAACACACCGGTTTTTTTTTTCTACCTTAACTCCTCATCGCTGAACAGCCATGAGCTCCCAAATCCGTCAGAATTATTCCACCGAGGTGGAGGCTGCGGTCAATCGCCTGGCCAACCTGCACCTTCGGGCCTCCTACACCTACCTCTCTCTGGTAAGGGTCCCCGGGACACGCCTGGCCCAACTTTCCCCCCAACTGCGCACTTCTGGCTCTCTGCCCGCGGGGCCCTCTTTGTTCTGCTGGGTGGAGGGCGGAGTCTGCACGCCTAGCCTGGCCTCCCGCTAACCACCGTTCCCGCCATGTCTTCCCGCAGGGCTACTATTTCGACCGGGACGATGTGGCTCTGGAGGGCGTGGGCCACTTCTTCCGCGAGTTGGCGGAGAAGAAGCACGAGGGCGCGGAGCATTTCTTAAAGTTGCAAAACAAGCGGGGCGGCCGCATTCTCTTCCAGGACGTGCAGGTAAATGGTGTGTGGGCCTGTGGACTACATCTCCCAGCAGTCCTTGCGCGCGGGGTGCCTTCGCCCCCCACCGTTAGGGGCTGTGTGGGCTTCTGGGAGGTTTTCTGATCCGTGTGGGTTCTTCTTGTGGCTAGAAATGGAGGCGCCGAGTGGTCTCCTGGGATGTGTAGTTGTAGGAGCGGGGATGGGGGTGGGGTGATAGACGTCTCTTAGGCTAGGCCCTTGACCCCTGCAAATGTTGGGGGATGTAGTTTTTAGTTGTTTTTAGGGGTATGTGGCCAGTTCTGAGCCTCTGAGCCTTCTGTCTTGTGTAGAAACCTTCCCAGGATGACTGGGCCAAAACTCAGGACGCCATGGAAGCCGCCCTGGCCTTGGAGAAGAGCCTGAACCAGGCCCTTTTGGACCTGCATGCCCTGGCTTCTACCCGTGCAGACCCTCACGTAAGCACCCCCTTTATCCGTATCTGCCCATCCCCGCCCTTCCCTGGAATGAAGCTTCTAGTTTAAGCCTTGGCCTCGCTTGGGCAAATTTCCTTGTGAACGTTGTTTTCTGTCTGTCGCACTGTTTATCTACAAGTGGCAACATTGTCTCTTCTCCTACCACTTAGGTCTGCGACTTCCTGGAGAACCACTTCCTGGATGAGGAGGTGAAACTGATCAAGAAGATGGGCGACCACCTGACTAACATCCGCAGGCTGGCCGGCCCCCAGGCTGGGCTGGGCGAGTATCTCTTCGAAAGGCTCACCCTCAAGCACGACTAGGAGCCTTTGGAGCCCAGAGGCCTTTCCGAGGCCCCCCCACTGCATCCCCCTGGTGTCTCTGGCTTTTAGCTGAGCCTCTCCCCGAAACTACTAGCCATTCTTTTGACCACCCTGGAGCCCTCTCCCCTGCATTGGACCAAATGAAACAATAAAGCTTTTTGCAGCAGTTGGTGGTTTTGTGTGCGTGCTGTGGGAAAGGAGGCGGGATCTGTTTTCACCTGGCTAACGGCGCTGGGCTGGCTGGGAGGGGAGACGGGCTCTCACCTGCCACCTGCGTAGGTGTTGCTGTAGCGGTTCTCTGCTGTCAGACTAACCGCCCCACCTCCAGGGTGGAGCCCAGACTCCAGGGAGGGGCTGGTGGCTGGAAACCGACACTCAGGAATATCAGACAGAAACCATACCCTGTCAGTCGCCAAGTGCTGGCTCTATGGGGGAGAGGTCTAGAATTGCCAGCCCCTTTATATGGGTGAGGGGAGGATATTAGTATGTAAATAGCCCATGGAGGCTGCTTGCTACCTTTACTCCAATTCAAGGCAGGCGACAGGGAGACAGGTGAATCTGAGGGGCTGGGAGCACATGATGTGCACGAGCTGCTGAGCCAGGGATTGGGGGGTGTGTGTGGGGCGGGGGGTGGGGGGTGGGGTGGCGGTCAGCACAGAAACTGGGAAGTGAAACGGGGCCAAATCATCCAACGGGAACTGAAGAAGCTGAGTCCCAGTTACACAGTGACCCCCTGCCCTTCCCTGTTTGGGGTAGAAGAACCTCAGAGAAAGTGGCTGCTGGACACCCGTTCTTTTGTCCACTCAGCACCCTGTTCCTGCTTTGTCACCCCACTTTGATGGTGACTGGCGATCCTGGTGGGGGAGGGAAGGGCTTGTGTGTGTGTCACAAACACCGTGGCTAGCCGGAAGGATGAGCACACCTCCAAATCCAAACATCGGAGCTACTGACTCCCCTGAAGAGCAGCAGGTGCAGAGGTGTACTGTGACCTAGTACAGACTACCACTGAAAGAACAAATATTTTTCCTGAAAATAGAACTCTGCAGGGGACAGCCTGGTCCAAGACCAAAGGCCACAGAGCCCTGGACACGTGCCCTCGGCTAGCACTGTCCAGCAGAACTTGTTGGCCAAGATGCAAATGTTCTATAGCTGCACCCACCGACCACCAGGGTAGCCACGAGCCCCACGTGGCGACTACTGAGCACTTACTGCTAGTGCTGAGGGATTAAAGAGCCACACGCGGCTCATGGGTTCCATGTGGGTCCATTTCCAGTGACAGAGCCCCTTTCCGGCAAAGAGAGCTTGACCCAGGCTTTTGCTACTGGCAAGTTAGGTCCCAACTGAACAAGACAGAGGTGCCTTCCCTGGAAAGAACACTGGAATCCACAGCAGCAACCCAAGTCTCCCTGTGAGAGCAGAATGACCAGGAATTGGGGACCCGGGGTTCGGGTGGGGGGCGAGGGGAAAATAGAGGAGGGAGGGAAAAAAGGGTAGAGGCCAAGAAGAGGGAGGAGGCCAGGGGAGAGGCCCACCAAATCCTCACGTTGGACCAGACCTGGAATTCTTAAATATAGTTGTATTTTTTTTTTCATCTCCACACACACTTCAATCATACCCCTTCTGCCCGCACTCCCAAGGGCAAACAAGTGCATCAGGCACAGCACAGCACACGTGAGGGGCACCTCCCCTTCACCAAAGCTGGGGACAGGGCACAGCTTGGGGACAGAAGAGCTTTGAGGTAAAAAAAATATGTAAGTTCTAGAACCCCAGTGGGCTCAGCTCCAGACCAGGGTGCAGCACAGTGGTGAGGTTCTAGATTCAGCAGCCGGGACCTAGAACCCAGTGGTTTCACGGTGGGCCTGGCGGTTGGGGGGCTCCCTGGAGGGCACAGTCTTGAAATACTGGCGGGGGGGAGAGAACTCAGACTCAGGGAAGGAGCAGGGTCTGGTCTAGAAAAGGCCAGCAAGGCATCTAGACCAATACTGCACGTTCTCCCAGTAGCAACGAGAAGACCAGTGGTTCTGCGCCCCCCCCCCCCCCCACTTTGCTTGGCTAAAGTGTAGAGGAAGAGGGGGCGAGGGGTGGAGGGGTCCTCCAGGCAGAACCCGACCCCACAGGGAGGGCCAGACCAGAGGAAACACGTGGTGTCCTGTCTGGAGCCCGAGTTCTGGGGTTGAAATGGCGGACCTTCGGCATTCGGTTAACTCGCGTCCTTGGAAGTGCTCCGGCTCTCGGCTTGCTTGTCCCTGTAGCCGGGTCACGGCGGGACCTCCAGCGCTCGGTGGTCCCAGGCCAGGCCCCCCGAGCAGGGCGTGCTCTGCTGCGCTGTAGGGTTTGCAAGCCACGGAGTGTTGGAGCAGCCCCAGCCCGGAAGGCGACAGGCCAGGTTCCCTAAAAACCCTGGCACCATGACAGGGTATTGGCAGATTCCTGGCCTCTGTGCCCCAGGCCAGACCTGCGAGACGCAAGGGCACAGATTTCCCATTGGGGGACCGGGAAAGGCACGGCGTTGTAGATTCTGGAGTGTGGGGGGTTCCAGGGCAGAGCTGGAGGGGCTGGAGTGGACGGTGGGAGGGGCGGGGCTGTGCACCCCACGGCAGGTCCGGGATCTGGAGCGGGTTTGGGAACAGCGCCGCTCTGCATCCGCCTTCGGGGCCAGGGAGGCGGGGCGCGCAGAGTGGGGCGCGGAGGGGCGGGGGGGGGAGGGGAGCTTAGTTGCGCTCCTCGCCCAGGGAGCTGGCGGGGCTGAGGGGCTCGCTGGGGCTGCTGGCCGAGCTGGAGGGCGCCGTGTCCACCGAGTTGCGCTTGCTCCCGCCGCTGGAAGAGGTGCAGTTGGAGCGGCGCGGCCACTCGGGGGCTCGGATGTTGCGCCGGTCCTTGGCGGCCTCCTTCTCCTCGTCGTAGCGTTCGCCTTCCTCATTCGGCAGCTGGTCCTGGGGGTCCTCCTCGTCCTCGCTCAGGTGCGGGCTCGAGTGCCGAGACAGCGAGGGTGACGGCGGCACCGAGGCGGGCCGTGGGTAGCGGTAGCCCTGGGTCTGTGCGCGCCGGTGTGGGCACAAAGGGCCAGGTGAGCGGAGGCCCCAGGTGCAGCCCGGGCGTCCAAGCGCCCAACCCCCTAACCCCCCAGGCCTTCTGAGTCCTTAAGAGAGCTCTGCACCCCCAGCCCCGCCCTCTAGCCCCTGGGGGACCCCGGCCAACTCACCGTGTCAGCCTCGTGGGGCTCGTAGGTGAAGTGTTCCGGAAAGGCCTTGGCCAGTGCCATGTGGCGCGCAGACATATAGTACTTCCGGGGAAAGAAGGAGAGGGACATCAGGGGGCGGGAGCCCTCGGCAGACGTGGAAGAGGGTGACCCCCCCCCCCCCCGACACACACACACACACACACACACACACACACACACACACACACACCTTTTATGCAGATGAGCACACTCTGCAGCATCTTCCACTAGACCTCTCAGCCAGAGATTTTTAACAGGTGTGCAATTTTTAAAACATGCAATTCCTGCCCTAACTGGTTTGTCTCAAAGGATAGAGCTTCAGCCTGCAGACTGAGGGGGTCCCAGGTTCGATTCCGGTCAAGGGCACATGCCGGGTTTGCCACTCGATCCCCAGAAGGGGGTGTGCAGGAGGCAGCTGATCAATGATTCCCTCTCATCACTGCTGTTTCTATCTCTCTCCCCCTCTCCCTTCCTCTCTGAATCAATAAAAATATATTTAAAACAAACAAAAACAGACATGCAATTCCTGACTGTAAAAGAGATCAGGGGCACTGACCTCTTTTAGATTGTCAAATAAAAAAACGACAGCACAAACACAACAATAGCCGTCGGGTGTGAATGAATCTAAATTATACCTGTTTTTTTGGCCAGATCAACAAAAAATGTATTTTTTGATGAGCCGCAGAATTTGCTAATTAGTTTATATGTGCCATGAGGGAAGAGCGGTTGAAAATAGTTGGCCTAGCCCTAACCGGTTTGGCTCAGTGAATAGAGCGCCGGCCTTTGGACTGAAAGGTCCCAGGTTCGATTCCAGTCAAGGGCATGTACCTTGGTTGCGGGCACATCTCCAGTAGGGGGTGTGCAGGAGGCAGCTGATCGATGTTTCTAACTCTCTATCCCTCTCCCTTCCTCTCTGTAAAAAAATCAATAAAATATATTATTTTTAAAAAAAGAAAATAGTTTGCCTGAGCCAATTATCCATTTTTCGGGCTCCGCCCCTTATGTAGCTAGCAGAGCTGTGAATGGACAGCCTGGTTTCTCTGGCCGCAGTTATGCAAATAGAACTTCGGGCCCACGTGGTTTTCCCACAGAAGTTGAATAATTTCTTAAAGGGACAGCAACCTTCACAAGTAGGAGGAGCCATCTGCCCCTTTGAGACTGAAGAACCAGAGACCCAGAACCGGAAGCCCAGGGCAGGAGAGGGAGTTAGTCTATACCCGGCCCAAGTATTTCCAGTCCAGAAGGTCGGAGAGGCGCTCCGTGCGGTTCCGCTGGATGATGCGCTGACGCCGGCTCTGCTGGCAGAAGCTGTAGAGGAAGGAGGTGAGCTGCGAGCAGGAATCATCCAGGCTGCGGAACCGCCGGTCCAGAATGTAGATGCCTGGGGGGACGGGGCGGGGGGCAGGATGGGGGACTCAGAAAACAGACTGACACCAGGACCCCGCCTCCCCAGGGCCCAAGGGTCCCGGTTCTCAGCCTGGGCGCTGACCGTATGCTGAGGGGTCTGCGATGTGTTCCTCCATGAAGCAGCCGAAGCCGGAGAGGTTGGTGGAGATACTGGGGATGCCCATAACCGTGCACTCAGCTGCGGGAAGGCGGGAGAAACAGTCCACTTAGCTTTCCCCTCGGAACCGGCAGAAATCTCAATAAAAGCCTCAACAGCGCCCTCTACTGGCGCCTTTACCAAATGCCGGGCACCGTACTGAGCAAGTCAGGAGCTGGAAAATCCAAGCTGGGCATGACTATTCCACCAGTTTATGATGTTCATTAGATTCCACTTATAAGTAAGACCACGTGATATTTGTCTTTCTCTGACTGGCTCATTTCACGCAGCACAACACTCTCAGCATATAATACTTACTGTCCCTGTTTCTTAGAGGGGAGGCTGAGAGGCTCAGGAAAAGGAATTCACTTGCCCCAAGGCCTCAGAATAAGGAAAGGTCTAGAGCTGGGCAGGAAGGATGCTAATTCATTGAGTTCTGGGCCAAATCTCTGCCTTTCTCCTTAATCCTCACCACCTGGAAGAAACTTTCTTACGCCAGCCCATACTGTTTTGGTTATCATAGCTTCAGAGTCTGTTTACACAGGAGGTAAGAAAAGGTCTCTCGTTATTACTATGGCTGTGTACAGAGTAAGGATTAGGCTTTGTTTACCACCATAAAGAGCGCTGAGAGGCGGATCAAGGAGTTTATTAATTCTTATAAAATGTCTCTACAAGCTTTTGTTAAGCTACAAAAGCAGACACTAAATATAACAGGACTTATGGGGAAAACAGGGTAGGGGCTGACCACACAAAACCTATGCACTCTTTTCACCATGGATGACTGGCAAAATTCCTAATTCTCATGCAAGCATAGCTCAAAAGACTTATTACATTACTCATAAATTGTCCCAGCCTGTGTTGCTCAATTGGTTGGAGCATCTTCCCTTACACCAAAAGGTGGCGGGTTCGATTCCCAGTCAGGACACATAGCCCAGTTGCGGGTTCGGTCCTCAATTGGGGTGCATATGGGAGGCAACCATCGATGTTTCTCTTGCTCTTTCTCTCTCACATCAATAAAAACATATCCTCGAGTAGGATTACAAATGTTTTTAATTACTCAAAATGAAGGAAGACTACAGCAAATGTGGTATTTATTTACCTTAAAAACATATGAAAGTAGTTGGGTTGGAAAGGGTGTAAGGAGGGTTGAACTTGGGGAAATCGCAGCAGAATAGCCCAAAATGAGAGAGAATTGCAAAGAAGCTGATCCAACTTGGAGCCCGTGTTTAAAAGGAGCCAACACACCCTAGCTGGTTTGGCTCAATGGATAGAGCATCAGCCTGCGGACTGAAAGGTCCCATGTTCGATTCTGGCCAAGGGCACATGCCTGGGTTTCGGGCTCGATCCCCAGTAGGGGGCGTGCAAGAGACAGCCAATCAAAGATTCTCATCATTGATGTGTCTCTCTCTCTCTCTTTCCCTCTCCCTTCCTCTCTAAAATCAATAAAATATATTTTTAAAAGGAGCCAACAGGAGGAAGGTGGAAGGGACGGGTGCTGGGGACCACTCAGGGAGACTGTACCACATGCAGCTGTGTTAGTGGACTGTGCATTAAGCTGCTGTTATTGGGGGGCGGGGGGGACGGCTAATGTCAGCAAATTGGGGGAGTCACATGTGCGCTGTGACATCAGCCCTCCAGTTCCCCATCACATGAGCTACAGTGTCCCAGACACATGCTGCAGCAGAACAGACTGTTCCGATTGCCCCTGGTTTTGCAAAGGAGGAACTTGGGGCTCACGGAGGGCGCGTGCCTTGTCCCAGGACCATGCCAGATCTGGCCAGACCCCCAATGCCATGCTGCACTCACCCGGCGTGTAGCCCCAAGGCTCATAGTAGGAGGGGAAGACCCCAAGGTGGCAGCCACGGACGAACTCCTCATAGTCCACGGGGAGCAGGGGGCTCGTGGAGGACAGGAATTCCGGGTGGAAAATAACCTGGCAGCGAGAAAGCAGGACTTAGCCGAGGCACCCGCTTTGTCTGGGGTTCCAGAGTGAACATTTTGTCTGAAGTCCCATAAGTCAGTGGCAGGACAAAGATCTGAATCCCAGTCTGCCTGCTTCCAAAGCTAAGGTTCTTTCTAGACATAGAAGTCCTTTGATAAGTTTGTATATTTTCAGAAAACAACTCTAGGACCATGTGGATTCCTGCAGTAGAGAGGAATTGACAGGACTGCTCCAGCCATGAGGACAGAAGAGAAGCAGTCCAGAGATGAAAGACACTGACGACGCCTTGCCATACTAGCAGTCAGCAGATGTGCGTCGCTGCAGGTTGCCCAGGACCAAACCAGAGATGGTCGGACCTGCATTACCACCATTTGTCCACCATCCAGAACGGAAATATCATTGCTGACATGTGCACATAAGGAACTGTTTGACATTGAAATTGGAACTCAAAAGAACTGTTGGCCCAGAAAGAAACTCACTACAGATGGGGATTCATTGCCTCTCAGCATAACCATTATTGCTTGTATCACATGATCTCACTCATCTAGGGGAAATAATGAACAACATAAACTGATGAACAAAAACAGACCCAGAGACAGGGAAGCATCGATCAAACTGTCAAACCTCAGAGGGAAGGTAGGGGAGGGGGGTGGGTAAGGGGGAGAGATCAACCAAAGGACTTGTATGCATGCATATGAGCCTAACCAGTGGTCACGGACAACAGGGGGGTGGGGGCATGCGTGGGGAGGGGTTTGGGATGGGAATGGGGGGATGAGGACAAATATGTGATACCTTAATCAATAAAGAAATTAAAAAAAAAATAAAAAGAAGTCCTTTGATAAATTAGGTGAGATGGGGAATGTGAGGCCCCGACTCCCCCTACCCTCCTGCAATGTCCAACCCACCCTGACCCGTGGCCTCACCTTGACCCTGTCCGCGCTGCTATTGAAGAGGCCAATTCGGCGAATGGTGGTCAGGATAGGGTCTGAGGAGTCGTCCAGCATATTGTGGGTGCACACAGGGGGGAAAGACTGCCGCTGTAGGGGCCACACGTGGGGTGGGGGTCAGGGAAGGGACATACTGAACTTGGGAATCTAAAGAGACTACAACTCCCACCAGGCTGTGGGGCAATAAGCCCAAGAGATTACCAGGAGTTATAGACTTTCTACTTGGCTCTATCTGTAAAGGTTCTTTTTTCCTTTTAAGCATCATAAGCTAAAAATAAACTACAATTCCCAGCTGTCTTTGAGGCAGAGCCAGCCTTAAAAAGCCCCAGGGACTACAGGGAGTTGTAGCTATCTTGTTCTGTATTCTTGGCTCTATCATCAAAATAATTCAAAGAAAGGAATGTCCCCCAGTGGACTCTGGGAGGGGGCAGAGACTGTGCCAAGCTCCAGGGGCTGCTGGAAGTTGCAGTTTTCTTATGAAAATCCTAGATTTCTTTCTCTCCAAGTCCCTTTACTCTCCATCCTGTAATTCCCTCCACTTCCACCCCCACAGAGGTCCAAAGAAACCACAATTCCCAAGAGGGGTATTCCCAAGAGGGTGACAGAAGTCCTGGGGGGCGGGGAGGGTGCTGCTGGGATAGTCGTGTGTTTTGTTGCAAATATTCCATCATTTCTCTCATTAAGTGTTCTATACACCTTCAGTCTACTGACTCCAGCAAATCAAGAAACTACAACTCCCAGCAGCCCCCAGGAAGAAACATGCTCACGGAGGCCGACTGCCTTAGGGACTATTGGAGATTAGTTTGACCAAAAACAATTCTTTCCTTGTTTGTGTTGACTGTTTAGGTTTCCATTCCCCAGGAAATGATGCAGCAACCCTGACCACAAGCACCAAAGACCCTTGACTCCAGAGAATAAAAGAACTCTAACTCGCAGAAGTCTCTGGGGGCCGGGGAAGCATCGATGTAGCAGAAAGACCCATGGGCTGCTGGGAATAGTAGTTTTCATTTGGTGTCTGACAGTTTCCTGAAACAGCAACTGCTGAGCCTTCAATATTCTCCAGAGAATGATAGGTGCTTTAGCTGACCTCCTGACGACCCCTCAAGAGGCCCAACAAAGCCACCGCTCCGCGCAGTCTCTGGGGACAGAGGTGGAGCTGGTCTGCAGCAAGGCTTTAGGACACGTGGGAGCGGGGGTTCTCCTTTTGTAGCTCTCTTGGCTTAAGTTCCCCTTCACCTATTGTCCATTGACCCTGGGGATGCAAAGAAACTACAATTCCCAACAGCCTCACGTGGCAGAATACGTCAGGGGAAAGCAAGGCTGCCTTAAGGGCTTCTGGGAATTGAAGTTCCGCCAGTCAGCTCACACCCTTTTCAGAACCTCAGAACTCCCAGCAATCTCTGGCGTCAGAACTAACTTGGCAAGCTGCCTCTGGGGCTGCTGGGGACTGCCATTCCTCTGCTCAGGGGTCCGAATACCTGCGTGGCAAAGATGGCTCTCTTCATCATAGTGAAGTCCTCCTTGTCCAGCATCTTGTTCATGTCCGGGAGGCTCCCCCTGCAGGGTGAACAGGGATGTGCATCTGAGGAGGGGTGAAGAGAGGGGTGAGGGCACAGGGCCATGCAGGGCTGAGGGGTGGGGGGCACTCACACCAGCAAGGATTCATAAAGCTTCCTGCCGAATTTCTCCTTCACTGTGTTGGCCGTATCCCTGGAAAGAGCAGAACAAGATCACGTGTACACCAGCCATTTACTGTGAGGTTTCTGGGGCAGCGAAAGATCTGAGCAGAGAAGCCCTGGGGACTCCGGGCTGGAGGATGGGGACCCAGCGAACAGGTCCTGGAAGGCTCGGATCCCTTGTGCCTCGCATCAGCTGTGTGTCCAGGGATAGGTGGCCTTCCCTCTCTGACTTCAGTGACTCATCGGTCAGAGGGAGATAAAAATAGAACCAGCCTTAGGGGTTTGCAGGGAGGACTTGATGAGGTCATGGCTAAAAGTACACAGTGCCCAGCACACAGTGCGCCTTCCAGAAATGTCAGCTATTATTAGGGCCCGCCCTGGCCCTGGTGGTAGCCATGCAGAGCCCCATTTTATAAAAAAGGAAGATGATGTGGAGAGGATAAAATTTATGTACACAAACAAGGCTAGCAAATAGTGCCACCTAAGCCCCATTGACAGCCCTCTGTTCTTCGTCTTCCCATAGCTCTGGCCTCATTGTCGATGCTCTTGGCCTAGGACACTCTGCTCCAGCCCCGCTGGTCTCCTCACTGCTTCACATACAGACCCCAGGGCCTTTGCACTCGCTCTTCCCGTTGCTGTTCCCCACACACACACAGGGCTTCCTCCCTCATTTCCTCTATGGGTCTCTACCCCATGGCACTCCCGCCGTGTGGCCTGTCCTGACAACCCTGTCTCATATTCCTGTGCTGCCTCTCACCACCCCACCCCCTGAGCACTTTCTATAGAATTTTCTGGAAAGAGAGCTCAATGAGGGCAGGGATTTTATCTTTTTTGTCCACAGCTGTGTTCCCAGGACCTGGGACAGTGCTCGGCACACAACAGGTGGTCCCTGAACATGGGATGGCTCATGCGTGGGTTTTACAAATGAGGAAACTGAGGCTCAGAGAGGGGTCGTGGTTTGCCCGAAGTCAGAAAGCCAGCAAGCGGCATGAGCTAGACCTCACTGGTTTGATACCAAGGCCCTGGTCCTGGTGCCACACTTGTCCCGCCTGCGACTCCTTACTGCTCCCCAGCGGAGGTGTCTTAAGCAAGCGACTTCACTAGGAACCTGGGGCAGGCGGGACCATGTCACGGGGGACAAAAGCGAGATTCCAGGAGAAACCCTGGGCCCAAAGCACACAGCTGGGGTCCCGGGCGGGGGGGCTGCTGACCAGAGCTGCTTGCGCACGGCCTGGCCCTTGAGGGTCTCCACGTTGAAGTTGTTGGTCCGCGCCGGCATGATGAAGAAGGCGACCACGGTCTGCTCACTGTTGTTGACCTGCGGCACAGGAAAGCGGGGAGGTCGGGATCACATGGGAGGAGGTGAGGCCACTCACCCCTTTCCACCCACGGAGACAGCGAGGACCCTGCCATGCCCCTTCCTGTCAAGAAGAAGTACAGGACAGCCCGGCCGGCGTGGCGCAGTGGTTGGGCACTGTCCTATGAACCAGGAGGCCACGGTTCGATTCCCAGTCAGGGCACATGCCCAGGTTGCGGGCTCGATCCCCAGTAGGAGGCAGCCGATCAATGATTCTCTCTCATCATTGATGTTTCTCTCTCTCTCCCTCACCCTTCCTCTCTGAAATCAATAAAAATATTTAAAAAAGAAAAGAAGTATAGGATGAGTTACCACGCCCCCTGCGACTCCATCTTCTCTCTGGGTTTCTATACTTCCCACAGAGGATTCCCCACCCCCACCTCCCTGGGTCTCTGTTCTTGGCGGCAGGTACTGATTTCCTGGTCCTCCCTCTGCCCCCTCGCAGCCCAGGACTTACTCTGAGCAGATAGTTGAGCCGGGCCAAGGCCTCCAGGAAGATGTCGGCCCCCTTGTTGGAGAACTCGTAGCGACCGGCGATAAAGAAGTACAACGTCTTGTCCAAGTTGAAGTCCAGGTGCCTAAAGAAGCCGTAAGGCGGGGTGACGCCGAGACCCTCACCCTCTAGTCCTGCCCTCGAGACTACAAACCCCAGAAGCTGCAGGGGCAAAGAACATCATAGACAGTGTGACGGCATCATGGGGACTCCTGAGATTTGTAGTTCTTTTCTCCTTGGATGGGGATCTAAGATCCTTCAATACTCAGCCATTGTTCTCCGCGCTCAGGAACTCAAGAGGCTGAGCTCCCAACCCCTCCTCTCTGGAGACCTAGGTATCTGGCCCACATACCCATAAAAATGGCCCCGCACGAACTCCTGGATTCGGGCCTTGCTCTGAGCGTGGAGGTTCTGGAACTCATGCATGGCAGAGAACTTCTTCACGTTGAGCCCATTGGGGGTCACGATATCTGGGAATGGGGGAGAGGGGCCCAGGTTTCATTTCTTCATTCAGATCAATGTGGCCGAATGAATAACTGAAGGAAAGACCCCTTTCCTTTTGTAATTTCTTCGTTTCAATCATTCTTCTGTGAGTTCCCTTGGTGACCCGGCTGCCCTGCCACTCAGATGCCTTCTTGCCCAATAACTACAACTCCCATCAGCCTCTGCAAATGGCTAATCAGGCAGGGAACTAATCTACATTGGGGTTTCTGGGAGTTGCAGTTCTTTTGTTTGCCCTCTACTACCCCGAGCTGGAAATGATTACACATCTCCATCCTGCTTCTCCCAGAATAGACCCTCCTACCTTCAAGCCTCTTTTAGGGTCCCAACCATGTTGTAGCCTCGCAAAAATTAAAGCACATCACTGAAAAACTACAACCCCCATCAGCTCCTGGGAAGAAATTCTAGGAATATAAGGAGCTGAGCAGCCGAAGACCTTCCAGAAGCTGTGGTTCCCACCTTACATCCATTGAGAATTGATGCTATAGCCTGGGGAAAAGAAGTGGTTCTAATTCTGCTTTTCTCAAAAACAAAATCCAAAGAACCTTCATCCCCTTTCAGAAGACCAATACCTACGCTAGCCAATAGAAGAATTTTACAATTTCTGAAATTAACATCAAAGGAACTACACCTTCCATTAGCCTCTAGAGTGTACAGGTCACCTCATATCCAGGTCACCAACCTAGGGCCTTCTGGGAGTTGTAGTTCTCTGCTCTTTACAGTAAAAAAAAAAAAAAAAATTGGTGGGCCTTGGCATAGGTGACCAACTACCTCATTCATGCCGAGGGATCCCAGCCTATCACCGACCTGGTTTCCTCTTGAGAAGGTGCTGGGCCTCGATGGCGGTGATCTGGGACACAGTAGCGAAGACATGAGCGCAATGGGCTGCTGCCCGCTCCATGCAGTAGCGGTGATAGATCTGCCTCTCACCTGCTTCCTTGTCCACATTGAACTGGGCGGGAAGAAAGGGCACTCGGGTTAGGACAGTGGTCGGCAAACTCATTAGCCAACAGAGCCAAATACCAACAGGACAACGATTGAAATTTCTTTTGAGAGCCAAATTTTTTAAACTTAAACTTCTCCTAACGCCACTTCTTCAAAACAGACTCGCCCAGGCCGTGGTATTTTGGGGAAGAGCCACACTCAAGGGGCCAAAGAGCCGCATGTGGCTCGCGAGCCGCAGTTTGCCGACCACAGGGTTAGGAGAATTGGGGAGAAGCCGGGAGGTTCAGACTCTGGAGACCTGGGGGAGACTGGAGGCTGGACACCAGGGTCTTAGGGAGGAGGGCTCTGGGGATGTGGGTCTCCTGAGTCCCGAAGAGGGAGCCCCATCCCCAGGGCTCTGCAGACAGCTCTGGGCAGCCCCCCCATCGCCACACTCCAAGCTCACGTTCTCTAGGTTGTTGTAGAAGTCCACGGCACCGGCACACAGGTATCGGCCCAGCAGCGTGGCGTGGGTGGTGAAGATGGTAGCCACAGGCAGCCGCCGGGCCCGGCACAGGCAGAGCCCGACACCCGCCAGCCACTCGTGGAAGTGTGCGACCACGTGCGGCTTCTCCTCGCTCTGGGCCAGGAACTGCGGGGCAACAGGAACAGGGCCGCTGTGTCCCCGCGTGTGGCGAAGACAGTCAGCAATCCCCAAGGTGGAGGAGGCAGCAGCGGAAAGGTAAATCTACCACAGCCACTGCGCAGAGCGAATGGCCGCTCACTGCAATCCCCGGGAGACAAGAAACTACACATTTTCGAGGCAGCCGGACCGGCTGAGGCTGATGGGAGCTGGGGTTATTTTGGCCAGCCTTCTAAGTCCCAGCAAGGCTGAATTGGAAAGACTGAAGTTTTAGTGTCCCCCAGTTCTGGACACAAGTCCTAGAGACCCTTGATCTCAATCACGAATAGACCTGCCTTCAATATCGGCAAAAGGACTACAACTCCCAGAATGCCCCAGAAGCAGCCAGTTCATACATTGTTCTTCCCAGGGCATGGGAAATGAAGTTTCTTGAGCCTTTTAAAACCTAAAAGGGGATCAGAACCAGGTTTCGTGGTTCAGACATAGGCTGGCATTTCCCAAACATCCAGGGCTCCATCTGAGAGCCACGTCCAACCACTATCAGACTAGAGAACTACAACTCCCAGAATTCCCTGGGGGAGCTCTCCAGCCAGGCCAATCTCTCCAAGAACTAATGGCTCAGAATTCCTAAACTTGGGAGGTTAGAGTGAATAAGGCTGAGGCTGGGAGTTTGGGTCCCTGAGGGAAAAGAGTCTGCGTCCTTGAACATCCATGTTTCTAAAGATAAGAGCTAATCCTTTGGCTAAAGGACCCACAACTCCTAGAATGCCCCGGAAGAAACCAGTTCTCCTCTGTCCCCACCCCGACCCTTCTGTCCAGGGGCTGATGGTCACTGTAGTTTGAGGCCTGGGGCCAAAAGGACTGACATGGGGACCAGCTGTGGGACCTACCTCACCCAGGAACCAGGTGGTGAGGAAGCCGAAAAGGACGGCGTCGTTGGCCTCTCGGTCGTACCAGGGCACCCCGATGTTGCAGGTGTCCCAGAGCTCCCCCTTCCAGCGCTCCAGGGCCCAGGCTGAAGCGCCTACATCCAGGAGTACCACCAGGGGGCCCCCTTCGATCAGCCAGCGCCCAAAATACACCTGGGGAGACCCACAGGGAGGCTTAGGGCGGTGACCGCAGTCTCTGGGCACAGCATCTGTGCTTCTCCCACCAGCAGGCAGGTGTCTGGGCTTACTGCCTCAGTTTCCCCACCCTGTTTCTGCATCTGCTGCTAATTTCTCATCTGCTGCCTTACTTCTCTATTTGCTGCTTGTTATTCCCACCACAATCGTTTTTTAAAAATGTTTTAAATTGATTTCAGAGAGGAAGGGAGAGGGGAAGAGAGACAGAAACGTCAATGATGAGAGGGAATCATTGATAGGTTGCCCCCTCACGCCCCACACTGGGGATCGAGCCCACAACTGGGATCAAACCCCAACCAGGAATCAAACCGTGGTTCACAGGTGATGCTCAACCATTGAGCCACACCAGCTGGGCAATCTCATTTTAGAGAAGGAGGAGGGGTGAGAGAGAGAGAGAGAGAGAGCAAAACATCGATGTGAGAGAGTTACATTGGTAGGTTGCCTCCCCTACGTGTACCGACCAGGTTGAACCCACAACCTAGCCATGTGCCCTGACCTGGAATCGAACCAGCGAACTTTCAGTACAGGGGATGATGCTCCAACCAACTGAGCCAAACCAGCCAGGGCCCACCACAATCTTTTCTTTTCTTTTCTTTCTTTTTTTTTACTGATTTCAGAGAGGAAGGGAGAGGGAGAGAGAGAGAAACATCAATGATGAGAGAGAATCATTGATCAGCCGCCTCCTGCACGCCCCATACTGGGGATGGAGCTCGCAACCCAGGCATGTGCCCTTGACCGGAATCGAACCTGGGACCCTTCAGTCCGCACGCTGATGCTCTATCCACTGAGCCACACCAGCTAGGGCTCTCCTCTATTTCTAACCACACATTCGCAGTCCGGTCCCTGAGCCCGCGCTGCCCGTTTCCCACCTGCTAACCATTACTCGGACCTGCGGGCTTGCTTGTTTGCTGCCACATTTCTCTCCTCGACCACCATGATGCTTTCTGCCAGGATCTTCTCTTCCTGCTGCGAACGCCTCCCCCTGGAATCCAGGGCCTGGATGCTTCCTTTGCTGTTCTCGCTGCCACATTTCTCCCACCTGCTGCCTTGTTTCTGACTCTTTCACCATATTTGTCACCTGTGGCCTCTTTCCTCTGCCTTAGGCTCCTGCCACATTTCTGCCACCGGCAGCTCCTTCCCCGTCACAGGGCTGCATTTTTCTACCCACGGCCACGTTTCTAAGCCCCGCTGTCTGGTTTCTGCCCCTGCCACCTTTTCCTTGTCCGGTTCTTTTCCTCCCGAGACCATGTCCTGGGTCCGGGGCCTGCTGCCACAGCGCCATCCAGCTGACGGAGCAGCGACCTGCCTCCCCAGCCTGGTTTCTCCCAGCCGTGGGAGCCTGACCCCGGCGCCCCTCCCCCTCCCAGCTGTTGCCTGCCCTTTTGCTGGGGGGCCTATTCTTAGGGCCCCAGCACGTGGGGAGCAGCTGCCCTAGGGGGAGGGCTGGGTGGCTCTAGGGTTCCTTAGGGACACCTCTGGCCTGAATGGGCTCCAGACCCCACCCCAAACCAGAAGCTGTGAATGAATGAAGAAACCACTGTCCTCCCTCCCCATCTGTCCATCCTTCAGCCCTCTGCCTCCCAGCCCTCTCCGTGGGCAGCGGCCACCTCTCTGCTCTCACCCTCCAGCCCTCACCTGGAGCCCTGGGACTCTCCCCTCCTCTCTCTTTAAAAAAAAAAATATTTTTTTTTATTGATTTCAGAGAGGATTTGAAAGGGAGAGAGAGAGATGGAAACTTCAATGATGATAGAGAATCATGGATCGGCTGCCTCCTGCACCTGCATGCCCCCTACTGGGGATCAAGCCCACAACCCCGGGGCATGTGCCCTGACCGGGAACTGAACCGTGACCTCCTGGTTCATAGGTCGACGCTCAACCAGTGAGCCACACCGGCCAGGATTCCCTCTTCTCTTTAATCCCTGGCTCTGCTCACCAAAACCCTGTCCCCTGGGTCTGCCTGCCAACCTCTCCTCCCTTCATCAGTATTCCATCTTCCTCTCTCCTTCTAGGTCTTTCTCTCTGAAACATCGGGTTGTCTCTCTTCTCTTCTGTATCTAGACTCTGTCTCCGTCCCTATTGCTCTAGTCCCGGGGGGGTGGGGGGGAGAGCCACCGTCACCTTTTGGGACACTCACTGTCTCTCCATCCATCTCTCTCCCTTGTCTGCCTGTCCACCTCCCTCTGCAAGCCCAGCTGTTTATAGAAATAATGATGACGATGGTAATAATAACCACAACGATAATAGCTCACCCACAGCGCTAACTTCATGCCAAGAACTGGGCTGAAGAATTCATTCACTATTTCATCCGCCCACAACCCCATCAGGCCGATGCTGCTGGCCAAGGTCACACGGACAGGAAGTGGAGAAGCCAAATGTGGACGTCAGGCTGCTGAACACCTACTCCGGCCACCTGCCTCCTCCAAGCCCGCCTCCCCCGGGTTCTGGCTGCCTGTCCAGCCCTTCTTCTCTCTCTGGGTCTGAGCATCTGGGAACCGTCCTTCCGTCTGTCTTGTACCTGCTGTCTGTCTGCCTATTTACAATGTCTCAGAGCTTGGGGTTCACCCACCCACTTCCTGCATCTGTCTAAGTGTCAATCATACCACCTCTATGAATGCCCGGGGGGGGGGGGGGGAGTCCCAGGTCATCCGTGTTTCTGTCCATGCCTCTCTCTCTGCCTGAGGCTGTACCCCCACCCCCACCCCTTTTCTCCGCCTGCTCCCCCCCTGACTGCAGGCACCCACCTACCTGCCCTCGGCGGAGCCCTTTCCCACCTTGCAGCCCTTGCTGTTCATGGAGTCCAGCGTCCTCTTCAGAGCCGGGGTCGGGGGCTCCAGCAGCTCCACCTGGGTCCGCACTCCCTGCTCCGTGTACGGTCCCACCAGGTAGTAGTTGTCGCCCCACTCATCTCCGGTCACCTTCGCCTTCGTCTGCAGCACCGTGTAGATGCCGCCCACTGTGGGCCCAAACCATGAGGACAGGCCCCAGCTGAGGTCCACAGGTCTGAGCCCTGGGCCGGGGGGCGGGGGGCTCTGGGGACACTGGGGCCCCCAACTTCTGGCTTAGAGGGAAGCGGGGACCGGGAACCCATACATCAGAGGCAGAGGGAGGAGGATATGGGAGCTGGAGGACAAGTCCTCGTGGGTGGAAGGGAGAAGGGGGGTGGGGTTGGAGCTCTGAGGGAAGAGGGAGCTCAGACGAGGCTTCTGAGTCTGAGCAGAGGGGCTGGGGGCCTGAGCTCCTGGGTCTGAAGGAATTAGGGGCTGGGGCCCCGAGGATTAGCAGGACCCAGTTCCCCAGTTCTCAGCTTACAGGAGCTGGGCTTAAATTCTCCATCGGGCTCTAGGCACGGTAGGGCCCTATTCAGCTCCCCACCAATTGCCCAAGAAAAGTTGGAATTGTCATTTCTTGCCCCGCAGAGACTCTGCTGACCTATCCCCCAGTCTCCTCTCCCCAGCTGAGGATGCGGGCAGATGGGACCCTGCCCCGCCCAGGACTCCACTCCAGAGCCAGGAGCCTGGGCCCCCAGCCTCCTTACCTCCGGACACATGGCTCAGTGTTCACAGGCCCCTCCCATGGTGTGAGACCCAGTCCCTTTCTCTCCCAAGATTCAGCTAAGCAAAAAAAAAAAAACCCACCGCCCTCTCTGCTGAGGAGCAAGACTGCCCAGCTCTGGGGCTCCCAGCCCCACCTGGCTCTCCACATGCAGGATCTCAGGCCCTCGGGAGCCCCGACTCAGAAATCTAGGGCCCCAGCCACTCCCACCCCAGGGCCCAGCCCCTGACCAACTTAGGACTTCCCAGCCTTCCCTCATTCCAGTCTCCAAGTATCTGCGGCCACAGGCTCCTCTCCTTCCAGGAACCCATAGTTCAGGCCTTCAGCTCATTCACAGCCCAGGCATGAAGGTGCCCAACCCTCTCCCACGCTAGGATTAAGAATTAGGGCCTCCGGTCCTTTCCCAGTGTTACTCTCGAGTGACCAGTTCACCTATTCTCCCACCACAACTTATGCATTCTATTTCCCAGTCAGCTCTCTCTCAAATCCAGAGGGTCACAGGTCTGAAACTCAGCCATTTCCCAGGTTTGCACTAAGAATTTCCAACCCCCCCATCTCTTTCCCTGTTCAGGACCCCGGTCTCTCAGAAACCTCCCTCTGGGACCTAGGAATCTTTCGGGTTAGCCCCTCTTCCCTAGGACCCAGGACCGGACTTCCAGGCTCCTTTTATCTTCACAGTCAGGAGACCCATCTCCATCCCTCCAGGGCGCAGGAGACATATCCCAGACCCTCCCCAAGGACACAGGAGTCATAGGCTCCTTGCCCGGAACCCAAAAGTCAGGGTATGGAGTCCCGTCCCCCTATCACTCACGAGCCCCCGGCCCGCATCCCCGACTGCTCTTCTCGCCTGGGCCCCGCCGCCCGGCGCGCTCACCTTTGTTGGCCACCTCCCAGGCCACTTCGAAGAGCACTGTGTTCTCCAGGTCGAATTCATCCTCCCAATCTTCCAGTCCTGGCAGGGAGGACATGGACAAAGTGCGGCTGAGAGGCATGGCGGACGCGGGAAGGGAGTTCTAGGGGCCACAGGTGGAGGATCCGGGGGTGTCTGTGGAATGCACCCGACAGGACGTGGAGCCAGGTAGCTGGTGCCCGAAGGGAAGCTTGCAACGCCCTCGGCTTCCTATTGCACGACCGCACCCCCGGACCTAAGCAGGAGGCGGCCGCAGCAGCACTGAGCCCCGAGGGGCCCCTGCAGTAAAACCCTGCGGCCGCCAGGAGGCGGCGCCCGCCCCCCCGGCCAGCGCCATTGGTCAGCGCCCGGGGGGCGGGGTTCCCACGTCTCTCATTGGTGGAGAGCACAGGGCTCGCTCTGCCCCTTGGCGATGGCTGCGCTAGGTGATTGGTCTCGAGCGCTGTCAATCCGAAGCTTGAGGCCCCTAAATCGCGCGGGGAGGGCAGTGGGTGGAATGAGGAGGAAAGGGAGCGTGGGGGACGTGTGGTTGCTCACAGAAGTGGTAAGAATTTTGCAATCGGCCTCAGCAAGGAGGCTTGGGTAAAAGGAGGAGGAGCCAGAAGGAGCTGGGAACGGACCCAGGAGTTTCGGCCTAAAAAGGGACGTCTCGCCCTACAAGGAGCGTTTGCATATTTATGAGGAACCACCGAGATCTTTGGAGGATCTGACAGTCTAGAGGGGCCAGAACGCCTCGTTCTTAGCACGTTTCCGTTTCCGTTAGGATATTAGCGGTTGGTGAGCATCATGGCAACCGTGGTAAGTGTCGGCATGCGGAGGACTGAGGAGCGAACCCGCTCTCCTGGGTCCGAGGGAGGAGGGGCCGGGGGCCTGGACCCCTGGGTCCGAGGGAGGAGGGGCCGGGGGCCTGGACCCCTGGGTCTGAGGGAGGAGGGGTCGGGGGCCTGGACTCCTGGGTCAGAGGGAGGAGGGGCCGGGGGCCTGGACGCCTGGGTCTGAGGGAGGAGGGGTCGGGGGCCTGGACTCCTGGGTCAGAGGGAGGAGGGGCCGGGGGCCTGGACTCCTGGGTCTGAGGGAGGAGGGGCCGGGGGCCTGGACCCCTGGGTCCGAGGGAGGAGGGGCCGGGGGCCTGGACTCCTGGGTCCGAGGGAGGAGGAAAGAAAAGGTTGGATCCCGGCATGGTGGGTTCCAGTTGATATTTGCGATCTCAGTGGTCAGCTCTGATAGCAACTCAAACTTCCAGCTCTCTGGGCACCATCGGAGGCCAGTTCTGCCGTCCTTTGCCCTAAAGTCTGCTGAGGGTTTCAGTGTCTCGGGCCCCGAGCCATCCAGGAGCCTTTGTTGTTCATGGCGGGGATGGCAGCTGAGTCCCAGGGAGAAGCGCAGGCGGGACCTGGCCTGTGTGCTTGAGAGCCTGCGGTCGCTTAGTGAATCTTGAGCCACAAAAGGAAGAGTGTTGGGAACTCAGAGGGTGTCCGAGGAGAAGGGAAAGGGCTCCGGGCCCCCACATATTTCCAGCACCGCATAAGGGGCATGCCCAGTGTGGGTGCTTAATGAATTATGACTTGAATCTTGAATGAATGAGTGATTGGGAACTCCACAAAAGAGAGACCGGGTACCCTGGGGCTTGCACCTAGTACTTGCTCAGGAAACATGTGCCTGGAGAATGGATGTGGCCTGAGCTGGGGGGTTGGACTGGGCTTCCAGATGCCTGGGTTCCCATGGTGACTCCAATCAAGAAGGGGGAAGGGGGGATGAGAGTTACTGGTGTCTGGGGGTGAAATTTGAGTCTAGCTGTTTCCATGGGCAGCAGGGGATGATTGGAGAGGCTCCTGGGGAAGGGAAGGGCCTGTAGGAGGTGGGTCTTAGTTGGGATTGGGAAGGGTTGGGGTTCCTGGAGCCATGTCTTTTTTTTTTTTTTGCCTCAAGTAAGGTCCGGTAGGCTGGGTAGGGGTGTGGGGGGTATGCTCTCAGTCTCCTGACAGTGGTTTGGGGCCAGTGACCCATGCTCTTGGGTTCCAACCTCTTATGAGGCGAGAGGAAGTGAGAGCAGCCTTGTGACCAGGTGGAGGTCAGGACGTCGGAACTCTTGGTTCCAGAGCCAGGAGGGTTCCCTTAGGGTGGGAGCCTGCATCTCTCTCATTCCCGTGGGAAGGAAGGCGGGTTGGGGGCGGGTGGCCAAGGAGCTGAAGGAGCTGCTGTCTTCTCCAGTTCCCCTTCCTTACTGGGAATTAGGAAATACTCCGAAGTGTCAGAAAATAATACCACAGACACCCAAGGACCCGTCACCCAGATTTTCTGTAAGCAGATTTATTGAGATATAATTCATAGCCCATACAGTTTACGAACCTGGCAGGGGCGGGGGTCAGGGAGGGCCTCCCTTAGTGAGTAAAGCTTGGACTCATTCAGTGAGGGGGCAGGGAGAGCAGGCTGGACTCGAGGACTTGCATGTGCAAAAGTAGTGACAGCTGGGGCATCGCAGCGCAAGGGCGGCTGGGAAATCAGCAGGCCAGACCATGCCCGCTGGATGCCCGCTCTACGTTACCGCCTGTCCTTACAGTTACAGGTCGGGGAGGACTTCTTCCTCCCCAGCTATGCGCTAGGCCGTGGGGAAGGAGCTGTGGGTGAGACACACCTAGTCTGCATCTTCCTGGGGCTCGGGGTGTAGTGGGGTCACCCAGCAGCATTAATGGTGACAGCCGAGAGGGTGGGAGAGACTGGTGTTGGGCCGTCGGCCGGCCTGCGGGGAGGAGTGGCAGGAGGGACAGAGGAGGAGTTGGTGGAAACTGGGATGACAAGGGCTCTGATGTGCCTTCTCCCCACCCCAGACGGCCACAACCAAAGTCCCAGAGGTCCGCGATGTGACAAGAATTGAGCGTATCGGTGAGTGAACCCGGATCAGGAGCAAGACTAGACCCTGCCTGCCCTGTGCACCCCTGAAAAGCCAACCTGCCCAGGACCCCCGAGAAGCATGCAGCCTGCGTACCATTCCCCTATCTGATGGCGGGGGCGGGGGAAGGGGGCCGCTGAGTTCCAGAGAGGTGTCAGATGGCACAAGGGGCACCACGCCGGACCCCAATCCCAGGCTGCAGGCTTCGCTACCCTGCGGCTCCTGGGTGCCCCGGCATCCCGCTTGGAAGTCACAGAAGTGGGTGTTTGCCGAGTGCTTATGTTTGGCTGGGCACTGACTGCCCCACACACCCGGCACGCACTCGGCATCCGCCCCTCCGGGCAGGACCGGGCCTGGCTCGTTCCCAGCTGTGTCCCCAGCACAGGCCCTCTCGTTTACTGAGCACTTAGCATGTCCTGCCTTCCTTCCAGTGGGGTGGGGAGTCAGGCCCCCCATTTGGCCAAGGAGGAAACCAGGGCCCGAAGGGAAGCCCCTCACCTCCGGCCACACACTGCCACGAGCTGGCCAGTAACTGCCTTCTGGTCCTCTCTCTGCTCACAGGCGCTCACTCCCACATCCGCGGGCTGGGACTGGACGATGCCTTGGAGCCGCGGCAGGTAGAGCTGATGGGGCGGGCGGGAGGCCTGCTCCCGGGAGGCCCCGGGATTATGGAGACATTATGTTCTTCCAGACCTTTAGCTACATGTGTATAAAATCCAGCCCCGTGCACGCTTTTATTGGTCTTAGAAAAATTGGGGTGGAAAAGGCTATTTTGGCTTTTCCCCAACGTCCCAGCCAACATCCACTTCCATCTCACGAGGCAGGGGTGGCCCAGTGGGAAGTCACCTGGTGTGCCCGCACCTCCCACCCACAGGCGTCCCAGGGCATGGTCGGCCAGCTGGCGGCCCGGCGGGCAGCGGGCGTGGTGCTGGAGATGATCCGGGAAGGGAAGATCGCGGGCCGGGCGGTCCTCATCGCCGGCCAGCCGGGCACCGGGAAGACGGCCATCGCCATGGGTAAGTCACCTCTCGGGACAGGAGCTCTCTGGCCTCTGCCAGCTGATCCCTCCCATGAAGTCAGGATCCGATTCAGGCACATTTAACAGAAACCAAACATGGCTGTGGCTTAGCCACGCAGGGCTCATTCTCTCAGGGAGGAGAAGAATGTAGGCCATTTGCGGCCTGTTGAGCAGTTCCATGAAGCCTTCTGCTTTCCCGCCTCCACATTCTCTGCACTTGTTTCCCCGTGGGGATCACTTCGAGTTCCCAGAGGGTTGCCTCAGCGCCGGCCTTCCCACCCACACTCCGTGTAGCAGGCAGAAGAGAGAGGAATTGCAGTAAGGTTCTACTCCCTTAGGCAGTTGTCTTGGGAGTTCCACACACTTTTGCTCGTATTTTATGGACTGGAATTTTTTTTATAACATATTTTTATTGATTTCAGAGAGGAAGGAAGAGGGAGAGAGAGATGAAACATCAATGATGAGAGTGAATCATTGATCGGCTGCCTCCTGCATGCCCCCTAGTGGAAATCGAGCCCACAACCTGGGCATGTGCCCTGACCGGGGATCAACCGTGACCTCCTGGTTCTTAGGTCAATGCTCAACCCCTGAGTGCGGCTGGCCGGCTGGGCATATTGACTGTAATTTAATCGTATGGTCACTTTGCTGCAAGGGAGAGTGAGACATTAGAATAACTTTTCTATTTTAAGTTGGAGCATTGCTACCTTAATGAAAGGGGGGTCCTGGAGCTAAGGAAGAAGATGGGCATTGGTTAGACAACCAGCACTCCCTTTTGCAATTCACCAGCAAGGAAAGCACTTTATACTCATAACTGCCCCTTATCCTCCTTGTTGAACTACCCATCCTTCCAAACCCTGCTGAGGAGTCTCTTGCTCGTTGAAGCCTTCCGCGACCCTCCTATCTTCCCACTCCCACCTTTGTGCTCACACTGAGAGGCCAGGCCGTGAGAATCAGGGTAACAGCCAGGTTTTTAGTTAAGATGAAGCAGCACTTGCCCTGCCGAAGGGCTCGGTGGGGTGTCGTCCTCTGCACCAAAGGGTTGCAGATTCGATTCCGGTCAGGGCACATGCTTGGGTTGCAGGCTTGACCCCCGGTAGGGGGCATGCAGGAAGCAGCTGATTGATGTTAATCTCTCACATTAATGTTTTTCTTTCTCTCCCTTCCTCTTTCTCTAAAAGAAAAGAAAAGATACACACACACACACACACACACACACACACACACTAGAGGCCCGATGCACAACATTCATGCACCTGTGCGGGAGAGTCCCTCTGCCTGGCCTGCGTCCTCTTGCATCTGGACCCCTCAGGGCCTAAGCCAGCAGGCAGACATCCCCCAGGGGTCCTTAGTGCTGCCGCAGAGGTGGGAGAAGCTCCTGCCACCACCACTGCGCTGGCTGAGTGGCGCTCCCTCTGTGGGAGCACACTGACCACCAGGGGGCAGCTCCTGCGTTGAGCGTCTGCCCCCTGGTGGTCAGTGCGCATCACAGCGACCAGTCATTCCACCTTTCAGTCGATTTGCATATTAGCCTTTTATTATATTGGATATGATGAAGCAGCACTCATCCAAGGGTCCTGGTGTGCCGAGCCCTGGCCCAGACACTGGGAACACATAGATGAGGAAGACCCAAGCCCTGACTTGAAGGAGCCTCCTGCCTAGGGAGGTGGTTGTGGACACGGTGCCTCGCAGCGTGATGTGTGCCATAATGGACAGAGGAGGCTCCTGACCTGCCGGGTCGGGGACATAGTGGCGGTCGTCAGAAGAGGCTTCCCAAGACTTGCAGGGTGTCTGGGAGTGTCCGGGACAGACAGCAGGGAGCAGGCTCTCCGGGCGCAGAGGGTGACGCATCTGAAAAGGGGACGAGGAAGAGTTCCCACCGCACACTGGTCAGGAGGGAGCCGTGACTCTGTGAGATGTGGCTCGGAGCTGGCAGGGCCCTCGGGAAGGGCTGCTGGGAGGGGGGCTCAGTGCTTGCTGAGAGCCCTGCTGTCACCAGCCAAACCCAGGCCGCATGCCATAGAGAAGCCAGGCCTGTGCTGGTGAGATGATAGGTCGTAAAGGTTATCCTCAGACAGTGCGGTTTCCAGTCCAGGGGTCCCGTGGAGGCCTCTGCCTGGCTTTCTTTGCATCACCCTGTCTGCCCCGCAGCACCAAGAGCTGGTGTTGCCACGGAGTGAATTTTGGGGGACATGGTGCCAGGGCCGCCCCCACCCACCCAGACCACCCTCTCCCCAGGCATGGCGCAGGCCCTGGGCCCCGACACCCCCTTCACAGCCATTGCGGGCAGCGAGATCTTCTCCCTGGAGATGAGCAAGACAGAGGCGCTGACGCAGGCCTTCCGCAGGTCCATCGGCGTTCGCATCAAGTAAGCGCAGGGCCCGGGGCAGGGCGGGGCCGCTCCAGCAGCCTGGGGACCACCCTGTCCCAGCCAGCTTGGCCTGTGCCCAAGGGCTGATGGGAGTTAGCGATTCCCCGGGGCCAGGTGTCCGGTGCTCCGCTCAGATCTCCTCTCTGGTTAGGGAGGAGACGGAGATCATCGAAGGGGAGGTGGTGGAGATCCAGATCGACCGGCCGGCCACGGGGACGGTGAGTCTGCCCCCGAGTCCAGGCCTCCTCCAGGCGGGAGGGTTGCACTGGGGTCGGAATCCCATGGAATGTTCCAGCTGCCGATTGGAGCATCTGCGCGCCTACAGTAGGGGTTATTTGAATTGACAGCAGCTCGTTAATTGGTGAGGGACACCGTGAGCAGTTAAAACCAAGTGGTGGAATAAGAGAAGGTCTGGAAGTTTCTTCAGGGAATTCCTAACAGGTTAAACGCCTGCCCCGTGGGATTTACACAGCTCAGATTCTCTCCCTTTTTTTAACCTAAGACTTTTTTTTTTACTTTTTTGAGCAGTTCCATGAAATAAGTAAAATAGATACAAGGAAACATCTAAAAGAAGCATGTAGTCTAATAAGTGATTATAAAGCAAATACCTGCATAACCACCCCCAAGAGCAAAAACTAGAACTTTGCCAACCCCCAGCCCCTTCTTCCTTCCTCTTTCTACACCCCCAAGTCTCCCCGCAGAAGTAGCCACCCTCACGCGTTACCACGTCTTGGCGTTTTGTTGATTTTATCACCCAACTGTGTGTTCTTACACACCATAGCTCCTACTGCGCATTTTTAAATTTCATGTCTCTTAAATCTTTTTCATGGTTTGGTTTCCCCTTTATCTCTCCTATTTACCTAATAATTTATCTGTTGGTCTCTCTTTTACTTTTCTAATGTAGTGATTTAGAGAGAGAAACGTTGATTTGTTGTTCCACTTATGTATGCATTCATTAGTTGATGTGTCCTGACCAGGGATCGAACCTGCAACCTTGGTGCATCAGGACGACGCTCTGAGTACCTGGCCAGGGTGACACTCTCTTTTTTTAATTTGCCACCCCAAAAATAATTTTAAAAATAAAACTACAGTAGCATATTTAAATATAAGGAAAGCTATTCCCAAGCTAGTTCTGTACACCCTACACTGGGGATCAAGCCCATAACCCGGGCATGTGCCCAGGCCGGGAATCAAACTGTGACCTCCTAGTCCATAGGTCGACACCCAACCACTGAGCCATGCTGGCCGGGCCAGCTTATTTTTGTTTGTTTTTTGTCATCTTTTTATTTTTTACTATATTTTTATTGAGGAGAGAGAATCATTGACCGGCTGCCTCCTGCACACCCCCCACTGGGGATCGAGCCTGTAATCCAGGCATGTGCCCTTGACCGGAATCGAACCTGGGACCCTTCAGTCCACAGGCTGATGCTCTATCCACTGAGCCAAACCTGCCAGGGCTTTTTTGGTTATCTTTTAGAATTTCGTTTGTTTACTGGGTTTTTTATAATAGCTTTGTTGAGGAGCAATTGACATGCAATAAGCTGCCCACATTGAAAGTTTCAGGATGTTAAGTTTTGACATACGTGTGCACACATGAAGCCACCCCCAGTCACGGCAGCGACCACGGCCATCACCCCCAAGCTTCCCTGCGGCGTGCCTGTTCCACGTTGTGTTGGAGAGACGTTGGGGCCTCTCTGAGCCCTGGCCGGCATGTCACCTCCTCAGGGCTCCAAGGTGGGCAAGCTGACCCTCAAGACCACCGAGATGGAGACGATATATGACCTGGGCGCCAAGATGATCGAGTCCCTGACCAAGGACAAGGTCCAGGCCGGGTGAGCAGTGGCAGGCCGCCCGCACTCACGGGGGGGCGGGGAGCTCGGGCGCCTTCCTCTCCTCACTCCCGCCTCCTTCCCCTGCAGGGATGTGATCACCATCGACAAGGCCACGGGCAAGATCTCCAAGCTGGGCCGCTCCTTCACGCGTGCGCGCGACTACGACGCCATGGGCTCCCAGGTGCTCCGGGGCTGGGCACCCTCGCTCCAGGCGCCCGCATGTTTCCCTGGGTCCTCCCGTCACCCAACCCCTGTCCCTAGTACTCCTGGCTCTCCCCTGTGCCTCTAGGATGGGGGCCCCTCAGCTTGGCGCTGTGCTCAGGGCTCCCGAGGTCCCCGGGAACCCCTGTACCCTCAGGGCTCTTGGCTGCCTCTGGGCCTGGGGTTTCCAGGTAACCCCCACGGGATTCCCAGCCCCTTTCCAGGGCCCCCCACCTCCCCCAGACATCGCCCCTGTGGGCCCTTCATGCTCTTCTCCGCCTGTCTCCACCCCGCCCTCCCCCACCCTGCCCGCAGACCAAGTTCGTGCAGTGCCCCGACGGGGAGCTCCAGAAGCGCAAGGAGGTGGTGCACACCGTGTCCCTGCACGAGATCGACGTCATCAACTCCCGCACCCAGGGCTTCCTGGCCCTCTTCTCAGGTGAGGCCGACCGTCCACTCATCCCGCCCGCTCCTCCCTCCGCACCCGCTCCCCCTTCCACGCCTGCTCCCCGCTCCCCCCTCCGCGCCCTCCCATAGGGGCTCCCCGCCCTCCCATAGGGCCCGCCCCTGCCCGGGCTCTTCCCGCCCCTTGCTGTCTTCTGTTCTCCCTCCGTGTGTGGTCTGTCCCTCTCCCTCTGTGCCAAGTCCTCTCTCGGGTGGTTTGATGGGCGCTCCTGTTCTCCACCCTGAGTTCTCTTCCTCCTCTCGGGGACATCGCAGACCCCTCGCCCTCCTGTCGCTCGTCAGCGCCAGTCTCGGTGTCCCTTCCCTCTGTCCCCCGTGCCCTGTCTTCCTCCATCTTCGCCCACGTCCGGCCCCAGATCCCTGTCTCCTCTCTGACCCCCGCCCCCGTCACCCCTGCCTCCCACAGGTGACACAGGGGAGATCAAGTCAGAAGTCCGAGAGCAGATCAATGCCAAGGTGGCCGAGTGGCGCGAGGAGGGCAAGGCGGAGATCATCCCTGGGGTGGGTACCGGGCGTGGCGCGGGGGGGGGGGGGGGGGCAGTGGGAGAAGAGGGACAGGAGGCCCTGGTGCGGGAGTTTGACACCCCCTGACGGCTCCCAGGTGCTGTTCATTGATGAGGTCCACATGCTGGACATCGAGAGCTTCTCCTTCCTCAACCGGGCGCTGGAGAGCGACATGGCGCCCGTCCTCATCATGGCCACCAACCGCGGCATCACCCGGTGAGCTGGCATCGGGGACAGGTGCTCCGGGGGGGGGGGGTGGCACAGGGTGAAAGGGCATGCTTGTTGCACCCCTGGGGGCGGTGTGGGCTCAGCTGCTGTAACAGGCTCCCCGCCGGTTCCGCGGCCCAGGCCAGAGGGTGGGCCTTTCCCTTAAACAAGGTAGGGGTGGCCTGGCTGGCGTGGCTCAGTGGTTGACTATCGACCTATGAACCAGGAGGTCAGGGTTCGATTCCTGGTCAGGGCTCATGCCCGGTTGCGGGCTCGATCCCCAGTGTGGGAGGTGTAGGAGGCAGCAAATCAGTGATTCTTTGTCCCTCTCCCTTCCTCTCTGAAATGAATAAAAATATATTTAAATTTAAAGACACAAGGTAGGCAGTGGTCAGGGTGGGTAGGCAGCTCTACTCCACAGGGAAGCCCCAGGACTGGATTTTGTGTTGCGTTGCTCCTGTATCCCTTAAGGCTATAGTTTCTCAGTCTGTGTGCCAGGGCACCCCAGGGTACTGCATAAAACACAGGAGTTCTGTGGGATAGCTTAACTTCCTGAGGGGTGCCCAGTAGCGTGTGTGGGACACTGTATCGAGCACTACGGGAACTCACTCAGACCCAACTACTTAATGAACGAAGCCGAGCTGAGTGTTTCTGTCGGCCTGAGGTGCTGGGGACACTTCCTGATGCGTGAAGGGCACGGGGCCCGGTGAAGCTTGGGAACCTCCGTCCTAGGGGGTTGCCAGCGCCCCGTGCCCTGTAGTCCTGCCGGCTGGCTCTCTTCACACCTCGTCTGGTTTGGCCCAGAGGAAGGGAGAAGGAAGCGGGGAGCAAACAGCCCCCCGGCAGGCTGGAGCCCGGAGGCTGCACCGCTCAGGGCTTGGCTGTGCCAGCTGACCGTGCCCCGCGGGCTGGGTATCACGCAGAAGGAGGGGGCAGGGCTACGGGGCAGCGGCGGACCCTTCCCTGGCTCTGCGCTGGCACTTTTCCCAGACGAACTGCTCGGAACCTCAAAAGAAGCTCAAGATGTAGATATTGTCTCAGTCCCACTTCCAAATGAGGACAGCAAGGCCGGTGACTGCCCAGGCGGCAGGGAGACGGACCTCCGAGGGCTGAGGCCAGAAGAGGCAGCGAGAGCGTGTGTGCGGGTGCAGCTCGGGCGTGGGAACGGGGAGAGGCGGCGATCCAGTCGCTCCTCGTTGTGGGCAGATTCGGGATTTGCGAATCTGCTGCTAGACTGTATCTGTAACCCCCAACTCGGTATTCGTGATGCTTTCCCGGTCGCGATCTATTTAGTGCCACCTGTGTCACATGCAGTGCTTGTTGATGGTGGTTTTGCTGTTTAAAACGGCCCCCTGAGTTCTGCTGCAGAACCTGGGGGCTCAGTCTTACAGAGGAAATGCATGTTGGGTGAACTTGATTACGGCACGAGTTACAGTGCGGTTAGCCATGAGCTCAGTGGGAGTGAGTCAGTAACATACTAAGTAAGCTGTCTTCAAACAAAACTCATAAAGCCAGGCGATATATTGGCTGATTGGCAAATAGCCACCAGAGGCTCCCAGGAACCTAACCGGGTGTCTCCCCAGGAGTCGGGGTTCAGTTTTGCTGATTGAGTGTTTGCCCCATTTCACAGAGCGTAGCTCTCACCAAGAATGAGAACCTCCTGTCTTCCCTAGCGCCTGCCCGTGCCAGGCCCGGGGCTGGGCCAGGTGCACAGGGAACAGGACCCGCACGGCCCCTTCCCTGGGTCACGCAGGGGAGGGGGACCTTGGTCCAGTAATCCCCGACAGAGCCGTCCAGCTAAAACAAGCCGCTCTCCGGCGGGATTGACGCAGTCGGCTCGGCCGCGCCGTCAGGCACTGACGCCAGCTGGGGCTGAAGGTTACGTGGTATTTGGCCCAGTGGGTGGGCTGTGCTGGAGCGGGGGTGGGAGGAGTCCGAGTAGAAGGAATGGAGAGCCAGGCTCTGGAGGCATCACCCTGACAGCCCTCCTTTCCCCCCTCAGGATCCGGGGTACCAGCTACCAGAGCCCCCACGGCATCCCCATCGACCTGCTGGACCGGCTGCTCATTGTCTCCACCTCCCCCTACAGTGAGAAGGACACGAAGCAGATCCTCCGCATCCGGTGCGGGCGGCCGGGTCCACCCTGTTTGACACATGGGGACACTGAGATCTGGGGGGGGGGGGGGGGGGGGTGACTGGCCCAAAGTCTCTGGGCCTGAAAGAGGTGGAGCGTGGCCTCCGATGCAAGGTGGGGGCCCCTGTGGGGAAGGGAGGGGAGGGACTGGTAACTGACGTGGAGGAAGGAGCCTCTATGGGGAGAGTGGAGGCCCCGCCTGTGCCTCAGTGGCCCTTCTTGCCCAGCGTTCTGCGGTTCTGAAGACGCAGGCTCCACATGTTCCTGGCGGGCGGGGGCGGGGAGGGAGGGGGCCTGGGGCATGCTGCAGTCACAGGCCTGACCTTGTCTGACCCCCACCCCACCTGCCTGCAGGTGTGAGGAGGAGGATGTGGAGATGAGCGAGGACGCCTACACGGTGCTGACCCGCATTGGGCTGGAGACCTCCCTGCGCTACGCCATCCAGCTCATCACAGCCGCCAGCCTGGTGTGCCGGAAGCGCAAGGTCAGCCCGCCAGCGCGCCCTCGGCCGGGGCCAGTGAGAGACCCACTACTCCAGGGGCTTGGCGTCGGTTGTTGCATTTGGTCCTAGAACGTATGTTTTCGGAGGCAGGGAACTTTGTCTCTTGGGTTTATCTCTGTGCCTCCTGGCCTGACACATAGTAGGTTCTCAGTAAACATCTTTTGACTGAGAGTTGGTACGTTAGGTCCGTCTTACAGGTGAAGGAATGGAGAGAGGGGGCTCACAGCCAGGAGGTGGCCAAGGCGGTATTTGAACCCAGGCGATGTGGCCTGATCCCTACCTTGGGAGGGCCCCCCTGAGTTCTCCCTGTCCCCCCTCAGGGCACGGAGGTGCAGGTAGACGACATCAAGCGGGTCTACTCACTCTTTCTGGACGAGTCGCGCTCCACGCAGTACATGAAGGAGTACCAGGACGCCTTCCTCTTTAACGAGCTCAGTGAGTGTCTTTCCCGCCCCCACCGTCCCCAGCCCGCCGTGGCCTGTCTGGAGAGGTGGGAGGGAGCCGGGCCTGGCTTCTGGGCCACAGTGACCACGTGACCTTCTCCTCCTACAGAAGGCGAGACTATGGACACCTCCTGAGCTGCTGTTCCCCTCCCCCTCCCCCCGTTTTCTACCAGGGTTCTGACACTGTGACTTTGTATAAAATGTTCTGAAACTGGACCCCTCGTGTGTGTATTGTGTGCGCGCACGTGCATGTGCACCCTGACCCCAAAGAAAGGCAGCCCCAGGGCGGGTGTGAGAGCCTTTATTGGAGGAGAGGAGCAGCTGCTGGCTCCGGGGAAGGGGATGGGCATGGGAGGTTGAAGTTGGGGGATCCTTAGAGGAAGAGGAGGTCTGGGAGGGTGGGGCGGTCACAGGCCAAGGGCTGGGCTCTGGGACCCCCACAGTCGGAGCTGCTGAGGCGGCAGGGCCCACAGCGACAGCTGAGGGCCACAGGGAAGGAGACCATCGGGTCCACACCAGGCGGGCAGCCGGGGAGCCGGATGGAGGCAAAGCTCAGCTCCCGGTAGGTGCACACCGGCTGGGGCACAGGCGGCAGAGGGGCCGGCAGCACCCGCACCTGGAGGCAGTGCAGAGGGGGGCGGCATGGCGTCTGTCTGCCCAGGGCCAAGCCCTCCCCTGATCTCCCCTCTGCCCCCCCCCCAAATCCAAGACTCGGGTATCCAGGGGACCCTCTGTGCTCCCCCTCCCACATGCCCAGCTCTGACTCCAATTCCCCAGCTCCTACCCAGCCACCCTCCCGCCCCCTGCCGCCTGTCTCCTGTGGGCCAGGCCCGAGCGGTCCGCCTGGTCCCCTCCGGGTCGGCAGCTCACCATGCTGGGGCAGTAGCCGGCACAGATGCTGGTGGTGAAGGTGATGCAGACCGGACAGGCCTCGTTCTCGGCAGCCAGCGTGGCATTGACGGGCCGGCACAGTGGCCGCAGTGGCCCCCGGGATGCCCGCACCCCCCCCACGCTCAGCAGCAGCCACAGCAGCAGCCCCTGGGATAAGGCCATTTCCTCAGGGCCAGCCCGAGACCTCTGCCCAGGCCCTTACCCTCCCGTTCCCCGCATACACACATTCAGGGCCAGCCCCTCCATTCTGACCCCCCACCCCATACCCAGGGACCCCGCCCCACTGCTTCCAGCAGGAAGCCCGCTGGCTGTCCACACCCTTCTAGAAAGGCCTCCTTCACCCAGTCCCAGGACTCCCGGTCTTACCTGGAGCATCTCCATCCTGGGTGCCTCCCTACTGTGTTTACCGGGTCTTATACCTGCAGGCTGTGGGGGCGGCAAGGCCAGGGGGTGGTGGCATGGCGGGGTAACCTGGACACTAATCTCCTCGGGGGCGAGAGGCAGATAAGGTCAGGGATGTGCAGGAGTGGCTAAGTGAGCACCCCTCCCCCATTCCCTGAGTGGCTTGGCACCAAGAAGCAGGAGACACCCAGGATGACGGCGGCTTTACGGACTCCATCCTTGGGTGCTAGAGAGGTCGTGCTGGGGCAGGGAGTAGGGGTAGGGAGCCCTGGGCTGTGCAGCCCTGTCTCTGCCCATCACGGGGGAGGGGTCTGGAGCTCGCCCCTCCAGCGACCCTGCAATGGTGATGGAGGGACCTCAGCCCTGCTCCACCGGCCGTAGACTGAAAGCCAGGATCCAAACTTAGGAGGGGCTTGGCTCCGTGTTGCCGTCTGTGCTCAGGAAACGGGTGGGTCCGCCTGCTCCCAGATACCCCTCCCCAAGGATTCAGTGGGAGCGCCTTCTCCCCACACCCCGGCCCCCAGAAACCCGGATGCGGAGCCCGACCCAGCAAAGAGCGAGGTGTAGACTGTTTCACTGTCATTGATAAGAGAAGCTCGGCCCCTTCGGCCGCGGGGGGCACGCCCTGCCCGCTGGCCCACAGCCCCAAGTACGTATTCCAGGCCCGCCCCCGCCCCCACAGTCGAGTGGGTGCAGGTGGGGTTCGCCCCGCCCACGGCCAGACTCTGTCCTGCCCCCAAGTGGTGAGCGGGGTTCCCAAGCTCAGCCCCGCCCACGGGGTGCCCAGTGGCTGGCTCCCAGGCTCGGCCCCGCCCCTGCTCCGGGGACCGTGTCTGCGGCGGGGCGGGCGGCGGGCGGGGCGCTCAGACCAGGGCGGGCTTGGAGCTGCCGTAGTTGGAGCTCTCGGTGCGGTAGGCTTGCGGCACGCTGTAGACGCCCGGCACGGGGTTCCGGTGCGGGACTCCCCAGGACAGCTCCAGCGGGTAGAAGCGGTCCAGCCGGCGCAGCGGGTGCAGCGGGAGGCTGTAGGACTCCTGCGCCAGGGACAGCGCCCCGCGGTGCGGCACCGCCGGCGTCACCGGGCGGGCGCGGGGCACACGGATCCGCCGCGGCTGGGGCACCCCCCAGGAGGGTGGACAGGGCGGCTTCTGGGGGCGATGGCCCCAGGGTAACAACTCCTTCCTGTTGGGGGAAGCAGGGTGGGGACGAGGCTGAGGGTCCAGACCCGCCTCGGGCCCGGAGGAGGCAGCAGGCCTGAACTCGCCTGCGTTTTGAGGAGAGGGCATATTTGTAGGAGTCGGGGACCACTTAGAAAAAATGGGGTTGGGGACTCCTAGCCTGGATTCCTGGGACCTCCAGGTACTTAAACGCCTGGAGTCTGGGGTTTTCTCACCCTTGGGCAGTATCTGGGGACTCAAATGTCAAATTACCCCGCCCCAGGTCGTCAGGGCCGCTCCTAGATCCCTCCGCAGGCTTCGTGCTCCTGAGCGTGGACACTGGGCGCTAGGGCAGGGGCTGAGATCTGAGCGCCCGGCTCTAAGTCAGAGAGGGGGAGCCCATACCAGGGGTCTGGGCGGTCCAGCAGCCTGGGATGGGGGGATGGGGGCTGGGGGCGGTGCCAATGGAGGACTCACTTCGAGTAGGCTCGGAAGTCCCCGGCTGCGGTGGACTGGTAGAGCTGAAAGTGGTCTAGGATGCCCTGGTTGGAGACTAGGACAGGCCGGCCGGCCAGCTCCGGGCTCATCCTCCAGGGAATGAGAGTCTGAGGAGGCACAGGCAGGCGGAATGACCAAGAAAGCGGTTTGACATCCCTTTTGAAGCCTTGGGTCCCAGACTGAGAACTCCTCTTCCTTCGGACGCAACAGCTTCTCTGGACCAGGCCTCCACATCCGCCCCCAGAATCAGAGTCCTTCCTGGCCAATCGCATGCCAGCGCACGTTAGCTTCGCTCCCCAAATCGGAAACTCCAAAACCCAATCGCTTTTTGCTCACCAGCCAACAGAAAGGCCAGTCCCCAGACTCAATCCTTCCTTGTCCCGCCACTGGAATTAAGCCGCAGCTCGGCCAACAATTCCCCCCAACTTCAGCCACTCGCGGGAAGCCTAGCCCCGCCCCCCGCCCCCCCCCCCCGCCTCCCGCCTCCGGCCTCCGGCTCCCACCTGGTCCCGGAATATTCAAGACCCGCCCCCTAGTACAGTCCTCTTCCTGGCTCTGCCCCGAGCCTCAAAACCACCTCCTACCCGAAGGGAGTGGCTCAGTGGTTGAGCATCGACCTGTGAACCGGGAGGTCACGGTTGGATTCCCCGGTCAGGCCTGGTTGCGGGCTCGGTCCCCCGTGGGGGGCGTGCAGGAGGCAGCCAGTCAATGATTCTCATCATTGATGTTTCTACTCTCTCTCCCTTCCTCTCTGAAATCAATAAAAACATACTTTTTAAAAACCCTCCTAACCCACTTCAACATTTATTACTTGCGCCCCAGAGGTTATCACCCCAGAGAGCTGGGATTGCGGGACTTCAGTCCCCTCCTCCTTCTGGCCTCACCGCACAATGTCCAAGCCCCTTCTCCAGGCTTTGTACTCTTCTCAGTCCTCCCTTTTAGCCACGCCCCCAAAACGGTTAGCCACGCCCCCAGATTAAAACTTCCTACTGGCCCCGCCCCAGGGTCCCCTCGGGTCCCCCACCCCCGCGCCCACGCGGTCTCCTCCGCTACCTGGGACACGCCCGTGAGGTGGTGGTCGGCGAACCGCAGGGGCCGGGCGCGCAGGTGCAGGTCGGGCCACGCGGAGTAGTGCGCCCGCGCCTCGCTGCACTGGTCCTTTGTGGTCAGCGGGAGGCACCAGCCTTGGCGACTGAGCTACAGGAAGACGATTCGGGGACCCAACCTGAGGGTGGACGGGACGGAACTGCAGTCCTCACCCCTGTCCCCCGCGGACCTCGGCGTCCTAGAACCTTACCTTTTCCCCTAAATCCTTCATCCCCACAGACCGCGCGAGGTCCTTCGGCTTTGGGACCTTGGGCTGCGCGTAGGGCCCGCCGTGCGTCTTGAGCACCCCGTGAGCCGAGCCAGAGGTTGTCTCCCATCTGCTGAGGACCTCGTCGAAGGCCCAGATGTGCAAATCCGGCTTTGCGGGTGGGGGCAGGGGCTCCGCCACCGTGGACTGGGTGGAAGGCGCGGGATTTCAGCTTAAAAAACTCAGGAGTCCGGCCCGCCAGCCCTGATCTCTCCCGGGCGGTCCCCAGCCCTTTCCTCCCTCCAGTTCCAGGCACCCAGGCTCCCTGGCCCTTCATCTGTCAGACCCGGGACTCCGAGACCCTCCTCCTTCAGTCCAGGCCACCATTCCCCTTTTCTTTCGCAGGTGTCTGGATCCCCGCGCCTCCTTCACACGCAGGAGTCTGGACTTCCAGGCTCCCCTCACCTGGAGCGTGGGCGGGCGAAAGGGCACGGATGGGATAATGTGGTGGGCGACACCAGTGCTGGTGAGATGCCAGTTGGGCCAGGATCCTGGATCCTCGGTCCCAGAGATGGGGGGCCAGGGAGGGCCAGAGCGCAGGGCTAGGATCCGACCAGCCATGATCCCTCCCCCCGCTCTTTGGCCAAGCCGGAGGCTTGTTGTGGCTGTTGCCATAGGGACAGAACCCTCCCTCGCTGAATCCAGCCAATGGGAGGGCCTGCAGGCTGGGGATGGGGAGAGTGAAAAAGAGGTCTCGGCACAGAGGGGCATGGACTTTGACAGAGCGGGGCAGAGACCCCAAGAGGAGCACAGAACCTCAGGGAAGTTGGGGAGGGGGAGACCCAGACAGACAGGAGGGCAGAAATGGGGCCCCGAGGAAGGTGAACTGGAAGTTGAATTTTAGAGTTTTAGAGACAGAGACCCCTGGGCAGGGGGAGACAGAAACTCACAGAAGGGACAGCAGAGAGAGGGACATAAACCTGGGGGAGGGGGGGGGGTCAGAGATCCAGGAAGGGGGTAACAGAGACTCTGTGGGGGAGGAGGATAGACTACCCAGCACATCAGGAAATCCATGGGAAACACCCGCATTCCTATAGGGATCCAGCCCTGCTGACTGCCTGCTCCCTCCGCCAGGCCTGTCCACCCGGAGGAGGGGGACCCGGAAGAGGGGAATTGACGCCGGCTGTCCCTCCTTCCCTGTGTGTGCGGAGTCACATCTGTCCTACTGCCTTTGATTGGACTGAAAACTTCCACCTGGGAATGGGGGTGGGCAGAGGGAGGGACCCACAGAGAAATGCACAGGAAAAGACTTCACCAAAAAGGGGGGGGGGGGCAGTGGTGCAGAAAGGGCTTTGATGAATGAGAAAGACACGCAAGAATGGGTGAGAGACGGTGACTAAGAAACAGAGACAGAAAGAGAGCTACTGTCGCAGAGACAAGAGAGGGGAGTTAGAAGAAGAGACAGACACGTGGCAAGAAAGAGCAGAAGTGCAGACCGAGAAGAGATGTAGCCACCCAGGCAGCCGGACCCTACCCTGCCCTGCCGCCCACCCCTCCCTTCCCGGGGACCCAGTCTGTGATGGTGGGGGGTGAGGGTTTCTCTGTCCTTCGCAGAAAGCTGGCCCTAAAATAAAGTCTGTGAGTTGGTAACGGGTGTGGAGTGGTAATTCATGAAGGGGTGTCCTGAGGATGTGGGGTCTGCCCCTGACTTCCTTGTCACTGCCTCGCTTTAATCCTCACCCAAGGATATATTTTTTTTCCCATTGATTTTTAGAGAGGGAAAGACAGACAGAAACACATGGATTGGTTGCCTCCTGCATGAGCCCTGACCAGGCCCCGGGCCGGGGAGGAGCCTGCCCTTAGCCGGAATGGAACCCAGGACCCTTCGGTCCACAGGCCAACGCTCTATCCACTGAGCTAAATCAGCTAGGGCATCACTGCCTCACTTTAAAGACCTTTTGGTCAAGCCCTCTGTCTCCTCAGCTTCCACCAACCCATTCTACAGGCAGGGAAAACTGACCCTGCCTTCAGGTCCTCTCATTCAGGCTTCGAGGGTCCCTTCTCCTGTTGGACTTGCCTGGCCCACTCAAGGCCTATCAGTGTCCAAATGACCCCTGATCCTCCCCAGAGGTCAGGCCAATGGTCAGAACCCCATGCTTTACTCGGACTGGACAGTTTTAGAGTTTATTCCTTTCTCAGTGGGAATAAAAGTTGAGTCAGGGAAGGGTGGTAAACACCTGACTCCAGCCGAGACCGGTTTGGCTCAGTGGATGGAGCGTCAGCCTGCGGACTCAATGGTCCCGGGTTCGATTCCGGTCAGGGGCATGTACCTTGGTTGCGGGCACATCCCCAGTAGGGGGTGTGCAAGAGGCAGCTGATCGATGTTTCTCTCTCATCGATGTTTCTAGCTCTCTATCTCTCTCTCTTCCTCTCTGTAAAAAAATCAATAGAATATATTTAAAAAAAAAACACAAAAAAAAAAAACCTGACTCCAAGTCCCCACCAGGGCTGAATTCTCTAGCATCCTGACCTCCTATCACTCATCCTTACTTGTGTTCCGACTGTGATGGGTAGGTCAAAACGGAACATTCGTGGCCTAGCCAGCTTAGCTCAGTGGATAGAGCATTGGCCCATGGACTGAAGGGCCCCGGGTTTGATTCTGGTCAGGGCATGTGCCTCACTTGCAGGCTCAATCCCCATGTGGGAGGCAACCAATCTATGTGTCTCTCTCACATCAATGTTTCTCTGTGTCTCTCCCTCTCCACTCTCTCTGAAAATTAATGGAAAAATATCCTCAAGTGAGGAGGAACAAAAACCAGACAAAACACAGAGCATTCTTGCCCCATCTGACCTAGTAAACTGCCCATTCGAGTCCCAGCTCCCAGTTAGTTGCTTACATGTTCCAGTTTTCATGCTCTGCCACCCACTTCTTGATATATTTCCCCCTTGTCACTCTCCCCATAAAGAGCAAGGTAATGTCCTCTGAGATCATATAGCAGCAACTTAGAAGCTAACGGCCTCCAATGTTCAAGTCCACCAGAGTTGATCTGACAAGTTGTGTATTAGAGCACTTAAACAGTAGACACTCAGAAAATATAGGCTATCATCATCATCATCATCATCCACGGTGGAGTTCACAGGAGAACTCCTATTCATCCTTCAAAACCCCATCCATTTTTACCACCTGTCTTGTACAGATTGAGCTGACTTTGTGACTACTTAACAAGTTCCCACAATGAGGCCCAGAGCAGCCAGGTCACCCCTGAGGTCCCTCAGCATCCAGCTCTTCTTCCTCTGCGTGCCCAGTTCCTGCGCATAGGCCTCAGGCCCGGCCAGTCCGGCTGAGGAGTGTGCAGACGCAGGCAGTGTCGATTCGAATCCATCGCCAGCCCACACGGCCCTGAGCATCAGTGGTCAATGCCCGCACATAGGACTGCTTGGCCTTACACTCGGACACCCAGTGCCTCCGGTCCACACCCCGGCAGCCCCCTCCGCCTGCACCAGGGCCATCTTCCCCAGTGTTGTCAGCCTTGCAGCGGGTCTCAAAGAAGTACTGGCGCAGAGGACTGCCGCCAGATGCAGGCACCTCGCCCAGAACCTCCACCTCACGCCCACGCAGGTCCACAGCTGTCCGACGGTCTGTCACCCAGCTGCTGACTGCATCGCACACAGCCAGCTCTCCCCGGCGACTTGCTGGTGCTGTCTCGCTCACGCCTCGCCGACTGCGGTTAGCCGGGCTGCCCGATGGCTCCCCGAAGGCCCCAGTCTCCAGTAGGAAGAGCAGCGGGGGGCCTGCGGGGGCACCCCTGGAGAGCACCACTCGTGGGGACAGGAGGTCCCACTCAGGGCCTGGAAATGGGGGCAATGGAGAGGGTGGGGGGTGGGGTTCCACTGGGACACTGGGGAGGAGGCAAAGGAGGAGGATGGGGAGGGGCCATGAAGGATGGGGCAGCATCTCGCTGAGCACCTGAGGATAGAGAAGAAAGCTGGAGTTAGAGAAGAAGGTAATAATTTAGGGGGGGGACGTGCAAGCCAGAACCATAGGGAGGCCCTTGTTCTAGAACCTTGGGGAACCTATATTCTAGGATTGAATAATGCCCAACTTCCAGATTATCCTACTACTATCTACATATATAAAAGCCTAAGCAACCCTTCCACCATTCGACTGGTAGCTATGACATGCACTGACCACCAGGGGGCAGATGCTCAATGCACAGGCATGGAAACATGGAACAGACTGATGAATCTCAGAGGGAAGTGGGGAGGTGGGAGGGCGGGAAGAGATTAACCAAAGATCTTATATGCATACTAGAGGCCTGGTACACAGATTCATGCACCGGTGGGGTCCCTCAGCCTGGCTTACAGGGACTGGCCTGAAACCAACTCTCCCACATCCCCCAAGAGGTCCCAGATTGCGAGAGGGTGCAGGCCAGGCCGAGGGATCCCACCGATGCATGAATCCATGCACGGGGCCTCTAGTTACTAATAACAGCCAACAATTGGGGAAATACTGGCTCAGAGAGGTTAGTAACTTGTACCAGGTCACACAGCCAGCAAATGCCAGAGTTGGAACTGGAACCCTGTCTGAGCAACCCCTACTCGGCCATACTGCCTCTACAGCCCCCAGGAGGAGGTTTGAGGTTCCAAAATTTGAGAAAGGCCAGTTCTGGAATCCTAGGCAGATCCAACTTTAGCTCAAAACTGCAACTAAGAAGGCAAGAAAATCACTTGCCTCTCAGACAGGGCCTCAGTTTCCCTGTCTGTGACACTGATCTGGGGCTGGGAGCTGCAGGCGAAGGTGTGGATACCGCCTTTTCTGTACAACATTCTGGAGGCCTGTGATTCTGGGGAAGGGTGAGGTGGAGAGGGCAGGGTGGTTACCAGACCTGTCAGCACCTCCTCCGCCTCCGAGCTCCCGGGCTGGGGGCCCCCAGGCTCCAGGGGGCCCCTGTGGGGGACGCAGGTGGCCCCTTCCTTCCTGACATCTCAGGAGAGGAAGGGGGCAACCACCTAGAGGAAGAGGGGAACAGGCATGTCATGTAGGCAGGTGGGGGAGGGGGCCTGAACCCCTGGGCACTCCCCTTCCCGGTGTTCCTCTGCAAGTGTAGGGTACCCAACAGCCAAGGCCACGCCCCCTTTCCAGAGGCCCCTTCCCTGCCCAGGTGATGGCTCCTGGCTGGGATGGGAAGCAGATGGGGGGAGGAGAGGGGACCGCAGAGGCTGGAAAAGATTACATCCTCCTCGGCCCATTCATCTCCCAGACAGGGTGGGGGTGGGGCCGGGCTGGACACCCGGGGACCGGAGGGCCCGCACTCAGGCAGCCCTGGGTCCCCGAGGCTGCCTCCTGGAATGCTTTCCCCACACGGGACAGGCCGGGGCCCGCCCGAGCCTTCCATGCACATACCTGGGGTGGCTGCCTGCCCCGGCTGCGAGACGCCGAAGGGGAAGCTGGGGTGTGAAGAGGGGCGCATGCTGACCCAGCCAGGACCGGGAGTCCAGGCCCCCAGCCCCTCCGCCCTCCCTCGGACCCTGAAGTTCTGGAGTTCAAGGCCCCGCCTCCCAGGTACTCAGAAATACGGACTCCCAGCAGATTCAGGCTGGGGCTCCGCACTCCTGAGACCCCCCTGGGGTGCCCCCACGGGGGGTAACCCCGCTGCCCATCGGGGACTTTTCTCTTGCCTCAGTTTCCTCCGCCAAGCCCCGCCCCCGCCGGCCCCGCCCCCGTCCCTCCCTACCCGGGGGCAGGGCGACCGGGACGCGGGATCCCGAAGGAGGAGGCGCGGAGGCTCTTACCTGGGGCGCCCGCCTCGGCTCCCTCGGCTGCCCCGGCGCGGCGGCGGCTCCTCCTCCTGCTCGCTGGCGGCAGGGACGCCCGCTCGCCCGCCGGCTCCTCGCTGCACACGCTCCGGAGGGCCCGGGTCGGGGGGCGGAGGCGGGGCGGCGCCCGACGGCGGAGGAGGGGCCGGGGGATCCCGCCTTCCACCCGCGGGCCGGGACCTCGGGAGCCCAGCCTGGCTAGCTCAGCCCTCCGCCCGCCGCGGTCCCAGGAGGCCCGGCGCCAGCCCCCTCCTCCCTCAGACCCAGGGGTTCAGGCCCCCAGCCCCTCCTCCCTCAGACCCTGGAGTCCGGGCTCCCAGCCCCTCCACTTTCAGACCAGGAGTCTGGCTCCCCAGCCCCTCCACTTTCAGACCAGGAGTCTGGCTCCCCAGGCCCCTCCTCCTCCCTCAGACCCAGGGGTTCAGGCCCCCAGCCCCTCCTCCCTCAGACCCTGGAGTCCGGGCCCCCAGCCCCTCCACTTTCAGACCAGGAGTCTGGCTCCCCAGGCCCCTCCTCCTCCCTCACATCCAGGAGTGGGGACCCCCAGCCCCCCTCTCCCGCAGGCCAGGAGTCTGGGCCCGAGATTCCTTTGCATTCTTTAGCCAGCTAAGTGTCAATCCCCAGGCAGATTCCCACCCTCTGCTCTCATCCCCACGCTCCCAGGAGCTCCAGGCCAGACATTAACCAGCTGGGCTTGGGCAGCGATAAGGCCCCGGGCCGGGGGGGACAGTGGATGTGGGGGGCTCTCCCACAGAGTCCTCTCCTGGAATTTCCTAGGTGGGGACTGCGGAGAGGGTCTTGTCCTGAGCTCAGAGAAGAGAAATTCAAGGTGTTATAGGCCTGGGAGATAGATTTGGTTTGGGGACAAAATGACCTTAGAGAAAGAAAGTGAAGGGAGACGGGGTGGGGGTGGGGTGGGGGGAGAAGGCACGGAAAAGGGGACAGAGTCCAAGAGAAAGAGGGGGGACAGAGACCCAGAGAGAGAGAGAGAGAGACCCTGAGTCAGGGGGAAGATGGGCGTTGGAGTCCAGGACAGCCCTGTGGCCAGGCCTTCACCCCTCCCCAGAGTTGTTTTCAGGGGAAAGCTGACACTTGTCTTGGGGGGGGGGGAGGGCATCCCATACCCCTCCCTCAGCCTAAATATAGCATGGCAAGGTGGCAGGAAGGGTGTCCCCAGACTAGGGTGTTCCCCTCTCCTCTTCCCCATCACAGCCAAGGCAACATAGAAGGCGGCCACAGTTGTTTATTGGGGTGGGGGAGGGGCGCTTCCCAGGCTTTGAGTGTCCACTGGAGTCACCTCCCTGACTCACCACACTCTTCCCCACCCCCGAGCACCCAGCATGTGCCAGGCCTATCAGAGGGCCCCCAGGGAACCCCCGGGCTCGGGTTGGGTAGCACAGGAGAGCAACTGAGGAATCAGCAGAGGAGCAACTGGGCCAAAGTCCCTGTCCCCCCTCTGTCCGTGTCTCTGTTGCCCCCTCTCTCAGGCTCCTGTCCCCCTCTCTAGATCTGTCCCCGTCTCTCCGGGTCTCTGTCCTCCCCCTGGCCTCCGACCCCCCTCCCAGGCCACTGCCTTCCTCTCCCCAGCGGCCGCTCCTCCCCGTGGGTGTCACTCTTTGCCTCTGTCTCTGTCCCTCTCTGCAGGTCTCGGTTCCTCTCGGCCTGTGTCTCCTCCTCTTCGGGTCTCCAAGACGCTGCCTCGTGTCTGTCACCATGTTTCTGTCTGTCTTCATTTCTATCTCCAGGTGTGCCTTTCTCTCCATTGCAGAGAGAAGTGACAACCTAAAGGTTATATTATTTCCGACCTTTATCAAACTCTTCCCACCATCTGTACCTTCTTCGACCTCTCCGTATAAAAAGGTAGGTGGGTCGCCCTTGCTGGTTTGGCTCAGTGGATAGAGCCTCAGCCCCCGGCCCGTGGACTGAAGGGTCTCAGGTTCGATTCCAGTCAAGAGCACATACCTCTGTTGCAGGCTTGATCCCTGGCCCTGGTAGGAACGTGTATGGGAGGCAAGCAATTGATGTGTCTCTCACATCGATGTTTCTCTCTCTGTGTGTCTCTCTCCCTTCCTTCCACTCTCTCTAAAACTCAATGGGGTAAAAAAATAAATAAAATAAAATAAATCAATGGAAAAATAGGGTGATGATTAACAAGAACAAAAAGGTAGTTGGGTTAAATCAGGGGTTCCAAACTGAGTTTCTCAGCTGCATTCTGAGCTGTCAAGAGGGACTTCATAAGGGCTGTGTTCCTTGCCCTGGCTGGTTTGGCTCAGTGGATGGAGCACAGGCCTGCGGACTGAGGGGTCCCAGGTTCGAGTCCAGTCAAGGGCACGTGCCTGGGTTGTAGACTCGATCCCCAGGGGGGGAGCGTGCAGGAGGCAGCTGATCCGTGGTTCTCTCTCATCATTGATGTTTCTCTCTCTCCTCCCTTCCTCTCTGAAATCAATACAAATTTATTTTTTAAAAAGAGGTGCCCTGCCGAAACCGGTTTGGCTCAGTGGATAGAGCGTCGGTCTGCGGACTGAGGGGTCCCGGGTTCGATTCCGGTCAAGGGCATGTGCATTGGTTGCGGGCGCGTCCCCGGTGGGGGATGTGCAGGAGGCAGCTGGTTGATGTTTCTCTCTCTTCGATGTTTCTAGCTTTCTATCCCTCTTCCTTCCTCTCTGTAAAAAATCAATAAAATATATTTAAAAAAAAAAAAAAGAGGTGCCCTAACCGGTTTGGCTCAGTGGATAGAGCGTCGGCCTGCGGACTGAAGGGTCCCAGATTTGATTCCGGTCAAGGGCATGTACCTCGGTTGTGGGCACATCCCCGGTGGGGTTGTACAGGAGGCAGCTGATCGATGTTTCTCTCTCGTTGGTGTTTCTAACTCTCTATCCCTCTCCCTTCTTCTCTGTAAAAAATCAATAAAATACATATTTTTAAAAAGAGGTGTGTTCCCCTGAAACCAGTTCCCTTCTGATGCGTCACCCTGTTGCCTCTAAGTAAGGTTTCATTTAACCAAAAAAGGGGGTCTTATAGCTAAAAATAACAATAACAACAACCACACTCTGAAAACCACTGGATGGGTTTAATAAGTTAATATGGGTTAAGTCCTTTGAATGACGCCTGGTGCACAGGAAGTTCTATATGTGTTAGTGATTTAACCCTCCTCCTCCCCCTCCTCCTCCTCCCCCTCCTCTTCCTCCCCCTCCATCTCAAAATGCCCTTTAAGACGGAAAGACCTCTAAACATGTTTGGCCTACTGACCTTGGGTAACACCCTCCCCCTCTGAGCCTCAGTTTCCTTGTTTGTGAGACTGTTTGGGCTCAGGAGGGCCGGTGCGTCCCAGCAGGCTGACAAGACACGTGGGGTCAGGCAGCCTGCCTCTGCGCTGGCCCCAGGGACAGTGACGGGTGCCTGACCTTGGGGAGCTCTCATGGGCCGAGACTCTGGCGTCTCCCTGCTTTGTCTGACAACCTTCCTGGGCGGGGCGCCCCCATGTGGGATTCTCATCTCTTTCAGGCTCAGGGGCACTGCCTTTCTCCTCTTTGGTTCTCTTTCTCTGGGGTACGCTGGTCTGCCTCCAGCTCCGGGTGTCTGTCCCTCTCTCTCTGGGTGCCTGACACCCCGCGGTGGCTCTCCACCCCCCACTCTTGGTCTCTGTCTCCCTCTCCTGTGGATTGTGTCCCCCTCCCCTTCCTCTGGGTCTTGGTCTCTGAGTCTCTGTTCCTCTCTCTTGGTGTCTTCATCTCCTCTTCTCTGGGTTCCTCTTTCTCTGAGCCTCTTTCCTTCCCCAGGTCTCTGTCCCCCCACCATGTAGGGACAGAGTATAGTGACTCCCCCTCGCTCCTTTCCCTTGTGGTTCTGATGTCCATGTCTGGAAGCAAAACTATAGGCGAAGACAGATAGTAAGGGGGTTTCGATGGCAAAATGAAGTAGGTGTGGGGTGAACGGAGGGAGTGTCCGCTTCAGTTTGTCTCCCAGAGTCCACAGCGCCATATTCGCTCCCCAAGGCAGGATTCCTCCTCAGTGCTGGTATCCTTGGTGCTACCACGGAACCCAAAGCCAACCCACATGGCCCTATGGAGTTCATGCATACAGTCCGGCTCAACCCAGCATCCCTCCCAGACTCACAGTGACACAGTCAGCGTAACGCAACTCAGCACATGGCCCCACGACCTGGTCCTACGAGACTCCCATGATCATACAGCTCAATGTGGCTCAACTCCCATGGAGCCCTGAACACTCCCAGCCACATAACGCTACACGGTTCAACCCAACAGAACCCTGAGGGACTCGCACAGTCATACGTTCCAACCCGACTTAACCTAACATGACCTAGAAAGCTCACATTCTATCACTTGACTCTTCTACATGACTCACAAGTTCACAGAACCTAAAATAACACAGCCCCAGAAGAATCACAAAGCCACCCACTTCCAACGTGTCTCAGCGTCACACCGCCACGCGTGAACACGCCATCGGTCCCAACCAGGCCACGGGGGGACACATATCTTGACCCAACATGGCCCTAGGGGTACAGACCAATGCAGGCCCCCCACCCCCCGCCCCGCTCAGCTCAGCGTCACCCATTGCCATTCACTGCCGCCTAAGGAGGTACCTACAGGAGTACCAAACCACAACTCAAGAGCCAATAAGGCTCAGTGTTCTTCAACTCATTACCACTTAGCCTAGACCCAACCCCTCCCCATGACTTCCCCCCTCCCTCCCTCCCTCCCTCCCTCCCTCCCTCCCTCCCTCCCTCGGAGGAAATGTGAGGTCCTGCAGGCTTCAACTGTCCCTCACACTTCGGTGACCATGTGTTTTCCAGGGGGGGGCCAGAGTGGAGGTGACAGCTCAGGCACCTCTCCATCCACCAGTCCCCCATTGACCTTGCCCTCCAGCGGGCCACAGGGCTGCGTGTCCACGTGGCTGTACATCCCGGCCTCTTCGCCCTCCGTCTCCCGGTGGTAAAAGTAGCTGAAGTTGGAGACGATGACCGGCACGGGCAGGGAAATGGTCAGCACGCCGGCGATGGCGCACAGCGAGCCCACTATCTTGCCGCCCACAGTGACGGGGGCCATGTCCCCGTAGCCGACGGTGGTCATGGTGACCACCGCCCACCAGAAGGACTCAGGGATGCTGGTGAAATAGGAGTCTTCCCGGTCGACCTCGGCAAAGTAGACGGCGCTGGAGAAGAGGACCACGCCGATGAAGAGGAAGAAGATGAGGAGGCCCAGCTCGCGCATGGAGGCCCGGAGGGTCTGGCCCAGGATCTGCAAGCCCTTCGAGTGCCGGGACAGCTTGAAGATGCGGAAGACGCGCACCAGCCGGATGACGCGCAGGATGGCCAACGACATGGCCGGCTGGCCCACCCCCCGCTGCTGGGCCAGCTCGGTGCCCAGCGCCACAAAGTAGGGCACGATGGCCACGAAATCAATGAGGTTCATCACGTTCTTGAAGAAGGCCGCCTTGCTCGGGCAGGCCAGCAGGCGCACCAGCAGCTCGAAGGAGAACCAGCAGATGCACAGCGTCTCCACCACGAAGAACGGGTCGTCGAAGGGTGTGCGGGGTGGGGGTCCGGGCACAGGGCTGGAGCCGTTCAGCCGAGAGGGGAACTGCAAGGAGGAAGGGGTTCAGGGAGGACCGCGCCAGGCCCGGGACACACTGGAATGGCCATAATCGTTGTTTAAATGTCCGACTACGTAGCTACAAATCGGCCCACAGCCGCGGCTCCCAGGCCAGCAGTGACCTGGCTGTCATAGACTCTCCCAGGACCCCGGGGTCATCCCCGCTTGGCTGACTCTACGGTCCCTCATCCACTGCTGGGGCCTGAAATGGCACAGGGCTGGGGCTCCAATCCTGCCCCCGGCATGAATTCTCTAGTCGGGGAGGGCCCCTAAGCTGGCCCCACTCCCCCTGGCCCCACTCCCAAAGCCAGCCCAGACTACAATGCTATAACGGTCAAAGCCCTTTCTGTCTCACAAACCCTGGGCCCCTACTCTTACAGCTCCCGGCTTTGTTTGTGATGGATTCCTCCCACCCTAGCCCTCAGGACCCACCACTCTGTCTCCAGCCACCTCAGCTTCTTCCTTCCTTCCTTCCTTCCTTCCTTCCTCTCTCTCTTTTCCTTCCTTCCTTCCTTCCTTCCTTCCTTCCTTCCTTCCTTCCTTCCTTCCTTCCTTCCTTCTTGGTTTGTTAATCCTCACCAGAGGTTTGTGCCCTTGACTGGGAATCGGGAAACGAACCCATGACTCTTCAGTCCGCAGGCCACGCTCTAACCACTGAGCAAACGGACCAGGGCCTCAGCTGCTTTCTTCAGGTCGGACTCTCACCACCTCCAGTCCATCCTTCCCATTGGTTACCATGAGCCGCACAGACCCCAGACTTTTCAGGCTCTCCCCTACCCCCAGCGTTGATTTCTTAATGTACCTGTACTCAGGTACTCCTGCCCTCCTCCTCCAGCCAGGTTTCTCACTACCTTAACCCTGCCTTCTGATAGGACGGGTCCTTCTATTCCGATCCTCAGGCCCCGCCCCTATTAAGCACACCTGCGCCCCTAGCTTTTAATGCCGGAGTCCCCTGACAGGCCTGTCCCTGGGTGGCTCATCCCTTAAAGCCCCTTGCCCCACCTGAAATTGGCCAGGTCCTCCTACCGGACCCCCGCGCCCCGCCCACCTACAGCCAGAGCCCACCTTCCTGAGAGGCCCCGCCTCCCACGGCCCCGAGCCCGCTTTCTGATAGGCCAGGGACCCACGGAGCCCGCCCATCTCCCCGTAAACCCCGCCCCTCCCCGCCGAGGCCCCGCCTCCTCACCGGTCCCGCCGCCGCCACCGCTGCGAGCCCCGGCCTGTCGCGGTCGTCGCGGAACTCGGGCAGCGTCTCGAGACAGAAGACGACGATGGAGACGAGAATGACGAGCACGGAGACGACGGCGAGCACGCGCGCGGCCTGCGAGCTCTCGGGGAACTCGAAGAGCAGCCAGAGCTGGCGCGCGAAGGCGCGACGGGGCAGGGGCCGCTCGGGCGGCAGCGGGCAGCCCTCGTCCTCGCGCAGGCGCGCCAGCGCCGACGCGCCCAGCCCGTAGAAGGCCACCTCCTCCAGGAAGACGTCGAGCGGCACGTGCGCCGGCCGCCGCAGCCGCCCGCCCGACTGGTAGTAGTAGAGCACGGCGTCGAAGCTGGGCCGGTGCCGGTCGAAGAAGTACTCGCGGCGCGCGCCGTCGTAGAAGCGGCTGCGGCGCGCCGGGTCCCCGAGCAGCGTGTCCGGGAAGCGGCCCAGCGTGCGCGCCCGCGTCTCGAACCGCAGCCCGGCCACGTTGAGGACCAGCCGCTCGCAGCAGCCGCACGGCGGCGAGCACCGCGGCTCCATGGCGCGCGCAGCCCCAGTGACCCGCGGGCGGACGTGTGGCCCCGACGCCCGACCCGGCCCGGCCCCACCTCGGCCTCCGCCGCCGCCGCCCCAGCCTGGTGTCCGATGTCCACGCGTAAAAATAGCCCAGCCCTCCGGCCAGGGCGCGGGGGAGGGGGCGCCGTGACCCCGGCGGGGCAGAGGGTACCCGCGCGCCCTCTGCCGGGGCACCCGCCCTTTCCCCCCAGCCGCCGCCCAGCTGCGCTTTCTCCGCGTCTATCCCGCTTTCTGATCCCCTTTCTGTAGCCCAGGACCTCTGTCCTGCGTCTTTCCGGGTGTGACCCTCGCGCCTCTCTCTCTCTCTCTCTCTCCTCACCTGAGTCCCTCTGTTGGAGTCACAGATTTCCACCCCTCTCTCTCGTTCTCTGGTATGTCTGCGTCTGGCCTGGCCTTTGGTTTGGGTCTGTCCGGGATGTGTGTCTGTGTGTCTTTATGGGGCAGTTCTCTCTGAGTTTTCCGCTCTGCGGGACTCTGTGTCTTGGTTTCTCTGATCTATGTCTTTGACTCTTTTTTTCTCGAGAGTCTGTCTCTGTGTATCTGTTGTCTCCCTTGGCCTCTGTCCCTCCCCTCTGTCCGGGTCTCTCTGCTTCTCTTGCTGGGTCTCCTCTCGCAGTCTCTCTTAGCCCGCCGTGTCTCTGTCCGTGGGTTTCTCTGGGGCGAACCCTGGGGTCTCTCTTTCCCCGAGGCACTGCGAGTCTGTCTCAGGGCCCCTGGAGGACTCTGTCTCCGGGGTCACCTCTCTGACCATCACTCTTAGGTCGGCTCCGCCACTGTCCCGGTGGCTGCCTGGCCCTGGGACGCTCCAGCAGCTGCCAACCGCGAGCAGGTGCGCCCCTCACCCGGTCCCCTCGGCAGGGTCTCTCCGGGGCTCTCCACCTGGGTTCTCCGCCAGGTATGCGGAGACCCAGCGAGACCTGAGCTGCAGCCCTCCATCCCGTGCCAGAGGCGGCGGGGCCTGCTCGGCACGGGTGGGGGTGGGCTGGGAGATGCCGCAGGGTCACTGCAAGGGACCGAAGGACAGACGGACGATGGCCTTCCAGCCACGGGTGTCCTATGACATCGCATAAAAATAGCCCCATCAGTTGGGCTTTCAGGGACAGGGAGTGGTGGATCGGTCACCTGGACACCTGCGAATGCGGTCTCCGGCGCCCTCTGCTGGGCGAGTGGAGAGACGGAGAAGGTTTTACTCCCTGCGAATTCCCGCACTGTTCTCTTCGCCTACGGTTCCTGTGTCTACGGTTCCTGTGTCATCGTCCCTCTGGATTTGTGTCCTGATCTCTGGGTCTCTCTGTATAGGTCTCTCTCTTTCATGACCTTTGACCCTCCTTGTCTCCGGGTTTCTGTCCCCTCCATCCCTCTGGTCTTTTCCCTCTCTCTGGTCTCTGTCTCCTCTTTCCTGTCATTCTCCAGGACCACAAAGAGACCCCTCTTGGTGGGTCTCAACTCTCTGTGGACCTGACCCCCGCCTTCCCTCTGCAGCCCTGTCTCTTACACCCGCACTGAGCCCGGAGGCGGGTGCTCCTTGCCACTTCCAGACGATTCTCCCTCCCTCAGCTCCTTTGAAGCTCAAGCCGTCCATGACACCTCTGCCCACGTTTCCCTGATGAACTCCCTTTCCCTTCTGGCCCCTCCCGCTGTCATGGAAGATTTCAGACTTCATCATTCTTAGAAATGTCAATGTCCTCCCTAGATGATCCTCCTGGAACCTGGCCCGAACCGGATCGTCTTTTCCCAAAAGGATCGTATTTCTCGTCCTACAAAGTAGTCCCGACCCTTGCCACACCCTCACTGGAGGAGTCCATGCCCCTGGCTTTTGGCCATTCGCTCAACCAACAGACTGTCTCATGGGAAGCCATGTGGTTTCCCAGGTTGGGGTATAAAAGGCAACTTTCCATCCCACTGTTTCCTCAGAACACTTCTTTTTTGTTTTGTTTTATTAATCCTCACCTGAGGATATTTTTCCATTGATTTTTAGAGTGGAAGGGAGAGGGGAGGGAGAAAGAGAGAGTGTGAGAGAGACACATTGATTGGTTGCCTCCCACATCTGCCCCAACTGGGGCCAAGGATCGAACATGCAACTCAGGTACGTGCCTTTGAGCAGGAATCGAACCCGAGACCCTTTAATGCACGGCTGATGTTCTAACCACTGAGCTTCACCGACCAGGCCTCCTTGGGACACTTCTGCAGGCCAGATGGCCAGGCCCCTGTGACGAGGACTTGAGGCTACTGGCCCTTGGCCCTGGCTAAACTCAGCTGATGACCAGTACCAACCTGTCGCCATCTGAGCAAGTCACTCTGGAAGCACCTCCTCTTGCCCCAGCCAGGCTACCCCCACGGATGCTTCTAGAGCCAGAGAAGCCCCTCCCCCAGCTCTGCCCAGCTTGAAGATTTGTGAGGTTATAGAGTTCTTTTGCGGGGGAAGGTGAGATACCTCAGAGACAAGAGTTCCCTTCTCACTACATCACTAGAGGCCCGATGCACGAAATTCATGAACGGATCAGGTCCCTAGGCCTGGCTGGTGATCAGGGCCGATCAGGCTCCCAGCCTCCCTCCCTCTTCCTTCCCACACTTCCTCAGCACCCTGCCACCATGCCACCTTTGGTTGCCTGCATGTCCTGTGCTGCCCCCTGGTGGTCAGCGCATGTCATAGCTAGTGATTGAACTCTTTCTCGCTGTTGAACTCCCGAGGGGACACTTTGCATATTATCCTTTTATATAGGTAGGTAGGTAGGTAGATAGATAGATAGATAGATAGATAGATAGATAGATAGATATTGGGTGCAAGCGGTTGATATGTCTTATCACAGGTGACTTCAGTTTGATTACTTGCTTAGAGTAGTGTCTGCTGGGTTTCTCCACTGTAAAATTATTTTTTCCCCTTGTAATTAATGAATGATTGAGATAGCATCTTTTTTTGCTCAGTTAAGTTTATCGAGGTTAATTTACATGCAGTAAATTTAACCTTTATAGCCCACACTTCCGTGAGTCTTAGAAAACCGTTTGTCACTCCCCAAAGTTTCCTCCTTTGTAGTCAATGCCCCCCCCCCCCCCCCCACTTCCAGCTCTAGGAAACTACTGCTCTGTTTTCTCTCCCTCTGTCCCTGTCATGTGTGTGTGTTTTTTTTTTTTTCAGAATGTCAAATAAATGAAATCATAAGTATGTAGCCCTTGATCAGGCTTCTTTCACTTAGCACAATGCATTGAGGACTCACTCCTGTGGTATGCAACAGTAGCTCTTTCTTTCTTAACTCTCATTCCAAGGCATGGATGTATGCCCATCGATTTATCCATTCACTGTATGGGGGATGTTGAAGTTACATTTCATTTGTGATTATTATGAATAAAGCTGATGTAGAAACCTGTTTACATGTTTGTTTGTTTTTTAAATATATTTTTATTGATTTCAGAGAGGAAGGAAGAGGGAGAGAGAGAAACATCAGTGATGAGAGAGAGTCATTGCTTGGCTGCCTCCTGCAGGACCCCACTGGGGATCAAGCCCACAACTCAGGCATGTGCCCCTGACCGGAATCGAACCTGGGACCCTTCAGTCTGCAGGCTGATGCTCTATCCACTGAGCCAAACCGGGCAGGGCTACATGTTTATTAAAAATATATTTTTATGCCGAAACCGGTTTGCTTCAGTGGATAGAGCGTCGGCCTGTGGACTGAAAGGTCCCAGGTTCGATTCCGGTCAAGGGCATGTACATTGGTTGCGGGCACATCCCCGGTGCGGGGTGTGCAGGAGGCAGCTGGTCGATGTTTCTCTCGCATCGATGTTTCTAGCTCTCTAATCCCTCTCCCTTCCTCTCTGTAAAAAAATCAATAAAATATATTTTAAAAAAATATATATTTTTATTGATTTCAGAGAGGGAGAGGGAGAGAGAGAGAAACATCAATGATGAGAAACATTGATCAGCTGCCTCCTGCATGCCCCACACTGAGGATCGAGCCCGCAATCTGGGACTGTGCCCTGACTGGGAATCGAACCATGACCTCCTGGTTTATAGGTGGATGCTCAATTACTGAGCCACGCCAGCAGGGCTCTATGTGTTTTTTCTGTTTGTTTGTTTGTTTTTTAATCCTCACCCAAGGACATGCTTAGAAGATGAGAGAGAAAAAGAGGAACATTGATGTGAGAGCAAAACATCAATTCGTTGCCTTCCTGATGTACCCTGGCTGGAGATTGAACCTGCAACCCAGGTGTGTGCCTAACCAAGAACTGAACCGGCAACCTTTTGGTGCACAAGAGGATGATCAACCAGCTGAGTCACTCTGGCCAGGCCTTGTGCACGTTTTTGTGTGAACATAAGTTTCCAGGTCTCTTAAGTCGCTAAGAGTGGGCTTTCGGGATTGTATGGTAGGTGTATGCTTAACTTTTTTGGCCATCAAAAAAAGTTAAGACAATTGTGTCATAAGACTTTCTATCCTCGTATCTTTTCTATCTTATATACCCTTCCTTGACTCTGCTTCCTTTCCTGCTATTACCTCTCTCTGCTGCCTTTATTTTATTTATTTTTATTTTATTTTTTTACAGAGAGGAAGGGAGAGAGATAGAGAATTAGAAACATTGATCAGCTGCCTCCTGCACACCCCCTACTGGAGATGTGCCCACAACCAAGGTACATGCCCTTGACTGGAATCGAACCTGCGACCTTTCAGTCCGCAGGCCGACGCTCTATCCACTGAGCCAAACCAGTTGGGGCTCTCTGCTGCCTTTAGAGCAAAACTTTCCTAAAGACTTCCCTACTTGAGGTCTCCATCTCTCATCAACTCGTCAAGGTCACCACCTATGTCCTTAGCTTTTTTTTTTTTTTAAATGTTTTTATTGATTGTAGAAAGAGAGAAAGGGAGAGGGAAAGAGAAACATCAACGAGAGAGAAAGCATCAACGATTGGCTGCCTCCTACACACCTACTGGGGATAGAGTCCAAAACTAAGGCATGTGCCCTGACCGGGAATCAAACCCTCCCGGGAGACCTCTTGGTGCATGGGTAGAAGATGCTCAACCACTGAGCCACACTGGCTGGGCTCAGTCATCATTTTATTATTATTTTTCATTGATTTCAGAGAGGAAGGGAGAGGAAGAGAGGGATAGAAGCATCCATGATGAGAGAGAATCATTGATCAGCTGCCTCCTGTATGCCCCCTATTCAAACTCACTTTGAAATCATTTCAGACTTACAGAAAAGCTGCAAAAATTGTACAGAGCTTCCATATATCCTTCAACCAACCACCTTCTGCCAATGTCAACTTCTTGCATAACCATAGTACAGTTAATTGTCAGGAAATTAACATCAATGTAGTGTGATTAACCAATAATACTATAGACCTTATTTGAATTGCACCAGTTACCCACGAATGTTCTTTCTGGCTTAGCATCTAATTCAGGATCCCAGATTGCGTGAGTAGACTTCTTAATTTCCTATGGGAGTTATTTTTAAAATATATATATTTTATTGTTTTTTTACAGAGAGGAAGGGAGAGGGATAGAGAGTTAGAAACATCGATAAGAGAGAAACATCAATCAGCTGCCTCCTGTACACTGCCTACTGGGGATGTGTCTGCAACCAAAGTACAAGCCCTTGACCAGAATCGAACCTGGGACCCTTGAGTCCACAGGCCAATGCTCTATCCACTGAGCCAAACCGGTTAGGGCCCTATGGTAGTTATTTTTTAACTATACTTTTTGTTGTTGTTGTTAATCCTCATCCAAGGATATCTTTTCCATTGATTTTTTTTAGAGAGAGTGGAAGGGAAGGGGAGAAACAGAGAGAAACATCAGTGTGAGAGATACACATTGATTGATTGCCTCCAGCACCCATGACTGGGGCTGGGGATGGAGCCTGCAACCAAGGTACATGCCCTTGACTGGAATCGAACCTGGGACCCTTCAATTCGAGGGCCAACTTTCTAGCCACTGAGCCAAACCAGCTAGAGCTAACTTCATTTTTTTAAAAAATATATTTTATTGATTTTTCACAGAGAGGAAGGGAGAGGGATAGAGAGTTAGAAACATCGATGAGAGAGAAACATCGAACATCGATCAGCTGCCTCCCGCACACCCCCTAACTGGGGATGTGCCCGAAACCAAGGTACATGCCCTTGACTGGAATCGAACCTGGGACCCTTCAGTCCACAGGCCAACGCTCTATCCACTGAGCCAAACCGGTTTCAGCCTAACTTCATTTTTTAATACACACTCTAATTACACTCCTGTAGCAACTGAATAAGTTAGCTCTACCGTCACGGTACATCCTGAATCCCACCACTCCTTTCCACCCACTGCTGCCTTCTTAGTCCAAGCCATCTCTTCCCTGGACATTGTAGACTCCTGACCATCTCCGTTTCCCCTTCAGTCAGTTCCCTGCATTTTTTCTGTCCACAGCCATGGAATTTATCTTTTAAAAATGTAAATTAGCCCTAGCCGGTTTGGCTCAGTGGATAGAGCATCAGCCTGCAGACTGAAGGGTCCCAGGTTCAATTCTGGTCAAGGGCACATGCCTGGCTTGTGGGCTCGAGGGCAGGAGGCAGCCAATTGAGATTCTCTCACATCATTGATCTCTCTCTCTCTGTCTCTCTCTCTTCCTTCCTCTCTGAAACCAATAAAAACATATTTAAATAAATAAATAATAAAAATGTAAATTAGCCCCTAAACAGTTTGGCTCAGCAGATAGAGCATCGGCCTGCGGACTGAAGGGTCCCAGGTTCGATTCCAGGTGACCACGCTCAGCGTCCTCACGGTGGGACCATCTGACATTACGCACCTCCAGATGGGATTCAATATGAATTTCATGGTATCGCCAGGAAAATGTCCTTGCCCCAAATTCTTAACTTCAGCCTATCCAAACCTTCAGACTCAGTGTCCGTTTTATAGGCAAAATAGGGGTCATGGAACAAACTGAACAGCAGGAGGAAACAATCAAACCTACAACGTGGACATTCTACTGGGAGCTGCTCTGAACTCTGGGCAAAACAACATCATGGGGGGAAAGTGTGTGTGTGTGTGTGTGTGTGTGTGTGTTCTATACTAAAACAGACTAAGGAGACATAAAAACCAAACACAGGGTGTGAATCTTGCTTGGCTCCTGGTTTGAATTGAAACAAAATATTCTTGGGTCAATTGGAAAAATCTGAGTAAGAGTTGGGTAAACTTTCTTAGGGGTGAAAATTTTGTGGTTATGTAGGAGCAAATCCTTACTCTTAGAAGATACATGCTACCCCTAACCGATTTGGCTCAGTGGATAGAGCGTCGGCCTGCAGACTGAAGGGTCCCAGGTTCGATTCTGGTCAAGGGCATGTACCTTGGTTGCGGGCACATCCCCAGTGCGGGGTGCGCAGGAGACAGCTGATTGATGTTTCTCTCTTATCGATGTTTCCAACTCTCTCTCCTCCCTTCCTCTCTGTAAAAAATAAATAAATAAATAAATAAATAAATAAATATATATCTAAAGAAGATACATGCTAGGTGAGGGACATGCCTAATTTACATTTTTGCAAGATCACCTGCATGGCTATATTATTACGGTAGGGTTAGCTTTATTTTCTTTAAATTTTTCATTTTGAAATAATTTTAGAATCACAGAAAAGCTCCAAAATATAGTGCAGAGTTCCTGCATACATACGTAAGTAAAGCAAACGTCAAAAAAATTTCTTCTTTTTTCTTTTCCCCCTTTTATTTATTGATTTTTAGAGAGAGAGGAAAGGAGAGGAAGAGAGAGAAACATGGATACGAGAGTGATACATTGATCCGCTGCCTCCTGTACATCCCACACCGGGATTGAAACCAAAACCTGGGCATGTGCCCTAATTGGGAATCAAACTGGCAACCTTTTGGTGTCTGGGACAACACCCAACCAACTGATCCAAACCGGCCAAGGTCAAAATATTTTTAAAATTAAATTGTTTTATTCATTGATTTTTAGAGAGAGAGGGACAGAAAGAGAGAGGAACATCGATTGTTCTTCCACTTATTTATGTATTCATTGGTTGATTCATGAATGTGCCCTGACTGGGGATTGAACACAACCTTAGTGTATCCCCAATATGCTCTAACCCAGCTACCTTGTCAGGGCTGTCAAAATTTTTTTATGTCCCTAGCTGGTTTGGCTCCTTGGATAGAGCGTCAGCCTGTGGACTGAAGGGTCCCGGGTTCAATTCCGGCCAGGGGCACATGCCTGAGTTGTGGGCTTGGTCCCCAGTGGGGGGCGTGCAGGAGGCAGCCGATCAATGATTCTCTCTCATCATTCATGTTTCTTTAAAAAAAAATATATATTTTTTATTGATTTTTTACAGAGAGGAAGGGAGAGAGAGTTAGAAACATTGATGAGAAACATCGATGAGCTGCCTCCTGCACACCTCCTACGGGGGATGTGCTGGCAACCAAGTACATGCCCTTGACCGGAATCGAACCCGGGACCCTTCAGTCCGCAGGCCGACGCTCTATCCACTGAGCCAAACCGGTCAGGGCATCATTGATGTTTCTCTCTCTCTCTCCCTCTTCCTTCTTCTCTAAAATCAATAAAATATATTAAAAATATTTTTTACAGTATGTGCTCTTATATTACATGTTTCTTGAAATATGAAAGTAGTCATTTAAATTTTTTAAACAAGCAATTCAATCTATCCAATAAAGTTTAAATACAATATTTAACTCTTTACAGGTCTCCAGTGTTCTAAGAGACATGGCTGCCAGCTCTCTGACCTCATGGTCAACAGGGGGATTCCTGCCCCCCCCCCACCCCCGTCCTGAATCAGGGCCTTTGCACTTGCTGTTAACCCCGCACCCATCTCCCTTCCCTAGGGCCTTGGCTCAAACGTCACTTCTTCAGAAAAACCTTCCATTAACCCTTTCTAAAACAGATCGGCTTTCACTGCCCATCCCCTTACTCTGTTCTGTTTTTCTTTATCGCGCAGGCCACTATCAGAAATTATATTTATTCTTTTAAATACTTTTATTGTCCCCCTCATACAATGTAAGCTCCAAGAAAGAGAGTTTCCTTTAGTCACGTGCTATATTCTTAGAGGCCAAACAGTGCCTAGCATACATTAGGCGCTCAGTGAACAGTTACTGATTTAATAGACGAGACGTCCAAATTACCACACTATTCACACAGGGACTCTTTGTCAGAAGGCGGAGGGGTACATCAAAGTACACCGACTGCCGCATGCGCGCAAGATCCGGGAAGTGTGTTAGGGAAAGGGGCGGGGCGTCGAGAAGAGTCTCGCGGAGAGAAGCGGTTGGAGTCCAAAATCTCTAGGTGCAGGAGCTAATGCTTGGTGCGGCCGCGCGTGCGCACTGCGAGCTCTAGCCTGCCGCGGCGAGGGAGTTTAAGGTGCCCGAAGGCGGGGCCGAGACCTCGCGCTTGCGCAGTGCCCGCAGCGGAGCCGGATCCCGGTGTGTGGGTAGTTCGCGACTGGAGCGGCGCGTGCGCAGTGCGGCGGCGGAGGGATTCAAGACCGGTTCCACATCTTGCGCCTGTCGCGAGCCGAGGCCGCGCGGGCTCCTCAGCAGCGGCCTGGTGCGCGCGCTTGGCGGGCGACGGAGGCAGTCGGACGCGGACGCCGCTGGAGTCGAAGCCGGAGCAATAGTCCCTATTGCTGAGGGGCCGCCGCAGCCGCCGCGAGCCCCCGGACCGTCGCCAGGTCGAGGAGGGCGCCGCGCGGCGGGTGAGTGTGACTGAGTGGCCTTACCGGGTGCGGGGCTGCTACCCAAAAGTCCCTGCGGTGGGTCTGGGTCCTTTCCCCGCGGCCGGGCCTCCTCCCCCGCCACCGCACCTTTCTGCACCCCTTACCCAGAGTCCTCTGGGCACTTAGGCTCTCTTCCCACAGCCCTCCCGCGGCCCCTTTCCCACAGGCCCTTGCGGTGTGTTGCCTTTTTTCTTCTCGGTCTCCGCGGTGTCCTGGACCCTTACCCATAATTCCTTTCGCCTGTGGGGGGCTTAGATCGATTACCCACAAGCCCCGGCTTGAGGGTTTAGCTAATGACGACCCTCTCCGGTTATCGGAGATTTGCTGCGATCCTTGCCTTGTTCTCTGAGGTATGGGACCACCGGCCGCCACTGCTCTGCATCCCTCCTCAGTTTCCTTGACTTCCTCCATAGGCCCCAGGAAACCGCTCAGCCCCACAGCTCCTTGCGCGGGGACTCTGAGACTTAACTGCTTAGAAACCCCTTTTCAGTTTTTGTTTCCCTCACGGGCTTGCTGCACCCTCACACAGCCCTCTTCCAAGAACTTGCTTTCTCGTTTCTATTTATTCCTTTCCTCTGTGACATAGGATCGCTCTGTGCCCTGACAGAAGCGATTTTAATACCGAGAACTTGCCCCTACTTCCCTCTGTTCTTGCGAGTGAAGGAATTGTAGGGACCTCATCTCTCGGGGCCCAACCTAACCTAAGGCTGGTTCACTTTTGCTGTCAGACTTGGCAAGATGACTCAGTTCCTGCCGCCCAACCTTTTGGCCCTCTTTGCTCCCCGGGACCCCATCCCATACCTGCCACCCCTGGAGAAACTGCCACATGAAAAACACCACAATCAACCTTACTGTGGCATTGCGCCCTACATCCGAGAATTTGAGGTGAGTTCCCTGAGCAGACTTGAGAGGTTTGGGTTTTGGGAGTTGGGGTGGGGGTCCTGGGTTTGGGAGCCCAGTCTCTGGCCATTTCCTAGCTTGTGTGGATTTATTCTTTCCGATACTCAATTTTTTATGGATTGCAGAGAGGAAGGGAGAGAGAGAAACATCAATGATGAGAGAGAATCATTGGTCGGCTATCTCCTGCATGCCCCCTACTTACGATTGAGCCCGCAACCTGGGCTTGTGCCCTGACCAGGAATTGAATTATGCCCTCCTGGTTCAAAGGTCAATGCTCAACCACTGAGCCACACTGGCTGGGCCAATTTCCTTGTCTTAATGGGGTTGATAATATACCCCTTGTAGGGTTTTGTGAAAATTCAGTAACTGGCAGTTGAATATTCAAGCTTTGGAGTCAGGAGGTCCTTGGCACCCACACACCGTTTGTCAGCTGTGTGACTTTGGGCAAGTGATGTATCCTCTTAGTGTGTTTTCTTCATTTTTAGCAAAGGGTTATTATTATTTTTTTTTTCCAGAATATTGATGGGCAGTTAACTGCAAAATGTGTGTTACAAGGCTTGGCAGTCAGCAAGTATCAGTGTTTGTTTTTACCATTTTTGACAGTAAGAGGTTCATGAAGGGTTAGCGCCATGTGATAGAGTGCTTAAGACCCATGGGCTTGAGACTTGCTGCTCTGCACCTTCAGGATAAACACGAATACACAGCCTAGATTCCTGGGTCTGTTTCTTTTGTAAAATTGGGGTAACAACATCCACACATAAGGTGCATCAGAGCACACCTGAGCAATGGTGGCACGAAGCCAGAAGTTGGAAGAGGAAAGTTCTGGCAAGGAGGGGGAAAGGGCAGCTGGAGGCGGAGAAAGTTGCAGAGCTTGTTAGCAGAGAGATAACAGAAGATTGGTTCTCTAGTAGGATTTGCCACCCTCAGTGAACCGGACACGGGGAATGTTATTAGCCAGTTAAACCAACTTAATGGCTACAGTCCAGTGGCACCCTTTGATGATGTGGTTATGTGCCAGTTACTATTTAATGAGGGGCTGGTGAGACCTGCCTGGCCCCCAGGGGGTGTGCCGTTGTCTGCTGCTGAGCTCTGCGCTGTCGGGTTCTTTGGCTTCAGGCTTGGTCCCAGTTCCAGTCTGTGATGAAGGACAGATCCATTCCAGATCGATGCTTTTGATAAATACAGAAGCATTGTCTTCTAGCATTTTAAAAGAAGGAATATAGCCCTGGCTGGTTAGCTCAGTTGGAGCATCTTCCTGATGTGCCAGGGTTTCGGGTTCCATCCCCGGTCAGGGCACATACAGAAATCAACCAATGAATGTGGGATGGGTGGAACAGCAAATCGATGCCTTCCTTCTCCCCCAAAACAAATAAGTAAATAAAAGAAGAGACTACAAAATAGAAGCTGAGAATGTTTTATTGTCGTGTGAACACTACTTCCGATGTCTGTACTCCTCTTAACAGACCAGGAACAGTCTGCCGATGGCAGTGGTGCCACGCCCCTGCCTTCATTGGCCTGCGAACTGTCCTTGTTTGCTTGCTTGTATGTGTGGGGGGGACGCATGGCCGAGATGCTTAGTATTTCTTAGCCATTTCCCTTAGTCCCTCCCACCCGGTCACCTCTCTTCTTGTTCCCAGGACCCTCGAGATGCCCCTCCCCCAACACGAGCAGAAACTCGGGAGGAGCGCATGGAGAGGAAGGTATGTAATTTTTGCCTCCTGGCCCCGAGTCTTTGTTGTCCCTTTCTCCAGGTAGTCCTTGACATTAGGGCACTGTTGTCTGCATCTAATTGTCCACCTTTCTCCTGACAGAGACGAGAAAAGATTGAGCGGCGACAGCAGGAAGTGGAGACAGAGCTAAAAATGTGTAAGTCTCTTTCCTTCTCCCACATCTCTTCTTCAAACCCTCCTGTGTTTCTCTCTCCTAGGTCAACGCTAAGAGCCTGTGTGGGGGAAGTAGGGTTGTTAGTTCACTTCTTAGCCCCCACTGTTTGTCAGGCACTGTTTACTTTGGTCCCTTAAGCGGGAGAGTGGGGAGTAAGGGCTGGCAGGAAGGGAGAGCGTGGGTACCTCGGGCTGCGCATTGGAGAGGTTGCCACAGTCCAGCTGGGTCTCAGGCTGAGGCAGTGAGGTCCTGGCTAGTGACATAGTCCTGGCTCCACCTGAGCTCCCTAACCCTTGGGCTGGATGTTCCATCCCTTCCAGGTACTGGAATGGGAGCATTGGGAGAGAGTAGCCGTTGACCAGATTTCACAACTTCGGATGGCCCTTTGTGGCAGCGAGTCCCTCCTGCTCGTGAGGCTTTGGTGAACCACTTCACTCCAGCCTTCTTCCCTCGGGGGGTCCTCAGGGTGCTTATGCACATGTCTGACCTCTAAAGACCTAGGCGTCTACCTGACTCTCAGCCCTGACTTTCACTGCAGCTGCCTTCTCGCTGAGCCTCAAAGGCATCTCGGACTCAGGGTCCAAACCACAGTCAGGATTTCCCCTTCTCACCAACCTGATCGTTTTTGGGTGTTTTCTTCCCTGGGACATGGCCATCCAATTTTGCAAGACATCAGTTGTTGCTATCCGTTTTTTGTTTAAAAATATACTTTTATTGATCTCAGAGAGGAAGGGAGAGGGAGAGAGAGATAGAAACATCAGTGATGAGAGAGAATCATCGATTGGCTGCCTCCTGCACACCCCACACTGGGGATTGAGCCTGCAACCCAGGCATGTGCCCGGACCAGAATCAAACCCCAGACCCTTCAGTCCACAGGCCTATGCTCCATCCACTGAGCCAAACCATCTAGGGCTGGTTATAGTTTTTTAAAAAAGTCCTTATTAGAAACTAAAGTGGTATATCTGTGGACTTGAACCCCAGTGAGGGGTGTGCAGGAGGCAGCCATCAATGTTTCTCCCTTTCCCTCTCTCTCTAAAAAAATCAGTAAAAAAAGAAAGACATTTTCTAAAGTCATCTGGAACTCAGTTTGTGTTCCCCTCTCACAGGAAGCAGATCTCTGACTTTTCTGGCTTCTTGTGACACCCAGACTGCCTTCCTGAGAAGCTAGTGCCCGGGGTTCAGCATCGGGGCCTGCTGGTTAGAACACCTGGCCTGTGAAGTCAGGTTAGGATGCAGAGTCAGGCGTGGTCTCTGCTACTCCTGCTCTGACATGCCTCAGGGCTTGGTTTTGTTTTTATTTGCAAATGATAGATAATTCTCAGCTGGCTAGCACAGTGTCCCATATTATGCATTTAGCATTAATATTCCTTTTCTCATATTCTCCCAGAATGTGGCAAGTTCTGTTCGTAGCACTGTGTGGTAGAAGAACCGCCTCCTCTGTGCAATGGGCAGGGTGAGGTTGGGGCCTTGGCAGGAGTCAGTGGCCATTGTGTGTGCTGGGGCCACCATACCTGGTGAAAAGGACTTCTTCCCAGGCTTGACCCATCAGAATCGCCTATGCCATTGATTTTGTAATAGATTCTGGCTCTTGTCTGTGGAGGTAGTTGTTCCTCAGTGGCCTTGCGGTAGTAAGGCCGGAAGAAAGAATCAGATTAGCCTCTTGTGAGCTCCAATAGCCGCCCTGGGTTCTTCCCTGAGGCTTGCATGTTCCTAAAACTCCCACTCAGCCAAACAGAGGGTTGCTTGATCTCAGGTTTCCCTTCGGGCTGCAGTTTCGGGCTGTGCCAGTGGAGGGCAGTGTGGCCCTACTGGTGAGGGAACGCTCAGCTCCTCCAGGGCTCTCAGGCTGCCTCTTCAGAGATGCCCAATCAGGTTTAGTTACAGCTGAGAGAGACAGGGCCTTAGGATTTGTAGGTCTGAAGTGGCAGGCTGGCCCCCAGCATGTTACTAGTAGCTTGAAGTCCCCCTTTTCCCCTCCCCACATCAGCTTAAATCAGCCACTTGGTAAAGGCTGCTGTGCTTCAGGGAAACCAGGACTCGAGGGACATGCCAAGGTCTCCAGGTCACCAGCAGTTTTCCGTAATGGCTTCTGTCCATCTGTCTGTCTCTGTGTTGCTACATGAGAGACTTGGTATCTTCTACTTACAACTCATCTTCTCGTACAGGGGACCCTCACAATGATCCCAATGCTCAGGGTGATGCCTTCAAGACTCTCTTTGTGGCTAGAGTGGTGAGTCCCAAGTCCTGGAGCCCCAGAGGAGTCTAGAATCCGGGCTGCTGGGAGCTGGGAGTGGGACAGGCAAAAGGCTGGGTCCCAGGAATGCTCTAAGGGGTCAGCTTTGAGACGGCTCGCTTACCCTGCATCCCTCTCCTTGTAGAACTATGACACAACAGAATCCAAGCTCCGGAGGGAATTTGAAGTATATGGACCCATCAAAAGAGTGAGTGGACTGGGGAATGTGGAGGGAGGGTGAAGGCTGGCTCCCAATCCTGAGGACATGGCACCTCCTTCCACACCACTGACTTTGGTAGCCGAAGCACATTTTAAGAAATGATGACTCCTTGTTGATTTCGAGGGGGGGGGGGGTAAACTACAAACTTACTGTTTGTAAATAATGTTTGTTGGTGTCCAGTCAGGCCCATTGGTTTACTGTCGTCGGTGGCTGCTGCTGCTGTAAGGCAGAGTTGGGTCATTGCAACAGAGACTATGTGGCTCTCAGGGCCAGAAATACCTGCTGTCTGGCTCTTTATAGAAACGTATGCTGACTCCTGTTTCAGAGCAAGGCTTTCTATTTCCCTGAAATTTCCTCATTTAATTTCATTGTCACTTAAATATTCTGGGCAGTAGGGAGGGTTTGAGGTCATCCTGCACATAAACTGCTTAGCCCATTACCGTTAGAGTGTCAGACACTCTGGGATCTTAAAAGACAGATGGTCTGAGGCACCTGTCTTAGGCATCACCCAACCCAGGGCCTGACACACAGGCTGTGTGATTGATGGGATGAGATTTCCCTGTGCCAGAGGTAACCTCTGCCCCCGCCACCCCTCTTCCAGATTCACATGGTCTACAGTAAGCGGTCAGGAAAGCCCCGAGGCTATGCCTTCATCGAGTACGAACATGAACGAGATATGCACTGTGAGTACCTCCCACCTGAGCCCGGCCCTCTGACCCTCTCTTTGCTGCCCCAGTCCCTTCCCGTTGTCTGTTCCCACCTCCCATCCTGCCAAACCTGACATTAGCAATGTCCTTTCTCCTCCTCCCTCTGTTTTCTAATATATCTTTTTTTTATACATGTATGTGTTTAAAAAAAAAATCCCCCACAATGTGTGTATGTGTGTGTGTGTGTGTGTGTGAACCTGGGGAGGTAAGTGTCACACGTTGAACCTCGGGCAAGGAGGGAACTGGGTGGGGGTTGGAGCCAGCTGAAGGTGGGTGGAGGGGTCGGATTTTCGGGAAGCCTCTCCCCATTCCCCCCACCGGAGTTGGGGGCAGCCAGGTTGGAATGAGGACTGGCCTTTGAACCAGCCTTCTCTTCCCTCCAGCAGAGCTGGGGCTAGGCTACCCGACCCTCCGCCTCCCCACCCTTGGCCCCCCACCCTGTTTCTCAGCGGGCAGCGGGCTGGTAGGCATGTTCAGCGCCTGCCCCCACAAGTCCAAAGCCCCCTATGAGGCTATAGCAGCGTCCACATGGGCAGGGATGGGTGGGTGGGGGCGGGCATGGCTGCGGCGTGTCCAGGGGCCGCCATATTAATTGACTGTTCTTATTGTCACTGCAGCCACCACGCAGCTGGCTTGCAGCTGATGCTTACGCTCCCCTTACAACACCTCAGTGTATGGTTGGTATAAGGGTTTGTATCATGGGTAAGATCACTCAGCACCGCACACCAGCCCAGCTTAGCCAGGCAGCTTAGGAGCAGCGAGGCGTCCCTTCTCCCATCCCTAGTTAACCCCTCAGACTCCCTGCACCCAGAACCTTTTCCTTGTTTGGGTGCCCTTTTGTCCCTCCTGACCCCGATCCATATGATCTCCGATAATCTTGCTGATCCCAGGAGGGGGAGGATGAACCCTGATGGGAAAGGCAGCTGGCCTCTCCGGTTGGGTTCCATCCAACCACTGACTTACCTGGCTTCATGATGTCAGCGGCAAGGTGGCGAGAATACTGACGAGGGGATGCTTGGGGACAGGGCTCCATGTGGAACCCTTCAACCCTTCGCTCCCTGCCCCTGTGCCTTCTGCGGGCTGTCACTGGTGGCCCTGGAGAAACTTTTTGGTTGCTAGATTTGGGGTACTCTGCCCCGTTCCTGTCTGCCTTCTCATGGTTGAGGCCTCTTGAGGGGCTGTGGTGCCCAGTTGTTCTCCAGAGTGCATGGAATTAGGGATTGGGGTGTGGGAGGGATCAAGTGACAGGTTGCAAACAGCTGATGGTGCCGTAGATTTTACTTCAAACCCTCCACTATCTAGAGACCTAAGAGAGGGAGAGAGAGAAGCCTAGAAGTACACACGTCACATGTTTCCTTTGCTGTTATTTTGGGGTTGGGCCTCTTCTGGGGTTTGGGACACTGAACTAGAGCAGGGTTCCTTTGCTTGACTGTTCCTGGTCCTTTAAATTCCTTCCCTGACTACCCTCCTCTACCCAGGGGTCAAGTTGGCCCCTCCTCAGATCATGGGCAGCACTCCATCTCCTGGACCCCGAGGCTGCCCCCTTGTGTGCCAGCCTTTGGGCTGAAGCAGGTGGTGGGAGGGAGTGTTGAGTTCGAGATGGGAAAATGGTTCCATGTGCTGCGAGGGGGAGGGCCGTGTGCCTAGGTAGCATGGACTTTACGGGGAAAAGGTGAGGGTGGGCAGGTTTGCCAAGGCCTCCCCAGCCTTCTTTGTCAATTTAAGCAAGATATAGGCCCCAGGCTTCCCAGCTCCCAGACTTGATGTAAATTCATGTCCCCCCCCACCCCCCTTTCAAGGCCTCCCTAAGGTTTTTTGGGGTCCACCACTTCCTCTGCCTGTTGCCAGGTGGTGCAGGAGATGTGGTTCTCCCTCTCCGTGGTTCCCCAAAACCCCCCATTTCCCTGCCCTGTAGCTTTAGCTGACCCTGTGGTGGTGGGGGTGGGGTCGTTGCGCTTGCTCAGGTAAGCTTGGGGGCTCCAGGTAAGCGGTCCCGTGTCCCCCCCCGGGAAGCCCGCCTCCTCGCCAGGCCCCCAGGAGTTGCCGGGCCCCCCCCATCCCGCTCGGTTTGGACACCCGCAAGGCCGGCATCGGTAAATGGCACCTTTTTCTCTTCCTCTGGTTGTTATTTGGGGGGAAGCGGGCTGGGGCGGGGCAGGGTATTGTGGTTGGTTGAGGATGACCCCTAGGCCAGGGCTGGGGGTGGGAAAGGGACTTTTTTGGCCTTCCCTACAGCCCTGTGTAAGACAGGCCAGGGGACCAGGCCTGCCCTTTGCTGTGCCCTGCCCAGGAGCGGGATCATGCCTCCCTGCATCTCCCCCTCTACTCCCCATCCTTCCTGAGAGGCTCAGGCTGGGGTTGCCTACCCAGTGTGTGTTGCCCTGGGGGTGTGGAGGGAGAGATGGGGTGGGGCCTGGGGTTGGGTGGCAGAGTCAGTCGTCTCAGGTAAGGCAGGAATGTTCAGTAGCACCGCACGTCTCCCATGCCTCCCTCCACTTTCCCTCTCCCCTGCCTGCTGTACGGGGCCCCTCCAGGCCCCTCCAGGCCCCCTCGGGAGCACCATAACCTGCGCTTCTGCTCCCTGCCATCTAAAGATTTCTCCCATCCCTTCTGGTTCATTTTCTGTTCTGATGTCTGTTCCCTCCACACTCACCACCCCTCCACACAAAAAATAAAAATAAAACAGAAAAAATCGGTGTGAACTGGGGTGCAGAGCGGCCGGCTGGGCCTCCTCCCCCAGCATGATGTGTTAGGGTGCATGCCTGGGGTTGTGGAGGAGGCCTCCACACAGCAGAGTCCAGCCTTAAGTTAACCTTCGGTTTCTTTGCAGCGACTTTGGCCACCTTGGCAAGAGGGGGCTGCTCTGTCATTTGGGAGTAGAAAGGGCGTGGAAGCCCGGGGGATGGTGGTTGAGGGTGGTCTTGCCCCCCCAATGGTGATTGGGGGGTGATAAGGAAGCAGATGCTAAGATGGAGCAGGCCCCTCCCTGATTTGGGAGAGGGTTGGTCTGGCTGTCAGTTGCCTGGCTGGCTGGTGGGCGTGTGTGTGTGAGTGTGAGTGCCTTGATGGGGACGGATGGGGATGCTGCCGAGCTGGGCCCTGTCCTGACTAGAGGACCCTCTGGGGACTCCTCCCCTCCCCCCTCCCCACATCTGTTGCAGCCGCTTACAAGCACGCAGACGGCAAGAAGATTGATGGCAGGAGGGTCCTTGTGGATGTGGAGAGGGGCCGAACCGTGAAGGGCTGGAGGCCCCGGAGGCTAGGTGAGCACATTCTGCCCATGCTGGGCTCTGGAGGTTGTGTGCTTGGCAGCTTCCTTCTCGCCTTTTTCTTCTGTACCCACTTCTGCTTCCTTGCTTCCCGTCCTCTCCTTGTTCCCCTGCGGCTGCTCACATCCTCCTCCCTCTCTCCAGTTCATCCTCCTTTATCACCACCATATTGCTGGTGTTCTTTTTCTGGGTTACTGAGTAGGAACAGGAGTACTGGCCTGGAGAGGCTAGTCTGGGACCAAATGCCAGTTTGTACTGATTAGCTGGTGGCTTTCCCCTCTTCCTGTCTCAATTTTCTCATCCTGGGAAATGGTAATCTCAGAGTTCACTGAGCTCAGTATCAGATGCCCAGCTTGACAAGTGGCATATGGTGGGCCTTGTAAATGTCATCGTCTCATCCTCTCACTCTCTGCTCTTGCTCATCCATTCATTGATTCAGCACGTGCTTATTTGATCGCCAGCTGTGTACCAGGCTTCTCTAGTCAAGAGCAAGACATGCATAGAGAGCTCCTGCTCTCACAGCTTCCTATATTCGGTCCCCCTCACTGTCTGTTTCTAATTGTCATTCACGCTCTCAGTCAAGGTCAGTTTGTTTGCAGTTATCAGAAGTGTATTTGAAGGGGTCTGTCAGTATAGAATCCTGAGGATCTTTTGGAGCCAGTGGCCCTCAGGAGGACTTGGTAGTCACACCTTAAAGCGGGAAAGCACTACCTCTGGCATCTGTGCAGCTTGCTTCTGCCTTGTCCGCTGTCCATGCAGACTAGTCTTTTCTGTGTCTCCCCACAACTGGCCCAAGGTGGTATCCCACAGCTCCCTGCTCTATACCCAGTCCTGAATGAATCTCTGCACTCAGGGGTACGTGGCTCTGATTGGCTCAGCGTTGGGCCTGGCCCTGGGGCTGAGCGTCTGCCATCCAAACATGTCTGTTGAGCATGTTGACTCCTACGAGAGTGAGAGACAGCTCTCAGAGGAGATGGCCTTTCCTGGGTAGACACCCCAAGTGGGTCCAGTACCCTCTGCTCTTTTTTAAAAATATATATATTTTATTGATTTTAGAGAGGAAGGGAGAGGGAGAGAGAGAGATAGAAACATCAATGATGAGAGAGAATCATTGATTGGCTGCCTCCTGCACACCCCCTACTGGGGATCGAACTCGCAACCCGGGCATGTGCCCTTGGCCGGAATCGAACCTGGGACCCTTCAGTCCGAAGGCTAACGCTCTATCCATTGAGCCAAACCAGCTAGGGCTACCCTCTGCTCTTATTCCTGCCTCCCAGGCTGCTGTCCTCACTCTTGACTTGCCTGTGCTGGATAGACCACTCATCTGCTGAGTCTCTGAACTTGGTAGACTAGGTAGGGTCTTACTTGCTCTCTGGTTTCTCTGGGTGCAGTGGGTTCTTCAGAGTCTGATACTTTCTGTTGTGGAATCCCAGAATCTTTTTGTTTGGTTGGCATTCAGACTTTCTGATGGTGATACCTGGTATATCCTGACCCAGTATACATATATAAAAATACATACAACCTGCCCAGCCAGTGAAGCTCAGTGATTGAGTGTTGACTTATGAACCAGGTCATGGTTAGATTCCTAGTCAGAGCACATGCCCAGGTTGCAGGTTTGATCCCCAGTGTAGAATGTGCAGGAGGCAGCCAATCAATGATTCTCCTTTATCATTGATGTTTCTATCTTTCTCTCCATATCTGAAATCAGTAAATAATATATTTTTAGAAATGCATACAACACAAATTTTATGAAGTAATTATCTTTTCTGTGGACAGTGCATACTAATACTTTATACTATAGTCTGTTTTATGTATGTATGTATGTATGTATGTATGTATGTATGTATTGGTTGTAACCCATCAAATCGATGATGTGATCCACTGCTAGGTTGGGACCTGAACATGGAAAACACCAGCATATTCTGCCCATACTTGTGATGTACCAGGTGCCTGGTCAGTTGCTTGTCTCTATTGGAATGTCTCTGATAGCCAAGCAGCCTCTTTCCTTTTCCTTTTTTTTTTTTTTTTTTTAATTTTTTTTTTTATTGATTTTTTACAGAGAGGAAGGGAGAGAGATAGAGAGTTAGAAACATCGATGAGAGAGAAACATCGATCAGCTGCCTCCTGCACACCCCCTACTGGGGATGTGCCCGCAACCAAGGTACATGCCCTTGACCGGGAATTGAACCCGGGACCCTTCAGTCCACAGGCCGATGCTCTATCCACTGAGCCAAACCGGCTAGGGCCTCTTTCCTTTTTCACCCTTGCTACTAAATCATTCCTCATGTGGAGCTCCAGGCTGCTTCACCCAAGTTTTCTTCCAGGCAGTGAGGTACAGGAGAGTGCATGGAGTTAGCTGGGAGTCACGCCCCAGCTCCGCACCTTCCTTGCCTTGTCAACATGGCAAGTGGCTTTATCTGAGTTTGTTTCCCCATCTGAAGAATAGGACCACCCGCTGCTCCTTGGTGGGGTTCAGTCAGGTGGTTGGCTACTGCACATGCGCCGTTATGTCCTGGATGCTGTGCCACATGTTGGTTACAGCAAGCAAAGCCAGAATGGTCCTGGCTCTCCTGGTGCGTTACAGGCTGCCAGGAGAGGCACAGCTGTCAGTCAACTCACACGTGTACATAGAAAATTTGAAATTGCAGTTGAAGTTCTGAGAACAAAATGTGTATGGTCTGCGAGTGGAAAAACAGCTTATTCTGGAAGGTCAGGGATAGCTTTCGGAGGAAGTGATGTTTGGACTAACGTGTTGATGGGTAAGTAGGAGTCAAAGAGACAAGGAGGAGACTTCAGGAAAAGAGGTGAATGAGCCCTAACTGGTTTGGCTCAGTGGATCGAGTGTCGGTGTGCGGACTGAAGGGTCCCAGGTTCGATTCCCGTCAAGGGCATGTACCTTGGTTGCGGGCACATCCCTAGTAGGGGGTGTGCAGGAGGCAGCTGATCGATGTTTCTCTCTCATCGATGTTTCTAACTATCCCCTCTCCCTCTCCGTAAAAAATCAATAAAAAATATATATTTTTTAAAAAGGTGAATGAGCCCCAAAACAAGTAGGAAGGAGACGGGTAATATGAGGAAATTGAAAAAATGCCTTGCCCTAGCTAGTTTGGCTCAGTAGATAGAGCATCAGCATGCGGACCAAAAGTCCCGGGTTCAATTCCAGTCAAAGGCACATACCTTGTTTGCAGGCTCCTCCCTGGCCTGGGCCCTGGTTGGGGCTCATGCAGGAGGCAACCAATCGATGTGTTTCTCTCACATCTGTTTCTCTTTGTCTTTCTCACTCTCCCTAAAAATCAATGGAAAAATATCCTAGGGCCAGGATTAACAAAAAAAAAAAGAAGAGGAAATGCCTCGAATGTAAAGATGGGGGGGCCCTTCGTTGGGAATATGGGTAGGGCTCATCTTGCAGGCAGGCACAGGTAGCCCCTTGACTAGAAGTTTGGGCTGTCGGCAGTGAGAAGTCACTGAGGCTTTGAGGAAGGTCATGTTTTCAAGTAGATTGCTGTAGCTTCAGGTTTAGATGGCAGTGGGTGACTTGAAGGGAGGGTTTGCCAGTGGTTAAAAACATGAGTTTTGGAGCTTAATTACAGGTGACTCCCAGCTAGCACTTTGAGGAAGGCATCTAAGCTCTAGAGGGCTTGGTCACTGCTTTAGCTGGTTTGGCTCAGTGGATAGAGCGTCAGCCTGTGGACTGAAGGGTCCCAGGTTCGATTCCGGTCAAGGGCACATGCCAGGGCTGCGGGCTCGATTTTCAATAGGGAGTGTGCAGGAGGCAGCCAGTCAGTGATTCTCTCTCAGGATGTTTCCTTCTCTGTCTCCCTCTCCCTTCCTCTCTAAAATAAATATATATATATATATATATATATATATATATATATACACACACACACACATATATATATATATATATACACTAGCGGCTCCGTTGCACAAATTCATGCACCAGTGGGATCCCTTGGCCTGGCCTGCCAGATTGGGCCAAATCCAGCTTTCTGACATCCCCCAAGGGGTCCCGGATTGCAAGAGGGCGCAGGCCAGGCCAAAGGATCCCACCAGTGCGCGATCGGGGCTGGGGAGGGATGCAGGAAGTTGGCCAGCCTGAGAGGAACCACGGGAGAGCTCAAGGGCGTGTCTGGCCCATCTCACTCAGTCCCAATCAACAGGACCCCAGCGGCAAGCTAACCTACCAGTTGGAGCGTCTTCCCACTGGTGGTCAGTGCATGTCATAGCAAGTGGATGATCGGCCTTAGTATATCATTAGCATATTATGCTTTGATTGGTTGAATGGATGACCATACACTTAGCATATTAGGCTTTTATTATATAGGATGGATATATATACACATACATACACACACCCTATATAATAAAGAAGGAATATGCTAATTGACCCTCACGCTGTTGCAAAGATGGTGACATCCACAGCCAATAAGGAGGGAATATGCTAATTGATTACCATACCCTCAAAGATGGCGGCGCCCAGCCCCTCAGCCCTGCGGCAAGGCCAGGCCCACCCCGTGCATCTGCCTCTGGAACCCTCCAGGACCCCCAGCCCTCTCAGCCCCCAAGCCACCCAGGGCCGGCCTGAGGAGCAGGCAAGCCTTGGATGGCAGCTGCCCAGCCGCCTGGGGCCACCCGAGGCTCAGATAACCAGGGCCAGCCGAGGCTTGAGCTGCTGGCAATGGCAGCAGCAGAGGTGTGATGGGGCGTCGCCTACCCCTGATCGCCGGGTCGCCTCCCGCCCCTGAGAGCTCCCGGACTGAGAGTGGGGGCAGGCTGGGCTGAGGGGCCCCCCTCCAGTGCATGAATTTTCATGCACCAGGCCTGTGAAGCCCTTTATCTGACCTTCAATTCTAAATGATAGCTTTACTGAGTAGAGTAATCTTGGTTGTAGGTTCTTGCTATTCATCACTTTGAATATTTCTTGCCACTCCCTTGGGCCTGCAAATATATATAGTGTGTATATGTACACACACACACACACACACACACACACACATAGTGCTTGGTCACTTTTTTTTTTAAGTCTTTATTGTTATGGGTATTACAGATGCCCCTCCCCTCTTACTACTCCATTGCCCCTCTCTACCCGATTCCTGCCCCGCCCCAGGCCTTCACCACCCTATTGTCTGTCCATAAGTAATTCACATATGCATGCTGTAAAATCTTTGGCTAGTCTCTTTCTGTCCCCCCTCCTCTCTTCCCTCTGAGATGCATCAGTCTGTTCTATATTTCCATGCCTCTGATGTATTTTATTCAAGTTTATTTTGTTCATTAGATTTTTTTTTCATATATTTTGACTTTTAGATTCAATTGTTGATATGTATTTGTTGCCATTTTGTTGTTCATAATTTTTATCTCCTTTTTCCTCTTAAAGAATACCTTTCAACATTTCATGTAATATTGGTTTTGTGGTGATGAACTCCTTTAGTTTTTTCTTGTCTGTGAAGCCCTTTATCTGACCTTCAGTTCTGAATGATAGCTTTGCTGGGTAGAGTAATCTTGGTTGTAGGTCTTTGCTATTCATTACTTAGAATATTTCTTGCCATTCCCTCTGGCCTGCAAATTTCTATTGAGAAATTAGCTGATAGTTGTATGGGCTCTCCCTTAACTGCTTTTCTCTTAATGCTTTTAAGATTCTCTTCGTCCTTAACCCTTGGCATTTTAATTATGATGTGTCTTGGTGCAGGCCTCTTTGGGTTCCTCTTATTTGGGACTCTTTGTACTTGTAAGTCTATTTCTTTCACCAGGGGAAGTCTTCTGTCATTATTTTTTAAAATATATTTTTATATATTTCAGAGAGGAAGGGAGGGGGAGGGAAAGATAGAAACATCAATGATGAAAGAGAATCATTGATTTGATGTCCCTGCATGCCCCCTACTGGGGATCAAGCCTACAACTCAGGCATGTGCCCTGACCTGGAGTTGAACCCGTGACCTCCTGGTTCCATAGGTCAATGCTGTCATTATTTCTTCAAATAGGTTTTCAATATGTTGCTCTCACTCTTCTCCTTCTGGCACCCCCATAATGTGAATATTGGTACACTTAAAGTTGTCCCAGAGGCTCATTACACTATCTTCATGGTTTTGGATTCTTTTTCTCTTTGCTCTTCTAATTGGGTGTGCCTCGTATTCCAAATTGATTGTTGGTTTGATTCTTGGAATCCTCTCTTCTGTTGAATCTCTATAAATTATTCTTTATTTCAGTTAGCGTATGCTTAATTTCTTTTTTTAAAAATATATTTTATTGATTTTTTACAGAGAGGAAGGGAGAGAGGTAGAGAGTTAGAAACATCGATGAGAGAGAAACATCGACCAGCTGCCTCCTGCACACCCCCTACTGGGGATGTGCCCGCAACCAAGGTACATGCCCTTGACCAGAATCGAACCTGGGGCCCTTCAGTCCGCAGGCCGACGCTCCATCCACTGAGCCAAACTGGCTAGGGCATGTATGCTTAATTTCTGACAGGTTCTTTTTCATGTCTTTGACATTCTCATTAAGCTTTTTGAAAGTCTCATGACGATCCTTGAGTAACTTTGTAACCATGGTTTTGAACTCGATATCCAGTAGTTTGCTTGCTTCCATTTCTTTCATTTGTGGCATGTTTCTTGTCTATGCAATTTGGATGCTTTCCTGTGTTTGTTTCTGTGTATTAGAGCTGAGAAGTGACATAGGTAAATGCCAGTTTATTATTCCAGTGTCTGTAACATAGAGCTGCTATGTCTCCTGGAATTGGTAGAGTGGTCTTGTAGGGTAGGCGTCCTGTAGACCCAGTGGCTCAGCCTTTCCAGTCACCTGAGCTGGGCCCTCTAGGTGTGCCCCTGTGTGGGCTGTGTGCTAAGGATTGCTGTTGGCATCACTGGGAGGAATTGACCTCCAGGCCAATTGGTTGTGAGGACCAGCTGCTACTACAGTGGAAGAACAGCTGTGCAGGAGACACCCATGTGGAGCAGGACTTGCTTCAGTGGGGCTTTGGTGCTCACTGAGTCTGCCCCTCGGGTGTGTCACTTGTGGATGTGTAGAGGTGTAATCTCGTATGGTCTGAAGCTGTCCGCTGGGTGCATTTGCTGTGGAGCCTCCTGGAAGGTGCAGTCAGCCACTGCCTGGGGCCATCTAGCAGGAGCTACAGAGAGGTCTGAAGATGATTACTACTTATATTGGGCTTGTGAAGTGCCTAGGTGAGGCCTTTTATTGATAGGTTTGGGGCATGCTGATACCAGCTGCTTGTTTCAAAGTTTGAAGCCTGAGCCCAGACAGACCATTCATATGGAAAAGCAGCCGCACCCCCAAACAGCTTTGATGGGGCTGCAAATTGGATCGACAGGGTCTCAGGAAATCCTGAGGGCATTGGGAATAGTGTAAACCAGGCTGATGGAAACTCTGATGTGGCTGCCAGTCAGCTTTGTAATGGGGAGGTCCCAGCACATGAATAGTGACCCCTGGGATCACCCCCTGCTGTGATGCCAGATAATCCAGTTCCTCCCCGTATGTCCCTGTGTCCCCAAAGCTGCCTGGTGCTGGGTCTCAGAGGGATTGCGTTCGAATAAGTTTGTGCACTGGCCCTTAAAGAGGAACACCTGGGTCTCTAGCAGCTCCCATGTCACTCAGCCACAATACCTGCTGGTTTTTACAGTCCGAAGCTATGGGGACTTTCCCAGCTCTGGAACCGTGGGCTGAGGGTCCGGTGTGGGGCTTGAACTCCTTGCTCCTCACAGGGGGCTTCTGCAGCTGAGATAGCCCTCTCAATTAAAAAAAATGGCACATGTGGGTATCGGACCAGCTAGTTCTGTGCCTCCACCCCTCCTACCAGTCTCATTGTACTTTCTTTACTTCTCTAGTTGTAGGACTCCCATTCAACCACCTTTCAGGTGGTTCTAAATGATGGTTGTGTGTTTTAGTTGTAATTTTGATGTGGTTGTTGGAGGTGGTGAGTACTGGCATTTACCTATGCCACTATCTTGGCTCTCCTTGCACTTGGTCACTTTAAGAGAATGCCTAGCAAAATGTCCTCACGGGACTTGGCCCCATAGACAACAACAGAGATGGTATCCTTCCCTTTGCTCTTTGATGCGTCTTGTTTCCGATCCTTCATCCCTGCTCAGGCTGACCCTCTGTTCCTCTGCCCACCTCCAGGAGGTGGCCTTGGTGGTACCAGAAGAGGTGGGGCTGACGTGAATATCCGGCATTCTGGCCGCGATGATACCTCCCGCTATGATGAGAGGTAAGATTGGGCAGGTGGTTTCCTGGGAAGGGGGGTGGTTACGTGGGGGTGCTCTGACACATCTCTACCTCCCTCATCCAGGCCGGGCCCATCCCCGCTTCCCCACAGGGATCGGGACCGGGACCGTGAGCGGGAGCGCAGGGAGAGAAGCCGCGAGCGAGACAAGGAGCGAGAACGGCGGCGCTCCCGCTCTCGGGACCGGCGGCGGCGGTCACGGAGTCGTGACAAGGATGAGCGGAGGCGCTCCAGGGAGCGGAGCAAGGACAAGGACCGGGAACGGAAAAGGCGAAGCAGCCGAAGCCGTGAGCGGGCACGACGGGAGAGGGAGCGCAAGGAAGAGCTGCGTGGTGGTGGAGGAGGTGGCGACATGGCAGAGCCCTCTGAGGCTGGTGATGCGCCTCCTGATGATGGGCCTCCTGGGGAGCTGGGTCCAGATGGCCCTGATGGTCCAGAGGAGAAGGGCCGGGATCGTGACCGGGAACGACGTCGGAGCCACCGGAGTGAGCGGGATCGGCGCCGGGACCGAGACCGGGATCGGGATCGCGAGCACAAGCGGGGGGAGCGAGGTAGTGAGCGGGGCAGGGATGAAGCCCGAGGTGGGGGTGGGGGTGGCCAGGACAACGGGCTGGAGGGTCTGGGCAATGATGGCCGAGACATGTACATGGAGTCCGAGGGAGGCGACGGCTATCTTGCTCCAGAGAACGGGTATTTGATGGAGGCTGCACCAGAGTGAAGAGGCCTCACCTGTTTGGACGTGTTCCTACCCACCCTGTTGCTGTCATCCTCTTCCCCCACCCTTGGCCACCATCTAAGTTTGCCATCCATGGGTAGACGTCTCCTTATTTGTTCTGGTTCCTTCGATTTAAAAATAAAATTAATTTCCTGTTAATGGTTTCTTCACTTAATGTCCTCCCTAAAAGGTTATCACTTGATATGTTAACCCTACTTTGGTTTGTGTTCCAGCACATGCCTAGAACTTGAACTTTATGGCCTAAGGCTGGGGATACCCCAGCATATAACCAGAGCTGTTTAAAATGGGCTGCGGAAGTTCTCCGTAAAAGTCTTTGATCCGTTTGTGTGTCTCCCTCTTTTTTTTTAACCTCTCCCACACACAACCCTAGCTTGGGTCAGGGAAGTGGTGGGTCCTAAGCATTTGATTCCTCAGGGGAAACTGCAACTTTGAATGTGTGAAAGGGAAGCTATTATACGAATTGGAGAGCAGGAAAAGGGTGAAGAAATGAAATGAGAGCAAGATACAAGGATGAGATTAGGTAGAGCAGGAAGTCCACACGGCCAGGATGGAAAACGGCCTTCAGGTCATTGCACTATTTCTCCTGCTACTAATGATAACAAGAAACAAGCGTTTCACGGCAGTTGAGATTTCAGTACATTTCTGGATAAAAAATGAAATAAGGTGATGGAGAGAACCCTTGTCTGATGATCCCATGAGAAAGAAGCCAGTTACTCTTGCTGGACTCTAGAGGGACTCACAGCTGCAACTCCAGTTATGAGAAGGGTAGGAGACAAGGTGGCATTTGAATACAGCAGTGCTTGTTTCAGCACTGAAGATGCACGGAAGCTTGGCATTTGCTGCCCAGGATATACAAGCTAGGACCTACAGACAAACTTGGCCTGATAACCCAGAGGCAGCCTGTCAGCTACATCTGACTGACATGCTTTCTAACTGCTTTGGTCTTTATAAACATACACCCAAAGATCACAGGCATTTTAAAAATCCTGCAACAAGAGACCACAAGATAAAAGCTGGTCCCAGGAGAGAACTTTGGGAATAAAAGAGAACTAAATACCTCTAATTAGTATATTTTCATAGATATCACATATGTTGCGACTAGACTTTGAGAATTGGCTGTGAAGAATAGCACATTTTGGACTAATTTGGCACAGACCAGTTATAAAGACTGGACGAAATATATAAAAACAACTTGCGAAAAGTATTAGGGGGCCACCAATGTTGATGAGACTTGAGGCAGTCGGATCCCCAAGAAAAGGAAAGCACATAGGTGAAACTTTATATTTCCTGGCCTTTTCCTTGACGTTTGCCAGTTTATGTGGGGGACTAGACATAGAAAGTGACAGTTCTCCCCTGGGCTGAGTTTACAGAGGTTGGACCAGACAGCTGGGTGTGAGGGTAAAATTTCCATGTGGGGTATTCGCTCCCAAATCTACTTACAACCTTGTGTTGAGGCATTTGCCAACTCATAACCTGCTCAATGTCAATGCAAGACCCAAGGTGTTCATCAGAAAGTAACAATGGAGGGCCCTAGCCAGTTTGGCTGAGTGGACTGAAGGGCCCGCAGACAAGGGTCCCAGATTTGATTCTGGCCAAGGGCATGTGCCTCAGTTGCAGGTTTGATCCATAGCCCTGGTTGGGGTGAGTGTGATAGGTAACCAGTTGATGTGTCTAACATCAATGTTTCTGTCTCTCCCCCTCCCACTCTCTAAAAATCAATGGAAAAATATCCTGGGGTGAGGATTAACAATAAAAAATAGTAACGGAGGTTAAGGAGCTAAGCGGAGATCTCTGCAGCCATGTCATTCTGGGGGACAGAGGTTGGGGTTCTAGGCCTGGCAAAGCGAATAACTATACTTGAGATCCCCAGAGTGCCACAATATTGAAGTAAGGCTACAAGTGAAATAGACAGGCCTCATCATGAATTAGGTGATCTGCCTGCCAGGAGAAAAAAACCCTCTGGGAGGTAGAATTCAGAGTCTAATTTTTAGTACACAATGCTCAGCATTTAGTCAAATTATCAGGCATGTTAGAGGATTTGAATTACTGAAAACGAAGAGAAAGACAATAGAAACAGACCTGGGCATGATTCTGATGTTGGGAGTTATCAGAGAGTGAAATAACTATGTTCACAAGGAAGAGATGGAGAATTTTACCAGTCCTGGAATTTTAAAAAATATATATATATTTTATTGGTTTTTTACAGAGAAGAAGGGAAAGGGATAGAAACATTGATCAGATGCCTCCTGCACGCCCCCTACTGGGGATGTGCCCACAACCAAGGTACATGCCCTTGACTGGAATCGAACCTGGGACCTTTCAGTCTGCAGGCCAACGCTCTATCCACTGAGCCAAACCGGTTAGGCCAATCCTGGAATCTTTAAAAAAAATAAAATGAAATGTAAATTTTAGAACTGGAAAACAACTGAAAGAATTTAGACAACCTGCCTGACACATTCCTGTTAACACTAGAAATGTGAGGGAAACAAAGGTTAGCTGAAAGGAAGAAATTTCATAATCTTTTTAGACAATTAACTAAGAGTATACTTAAAAATGAGACTTAGCCCAGCCAGTGTGGTTCAGTGGTTGACCATGGACCTATGAACCAGGAGGTCACAGTTCAGTTCCCTGTCAGGGCACATGCCCAGTTTGCGGGCTCGATCCCCAGTAGGGGCGTGCGGGAGGCAGCCGATCAGTGATTCTCATTCATCATTGATGTTTCTATCCCTCTCCCTTCCTCTCTGAAGGCAATAAAAACATATCTTTAAAAAAAGAAAAGGAGAGATTGGGGTCAGAGGACTGACGTTTCCAAGGAATTTCAGGCTAAAAAAAAAGACTCTGTAAATACCTGTTGTGATGGAAAGTTGGAAAGAAATTGAGAATGTGGTGGAAGAAACAAAAGTAGATGGAAATCACAGGGGGGGGAAACAAAACCGCACAAGCCATAGCTGATTGTGCTCAGTGAATAGAGTGTCGGCCCACAGACTGAAGGGTCCCGGGTTTGATCATGGTCAAGGGCATGGTTGCAGGCTCGATCCCTGGCCCTGGTCAGGGCACTTGCAGGAGGCAACCAATCGATGTTTCTCTCACATCCATGTTTCTCTCTATATATCTCCCCCACTCCCACTGTCTGAAATATCAGTGGAAAAAATATCTTCGGGTGAGGATTAACAAAAATACAAAAATCCACAAGCTGTTCAAGAAAGAAAATGTAATCACAGAACATTACTTGGGCTCTGCAGTAAACATTAGTACTTATTGACATAATGCAAGCACTTTATTGATTGATCTGAAAACTGGTACCATAAAACTACCATGGGAAGAGAGGAGAAAGGTTGTAAAGGCAGAAAATCAATATGTAATATATTACTAACAACTGAAATTAAGAAATAGCAAGTTACTTAGATACAGAAGCAACTAGCATATTAAACCCCTATTAAATTGTTGCCTCTTACAGTGGAGAGAGGACTGGCTGGTGCTTTGTATTATTAGCTCTTCCGTATTATTAAGTTTATTTTTATTGTCGACAGTATTACAGATGTCCCCTATTTTCTCCCCATGTCCCCATTCCACCCAGCCTCCACCCCACCCCAGACCTTCACCTTGCTTTTGTCTATGTCCATGGGCTATACATATATGCATATAGGTTCTTTGGTAACTTGATTTTATTTTAAAATTCAAGTAGATTACTTATTAAAATAAAAAAAGAAATACGCCCTAACCGGTTTGGCTCAGTGGATAGAGCATCAGCCTGCGGACTGAAAGGTCCCAGGTTTGATTCCAGTCAAGGGCATGTACCTTGGTTGCGGGCACATCCCAAGTTCGGGGTGTGCAGGAGGCAGCTGATCGATGTTTCTCTCTCATCAATGTTTCTAACTCTCTTTCTCCCTCTCTGTAAAAAAGCAATAAAATATTTTTTTAAAAAAAAGAAAAGAAAGCCGAAACCGGTTTGGCTCAGTGGATAGAGCGTCGGCCTGCAGACTCAAGGGTCCCAGGTTCGATTCCGGTCAAGGGCATGTACCTTGGTTGCGGGCACATCCCCAGTAGGGGGTGTGCAAGAGGCAGCTGATCGATGTTTCTCTCTCATCGATGTTTCTGACTATCTATCTCTCTCTTCCTCTCTGTAAAAAATCAATAAAATGTATTTAAAAAAAGAAAAAGAAATACTATGAAGGAGAGACATGTAGACAAACTTGCAAACTTCCTCTGGCTTTGTAAAAGCCCTTTTCTGGACTCCATACCCCCATCCAGCCAGTGGTGAGGTACAGCCACACTTCAATCTTTCCTGCATTCTGTTGGCCCCTAGTCTACAGCATCTGATACAACTGCCCACCCTCTTTTTAAAAACTCTTTTCTCATGGTTTCTCTCACCTGATTTTCCTCCTTTTCTGGCCATTTTTTTTTCCTCTTCCTTACTTTGGAAAAGAGAAGGAAAGACAGAGAGAAATATCAATGTGAAAGTAATTGGTTGCCTCCTGCACGCACCCTGACCAAGCCAGGGAGGATCCTGCAACCAAGGTACGTGCCCTTGACAGGAATCGAACCCAGGACCCTTCAGTCTGCAGGCCAACGCTCTATCCACTAAGCCAGTGATGGCAAACCTATGACACGCGTGTCAGCACTGACACGCGTAGCCATTTCTGATGACACGCGGCCGCTGAGGCGGCCGCATGCCGAGGATGAAACATTTGCTGCTCCTGAGGATGAAACATTTGCGAAATAATGTTTTTTCCTTAAAGTGACACACTACCCGAGTTATGCTCAGTTTTTTGGCGAAGTTTGACACACCAAGCTCAAAAGGTTGCCCATCACTGCACTAAGCTAAACCGGCTAGGGCTTTTTTCATTGATTTTTAGAGAGAGGGAAGGACAGAGAGAAATATCGATGTGAGAGAAACACATCGATTGATTGCTTCCTGCACGAGCCCCGACCAGGGCCCAGGCTGAGGAGAAGCCCTCTTCCTTACTTTAGATGTTAGAAGTTTGGGGGACTCAATCCTAGGTCCTCTTCATTCTATTGCTTTGCCCCAGCATTCCTGTCCACTCATATGGTTTTATTTACCACCTTTGTCTAAATTCTCAAAAATATTTGCAGATTGTAGATACCGCACAAGGCTCCTCAAATTCAAAATGTCCAATAAACCTCCTCCAACATAGACTATCTGAGCAAAAGGCCCCACAAACCCCTTTATTTTTAAAGTATATTTTTATTGATTTCAGAGAGGAAGGGAGAGGGAGAGAGATAAAAACATCAATAATGAGAGAGAATCATTGATTGGGTGCCTCCTGCACGCCCCCCACTGGGGATTAAGCCTGCAAAGCAGGCATGTGCCCTTGACCGGAATCGAACCTGGGACTTTTCCGTTCGCAGGCTGACGCTCTATCCACTGAGCCAAACTGCCTAGGGCCCCACAAACACCTTTATATCCCCTCCTCCATCTTCCTGTCCTCATATACAGTGACTCACCAAGACATGGCCAGACATTTCCAAATCTGCCCATTTAAAGGGATACTCGGAAAGCCTTCTGACTGGTCCCCTCCCTCCACTCTTGCTCCCATCCAATCCAGTCGCCACACGGTGGCCACAGTGATCTTCAAATACACAACTGAATTCCACCTTTTATTCTTCAGAGTTATTGTAAGTTCAAAATCCTCAACGTGCATAACTATCCTGCCCACATTTTCACCATCACAAACGGCAATTATTGCATGGGCTCTTTCTGCCTGGAAAGTGACCCACATCCCTCCTCTTGATTCTTTTACCTCCAAGGACTCTGTTAAGGTCCCTCCTAGATCATCCCTTCCCCACGCCCAATTCTGATCACAGTCATAGCTGGTTGTCTACCTCTCCCTTCATCCTAGCCTAAGCTTCGTGAAGGCAGTGGCTTTGTCTGGCCTGCTCACCATCCTGTCCATCATCTTGGGCCCAGATGTTTAATATACGTTTGCCCAATGCGTGGGGAAAGGGATAGAGAGGGGACACTCACGTGTGGGGGGCAGGACAGAGATGTACGGAGGTGCAGACAGAGGCTGCAATAGGACAGTCAGACAGGGGCGGCAGCGGCGCAGGGAGAGAAGCGCAGGCAGTCCCGCGCCTCCGCAGGGGGCGCCCGTCGCCGGGGGCGTGGTCTCCGGAAGCCCCGCCCTCCCCACTGGCGACCGGGCGGGCGGGCGGGCGGCTCGCCGCAGCGGCGCCGACATGGCTGCGCTGGTGGAGCCGCTGGGGCTGGAGCGGGGTAAGCGCGCCAGGGGGCCCTGCCCACCCGGCCGTGGCCCGCGTCCTGGACCCCCGCCCTCGCCCCTCCCCCGGCAAGGGCCGGGCGGGGGTGGGCGGGGCGGGGCGTCGTGAGTCCCGCGGTTAGTGGGTGTGGGAGGGTCCGTGGGCGAGCGGGCGGGGAGGGGCGCCCACTGCACCCCTTCCTGGGTGTATATGGGGGCCCCGGGGATGAAGGGCGCCCTTGCCACTGGCGACTCTGTGGGCGTTCGATCGGCACCCAGCTGCCCTTCCCCGGTCTGTCCGCGCTGGCCCTTACTCGGTCTCTGGCCGCATCTCTCGGGACTTCTCTGCGCGTCGGTGTCTCTGACTCTGTCTACGCGCCCGCCCCCGCCCCGCAGACGTGTCCCGGGCGGTGGAGCTCCTCGAGCGGCTCCAGCGCAGCGGGGAGCTGCCCCCGCAGAAGCTGCAGGCCCTCCAGCGCGTCCTGCAGAGCCGCTTCTGCTCAGCCATCCGCGAGGTGAGCGCCGCGCGGCGCCGGGCACGAGTTGGCGGCTGCAGTGCTCTTCCTGGTCGCCCCGAGACCGGGGACTACGCCTCCCAGCAACGCCCGGGGCGGCCCGCCTCGGGAGTGCCCGTGCGTCAGCTCCGGGGTTCTTTGGGAGTTGTAGTTCCCTCCCGCTCCAGGTGTGGGGTGGGACAGTTCACGGTGGGAGAGGCCCGGCCTGGACTCCTGGGTTGGGGAGAGGCGGGAGCTGGCAGGTCCCTGATGCTGCTGCATCCTCACAGGTGTATGAGCAGCTCTATGACACGCTGGACATCACCGGCAGCGCTGAGATCCGGGCCCACGCCACAGCCAAGGTAGGCGCCCTCCACCCCATCACTCACAGCATCCATGGAACTTCCTAATGTCATTCATTCCTGCTTTGTCCTTCATGATTTTTGCCAAATCTCTGTACCCCCCTTCCTATTACTTATTTATAGTTTAAGTAATCTCTCATAAATGTCATGAAAGGCGTCTTTATCTACTATAAATTGAAACTAGTACCGAATGCCTGACTAGAAGATAACCTTAAACACCGATCCAGTGGAAACAATGAATTATCAGTAAACACTGAAATCTGATGAAATCAGAGTTAGATGCCGTTCTTGCTGCTTCCTGAAGGCTCTGGGCTTCTTCCGGGCCTTGTTTTTCTCTGTTAAAAAGTGAGATTGGCAAGTGTTGAGTATTCAAGATACATTCACACCAAATGGAGACGTTCTCTTTGACATCTGAACCATCAAAGTGAGCCAAAAGGGCACCCAGTCATTATGAAATAATCTTTTGAACTGTGGCAGGCACCTTGTGCTTGGGAAAAGCTATCTGGCCTCAACTGCTCTCCCCGGCCCAGATCCTCCACCCTAGTCCGCATGTCCCCGATGGAGAGGCCCTCACCTCCCTGTGCTTCCCGTCTCCCAGGCCACCGTTGCTGCCTTCACCGCCAGCGAGGGCCATGCACATCCCAGGGTGGTGGAGCTGCCCAAGACAGAGGAGGGCCTGGGCTTCAACATCATGGGGGGCAAGGAGCAGAACTCGCCCATCTACATCTCCCGTGTCATTCCTGGAGGAGTGGCCGACCGCCACGGAGGCCTCAAGCGTGGGGACCAGCTGTTGTCGGTGAATGGTGTGGTGAGTGGGAGGCTGGGGCAGGGCTAGGGTCAAAGCCTGTCCTTGTTTTTGACATTGATTCCACACACACTGACTGAGCACTACCCCTCTATCCAGCCAAGTGCAGGCACTGCTGCAGACCCTGAGAAAAATTGGCTTCGGCTCTTACCTTCAAGAACTCCCTCTCTGATGAGGGAGATAGACCCTGAGTGAAATAGCCCCAATCAGGGAGATAAGAATGAGGAAGCACAAAGCATTGTGATGTAGCACCAGACCAGGGTAGATGAAAGAAGTTTTTGCAGAGGAAGGAACATTTGAGTTGGGTTTTGAAGGATGAGTAGGAGTTCTCCAGGCACATAAGGTAGAGAAGGTGTTACTGGCTGAGGCTGCGGCAGGTAGGGGCTGTGACACTCCTGTGAGATAAAGAGAAAGAGCTTGGTTCTGATGGAGGGCTGGGCATGCGGGTTATTAAGATCGCTAGTTTTTATAGTAAACGGGGGCATAACTAGATGGGTGGTTGGGGCCAGCCTTGTTGGGCCTGAGTGCCAGCCTAGAATGCTGGGGCTTTTTCTCAAGGGTTTTGGGGAGCCCTGGGAGGGCTGTGAGTAGGGGAGGGGAGGCTCAGCTTGGAGGAGTAGAAAGACTCCTTTGGGACTCTGTGGGGAATGGGCTGAGGGGAGAGGCTGGAGGCCAGAAGGTCAGGGAGGAGACTAGAGTGAGAGTCCACTGTGGAGAGGACCAAGCCTCAGCTGGGGCCAGGGTGGTGGGGACAAAGAAGAGGGAGTCAGGGCAGGAGGCACGGGGCTGCTAGCAGGTCTGTGGGGAGGGAGGGAGGGGATGAAGATGGTCCTGGAGGTCTGGCTCGGTGACTGAGGGCATATGGGGCTTGTCCCTGACATGAGGAACCTGGAAAATTTTGGGGGAGGACACTGAGCCAAGAGTTAATGAGTCTCCCATGAGGAGATGAGGTTTGGGCACCTCAGGGCTGGTAGCAGATCACTTACAGTGGGACCTGTTTCCGGGGTGGGGGTGGGTGAGAGCGGTGGGCCCCACGCCCAGCGGTCTGTGCACTTTCCTGCAGAGCGTCGAGGGTGAGCAGCACGAGAAGGCCGTGGAGCTGCTGAAGGCGGCCCAGGGCTCGGTGAAGCTGGTGGTGCGTTACACACCCCGCGTGCTGGAGGAGATGGAGGCCCGCTTTGAGAAGATGCGCTCTGCCCGCCGGCGCCAGCAGCACCAGAGCTACTCGTGAGCCCTTTGCCACCATTCCCCTGGGGTCTCCACGGCCCGCCTTATCCCCAGACTCCCAATGATTCCGGAAATCTTGGTTGCCACCCCCAGCCATGGGTCCTCTCCTGGGATTCTGACCCTGACTCAGACTCTCACCCCAAGCCATTCTGGCTAAAACCCTGGGGGGACTCTTAGCTGACTCCCATCCCAAGATCTGGACCTCCTCCTCCTGGAATTCCTCAACCCACTACCCTCAGCCCTGGTTCTGGAACCCCAGCCCTGGCTCTTACCCATCCCTCCCTGGGCCCCTTACCCTGAGCCTGGCGCCCTTCTCTTCACCCTCCTTGCAGGTCCTTGGAGTCCTGAGGCTGAAACCACAGATCTGGACCCTCCCGCTCTCCCCTCCCCTTGTACAGTATTTATTGTCGCCGGCTCCTTATTTAAAGATCTTTGCCCCTCATTGAGTGTTTGTGTGTCTGTCCTGCATCCCGGGGTTAGAGGGGCTGGAGAGGTGGGGGAGGGAAAGAAGCTGATGTTGAGACCAGGCCCGGAGGAAGCCCAGGTACAGGATTTCCCCCAGGTCTGAAGGTAGAAGCTGGACAGCTTCCTAAGGGACAAGTCCAAGGGTGGAGGCTGGGACCCAGACTGGTCTGAGTGGGAGTCAGACGTGAAGACAACGCCCCCCACCCTTAGGAGTGTCTGAGGACGAAGGCCAAACCCCTTGTGTAGCTGGTCCTACCCACGAGTGCTGAAACGCTGCGGGGAGCCAGTGGGTGTCCTCTGTGTGGGCGGGGCGGAGCGAACCATTAACCTTGTCCGCCGGGGGAGCCCAGCGTGGGAGGCGGGGTGAGGGTGCCGCGTGCAGCTCCCGAGGCGGGCGCAGGAATTGCAGAGTAAGGTGCACTTGCCGACCCGGCATTCACCCCACCTTGCAACCCAAACGCGTCTCCGGGAGTCGCCCCCGCCTTAAAATACAACCTTTACTCCCACCTCGCCGCCCGCCCACCCCTCCTGTCTCGTGCGGCGCGAGGGCCGGCGCGCGCCACCGCCGGGATCCGGGGTCGCGACTCGCGTTCCACGCCGCACGCCACTCGCTCCAGGTGACATCATCTCCCTGCCGGGCTCCGCCTCCCGCCCCAGCTGCCTCACGCCGCACGCCTATTGGCTGACATGTCTTGAGCCCCGCCTCCCGCTCTCCGCCCGCGCGACCCCTCCCGGCCCGTGCGGAGGCGGGGTTTAGCCTCCTGCCGGTGCCGACGCTGCCTCCCATTGGCCACTCAGAGCCGTCTGTCAGTCTCCTGTTAAAGGGGCCACGACCGCCCGGGAGCTGTTGGGGGGGAGGGAGGAGGGAATTTTGGGGGGGAAGGTGGGATTTTGGGGGCGCTGGTGGGCACCCCTGAATCTGGCGGCTGCAGCCTCGTGGGGGGAGGCTGAATGGTGACAGGGTTAGGGGACTAATTTAGGGGGTAGAGGGCTGTAAGACTGTGAGAGGGAGTGGGGTCCCCAGCGCCCAAGCCGGAGCAAGAGACGCGGAGCCCGCGCGAGCGGCGGAGACAGGGTTCCAGAGCTACAGATCCGGGCCCCGGCCGCCGCCAGGGGCCCCGCCCGGTCCCCCCACCCCACCCCACGTCCCTCCTGCAGCCCAGCTCCGCCCGCAGCCGCCGCGGACCAGGTAGGTAAGAGCCCGGCCTGCCAGGCAGCGCCCACCCAGGGGACCCCTCGCCTAGCTTTCCCCGCCTCTACGAGATCCTGGATTCCCTTCTTCATCCCCGGGGACCCCAGCGCCCAGATTTCACAGCCCAGCCCCAGAGAGTCAGGTGTGCCCCTCCCGGCTCTCAGAGTCCCCAACCAAACCCTAGAATCCCAGGCATACTGCCGCCTTGCGCCTCCTCCAGGGCCCAGGAGCCTGGATTTCAGTTCAACCCTGGGAACCCCTCTGGATCTAGATCCTCCTCCTCGGCCCAGACCGGAGAGCCCCAGACACCCGCCGCGGCTGTGTCACACTCCCCAGGCGAGGGCCGCCCGTCCCCGGTCGCGTCCGCATAGTGCCCCTTTCGCGCACCCCATCTGCCCATGTCCAGCCCTTCGGTTCCAGCAGCCGGCCGCGTCCCTCAGTCCAGGCCGACCCGCGGCCACCCTGGACACAGGCCCGCTCTGGAGCTGTCCATGGTCAGCGCGCTCGGCAGCCTCGCCTCCCCCACCTCCTGCTGCCACCGCCAGAAAGGGGGCGCCGGCGGCGCGGGGATCCCCCCTGCCGCGCCTTTGACCCGGGGATACCCGGGCCCTCCCCGACCCGGATGCCCAGGACTCAGGGTTCCGCTGGCCAGGCTCTGGGCCCGGTCCTCAGCACCCTAGATTTCCGGGACCCCAGCACCTTCTTCAGGAGTCAAGGCTTCTGAAGGTTCCTGCCCTATCCACCTTAGGGTAATGGGCATCCGGGGACCCAGGTTCCCAGTCTTTGTCCCTTTAGACACCCAGTTCAACAGCCCCTGTGCTCCTCAGGCAAATACACCCAGCCTCCTAGTCCCCCAGCACCTGCCCCCTTAGGGATTCAGGCACCATGACTCTCCCTTTCGGGGACTCAGAATGCAATTGTTAATGCCATACTTTGGCATCTGCCTCCCCACCCCCTATCCCCGCCCCTGGAGACTAGATGCCTCGTCCCCAGCCCTGCACCCCCTCAGGGACCCAGGCGTTCAGATCCTAGCTTCTGTATTGGTCACCAGCCTATACTGAGGCCATCTGCCTCAGCCCTCCCCCCTAACCTCCTGTCCTTTACCTACACAAGGATTCAGGAGTCCAGGTCCCCAGATCTGCTCTCCTCCTGCCCAGGTTTCTAGCTCCTCATCTCTTACTCTTAGGGACCCAGGTCCCCATGGTCTTACCATTCCCCTATAAACTCCACAGCTCCCAGCGGCCGTGGCAGACTCCTGCCTCGTCCCCATTTCATCTCAGTTGCTGGGCTGCCCGGGACTCTATTCTCTCCCCTGAGACCCATCCAGCTTCTTGAGATATTTCTGGCACCCCATTGCCTTCCGAGGCCCATATTCTCTGAATACACTCTCTCAGACTGTGAGCCAAACATACATCCCTTCCTCCAAATGTGTTCTGTGGCCTAGGCTCATCCGATGATCTAGAACCTACTCACTGTCCTCCACATTTCCAGTTAAACATTGCCCTTGCGACACGCCACATTCTAGACGCTTTCTAGATCCTGGAACATCCCCAGTCAGCATCTCTGTTCCATCGTCACCCAAGGCATGTTCTCAGTTCCAGGCTTGATGCTACGTTCTAGGCATGTCTTTTCCCAGATGAATTCAAATATCTAAATAACCCCCGCAAGCCAAATTCTGATCCCACGGTCTCTTGGGACAGGATCCAGTCCTTGCTTATTCTCTGCTAAAATTTCATGTTAGGTGTGTTCTAGGTTCCAGCCATATCCTTGGCATTGTTCTACTTTCCATTCTCTTCCCAGGGACATTCTAAGTTCTAGAAGAATGTGTGTCTTCCAATTATGTGCTCTAGTCCTTTATTTATTTATTTATTTATTTATTTATTTATTTATTTATTTATTTATTATTGATTTCAGAGAGGAAGGGAGGGGAGAGAGAGAGAGAGAGAAACATCAATGATGAGAGAGAATCACTGATTAGCTGCCTCCTGCACGCCCCCCACTGGGGACCCAGCCTGCAACCCAGACATGTGACCTTGATGGGGAATCGAACCTGGGACCCTTCAGTCCCCAGGCCGAAGCTCTATCCACTGAGCCACACCAGCCAGGGCATGTGCTCTCGTCTTTTAATTGTGCTATCCACTCTAGAATGTGTTTCCTGCTTCAGGTTCCATCCAATCCCACAGTCTACAATCTAGAAGACTCCCACTGAATTGTTCTACCTTATCTCTTCCTTCTCAGGTTCTAGGTTCTAGGCCCATCCATTCCATTCCCACCTTCTCCGTCCCCCTTCTCCTTAGTGTGATGTTGGTTCGGAATTGTCCCCTGGTGGATTGTGGGCTTCCTCCCCTTTCTGCCACATCAGCATTCTAAGCATGCTCTAGGCTCTCCCCTCTTCTGGAGTCTTCAGCTTAGAAATGTCCTCATTTCCAGAGCACCCTATCTCTCCTTTGCCAGCTCAGGCCTCATGCCAGTAAATTCTCAATTCCAAGCATGCATCCTTCTACATCTTCCCCCAGGCACGACTAGGTTCCAGACAAACTCCTTGCTACTGTCTAGGTTTTTCTTCACCTCCAGGGCATGTTCTGAACTCTAGTGCATCCCTTTTTCATTCTGAGTTCTAGCATTCTCTAGACACATGATAAAACCAAGATTTCGAACCCTGTTATACCCTCATCCCTGGTAGATTTTGCATCCTAGGTTATGTCTCCCGACTAGGTTTGTTGTGCATTGCATTAGGTATATTCTTAGATATCATTCTGAGGTCACCCAGTTGCTTTTTAAGTTATTGATTGCTCTTGGCTGGTTCAACGTTTCAGACCAGGCTCCTAGAATATACCCCAAGGGCAGCTCTTACCCAACTCACATTATAAACGTGGAGGGATATGTTCTTTTTGCACTCCGTGCTGTATCTACATGCTGGTGGCTTTCTAGATCTGTGCCCAGGGTTGCTGTGTTTTGTTTCCTCCTCGGTGAATTTGAAGTTCTAGAAGAGCTTCCTTAAAGCATCTTGTGTTGCATGCCCTGACCAGGTTCTGGGTTTTAGATACCATGTTGGTTTGGGGCCTAAGCTGGATTCAGGTGTCTAGATTCTCAGATGCACCTGTTCAAAGACCCAAGGGACCCAGCTGCCTGCTCTCCCAGGTCCCAGGGCTCTCCATTCCCTTCTCTCCTCTCAGGAGTCCAAGGCCCAGTCCCAGGCTTTAGACATAGTCCAAAAATTGGGTGGCGCTGGGAATTATCTACACTTAGAACCGGTTATGCCACTGCCAGATGGGAGAGAGGGAAAGGGGGGGAGCAAATGAAAGTCCCTCCTGCTTTCGGCTGGGCCAGCTGGACCTGTCTGACCTGATGTGTGCGAGGGAGTGGCTCAGGAGAACTCCATTCATCTCCGCCCACAGCCTGTGTGCCCCAGCTCCTGGGTCCTGGGGGCCTGGCCTGTTGGGTTCTGGGGGAGCAGGGGTCTGAAGGCTGTGATTTCTGAGTCTGAGGTTGGAGGCCTAAAGCCCAGACAGAGGAGCGGGTGTAGTCTCGGACTCCCGGGATTGGGAAGGAGGGGGCTGGAGGCTCAGACTCCTGAGTCATGGGGCAGGAACTCCAGGACCTGATGAAGGAGGGAGCTGGATCTTGGTCACCTGGGTTGTGAGAGATGGCTAGCCCACCCCGCCCTCCTCCATGCTCCCCCCTCTTCATGTGGAGTGGGTCTTTAGATTCTTCTGGAGTTGAGGTCCAGATGAGAAACTGAAGAAGAGGGGAATCGAGCTGGATAGCAGCTAATCAGGCACCAGTGACCTAATTCTGTGACCCCAGTCCTGTGTCCTCCTGAAGTCATGGTCTGGCTGGGGCTGTTTTGTCACTCCTGCAGTGGGTTGAGGGGGATTCTTAGCATGGCCCAAATAGGTGGAGGCTGGCCTTCCCACATTCACTCAGGCAGTACCTGGGTCACTTGGCTTCGTTGTGGTGGACTAGGCTGGGCCTAGATTTGCTGTCGGTGCCTGATGGAGACTGACCTCAGTTTCCCCAAATGCTCTCACCCAGGTAGCCAGTCCTGGTTTCCCCGAGAGCAATGGGTTTCAGTTTATCCTATGCCTTGATCAGAATGAACAGACCTCAGTTTTTCCGGTGCAATGCCTGGATGGCTCTGCCTCAGTTTCCTCAATGTATTAGCAGGGTGGCCATGTCTGTCTCTCTGCCTGCGCCTTGAGGAGGCCGGTCTCTGTTCCCTGCCCCTTCGCTGCCCCCGCAGGCCAGCACCGCCGCCATGATGTGCGAGGTGATGCCCACCATCAGCGAGGATGGCCGGCGGGGCTCGGCGCTGGGCCCGGACGAGGCGGGCGGCGAGCTGGAGCGCCTCATGGTCACGATGCTCACGGAGCGCGAGCGCCTGCTGGAGACGCTGCGCGAGGCGCAGGACGGGCTGGCGACGGCGCAGCTGCGGCTGCGCGAGCTGGGCCACGAGAAGGACTCCCTGCAGCGACAGCTCAGCATCGCGCTGCCCCAGGTCTGGGCGGGGCCGGGGCGGGGCCTCGAGCGGCGAAGGCGTGGAGGGGGCGGGGCATGGCGCCTGGAAGGGCGGGGCCAGGGGCGGACTCTGTCGGTGAGAGGCGGGGCCTGAGTCGCGGAAAGGGGCGGGGCTTATCAGGGAGGGCGGGGCTTTCTAACAGTTCGGTTCCATGAGGGAGGTGGGGAAGGACTGATCTGATTGTCCCGATCTTGCCCACATCTGGACAGGAGTTTGCGGCTCTGACGAAGGAGCTGAACTTATGCCGAGAGCAGCTGCTGGAGCGGGAAGAAGAGATTGCGGAGCTGAAGGCCGAACGGAACAATACGCGGGTGAGCGCCTTGCTAAGCGGTGCGGGCGGGGCCTCGCGGGTGCTGCTGTCTGACCACCTGGGCTCCTGTCTTCTCCCTGCTCCCACTTCTCGGCTGGTGTCCTCTGGTCGCCCCACTCCTTCCTTCCTGTCTCTCCCCCTCTCCATAACGGTCCCTACTTCTGTGCCACTCCTTCCTGACTCCGCCCCTTACCTCGGATATCCCTCTCTTACTGACCTGTCGCGTTCCTTACCTTTGGCTTGGCTTCACCTCTTTCCCCATGTGTCCAACCCACCTGTCTGAACCACATTTCCTGTCTACCCTTCCTCTCTTTCCTTGCCTCTTGGACCCCGTGTCCTGTCCCTGCAGCTACTGCTGGAACACCTGGAGTGCCTGGTGTCCAGACACGAGCGGTCACTGCGCATGACCGTGGTGAAGCGCCAGGCCCAGTCCCCGGGCGGGGTCTCTTCTGAGGTGGAGGTGCTCAAGGCTCTAAAGTCCCTCTTCGAGCACCACAAGGCCCTGGATGAGAAGGTATGAGAACGGAAGAGCCTGGCGTAGAAGGGAAACCGGCAGGTGGCTGGGGCTGTCCTGAACTGGAGAGATTCTGGCTGTGGTTGGTTGGGGATGTCCTAAGTCGGGGGCAAAGTTGACTCCGATCGACTGGCTATGCAGACTGACCTGACTGGTTGATGATGGAAAAGTGAGCGAGGGCGGGGCTCCCGGTGGCTGGGCTGCCCATCCATTATAGATAGAGGAACGCTAACCTTCCCTAGGAGGCCCGTTCCGGGGTGTTCTTCTCCATGGCCAACTGTCCTAGATTGGATCTGATCTCCATCTCACTCCCGTCCTGCCCCATCCCCAGGTCCGGGAGAGGCTGCGGATGGCGCTGGAGCGGGTGGCTGTTCTAGAAGAGGAGCTGGAGATGAGCAACCAGGAGGTGAGGCCAAGAAGGGGAGGGAGGGACTAAGGAGCGCCCAATGGGGTGGGCTGATTCTGGGTTCCAGCATCTGTTGGGGGCAGGACCGGAGCAGAGGACGAATGGGGCTGGGCTATGGGGAGAGCCAGTGGGTTCCTGAGGGCTGCGAGGAGAACTGCCTAGTGAAAGTGAGACTGAGGGGAGAACCGGGGGCTGGGGCCGCAGGAAGAGCCCACTCCGCGGAAATGTTTGGATGGGAGAAGGCAGGGCTAAGGAGGACAGGAGGACGGCCAAACCCCCTCCCTGCTCGGAAGCTGAGGAGAGATAGGAGAGCCCGGGGTCTAAGGGTGGCCCCATAGCTCCCATGGCCTCTCCTGAGAGGGCTGGGGCCAGTGGGAAGGAACTAAGCTTCCTTTTGCACTGATCTCCCTTTCCCATTCCCAGACTCTGAACCTTCGAGAGCAGCTGTCTAGGCGCCGATCCGGGCTGGAGGAGCCCGGCAAGGACGGGGACGGGCAGGTAAGAGGTCAAGTCCTTCGCTCCCTTTGCTCTTCATTGGTCCTCATCCCTCTGACCTCCACTCTCTCCTCTGGCTTTGTGATGGTCCCTTTAAAAAAAAATTTTTTTTTTTATTGATTTCAGAGAGGAAGGAAGAGGGAGAGAGAGATAGAAACATCATCGATGAGAGAGAATCATGGATCGGCTGCCTCCTGCACGCCCCACACTGGGGATCCAGCCCACAACCCAGGCATGTGCCCTAACGGGGAATCGAACCCTGACCTCCTGGGTCATAGGTCAGTGCTCACCCACTGAGCCACGCCAGCTGGGCTGTGATGGTCCTTTTAATGTTTGATATGATCCTCACTGACCTGGAGACATCTGAGCTCCTAGGACCTGATTCAGGTCACCTAGCTAGCTACTGTGACCTCCATGACCCTTACTGATATAGTTTAAAAACTTTTATTGATATCAGAGAGAGGAAGGGAGAGGGAGAGAGATAGAATCATCAATGATGAGAGAGAATTATTGATTGGCTGCCTCCTCACGCCCCCTACTGGGGCCCTGATGGGGAGTCAAACCATGACCTCCTGGTTCATAGTTCGATGCTCAACCACTGAGCTACACAGGCAGGGCACCCTTACTGACCTTTGGTTCACTCTGTCCACTCACCCCCCACCAACTTTGTTTTCACCTGGCATTTTCTTTCTATCTCTGTTTCCCCACTCTGGGTTCTGTGCCTTCCTCCTCACGGTCCCCACTGCAGACTCTTGCCAATGGCCTGGGCCCTGGAGGCGAATCCAACCGGCGCACGGCTGAGCTGGAGGAGGCCCTGGAGCGGCAGCGCGCGGAGGTGTGCCAGCTGCGGGAGCGCCTGGCGGTGCTGTGCCGCCAGATGAGCCAGCTGGAGGAGGAGCTGGGCACCGCCCACCGCGAGCTGGGTAAGGCCGAGGAAGCTAACGTCAAGCTCCAGCGCGACCTCAAGGAGGTGAGGCCGGAGCCGCCGGTGGGTTGCCCTCTGCTCCCCCCATCCCCCCCCCAATAACCCTTCCCCATGTCCCTTCGCCCAAAGTCACAGAGCTCAGGAATGGTGGAACCCGAAGTCAGTTCACGAGCTGTGTAGACTCTCTCCCTCTCTGAGCCCCAGTTTCCTGGCCTGTAACATGGGACTTACAGCTTTGTCAGAGGGTTGGCGTGTGGCACATACCCAGTGGGCTCTCAGTAACTGTTCCTAGGGATGTGATCATCGGCAAATGCTCTTGTGCCTCTAAATTGAATTCCTCGGTCTGTGTTTCAATCCATTCCGGGCTTAGGCTCCTGGATCCTAACGCCCATGCCCCAGGGGCTGCTGGGAAATGTAGGCATGGGTTCTTGAAGGAAGGCCCTGGATGAGAAAGAATAGTGAGCACTTTAGTTTCCTCATCCACTAGGGCCTTCACCTCACGTTTTAAGCCTGCATGGCCCTGGGTCCTGATGGGAAATCTACCACCACAAGGGGTCCCAGACTCAGGTGCATCTCCCACGAGACCCCGGAGCTCGTTTTCTGGGGTTCTGAACCTGTGCTCCTCTGGGGGATCTTGGGAGATGCTGCCTCCCAGATGGAAGGGGCCTTTGTTCCCAGGAGACCCTAGGGCACTTGCTCTGTGACTTTAAGCCTGGGCTGTGCCACAAGTTGCTGAAACATCTAAGTCCTGGGCTTTTAAAAAATATATATTTTTATTGCTTTCAGAGAGGAAGAGAGAGAGAGAGAGAGAGAGAGAGAGAGAGAGAGAGAGAGAAACATCAATGAGAGAATCATGGATCGCTGCCTCCTGCACGCCCCCTACTGGGGGTCGAGCCAGCAACCCTAGGCATGTGCCTTTGACCAGAATCGAACCAGGGACCCTTCAGTCCCCAGGCCGACGCACTATCCACTGAGCTAAACAGGCTAGGGCTAAGTCCTGGATTTTTGAGGCAAGTGGTCCAAGAAGCGTGGAGGGGACTTCCCATCCCCTGAGCCTCAGGGCCATTCACATGGGGAGGGTCTACGCCAGTGCTGCTCGCGGACAGTGTGGTACCACCATTTTCACTTTCAAGTGGCAGGGACCTAACGTTGGCTATTCCTGGGGGCTCCTGCAGGTTTGGTTCTACCATTCTGACGCCCAGATGCCAGGGGACTTCATTTCCCAGGGTACCCTGGGGTTCCTGATTTGGGGTTCTAGGCCTAGGCTCCCCGCAGGGCCTCTGGGGAGCTGTAGTCCACGCGGCCTTTTGCCACCTCTGCAGGCGTTGGCTCAGCGGGAGGACATGGAGGAGCGGATCACGACGCTGGAGAAGCGCTACCTGAGTGCCCAGCGCGAGGCCACGTCTCTGCACGACGCCAACGACAAGCTGGAGAACGAGCTGGCCAGCAAGGAATCGCTGTACCGGCAGGTGGGGGCGCCGCGGCTGGGAAGGGGCGCTGGGGACGAGGTCCTGGCCGCGAGATCCAGCTCCGCCCTCTCCCGTCCCTGTCCTGCCCCAGAGCGAAGAGAAGAGCCGCCAGCTGGCCGAGTGGCTGGACGACGCCAAGCAGAAGCTGCAGCAGACGCTGCAGAAGGCCGAGACCTTGCCTGAGATAGAAGCGCAGCTGGCCCAGCGCGTGGCGGCCCTCAATAAAGTGAGGGGCGGCCTGGGGCGGGGCCTGGGGTCTGGGGGAGGGGCGGGGCCCGGAGGGGCGGGGCCGGCCCGGGGGGCGGGACCGAGGGCGGGGCCTGGCGTCTGGAGGGGTAGACATGCAGCCTGGATTCTGGATGAAAACTCAGGGCCTGGGGATTGGGGGAAGGGATAAAACTTGGAATGGGGCAAGGTCTAGAGGTCTGGGACGGGGGTGAAGGGGTGGGGGGAAGAGTTCTCTAGTTTGGACTGAAAGGAGGGATGGCCTGGAACATGAACTGAGGAAAGGAACAGGGCCCGTACATAGATGAGGGCCGGGCCTGGTACCTATCTTGGAGGAAGTGGGACTGGAGCCTGACTGGGACCCAGTGGGGCAAAGTCAGCTGTCATGGTTCCATCCTGTAGGCTGAGGAACGCCATGGGAATTTCGAGGAGCGCCTCAGGCAGCTGGAGGCCCAGTTGGAGGAGAAGAACCAAGAACTGCAGCGGGTGAGAGAACGGGCTAATGCAGCGAAGGCGAGGGGCGGGGCCTGGGGCGGGGCGTGGCGGGGGCGGGGCCTGGTGGCGGGATGGGGTCTGGGGCGGGGCCTGGGGCGGGGCGGGGCCTGGGGCGGGGCGGGGCCTGGGGCGGGGCGGGGCCTGGGGCGGTAGCGGGAGCTCAGCAGGGGTTGCGCTCTGGACCAGGTGGGTTGAGCACCCGCGGTCCCCTTCTCCTTTGGGCAGGCCAGGCAGCGGGAGAAGATGAACGATGACCACAATAAGCGGCTGTCCGAGACGGTGGACAAACTGCTGAGCGAGTCCAATGAACGGTTACAGCTTCACCTCAAGGAGCGGATGGGGGCGCTGGAGGAGAAGGTGCACCCCAAGCCAGCACTCTGATAACCCTGCATCCTGGGCCACCTCTTGCCCAAATCCCTGGGCCCCAGATCTTTCCCCCAGACCCATTATCTGAGATCTCCCTAAACCTGGGCCTCCCGAATCCGACAGACTTCTTTGCTGTATTGCAGGGACCACTCTTTCACCTAAACCCCCCAAGAGCTGAATTCTGGGGCACCTGTACCCTGAGTTCTTGGCTTTCCCCCCAAGCCTCTTATCCTAGGGACCCTCAAACTGAATCCTCTGATTACACAGGATGTGTAATTCTGGGGCTCCCCGGAACAGGATCCCCTACCCCGCTGCATCTTTGGACCCACAACCCCCATGTGCTCCAGCTCACCATCCTTGCACACCTCATTCATGGGGCTCCTCTCAGGCCCCCAGAGCATGTCCCTTTCAGGCTCTCCCCGCCACCCCCTCACTGCATCCCTGTCCCCCACAGAACTCACTGAGTGAGGAGATTGCCAACATGAAGAAACTTCAGGACGAGCTGCTGCTCAACAAAGTAGGGAGGGGCCTGGCGGGAGGGCGGGGCAATGGCGGGCACTGCTGGGGTTGGGACCAGCCGGGAGGGGCTGTGCGTGGGCACATTCTGACCGGACACCTCTGACCCTCCCCACAGGAGCAGCTCTTGGCAGAGATGGAGCGAATGCAGATGGAGATTGACCAGCTGCGGGGGAGGCCACCGTCCTCCTACTCCAGGTGACAGCAGCGCTCCTGCCCCCCTCTACCCGTGGACCCCCTTGGCCAAGCTCATCCTTTCTGATCCCTAGGTCTCCCCCACACCCACTCCGCTCACTGCCTGTCTTCCGGAGACTTCCCCTGATGTCTTTTATTTTTGACCCCTGACTTCATGACCACTGACACCAGATCCTTTTTCCTGACCTTTGACCTCAGATCCCTCTCTTAGTCTCCTGACCGAAGGCCCTTTCCTACCTCAGCTTTCTTTTTTTTTTTTAATTTTAAAATAGATTTTTAGAGAGAGGGGAAGGGAGAGGGAGAGAGAAACATCAATGTGATGTGATAGTAAAGCATCAATGGGCTGCCTCCTGCACGCCCCCTGTGGGGGATGGAGCCCCCAACCCAGGCACGTGCCCTTTCAGTACACAGCACAATGTCCAACCAACTGAGCCACACTGACCAGGGCTCAGCTTTTCTTTTCTTGACCCCTTAGTCTCTGTCTTCTTCTTTATTAATATGTCTTTAAAAATATGTTTTTCTTGCTTTTTAAAGAGAGAGGGAGAGAGAGAGAGAGAGAGAGAGAAGAAACATCAATCGGCTGCCTCCTGCAGGCCCCCCCACTGGGGATTGAACCTGACACCTGGGCGTGTGCCCCGACTGGAATGGAACCGATGACCTCTGGGGCACAGGACAGCACTGGGCCGACTGAGCCACGCCAGCCAGGGCTCTGATGTCTTCTCCGTGCCCACAGGTCTCTCCCTGGCAGTGCCCTGGAGCTCCGTTATTCCCAGGCACCTACGTTACCCTCTGGTGCCCACCTGGACCCCTATGGGGCTGGCAGTGGCCGAGCAGGCAAGAGGAGCCGCTGGTCAGGGGTCAAGGATGAGCCCTCCAAGGTCAGCAGCCACTTCCGGGCCTGGACTGAGCAGGGCTTGGGAGGGCAACAGTGGGAACTGGGGTCTGTCACACGGGGCTCTGGGGGGGGGGGGCTGGGTTGAGAAGCAGGGTCTCCTGGACCCATGCTCTCTTCTGTCCTTCTCCCACAACTCCCGCTTCCCCACCTGCCTGGATGTCTCTTCATGGAAACCCTGCTGCCTGGTGAGAACCTTAGAGGCATGATGGGGTGGTGAGGGGGATGGGTTCCGGGGGATGGTGGGCAGGGTGTGGAATCCTAGCATGGGTGGGGTTAAGTGAAGAAAGTAAGTGAGTTGGGTCAAAGACAACAGTGAAATCAGGGAGGGAGTGGAGTCATCAGAGGGTTGGGGTGGTCAAGAAAAGGGACCTATCAAGAGACAAAGCAGGGCTGGACGAAGGGTGAGGGCTCGATCGCAGGGCGAGGGCAGTCAGTGTCGGGACGTGGGCAGGGTCACGGAGCGTGGGCAAGGCCAGGAGCGTTGAAGGACAACCCAGGGCCAATCTCCTCCCCCTGCCCACTTGAGGCCCCTCTGTCTCCACACAGACACAGGAGTGGGAGCGATCTGCCCCTGCGGGGTCCATGCCACCCCCGTTCCCTGGGGAACTGGACGGCTCAGATGAGGAGGAGGCGGAGGGGATGTTTGGGGCCGAGCTGCTCTCCCCCAGCGGGCAGGCCGACGTGCAGACGCTGGCCATCATGCTTCAGGAGCAGCTGGAAGCTATCAACAAGGAGATCAAGTGAGCACTGGCCGGGTCCTCGGCACTGCCCTGCCTGCGCTCACCCCACGGCCCCGCTCACTGTGCAGTCTGATGTGAGGGCCAGAGCTAACCCCTCTCCCACTGTCCTCAAGGAATCTCCCCCGCCCAACACGCCCTCCAGAAGTCTCCTATATGATATATATATATATCCCTCAGTCAAGTACTCACAATTTCCCAATACAGCAAAGCCTAAACCTCCAAAACCAAAATTCTCAACCCAGTACTTCAACAATCCTCCAGGACACCATGGATGTAATGGCTTCACACAAACAGTACCCAGAGAGTCCTGGCACCCCAAGATTCTCAACGCAAGCGCCCCATCCCAAAACACCAAGGACCTCACTTTAACCCATCAGGAACTGCAATTCTCCATACCAAGAATTTCTACCCAACAGATAATATATAACAAGAATTCTCAATTTATTAAGGCTCACCCATTTTATAAAGTACACCCCAGTTCCCCAGCAACTGCCTTATTTAGCAATTCCTTCATAATACACCCCTCCTGGGCCCAGCAAATATACCAACATGACTACCATCTTCCATTCAAACTTGTTCTGACTTGAGTAATCAACTCTCATATACAAAATGATTCTAAGACTTTCCCAGATCTTGGGTTGACCTCTGAATCCCAGATCTCATCTTGATCTTATTATGCATTTGTTCTTGTCCTCCTTGAAACTTGATCTCTTTCCCATAAAAATCCCTTTATGATTTTCCAGAAGCACTTGGTTATCATCAGGGTCATCCTGATGCAGACCCTGACCATTGTCTCTAATCTGCTTCCATGACCCCCTGAGCCCATCATGACCCCTAACTCCCCTTGAATCTTGATGGATTCACATCATGAATCCACCAAGACCCTCTAACCTTATGATGCCTTCTTCAGAATTATTTTTGCCTCCCTAAGCTTTCTGGCTCATTGGGATTCCCAGACTCCCTCTCCCATCGTCTGCCTCAGTCCTCTCACCAGTCTCCCCCTTTCCCTCCTCAGGCTAATCCAAGAGGAGAAGGAGACAACAGAACAAAGGGCAGAAGAACTGGAGAGCCGGGTATCTGGCTCTTGCCTGGACTCACTGGGCCGCTACCGCAGTAGCTGCTCACTGCCCCCCTCCCTCACCACCTCTACCCTTGCCAGTCCTTCCCCTCCCAGCTCTGGACACTCAACACCCCGTCTGGCACCCCCTAGCCCTGCCCGTGAGGGCACCGACAAAGCTGTAAGTGTTCTGAAGTCTCCTTAGCTTGGTGGGGCGGGTAGGAGGTCAGAAACAGGACTCCCCAACAGATAGCAACAATAACTTCTCACACCAGTGGTTTTCAAAAGCAGCCTTCCCTCCCCTAAAAATTCCAACTCAAAGGGCAAAGGGAGGACTGAGCCACTGGGCTCCTGAACCCTAACTTGTATTCTAGTTAGATCTGGTCTACCTTCACCAATTTTATGCATTAAGTTTCTGCAAGTGATTTTTAAAAATGCTTCTGTGACTAAACATACATTTGAGAACTACCATTATATCCTCATAATTGACCTTTGAGGGATGCATAACAGATATTAATTTTACTTTATTGCCTGAAACCCAAGCTTTTCTGCATCCAGAACCTGTAACCTAGTGGCCACATAGATCCCACTGACACCATAAGCTGGAAACTATAAACATGGGCCTGTTTAGCTCCAGTGGGACGGCAATCCTTGGCTTTACGTTTCATCCCACTTGACCTAGGCTACCTTCAGAAATGGTACCCCAAACCAGGGATGTCTCATACATCCCCCAGTAGATATTTCAACTAATGAGGAACCCCCAATATGACTCCAACTTAATCCAGCCTCTCTACTTCTCTATCCCCAGAATCATGTCCCCAAGGATGAAGCTGGGGCTCCACGAGGGGAGGGGCCGGCCATCCCAGGAGACACCCCACCTCCCACTCCCCGCTCTGCCCGCCTAGAGAGAATGACCCAGGCCTTGTCCCTGCAGGCAGGATCTCTGGAAGATGGGGGGCCCTCACGGGGAAGGTCAGCAGGGACAAGAGATGGGACAGGGATGGGCTTGCTTGGGAGGATGAAATGGGAGTGGGCAAAGACTTGGGATGAAAGGACGCCTCCAAAGGGGTCTGACCTCACTCTGTCCTGCTCATCCAGTGAAGGCACCCAAGATTCCCTGCACAAAGCCCCCAAGAAGAAGAGCATCAAGTCATCCATAGGTCGTCTCTTTGGCAAGAAGGAGAAGGGGCGAATGGGACCACCAGGACGGGACAGCTCCTCTCTGGGTGAGTACCCTGATTCTACCCCTTCCTTCCTTCCTTCCTTCCTTCCTTCCTTCCTTCCTTCCTTCCTTCCTTCCTTCCTTCTTCTTTACATATTCACTTGACATTCATTCATGTCCTCATAGATTTGGTAATTCATTTACAATGTGGAAGGGACAGGACTTGGCTGAGGAAGGGGGGGGGGTCGGGGGAGGGGGAAAGAGCCCTCTGTGGCCTGCTTGAGTGACAGGAGGGCTAAATCATATTGTTATTCCGTTTACCATTTAGAGAGAAGCATCCTAAAGGCAGAGCACCTGGTGTGCTGGAGCCTTCTTATATTGGCTTGTGAGAGCCAGTGGTTACATTTTCAGGCATTTTGTGAGCTGCTTGACATCACATTGGTAGCTTGAAATTGGCATAGTGGGATTATTTACACCACAGAAATTGGCAAATGCTACAAATCAAGGAATATCTCCTTCCTCCTCATGGATCCAGCTAAACACTTGCCAGCACACCACTGCCACCCTGACAAGGCCAGACCAATGAATGCCCTACTTTGGGGTTATCTCCAATGTATTGCCTGGGAGGTGATATTGGTCCCTCTCTGGCTTGATCACTCCCTCTCTGAGGCCTCATTTACTATTCCCTTGGGGCCTCTGCTCTCCTGGCTTCCTTCTCACCACCCCCAGCATGAAATATTCTGCTTCCCCCTGAGACTCTCCAATGTTGGCCCCTCCCTGCCTCCAGCTGGAACACCCTCAGACGAGACGTTGGCCACTGACCCTCTGGGGCTAGCCAAGCTGGCAGGTCCAGGAGACAAGGACCGAAGAAACAAGAGGAAGTGAGTGTGGGAGTCGGGAGGGAGGGGAGGCTGACAAAGATTCCCGTGCATTTTGTTTTAACCTCCTGCCAGGATGTCTACATTCGTCACAAGTGTTTTGAGAGGGGGTGGTGGTGAAGGGGGCATCCAGTAGGGCCGGGTGTCTCTGCCCCTGAGAGCTCCTGCCCGGCCCCCTCTCCCCAGGCATGAACTTCTGGAAGAGGCCTGCCGCCAGGGCCTGCCTTTTGCCGCCTGGGATGGCCCCACCGTGGTCTCCTGGCTGGAGGTACTGGGGCCCAGAAATGCCCTGATTCCTGACCTTCAACCCCTGTGACAGCCCCACCAGTAGGGCTGGTTGGGTCCACCTAGTACCACCCTCCTAGCCCAGATGTGGGGGTGGGTGAGGGTGGGGGATTCGGCCCTGGAAGGAATCAGACTTCCTATGATCTCCTTCTTGTTTTTTCTCCTTCTCCCTCCCCCCCCCTGCCCCTCCGGGGATGCTCACTTTGGTCCTGGTCTCCTGTTGCTTCTCTCTCTCTCTCTCTCTCTCTCTCTCTCTCTCTCTCTCTCTCTCTCTCTCGGATTCCCTGTCTATTTTTCGGCTTCTTTCTTCATCTCTGTGTTTTTGTCATGGCCCATATTTCTCCCCATGTCTCTCTCCCAATGTTTTTGCCCCTTTCTCTCCCCATGCCTGTCTCTCATCTCTGTGTGTCTCTCCTGATCTCTGTCTCTCTCTATCCCTCTCTTTCCCTTTTGGCGCCGGCATTGCCTTTCTGACTCTCCTCCTTTGTCTACCTGCGTCTCCCTCTGACTCACGCCCCTTTGACTTGCTCTTGGTTTCTTCCCACTGTGAACGTTGTATCTTTCTGTTCTTCCCCCACTTGCCTTCCCCCACCTTTCTGTCTCCGTCTCTCCCTTTCTCTCTGTCTCTCCCCCATCTCTCCCGTTTCTCCCCTTCTGTTACATTGTCTGTCTCCCCTCTGCCTCTGCCTCTCTCTTCCCCCCTCGCTGGTCCAGCTGTGGGTAGGCATGCCTGCGTGGTACGTGGCCGCCTGCCGGGCCAATGTCAAGAGTGGTGCCATCATGGCCAACTTGTCCGACACGGAGATCCAGCGAGAGATCGGCATCAGCAACCCGCTGCACCGGCTCAAGCTGCGCCTCGCCATCCAGGAGATGGTCTCACTCACCTCACCCTCCGCTCCCGCCTCCTCCCGCACAGTGAGTGTCCAGTGGCCAATCACAGCCCTCGCTGCCTCAAGGCCCCGCCTCTTGCCTTCAGACTAGCCAATCCAGGCCTGCTTATTCCAGCTCCTTCCTATAGACCTATTCTCCCTTTATGCCACCTGGATTATGGGGGCGGGGGGGGGGGGGAAGGTCTTCCCTCAGGTCTCCCTGCCTCCCCTGTACCCCTAAACTTCAGTCTGTCGTCAACCGCAGCCAGAGGGACCCATCCTGGAGAATAAGACAAACCCATATGGTTCCCGGAAAGGCCCTTGATGAAAGGCCATTGCCCCCTCCTTCCCTCACTCTGCTCCTTGGCACCAGCTTTTTTTTTTTTTTTTTTAACATATTTTTATCGATGTCAGAGAGGAAGGGAGAGGGAGAGAGAGATAGAAACATCAATGATGAGAGAGAATCATTGATGAGCTGCCTCCTGCATGCCCCACACTGGGGATCAATCCCGCAACCCAGGCATGTGCCCTTGACCAGAATCGAACCTGAGACCCTTCAGTCCACAGGCTGATGCTCTATCCACTAAGCCAGTGGTCGGCAAACCTCGGCTCCCGAGCCACATGCAGCTCTTTGGCCCCTTGAGTGTTCTAACGCCACTTCTTCAAAATAGACTCGCCCAGGCCGAAAACCGACTTCTGCGCATGGGCCACGAAGTTTCAATCGCACTGTACATGGGCGCCCACATGTGGTATTTTGTGGAAGAGCCACACTCAAGGGGCCAAAGAGCCGCATGTGGCTCGCGAGCCGCGGTTTGCCGACCATTGCACTAAGCCAAACCAGCTAGGGCATTGACACCAGCTTTTGCTTGCAGCACCCCTCCCCTCCCCGTTTTCCCCAAGGCTGGCTCCTGTCATCCCTGAGGTCTCAGCTCAAGTGTCACCACCTCCAAGCGGCCTCTCTCACTCAACAGCTAAACTAGTCACCTGCTCATCACCCCAGGACATTAGCACCTAATTTTCCTCCATAGCATTCACTGCCTTCTAATGTTTTATCCTTTCATTCCATACAGAAAATTATGTGTACGGTGCCTAATTCAGCAGTTAACCCTTTGCCACACTCGCTGTGCACACGTGTACGTGTGTCTCTGAAGCAGTCGAATGTAATGTGTGGACATCATAACACGTTAGCCCCCACATTACTTCAGCGGGCGTCTCCTAAAAATAGGAACTTTCCCCTACACAGCCACCATGCCCTTGTCACACCTAAGAACGTGACCGTTATTGTTAATTTCATCTACTATTCAGTCTATACTCAAAGTTCCCCTTGCACACCCCAGACTCTACCACTGTGTCTGGCACTTAGGAGTCATTACACACACACACATATATATATATTTTTAAAGATCTTTTATTGATTTTTAGAGAGAGGAAGGGGGAGGGAGAGAGAGAGAGAGTGAGAGGGGGAGAGAAACATCCGTGGGAGACCGAGACATGATTGGTTGACTCCTGCACGCCCCCTACTGGGGATCAAGGCTGCAGTCCCCACATGTGTCCTGACCAGGAATCCAACCGGCAACCTTTTGGTGCCTAAGAAGACGCCCAACCAACGGAGCCATACCGGCCAAAGCACACATGACTGAGTCCATGTGTGAATTCCTAACTCCTGGGGTTGTTGGGAGCAGGTGCTCCATAAATGTGAACACACGTCCTCCTTCCCGGGAACATTCGCCCCTTTGCTGTATCGGCCACCTCACTCCGAATCCTTTCTGTGCCTTTGTGTGAAGAGAGGGGATGTCCTGGGCTCAGGGCCACACGGCAAAATGCCCAGCAGGCCCCCAACGGAAGCCTGAATCTGTTCAACTCCGAAGCCCAAGTTCTGATCCGCAGCAGGTGCTCAATACACGATCATTCCTGCCGAAACCGGTTTGGCTGGGCGGATAGAGCGTCGGCCTGCGGACTGAGGGGTCCCAGGTTCGATTCCAGTCAAGGGCATGTACCTTGGTTGTGGGCACATCCCCAGTAGTGGGGTGTGCAGGAGGCAGCTGATCAATGTCTCTCTCTCTCATCGATGTTTAACTCTCTATCCCTCTCCCTTCCTCTCTGTAAAAAATCCATAAAAATATATTTTAAAAAACAACAAAACAAAACAAACAAAACAAAAACACACGATCATTCCTTCTCTCTGGCACTGGCTGGTCCAAGCAGTGACGGCCTTTCTGAGCCCAAAAGCAGACTGTGTATGACCGTGCATGACCTGACCTCCAGGAGGGTGCCCCCTCCCTCTCCCGGTCTGGAAGTCCCCTCTCGCCTTCCGTAACACCCCGTGGCCCCTCAGTCCACAGGAAACGTGTGGATGACACACGAGGAGATGGAGTCCCTTACGGCCACGACGAAGCCCGTGAGTGCCCCCTGCCGGCGGCTTTGGGGGTGGCACTAACTCTCTCTCGGGAGGGGCGGGGCGAGTCTGTGGCTGTCTGTCCGTCTGTTCGTGCCTCCCGCCCTCCTTCGCCTGCCCCTTAACCCATCCCTTCTTTCCCCTCTTCCCACTAACGGGTCAGGAGACCAAGGAGATCAGCTGGGAGCAGGTAGGGGGCGCGGGGCGGGAAGTGGGCGCATGAACAGGTTGTGCACGCTGCATGGACGCCCCTTCTTCTCCGAGCCCCGCCCCTATCCTCGCTGGAACATCCCACCATCACCGCGGGGGGCGGGGGAGCTGTGCGGAGCTCGGCTCTGGACGGCCTCACGGTGGCTTGGTGGGGGCCTGGTGCACGGGCCATTCCATTACCGTGGGTTGTGGGGACTCCTCCGGGGGTTGTTCTATTGCTCTGACCGGAGGGAGACTGTGCACCCCGCTGGCTGAGCGGAGAGGACTGTCCCAGTGTGCGGGGCCAAGGGAGGGGGCGTTGGGGGAGGGGGCAGCACGACTGGCTGAGAAGTTGGGGAGGCGGAGCTCCACTGCGCTCTCAAGAAGGGGGAGCAGGAACCCACCTGTTGTCAGGAACTGTGTGGGCCCCGGCTCTTTGCTTCCTTCCGGTCAGGGGGAAGGCATGGATTGTTTCCTGCTCAAGTCCGTGAAGGACTTTGGGCTGATCCAGAATATTGTCCTGGGCCGGGTTCAGCATTAAACTGGTATTTTGGGGGGATGTGCTAGAGTGATGGATGAATCCATTACTCTCTGCGGTGGGGAGCGCTATGCTGGAAGAATCCATTGTGTTGACTCGGGGGAGAGTAGTGAGGTTGGACTGATCTGTTCTGAGTTGGGACCATGTGAGACCAGCGCTTCTCAACCTTTAATGTACAGTTCACATCACCTGCGGACCTTGTGAGAATGCAGGTTCTGATTCAGTAGCCGGGGGCTGAGATCCTGCAATTTTAGTGATGCTGTGGGTCCAAGGAGCACCCTTGAGTAGACAAGGCTCTGTCCTGTCATTCTGAGGGAGCGGGAGACACCTTTGGATGGGCCCCCTGTCCGGCTCAGGGGTGGAAAAAGCACGACCTTGGGTTGGGGGGCGTTAGACTGTACCCTTGCGTACATACATGGGAAGGGGTCCGAGGGCCTGACCCCGCCCCTGCCTGCCCCTGGCCCCAGATCCTGGCATATGGCGACATGAACCACGAGTGGGTGGGGAACGACTGGCTGCCCAGCCTGGGGCTGCCCCAGTACCGCAGCTACTTCATGGAGTCGCTGGTGGACGCCCGCATGCTAGATCACCTCAACAAGAAGGAGCTCCGCGGCCAGCTGAAGATGGTGGACAGCTTCCACAGGTGGGGTGCCGCCGGCGGGACAGGCCGGGGGGGGCCCCACTCCTGCAGGGTCCGGGCCAGTGGGACCGGTGGGGGGATTCTCCGGAAACCGACCCCCGTGCCCCTCCCGTCAATAAGATGGCCCGCTAGGAAAAGTCCCCATTCTGAGACAGCTTGGCTAGTTGACGCCACACCCCTTCCAGGTTTGCGAATAAGAGCCGCCCGTTGAAAGCACCCCAGCTTTGAGGTCGGCAATCACTAGACCTGACCCAATGGGCTAACTCTGACCTCTCCCAGAAGGCCAGGCGGTGGGGAGGGCCCCACGGGAGCAGCAGTCCCTGGGGTGGTGAAGGCTCCTCTGTGACCCCACTTCCCCTGCTGCTCAGGGTGAGCCTGCATTACGGGATCATGTGCCTGAAACGGCTCAACTATGACCGGAAAGACTTGGAGCGGAGGCGGGAAGAGAGTCAGACCCAGATCCGAGGTGAGTAGGAGAGGGTAAGAGTCCCTGTGGGAGCCAGGTGGCCAGGTTTGGGGCAGGGCTGGAGAGAGGTGATTAGACGAGGGGAGGGAGGCGGGAAGAGAAAAGCGCTGCCATAAACCATGGGGTGGAGCCAGGAAAGAGGGTGAAGGTCTGGGCTGAATTGGACGTGCCTGCCGCTGAGGGTTCCGTTGGTCCCCAGATGTGATGGTGTGGTCCAATGAGCGGGTCATGGGTTGGGTGTCCGGACTGGGACTGAAGGAATTTGCCACGAACCTCACGGAGAGCGGGGTGCACGGGGCGCTGCTGGCCCTGGACGAGACCTTTGACTACTCCGACCTGGCCTTGCTCCTGCAGATCCCCACGCAGAACGCACAGGTGAGCGGCCGCTTGGCCCGGATCATACTGGGCACCCCCACCTCGCAGTCTGCACCCCCACCTCGCAGTCTGCAAGCTGCAACCCCTTTCCCACCTCTCCTCCCCAGGCCCGGCAGCTCCTGGAAAAGGAATTCAGTAACCTCATCTCCTTGGGCACAGACCGGCGGCTGGACGAGGTGGGCGCAGCCGCTCAGGAGGCGCGGCTCCTGGCACCTTCAGGGTGGGAGCTGAAGGGGTGGGGCTTGACTGCCCAGAGTCGGGGTTGGAGGCGGGGCCAGGACAGGGGCGGGGTGGAAGAAGCGACGAAATGCGGAAAGGGGTGGAGTCCACGGAAGGGGCGGGGTCAGAACCGGACCCGGTCCCACACGGGATGCCCGGCTCCTGTACCTAGGACAGCGCCAAGTCCTTCAGCCGCTCCCCGTCCTGGAGGAAGATGTTCCGAGAGAAGGACCTCCGAGGTGTAAGCCCCGACTCAGCCGAGATGTTGCCTCCCAACTTCCGTTCGGCCGCGGCAGGGGCCCTGGGCTCGCCGGGGCTCCCTCTTCGCAAGCTGCAGTCGGAAGGTGGGCGGCTCCCCTCCTTCGGGGTGGGCAAAGGACCAACTCTCCATTCCAGAGGCCTCCTCCTCCAGGTTCTGAAACGGCCTGGCCCGTCCTCCCCCGCTCACGGCACATGGGCCGCTCCAATATGCCAACCCTCTCCTCCGGGTGTGGGATGGATTCATCTCGCACCCTCTTTCCAGGGTGGGGGAATGAGCTCGCCTAGTGTCGTCTGGGGCACCTTGGACGAATCTGCGGGAGAGGGAGGGAAACCGGCGAAGATGCAGGCTGTCTGTCGCTTCCGAAGGGGAATTCCAAGGAAGGAAGCTTGGGGTTGAGGATCGGAGAAACCCTGGGGAGGACAGGGCGTGCGCGCGCGCGCGGGTGTGGGTGTGGGTGCGCGCGCCCGCTGAGCCGCTGCTCGCTTTCCCTCCAGGCCAGACTTCTGGGAATTCCCGGGCAGACGGCGTTTCGGTCCGGACCTATTCCTGCTAGTGCAGGCCTCCAGGTGAGGACTGTCCTGGGCGATCCTGGGGGTTTGGGGCAGCACAACGGATCCTCACTGCTCCACGTACTGCCGGCGTCAGTGTAGGTGACCTCACTCGGATGAAGCATCTCCCAGAGGCCGGGCTGCCTCCCCTCCTGCCCGGCGTGGTCTCGCCGCGGAGCGCGGCGGGGAGCTCGCGCCGCCGACTGGACCATCTGCACAGACTGGAGGGGAGCGCGCGTCCCCGCCTCACAATGGACTGGGCCTGGACCAAACCACATGAACTGGACCGAGAGGGGGAAAGGAGAGGGCAGGAAGAAATCCCGCCCCACACTTCCATCTCCCTTGTCTCTACTTTGTAATTTATTGATCAGTTTCCGACGGGAGACGGGTGCCCATTCCCCACGGGAAGGGGGCGGGGCTGTCCTCCCGGGCCGCATGCGAGGAAAGGCTGTCCCCTCCCCTTTCTCCCCGGTCGCGGGGCCCAAGTCTTCCTTCTCCGTCCGAAAGGGGGGGAGGGGGGACTCGCTGCTACAAGCCTCGCCCCCCAGTGCCACTCAGCCCCGCCCGCCGCCTCCGGTGCCCGGTGGCCTGAGGTCCGCTGTGGGCGGGGGTCCCTCTCCCCAGTGTCTCGTGTCCCCGGGGCCCTCCGCCCCCCGTGCTGTGGCCGTGTCCGTGCCCCAGGGGTGGGGGGCGCAGAGTGCGCTCCCCGTTCCCCTCCGGCTCCGGGGTTTGCATGGGAGAATCCTCTTTCCACGATGCCACTGGGCGATGTGGCGCGGCGGGAGGGAGGACGGTGGGAAGCCCTCGCCCCAGACTCTCGGTCGGCCTCCCCGCCTCAGGCGTCACTCAGTGATCACGGGTAAAGAGAACTGTTTCAAAAAGCGCCCGTGTTGACTGATTTATTTATCTATCCGGACTCCAAACCAACCAACCACCCCGAGGTCCCGGAGCACAGGCTCTGCTCCCTCTGACCCACGAGCCCCAAGTCCCCAGTCGCCACCCGAATCCCTCGGTGCCCCGGGAAGCCAGACCCTACGCCTGACAAGGAGGTTTCGCGGGACACGTTTATTCAGAGAAATAAATATGGCTCGTGGGAAGGCGTTGGAGGGCCAGGGAGGGACGTCTGCGCCGCGGCCGCAGCCGCGGGGCCGGGTTAGGGTTCGGGAGTTTCCAGCATGTCCGCCAGGGCCCTGGAGAGGAGGACGCAGAGGTTAGACCACCGACGTGTCCAAAGCGCACCCGAGGGCGCGGAGCGATCGTTAACCTTCCCATTCATTAGTCCCAGGGGACAGGCAGCCCAGGCTGGAGGTGGCTCGGCCGGACAGCGCTTCCCTAACCGGGGCCCTCACACGTCCCCTCCACACTTACTGGTACAGGGACGAGGAGAAATAGTCGACGTAGCTTCCTATGGGAGAGAAGAGAGGACAGGTTTGAGGGGTACTCCACGGGCGAAATTAGGGGTCACTTTTCACCGCGTCCCGGATCAAGCCAGCTCCGCCCTCTTTTCCTAATTCCTTCCCCTGGGATGCCTTTGAGGGTCCTGCTCGGTCCTCCTTCAATTCTTCTGGCTTCGGCCCCGCCCACTCAGTTCTAGGCCCGCCCCTCAACCCGGCCCCCAATCTTGCCTCCAAGGCTTCAGCATCGATCCCCAACCTCCTGTTTGCGCAGGCCCCGCCCCTCCGTCCTCGCCCGGCTCCACCCACAGATTCAGCCTTGACCTAGCCGCCACACCTCGCCTCGCCCCACAACCTCCCAGTCCCCACCAGGATTCGCCTCCCTGGGCCCCGCCCCTTCCTCCGGGTTCCCCCGAGACCCCCCCACCACGCTTACCTGGGGTGCAGACAGTTTCACAGACCAACGGGCAGAGGTAGCAGAACTGGCAATGCTGGGAGGGGGCGGGGGAAAGAGAGTGAGTGGCCGGCCGCGGTCAAAGGCAGAGTCAGGATGGGGGCGTGGGCTGGAGGCTTGCTAGGTGGAGGTCAAGGTCAGAGGCCGGATTCGAGTGTGGAGTCAAGGCTGCATCGGCGGCAAGGGGTTTGGCCAGTTTGAGGGCAGAGGCCAGGATTTGGGGCTGGGGGTGCTCAGATGGTCCTGGGCCATCCTGAGGAGGGCGTGGAGCCTTGAGTCCTGCGGGGGGTGTGGGGGGGGGCGGGATGTCTCACCTGACACTGGTCACAGTGCTCCCCCATGTTCTCCTCGTCACAGTGACAGTTCTCACACTCAGTGCATCGCTGGGGACCGGAGGGGGCTGGTTAGACTGAAACCTTAACCCCTTTTGGGAGCCACCTGCCAGGCTCCCACCCTTCCCCCAACTCCTCGCCCTCATTACCTCCCACCCTGAGCTCAGTATCATACCCCAAAGCCACTTCTCCAGGCTTGGTTTCCCCCCATCACTGTGGGCGGGACCCTTCTCCCCCTTTTTTACTTCCCCGCAGCCTGTCATGCCCCAGCCCCAGGGTCACCCTCCTCTCTCCTTACACCCTTCGGTGCCGCTCAGGCCTCACCCTCCCCTTCCTGGACCATGGCCCCAGCCTCCTCCATCGGCTCCCCTCCAGTCTGTCCCCGAAATGGCCCAGCAGTGTCTTCCTTCACCTGGAACTGCCCCTGCCCTTTCTTTGCTCAGGGCCCTCCCCAGGCAGCCCCGGGCACTGGGGCCAATTCCAGGGACTGCTTGGTGCATGGACCTGGGCTGGGGACATACGTTGCAGAAGGAGCAGTAGCCACACAGGGACCCTGGCTGGTAGTTGCCGTACTCTTGGGCATCCTGCGGACCTGTGGGGACAGGAGGGCAGCAGTGACCCACACTGACGCGGCTCCTCCCGCTCCCACCAGGCCGGATCGCTTACCGGCGTCGCCACTCTCTTCCTCACTGGAGCCACCTCCAGCCACCTCCCTCCTGGCCAGTGGGTTGGGGATGATGGTGAACGGGAGCTGGTTTTCCTCTAGCCCCTCCTCCTCCTCCTCTTCCTCCCCCTGGTGGTCTTGGCTCAGTGGGGCCTGAACCTCAGTCCTCTCTCCTCTCCTCTCTTCCTCTTCTTCTTCCTCCTCCTGCTCCTGCTCCTGGCTCAGGCTGAGGCCATGGCCTTCCTCCTCCTCCTCTTCCTCGTCCTCCCGGGCCAGGCTGCCTCGGTGGGTGCCTTCTCCCTGCTCTGGACCTTCCTCCTCCTGCGAACTGCGCTCTTCTTTTTCCTCTTCCTCTTCCTCCTCAGAATCTCTTTCCCCCAAATGGCTCCTGTCCTTGACCCCCGTGTGCTCTGGGGCCCGGGGGCTAATTTCTTTGATGGACACTTTCTGGCCGGTCTCCTCGTCGCTGTGGCCTTGTTGACGATGGCTGGGAGCTTGGTGGCCAAGCTTGACAGCGCTGTCCTCATCCTCCTCCTCGGGGACCCCGTGGGGGTGAGGGCCGGGGACGTCTGTGTCATACTCATCTGCGAGGTACTCCTCCTCGGCGCTCCTGGAGCCGGGTGGTGGGTAGCTGGCCACGTGGTGACTGAACTTGACTGTGACCTCCTCCTCCTCCTCCTCTCCTAGGCTGTGGGGAGCATGTCTGGGAGGCTGGTGCCAGTGTTCCGTGGACACATCCTCATCCTCATCCTCCTGGTCCCCGTGGCTTTGATGTCCACGGCTGAGGGCGTGATGGTGGTGTCCGTCCGAGACAGCATCGCCTTCCTTCACGTGGCCTTGGTGTCCGTGGCCAGGGACATGGTGGCGGTGCTCATCTGAGTCGTCTTCATCCTCTTGCTGGCTCTGGTCTTGGTGCCTGTACGCCACCCAGTGTCCATACTCAGGGGAGGCATCATCATCATCATCATCGTCATCATCATCATCATCATCATCTTCTTCTTTGTGGCCTTGGTGTCCGTGGCCAGGGACATGGTGGCGGTGCTCATCTGAGTCGTCTTCATCTTGTTCCTTCCTGTGGCCTTGGGACCTGTGGGCCTGGAGTCCATACTCATTAGAGATATCATCATCATCATCATCTTCATCATCATCATCATCGTCGTCGTCATCATCATCTTCTTCTTCTTTGTGGCCTTGGTGTCCGTGGCCAGGGACATGGTGGCTGTGCTCATCTGAGTCGTCTTCATCTTGTTCCTTCCTGTGGCCTTGGGACCTGTGGGCCTGGAGTCCATACTCATTAGAGATATCATCATCATCATCATCATCATCATCTTCATCATCATCATCATCTTCTTCTTCTTCGCTGTGGCCTCGGTGCTTATGGGCCTGGTGTCCATACTCAATAGAAACACCCTCCTCCTCCTCTTCCTCCTCCTCCTCTTCTCCGTGGCCTCGGTGTACGTGCCTCATGATGTGATGTTGATACTCACTGGACACAACTTCGCTCTCATCCTCGTCTTGATGGCCGTGGCTCCCGTGGCTCCCGTGGCTGGGGAAGGGGTGCCCATGCTCTGCCGAATTGCCCCCATCCTCATTCCCGTGGCCACGCTCTGTGAAGGCCTCCTCATCGGAGACATTCTCCTCTCCAGCCTCGTGGCCTGGGAGCCGGGGACCGTATTCCCTGGAGACGCCCTCGTCCTCTTCTCCGTGGTCTCGGTGGCTCCAGAACGGAGGCCCGCGGTCCGTGAAAACATCCTCGCCCTCATCGCCGTGGCCTCTGTGGCCGTGGATGGGGTGGCCAAACTCACCTGACATGTCCTCCGAGGAGACGCCTGCATTGTTGTTCCAGTTGCTGGGGCCGGGCCCGGCCCCTCTCAGCTGCTGGGTCACGGCCGGAGGGAGGAGCAGGCTGGCCACGGCAGCCCAGAGGAGAGACGTGTGCAGCCACGGCCCACGGCGGCCCATGGGGACGGACGGGCAGCAGACCTTCTCCCAGGCTGGCTCTGGTTGCCACTTGCGGCGATGTGGATGAATGTTGGGGGTTCTTGTCTCTTCTGGAGTCTTTCTCTTTCTCTCTGTCGCTCCTTTGCTGTGGCTCTCCCACCTTTGCCCGTCTGCCTTCCTCTGGCCCTTGCTGCCGGCACTGGACACCCCGGTGAGGCAGTCTCAGGAGCCCCCTGACCCCCCTCCCAGGCCCTCCCTCCCACCTGCCAGCCAATAGGGTCTCTCCCCTCCCCTCTCTGTGGCTAAATTTACTCTCAGCCCTGAGTTATTCTGGGTCAGTCCGCCTGTCCTTCCCCTCCTGCTCCTCCTCCTCCCAGCTGCAAAGGGGTGGGTGAAGGGGTCTCTCCTTGGTCAGGAGAGGGGGTTCAAGGGACTTGACTTTGGACTACCAACAAGCTCATGGTTGGCAGCTGCAAAGACAACAGCTAGACTTGTAATGGGCCAACTTGGGGGAGCCTGGGGCAGCCGGGGGGCCAGGAGAGATGTATTTGAGGGGTGAGGCCGCTGGGTGGAAGGATTGGGATTAGACCATGGGGGTCTCTGGCCAGAATAGGATACCGTGCTGAGCGAGTGGATGCCAATGCGGAGGCTTTAGCGAGGGGCCAAAGGGACCTGCTCCCAGCACCCCTGTGCCCATGACCTCCTGTCCCTGGAACTGAGACCTGGGGGCAGGGGACTGGGCCAGGCCAGGGCTATAAATACACAGGGGGCTCGGGTTACCGGAGGCCAGGCCGCAGCTGTCCCTGTCAGAGAGCTGGCGAGGGGCGTGTGTGCCAGTGTTTCCCACTCTGCACCCCCTCACGACGGCGCTTTGGGTCCCCACCCCTCCTCATGGGTCTTCCTCTCTCTGTCCGCGCTCCCCAGGATCCCGGCCCCCCTCGCTCTTGGGCTTGCCTTTCCCTCTCACTCTGAGTGTCTGCCCTCCACCCAAGTCTTTGCCACCCGCCCAGGGTCCCTGTGCCCCCTCCCTGGTCTCTGGCATTTCCTCTCTGCGTCTCTGTGTGTCCCCCCCCCCCCCCCCCCCGTCTCTGTCCCCCTCTCTCGGGGTCTTGTCTCTCTCTGGGTCTCTGTCCCCCTCTCTCGGGGTCTTGTCTCTCTCTGGGTCTCTGTCGTCCCCCTCTCTCGGGGTCTTGTCTCTCTCTGGGTCTCTGTCCCCCTCTCTCTCTCGGGGTCTTGTCTCTCTCTGGGTCTCTGTCCCCCTCCCTCTCTCGGGGTGTCTGTGGCTCCGTCTGCGCCCCCGTCTGGCAGCGCTGCCCCGCCTCTGCCCCGCCTGGCGCTCTACGCGTCTCGGAGACGCCCCGCCTCCCGGGCCGGCCGGGCCTCGGGCCGGGCCGGGAAGCGGCAGATCCGGTTTGTTCAGGGCGGATCTGAAATCGGGGTTGGCGGAGGGAATGTGGGGAGCCGGATAGGCTGCGGCGGCGGCGGCGGCGGCATGGTGGGTCCGGAGAAGGAACAGGTACCGTGGCCGGGCCCCGGGTCTGAGGGCGCAGGGAGCTGGGCGCCTGGTCTCCTGGTTCCCGGAGAGGCGGGTGCGGGAGACCCCGATTCGTGGGTCAGACGAAGAAGGGGTTTGGAGGGGCCCGGACTCGTGGGTCCTTGGAGCGGCTAGGAGGGGGCTGTGTGTGCGGGGTGGGACCCCTAAGCCTAGGGGAGGAGGGCGCTGGGGACCCCGACTCCTGGTCCTGGGGCAGGGCGCGGGGTGAGGGGGCGCCGTGCCCCACAGGAGTGAACTGGAGCCCCCACCCCGCCCCTTGTCCCTGTCCCCAGAGCTGGATCCCCAAGATCTTCAAGAAGAAGACGTGCACGGCGTTCATCGTCGACCCCGCAGACCCGGGGTGAGGAGTTCGCCCTGGGGACCCGCCCGGGGCGGTCCCTGACCGCTGGCCCCGCCCACCGCGGGTCCCCCCTCGGCCCCCCCTTCCCCTACTCCTGGCACTGGGGACACTTCCAAGGGCGTTCCCGGTGCCGCTGCCCCTCGGGGAGGGTTTGGGTCTCTGCAGACACGTCCAGGCTCCTGCCTGGGTCAGTGTTAAAGCGCCAGCCCTCGGTCCTGTCTCTTTCCTTCCCCTCGTCTCTGTCCTCTGTGTCACTTTCTGTTTTTCTTCTTTGGCTCTCTCCCTTCCTTCCTTCCTTCCTTACTTCCTTCCTTCCTTCCTTCCTTCCTTCCTTCCTTCCATCCATCAGGCAGCACACTTTTCAGGAGCACAGGCCCTGCCAGGGTTCAAATTTCAGCTGGGGACCTGTGCTGTGTGGCTTTGGGCAAATGATTGCACCTCTCTGGCCTTACCTGTCCTTTGAGCACAAAAGCAGACCCTACCCCCTAGGGCTATGGTGAGAAACGCTTGTGTTATTTCTGGACCAGTGCCCGGCCCTCGGTGAGCACTGAGAAATGCCTGCAGCTCCAGGGGCAGGGAGCCGGGACTGCCCGCGCAGGCCCGCAGCTTGCCTGGGCGGCCGACGCCGGGCGAGGGGGGGCCGGGGGTGGGGCAGACGGTTTGCCACCCCTGAGCAGCTCCGGGCCGTCAGCGACCGTCTCTCACGTGGGTTTGGGCTGAGACCATCTTCGGGGCGTGGGAAATGTCACCTTCCTCGCTGAGGGTGTGTCTTGTCCAGCGCCTGTTATAGGATGCAGCCTGGCTTGCCACGATGGGTCAACAAACAGCTATGCACTTATGGGGTGAGTGTCCTAAAACCTCCTGGTGGACACGGGGGCGTGGTCAAGGAAGTTGAGGAACCTCTGGTCTAGCGGGAGGAGGGTAGCGGTAAGGCCAGGAGATCCAGGTGCCCAGGGCGGGCCGCCGGGTCCCGCGGGAGCTGGGGAGGAGACGGGCATCCCTCCTGTCTTCGGGAGGAGGGGCCCGTGCGGTGACATCTGAAGGATGAGCTGGGGTTCGACAGGTGAAGGCGGAAAGTGATTCCAGGAGTGGGAAGATCATGTGCAAATTGCCCTCTACGGACCACGTGATGAGGCTTGAAAATGGAGCAGAGTTCAGGGTGCAGGAGCGCTGTCGGGAGAGTGGAGGCCAAAGAGGGTGGCTGGGCCAGACCTCACGGGGCCTCCAATGCCACCTCGAGGGTCAGGGGCCTCGTCCTAGGTTGCTGGGAACCACGGGAGGGGCAGGGGCAGCTCTGGGTGCGGGAAGACCTGAGGGGGCCGTGTCAGGATGAATAGGAGTTCGGGAAGCCAGGGAAGAGGTTGGTCAAGGGTCCAGGTGGGAGGGGAAGAGGCCTGAGCCAGGCCAGGTCTGTGGGGACGCAGGAGGGGACACAGAGAGGAGGGGACTGACGGATTTGGGGAGCAAGGAGAGCGGCTCCTGGACATTTGGGGACTGAGAGACAGCAGGTTGTCCCCACGATGAGGGACCCAGGAGGATGAGCAGGTTTGGGGGACGTTTCGGGGCTCGGTGAGAGATGTAGTGAGCTGGGGCCCAGGGGGGCTCAGGGCCTTGCAGACCTGGGTGGGGGACCGAGGGGGAGGTCTGGGACTTCCATCCAGGGTGTGAGAAGTCCTGGCTGTGGGTGGTGATGGAAACTGGACGTGGGGGAGGTGTTATGGGAGAAAGTGTAAAGCCAGGGAGGCGGCCAACTGGCCATTCTGTGACCTTTTCCCCCCCAGGGAAGCGCATTGCAAACACCTGTCTCTACTAGTAAATGCCGCATGATGAGCCCGCAGCCTGGGTCACCAGGCCTGTACAGCCATTCCCTTTCCACCAGGCTTCCTCCCCTCAAGCGACTTGCCTGGCCCCGGGGCTTCAAGTTTGAGACGGTGTGGGGAAGCCGCGTGGTCCTGGATCTGGGGACCACCCGACGCGCAAGCGGGGAGAAAGCCGCAGATGAGGGAGGAGGAGCCGGTAGGGGGGCAGGTGTGCTCTGCCAGGGGCAGGTTTCCTGGGACCAGAGCCTGCCAGCTGGGGCCAGCGCCACTTTGATCGTCAGATGAGACCTGAATAGAGGCCATTGTATTTGGGGACATGCGGTAATTGCTGATCATATCGGGAACAGTTCCCCTGGCCACACTGAGAGGGAGGGAGGGTGGGAGGTGCGAGTGCAGAGGGGAGCCGGCCAGCCCTGTCCAGCGAACTTTCGGCCCTACAGCCACAGCCAGTATGCACACTGGCCACACGTGGCTCCTGACCACTCCGAGGAAATGGATTTTTAATTTTTATTTATGTATTTTTAAAACTGGAGGCCCGATGCACGAAATTCGTGCAGGAGTAGGCCTTCCATCCCCCTGCGGCCGGCACCCGCTTCCTTTGGCACCCGGGACCCGAGCTTCCCTCTCTCCCTCCGGCGCCGGCAGGCACCCAGGATTCCCTCGCAGCCCCGGCTTTGTCCGGAAGGAGGGAAGGATGGACATCTGGTCTAATTAGCATATTACGCTTTTATTATTACAGGTATATTTTTATTGATTTCAGAGAGGAAAGAAGAGGGAGAGGGAGATAGAAACATCTTTTTTTTTTTATATATTTTATTGATTTTTCACAGAGAGGAAGAGAGAGGGATAGAGAGTCAGAAACATCGATGATAGAGAAACATCGATCAGCCGCCTCTTGCACAAACCCTACTGGGGATGTGCCCGTAACCAAGGCACATGCCCCCGACTGGAATCGAACCTGGGACCCTCCAGTCCGCAGGCCGACGCTCTATCCACTGAGCCAAACCGGTTTCGGCGAGATAGAAACATCAATGATGAGTGAGAATCATTGACCAGCTGCCTCCTGCACATGCCCCACACTGTGGATCGAGCCCACAACCCGGGCGTGGGCCATGACCAGGAATCGAACCGTGACCTCCTGGTTCATAGGTTGATGCTCAATCACTCAGGCTGGGCTGAATTTTTAATTGTATTTCATTTTAATTTATTTGAATACTAGAGGCCCGATGCATGAAATTCGTGCAAGAGTAGGCCTTCCTTCCCCCAGCTGCCGGCACCGGCTTCATCCGGAAGGACATCCAGTCTAATTAGCATGTTACGCTTTTATTATTATAGATAGAGCCCCATGTGGCAGGGGCTTCTGCATGGACAGCTCAGGTTCTGGAACATTCCTTGGATAAGTTCTGCAGGGAAGGGCGGGTAGGAAGTAGATGGAAGGGAACAAGGGAGTCCAGGGATGAGGTTGAGATGGGTGAAAGGATCAGGGGGGTAAACTGAGGCATGCCAGGAGCCGGGAGGCAGACTCGGGAAGGAGGAAGGGTGTCTCTCCCCCAGGCTCTCTCTGTGCCAGGTGCGGGGCTGAGCGTAGTCCGTTCGCTGACGGGTGGCCCTTCTTTTGTTGACAACTCTTCTCAAATCCACGTGCCGCCGGTGCCGTCCTTTCCATAACGTTGGTCCCGGGGCCACAGCTCACTGCCTTTGTGTAAATGCGGCCTCCCGTTCCGGAATCGAAGACCAAAGAGATTCAGATACACTTGCAGCTAAGCCCCTCACTCCCCAAACCCCGGTTCCCTGCTTTCTAAAACTCTGGTGCCGGCTCCGGCCCGTGCGGCTCAGTTGGTGGAGTGTCACCCCAGGCACTGAAAGGGCGCGGGTTCGATTCCTGATCAGGGCACATGCCCGGTTGCGGGCTCGATCCCTGAGAGGGGCATGCAGGAGACAGCTGATGTCTTGCTCTCACATTGATGTTTCTCCCTCTCCCTCTCCCTTCTTCTCTCTGTAAGGGAAATCAATAAAACCATAAAAAAAACACACCTCTGGCCAATCGCATTTAGAAAGCAAGGGCTGGCCGGTGTGGCTCCGTGGATAGAGCATCGGCCTGTTGGACTGAAGGGTCCCGGTTGGATTCCGGTCAGGGCACATGCCTGGGTTGCGGGCTCGGTCCCCAGTGGGGGCGTGCAGGAGGCAGCCAATCGATGATTCTCTCTCATCATGGATGTTTTTCTCTCTCTCTCCCTCTTCCTTCATCTCTGAAATCAATAAAATATATTTAAAAAAAAAAGAAAAAGAAAGCAAGGGCTGCTTGTATGTCTGTTTAGGGCGAAAAGTGTCCTATGTGAAGCACTTGCCGCTAAGAGAAACAAGCCACAAAGACCATCACAGTGAGAACCAAGCAAAGGCGCAGCCTTCTCGCCGGGAGGGAGCCGTTGCCGCCCAGCTTCAGAGCCGGCAGCGGCGTCTCTGTGTTGGAGAGAAAGCGGTGCGAAGGGCTGGGCTTGACAAGCTAGCCCCGGCCCAGCCTCTCTCCTCGGCGCCCGGCCGTCGGGACTGAAAAAGGAGTGACGTCCTCCCGTGTTTGTCACTCAGGTTATTTAAAGCTCTGCGGGAGTTCGTGCAGCGCCCGGTGTGTCGCCTCATTCCAGGGAACAGTGCCTTCTGCCGCGGCGCCTCTTAGGTCTGCGACCCGGGCTGTGTTGTTATTGTCTTTTCATTTGAGGGGGACATTTGTTTGTTTGTTTGTTTGTTTATATTTTTATTGATTTCAGAGAGGAAGGGAGAGGGAGAGAGAGATAGAAACATCAATGATGAGAGAGAATCATGGATCGGCTGCCTCCTGCACGCCCCACACTGGGGATCGAGCCTGCAACCCAGGCATGTGCCCTTGGCCGGAATCGAACCCGGGACCCTTCAGTCCGCAGGCCAATGCTCTATCCACTGAGCACACCAGCCAGGGCTAAAATATATTTTTATTGAATTCAGGGAGGAAGGGAAAGGGAGAGAGAGAGAGAGAGGAACATCCATGATGAGAATCATGGATCGGCTGCCTCCTGCACGCCCCTTACTGAGGATTGAGCCTGCAACCCAGGCATGTGCCCTTGTCTGGAATCGAACCCTGGGACCCTTCAGTCTGAAGGCCAATGCTCTGTCCACTGAGCCAAACCAGCCGGGGCTTGAGGGGAAATTTAGCTCAGAGAAGTGAAGCCACTTGCCCAAAGTCACACAGCTGCCTCGGCCTCCAGCGCGGGCGTGCTCTCTGAATCTCTCCGGATGGTTCCTTTCCCTGGTGAACATGGTCCCTGTGGATGGGGGCAGCCAGGGCCCCCCGCTCCTCCTGGGGGGCAGGCGGCTGTCTCTCTCCCACCCAGCGTCCTCCTCCGGCTGCGGCGCCAGGAAGGGGCAGGCCAGGGTCAGCGGGACGGTGACGGCCTCTGGGGCTCGGGCAGACGTATGGACACGTCTCCAAGATGCTCGGGGCTGGGGACACCTCTGGGGTTCACACTCCCCTTATCCCTCCCCTTCAGAGGGACCTTATGCCAGTGTGGGCGCCCCCGGAGTGCCCACCTGTCCGTGGCGGTGGAGGATGCGTTCGGGGCGGCCGTGGTGACCGTGTGGGACCGTGACTTACACACCACGGAGAAGCCCACCGACGCCTACGGGGACCTGGACTTCCTGGGCGCCGGCCGCAAGGCCAGCAACGTGAGGCCTGCATGCTGGGCAGGGCCGGGCGGCCGGCGGGCGGCATGCTCGGGGCTCTCCGAGCTGGGGCCTGGGGCGCCCAGCTGAACACGGTGTCTCCCCGTTTGCCCACCCCTGTCTCCACCGCTCTCTGGGTCTGTGTCCCCCCTCCCCTTTCTGGGTCTGTGTCCCCCCCTCTCTGGGTCTGTGTCCCCCCTCTCTGGGTCTGTGTCCCCCCTCTCTGGGTCTGTGTCCCCCCCTCTCTGGGTCTGTATCCCCCCTCCCCTTACTGGGTCTGTGTCCCCCCCTCTCTGGGTCTGTGTCCCCCCTCTCTGGGTCTGTGTCCCCCCCCTCTCTGGGTCTGTGTCCCCCCTCTCTGGGTCTGTGTCCCCCCCTCTCTGGGTCTGTGTCCCCCCCTCTCTGGGGCTCTGTCCGCTGTCCGGGTCTCTGTCATCCTCTCTCTGGGTCTCTGTTTCCTTCGTGGTTTCTGTGCCCTCCCGTGTCCCCCCTCCCATGTGTCCACAGTTCCTCCGACTCTCTGACCGCACGGATCCGGCTACAGTTTATAATCTGGTCACGCGCACATGGGGCTTCCGGGCCCCGAACCTGGTGGTGTCAGTGTTGGGGGGGTCGGGGGGCCCCATCCTCCAGACCTGGCTGCAGGACCTGCTGCGCAGCGGGCTGGTGCGGGCCGCGCAGAGCACAGGTGACTGAGGGGGTGGGGGGCTCTGCCTCCTGGGCCGGGGCTGGCTGCTGTCTCCCCCACTTCTCTGGGATGTGCCTGCCCTCCCTCTGTGTGTGGGGTTTTGTCTCACACTCTGTTCTCTCTCTGTCTGTATGCACTGTGTGTTGCTGGACCTCACCATCATCACCCTGTGTCTGTGTAGGGGCCTGGATTGTCACCGGGGGGCTGCACACGGGCATCGGCCGGCATGTCGGTGTAGCTGTGCGGGACCACCAGACAGCCAGCACCGGGGGCACCAAGGTGGTGGCCATGGGCGTGGCCCCCTGGGGAGTGGTTCGCAATAGAGAGGCCCTCACCAACCCCAAGGTAGGACCAGGGTCTTGGAAAAGGAGGGGCTGGGGGCCTGGACTCCTGGGTCTGAGGGAGGAGGGGCTGGGGGCCTGGACTCCTGGGTCTGAGGGAGGAGGGGCTGGGGGCCTGGACCCCTGGGTCTGAGGGAGGAGGGGCTGGGGGCCTGGACCCCTGGGTCTGAGGGAGGAGGGGCTGGGGGCCTGGACTCCTGGGTCTGAGGGAGGAGGGGCTGGGGGCCTGGACTCCTGGGTCAGAGGGAGGAGGGGCTGGGGGCCTGGACCCCTGGGACTGAGGGAGGAGGGGCTGGAGGCCTGGACCCCTGGGTCTGTGGGAGGAGGGGCTGGGGGCCTGGACTCCTGGGTCTGAGGGAGGAGGGGCTGGGGGCCTGGACTCCTGGGTCTGAGGAAGGAGGGGCTGGGGGCCTGGACTCCTGGGTCTGAGGGAGGAGGGGCTGGGGGCCTGGACCCCTGGGTCTGAGGGAGGAGGGGCTGGGGGCCTGGGCTCCTGGGTCTGAGGGAGGAGGGGCTGGGGGCCTGGATCCCTGGGTCTGAGGGAGGAGGGGCTGGGGGCCTGGATCCCTGGGTCTGAGGGAGGAGGGGCTGGGGGCCTGGACTCCTGGGTCTGAGGGAGGAGGGGCTGGGGGCCTGGACCCCTGGGTCTGAGGGAGGAGGGGCTGGGGGCCTGGATCCCTGGGTCTGAGGGAGGAGGGGCTGGGGGCCTGGATCCCTGGGTCTGAGGGAGGAGGGGCTGGGAGCTGGACCCCTGGGTCTGAGGGAGGAGGGGCTGGGGGCCTGGACTCCTGGGTCTGAGGGAGGAGGGGCTGGGGGCCTGGACTCCTGGGTCTGAGGGAGGAGGGGCTGGGGGCCTGGACTCCTGGGTCTGAGGGAGGAGGGGCGGGGGGCCTGGACTCCTGGGTCTGAGGGAGGAGGGGCTGGGGGCCTGGACCCCTGGGTCTGAGGGAGGAGGGGCTGGGGGCCTGGACCCCTGGGTCTGAGGGAGGAGGGCCTGGGGGGCCTGGACTCCTGGGTCTGAGGGAGGAGGGGCGGGGGGCCTGGACTCCTGGGTCTGAGGGAGGAGGGGCTGGGCCTGGACTCCTGGCCCTGATGGAGAGACTCCCTGGTCTGGTCCCTCATCCCCCAGGGCTCGTTCCCTGCGAGTTACCCGTGGCGCGGTGACCCCCAGGACGGGGTGCAGTTCCCGCTGGACTACAACTACTCGGCCTTCCTCCTGGTGGACGATGGCACCCACGGCCGCCTGGGCGGCGAGAACCGCTTCCGCCTGCGCTTCGAGTCCTACATCGCCCAGCAGAAGACGGGCGTGGGAGGTGAGTGGCAGCTCCACCGGCGACCCCGGGTCCCAGGCTCCGGACCCCAGCCGTCTGGTCTGGTCAAAATGTGGGGTTTGGGGCGCGGAGGAGTTTTCTGTGGTCAAGGCCTTCCCGCCATTTGCTGTATTTTAAAAAAGTCTTTATCTGAAATCGGAAATGCACAGCAGTGGACAGCTCACTGAATTTTTAAAAATTTTTATTTATTTATTAAAAAAAAAAAAAAAACAGGAATGGAGAGGGAGAGAGAAAGAGAAACATCAATGATGAGAAAGAATCATTGATTGGCTGCTTCCTGCACACCCCACACTGGGGATGGAGCCCACAACCTGGGCATGTGCCCTGGTCGGGAACCGAACCAGGACCTCCTGATTCATAGGTCGATGCTCAACCACTGAGCCATGCCGGCCGGGCTGAATTTTTTTTTAAATAAAGTAACTTTTCTTACGCCACCAGCACCCTAGCTCAAGAAGCAATATTAGCAGCCCAGAAGCCTTGTCCCGCCAGCACCCAGGGCCGTCTTATCCTGCTTCTAACCTCGCAGAGCAGTTCTGACCTGTGTGTGTGCTTCACTACCCCCTGTACCTTTTAGAGCCTGGCCTCTTATGTCCCACATCATTTCTGGGAGCGTCATCCGTGTCATTGCCTGAGTTGTGGTTTGGAAATAACCCAGGAGTAAAAGAAAAAAACAAACACGTTTTGAATATATGACATGCCATTGCTTTTGAGATGCAGCTAATGCAATACTTAGAGGAAAATTTATAGATTTAAATGCATAATATCCAAAAGAAGAAGAAAGGCTGAAAATGGTTGATTTAAGCCTCCAGTTTAAAAAACTTTAGAGCCCTGGCTGGTGTGGCTCAGTTGGTTAGGCACCGTCCCCTGCACCAAAAGATTTGATTCCCGGTCAGCGCACTTGTCCGGGTTTCCGGCTCGATCTCTGGTAGGGGGTGTGCAGGAGGCAGCTGATCGGTGTTCTGCTCTCACATCAGTGTTTCTCTCTCTCTCTCCCATCTCCCTTCCTCTCTCTTTAAAAATCAATAAAAATAAAAAAAGAACTCTAGAAACAAAACAACAAATCAAATTTAGGGAAAGTAGAAGCAAGAAAATAAAACAGAAGGGCAGAAATGGATGAACTAGATACATGTATAGTGAAAAACATCAACTAAAACAAAAGTGGGGGTTTTTTGGAAAAATTTCTGCTTAATTATTAAACTTTACTTAGCTTTCTGGATACATTAATCTTATTTTTTAATATATATTTTTATTGATTTCAGAAAGGAAGAGAGAGGGAGAGAGATAGAAACATCAATGATGAGAGAGAATCATTGATTGGCTGCCTCCTGCACATCCCACACTGGGGATCGAGCCCGCAATCTGGGCATGTGCCTTGACCAGAATCAAACCTGGGACCCTTCAGTCCTTAAGCTGATGCTCTTATCCACTGAGTCAAACCAGTTAGGGCTAATCTTATTTTTTTAAATGATCATACAGTAAAAGTTATTTTTTGGGATGTGCAGTTCTATGATTATAGATTCACTAGAGGCCCAATGCACGAAGATTCATGCAAGAATGGGCCTTCCTTCCTCTGGCTGCCGGCACTGCCTTTCTGCCTTCCCATGCTGCCCAGAGGCCCAGAGCAGCCTGGGGCAGTGTGGAACACCTGCATTGTCACCATGGTGATGACGCAAGTGTCCCTCCCCCGGCCACTGGGTGCCTGCCTGTGCAAATTAACCCTCCATCTTTGTTGGGTTAATTTGCATACCCACTCCTGATTGGCTGGTGGGTGACGCGAAGGTATGGTCAATTTGCATCTTACTCTTTTATTAGTGTAGATGTGACCATTTTCACAATCAGGACACAGTATGGTTCTCTTACCTTGAAGGCATCCATTTCTTTTGTACCCCAGCCCCTAGCAACCACTGATCTCTTCGCCATCACTCTCATTTTCTCTTTTCCAGAAGGCCATATAAATGGAATAATAAAACACATAACCTTTTGAAACTGGCTTTTCATACAACATAATATGTTATGGCAGTTTTAACATGTGCCCTTTGGAACAAATCAGATCATCCCAAGGTATATAAAGAAACAGTTAATTATCTTCCCTACCTAGCTCCAACCCCTCTATTGGGGTAATTAGTCTTACACAATTTAGACTTTATCCTTTTATACCTTTATCTCTGCTTATAAAATTCTATACAATTATATTTCCACCTATGTGGTGTTTCTTTCTTATACTCTATGTATACATATTACACTTCCTTATGGCCATCCCTTTAGGTCCACAGCTTCCTCACCTTGCTTCCCCTTCTAATAAATAGTTGTATGATATTCCTTAATTGTGGGCGTATCATCTGTTGTTTATGTTTCTGAGTTGATGGATACTTAATGCTTTACCAGTGCTTGGCCCGAGAAGCAATGCTGAATAAGTATCTTTGTGTGGACATGCAGAATTACATACAGATGTTTTAAATTCTATACAGTAGATTCCCCAAGCGATATTGCTAAGGGTGCATAATAGGTAGACTAGATAATTTTTCTAAAAACTTGTAGCAATTTTCTCTCCCATCAAGAATGTGTGAGAATGTCCTTTTCCATTCAGTCTCAACCAGCTCTGGATACTCTTGCTTTAATTATTTTTTTTTCCCCAATTTGATGGGTAAAAAGTAACATCTCACTTTTAATTTGATTTTTTAAATTAATCTGATAATATTAAGAGATACAAACATATTTTGTTGGCCAATCAGATTTCCTCAGTTATGAATTGCCTATTCATATTCGGTGTACATTTTTGTTGTTGTTGTTGCCAATCCTCATCCAAGGATATTTTTCCCATTAATTTTTATTTATTTATTTATTTATTTATTTTTTTTTTAAAATACATTTTGTTGATTTTTTACAGAGAGGAAGGGAGAGCGATAGAGACTTAGAAACATTGATCAGCTGCCTCCTGCACACCCCCTACTGGGGATGTGCCCGCAACCAAGGTACATGCCCTTGACTGGAATCGAACCCGGGACCCTTCAGTTCGCAGACCGACGCTCTATCCACTGAGCCAAACTGGTCAGGGCTCCCATTAATTTTTAGAGAGAGTGGAAGGGAGGGAGTGGGAGGAGAGAGAGAGAAACATCAATGTGAGAGAGACACAGCTATTGGTTGCCTCCTGCATGCGCTCCTACCTGATTGAACCTGCAACCCAGGTACGTGCCCTTGACCAGGAATCGAACCATGACCCTTCGGTGTGCAGGCTGATGTTCTAACCAATGAGCAACACCAGCCAGTATATTTTAAAATTGTGTTTTTTCTTTCTTGCCTTTTTTAAAAATATTTTTTATTGATTTTTTACAGAGAGGAAGGAAGAGGGATAGAGAGCTAGAAACATCGATGAGAGAGAAGCATCGATCAGCTGCCTCCTGCACACCCCCTACTGGGGATGTGCCCAAAACCAAGGTACATGCCCTTGACCAGAATCGAACCTGGGACCTTTCAGTCCACAGGCCGACGCTCTATCCACTGAGCCAAACTGGTTTCGGCCTTTCTTGCCTTTTAAAAAAATATATATTTTTTATTAATTTCAGAGAGGAAGGAAGAGGGAGAGAGAGAGGTAGAAACATCAATGATGAGAGAGAATTGCCTGCAACCTGGGCATGTGCCCTTGACCGGAATCGAACCTGGGACCCTTTAGTCCGAAGGTCAACGCTCTATACACTGAGCCAAACCGGCTAGGGCTCTTTCTTGTCTTTTTATAGGCATTCTTTGTATCTTGTCAATAGTAACTCTGACTATTAGATGTATTGTAAACTTAAAAAAAAATACGTTTTTTATTGATTTCAGAAAGGAAAGGAGAGGGAGAGAGAGAGAAACATCAGTGATGAGAAAGAATCATTGATCGACTGCCTCCTGCACCCCCCCTACTGGGGATCCAGCCTGCAACCCGGGCATGTGCAGTGACCAGGAATTGAACCATGACCTCCTGGTTCATAGGGCTCAAAAACTTCTTAACTCTGACATTTATTCTTCCATGTGAATTTTAAAATTATCGTATTCCATTAAAAAAACAAAACAAAAAGGAGCCTGGCTGGTGTGGCTCAGCAGTTGAACATCGACCCAGAACCAAGAGGTCACCGGTTCGATTCTAGGTCAGGGCACATGCCCAGGTTTCGGGCTTGATCCCCAGTGGGGACTATGCAGGAGGCAGCCAATCGATAGCTTCCTCTCTCATTGATGTTTCTATCGCTCTATCCCTCTCACTTCCTCTCTCTCTAAAAATCAATAAAAAATATATTAAAGAATAAAATAAAGGAAAACACTTCCAAATTCCTCCTATCCTCCTCTTTCCCCAAACTGCATTTAATTCGTTTTTTACTTTGTGACAGGTTAACATGGCATTCGTTTTTTCATTTATTCAGGCCTTGTCCTTAAATAATGTTTGTCAATTTCTTCATAAAGGTCTAGTATCTTTCTGGATGGATTAATTCCCAGGTATTCTATACTTTAAAAAAAAAAATCAAAACGTGAATAAGATACATGTTTTGAGAAAAGTTTTTGATTTTTATTTATTTCTCACATCAATTCTCTTACCAAATTCTCTTATTAATATTTACTTATTTTAAGGGGAGTCTCTATAACTGTCTGAGACTATAAATCATATTTTCTCCAAATAAATTCCTTGTCTCTTCCAGCTTAAAAAGATACCATTTTCATTATTTTATTTTTTGACACTATTATGCCCGGATGAGTGTGAATAATAAGAATTCAGTCTCATTTCTTACTTTAATGGGAACAGACTCAGCGGAATACTATCTTGTATGACTTTAATATGTGGCTTAGGTATATATCTTTATTATGTTTGGATAGTCGGTTCGTTTCCTTATTTCCTTCATTTTCTCTTTGAACCTTCATCTTCTCCTGGCTCCTGGGGGGTTCAGCAACCACAGAATTGCTGCTAACAAATACCTGCCCCGCTCAGGAAGCCAGGAGTCCAGGCCCCCAGCCCCTCCTTCCCTGGGAAGCTGAGCATTACTGTCTTCAAAATCTGGCCCCTCCCAGCATGCTCAAAGACAGGACAATTCCCATGAGCCTCGGGACAGAGGATTAGGCAGAAGCCAAGCTTTGCCCCAGGGACTCCTGGCAAATGTGGTTCTCCACCATCCCTGGCAAAGGCTGATGGAGGTGACCACACCCCTGGCTCTCTGCTCTCCCCAGGGACTGGAATTGACATCCCGGTCCTCCTCCTCCTGATTGATGGGAACGAGAAGATGTTGAAGGTACAGCCAAGGGCCCAGACACCTGGGTCTAAGGGGCTGGGGGCGCGGACCCTGGGTTTCAGGGGAGGAGGGAGCGGGGGACTGTACTTCAGGTGGGGTGAATCCCTTCCCTCCCTGACCTAACCACCCCACCCCCCCTTTATCTTGTAGCGGATAGAGAACGCCACCCAGGCTCAGCTCCCTGCCTCCTGGTGGCCGGGTCTGGGGGAGCTGCGGACTGCCTGGCGGAGATCCTGGAGGACACTCTGGCTCCAGCGAGTGGAGGGGGCAGGCGAGGGGATGCCCGAGATCGGATTCGGCGTTTCTTCCCCAAAGGGGACCCCGAGGTCCTGCAGGCCCAGGTATGACATTGAGGGCCCGACTCTGGCTCCTGAGGTGGAAGGGAGCTGGGGCCCTGGGCTCCTGGGCCTGGAGAGAAGAGGGTGCTTGCTGAGGGCTCGGAGTCTTGGATCCAAGGGAAGAGGGTAATAGGGACCCAGACTCGTGGATTGGAGGGAGGAGAGGCCTGGGGGCCTGGACTCCCGGGTTCGGGGAGTAGAGGGTGCTGGGCACCTAGAATACCAGGTCCTGAAGGCCTCCTGTGTCTCTGTGGCCAGGGCCCCGGGGGAGTGGGCTGGCGATGCGGAATTTGGTGTTCCGCAGGTGGAGCGGATCATGACCCGGAAGGAGCTGCTGACAGTCTATTCGTCTGAGGATGGCCCTGAGGAATTCGAGACCATCGTTTTGAGGGCTCTTGTCAAGGGTAAGACTTGGACCCTTAAATTGTCCCACCTTCTCAGCTCAACTTTGGACGATTTTCCTGGCCTGGCTGTTTGTTCATTCTCTCTCATCTAAGGCCATGCCCCCTTCACCTCTTTCTTTTCATCATTCCCCTTTGCACTGTTTCTTGAGGCTTTGCATGATGCTTTTGAACCGTTTCCCAAGATACCTTCTTTATATTCTAACACTGATTTCTTCCTGTTGGATCCATTTATCCAGCCTTTCATCCTTTATCCATCCATCCAGGCATTCATCCATCCAGGCATTCATCCATCCATCCACTCATCCATCCATCCATCCATCCATCCATCCACCCACCCATCCACTCATTCATCCACTCATCCATCCATCCATCCATCCATCCATCCATCCATCCATCCATCCACCCACCCATCCACTCATTCATCCACTCATCCATCCATCCATCCATCCATCCATCCATCCATCCATCCATCCACCCACCCATCCACTCATTCATCCACTCATCCATCCATCCATCCATCCATCCATCCATCCACCCACCCATCCACTCATTCATCCACTCATCCATCCATCCATCCATCCATCCATCATCCACCCACCCACCCACCCACCCACTCACCCTTCCTTCCTCTTCTACGTGCCTCCAGTATGTTCAAGCACTGCAGGGTGGGGAGTCAGGGATGAACCAGAGCACTGCCTCCCAGTGAGGAACTCCTGACATTTCACTGGAGGAATGAAGGATGAAAGCCAAGGTCAGGAGCATAATGGCACCTGGTGGAAGCCGAGGACAGGGCTAGTGTATTCATTCGAAGAGCATCATCCTGGGCTCCAGAGGTGATAGCAGATCCACATCCTGCCCTCAAGAACCCCTGATCCTACCAGGGATGTTTGGATGCAACCTTAAATAAAGTTTAAGACAAAAGCTGGGGGGAGGAACCGCCGTAGTAAGGGGCGAAAATCCCAAGAGGAATGGCATTTAGATTGGGCCTTGAAGGCCCAGTGGGATTTGGACTTAGTAAAATGAGCAGATGGGATAAATAAGTGGTCACGGGATTTCCCAGAGCTCCGTGGGGGTGTGGGTGGGGGAGGTTATTTGTGGTGTTAGAAGAGTTTTACAGGGAAAACACCTTAGATAAAAACTCCTAAGAGGCATAATATCAATTTACAAGGTGTTCTCAGCCCCAGGCCCCAATTGTATCCACCATGTTCTGGGGCGGCAGAAAGAACAGATAAAGCTGTGTGCTCCCCGCTTGGCCCCTGCCTGGCTGTGTGGCCTTGAGAAAGAGTCTTAGTTTCTCTCTCTGAAAAATGGAGATAATACCTTGCGGGAGTGTTGTGAGCTGAGAGGCAGCTTATGAGCAGTGCCCGGTGCCTGGGTGGGGGTGGGGGGACCCAATAAATGAGAGGTCTTCTTAGTGTGACCCTCTTTCTCACGGGGACTCGTCCTCACACAGAGGATGACAGTGGGCAGATCGGCTTCACTTTAGGGAAGTTAAGGCGCGAGCTTCTTGGGAGAAAACAGCAGCGCTGCGGGACGTGGTTTGGGGTGGGGCAAGCCTACTGCCTGCAGAAGTGGGAGCGATCAGATCAGATCACACTCTGCCCGGGAAATCGGAGCCGGCGGGCGGGCGGGGTGATAGCCGAGTGGAGTGGATGGGGTTTCAGCAGATGAGGAAGGAAGGAAGGAAGGGGGAAGGGATGAAGGCTCCGTAAGACTCTAGCAGGAGCCAAGCGCTGTGCTGACCAGTCGGCGTGCATTTTTACCCCTGAACCCCCATCCCCGCCGGCTAGGCTTTTCTCCCCACTTTGCAGATGAAGAAACTGAGACACAGAGAGGCGGGGAGGGACTTGCCCAAGGTCACACAAGGTCACAGGTGCCAGGCTTCAGTTCGGGCCTGTGTGACTCTCCAGCCCACTGCACGGGCTGTGTTTGGGGGGAGAGGGGAGAGAGCCACGTGGGTGGCATGAAGCACGTGGCATGAGACAGCCAGTGAGGGAGGCAGGGCCAGACCGCGCCGGACCCGCAGCTGAGGCTTCGTCCTGAGGGGCAGGGGAGGGACAGGGTCAGTCCTGTGTGTAGAAGGACCCTCGGGGGTCAGGTGGGGCAGGCTAGAGAGGAGAGGAGAGACTGTGAGGAAAGGAAGAGACTGCAGCGGTGGTGATGGGACAGGATGGAGCTGGGGCCGCGGGGCAGCCGGGGGCGGGGGGGGGGGGGCGGGGAGAGAGAGTCAGGGGCTGGAGAGAGAGGGCTTGGGGACTGATGAGTTTTGTAATGTGAAGGGAAGGGAGGGGCCAGGACAGCACCCGGGGGTCTGCCTCGTTGACTGGGTGGACAGCGGCGCTATCCCTGAGGCGGGGGACCCAGAGGAACATTTGTTTTGAGGAAACAGCCTGAACTCAGGATGGGACATGGTGAGCGGGCAGGGCCCGGGGCAGGGCCAGCTGCTACGAGCGAAGGCAGAATATCATGCAAGATATTATCCATCTGTTTTTTTTCTCCTCTTGAAACTGCGAGGAAAGGAAGGGAGTTCAGATTTACAAAATCCTGCTCTGAATTTGCTTCTGGGGTTTGAAAAGAAACAGAAAGTTTGTGTTCTCTCAACTCTCAAGCTGCAGCGCCTCCCAGTTTGGAACTTCTTCCTGCGGTGGTTATTATACCATAGTGTTCCCATGTTATAGACGAGGAAACTGAGGCTCCCGGGCCCAGTGGCTTGCCTGAAGTCCTTCAGCGGGTGCTGGGGGCGCTGGGATCGGAACAGCCCCAGAGCCCGTCCCCTCTCCACCAGACCACCTCGCCCTGCCGTACCAGTTGTTGGAACAACCAGGACGACGCAAAGGTCCTTCCTTTGCTTTGGCCAGTGGTCGGCAAACTCAATCGCCAACAGAGCCAAGTATCAACAGGACAACGATGGAAGTTTCTTTTGAGAGCCAGATTTTTTTAAACTTAAACTTCTTCTAACGCCACTTCTTCAAAATAGACGCGCCCAGGCCGTGGTATTTTGTGGAAGAGTCACACTCAAGGGGCCAAAGAGCCGCATGTGGCTCACGAGCCGCAGTTTGCCGACCACTGGCTTTGGCGCTAGATGCGGAGCAAATGGACAGAGAAGGGAAAAGGAACTCCATGGCCAAGTGCCCTGAGGCCCAGCAGCGTCTAGACGCGGCTTCCCTTCTTGTACGCACTGCAGGCTTCCGGCGGTCCAGGCCCCTGTTGCGTGCACACACTTGGCACCCATTCCGGGGTTGGATCCAAGCTCTAAAGGCCTCTTCATCTTCCTTGCTCTTCCGAAGGACCTCCAGGGTCTCCCAGACGCCCTAGAATATTCGCATTTTTTTCCTAACCTCGTTTCCTGCTACCGCCCCTCTTTCCTCTTACACATACTCCACGTTTCAGGAAGTGAGAGTGACTTTCGTTTGCGATCAGATCCTGTGTTTCCTGCACCCGGCCTTTGCTCAAGCGGCTCCTGCTGCGGAAGGCTCTCTCCACCTTAGGTGCACACCCTCGGACCCTACCGGCCTCCCCAAAGCCCCGCCTCGGTGCCCACCCTGTCGCACTCAGACCCCGGTGATGGCAGCCTCCCTGGGCCCTCATCAATGCTATGCCCGCCTCCGACGGTGCCCATCACCCTGAGGGTAGTTAGGTGGTTCCGGGACCTATTTCCCCGGAATGAGCTCCGTCCGAGCAGGGACTGGATCCAATTTCTCCGTCCCTCCCATTGCCTGGTCCGTCACCTACCTCAGTAAAGCTCACTGAGTGAATGATCCCCCTCCTTCTTCCTGGGGCCTCTACGCCACGGGGCTGCTCTCTGCCCCTGAGCTGAATGACCTTCTGCTTGACTTCTTCAAGACCCCAGAATCTGCCAACAACACCGCCTTATATGGAATTTTTAAAAATATTTTTTTATTGATTTTTTTTTTTTTAAGAGAGAGAGGAAGGGAGAGAGATACAGAGATAGAAACATCAATGTGAGAGAAACATCAATTGGCTGTCTCCTGCACGCTCCCCACTGGGGATCGAGCCGGACACCTGGGCATGCGCCCTGACCGGGAATTGAACCAGTGACCTCTCGGTTCATGGGTTGACGCTCAACCACTGAGCCACACCAGCTTGGCTTTATATGGAACTTAAACGTGGGCATCCCCAAAGCAAAACAGACACTCGCCCGATGTTCCCACCCTCCCCCTGACTTTCCCCTCCCCCCTCTCTCCCTTGCAGCCTGCGGGAGCTCTGAGGCCTCAGCTTACCTGGACGAGTTGCGTTTGGCCGTGGCCTGGAACCGCGTGGACATCGCCCAGAGCGAACTCTTCCGGGGTGACATCCAGTGGCGGGTGAGGGGTTGGAGCCCCGGGCTGGGGATCCTGACAGGGGGATGCACTCTTCTCCCTCCTTGACATTTGGCCTGTCCGCCCATCATTTCTTATTGCCCAGTGTCCGCATCCTGTTCCCTCTCCACCCGTCCGTCCACCACGCAGCTCTGTGCCCCCACCTCTGGTCCTTAACCTCTGGCCACACCTGGCCTTCTGTCTGTCCCTGCTCACCTCTTCCCCGGTTCGTCCCACCCCTGCCAGTCCGTCCACCTGGAGGCCTCCCTCATGGACGCCCTCCTGAATGACCGGCCGGAGTTCGTGCGCCTGCTCATCTCGCGCGGCCTCAGCCTGGGCCACTTCCTCACCGCCCCGCGCCTGGCCCAGCTCTACGGCGCCGCGCCCCCCAGCTCGCTCCTCCGCAGCCTCCTGGACCAGGCGTCCCACGCGGCGGGCGCCAAAACCCCAGCCCTCAAGCCCTCCGCGGAGCCCCGACTCCCCGACGTGGGCCGGGTGCTCCGGCTGCTGCTGGGTGAGATGTGCGCGCCGAGGTACCGCGCCTGGGCCGCGGGGGATCCCCACCGCGACCACGGCTGCAGGGACGGCGAGCGTGGCTGCCTGGAGAGCGTAAGGACCCGGGGATGCTGGTGCGGGGGGGCCCCCCAGGAAGGCCTGGGGGTGGGGCTACACCGGGAGGGGGTGTGGCCAGATGACGGATGGGATGGGGCCGGTGGGGGCGGGGTCACCCCTAACCACGCCCCCTTTGCCTGCAGTCCCAGCTGCTCTGCGTCAGGGCCCCCTCGGAGCTCATGCTGGACGCGGTGCTCGGGCAGACGCCCTGGAGCGACCTGTTTCTGTGGGCGCTGCTCCTGAACCGGGCGCAGATGGCCTTGTACTTCTGGGAGATAGTGAGTGCTGGCTTGGTCGCTGCTTCTGCTCTCCCGCATGCCTGGCCTTTAGTTCTGCCAGACTGCAGTGTCCCCAGGGACCTCTGATGTCACCCTGACCCCCCACCACCCCGTCCTCTAGTCCTGGTATTTGACTCCAGCTGCTGCTGCTTCCTCCTCCCGCGCCCCCACGCCATGCATTTCCTGTAACTGGCCTTTTCCGTTAACAATATACACTGAGGGGAGGGGCCAGATTATTATGCGTTCAGAGATCATAATAATCTGGCCGCTCAGTGTATATTGGGCCTTTCTCTTGTTCATACATGTGAATTAGTCTCTTTCTTTCACAATGTCCGTACAAAGAAGTTAGACGTTATTCTGTAGTCAACGGACATCATTTAAACATTGGTACACTTGCAATTTATTTTTATTTTTAAAATATATAATTTTTATTGATTTCAGAGATGTAGGGAGAGGGAGAGAGATAGAAACATCAATGATGAGAGAGAATCATTGATCGGCTGCCTCCTGCACGCCCACCGCTGGGGATTGAGCCCACAACCAGGGCACATGCCCTGACTGGGAATCGAACTGTGACCTCCTGGTTCATAGGTCAGCGCTCAACCACTGAGCCACGCCAGCCTGGCAGCACACTTGCAATTTAGAGACCTGGTTGTAGCTGCAATGTAGAAGGGGCAAGACTAGATAGAGACGAGGAAGCCAGGTAAGAAGCTACGCTGGGGCTCTCCAGGCAGCCGGGGTGAGGGCCTGACCACAGCAGGTGGGATAGAGGTGTCGGGACACATTTGAGAAGTTGCAAGGTTAAAAAAATAAATAAATAAAAAAGTTGTGGGAGTTAAATCGGATCTAAGATAGAGCTTATTTTTATGCCTATATGCTATAGAAATATCGTGATAGGACTCTTCAGCCAATCAGGTCAAGGGTTAAATACAGACTTTATTTATTTATTTATTTATTTATTTATTTATTTATTTATTGTAATCCTCACCTGAGGATATTTTCCCATTGACTTTTAGGGAGAGTGGAAGAGAGAGGGAAAGACAGAGAGAAACACATTGATTGGTTGCCTCCTGCACGAGCCCCTCCCCGGCCCCAATCGGTGCACTGGTGGAGTCCGGGATTGCGAGAGGGCACAGGCCAGGCTGAGGACCCGAACAGTGTACGAATCCATGCACTGGGCCTCTAGTTATTATACACTTGATCTTAGCCAAAAGGCCGAGAAGCGATCTAGTTATTATATATAAGTGTTTAATCCTACATGTTAATTCTCCTGAGGTTCCTTGTGTGAGTCACTTCTCTCTCTTGCTGTTTTCACGATTCTTTGTTTTTGACTTTCAACAATTTGATTTATTTCTCAATGTGGATTTCTTTGAATTTTCCTATTTGGAATGCCTTGATCTTCTTTGATGCGTAAATTCATTTACTTCATCAAATTTGGGAAGTGTTAGGCCATATTATCTTCAAATATTCTGTTTCTTTCTGCCTATCCTCTCCTTTTGGGAATCCCACTCTGCATATATTGGTATGTTTTATGGTGTCCTACAGGCCTCTGAGGGCATGCTAATTTTTTGTTCTTTTTTCCTTATGTACCTCAAACTGTATAATCTCCATTGATTTTTCTTCAAGTTCACAAATCCTCTTCTGCCTCCTCAAAGCTACTGTTGAGCCTTTCTAGTACATTTTTCATGTCAGTTATTGAACTTTTCAGCTCCAGAATTTCTATTTGCTTACTTTTTAATCATCTCTCTCTCTTTATTCATATTCTCTATTTGATAAGACATCATTTACCTGGGTTATTTTAGTTCCTTTTTCATAATTTCCTTTAGCTCTTTAAGCATATTTAAGACAGTTGACTTAGAGTGTCTGTCTAGTCTGAGTTTCCTTAGGGACAGTTTTTATTAATTTCTCTTTTCTTGTGAGTGGGCCATACTTTCTTGTTTCTTTGCGTGCCCCCTAATTTTTTGTTGGAAACTGGAATTTTTATTATTATAAAGTGGCAATTCTGGATATCAGCTTACCTCCTCCCTCCAGGGTTTCTTGTTGCTTCTTCTTCTAGATTGTTCGTTTAGCGACCTTTCTGAGCCATTTTTGTAAAGTCTGTATTCTTTGTCGTGTGTGGCCACTGAAGTCCCTGTTCTGTTAGCTCAGTGGTCAGCTAGTGACTTGATAGAGATTTCCTTAAATGCTTGGGGGAGGGAGAGACCCAAACTCCCCCAGCCTGCAGAGTCACTCTGTGTGGGACTGTCTTTCAACACGTAGGCAGACTGTTTACAATTCCACTTTATCTGTCGCTTCCTGCTTCTGTGGCCTAAAGGTCATCCTGAAGTGAAAGCTTAGGACTTTCTCTAGTCATTTCTGAGCCAGCACCCAGTCTTGTTAGTGCACGTAGCTTTCTAAATCCCTTGGTACACACAGGAGCTTTATAAACCCTCAGTCCCCTGAGTAGCTCCTTCCCCAGCCACTTTCCTCCCGAGCTGTTCAGTGTGTCTGTTACTACCTGGGCTGCTATTCTTTGTCTTCTTTGTTCTTGAGTTGTAAGAGGGCAGCTCTTTTATTTTAAATGCTTTCAAACACCACCTGGGAAGCCACTTCTGTCCTGGGGAAGTTCCAAGGACAGTGGAACAAAGGCAAGCTCTCGAGCGGTTTCTTCAGGGAGCCATCGGCTAGGTCCACACACACAACCACAATTACTTAAGAGGAAGATCTGAATTGCTCCTTCTGGTACCCCAAACCCCCACACCTTCGGGCTGCCACTGAGCTGGGGAGTTGGCCATGGTAAGTGGGTTATGTATATATATGTTTAAAAAGACCACTGTGACATTTTATATATATACTAGAGGCCTGGTGCATGAATTCGTGCACAAGTAGGGTCCAGCTGGCCTGCCCCAGTCGGGGTGGGGAGGGCCAATCGGGGGTGGGGCCAGCTGGGGGAGGGGCCACAGGCTGTAGGCTGGCCTGCCCCGCCCCCTGGTCAAACTCCTGGTGGAGGGGACAATTTGCATATTAGCCTGTATAGGATAGATTTCAGAGAGGAAGGGAGAGGGAGGGAGATAGAAGCATCAATGATGAGAGAGAATCATTGACCGGCTGCCTCCTGCACGCCCCACACTGGGGACCTCCCGGTTCACAGGTTGAAGCTCAACCGCTCAACCACTGAGCCACAGGCTTACTGAAGTTTAAGTTTCTTTCTTCATTAAGCATTTTCCTCTTTGTTGTACGTTTTATATTAGATTCCAGAATTTTAAAAAAGTTGATTCTGACAGTTTTCGCCAGCTTATCTGTTGCTTTTGTGGAGGGATGGAGTCTTGACGCTCTCTCCCTGGCATTTTGGGTGACATCTCCAACTGCTCCTTGCCTGTCCTTAATCTCCGAGGTCATTCTAACCAGCCGAGCCCTGGCCTCTGAACTCTGACTTCTGACCTTTTCACCTGGTGTCCAGTTTCTTCCAGACCCATCTACAAACACCCCTTTCTCCGTGGCCTCTGTTGACCCTGGTTAATTTCTGAACTCTGGCTTTGCCCCTTCCCTTGATCACAGGCTTGCTGCCCCCTTCCTCACCCTCTGACCCTATCCACGACCTCTCTCTGTCTCCTCAGGGCTCCAACGCCGTGGCCTCGGCTCTGGGGGCCTGTTTGCTGCTCCGAGTGCTGGCGCGCCTGGAGTCCGAGGCTGAGGAGGCAGCGCGGAGGAAGGAGCTGGCAGCCAAATTTGAGGGGCTAGGTGTTGGTGCGTGGGGCAAGGGTACCTGGGGGTCGGGGTGCAGGGCTGCCGTTAAGGGGGTGTGTGCGTCTCCCCACTCCTCTCATAACCCTGCCCCCTCCCTGCCCCTCCCTGCCTCTCTCCCCTCACATAGTCTCCTTACTCACGTTTCTCTCCCGCAAACCTCCCGCTCCCAGACCTCTTTGGCGAATGCCACCGCAGCAGCGAGGAACGGGCGGCCCACCTGCTCCTCCGACGCTGCCCGTTCTGGGGGGACGTCACCTGCCTGCAGCTCGCCATGCAGGCTGACGCCCGCGCCTTCTTTGCCCAGGATGGAGTACAGGTGAGCATCGGCGCCGGCGACGCCCTGGGAGCCAGGCAGGATCAGCCCTGCCATTGTGTCCCCCCCTAGAAACCACCCCTCCTCCAGAGAGCCCACCCTCTCCCGGGAAGGCGGCTGGTCCCACAGGCACCCCACCACCTGCCACCAGAGCGCCCCCCCCCCCCCCCCCCAGGGCACAGCCTCCCACCCTCCCAGACAGTTCCCCTGACAGGAGTCCCTGGGAACCCGCAGCAGGGTCTGCACTCAGCAGTGACAATGACCTCGCCGGTTGCCTAGTGTTTTGGACACAGACAGACTCTGGGTTAGGAAAGCCTGCCCTTCCGGTGGGAATTCCCCTCTTTCCGGAAGCCCTGCTTGTCCCGAGAGTTGAACTTTCTCCGTGTCTTTAACCCCAGTCGGCCAGGGGCACTGAGAGTCCCATCCCCAAGACCCGGTGTTCTGCCTGCAGACAGGAAGTCCAGCTTATCCCAACGGGAGGTCCCGCCCCCAGCTGTGGGAATGATTTGATTGGCATTGCCAATAATTACCCAGAGTTCTTTGCTTCGAATAATGGTTAAACTCATGGGGTCTATTTTTTTAAAATATGTTTTTATTGATTTTTAGAGAGAGAGGAATGGAGAGGGACAGGGAGACAGAAACATCAGTGATGAGAGCAAAACATCTATTGGCTGCCTCCTGCACGCGCCACCCGGGCATGTGCCCTGACCCAGAGTTGAACCGTGACCTCCTGGTTCATAGGTCCAGGCTCTACCACTGAGCCATGCGGGCCTGGCTCGTGGGGTCTATTTTAAGGCCTTTATCTCAACCCCCCTGTGCTCTCTCTGTGAACAGGGAGAAAATATCAGTGCCTGTCTTCCTGGGGTGTGGCGGGGGCTGTGTGAGCTAATCTACGTAAAGTGCTTAGCCCAGTACCTGGCATGTCCTTTTTAATGAAACCGTAATATGCAAATCAAACGAATGGCCGAACGACCGGTCACTGTGATGTGCACTTTACATAGATTAGCTATGTAAATATTTATCAGTCTTCTGATACATCTGCAGAGTGGAGGTGCTGAAGGACTTGACTCTGAGTCAAGCAGACCTGGGCTCAAATCGTGACTTTGACTTTGGAGGTGACTTCACCTTTGAGCCCCAGCTTTCTTTTTTGTAAAGAGATGGTACATAGGAGGTTGTTCCTCTGTTAGTCAGGTTAGGTTGGGTGATGCTGCAATAACAAAACTCGCTATGATGTGAGCTGCCCCCTGGTGGTCAGTGCGCTCCCACATGGGAAGTGCCACTCAGCAAGAAGCCAGGTTCACGGCTGGTGAGTGCAGTGGTGGTGGCGGGAGCCTCTCCCACCTCCACTGCAGGCGGGTGGTAAGGAGTGAGAGGTCGCGAACTGCGAGAGCCCCAGACTCCGAGAGGGATGTCTGATTGCCGGCTTAGGCCTGATCCCAGCAGGGGTGGGGGGGGGTGGGCAGGGAGCGGGCCTAAGCTAGCAGGCGGACATCCCCCAAGGGGTCCTGGACGGAGAGAGGGTGCAGACCACACTGAGGGACCCCTCCCAGTTCATGATTTTCATGCACCAGGCCTCTAGTTGTGTTAATAACCGTCAGCTGTTTAACCTACTAGCTAGAACCTGAGGGAAGGTAGTCAACGGCCAGGACCCCGATAGTTGGGGTCCCCACATTGAGCACTTGCTCTGGGCTCTGGAGCTGGGGGCCAATTCTTGCCTGGGGTCTTCGGGAAGGGCTGGGGGAGATTCAGGCTCTAACCTTCCCCACCCCCACAGTCTCTGCTGACACAGAAGTGGTGGGGGGAGATGGACGGCTCCACGCCCATCTGGGCCCTGGTTCTCGCCTTCTTTTGCCCCCCACTCATCTACACCAACCTCATCACCTTCAGGTCAGTCCCGGGGTTAGGTTGGTCGGAGGGCGCTGCTCATGGCTCTTCCTGCTCAGCTCTGCCCACCTTCAGTCCTCCCAGTGCTTCCCGCCTTGTTTCTCTCTTTCCCTCCCCAGGACTGGGGCACGTTCTGGGAGGTGAACTTTTGGGGGGCTCTCGGGCTCTCTGTATCTCTATGGGCAATTCTTCTGCCTGCAGGCTTGGCTCTGGGATGGTTCCCTTTAGGGTGACTCTAGCGGGGAACCTCCCTGTCTCCCTGCCAAATCTCTGGGTAAAGAATCTGGGTATCTTCGGAGAATTCCTCTTCCACTCCCCCCCCCTACCCCCAATCTCACTCTGTGCTTCTCTCCACGCCAGGAAGTCAGCGGAGGAGTCCACACAGAAGGACCTGGGGTTTGACGTGGACGGGAGCCTCAACGGGGAAGGGCCTGTCAGGTGAGCGAAGCACCAGCACCACACAAGGTGGGGCGGCCTGGGCAGCTGCAGGAGCTCCGGGTACTGGGAGTAAGGCCAGAGCAGAGAAGTGGGGCTTCCGCAGGTACTGGTTTCACGCTGCCACTGAAGATACTGAGGAAGTTTCCCAAATGCCGAGCTCAAGGCGTGGTCAAGGTTTGGTTCTGCCACCCAGCAGTTCGTCATTGGAAAGAAATTTGCTTCAGGCTACATGTACTTCTATCTCGATTTCGAAGGGTTCTCAGCAATCTGGAGAAAGGAGCTGACGCGTAGATTCAATCAGGAGTCCAAGGACCAAAGATAATTTTGAAAGGCATTGGGGGTCAGAGGAGCTTCAGCTAAAGAAGCTAAAGACTTCCCCTTGACTCAGGATCCCGTGCTTTTTATTAACACAATTTGTCCTAAGGCAAGGTGGAGATAATACACTTCAAAGGGTAGGGTTTCAAAGGGTAGGGTTTATAGAAGCATTGTCAGATTCACAAATAGCCTACAGCTGTTCAGGTGTTTGGCCAACAGGAGGCCATAACATGTAGATTAAGAATCTCTGAGCTGTCTGGCAGAAGACAATCCTATTCAGGTTTTGGGGAGATGCTTTTTAGCTGTTCCAACAGGTAAACTACATATGTGGCTCAGCCCTTGTTGAGCCCCCCAAACTTCACCAACCTTTTGATGAAACTCTTGTAATTATGATCTGTTGGAATTGGTTTCCGGCAGATAAGCAAGTGGAATTGTGTGGATTTGGTTAATTTAGGGATACTTTGTCTATTTTTTTTTTCCTGACTTCAGGGCCTTTGCTTTAAAAAAGAAAGTTTATATTGCCCTATATAAATAAGTGGTAGAGCTGGGATTTGAACCCAGATCTCCTTGTGCCTGAATCTGTGCTCTTAGCCACTGTGGGGGCCACCTTCCTGGAGAGCTCTGTAAAAGGACAGTCCCTGGCTCCTCTCCCAAGGGCCTTGGGGTGGGCCCGGGAAGCTGTGCGGGGCCTGGCTCTGGGTGGTGAGAGATGGCAGTCTTTGGGAAGCTGACGCACCACGCGGTCTCCGTACCAGGACCCTGCAGAGGGGGACATGGGAAACAGCAGGGCCATTTCCCTGTCACCGGGGAGCCCGTGCACCTCTCTGCCTCTCACTCTCTTTAGCTTGTGCTGTTTTTCCCACTCAATCTCTTTGGAACAGCTTTATTGAGACATAATTCACGTACCATTCAGTTCATCCCTGTATCACCATTGTAATGTTATACAATTCAGTGGATAGACCATATTTGTTTATCCATTCATCAGTTGATGAACATTTGGGTGTTTCTCCTTCTGGATTATTATTTTCTGCTTGGTTTATAAAGAGAAAGTGCCTCTTCAAACCGGTTCATTTTTCCTGCAAGCTTTTTTTGAAAAAATATTTTTTATTGATTTCAGAGAGGAAGGGAGAGGAAGAGAGAGCTAGAAACATCAATGATGAGAGAGAATCATTGATTGTCTGCCTCCTGCATGCCCCCCCGCCCCCCACTGGGGATCGAGCCCACAACCCTGGGCATGTGCCCTTGACTGGTATCGAACCTGGGACCCTTTGGACTGCAGGCCGATGCTCTATCCACTAAGCCAAACCAGCCAGGGCCCTGCAAGCTTTTTGAATATATTATTTTTATACTAGAGGCCCAATGCACGAAATTCATGCAAGGGGCTCGCCCCCCCCAACCGTCACAGCTTCGTCTGGAAGGTCATCGTCAGGAAGGATGTCTGGAAGGATGTCTGGTCTAATTAGCATATTATGCTTTTTTTATTATAGATGTTTTCATTGATTTTAGAGAGAGGAAAGGAGTGGGGGAGAGAGAGAGAGAGAAGAGAGAAACATCAATGATGAGAGAGAGAATCATTGATCCCCAGTAGGGGGGCCTCCTGCACGCCCCCTACTGGGGATCAAGCCCACAGCCAGGGCATGTGCCCTGACCAGGAATTGAACCATGACCTCTTGGTTCATAGGTCGATGCTCAACCACTAAGCCACACTGAACATATTATTAGTATTACTCATTTTGGCATTTCAGAATTTTGGGGTCAGAAATAAGAGTCAGGATGAAATTGAGACAGAGAATTCGAACTCAGGAGAGAAGGGTCAGATCATAAACATGAGAGGGTCAGAGGTCATATTTGAGGGTCCAAGGTCAGACAGAGAAAGCCAGAGATCGTGATGAAGAAAGAAGGGGGATTTGGACTTTAGACAACAGTCAGGAGTCATCCCAGGAGCCAGAGGCCAGAAGGGTGGCGGTAAGAGGTGAAAGGTCAGCAGTCTTGATGGTAGGAGCTTTCAGAGGTCAGAGGTCACCAGTCAAGGAGATGGCAGACGGACCGCAGACTTAGTTTCAGTTCGGCAGGGCCAGAAGTCATGAAGGTCAGGAGGTCACGTGAAAGGTTACTGGTCTTGACAATGGTGAAGGTCGGGTTCAGAGGTCAGGCTGAGCCCTCCTTCTCTCTCCCCCCCTCAGGCCAGCAGCTCCCCCTGAGAAGATGCCCTTGGGGGTGTTGAGTCAGCCCAGCCGGAGGGGGTGCTCCCCACGCCTGCGGCGCTGGCCCCAGTTCTGGGGGGCGCCGGTGACGGCCTTCCTGGGCAACGTGGTCAGCTACCTGCTCTTCCTGATGCTCTTCGCCCGCGTGCTGCTCATCGACTTCCAGCCCTCGGCGCCCGGCGCCCTGGAGCTGCTGCTCTACTTCTGGGTCTTCACCCTGCTCTGCGAGGAGTTCCGCCAGAGCCTGGGGGGCGGCTGGGGCAGCCTGGCCACCGGAGGGCCCGGGCCAGGCCACGGCCAGGCCCCGCTGCGCCGCCGGCTGCACCTCTACCTCATGGACACGTGGAACCAGTGTGACCTGGTGGCCCTCACCTGCTTCCTCCTGGGCGTGGGCTGCCGGTGAGTGCCCCGTGGCCTTCAACCCCTGACCCCGGAGAGAGAGGGAGGGGGAGAGAGAGAGATTTGTTGTTCCAATTATTATTATTATTTTTTAAAATATATTTTTATTGACTTCAGAGAGGAAGGGAGAGGGGAGAGAGATAGAAACATTCATGGTGAGAGGGAATCACTGATCGGCTGCCTCCTGCACGCCCCCCACTGGGGATCGAGCCCACAACCCAGGCATGTGCCCTTGATCAGAATCAAACCCGGGACCTTCACTCCGCAGGCCAAGGCTCTATCCACTGAGCCAAACCAGCTAGGGCTGTTGTTCCAATTGTTTATGCATTCATTGGTTACTTCTTCTAATGCCCTGACCGGGGATGGAACCCGAAACCTTGGTGTATCGGACGATGCTCTAACCAACTGAACTACCTGGCCAGGACCTATCTCCGATTATTCTTAAAAACCAAACGGAAACCCGTTCTTGATGGAAAGCACCGCGTAAAGATGGTCTAGAAACAGTTTGGTCCCCCAGGGACAGCTGCTTCAGGGATGATAGGGTTAAAGTGAGAACCCCGCTATTCATGCTACATCTGGAGCTCACTGGGCGCTGGGCTCCACCCTCACCTCTTTCCTCTTCTCCACAGCCCGCAGCCCAGGCCCTGGCCTCCTGGCCTCCTGGCCTCCTGGCCTCCTGGCCTCCTGGCCCCTGCCTCTCTCTGTCCTTCCTCTCCATCTCCATGGCTGCCTATCTTGCCTGGACCCTCAGCCCAGCCTCCTGGACTCCAGGCTCTTTCCCTCCAGCCCATCCCCACAAGGGTCCTTCCACGCCCAGAGCTAACCCAGCACTCCCTCCCGCTCCCCCCCACCCCCTCCACATACACACCCTGGACCTGGCCTTGGGGCCCCGCCTGTCTAGGCCGCCTCTCTCTGCAGCGCTGTCTCCGGATTTGATTTCTTTGTTTCTCTTCATCTGCACCCCGGCCTCTCTGAAACCTTTCCGTTCCTGCATCCCAGGTACAGGGGCTTTGACCTTGATCCTGATATTTTGAGTCTGCGTAATTATAAATTTGTAATCGGAATTTCACCAGAGCTGACGAATTCTTACCAAGGAAGTATTTTGAAACTGCCTTGATCAATTTCATATGCAGGGCAATTAAATCAGCTTCAATTATTCTCAGTTTCTGACATGATTTCAACATGGTCACCTAGTATTTGGGTTACGTTTTACACAGATATTGGTTCATCGTTGGCGTCTTTGTCTATATTGGATTTTGCCAAGTTTGGAGTCTGTGTTTGTGAATTGTACTTTGTGGCTTTTACTTCTTTCCTGTCCCGTTTTCCCGGGTGAAATGTCATCGATTCAGATTTCATCGGGGAGGCTTGAATGTGGTGTCAGTGATTTAGTCCACATTGCTTAGCTGATTTATAAAAAACAAGTTTTGAGGAATTGCCCTCCATTACTTTCTGTTGCCAAGAATGGGCTACACAGCGTTGGTTCCTTTCTGCCATAGTCCCCAGCGCACATCTAAAGGTCCCGGGAACAAACTGTCTCGTCTTTGGGTCTTGGCCCGTGCTGGCCCCCCTTCCTGAAACACCTTCCCCTCCTTGGCCCGGCCAGCTCCTCCACTTCCTGTAGGCCTCAGACGTGCGGTCTCTGTCTTCAAAGCCTTCCTTCATCCTTCCCAGACTCTGGGTCCCTCCTTTGTGTTCCCCGAATGTCCTGAGATCTCCCCAAATGGTGTTTAGAGTATGGCTTGTGCTCTCTCTCTCCGTGCGTCACTCTATCTCAATGTAAAAGATCTTTGGAATATAGTCTATTACCAAAGAAATGCAAAAGTATGTCCTCACGGAACAAGATTAAGTAAGCGAAGGAATAGAAGAGAAACCTACCATTTCCTCGGTCTTTTCAAGTGCCCTCTCTTTCTCAGCAGTTACTTCCATCGACAGTTTGGTGCACATCCTGCCTGTTCTTTTTCTATGCATTTACATCGAGAGATGCTGATACTTCTTCTTCTTTTTTTTTTTTTTAATATATTTTATTGATTTTTCACAGAGAGGAAGGGAGAGGGATAGAGAGCCAGAAACATCGATGAGAGAGAAACATCGACCAGCTGCCTCCTGCACACTCCCCACTGGGAATGTGCCCGCAACCAATGTACATGCCTTTGACTGGAATCGAACCTGGGACCTTTCAGTCCGCAGACAGACGCTCTATCCACCGAGCCAAACCGGTTTCGGCACTTCTTCTTTTAAAAAAAAAAAAAAAAATTTATTGATTTTGAGAGAGAGAGAGAAGCATTGATTTGTTTTTCCATTCATTTATGAATCCATTGGTTACTTCTTTTTTTAAAATATATATTTTATTGATTTTTTACAGAGAGGAAGGGAGAAGAAAATAAGATCAATCAGCTGCCTCTTGCACACCTCCTACTGGGGATGTGCCCGCAACCAAGGTACATGCCCTTGACCTGAATCGAACCTCGGACCCTTCAGTCCGCAGGCCGACGACGCTCTATCCACTGAGCCAAACCGGTCAGGGCCATTGGTTACTTCTTATATGTGCCCTGACTGGGGATTGAACCCACAACCTTGGTGTATCGGAATGATGCTCTAACCAACTGAGCTACCCAGCCAGGGCCCCGATACTTCTTTCATACACAAATGACACTCTATTTTATGTATTCTTCTGCAACTTTCCCTTTTCATCTACAGCATGCCCCGACATCTTCCCCATATCAGTATTTGCAAATAGACGGTATTCTTTGAAAATGCTGCATCGGATTCGAGAAGAAGGGAATCGGTGGCTAAAGATCAGACAAGACAGACTTCTCCTGGCCGGAATGCAATGCACGAATGCGTCCTTTTCCTCGGGCACCGAGACAGAAGTTCCGCACTTTAAGAGACAGAAATCAGGCCGAAGGTGGCTCCACAAAGTCTCCTTCATTTTCTACTCCAGACAGTCACCCCATACTAGCTGCTCTGGGGCCGGTACTCTGCTGATCATGTTTCTTTTTCTATAAAGTCCTAGCTGCGAGGGCCCTGTTCCTTTGGAGGAGAGCTGACAAAGAGCTTTGTGGACACAGCCTGGTGGCTATTTACAGGGGATACACCCTCGTCTTTTCTCAGCGGATTCCCCGAGAGGAATGCTTCTCCCGTGCTGTATTAGAAATGCCACCAAGTAGCCGAAACCGGTTTGGCTCAGTGGATACAGGGTCGGCCTGCGGACTCAAGGGTGCCAGGTTCGATTCCGGTCAAGGGCATGTACCTTGGTTGCGGGCACATCCCCGGTGGGGAGTGTGCAGGAGGCAGCTGATCGATGTTTCTCTCTCATTGATGTTTCTAACTCTCTATCCTCCCTTCCTCTCTGTAAAAAGTCAAATAAAATATATTAAAAAAAAAGAAAAAAGAAAGAAGGAAATGCCACCAAGTAAGCCGACACGATCACTTTATCCCAACAGCAATGCCAGAGAGTCTGGCGGGGCCCTGTGCTTCGTTTCTCTCTTGTATTTTGTATAAAATCTCTTCTGAGATGAAAGGGGTGAGGCCTTGTTCTCCCACGCTCTACAGGCGTCCTCAAACTACCGCCCGCGGGCCACATGCGGGTGTTTTTGCCGTTTTGTTTTTTTACTTCAAAATAAGATATGTGCAGTGTGCATAGGAATTTGTTCATAGTTTTTTTTTAAACTATAGTCCGGCCCTCCAACGGTCTGAGGGACAGTGAACTGGCCCCCTGTTTTAAAAGTTTGGGGACCCCTGCTAGAAGTACCAGCGTATTTTAGACATTTTGTCAAGCTTAGTGTTTTCTAGGGGAGAGGAGAAGAATTGCGTGGAGAGAAAAATCCCAGGATCTCGGCTTACCCTGGAGAAATTTCCAGGGATCTCGGCTTACCCTGGAGAAATTTCCAGAGAGCTCCAGAATTGCATGGATGAATCATTTTGTTTTACCAATCCCTTCCAGATGGACATTTTGGTTTCTAAATTTTTATTATTCCAAAGTAATAGAAGTTTGCATGCCAGATTTAAATTTTGTAGGTTGAACTGTACATATTCTTGATGTGGATAGATTTCACCCACCGTCAGGGTAAGAAAGTGCCCTCTTAAGGACATGCTTGGCAAAATCTAGTATTTTCAATCTTTAACATTTTGTAGCTCTCAATTTAACTTAACTTTCTTTCTTTCTCTCTCTCTCTTTTTTTTTTTTTTTTTGCCAAAAATGACCTCTCCTTTTTATATTTATGCATCCCTGACTACTAGTTAAGTTGGGCATCTTTTTATAACTAATGGTCACATGGACTTCTGTCAATTATCTTTTTCTTATTTTTTTTATCCTCACCTGAGGATATTTTTTCCATTGATTTATAGAGAGATGAAAGGGAGGAAGAAGGGGAGAGAGAGAGAGAGAGAGAGAGACATCGATGTGAGAGACACATTGACACATTGATTGGTTGCTACCGGGTCTGGGGAACCTGCAACCAAGGTATGTGCCCTTGACCAGGAATCGAACTTGTGGCCCTTCGGTCCAAGGATCGACGCTCTAACCATTGAGCAAAACAGGCCAGGACTCAATTGTCTTTTCATAGCCTTTGCCTCCACTTAAAAAATTTTATGTTCATTGATCTCTTGCACATGTGTGTATATTTGGTAGGTGCTCTCCTTAAACTCGATCCTAATCCTTGGTGGTTTTGCTCTATACTTCTTCTCAAACTCTGAAGCTTGCCTTTTTACTTTTCTGTCTTAAGCATTCTTTCAGTCTGTAACTTTTCATTTGAAATAACCCAAGACTAACAAAAAATACTGCAAACACAGTACAGAGAATGCCCATCACCTTTCACCCAGGTCCTCAGAAATCTTATTCAGATTACACCAACTGTCCCACTGGTGTTCTTTCTCTGGTCCAGGAGCCCATCCACCCCATGTTGCCGTTGGTTGTCATGTCTTGGACTTGATGTTACAGGGACCTCCTAATTTTTTGCTAAGGCTGTGGTTCGTGCAGCTGGTGTTTAATGGATGCCAGTGCTGGCCCAGCCCAGCAGGCACCGAAATCTGAGTGCACCCCGGGTGAATGGAACAGTCGGGATCCCCCCCACCCCCACCCCCAGCCTGGGGGAGGCCACAGCCTCATCTGAAGCCTGGTATGGGGAAGACCGCAGGTTTTCCTATGCACCCACCCTGTGACCCCTGAGTGACCCCTGTCTCGTCCCCCACACCCCAGGCTGACCCCGGGCCTGTTTGACCTGGGCCGCACAGTCCTCTGCCTGGACTTCATGGTCTTCACGCTGCGCCTGCTGCACATCTTCACGGTCAATAAACAGCTGGGGCCCAAGATCGTCATCGTGAACAAGATGGTGAGGGGTGGGGCCTGGGTGGGGCCCGGTGGGCGGGGCCAGAGCCATGGTGGGCGGGGCCTGAGCAGGGGAGGGTGAGGCCAGAGCCGGGGTGGGCGGGGTCAGACCCGGGGGGCGGGGTCAGAGCCGGGGTGGGAGGGGCCAGAGCCGGGGCGGGCGGGGCCAGGCTTAGTCTCATCTCCCTTCCTGCAGATGAAGGACGTGTTCTTCTTCCTCTTCTTCCTCGGAGTGTGGCTGGTGGCCTACGGGGTGGCCACGGAGGGCCTCCTCAGGCCCAAGGACCAGGACCTCCCGCAAATCCTGCGCCGGGTCTTCTATCGGCCCTACCTGCAGATCTTCGGGCAGGTCCCGCAGGAGGAGATGGACGGTAAAGAGGATGGGGCCCTGGCACCCTCTGAGTCCCTTCTCTCCATTCCCCGTCTCTCTCTCTCTGAGTCTCTAAGCAGCCCCCTCCCCGCTCATCCCTAGGGGACTCTGTCCTCCTCTCTCCGCATCTCTGCCCTTTGTCGCTAGGTCTCGGACCCTTGCTGTGTCTCTTTGGGTCTTGTCCCCCTGGCTTTCTGGGATTCTGTCTCCCCCACACCCCTCTAGATCTTTTTAAAAAATTGATTTCAGCCCTGACTGGTTTGGCTCAGTGGATAGAGCGTCGGCCTGCGGACTGAAGGGTCCCAGGTTCAATTCCGGTCAAGGTCATGTACCTTGGTTGCGGGCACATCCCCAGTGGGGGGTGTGCAGGAGGCAGCTGATCAATGTTTCTCTCTCATCCATGTTTCTAACTCTCTCTCCCTCTCCCTTCCTCTGTAAAAAATCAATAAAATATATATATATATATTTTTTTTTTTCTGTTTTTTTTTTTATATTTTATTGATTTTTTACAGAGAGGAAGAGAGAGGGATAGAGAGTTAGAAACATCAATGAGAGAGAAACATCGATCAGCTGCCTCTTGCACACCCCCTACTGGGGATGTGCCCGCAACCAAGGTACATGCCCTTGACCGGAATCGAACCTGGGACCCTTGAGTCCGCAGGCCGACGCTCTATCCACTGAGCCAAACCGGTTTCGGCAATAAAATATATATATTTTTAAAAATTGATTTCAGAGAGGAAGGGAGAAAAACAAACAAACAAACAAAGAGAGAGAGAGAGAGAGATAGAAACATCAGTGATGAGAGAGAGTCATTGGTTGGCTGCCTCCTGCACGCCCCCCACTGGGGATCAAGCCTGAAACCCGGGCACGGGCCCTGACCCGGAATGGAACTGTGACTTCCAGCTGTAGGTTGATGCTCAACCACTGAGCCACGCGGCCGGGTGCCCTCTGGGTTTCTGTCTCCGTTAGGTCTCTGTCTCTCTGCCCCCATCTGAGTGTCTCCCTCCGCAGTGGCCCTCATGGAGCACGCCAACTGCTCCTCGGAGGCGGGCTTCTGGGCGCGCCCGGTGGGGCCCCAGGCGGGCTCCTGCGTCTCCCTTTATGCCAACTGGCTGGTGGTGCTCCTCCTCGTCGTCTTTCTGCTCGTGGCCAACATCCTGCTGGTCAACCTCCTCATCGCCATGTTCAGGTGAGGAGCCCCGCCGTCTCTGATCTGAGGTCACCCGCCATGACCTTGACCCTAGCATGACCTTTGACCCCAGCATGATTGATTCTTGATCCCAGCCTAATCAACTTATCTTTAGTCCCTAAATTCTAACTCACATCTAATGCTGCCCTGTCCCCAGACCCAGGCAGACTCTGCTTCTGACCTGGACTGTGGACTCTGATCCTCTCGCTGAGCCCAGGCTGAAGGTTTAACAAAATTTTTATTGTCGCAAAATATATACATAGAACGTGAAAGTCACCATTTTTGCCATTTTAAGTATACAATCCAGTGGCATTGATTACATTTATTATCCTATAATAAAACCCTAATATGCAAATTGATCAAATGGCAGAACTACCGGTTGCTATGACGTGCACTGACCACCAGGGGGCAGCCCCTGCCTCAGGGGATGTCTGACTGCCAGGGAGCGGGCCTAACCCTGCAGTCAGACATCCCCTGAGGAGTCCCACATTTCGAGAGGGTGCAGGCCAGACTTAGGGACTGACCCTCTCCCCCCACCCCCCGCCCTAGTGCATGAATGTTGTGCACCAGGCCTCTACTGTTTTGTACTTTTGGTGTCATATCTAAGCACTCATCGCCAAATTCACCACTATTTCCAAAACATTTTTATCTCTCCAAATAGAAAGTATATACCCATTAGGCAAGCAATGACTCCCATTTCTCCCTCCCATCACCCTGATAACCTCTAATGCACTGTATGTCTCTATGACTTTGCCTATTCTAGGTGTTTCTTTGTGTGTGTGTGTGTGTGTGTGTGTTTAGATATTTCTTAGAAGTAGAATCATACAGTATTTGTCCTTTTGTGTCTGGCTTATTTCACTTAGCATAAAGATTTCAGTGTTTATTTAGGCTGTGGCATGTGTCGGCACTCCATTCCTTTTTAGGGCCGAATAATATTCCATTGCATCGATCTATGCCGTTTGGTTTATTTATCTGTCAATGGAACCTTGGGTTGTTTCCATCTTTAGCTATTGTGAATAATGTTGCTATGAACATTGGTATTCACATATCTGTTTAAGTCTTTGTCCTGATATCTCTTGGGTATGTTTCTAGAATGGAATGCTGGGCCATATGGTAATTCTATGTTTTGCTTTTTGAGAAACCACCAAGTTGTTTTCTACAGCAGCTGCACCATTCAAGTCTCTTTTTATTTTTCCATTGATTTTTTTTTTTTTTTGAGAGAGATAGAGAGAGATTGAAACATCAATGTGAGAGAGACACATCGATTGGTTGCCTCCCGCATGCGCCCTGACCCAAGGCTGGGGATCCAGACTGCAACCAAGGCACATGCCCTTGACTGGAACCAGACCTGAGACCTTTCAGTCCAAGGGCCGATGCCCTAACCACTGAGCAACCGGCTATGGCCAAGTCTTTTGCCTGTTTATAATGGGGTTGTTTGTCTTTTTGTTGTTGCACTTCTCTATATATTCTGGATACTAAACTCCTATCAGATATATGACTTACAAATACCTTTCCCCATTCTGTTGGTTGTCTTTTCCTTTTCTTGATAATATCCTTTGATGTGCAAAAGTTTTAATGAAGTTCAATTTATCTTTTTTTGTTGTTGTCACTTGTACTTTTGGTGTCATATCTAAGCACTCATCGCCAAATTCAAGGTCATCAAGATTTAGTCCTATGTTTTATGGTTTTAGCTCTACTATTTAGGTTGTTGGTCCATTTTGACTTAATTTTTGTATATGGTGTGAGGTAGGGATCCAACTTCATTCTTTTTGCTGTAAAAATCTACTTGTTTCAGGCCCATTAGTTGAAGAGAGTATCCCATCCCAATTTTCCCTTTTTATAAAGACACTAGTCATATTGGATTAGGGACCAACCATAATGACCTCCTTTTCACTTGATTATCTTTATAAAGATCCTATTTCCAAATAAGGTCACATTCTGAGGTACTGGGGTTAGGATTTCAATACATCTTTGGGGGCGGGCACAATTTGAGCCATAGCACTCATCGATATATGGGCTTATTTCTGAACTTTCTGTTCTCTTCCATTGGTTGATATGTCTCTCCTTATGCCAGAACCATACTGTTTTTGATTTTGTAGAGCAAATTTTTGAAACTGAGAAGTGTGAGTCCTTTGACTTTGTGCTCTTTAAAGATTGTTTTGGCTCTTCAGGACCTTTGCAATTCCATATGAATTAGAGAATTGGCTTTTCCATGTCTACATAAAAGGCGGTTGGAATGTAGATAGAGATTGTAATTGATACTGTAGATTGCTTTGCGTGTAATTGACTCTTAACAAGATGACATCTTTGCGCTCATGAACACAGCATGTCTCTCCATTATTTAGGAGCTCTTTTACATTGCCTTCATCATGGTTTTGTCATTTTCAGTGTACAAATCTTTCACCTTTTTGGTTAAATGTATTTCTAGGTGCTTATTTATTTATTTATTTTTTTAGATTCTATTGTAAATGGAATTTTTTTCTTAATTTCCCTTTTGGATTATTCATGGCAGATGTATAGAAACAATTGATTTTTGTTTTTGGATCTTGTACCCTGCAACTTTGCTAAATTCATTTATTAGCTCTAGCAGCTTTCTTGGGATTCTCTGGGATTTTCTATCATAGAATCATGTCACCTGTGAATAGAGATAGTTTTACCTCTTCCATTTTATTTTGGATGCCTTTGATTTTTCTTGTCTAATTGCTCTGGCTAGAGCTTACAGTACAATGATGAATAGCTGTGGTGAAAGTGGGCATCCTTGTCTTGTTCCTGATCTTAGGGGAAAGCATTCAGTCTTTCTTCTCTTTTTCTTTTTTTAAATTCTCACCTGGGGATATTTTCCATTGATTTTTAGGGAGAGTGGAAGAGAGAGGGAAAGGCAGAGAGAAATATCGATGTGAGAGAAACACATCGATGGGTTGCCTCCTGCACATGCCCTGACCAGGGCTCCGGCCGGGGAGGAGCCTGCAACCAAGGTACGTGCCTTTGACTGGAATCGAACCCAGGACTCTTCGGTCCACAGGCTGACGCTCTATCCACTGAGCCAAACCGGCTAGAGCCGTTCAGTCTTTCTTCATTAAGTATGATAGTAGCTGTGGGTTTTTCATAAGTACCCTTTACCAGTTGAGATGTTTATGTGATTTTTCCTCCCCTTTATTCTATTAAGGTAGTGTATATTACATTGGTTGATTTTTATATGTTGAACCACCTTTGTATTCCTGGGATAAATTCTACTTGGTCATGGTATATAATCCTTTTAATATTCTTATGAATTAGGTTTCCTAGTACTTTGCTGAGAAATCTTGCATGTATATCCATAAAGAATATTGATCTATGCCCTAGCCCAATTATGTCAAACTCGCGGCTGGAGAGCCCTAGACAGTTGCTCAGTGGTTAGAGCATCAGCCTGAGGACTGAAGGGTTGCGTGTTTGATTCTGGTCCAGAACATGTACCTCGGTTGCAGGCTCGATCCCCAACCAGGCCACGTGTGGGAGGCAGCCAATCAGTGTGTCTCACATTAATGTCTCTCCCCATCCCTTCCACTCTCTCTAAAAATCAATGGAAAAAATATCCTTGAGTGAGGATTAACAAAACAAAACAATAATATTGATCTGTAATTTTCTTTTCTTTTGCTATTGATATAATGGGAAATGCTGGCATCATAGAATGATTCAGGAAATGTTCTCTCCTATTCAGCTTTTTGGAAGCGTTTGAAAAGGATTGGTGTTGTTTTTTAAATGTTTGATAGAATTCACCAGGCCTGGGCTGTGTGTGTGTGTGTGTGTGTGGGGTGTGTGTGTGTGTGTGTGTGTGTGTAATTAGTTAATCTCTTTACTTGTTTACTTGTTATAGGTCTTTTGAGATTTTCTATTTCTTCTTGTGTCAGTTTAGGTAATTTGTGTGTTTCTAGGAACTTTTCCATTTTATCTAGGTTATCTTTTTAAAAACGATTTTAGAGGAGGGTGGAGAAGAAAATTGATTTGTTGTTCCACTTATTTCTGCATTCATTGGTTCTTTTTTTTCAGTTTTAAAAAATATATATTTTTATTGACTTCAGGTAGGAAGGGAGAGGGAGAGATAGAAACAACCATGATGAGAGAGAATCATGAATCGCCTGCCTCCTGCACGCCTCCCACTGGGGATCGAGCCCGAAACCCAGGCATGTGCCCTGATTGGGAATGGAACGGTGACTTCCTGGTTCATAGGTCAATGCTCAACCACTGAGCAACACCGGCCGGGCCATTGGTTGATTCTTGTATGTGCCCTGACCCATGATGGAACCCGCAACCGTGGCGTTCCGGGATGTGTCTGTAATCAGCTGAGATACCCGGCCACCAGGGCCTAGGTTTTCTTTTCTGTTGGCAAACAATTGTTGATACTATTCTCTTATAATCCTTTTTATTTCTGTAAGTTTGGTGGTAATGTCCCCATTTTATTTCTGATTTTAATTGTGTTAGACTGACTTTTGAACCTGACTAGAACCTATACCCTAACCCATGACACCATCCCCAACTTGACCTCTAATCTCTGACCTGTGGCCCTCCTATCCTAACTACTAACTGCATTTTGGAATAACCTCTGACATTATTGATACTACCATCTTGTAATAACCTCTGACATTATTGATTCTGACATCTGCCTGCTGCCTTCTACTGTGAACATATTGCCTGACATCTAACCTTGATCCACCGCCCTTGACTGGACATTGACCTCTGGTGACCCTTGACCTCTGGTCCCCACAGCTACACCTTTGGCAAAGTACAGGGCAACAGCGACCTCTATTGGAAGGCGCAGCGCTATAGCCTCATCCGGGAATTTCACTCTCGGCCTGCGCTGGCCCCGCCCTTCATCATCATCTCGCACGTGCGCCTCCTCTTCCGTCGATTGCGCAGGCACAGGGCCAGCTTGCCGGCCTCCCCCAACCTCCAGCATTTTCGTGAGAGCGGGTTTTGGCCCAAAACAGAGAAACACAAGGGGCGGGACCCTGAGAGAAAGAACGTGGATAAGCTGGGGAGGATGGCCGGAAGCACCGGTGGGCGTGGCTTAGGCCGTCGGGGGCGTGGTCTGAGAGCGCTCACTCAGGGTTTTGGTGGGGGTGCGGGCCGGGCCGGGTTACGGCCCCAGGAGGGGCGGGCCCTTGACTCTGTCCTGCCCCTGCCCTCCAGGGGTCCACCTCCCTAAGGAAGCTGAGAGGAAGCTGTTGACGTGGGAATCGGTGCGGAAGGAGAATTTCCTATTGGCCCGTGCGAGGGACAAGCGGGAGAGTGACTCCGAGCGTCTGAAGCGCACGTCGCAGAAGTGAGAGCGGGGCGTGGCCGGGGGCGGGGCTTCTGGCCTCTGGGCTGTATCCCGTGACATGGATTGGTTGGGAGAATGGGCTGGGTTTGCAAAGCACCAGGCTAGAGGCGGAGCCTGAGTGGGCGGGGTTCTGGAAAGCGAGGAGAGGCGGAGCCATGGGGGCGGGACCCAGGTGGGCGGGGCCCCGGTGGGCGGGGCCCCGGCGGGCGGGGCCCCGGCGGGCGGGGCGGGTGGGCTGCCCCCGGCTCGGGCCTGACGTCCTGCGTGCCCAGGGTGGACACGGCGTTGAAGCAGCTGAGACAGATCCGCGAGTACGAGCAGCGCCTGAAAGGGCTGGAACAGGAGGTGAGGAGTCCCGGCCAGGCTGGGGAGTGTGGACGGGGTGGGAGGCAGTGGGTTTCCATAGGGTGCCCCGATATCCCATCTGCTCCCCAGGTCCAGCACTGTAGCCGCGTCCTGGACTGGGTGGCCGAGGCCCTGAGCCGCTCTGCGTTGCTTCCCCCGGGGGGGCCTCCACCCCCGACCCCGCCTGGGCCCAAAGGTCAGTGTGTAGGGCCGACCTGCATGTATCTCCGGCCTCTGTCACTACCTCCCGTGGGCCTGCTTTCCAGGCCCCTGTTCCCATCTCTCTTTCTCATTCGCGATCCTTTCTTTGTCCCTCCTCCACTCTTGGCTTCCTTTGGACTTTTCATGGGTCTTTGGACTTTTCGCCAGTCTCCCATTGTTTCTGTCCTCCTATGTGCCCACCACCTCTTCTCTCTCCTCTCTTTCCCCCAGACTGAGCTCTGATGGCAGACTTCAAGGAGTAGCACCATGGGGAGTTTTTGCCCCCAGAAGAAGGCCTAGCTGGTCCTGGAACCCAGTATGTGGTGGCCCTGTCTTGAGGTGGGCCCCATGCCATGGACTGGATTGCTGTGGGGACCACTGCAGGAGTCTCCCCATTCGAACCACAGCAGGCCCGGCCCCTCCCAGAACCAGCCCCACTGTGGGAGGATCAGCCTCTGGAGCCCAGGCAGGGCCCCTCTGAAGGCCCTGCCACAGCCCGCTGGGCGGGAGAGGGCTACAGGGTCCTGGGGGCACAGGGACCACAGACCGCACTCAGCTCCCCACACTGGGGAAATAAAGCCACTTGAGAGTCTGGATGCTTGATTCTTGGGAAACTGGTGGCATCTTTCCAGATCCTTTGGGCATGGGGGTTATAGCTGGGGGTGGGCTTGTGATCCTTGGTCCGTTTGCTGTATTGCAGATATCTGGGGGTCTGTTCCCTCCTCTCAGCCCCACTATTCCTATCTGAGTCCGGCCCAGCCCCTCTTGTCTGCACTATTTTGATGGCTCTCACCTCAGTGGGACAAGAACTATCCGCACCCCCCTGCTTCCTACTTTCCAGAACTCGGTGATGGAAGCAAATTATTTCTTGGAGCAGGGAGGGTGGGCGCTGTGTACATCTGCTTTGGCAACAGGGGAACAGATGATGCAAATCTGAGTAGATAACTGCCTATGTGTCTTTAAAAAGTCTAATTAGTGGGAAATTACAGGCCACGCGCACATGGAATTGAAGCAAATATGCATCATTATCCATGCAGTTTAACTAAACAACCCATAACACACTAAACTGGTAATGACAAGGCTGCACTGACAGCAATTATTAGTTAAATAGCAGGAAAGCCAGCAACAAGCAACACATCCAAAATCACAACCAAAACACCCCAATTGGAGGAATTCCAACTATCTGCCTCTTTGGGTGCAGAGTGGCTTTGAAACATTGCCAAGTGTTGTGTGGCAACCAGATTTCAATGGAAAAAAATATCCTCGGGTAAGGATTAACAAACAAAAGAAAATAAAATAAAAAAAGGAAAGAATGAACTGTTGGTTCTGCGGCCTCTACCGAGGTGGTCCAGCAAGGACCAGCCTCTATGGATCTTGGACACAGTGTGTCCCACAGAGGGGACTTCCACTCAAGCTGATGCTGCCGTCCCTAGTCTGGATATCTACACTAATAAAAGAGTAAGATGCAAATTGACCATACCTTTGCGACACCCACTACCCAATCAGGAGTGAGTGTGCAAATTAACCCAACAAAGATGGAAGGTTAATTTGCATACACAGGCACCGAGCAGCTGGGGGCGTTCCGCACCGCCCCAGCCCCTCCAGGCCTCTGGGCAGCATGGGAAGGCGGAAAGGTGGCTCTGGCCAGAGTGAAAGCAGTGCCGTTAGCCAGGAAAAGGAAAGCCCATTCTTGCGCGAATCTTCATGCATCGGGCCTCTTGTTTTATATAAGTGGAATCATGCCCTCTCTGGTTTGGCTCAGTGGATAGAGCATCAGCCTGTGTACCGAAGGGTCCCAGGTTTGATTCCGGTCAAGGGCTCATGCCTGGGTTGTGGGCTCGGTCCAACATGCAGGAAACAACCAATCAATGATTCCCTTTCATCATTGATGTTTCTATCTCTCTTTCTTTCTCTTCCTCTCTGAAATAAATAAAAATATATTTTTAAAAATATGTGGAATCATAATATGAAATATTTTGTGTCTGACTTCTTTCACTTAGCCCAGTCTTTTCAAGGTTCACTCATGTCATATCAGAACTTCCTTTCTGTGGCTGAATACTATCCATAGTATGGGTATGTCACTTTTATTTTTACCCATTCATCTGTTGACAGACATTTAAGTGGTTTCTAGTTTTGGTTAGTTATGAATAATGCTGCTGTGAATGTTCGTGTACATGTCTATTATTATTTTTTTAATATGTATATTTTTTTATTTCAGAGAGGAAGAGAGAGGGAGAGAGAGATAGAAACATCAGTGATAAGAGAGAATCATTGACTGGCTGCCTCCTGCATGCCCCCCACTGGGGATCAAGCCCGCAACCCAGGCATATGCCCTTGACTGGAATCGAACCCACAACCCTTCAGTTCGCAGACCCAACACTCTATCCACTTAGCCAAGCCAGCTAGGGCTACATGTCTTTTTGAAGGCCTGTTTTCAGTTCTTTGGGGTATAATGTATACCTAGAAGTGGGATTGCTGATATTTTTCGTTTAACTTTTGAGGAACTGCCAAAATGATTTTCACAGCGACTACACCATTTCACATTCCCACCAGCAGTGTACGAGGTTCCGGCTCCACACCCGCACTTGTTTCTCCCCTCCCCCGCTTTGTTTGGTTATTGATATCCTGGTGGGTGTGAAGTGGCATCTACGTGTGGGTTTGATTTACATTCCCCTGATGACGAATGGTGTTGAACTCCTTTCCACGCGCTTGCTGGCCATTTGTACATCTTCGGAAGGCATGAGTTTTTAGTAATGACCTCCACCGCTTATGTTGCCTTGCCTGCCACACAATCACAATAAAATAATACTGGATGGGCCTTGAAGACGAAAGTGAAGGCCCTGCCATCCAAGTCACCATCTTGAGGACTATCTGGGCTCAAATAGACATTTCATAGCTTAGGATGAACTGCTCTGGCTGGTGTCGCTCAGTGGTTAGAGCCTCGGCCCGCGCACCAAAGGGTCTCGGGTTCAATTCCTGGTCAAGGGCCTGTACCTCGGTTGCAGGTTCAATTCCCGCCCGGGTTGGGGTGCTTGCAACCAATCGATGTCTCTCTCTCACATGGATGTTTCTCTCTCCCCTTCCACCCCCCTTCCACTCTCTCTAAAAAGAAAACCAATGGAAAAAATATCCTCGGGTGAGGATTAACAAAAAAAATAAAAGGGGGAACTGTTGGCCCTGCAGCCTCTACCCAGGAGGTCCAGCAAGGACCAGCCTTACGGAACTTGGACACAGTATTTCTCACAGGTGGGATATCTCTCAGGCTGATGCTGCAGACCTGACTCGTGCATGTTAGACTCCTTGCACGAGTTCCCCGAGGAGGAAAAGGCATCTGAATTCACTGGAGGAGGCTCAGAGTGGGGGAAGAGAGCTAGAGTGACCTTGTGAGGTAGGGACCTTTGGGCCATTCAGTGTGCAGTTGTGGCTTCCACTATTTTAAAAATATATATTTTATTGATTTTTAAAAAAATATGTTTTTATTTATTTCATAGAGGAAGAGAGAGAGAGAGAAAAAACATCAATAATGAGAGAGAACCATTGATTGGCTGCCTTTTGGGGATCGAGCCCACAACCTGGGCATGTGCCCTTGACCAGAATCGAACCTGAGACCCTTCAGTCCTCAGTCTGACGCTCTATCCACTGGGCCAAACCAGCTAGGGCTTTATTGATTTCTTTCTTTTTTTTTTTTTTACAGAGAGAAAGGGAGAGGGATAGAGAGTTAGAAATATCGATGGGAGAGCAATATCCATCAGCTGCCTCCTGCACACATCCTACTGGGGATGTGCCTGCAGCCAAGGTACATGCCCTTGACCGGAATCGAACCTGGGACCCTTCAGTGTGCAGGCCGACACTCTATCCACTGAGCCAAACTGGTTAGGGCTCCACTATTTTCTAAAAATATTTTTTTATTGATTTCAGAGGGGAAGGGAGAGATAGAAACATCCATGACGAGAGAGAATCATTGATTGGCTGCCTCCTGCGCGCCCCACACTGGGGATTGAGCTGGCAACCAGGCTCATAGGTTGATGCTCAACCAACCACTGAGCCACACCATCCAGGCAGCGGCTCCCACTATGGAAGGGAGAGTTGACACTGATGTCTCACATGCTCACACTGTGGATATCCTATAAGCGTGGGGTCTGCCATCCAGCAACTGCAGTATGTGCGGTCCTCTGGCGGGGGCCGGGGGGGGGGGGGGCGGGGGGAGGGTGGTGGGAGTCTACAGGAGCAATGCAGAATCCAGGAGGAGAAAGGGAAACCTCAACTGTACTATCTAATGGCTGAGTACGGAGGCCATTTCCCAGTGCAACAGCGCCACCTGCTTGAGGTATCCACCATTACACCCCCCCCCTTTTAAAATATTTTTTTATTGATTTCAGAGAGGGAGAGGGAGAGATAGAAACATCAATGATGAGAGGGGAAAAAAAATCATTGATTGTCTGCCTCCTGCATGCCCCCTACTGGCAATGGAGCCAGCAACCCGGGCATGTGCCCCGACTGGGAATCGAACCTGGGACTCTTCAGTCCACAGGCTGACGCTCTATCCAAGCCACCCCAGCAAGGGCCATGTGCACCCCTTTTAAGAAAAGGCAGCTATTAAGCTCTCCTTGAAAGCGACAGGCGGGCTGACCCTCGGGAGGCCTTGTGACTCCCCTAGCCTTACGTTTCCGTTTTGGAGTAGGACAGCTAGTAAGGTCTGAAATGGTGAAGTGTAAACGGTATATTTGGGGGTGCAGCCGGCCTGGTCCCCATATATCTGTTTTGCAATGGAAAAGTAGCAGTTACCCCCTTGGAGGGAAGGCTGTCCCCCACTCTACTGCCTGAAGCAAAGCCACTGGCTCAGTGTGGCCCCCCACCCCCCCCGCATTTCCAGAGGTCCCCACAATCCTCTGGGCCTGGTTTGCTACCTGTTGAGCTAAGTTAAAAGCTGATGGTTCTGGCCTGTGTGACTCAGTTGGTTGAGTGTCGTTCTGTGCACCGAATGGTCGCCAGTTCGAGTCCCAGTCAGGGCACATAACCCAGGCTGCAGATTCGATCGCCCATCGGGGTGTGTGAGGGAGGCAACCAATGGATGTTTCTCTCTCGCACTGGTATCTCTCTCTCTCTCCCTCTCCCTTCCTCTCTCTCTAAAAATCAATTTTTAAAAATGCTGATGGCTGCATGGCTGGCGTGGTTCAGTGGTTGAGCATCGACCTATGAACCAGGAGGTCATGGTTCAATTCCCGGTCAGGGCACATGCCTGGGTTGCAGGCTTGGTTCCAATGAGGGGGCATCCGATCAATTATTCTCATCATTCTCTCTGAAATCAATAACAATATCTATTTTTAAAATGTCTATTTTTTTTTTAACCCCCAAGAAGCAAAACAAATGAAGCGTCACTGCTACTGGCAGGTAGAGTGACACTAGTTCACACAGACATTTCCTGCAGGTGTTCGGGACAGTGCCTCAGAATGTCCCTGATGGGGCGTGCGGTAAAGAATGCGTAGAGACTCCAGGTAAATGAGAGGTGTGAGAAAGCAGGTGGAGATTTGGGAAGCCGCCCGAACTGGTTTGGCTCAGTGGATAGAGCGTCGAACTCAAGGGTTCCAGGTTCGATTCCAGTCAAGGGCATGTACCTTGGTTGCAGGCACATCCCCAGTAGGGGGTGTGCAGGAGGCAGCTGGTCGATGTTTCTCTCTCATCGATGTTTCTAACTCTCTATCCCTCTCCCTTCCTCTCTTAAAAAAAAAAAAATCAATAAAATATATTATTAAAAAAAAAAAGATTTGGGAAGCCATTGAGAACTACAGTGGGTGGTGATGGGAGCTGGCACTGGCTCTCCAGGTCCTGATCTGTGGGGGTGGGGAGTGGGGGAGAAGGGTTTTTGCCCAGGAAGCCACCAGGGGGTAGCAGGGGTCCTCAAACCTTTTAAACAGGCGGCCAGTTCACTGTCCCTCAGACCGTGGGAGGGCCGGACTATAGTTTAAAAAAAACTATGAACAAATTCCTATGCACACTGCACATATCTTATTTTGAAGTAAAAAAACAAAACGGCAAAAACCCCCGCATGTGGCCTGCCAGTCAGCCGTAGTTTGAGGACGCCTAGTAGGGTTTCTAGAACAAGCTCCGAGTTCTCCAACACACCTTGGTCCTGAGCCCGCGGAGCCCAGGCCATCCACCTCCCAGGCCCAAGTGGGTGACACTCTTCCCCAGGGAAGAACAAAGCCTGACACCAGGTGAGTCTAGGCAGGCTACCGTCTCGGCAGTAGCGGTGAGATGACAGTTTGGGACAGATTCAGTAGGGTCCCCAGTTGCCAACGTAGATTTTAGGGGTTATGTTCTAGTCTGAGTGATACTGATGGTTGCCAAAAAGTTGCCCCACAGTTTGGCTCAACCCCGGGACAAGGAGAGGGTCTAGAAACTCAGTATCTGTGCCTTGAAGGGAGATTGGAGTCACCAGTTGGACACTCAGTTCACCAGGGACTGGCGATTTGGAGGGTGCGTGTGTGGCAGGGAGTGGGGTGGGGGTGCAGGAGGCGGGGGTGGGGGGGCTCGCTCACAGAGAGAACACTAGTCCCAGCGGACTGCTTTATTGAGCCCCAGCATTGCTGTGCCAGCCCCCCGCCCCGTTCTGAGAGGGCGGCCCCCGGAAGTTTGCCACCGCGCTGATCCAGCTGAGTGGTGGAGGCGGGGGGGTGTCTGTCTCCGTAACTGGGAAGTCAGGTCCTGGAAAGTACTGGGACGCCCGTCCCCATCATGGTGCCCCCACTTCACAGGGAGGAAGGGGGCCTCAGGTCCAGCCCTGTGAGCAGGCCAGTGGATTCTTCTTCTGGGTTATCCGGTCTCAGAGCAGAGTGTCCCCCTGACGTAGAATCGCTGCTGTTCCCGGAGAGGAAGGAGCCTGGGGCGGCCCGGCTCCCGCCGAGGCCCCGCTGAGTGACGTCACCGGTTGCTAGGTAAGTTTTCCACACGCCCCTCCCCTTCCTTCCTGGCAGAGCCAATGGTTCCTGCCCCCACGCGGGCACCCCGGCCGCCATTGGTCGGACAGACGCGCTCCTGGGGGCTGTGGGCGGGGCCCGCGGCTAGGGGCTGGCCTTCTTGGGCACGCTGTCTTCCTTGGTCCGGCGTCTCTCGCCGTCGGCGGCCGCGGACAGCGCGCTCGCCTGCCTGGAAGCCGGGAGGCTCATGCAGACGGCCGACGGCTGGGAGGAAACAAAAGGCAGGCTGAACCCCGAGTAGCTCTCCGTTTGCCGTCTGAAGGGCATCTCTTCCCCCCACTCGGGGTCCTCCTTCGGCTCCCGGAACAAGGGCACGCTGGACCTCATCATCAGCGAGTTCTCGCTCTTCCTCTCCTGGAAGCTGGGCTTCGCCGAGTGGTACTTGGGCCAGTCTGAGGGCTTGAGGGGCACCACGGTTGCCTTTCTGGACAGGAGCTTCTCAAAGGGGTCGCTGGCGATGTGGTCCTGCAGGAACCACCAGTGCTGAAGCGGGTAGATGGGGACTGGCAGCAGGACGATGATGCTGAGGAAGGTGATCCAGCCCAGGGTGCTCTGCAGGTAGGGCTGTTCTATCTCCTGGCCCTAGAGGCAGAGATGGGGCCGGGGTGGGAGGAAGGGGTAGCGATGGCCTTTTGGTCCAGGGGATGTGGAGGACCAGAGTCCCCGGGGCCCGGGGAGTTGGTTAGATGGTCCCTGGGGATGGTAAGGGGTGGAGATCTGGCAAAGGGTCCCCGGAGTGAGGAGCAGGAGGCCGGGGTCGGGTCTCACCATGCTGCTGTTCCAGGCGATGTAGTGGGGCGGTATCTTGTTGTAGAGATGCAAGAGGCAGATGGTGAGGAGGACCAGCAGCCCGGGCATGGTCACGTAGGACCACAGGAAGGGGCAGGAGGACCACAGCAAGCGGCCCAGCTCGCCGTACATCTCCTCCCGGAACCTGCGGGGGGGGGGGGGGGGGCGACGGGCACGGACATCTGGGACGGAGCCCTCCTCTGGCCCCCCGGGGCCCGGAGCCCTGGGGAAGACAGGCCCGCCGGCTCTCTGGTTCTCTCACAAGTTCTCCACGCCTCGGGGATGCGGAGTCCCTGCCAGGCCCTTCCCAAGCCTGGACCCTGCGTCTGGTCCTCCCAGAGGAATCCCCCAATCCAGGGGCCATGCACCACCCCGGCCCTCTGCCTTCAGACAAGCTCATGTGGGCAACGGCAGGGGGGACCTGAGCCCCCTAGGTCCTGACTGCTGGGTCCCTCGGAACCCACCCGGCTGCGCCCAGGTCACCGCCTCCTGCGGTCCCCTGCTCTCAGATTGTGCCCCAGCTCTGCTCGGAGACCCGGGAGGGGGCCCCTGGCTGGGAAGACCCTGGGGTTTGGGCATGACCTGTTAGCTCCATAGACCCAGGCCAGGGTCCCATTCTGGAAGACCACGATGACGAAAAGGGTCAGCGGGACGAGTGCCTCATCAAACAAAGACATTATGTAGCTGCCGGCCCGGCTGGTGAAGACGAGGCTGCCCAGGAAACCGCCCAGGCAGACGACCACTAAGGCAGAGGCAGGTTTGGCCACATCGAGGTCAGTGGGTAGGGCTGGGTCCGGGAGATGGGGGGGCTTGGGGCGGGGAAGGCACCAGGACAGGGTTTTCGCTGGTGGGAGGCCCCACAGTACCTGGGAGCACCATGGGCTGCTTCCTGATGAACCAGATGGCGTTATGGAGGGGAAAGACGATGCTTTCCACGATTTTTACCAGGGTGGTCAGCTGCATCATGAACAGGGTCAGGAAGAAGACAAAGGCCCAGAAAGGGGCACCGGGCAGCAACGAGATGGCTTGGGAGAAGGCTGGGAATGCCAGGCCAGAGCCCCGCATGAACTGTGGGGGAGAAGGGCTCTGAGGCAGGGACCGGTCTGGATGAGGGGCGGGGGGAGGGAATGGTGCGGTGGTCGATTAGCAATGTCTGTCCTGGGCAGTGGGGAGTGAATGGCTGAGTGTTTGCCCTTCTCGGTTTCCTAGGTTGTGTGAGTTTCACCTCCTGGGGTCTCCGTTTCCTCCTCTAACAAATAGGGGGACCTAGGATCCGTGTGAGAATTCAAGTAGAGTGACAACCTAGCCGAGGCCCTGGTCCACACAAAATGGTCGTGGGAATGTGATTACAACCGTTTCCTGCCTCAGAAGATGCTTGGGTGGCCCGTGAGGCTCCTGAGAAATACATTTCCCAGTGTCCTCTGGGGCCTTTGGGATGCACACCCCCACCCCCACCCCTCACCCCCAAACACACCTCTTTGCTCAGAGCCTCGATGCTGCAGGATGGGGAGGCGTGCATGATCTGGTACTGGAGGTGTCCAGGGAGGCTGTCTATCCACTTTAGGTAGTCCCGCGGGGTCAGGATGCCTGGGGGAGGGCTGACATTCTGAGGCAGCACCCCCCTTTTTATCATATCCAGCACCCAGAGGACACTCCTGAAAGGGAAGGAGAGGAGAGGAAAGGTGATGGAGACCAGCTGCCTCTCTGCTGCTGACAAACTAGGGAAACTGAGGACTGGAAAGGTTGCCCAGGATGAGTGCAGCTAAGTCACCAGGGCAATGGGATAGGGATAGGGCACAAAGCACATAGACGGGGGGTGAGTCACCCTGGGAGGTCCACGCAGATAATTTGTGCCTCTCAAGAAGTTTGTCCAGCCCTGGCCGGTTTGGCTCAGTGGATAGAGCGTCGGCCTGCGGACTGAAAGGTCCCAGGTTCGATTCCGGTCAAGGGCATGTACCTTGGTTGCGGGCACATCCTCAGTAGGGGGTGTGCAGGAGGCAGCTGATCGATGTTTCTCTCTCATCGATGTTTCTAACTCTCTCTCCCTCTCCCTTCCTCTCTGTAAAAAATTAATAAAATATATTTTTTAAAATAAAAAAATAAATCAAGAAGTGTGTCTATTTCCTTTAAGTTATTGAATGTGTTGGTATAAATTTGATAATATAGGGTGTCTCCCCCCCCCCAAAAAAAAAATGTATACACACTTTAACAGCTGTTAACACACTTAATTTTCCCTCCTTTTCAGGTTTAACAGATTTGAAATAATGGGTGAAGCCAGACTAAGCTTTGAACAAAGAAAATTTATCCACTAGACTTTTTTATGGGGACACATGAAAGATAAAGTTTACAGTACAAAAGCGGCAACAGTCGGTGAATTGAGGGCACACAAGTACCAAACGAAACGATTCTTTTTAAGAAACAAACATTTAATCACCTTTATTTATTTATTGTTTGTTTGTTTGTTTTTGTTAATCCTCACCTGAGGATATTTTTTCCATTGATTTTTAGAGAGAATGGAAGAGAGAAGGAAAGACAGAGAGAAACAAGATGTGAGAGTAACACATCAATTGGTTGCCTCCTGCAGCAGCCCTGAGCAGGCCCCGGGCCGGGGAGGAGCCTGCAACTAAGGTACATGCTCTTGACCAGAATCGAACCCGGAACCCACGCTGATGCTCTATCCACTAAGCCACACTTGCTAGGGCAGGAATGATTCTTTTTTTTTTTTAAATATATTTTATTGATTTTTTACAGAGAGGAAGGGAGAGGGATAGAGAGTTAGAAACGTCGATGAGAGAGAAACATCGATCAGCTGCCTCCTGCACACACCCCACTGGGGACGTGCCCGCAACCAAGGTACATGCCCTTGACCTGGAATCGAACCTGGGACCTTTCAGTCCGCAGGCCGACGCTCTATCCACTGAGCCACACCGGTTTCGGCAGGAATGATTCTTGATATTTACGATTCCATTGCGTTATCAGCAGTGCCTGGACCAGAATGGTCATCAGTTGGAAGACAGGCATTGACCAAAAAATGACTCTTTGGATTATTTTAAATTTTGAAAATGAACTGTGTTAATAAACACTGACTTTTTTTTATATATATACATTTTATTGATTTTTTACAGAGAGGAAGGGAGAGGGATAGAAAGCTAGAAACATCTATGAGAGAGAAACATCGACCAGCCGCCTCCTGCATACCCCCCACCGGGGATGTGCCCGCAACCAAGGCACATGCCCCTGACCGGAATCGAACCCGGGACCCCCCAGTCCGCAGACCGACGCTCCATCCACTGAGCCAAACCGGTTTCAGCAAACACTGACTTTTTAATCATTCAAAGTGCGTGTACATTTTTGGGGACACCCTGTGTTTCATTATTGCCTGTTTAATGTCTAAGGCTCTACAATTATGCTTCTGTTCTTATTCCTGATATTTTCTTTTTTTTCCTCTTCATCCTCAACTGAGGATATTTTTCCCATTGATTTTTAGAGAGAGTGAAAGAAAGAGGGGAAGACAGAGAGAAATATTGATGTGAGAGAAGTACATCGATGGATTGCCTCCTACACGTGCCCTGACCAAGGCCCGGGCCGGGGAGGAGCCTGCAACCAAGGTACGTGCCCTTGACCAGAATCGAACCAAGGACCCTTTAGTCCGCAGGTCGATGCTCTGTCCACTGAGCCAAACCGGCCAGGGCCATAAGGTGATTATTTAATGTAATTATTGACATGATTTGGTTTATGCCTACCTTCTCACTATTTTTTTTTTTTTTTTGGTCTCTTCTCTTTTTTTCCTTCTTTTCAGCCTCTTTTTTTTGGGGGGTGGGGGTGGGGGGAGTATTTATCAAATAATTTTGTTTTTATTTTATCTTTTTAAAAAAAGAAAAACAGATTTCATTTAGTATTATCTTGGTAGAGATTTGTTGGTGATGAGTTTTCTCATTTAAATCTGAAACTGTCTTCATTTCACTTTCATTGTGTAAGGATCTGCTTGCCGACTATAGAACTTGAGGTTGACAGATCCTTCTTCCAGAATTCTAAAATATTTCATTTTATTGTCTTCTGACTTCCATGGTTTATGATGAGAAGTGAGCCATAATTGTTATCATTGTTCCACTATATGCAATGTACTTTCAAAAATTTTTTAAACTGATTTCAGAGAGAGGGAGGGAGAGGGAGAAGGAGGGGGAGAGAGAGAGAGAAACATTGATTGTATGCACCCTGACCGGGAATGGAACCTTCAGTGTATGGGACAATGGGCATTTTAAATTTTATTTTTTATTTTAAAAATACATATATTTCATTGATTTTTTTTACAGAGAGGAAGGGAGAGGGATAGAGAGTTAGAAACATTGATGAGAGAGAAACATCAATCAGCCGCCTCCTGTACACCCCCTACTGGGGATGTGCCCGCAACCAAGATACATGCCCTTGACCGGAATCGAAACCTGGGACCCTTCAGTCCACAGGCCGATGCTCTATCCACTGAGCCAAACCGGTTAGGGCTAGAGATGATGATGATGATGATGATGATGATGATGATGATGATGATGATGATGAACTATTGGTGAGGTTTGAGCTTGACAGCCTGTCAGCCTGGGGAATTGCTAAGGTAGAGAGAGGGGGGGGGGGGACCTCCTGGACCTCCAAGGCTGTGATTACTTACTTCTTAACACAGGTGTGGCCACTGGTGCTGATCCAGAACCCCAGCACCGTAAAGATGATCGACGTGGCCACCAGTGAGGTCGCCAGGTTGACCACAGCCACGCACAAGACCGCCAGGACGTAGTTGTTGCTCCCAGCCTTGTAGGAGGAGATGTTGATGGTGGTGCCCAGGCCCAGGCCCAGTGAATAGAGCACGTGGCCTCCCGCCTGGTGCCACAGGTCCCACGAGGCCCAGGAAGAGCGCTGTGGATGGGAGGTGGGTTCCAGCGGTGTGGGCGTGGGACCCCCAGTGCGCGGGAAGAGGGGCAGGCTGGGGCAGAAGGAAAGAAGACGGAGGGGAAGGAGATTCAGAGAAGTCCTGAGGGAGGGAGGGAGAAGGTGTGGAGTCCCTGGCCTCACCTCTGACGTCACCAAACGTTTGAGGCTGGTGGCCGCGCCTTCCAGGAAGAGACATCGGATCAGGAGGGCGAGGAAGAAGAAGCAGGGGAGGAATATCGTGATAATCAGGAGCTGTCCAGGTGGGTCAGGACAGAAGCCGGAAGTCAGGAGCAGTGGGGAGGAGGGGAAGACAGAGGCAAGCATGAGCAGGGGACCACAGGTGGGCAGGAGTAGAGAAGCGGAGGTGGACAGTGTTAGGGTGGCCCAGGGAGGGCCCTCTGGGAGGATTCTTCTGTGGAGACAACAATGTCGTTTGGGGGGGAGATCCACTAACAAGGGGTGCGAGAGATCACAGATATAGATGGCTTTTAAATGGCGGGGCAGTTGGACATTATTCATCATGGACCTTGGTTTTACGGCCTATGAACAGTAAGGGGGGCGGAGCCAGTGGGGCCGAAGGCTGAGGGAAACAACTTCCTAGGTGAAAGGGGAGGAGAAGAAACTGGGAAGAGAGTTTTGTGTTTGTTTGTGTTTTGTTTTTGTTTTTTTTGCTTTGGGACAGGTGAGGAAGGCTCCCCCGCCCCCCCCCCCCCCAGGTGCCCCTACTAAGCCTTTAGGAAAACCTGCTTTGGTGTGAGTGGTCTATTTCGGAGGCTGTGAGAGATGGTGAGTTGAGCCTCAGGGATGGGGGGGTGAACGCAGATTGCCTGCATAGATGCCGGGGCCAGAAGACGCTGGTGAAGTTAACCGAAGTGATCTAATGATCACACGGAAATACATTCTCCAGGTGCCACAGGGACGGGCTGGAAGTGTGGACTGGAATAAAATGCTCTAAATGGGAAACTCAGAAGGAATCAGGCTAATGGGCGGGCTCCTGTGGGGTTGACAGGCCCTGTCAAAACGCAGGAAGGTGGCCTGGCCGGCGTGGCTCTGAGGTTGAGCGTGGACCTAGGAACCAGGAGGTCACGGGCTCAATTCCCGGTCAAGGGCACATGCCCGGGTTGCGGGCTCGATCCCCAGGGTGGGGCGTGCAGGAGTGCAGGAGGCAGCCGATCCAGGATGCTCTCTCCTCCTGGATGTTTCTCTCTCTCTCTCTTTCCCTTCCTCTCTGAAATCAATAAAAACATATTTAAAAAAAAAAATGCAGGAAGGTGGAAGCTGCGAGGCTCGGGGCCAGGGGCCAGGCTATCTTCCCACTTGTCCCCATTGCTGTGATACGGGGATGGGGGATGGTGTGGTGAAGAGGGAGCTGGGTCAACAGGAGGCACTCCTTCCTGCCATGGGTGGGAGAAGAGCGGCTCTTGTGAGGGGAGGGGTGGACACAGCTGCCTGGGGGACCCACCCTCTTCCTCAGGGCCCCTGCTGGAGAGGCTGGGTGGCCACATCTGAGGTTGTTGTCTGGGTGAGTCAAAGGGCCGTGGAGGTTGGAGAAGAGAGGTCATCAGGAAGGAGCTGGGTAGTGTCTAGACCAGTGATGGGCAACCTTTTGAGCTTGGTGTGTCCAACTTCGCCAAAGAACTGAGCGTAACTCGGGTAGTGTGTCACTTTGAGGAAAAAACATTATTTCGCAAATGTTTCGTCCTCAGGAGCAGCAAATGTTTCATCCTCGGCATGCGGCCGCGTGTCATCAGAAATGGCGACGCGTGTCAGTGCTGACACGCGTGTCATAGGTTCGCCATCGCTGGTCTAGGCTGGGATCCTGAGAATCTCGAGGTTTGTAAAGCTGCGGGGGCCGGGGGCGGCTTACCGGCATGGAGAGCTTTAGCCCAGTGATGATGATAACGAAGAGGAGGCACCAAGTTGCTAAGGTCCCCAAGGTGAGATTCAGGACCAGGTGCTGGCCCCCTTCCTCCATGTTGGCGGTGGCGTTGAGGGTGGCTTCGTACCAGAAGTACTGGTGGGACACAGTCCGAAGGCAGGAGAGGCCTGGGGGACCCCCGGCGCTCAGGCACCGCCTCCCCTGGAGCCTGCCCCTGCGCCCCCTTCCTCCCGCTCTTCTGCTTCTTGGAACCCTTGCCTCCCTTGGCCCCGCCAGCCCTCCCTCCCCTCTCCTCACCGGTGACGTTGTTGTTGAACGGGCAGTGGGTCCAGGGCAAAGGGTGGTAAAAGGAGTTTCTCAGGAAGCAGAAGCACCAGGTGATGATGATGCTATTATACACGCTCACCATGATGCACACCTGGGGGTGGACATAGTGCGCCTGAGGGGTGAACAGGGTGGAGACAGGGGACTTGGAGACCACAATGGGGGGAGAGGGGGAGCGAGGATGCCTCTTGGCCAAGCCCCTCATTCACCAGGATGCTAGCGTAGCCTAGGCCTCCCATCAAGGGGACGAGATGTTTCCAGATCCGGATGCTGTCCATGCGCAGCCACTGTCCCATGACCATCTCCATGTACAAGAGGGGAATCCCGAGCAAGAAGAGCAGGAAGACGTATATCAGGATAAAGTCACCTGGAGAAGGGAGCCAGGAGCTGTGCTATAGGCAGCCAGGAGCCCTGGCCCCCACCCTCTGTATGATAGCTTTTGTCCTGTATTCTATTCATACGATGCATAACGTTCATTGATTTGCTATACGGGGGTGGGGGGTGGTGTGCCCTCCCTCAGTGCTGGGTGCCCTCCCCCACTTCCTTCCTCCCCCGGAACCCAGGAGTCTAGACCTCTATCCTCGAAATGTCTTCCTTAACCTCAGCATCCAGGTCCCTGGCCTTACCTCCTCCGTTCCGATGACAGAGGTAAGGGAAACGCCACATGCTGCCTAGCCCAATGGAGAAGGCGATCTGGAGCAAGATATTCTCCGTTCTTTTAGTCTGAACAACGAAGTTTTGGGTCTTGGCCAGAATCTTGCCTGAGAGTCTCAAGGGCGGGGATGACAAAGTTTGGGATTGTTTGTAGGCTTCCGGCTCTTTGTCTTCCAAGGCCATCATGGCTTTCTTCGGGCAGGTCCACTGACTCCTGAGGAAATCTTGGGATCACCAAAAACAGCAGACTTTAAGGGTCATGTCTCAGATACCAAACTGTAAAACTCCACAAGGAAGACTAATGTAGAACAGTGAGGGCTAGAGTTTAAATCTCGGCCCTTTTCACTAGTCATTGGCTTAAGGCAAATATTTTCATCTCTTCGAGACTCAGTTTTCTCATCTTACTAGCATAAAGGAATTTAAAAAATATTTAATGACCGTTATAGCATGAGCACTGACCAATCAGGTTGTGGAACAAGTTATTCTTTAGAGCTTTGGGGGGAAAAAAATAAAAGAAAAAAGAAAGCAGGAGAAATCATCTGGAATTTAGTGGATCCTAAAATCTGGGTGTGATGAGGGGAAGAGAAAAAGAGAGGCTTCCTAACACCACTGTCATCCCAAAGTTATGGTACATGCCTGAGAATTATATAGTGTGGTTTATCCCAGGAATGCAAGGTTGGTTCAACATAAAAGAGTAGTATGCAAATTGACCATCTCTCCAACACACAAGATGGCTGCCCCCATGTGGTCAAAGATGGCTGCCCCCATGTGGACACAAGATGGCCGCCACAAGATGGGCGGCAGGGGAGGTCAGTTGGGAGGGACCAGGCCTGCAAGGGAGGGCAGTTGTGGGTGATCAAGCCTGCAGGGGAGGGCAGTTAGGGGTGACCAGGCTGGCAGAGGAGGGAAGTTGGGGGTGACAGGGCCTGCAGGGAAGGGCAGTTGGCGGGAACCCAGGCCTGCAGGGGAGGGCAGTTAGGGGCAAACAGGCTGGCAGGGGAACAGTTAGGCATCAATCAGGCTGTCAGGGGAGTGGTTAGGAGGCAATCAGGCTGGCAGGCAGAAGTGGTTAGGGGCAATCAGGAAGGCAGGCAGGCAAGCAGTTGGGAGCCAGCAGTCCTGGATTGTGTAAAGAATGTCCGACTGCCCATTTAGGCCCAATCCTACTGGGAGTGGCCTAAACGGGCTGTCGGACATCCCTTGAGGGGTCCCAGATTGGAGAGGTTGCAGGCTGGGCTGAGGGACAACCGCCCCCCCCCCCCCTAAGTGCACAAATTTTGTGCACCGGGCCTCTAGTACATCATATAAATAGAATACAGGACAAAAGCTACCATCATATTTTGGGAAGAAAATGACAAAGGCCCTAGCCAGTTTGACTCAGTGGATAGAGCATCTACCTGTGGACTGGGTTCAATTCAAGTCAAGGGCATGTACCTCAGTTGCAGGCTTGATCCCTGGCCCTGGTTGGGGTGCATGCAGGAGGCAACCAATCAATGTGTCTCTCTCACATTGATGTTTTGGTTTTATTAAAATATATTTTTATTGGTTTCAGAGAGGAAGGGAGAGGGAGAGATAGAGACATTAATGATGAGAGAGAATCATTGATTGGCTGCCTCCTGCATGCCCCCCACTGGGGATCGAGCCCACAACCTGGGCATATGCCCTGACTGGGAATCAAACTGGTGACCTCTTGGTTCCTGGGTCAACACTCAACCGCAGAGCTACACCTGGCTGGGCGATACCATGATTTTAAATGTTTGTTTCCTTTAGGTTTTGAAAGGAGGCACAACCAATTTTATAAATTGGATATTGTCATTTTATGTGTATATGTAAATATTTCATATATTTGTATTTCTTTCAAATTAGGTATTATTATCTATAGATTATGTATTGGATATTGTTATATATTATACATAGGATATAATATATGTATATTTCTTACACATTGAATATTATTATTTAATACATTATATATGGACAATATTGTTAAATATAACATATAGTATATAAATACATACTTATGAACATGTGTGTATTTCTTACAAATTGGAGACTTATATATACACTGAGTGGCCAGATTATTGTGATCTCTGAACACATAATAATCTGGCCACCCAGTGTGTTTGTATCTCAAATGGGTCCCAAAACTATTCTAGACTTTTGCTGGGGATCAACCACCTATTTGCCCTGAGCTTTCTATCAGCCAGTGCAAAGGGGAACACTGGTCAGGTGCACGATTTATAGTATCTTTGATATCAAACAAATGAGGTACTCCAGAGAAGTACACTGAGTGGCCAGATTATGATGCGTTCAGAGATCATAATCATCTGGCCACGCAGTGTATTCTAGAGGCCCGATTCACGAAAATGTGTGCAAGAGTAGGCCTTCCTTCCCCCGGCTGCTGGCACCAGCTGCCCTCTGGACGCCTGCAGGCACCCGGGACCCAGGCTGGCTTCCCTCCGCCCCGGCTTCATCAGGAAGGACGTCCGGAATGACTTCCGGAAGACGTCCACTCTAATTAGCATATTACCCTTTCATTATGATAGATACACTTCTGTTATATCCATGAGTATTTTCCTATGTAAAATGTATTTTTAAAATACACATTTATTGTTATTATTTTTTAATCTTCATCCAAGGGTATTTTTCCATTGATTTTTAGAGAGAGTGGAAGACAAAGGGAAAGACAGAGAAATACCGATGCGAGAGAAACAAATCGATTGGTTGCCTCCTGCAGGAGCCCGCAACCAAGGTACCTGCCCTTGACCAGAATGGAACCCGGGACCTTTTGGGTCCGCAGGCCGGCGCTCTATCCGCTGAGCCAAACCGGCTAGGGCTAAACATATTGTTAATGGCTACTTACTACCCCAGTCATTCTATAAACCTGGCCACGAGGGTGGTTTGCCTAACACTTCCCAAGCCCCTGACAGCCCTGTTTAGCCCCCAAGGCCCTTCCCGCTGGGCCCCTGCTTCTGGTCTCCCCCCACCCCCCACCCCTCACCCTGCCTCCGGCGGCAGCCACCCCCTGGTCACCCTTTCAAGACCTCCTCCTGCAGTTCACTCTGCTGCCCCCAGGGGGCGCGCAGCCCCTGGCACTCGCCTGGGGTAAAGCCTCAGTCGGGTCCGGCCGGCCGGCCGCCCGCTCGGCTGCCTCTCCGCCAAGCTCTCCGAGAATCAAAGAAGCGACAACCTGCTGGGGGCGAGCTCAGACTCTGATTCCGAGGGGGCGTCTCGGGGATCCGCCTCGGAGCCGGTCAGTGCGGGACGCCCCTACCACGTCCACCCGCGCCGGCCTCGGCCCGCTCACCTGCTGGGAAGGCGGGGGCTCCAGGGAGGAGGGAGAGTAGAGGGCGGGAGCGGGGTTTGGCCGCCGGACTTCTGCTCCCCCGCGGGCGTTCACCACCCTCCCCGCCCCGCCCCGACTCCGGCGTCTGGGTCCCTAAATTCGTGGGAAGGGAGATGGGGGGCGGGGGGCTCGGAAGTCTAGGTCCAGAGGTGAAGGGTGCTGGCGGCGGGAACAGCCGCCTGGGTCGCGGAGAGGTCAGGAGTTGGGGGCCAAGACGACTGCACCCCCCTTTACCTGCCGCCGACGCGCGAGTCTGGAGAAGACCGGTTGCTCCTGCGGGCACTCGCGGGGGCGGGGGGGAGGGGGGTGCCGTGCGCGAGGCCAGGCTCCACGGAAGCCAGGGCTTTGGGGCCAGAAGCAGTTTGGATCTCTCGCTGCAGCAGGAAGGCGATGTAGGCAATTCCCCTGAGGATGCTGGGCTCCGAGGTGCCCCCTCCAGACCCCCAGCCCAGCCCAGCCCAGCCCAGCCCCCGCCCCCGCCCCCGCCCCCCCTCCCCGCTCATTCACTCGCCTGGGCTCTTGGCCCGTCTCTCCGAAGGGTCCCGCCTCCCCCACGGTTTCCGGAATCTGCAGCGGGCTGAGCTGTGTGCTTCGGGGAGAAGCGCGGGTCACCTCTTCCCAACCCTGCCCACCCGGCATCCCTGACTCCCCGGAGCATCTTGTCTCCAAGCTTCCTCTTTGGGGTCGCGTGTTCCTGGGCAGCCGGGGCCTGGGGAGGGGAGAGAGGAGCCGGCGGCAGGCTCAGTGGCTACCTGTGGACTGAGGTAAGGGGAGGCCCACGATGGGAACCAGGCGGCCTGTTTCAGAGCTGAGGCTCTAACCACTGTGCATCAAGGTTCAACGCGGCGTAAACCACCCGAAGCCGGGCGGTTCTGGAGCAGATTTACCTAAGGCGCGTGATGGCACAGGACACAGAGACTAGGAGATGAGGCGGGTACCGGCGGAAATCAGCATGTGGCCAAGTGCATTTCAAACCGGTGGGCAAACATGAATTATTCAGTGATTGGGGTGGAAGAACTGGCAAGACAGCTGAGGGGGAAATCATGCTCCTTATGTCAAAATGCATTTCACATGGGCCAAGGGTCACAATGTGAAAACTGAAAGCATAACTCACTAGAAATCAATATGGGTGGCCCAGCCGGTGGCTCGGTGGTTGAGCCTCAACCTATGAACCAGGAGGTCAGGGCAAATGCAGGGGTTGCGGGCTCCATCCCCAGTGGGGGGCGTGCAGGAGGCAGCTGGTCCATGATTCTCTCTCATCATGGATGTTTTTCTCTCTCCCTCTCCCTTCCTCTCTGAAATCAATAAAAAATATATTTAAAAATAAATAAATATGGGTGAACATTTCTACAATCGTGGCACCCAGAAGGGCTTCCTAAGAATAACATGAAAGCCAGAATCCATAAAAGAAAAGTTTGATACGTTCAACTATATAAGAACAAAATCTCTGGGCCCTGGCCGGATAGCTCAGTTGGTTAGAGCATCGTCCCAATACCCCAAGGTTTCGGGTTCTATCTCCGGTTAGGGCATATACAAGGAGCAATCAATGAATGCATGAATAAGTGGAATAACAAATCTCTCCCTCTCCCTCTCTCTCTTTCTCATATTTTCTTTTAAATTTAATATTTATTTATTTATTTAAGTTTTGTTTTTATATATTTATTTTTTAAAAATATATTTTTATTGATTTCAGAGAGGAAGGGAGAGAGAGAGAGAGAGAGAGAGAGAGAGAGAGAGAGAGAGAGAAACATCCATGATGAGAGAGAATCATTGATCGGCTGCCTCCTGCATGCTCCCCACTGGGGACCAAGCCCACAACCCTGGCACGTGCCCCTGACCGGGACCCTTCAGTCCGCAGGCTGACACCCCATCCACCGAGCCAGACCAGCTAGGGCTTATATGTTTCTTTTTGATAGGTTCTGGGGGCAAGGTGCTATTATTAACCAAACACCTCATATATTAGTCTCAATTTGTGTTTCTCAGACTACACAGCCCATGTAAATTTAAACCAAAATCCCATGTGAGTGATGGTTTGGGGTTACGAATTCTCAAAAACAGACAGCACTTCCCTCCTATCAGGACCTATTTAACTCGATTTCAGAGGACAGAGCCCCCCAACTTTCTGTGTGCGGGGGTTTCCTTTTCTTTCATGGCCCCAAGGCTCTGTCTGTTGTTGTTGTTAATCCTCACTGGAGGATATTTTTCCATTGATTTTTAGAGAGAGGAGGAGGGGGGGGGGGGGGGGAGAGACACAGAGAGAGAAACACCAGGGTTGGGGATCGAGCCTGCAAGCCTTCAGTCAAGTCGATGCTCTATCCACTGAGCCCAGTCGGCTAGGGCGCGAGGCTCTGTCTTCACCTGCCTTTTCCTTTCCTTTCCTTTCCTTTCCTTTCCTTTCCTTTCCTTTCCTTTCCTTTCCTTTCCTTTCCTTTCCTTTCCTTTCCTTTTCTTTTCTTTTCACCAAACTCTCTAAGTTACCAGAGTGTGACAATTGCCTCAAAGCAGTTACTAGCTTTAACATTTGCTTATCTATCTGAATTCAAGCTTAGGCTTCATTTTTGGCCTCTTAAAAACTTTCTCTTAATTTCTTTTAAGCTCTCCTATGCACTTAAAGAGGATTGTTAAAATGTATTTTATTTGTATTTTTGAGTCCTATAATGGGGTGTGCTTGTCTGCTTTGTTTTATTGTCACATTGCCCCAGATGACGTCCTCCTGGGGGCTTTTCCCATCTGTGCAGGCGGCCTCTGCGTTGCCCACCATTCCTGCCAGGTACCTGCAGGCCCCGGGCCACCTGAATAAACACACAGGCTGTTGTGTAAAGTGTTAAGTCCTTTGGTAGACTTGGCAAAGTCATCAACTATCCCAAGTATTTAAGAGATATGTGAGGAGGTCACCAAGTAGGTATTTCACCGCTTTGCCATGATCAGGGAATTCTCCATTTTTTGAGCAAATTGTCCCAGTTTTCTTACAGGAAGCACCGGGCAGAGGGGATCCGGGATTCTAGCATTTGAATTGAACAGAGTCCAGGGAAGGCAAGACTGGGAGTTGGACACTTTTTAAAAAATATATATTTTTTTATTGATTTTTTACAGAGAGGAAGGGAGAGGGATAGAGAGTTAGAAACATCGATCAGCTGCCTCCTGTACATACTGGGGATGTGCCCGCAACCAAGGTACATGCCCTTGACCAGAATCGAACCTGGGACCCTTCAGTCCATAGGCCGACGCTCTATCCACTGAGCCAAACCAGTTAGGGCCACTTTTTTTTTTTTTATGACAAAAGTACGTTTTCACGGAACTGACTTTGCCACCACCACTTTGCCCCAGTTTCACGGGGACCAGGGCCTACACAGACCAACCTCAGGAGGAGGTAGCCCAGGAGAGGCAGTGCCAGCAGTCAACAGCCGACTGCTGGAAGTCAAAGAGCACCCGTGTGATGAGCGAAAAGTGTGGGAGATTCGAGGAATGACTATGCTCATCTCCATCAGCCAGAAAAACAGGAGACTTTGGGTCCAGTTACATTAGCAATTCCTACATTTACCTCTTTTTAAATATATATATATATATTTCTTTATTGATCTCAGAGAGAAAGGGAGAGAGAGAAAAACATCCATGATGAGAATCATTGATCGGCTGCCTCCAGCACATCCCCGACTGGGGATGGAGCCCGCAACCCGGGCATGTGCCCTTGGCCGGAATGCCAACGCTCTATCCGCTGAGCCAAACAAGCCAGGGCACATTTACCCCTTTTCATGTCAATTTGCCGGCCAGGGAGTTTCACTTTGAAAAACCTGTGATGTGCCCTGGCCGGTCAGTGGCTAGAGCGTCAGCCTGGGGACCAAAGGGTCTCGGGTTCGATTTCTGGTCAAGGGCACGTCCCTCAACTGCAGGTCCCCCAGCCCTGGTAGGGGCGTGTGTGTCTGTGTGAGGAACCAATTGGAATGCCTCACGTGGCTGTTCCTCTCTCTCTCCCTCCCCCTTCCCCCCTCCCTGCCACCCTCTCTGGAAGTCAATGGGGGGAGAAATCCTCCGCTGAGGATGAAAACAACAACAACAAACAGTGACATCATGCCAAATGAGCCAAGTCTTTATTTCCAAGAGGAATCACTCACATGGCGGGGAGCTTGTCTTTCTGGTTACCTATTTTTATTCATCTTCTTCAGGCTTTGCCCCACGTGAAGCCGAGGACGGGTCTTCTGTTTCTCCTCTTTGACGTCATCCTTGAAGAAGTCGGTGTCCCTGTGGTGCAGCGTGGAGTCTGGTGGAACCTTGGTCAGGAGGATGTACACGGCGTAGACGGGGATGGGCAGGATGGTGAGGACGGTGAGCAGCGTGAGCAACACCTTCCCCCACGGCGGGTATCTGTGCAGCACTTCGTTCGACTGCGGAGAGAAGGGGGGGCGGTTATCCGAAGTCAGGGGCGAAAGACGGGGGGAGGAGGTGAACTAAGGCAAGAGGCGGGATAACGGAATCCCCAGGGAAGGAGGTGATTGGGTCCCAGAGGCAAGAGTGGGTTGGAAAGTCTGTCCCCACTCCCTAGGGGGGGGGTCTGGGGTCTGGGGCCTGGGGTCTGGGGTCTGGGGTCTGGGGTCTGCGGAGGGAGGCTCACAATGCTTGAGTTCCAGGCCATGTAAGTGATGGGCCTCACATAGAGATGAATCAGGATGATTAAAAACAGGATCAGCAGCACAAATGGAGACACAAAGCACCATAGCAGGCGGTAAACGGAGGAGATGGGGCGGCCCAATATGATGATCAGGTCTGCGTGGAACCTGGGAGGAAGGGCCGCAGGCTTTAGAAGGGCCCTTCAGGCCTTCCCCAGCTTTGGGGGAGGGGTCAGCCCAAACCTAGCCTCAGGAAGACCCCTTCACATGTCTTGGACCTTTCTGTTTTCATCTCCAGACCAGTCTTCTTACCTCTAACCCATCCCTTTTCAGGCTCATTTCTGTCCCAGCCCCAGAATTAAAAAAAATAAAATAAAAAAATTTCACCTTCAGGATAAAGCCAAGTTCCTAAATGTAGTTTCTTTAAGCCCATGTACCCCGCTATCTGTAGTACACCTTCTTTTTTTAAAATATATTTTATTGATTTTTTTACAGCAAGGAAGGGAGAGGGATAGAGAGTTAGAAACATTGGCGAGAGAGAAGCTCCGATCAGCTGCCTCCTGCACACCCCTACTGGGGAGGTGCCCACAACCAAGGTACATGCCCTTGACCGGAATCAAACCTGGGACCCTTGAGTCTGCAGGCTGACGCTCTATCCACTGAGCCACACCGGTTCGGGCTTTAGTGCACCTCCCGAAGTGCATTACATACGCAGGTTGCCTAGAATGCTCATCTCTTTCCCTTGATAAACTCCCCTCCACCTGCCCAGATACTGGGTAGGCGTCCCCTCACTGCCTGACTCTGCGGCCCTCGATTGCTAACCTCCTTCCTGCGTTTCTCCAGCAGCCTCGGCTGCCTCGGCCAGAGGCTGACCAGGTACCTGCCCAGGGATCTGCTTCTACGCCTTCCTCTTTGGACTCTGAGAGCAGAAGCTACCTGTACTTTCTCCCGGCATCCGCAGGACGCGCTGCGAGGCCTGCTTGGAACGTGGGAGGCCCTGAGAAATAGTCGAGCGGGAGTGAGTGTGTGGGCGAGTGGGCGTGATGCCGAGAGCCACTGTCCCCTGGAAACGCCGCCGCCCGTGGATGGCACGGGGATGCTCCCAGGTGAGTTGTGCATCGGAATCCCGGCTTAGGGCTTCTGTTTCCGTGCGGCCAGGTCTGAAGTGGGGCCTGAGGGCCCGCGTTTCTAATGAGCTCCCAGGCGGGAGAAGCGAGGGCTCACATGCTCCAGATGTCCAGGCTGCCCTGGTGGAAAGTAGGGCTCGGGGTCCCCTAGGACTGGCTACGGACTGTTCACCACTTTGCCATTTTACGTCTATTTTCTCCCCAAACCAGCCCATGTCTGTCTCCTTCCCACCCTCCTGGGAGCTGTCCACAGCCCTGGGATCAGAGCGGGCGGGGCCCACGCTCCCTGAGGGCGCCTAGAAGGAGAGCCTGGGCTCGGGACGTCACCTCCGGGCCCCGTAGATCCAGGCCATGGACACGTTCTCCAAGATGAGGATTGAGAAGAGGGGCAGGGACGCCCAGTAGTCGTCCAGCAGGTTCACGTAGTAGCTGCCCGAGGGCTGCACGAAGAAGAAGCTGCCCAGGGACATGGACGTGCAGACACCCACTGGAGGGGGAAAAACCAGACCCGGATCAAGGTCAGAATTCAAGCTGGGCTGCGCGAGTCCTGGTGGGGTCAAGCTAAGCCGTGGCCATCGGGGAGGGCGGGGCCAGAGGTCAGAGCACCTGTGAGCAGCGTGGTGTGTCTCCTCAGGAAGGAGAAGGTGTCCTGGAGAGGGGTGATGATGCCCTGCAGGATCCCTTGCATGGTGCTGAGCCCCGTGGTCACCAGAAACAGGAAGATGATGATGGCCCAGAAGGTGGATCCAGAAAACACAGCGACGATTTCAGTAAATACCACAAAGGCCACACCTGGCCCCTCCATCACCTGGAAGTGAAAGGAAAGGAAGGGGAGGGGCGGGATCCACGGCCTGTAGAGTCCTAACTCGGCTCCTGTCCCCGCCCCCAGGAGATCATCTGTAGCACGGTTAGTGACATTTTAATGAGGACTTCCTCCTGCGACAGCTGCTGGTCTAGCATCTCTCTGGCGTTGCGCGCAACAGGCTAATATGAACTCTGGCGCTTGGTGCTGCAGAGCCTACAATTGCCACATCACAACCTTGCTTGGTTGTCCAGGATGCTGCTCAGAATTGCCTCCCTGGATTCTACAGACACCTAAGGAGAGCTGGAGTTTCCAGTGCGCTGGGGGATGGGAGGGGAACTACTCTAGGACCCCTCCCCCCCACCTTACCTACCTCCTTTAATTGCTCAGATAAGTCACAGTTGGACAGGTAGGGCAGGGCCACGATTTTGGCGCGTTCGGGGAGGTTGCCAAACCACCTGGGGTAGGTGTAGCTCATATGCTGATACAGACTCTCTGGGAGCCGGAGCTCAGGAGGCAGCACCCCCGCAGTGACCAGATTCATCACTCTCTCCGCATTCCTGGGGGCAGGAGGGAGTGGAATCGTGTGAAATCATTGGGGCCTTTAGGATAACGTCTCTCATGTTCTAGAGGAGGAGGGAAGTCACTAGCTTGGTCTCTGATCTGTGGTTTTTCCCGAGGGCAGGGATGATAGTCTGATTCAGCATTGGCTACGTTTCCGGAACCCAACACACGGGTTGGTAGATAGGAGATGCTTTGTAAAGAAATGTCTGATACGCATTTTTGAAATGAACGCCACGGGAGATGAAAATAGGGACTAGGCAGGGGACATATGTAATACTTTCAACAATAAAGAATTATTTTTAAAAAAAGAAAATAGGGCCCTAGCTGGTTTGGCTCAATGAATAGAGCGTCAGCCTGTGGACTGAAGAGTCCTGGGTTCAATTCCAGCCAAGGGCAGATGCCTGGGTGGCGGGCTTGATCCCCAATTGGTGGGAATGCAGGAGGCAGCCAATCAGTGGTTCTCTCTCATCATTGATGTTTCTATCTCTCTCTCCCTCTCCCGTCCTCTCTGAAATCAATAAAATATATTTTTAAAAAATAAAAAAGAAAATAGGAAATAGGCTATGGGGGTTTGTGCTGTGGGCTTTTTTTTTTTTTTTTTTTTTTTTTTGTCTACTGGTTGAAGGAATCCCCTAATTTTTCCGTGGCAGTCTCCAGTGAAGAATGGGGCAAACACACCTTTGAAAACATCCAAGTTTGGGGTTTTCTTCGTTTAGAAAGGCAGCTCGTAAAGAGATAGACTCAAATGTTTCTAAAGTTTAGGGTGCTCAAATTTGAGGGACCCATGTTGACTGAGCCAACATCCCTGAGGGATGGGGGCCTAGACCAGAGTCCTATGCGCTATTTCTAAGACTTGGGTCCTTGTGGTGCTGTCCGTATGAAAGGGTGGGCTCACTTCAGGTAACATTTTTCACTGTTTTCTGTGGCCAAGTAGCCCATCGTGGCGAATACAAACACCGTGGCCGTCACCGAGATAACCAGGTTGAGAAGAGCCACAGCGGAGGCGTCCATGATGCAGTTGTTGGACCGAGGGATGTAGGAACTGATCGCAGTGAAGCTCCCGAAGCCGGAGCCCATGGACAGGAAGAGATGGTTCCCTGTCCGGCGCCACACGTCCACCGAGTACAGGGCTGGCACCTGAGGAGGAGAAGTGCCATGAACGGGGGGGGTCTAGGAGGGCCTCTCCCAGACGACACAGTCCCCGATACCGGCCCTGGGACAAGAGGATTAATGGGGGACACCTCACCTGGGCGGCCAACAAACTCTTGATCCCAAAGTCTGCCCCTTTCAGCATGAGACTCCGGATCAGGACACAGACAAAGATGATGTAGGGAAGGAGTACGGAAACATACAGCATCTGGGTAGGAAGTATGGTTCTTCAAAGGAAGTTCAGCAAAGGCAAAGGTTGGGACAGTAGGATCAAGACTATTGGGAATTAGAGGTCAGATGAGGAGAAATGAGACGTTGGAGTGGCTGGTTTGGCTCAGTGGCTAGAACGTCAGCCCACAGACCAAAGGGTCACGGGCTCGATTCCCAGTCATGGGCATGTACCTTGGTTACAGGTTCAATCCCGGCCCTGGTCGGGGCAGGAGCGGGAGGCTACTAATCGATGTGTCTCTCTCACATTGATGTTTCTCTCTTTCTGTCTCTCCTCTCTCTCCCTCCCCTTCCACTCTCTCTAAAAATCATTGGGAAAAAATATCCTATAAAAAAGCTGTGGGACATTTACACAATGGAATACTATGTAGCTGTAAAAAAGAGGGATCTCTTACCCTTTGAGACAGCATGGATGGACCTAGAGACTATTATGCTAAGTGAAATAAGCCAATCTGAGAAAGACAATATCACATGATCTCACTTATTTATAGAATCAAAGAACAAAATAACACCCAAAGCATGGAGGATGGGACAGACTGACATACCTCAATGTGGGGGTGGGAGGACAAAAAAGATAAACCAAATAACTTATATACTTATATGCATAGCCCATGGACACAGGCAATAGGGTGGTGAAGACCTGAGGGGTGGGTAGGGGCTGGGCAAAGGGGGGTAGTGGTAGGGAAATGGGAGACATCTGTAATACTATCAACAATAAAAAATATATATTAAAAATGATGTTTTTTTTATTAATATACTAGAGGCCCAGTGCACAAAATTCATGCACGGGGGGTGGGGGTGGGGGTGGGGTTCCTCAGCCCAGCCTGCACCCTCTCCAATCCGGGACCCCTCGGGGGATGTTCAACTGCCAATGTAGGCCCGATCCCTGTGTCGGACATCCTTCTCGCAATCCAGGACCACTGGCTCCTAACCGCTCACCTGCCTGCCTGCCTGATCGCCCCTAACTGCCCTCCCCTGCTGGCCTGGTCGCCCCTAACCGCCTCTGCCTTGGCCCCTGCCACCGTGGCTTTGTCCGGAAGGACGTCCAGATGGATGTCTGGAAGACATCCGGTCTAATTAGCATATCAGCCTTTTATTAGTATAGACATCTCTAGGCAAGAACATTTCAAATAAAAAATCAGGTTAAAAAAATATATCCTCACTCCTCAGGTGAGAATTTTTTAAAAAGCCCAGCTGAGCCCTAGCTGGTTTGGCTCAATGGATAGAGCGTCAGCCTGCGGACTGAAGGGTCTCAGATTCGATTCCAGCCAAGGGCAGATTCCTGGGTTGCAGGCTTGATCCCCAGTGGGGGGTGTGCAGAAGGCAGCTGATCAGTGATTCTCTCTCATCATTGATGTTTCTATCTCTCTCCTTCTCCCTTCCTCTCTAAAATCAATAAACATACATACACACACACACACACACACACATGTGTGTGTGTGTGTGTGTGTGTGTATAAAAGCCCAGCTGATGTGGCTCAGTGGTTGAGCATCGACCTATGAACCAGGAGATCACAGTTCAATTCTCGGTCAGGGCACAGGTTGTGGGCTTGATCTCCAGTAGGGGGTGTGCAGGAGGCATCCAACCAATGATTCTCTCTCATCATTGATGTTTCTCTCTCTTATCCTCTCCCTTCCTCTCTGAAATCAATAAGAATATATTTTAAAAAAAGAAGTTGGGGACCTATAGGCATCAGATTTGGAGAATAATAGGGGTCTCAGGTAGAAAGGAGTCCTTCAGATGAGTAAGTTAGAGGGTAACTCACCTTCCCAGTGGACTTGAGCCCTTTAATCATAGAGATGCAGATAATTAACCAGGTCACAAGTAGAGAGATACAGAGATGCATGACTGGGAGCCCACCCAACTCAATTTCATCTGTGGTCTTCAGTACATGCCGGTACCAGAAGTATGTGGTGGATGTTGTCCGTGAACATTCGGGATCTGAGGTGAACTGGCCATGGAGGAAACTGCAAACCCAGATACCTCCCCTTCTTTTCCTCCACCCCCTCCTTCCCATCCCATTTCATCATCCATCTGCTTGTCCATCTCTCTCAATGACCTTCTTCTTCCTTCATCCCCCTTTCCTTTTCTCAGCCCTCCCACTTGCCCTTTCCTCTCCTCCCTTCTCACCAAAAGTACTGGCGTTGTTCAGTAAGGGGCACAACGCCCACGGCAGTGGAGACTGGAAAGACTGAACCAAATAGTAGAGACTCCAAGCCATGAGCACACTATAGTACAAGCCCACGATGAAGCACACCTAGGGACCATGAAGAATTCTGGAGGCGGGGGAAGAAAGGCAGGCCAACAGAAGGGAGGGGATTTGACAGAGGATTGGGGAACTGAAGGGACTTGACCCACTGAAATGAAATCATGGGACCCATTCCAGGACAAGGGTGGGGATAGGGTTCGGTGTGAAGGGTAAGCCTGGGCAGCCCAGGGCTCCTCACCATGAAGCTGCTATACCCCACACCACCAAACCAGGGGCTCATGTTCTTCCACACACCGATGCTGCCCTGATGCATCCTCTGACCAACTGCTATCTCCATCACGAGGAGAGGAACTCCGACCAAAACCAGCATAAAGATGTAGATGATGATAAAACTCCCTGTGCAGGGGATTCAGGAGGGCCTCTGAGGACCATCTGGTTTTTTAGCCCCTGGACTTTTTTGGGAGTCCAGGAAAACACATTCCCTATCAGTGACCTCCCTCAGGGCCAAGGGCATCAGGCTTCAACTATTTCCACATCCTCACAGTCCCAGGTGTCCAGTCCCTTATCCCCCAGTTCCTAGAAGACCCAGATACCTAGTTTCTACTCCAACTCCTGACCCAGACCTCCAGCCCCACCTTACGAACCCAAGTATTCAGACATCCTGCTCTCACCCTCCCATGGCTCTGTATATTCACATACTTGGCTCTTGCCCCATTCAGGACCCCAAATCCTCATCCCCTACATATCTCAGAGACCCCAGAGAATCCAGAACAAGCCTCTGGCTCCTTGACCCTTCATGGGTTCAAGATTCCTCCTCCCCAGGCTTACCACCTCCGTTGTGAAGACACAGGTAAGGAAAGCGCCAGATGGTGCTCAGCCCCACAGAGTAGCCCACCTGGGCCATGAGGTACTCAACCTTATTGGCCCAGGATGGTCGGTCAGTGAGGGATTCATCCTTTGGCTCTTCTTTGTCTATGGCCTCCGGTGTTTTCTCAATATCTTCATCAAACCAATCCGTACTCTGTTCCTCCCCGTTCAGTTCCTCAGTAGGCAACTCCGTGGCGTTTTTGACTGGGGGAGCTGAGGTAGTAGCAATCTCAGCCTTGGAATTGGAAGCTCTGGCAATCACGGGTTTGAAGTCGAGAGATCTAGACATCTGGGGTTTCTCATCCGGGGGCTCCGTGTTTTTGACGACGCTCGTCATTCTGAGTCGGCTCTAGGTCCTGCTTCTGCAAGGATGGGGCCTCCTTCCTTCTTGACCTGAAGGACATCAAGAACCTTAACATTTCGCTGTGTGAGTTACGGAAGGACCAGACTAACCTTACAAGAACCCTGAGGCTTGCCCGGCCGGCGTGGCTTAGTGGTGGAGCATTTCATTGACCTATGAACCAAGAGGTCATGGTTCGATTTCCGGTCAGGACACATGCCCGGGTTGCGGGCTTGATCCCCAGTGTAGGGTGTGCAGGAGGCAGCCGATCAATGATTCTCTCTCATCACTGATGTTTCTCTCCCTCTCCCTTCCTCTCTGAAGTCAATAAATATATATATATTTTTAAGAAGGGATTACAAGAGAGGACTATGAACAATTATACACACACAAAAAAAATGGACAATCTAAATAAAATGGAAAACTCATAGAAACAGAAAATTTACCAAGACTAAGTCACAAAGAAATAGCAAATCTGACTCAACATACTAGGCAGGAGACTAAATCAGTAATTTAAAAAATCTCTGTGGCCACCCCCTCCCCCCGCAAATCTCCCAACAAAGGAAAGCCCTGGACCTAATGGCTTCGCTGAATGCCAAACAGTTAAAGAAAGACTAATATCCATCTTCCTCAAACTTTTATCAAAAATGAAGGAGGAGGAAACATTTTCTAACTCATTTTATAAGGCCAGCATTACCCTGATAGAAAAGCCGAAGACACTATAAGAAAACTACAGACCAATCTCCCTGATAAACAGAGATGCAAACACCCTATACAAAATACTGGCAAACTAAATTCAGCAGCATATTAAAGGGATAATACACCATGACAACATGGGATTTATTCCTGAAACACAGGATGATTCAACACATGAAAATTTATCCGTGTATTGTAACTATCTATATACATTGAGTGGCCAAATTATTATGATCTCTGAACACATAATAATCTGGCCACTCAGTGGATATCCTATATAATAAAAGGCTAATATGCAAATTGTTCCCTTGACCAGGAGTTCAACCAGCAGGCAGGCCGGCCAACCACCCATGTCCCCTCCCCCTGGCCAGGCTGGCCGGACCCCACCCATGCACGAATTCATGCACTGGGCCTCAATATACATACACACACACACTACCGTTTTGGCCCAATCTCTGCAGGTCAGGCTGAGGGACCCCACCTGCCGGAGGGACCCTGCTCACTCAGCAGATGCCCTTCCGGCCCCCGGCACCACCCCAGGTGCGGCCGGCGGGGGAGGGACTGCGGGAGGTTGGCTCCAGGGCATGTCCGGCCCTTCTCACCCAGCCCCACCCCACCAGCCACCTCCTAATTAATTTCCTTTCAATGTGCACAAATCTGTGCACCGGTCCTTTAGTGTTAACAGAATGAAGAATTAAAATAATCTAAATAGATGCATAAAAAGGATTTGACATAATCCAACATGCTCTCATGATAAACACATTCAAAAAGTATGAATCAAAGGAAACTACCTCAACATAATAAAAGCCATCTATGAAAACCCACAGCAGTTTTATTTTTTAAATATATATTTTTATTGATTTCAGAGAAGAAGGGAGAGAGAGAGAGAGGGATAGAAACATCAATGATAAGAGAGAATCATTGATCGGTTGCCTCCTGCACATCCCACGCTGGGGATCGAGCCCGCAACCTGGGCATGTGCCCTGACCGGGAATCGAACCATGACCTTCTGGTTCATAGGTTGATGCTCAACCACTGAGCCACACTGGCTGGGCAACTTACAGCAGTTTTTAAAGAAAGAAAAGAAAACACACAGCAAACATTTTAGTCAATGGTGAAATACGGGGGGCTTTTCCTTCTAAGAACAGGAACAAGGCAAGGAGGCCTGTGTTCACCACTGCTATTCACTATAGTACTGGAAATTCTGGTCAGAGCAATTAAGCAAAAGGAATAAATAAATGGCATCCAAATTATAGAGAAAGAAGTAAAATTATCTCTGTTCATAGATTATAAGATTCTATATGTAGAAAACCCTAAAGACTGTTTCCCCCCTGCCAAAAAAAAACCCCTGTTAGAACTAATAAATGAATTCAGCAAAGTAGCAAGATACAAAGTTGACACACAAAAAGAAGTTGCATTTCTATATACTAGCAACAAATGATCTGAAAAATTCCCTTTATAATAGCATCAATAGCCAGTGTGGCTCAGTTGGTTGGTCATCGTCCCACGCACTGAAAGATTGCCATTTAGATTCCCAGTCAGGGCACATGCCCGGGTTGCAGGCTTAATCCATGTAGGGGGTGTGCAGAAGGCAGCCAATCAATATGCTGCTCTCACATTGATGTTTCTCTCTCCCTCTTCCTATCCCTTCCTCTCTCTCTAAAAATCGATTAAAAATCTTATAATAGCATCAAAAAGAACAAAATACTTAGAATTTAATCAAGGAGTGAAAGATTTGTACAATGAAAACTATAAAATATTGCTGAAATTAAAGAAGACATAAGTGGAAACACATCCTATGTTCATGAATTGGAAGAGTTAATATTGTTAGCACATCAATACTATCCAGAGTGATCTACAAATTCAATGCAAACCCTACCAAAATCCCAGAGACAGCAATGTTTTTTTATAGAAACAGAAAAATATATCCCCAAATTCAATTGGAATCTATCCTGAGTTGTTTTAGTTCAGATATGAGGCGTGAATTCAAATTATTTTTTTTAAATATGGATATTTAATTATATCTGGCACTTATTAAAGTTCATATATGTCTAGGTATGTTTTGGGCTCTTTAGTCTGTTTCATTGGCCATTTTGTACATCCTTGTTCATTTATCCCACTGTCTTGGTTACTATAGCTTTAGGTAGGTAGGTAGGTAGATAGATAGATAATAGATATACAATCTACAAAACAATTAAATCACACCTATAGAAGGACACATACATAGATTGTAAAACTATAAAGAAGCAATGAAGTAATTACCTTAAATTCAGGATAGTGATTACCGCTAGAGGGGAGGGAAGTAGTGGTGGTGGGAGTGGACCCCTGGGACCTAATGGATGCTGCTGATGTTCTAACTCTTGCCCAGGGTGGTGAGGATGAGAATACCTGCATTTCTTATGGGCCAACGAGGCACCATGGGAGACAGCGTGAAGGCTGGCTTCTGGAGTGAAATATGGGGGGGCTGAGAGAGGTTATGTTGGAGTCAAATCTCCCATGGCTCTTCCTGGAAGTATTCCAGCTAACTCGAAAAAAAAAAAAAAACGGGGGTGGGGGAGTGAACCCTGGCCAGTGTGGCTCAGTTGGTTGGGCGTCGTCCCTTACACCAAAGGTCACTGGTTCAATTCCAGGTCAGGGCACATAGCCAGGCTGCAGGTTTGATCCCTAGTCAGGACGCATGGGGGAGGCACACATCAACATTTCTCTCTCTCATCGATGTTCTCTCTCTCTCTCTCTCTCTCTCTTAAAAAAAAAATCAATACAAAATAGTTTTTTAAAAGGAGGAATGATAAACTCAGAATACCACCATTTAATAATCTCTAATGAATAAATATATCTAGACAATGATCATCAATGGTTGCTAACAGCACAAAAAGAGATATCCTTTTTTTTTTTTTGGTCTCCTGATATAGATATATAAAACCATTCATGAAATATTTTTGCCAGAATACTGAACCTAAAACTAACCAACTTCCTGCTCTAACTACCAATTTATAAGAAGTACAGGGGACAGAAGAATATATTAAATTACACCACAGGGAGGCAATCGGCAAATTCCAAATAGTTGACAACTCCATAAGACGAAGAACCCAGTTTTACCAACAAATACATTGAAAGAGGGAAAAAGAGGGAGAACTATAGATGAAAAGATTCTTAAGAGATATCGCAACGAATTGTAACACATGAATTATATTTGGATGAGGACTCAAACTTTTAAAAACTTATGAGACAGTCCCTGAAATAGTGAAATAAATGTGTTATATTTATTTGGCAATAAAAAGAAATGAAGTGCTGATATATGTTATGCATGGATGAGTCTTGAAAACATTATGCTATGTGAAAGCAGACAGACACAAAAGGACTGCATAGTATATGATTCCATTTCTATGAAATATCCAGTAGAGGCAAATCTATAGAACAAAAAGTAGATCAGTGGTTGTCTTAGGCTGGGTTAGGGGCTGGGGCAGTTGGGGTGATGGCTAAGTGTGGGGTTTCTTTTGGGGGCAATGAAAATGTATTAAAATTGACTGTGGTGATGGGCACCAAACACCTTGAATTGTACACTTCAAATGGGTGAGTTGTATGGGATGTGAATTATATCTCTCAATAAAGCTGTTAAAAAAATAAAGCTACCAGAAAAAAATCGAGACTAACAAGAAAATCTGAATATTGACTGGATATTTGATATTAGGGTTACTCTTATTTATTTTAGGTGTAATACATTTTGTCAGGTGTTCTTTTAAAGTGTTCTTATATTTCAGAGATTTGCTTCAAAGTAATGAGAGGCATGCTGTGGGGTTAGGAGAGATGAAACCGGATTGGTCACAAGTAGGTCTATTGAAGATGGGTGATGAGTTCAAAAGTAACTCGTTGTTATTCTTTTGTATGTGATTGAAATTTTCCAAATAAAAGGTCCAGAAGCCACAATCTTTGTCAGACTCTCCCCCTCACTCATTGGGTGACCCCTCTTTCTGCAGGGTCTCCTGATGAAAACTGAAGATGACAATGCCTGTATTTCCTACCATTCTTGTGAGGAGTCAAAGTGAAGATATGTGCAAGGTACCCTACCAAGGGACGGGGCTTCCTTCTGTCTAACAAGCCAGAGACTTCTCACAGCGGTCCAGAAGGTAACCTGCTCACACACCAGGTGCCAGAAACCGCACTTTACACGGTAAGGACCCCAGACCCACAACAGAAACCAGCCTTCCCCGGGAAGCAGTACCTCAAGATCTTCGTTCGGCTCCCACCGGTTTATCCGGTAAGCCCCTGCTTTTCAATACCTCCCCCACGGGTTCCACTCCCAAAGCTGGGGCTGGAGGTTGGGGGGCAGGAAGGAGGATGAACACCTGGGTTCCCAAAAGGAAGGAGCTTGAAAACTCAGGCTATTTGATCATGAGGAGGTGACTGTGTCCTCGCTCCCATTCCCACCTTACCTGACTCAATAGCACGAGTCTTCGGGAGACAGATCGTTTGGACGGGGATGGGGGCGGGGCGGGGGCGGGGGCGGGGAGAGGGAGGGGCGGGGCTAGAAGGCACAGGAGCCAATGGGTGAGGAGGAGGAGGAGGAGCACAGCGCCTCCACCCTCATCCTCGAGCTGGAGGAACGCGGTGAAACTGCTGGGTCCAGAGACGTTGGGGGGTCTCTGCTCTTTCCATTCACCCCACCCACCCCTAGAGCTCCGCCCGCCAACGAATGGTTAGGAATGTCTGCTTTTTCTTCCTTCGTCACAGAAACGTAGGCAGAGGTAGTCTCCCTGTGGGAGCTGAGCAATCCGAAATCCTGGAATTTCTTGAGCATTAAATTTTAAAGGAAACCTTGGATCTTCGGGAATCCAACCACCTCTACCCACAAGCCTCCACTCTCAGCCACTGACTGACTCCTCCTCCTTTTGGCGAAAACCTCAGCTCAGCTGTGGACTCAACCGCTCCTACAAGTTCCCTGAGACCAACTCAGTTGTCATCCACTAAGTAAATTCATTTGTTTAGCCCTGTGGAAAAAAAGGTAACTCTTACCACGTAGATATGGGACCCTGGTGGGCTCAGAATACAATTTGGTAATTCCCAAACTGGTTATGTTAGTTGACAGACCACTTAGTCTGTGTGAATGACTGAGTCCACAACAGTCTTGGAGACTCTATCCACCCCCACCCTCGTTCAAAGATGTTTTTATTGATTTTAGAGAAAGAGGGAGGGAGGGGGGAGAGAAATATCGATGTGAGAAACATGTATCTGTTGCCTCCCCTACGCACCCTGACCAGGAATCCAACCCTCGACCTTTCTGTGCATGGGACAACGCTCCACACGGACCAGGGCGGTCTTGGAAACTCCAATTAGAATTTTAGACCTATGATAGGCCTGCCATGTCCCATTAGCAAGCACATTAATATCCTTTCCATCTTGGCTGAAACCACCACATCCTGGGTTTTTCTTGGCTAAAGGCCAGTCCCTGGATAAAGCAAGTCTAGTAATCTTGCACCTGAATTTGCCACATCAAGGAGAGGGCAGGAACTCAGGTCTGAATATTTAGCTCTCAAAAGGGTGGCAGTCTCCTGAGAGTAAGACTGAATATCGGAGACATTTATAGAAAATAAAAACAGATCTGCTCACGCCCAGTGCTTGGATTGATTTATTGATCAACAGCATTACTCCTCCAGCTCCGTATCAGCCAGGTTCGGTTTGCCTCACCCACAGTGTGTATGTGTACACACTGAGAAGGGGGGCGGGGTGGCAACCAGAGTGGTCTTGGAGGGGGGCTGCAGTGCCAGGTCCCAAGAGCCCCCCAAATAATGCTATATTCTTGGGAATAAAAGGAGTTCTGGGTCCAAGGACATAACAATTGGTAGTTGATAGTAAGAGTTGCCTGTTAGATCTGTGTTGAAGGATGTGAGATGTCAAGCCACACCAAGGAAGTTAGGATGTCACACAACTGATGGACTAGCAGTTGCACTGCCACCTTGTGGGATTGCCTTCTTTTGGGCCTCATTATTGGGCCTTACGGATGTGGAGGATGTGAGAGGACTATCCAAGCTTCTGGGTTTGAAGGGAATACCATGGGTGTAGCTGTACACAAAGTATAAGGGGATGGGGAGGGTGACCACGAGGAAAATGGAAATCATCACGAGCAGCGCCCATGATGGGTAGGGTCGATGCACCTCTTTTGACTGTGGAGAGATGGGAAAGGGGTTCAGAACATTGAAGCTCCTAGAAGAGGGGAGATTGTGGAGGGGAAGAGTGGGAGGGGAACCCGGGCAGAGGACTGAGTGTTCAGAGAGCAGAGAACGAGAAGGTAAGGTCCCTTCAGGTCAAGAGTGGATTGGAAGATCTGGCCCCCACTCTCTGGGAAGGTCGGGGGTCTGGAGAGGGAGGCTCACAGTGCTTGCGTCCCAGGCCACATAGGTGAAGGTCTTCAGAAACAGAAAAGACAGAGTTGCAATAAACAGGATCAGCAGCACAACTGGAGACACATAGCACCATAGCCAGTGACAGATGGGATGGATCGGGCGGTTCCACAGAGTCGCCAATTCTGCAAGAAACCTGGAGGAAAGGGCCGCAAGGCTGTGGCAGGCCCAGCCAAGCCTTACCCTTCCTGGGGGGGCAAGGCCAGCCTGACCTTATTGATCATCTTTCAAATATTCTACCTCACTTCCAAACTCCTGCCTCAGCTCAGGCCTCCTCTTCTCTTCTCTTCTCCCAACTTAAGAAAAAATGTTAACCATTCCTCTACTGCTCGAAAACCTTTCATGGGTACCCAAGGCCCTCAGGATAAAGGCCAAGTCTCTTTCATTCATTCCATAAACATGAGAGCATTTATGATGTGCCAGGGACTGTTCTAGATGAACAAACACAGGCCCCCAATAAAGTTAACATGCGACCCTCAGGGAACTTTTCTTAGTTTCTTCCAGCCCATATATCCAGCCTCCTTCAGTGCATGTTCTCAAACTTAATATACAGTGGAGTCCTTTGGCCTAGACTATTCACCTGTCCAGACTCTGATCAATTGTCCTCCCCTCTGAGATACCTCCTCTGACCTTCCAGTGCCCCTACAGTGTGGCCAGCACCTCTCCTCTAGACTCACCACCTTGTACCGCGAGTGTCTGCTTGCATCTGTCTTCCTCTTTGGACTCTGTGCTCTTTGAGAGGAGGAGCTAATTTTTCTTTTTTTCGCACCAGGAGGAGCTAATTTTAAGTCATTTGTATCCAAGTACTACAAGGCTTTCTCGACCCAGAGTAAGTCTCCAGAAATATTTGTGAAGTAAATGTGAGTGAACTGACTCCAAGAACTACTGTCACCTGGAAATACTGCCATCTGAGCCTTCTGCCCTTGAACTATACCACGTGGATGTGCACATACAGCCTGGGGAAAAGCTGGGCTCAGGAATCCCGTGTGTAACTTGGATTCTCCCACTCGCCCATTCCATAGTTATAGCTACTAATTTCTAGTCCCTGATTATTTTGTTCTCTCTCCCCTGGTCGTTCTTCCTTGAAGAATTAGACCACATCTCTCAATCTACCCCTCTAACACCTAGCCTAAGCCACTGTTAGCTCCCATTTAAAATATTACAATGACTCACTACTGTTCTCCTTGCTTCACTTTTGACTCCTCATAGTCTATTCTCCACACAGCAATTATAGGTATCTTCTTTTTTTAAATATATTTGTATTGATTTCAGAGAGGAAGGGAGAGGGAGAGAGAGGCAGAAACATCAATGATGAGAGAGAATCACTGATTAGCTCCCTTCTGGGGTTTGGGAGGGACTGCGGGAGGGCCCCAGGGCATGTCCAGCCGGTCTCGCCCAAAATTAAAATAAGGACTTATTAACAAATTAACAAGGGACTATTAAAGGGAAAATCACAGACCCACTGGGGTTCAAGCCTGCAACCCAGGCATGTGCCCTGACCAGTGACCTCCTGGTTCATAGGTCAATGCTCAACCACTGAACCACACCAGCCGGGATATAGGTATCTTTTTTTTTTTTTTTTTTTTTTTTTTAATAAATCTGGCCCTGGCCACAGGGTCACAGGTTCCATTCCCAATCAAGGCATGTACCTCGGTTGCTGGTTCCCCGGTCCTTGTGGGAGTGCTTACGGGAGATGGCCAATGTTTCTCTCTTTCTCTCTCCCTTCCTCCCTCCACCCCCTCCTCCCTCCCTTCCACTCTCTTTGGAAATCAATGGAAAAAGTATACTCGGGTGAGGATTTAAAATGTTTTCATCTGATTATGTCATTCCCCTACTCAAAACTCTCTAGTGCCTCCTCTGTCATCCTATATAATAAAAGCATAATATGCAAATCGACTGAACGGTGGAACGACTGGTCACTATGATGCGCACTGACCACCAGTGGGCAGACACTCAATGCAGGAGCTGCCCCCGGTCAGTGCGCTCCCATACAGGGAGCACCGCTCAGCCAGAAGCCAGGCTCACAGCTGGCAAGCCCAGTGGCAGTGGCAGGAGCCTCTCCCACCTCCATTGTAGGTGGGCGGTAAGGAGCAAGGGGTCCTGGACTGTGAGAGCCCCGGACTGTGAGAGGGATTTCTGACTGCTGGGTTAGGCCCGATCCCTGGGGTCCCTCAGCCTGGCCTGTGCGGATGGGGCCGAAACCGCTCTCTGACATCCCCCAAGGGATCCCAGATTGTGAGAGGGCACAGGCCAGGCCGAGGGACCCTACCAGTACCTGGCTGGGGTTTGGGAGGGACTGCGGGAGGGCCCCAGGGCGTGTCCAGCCGGTCTCGCCCAATCCCAATTGGCCAGACCCCAGCAGCAAGCTAACCTACTGGTCAGAGTGTCTGCCCCATGGTGGTCAGTGTGAGTCATAGCAACTGGTCAAATGATCAAACAAATGGTCAGACTCTTAGCATATTTGGCTTTTATTATATAGGATTCTATTCCGACCTCTCTGATCTCCTCATTCCTTAAAGCCTCCAGTCATAATGCTTCTCTCACCATGGTACCTACTGCTCCCTCTGCTTGGAACACACTTTCTCAGAATTCTGACTCCTTCACTCAGGAGTCTGTTCAAATGTCTCCTTATCAGAGAGGTCTTTCTTGCAATCCTACCTCAATTAACACCCATACAAACTCACACTCTTGATCATTTGACCTTACTCTATGATATTTCTCCTGTCAATTATTACCAACTAACATTTTTGTTGTTGTTGTTCATTGGGTGACTATCTCCACCACTAGAATGTAAACTCCCTGAGGACATGTATGATTGTTTTATTTGATACTGTATCCGGTGACTAAAAAAGTGCCTGGCACATATTAAGTACTTAATAAATATGTTCAATAAATGAGTGAATTAAAAGGTTTCGCAGAAGGCCCTGAAGTTGAGGGTCCCTAATGTCACTCTAGCTGAGTGAGAATGGAGGCAAAAAGAAAGGGGTCAGCCCCGCCAGTGTGGCTCAGTGGTTGAGCATCAACCCATGAACCAGGAGGTCACAGTTCAGTTCCTGGTCAGGGCACATGCCTGGGTTGTGGGCTCGATCCCTAGTTGGTAGTATTCAGGAGGCAGCCGATCAAGGATTCTCTCTCATCATTAATGATTCTCTCCCTCTCCCTCTCCTTTCCTCTCTGAAATCAATAAAAATATATTTTTAAAAAGAAATAAAGAAAGAGGTCACCCTCCCCTTAGCCCCAAGTGATCACCTCCTGGACCCATAGGCCCAGCTCACAGCCACGTTTTCAAGTATGATAATGATGATGATGGGGAGGATCATCCAGTAATCACTCAGCAGTCTGATGTAGTAGACGCCTGCAGGTTCAATGAAGAAGATGCCGCACAGGAACATGAGCCCAAAGAGAACCACTGGAGGAAACATTGAACCTGGATCAAGGTCAGAGGTCTGGCTGGGGGAGGAGGGGCCTAAGCAGAGGTTATTACCAGGGCTGGATTAGAGTCTCAGTGAAACCAGGGTCATTGGTGGGAATAGGGCCATACATAGGTCAGAGTACCTATAAATAGCTTTGCATGCTTCCTGCAAAAAGGAAAGGTGTCCTGAAGTGGAATCAGGACGCCCTGCAGAAGCCCCATCATGACATTCATCTCCAGGATCAGCAACAGCAGGAAGAAGAGGATGGACCAGAAGACAGACCCAGGAATGAATGACATGGCTTCAATGAAGGCCAGGAATGCAAAGTTTGGGCCCTCCTTAACCTGTTAAGGGGAGAAAAGTCAGGAGTTAAATTGTTCTTGAACTTAACAACAATACAGATAAAGATATTCTATCTTCCCTGGAAAACTTCCTAAAAGCCTCGGGTCACTGAGAAAATCAGATCTCCAAGCGGACCCTCTGACAAGGAAAACCAATCCACCTAGCATTGTCCAGGGGAGGGCATTCTGCAAGCTACACTTCTTTGCATTACCAGGGCTGCAGGTTATCCTGGTGTCTCTGGGATTTTTTTTTTCTGGTGCTAATAAAACATGAAGTTTCTATTTTACAGAAGGCATTAAGGAACTCTCAGCCCAGAGCACCTATTTTTACTGACCTTCAAAAACTGCTTCTCCAAGTTGCACTCAATAATGTGTTTGAGGACCATGTTCTTGATGGGCTGGGAAAGTTTGTTCAACCAGGAGTTGAAGATGAAGGTTGGATCATCTGGCAGGTTCAGAGGGGGCAGGGCCTCAGGAGGCAGTTTCCCCTGGATTACCAGCTTCAAGAGCACTTCAGCGTTCCTGGGGATAAAAAGTGGGATCACATGGAACCATCTGGCTCCTTATCTTCCAGAGAAGAAAGGACATCTCTAGCTTAGCATTACTGATCTGAATAAGGTAGAGCCTGGGAGGAAACTGAAAAGGCACCCACCTTCAGGGTCATGAGTTTGTGTGAACCAGGAGAAGCCTTTCCTATAGTCTTCTGGGGACTCTGGGGTCCCTGCTCCAGTGATGAAGTCTCTTATTCATCCTCACCTCTGCTCTTCCTCCCGTTTTAGACTCGTAGGCAAAAGTCAACCTTCTAAGCTTTGCATACCGAGTATGAGGAAGTACCGTGCACTTAGGTGACAGTGCAGAACTCTCCCAGGGAGTTGAGCTATGAGAAACTTCTTGGTCTTTTTAACCTGAGCTCTGCTGGCCTCTCTCACCTTGTATTCCCCCCCACGGCCCTCTGCACATTTTATGCTGTGGTCAGATTTGACTACTTACAGTTCCAGGGCCGGCCATAGCCGCTCATGCCCAAGACCAACCCCACCCCCGTCACCATTCTTCACTTGGTGAATTCTACAAATCCTTAAAAATCAGCTCATTGCTCCATAAGAACTGCAATGGAAGGCTTGCCAAGGCTTACTGATAAAGAGCAAAATGCAAGCTGCAGGAACATAAGTATAGTTTGATCAAATTTTATAAACTAAAACACTGTATGTCCTTCTGGTGGTTATTTGCACAGGTTAGGATCCCTAGGGACAAATTCAGCTTAGGTTTGCCTCCTCTGGAAGTCCTTCCCTGACTAGCCTAGGCATGGTGAATGGCTTTGTCTTCTGTCTTTCCATCACTCCTGCTACCAGTCATCATGACTTTATGATTGTGATTAAGTATCTAAATCCCTTCCCTTCCTCCCTCCAAAACTGAAAACACATCGAAGGCAAGGACTGTGGTCTGATCCACCCGCCCACGGACGTGCAGCACGCAGAGTACTTTCCACATGCCTGAGGGATAGCTCTTATTCATGCCCACAGAACAAAACAGGCTGAGAAGACAATATAGGCTCTAGTCCTGAGCGTCCTGATGGGGCTTAAGGATGACAGATTGACTGACACCCCTAAATTCAGGAGTTGCCAGAAAAGAATGATGGCATTCGGGAGCAGAAGGGTGTGGTCTTAAGAGGCTGTCTGAGACTAGAGTAACCTTGACTGTTTGCCACTTTTTGAATCTCTCTGTTGAGATATGCTGAGGGGAGCAGTTGGCAACCTCTGACATGGAAGATTTCCAGGGCTAGAAAAGGGCTCTGAGAAGGATAACCTGTGACAGGGATTCTCTTGTCTCTGTTTTTCATTCTAGGAGAGAGCAGAGGCTTGCAAGTGCAGCTGTGTGAAGGTGGGTCTTTGCAGATGAGGGTCTCTGGGTTTTGTAGTTCCCTGAGGCTGAAACTCTCAACTAAGGGGCTGGCCTTACTTCTCAGTGCAGTTGTGCGTGAGGACGATGGCCCAGAAGCCCAGCACACTGAAGATAAAAGGTGTGGCAAGTATCGCATAGCCCAGGTTGACCAAAGCCACAAGAAATGCATCGTTGAGACAGTTGTTGGACTGGTCCATGTATGAGGAGTAAATGACAATGGGGCCAAAGCCGAGACCTAAGGCAAACAAGACTTGGACCCCTGCTTGGCCCCACGCATTGATGCTGTATATAGCTGATACCTATAAGGGAGAAGAGAAGAATAAGGAGAGATGTCAAAGAGGGGGAGAACCTTAACAAAATACAGGGGATACAAAGGGAGGGAGTGGGGAAAGGACACTAAGAACAGACAACAGGTGTCCTCTACGGTCTGAGAGGGGAGTGAAGAAGATATACCTCCATAACCTTCAAACGTTGAAGCCCGTATCGTGCCCCGGTCAGCAGTACACTCCGGACGAGGAAAGAGATTATGATGATAGCAGACAATGGTACCAAGACACATATTACCTGAATTCAGGGGAGGGCATATCAGCAACCATGTGCCAGTGGCGGGGAGGGTCAATCAACAGTCAGCAGAAATAAAACATTCTGAGCCAGAAGTGAGGAGGAATAGAAGATAGCTTTCAGCAGGGTTCAGGGGCTAGTGGGAGTGAGAGGCCAGAGGGAGTGGGAGATCAGATCAATGAGTGGTAATGTTAGGTGAGGGCTAAAGTGTCTGAGACTGCTAAGGAATCCAAAAATGGAGACTCACCTTCCTGGCGGCCTTGATCCCATTAATCATGAAAATGCCAACAAGACACCAAGCCATCAGAAGGGGCAGGAACAGAGTGATGACTGGTGGCCCACTATCCTCAATTCTGTCCGAGGCCTTCAAGGTCAGCCGGTACCAGAAGTACATGGAGGGTGTTGTCCGTGCACATTCAGGATCTGGGGGTATCTGGCTTTGGACTCCCTTGCTAGACAGGGTGACCATTCCCCTCTTCATTAACCCTTCCCCACCCCCTCTTCCTCTCATTTCTTCTTCCTTCTACTACCTGCCTCTTCTTTATCCCTCCTCACTCCTTTCTCCTCTTCCAAATTCCCTTCCACCTCTGTTTCCCCTTGCTCTTTCACTTCCTCCTCACCAAAGCCACTGGAGTTCTTCAGTAGAGGACACTGCTCCCATGGAACGGAAAAATGGAAGGACTGGCCCAAGTAGAAGAGGATCCAGGCATTGACCACATTCAAGTACAAGGCAGTGATGAAGCACACCTGTGGGGCCAGGAAGGTGGTAGCTGGAGAGGAAAAGTGGGGCCGGGGAAGAGGAGGGGATTTGACAGAGGACTGAGGAAACGAAGGGACTTGACCCATGGAAGTGAAATCAGGGGACTCGTTCCAGGACAAGGGCAGGGATGGGGGTGGGATGTGAAGGGTAGGCCTGGGCAGCCAGGGCTCCTCACCATTAAGCTGCTATACCCCACACTACCAAACCAGGGGCCAATGACAGCCCATGCAAAAATGCTGCACTGGCGCATCCTCTGACCAACTGCCATCTCCAGGAAGAGGAGAGGAATCCCGATCAAGAACAGCAAGACGATGTAGATGATGAAGAAACTCCCTGTGCAGGGGATTTAAGGAAGGGCTCTGAGAATCATCTGGCTTTTCAGCATTTGGATTTCTTTGGGAGTCCAGAAAAAGACATTCCCTACCAGTGATCTCCCTCAGGGCCACAGGCATCAAGATGTAACTATTTCCACATCCCTTCAAGTCCCAGATGTCCAGCCCCTTGCCCCCCAATTCCTGGAAGACCCAGATACAACAGTTTCCACCCCAACCCTGATACAGGCTTCTACCCCACCATCACGTTCAGATATCCTGCACCTCTACCCCTCTCACCACCCTCGGTGTTCAGACAGCTGGCTCCTATCCAGCTCAGAGTACCAAGTCTCCAGCCTCTACAGATCCCAGAGACCTTGAAGTCTGAGGCCTGGATAAGTCTCTGTCTTGCTAACCCTTTGTGGTCCCATGATTCCTGGTCCCCAGACTTACAGCCTCCATTGTGAAGCCACAAGTGGGGAAAACGCCAAAGATTGAGTGCCCTCAAGGTGAAGCCCACCAGGGCGAGGATGTACTCGGCCTTGCTGGACCAGGGTGGACGGGTGGAGACGACCCCACTCTTTTCCTTCTCCAATAACGCCACCTTCTTCAGCGAGGATTTCTGTATCACCGGGGCATCTTCCATCTCCAACAAAGAGGATCTCCTAAACTGGCTGCTCCTCCTTTTCTCAGCTTCAGCAGCCTGAACCTCCCAGGCCTCAGCCTCTGCAATTCGGGCCTCCAATCCCTGTTTGTCGTAGGGCAACAGAAGCCAGTTCTCTGTGCCCTTGTTTTCCTGAGTTTGGGTTCTTAGGGGACCCTCTGCAACGGCTGGATCAGTAGATAAGACTTTCGCCTGTAAAGACTGGGCCTCTGTCTTCACTTCAGGCAGACTCTCCGCAGCAGCTTCCATTTTTCCAAGGGAGGGTCTGACTTCCTGAGAAGACCTTAAGGACACCAAAAACTAGATTTTAGATTTTAAGTTTCAAAGTAATCCTCAACACCTCCTTAAAAAAAATAAAAAATAATAAAAATTTTAAAAAACACCTCCTTAAAGCAAACCTTTTATTTCTGTCCCTACCACCACTGAAATTCAAAGCACAAATAATTCTCTTACGTAAGTTTTACTTCTTAGAAACACTTTGGTGCAAGAGTTAAGAGTAGAGATAGAAAAGCTAACAATAGTCAGGAAACCCATTCAAGAAGTTTCTAAAAACACTGCAGTGTACTCCCTACAGAGGGAGGTACCATTTTTAGTGGGCTTTTGAATCAAAGAAACTAATTTAACACTAACTCTGTCTTGTAACCAGAGGAAAATTGTTTTCCCTCTCTGAGCTTTCTCATCGGTAAAACAGTCAGGTCTCTGTTCAAATATCACCTCACCAGAGGTGCCTTCCCTGCGCACCTATCTAAAATGGTAGCTTACCTATCCACCACTCTCTCCATCCTATCCACTTTTATTTTCCTTCATAGCATTTCTCACCTCCTGATGTGATTAACTATTGATTGTTAGTCTACACTGAGTGGCCAGATTATTATGATCTCTGAACGCATAATATCTGGCCACTCAGTGTGTGTGTGTGTGTGTGTGTGTGTGTGTGTGTGTGTATTAGAGGCCCGGTGCATAAATTTGTGCATGGGTGGGATCCGTCCAACCTGGCCAGGGGGAGGGGACATGGGCAGTTGGCCGGCCTGCCTGCTGGTTGAACTCTTGGTCGAGGGGACAATTTGCATATTAGCCTTTTATTATATAGGAGGACATACACTGAGTGGCCAGATTATTATGCGTTCAGAGATCATAATAATCTGGCCACTCAATGTAGTTATTGTCCATCTCCCTTTCCCTCCCCAACTGCTCTATCCCCAGCAAGAGGATGGTGCTCTACCTCATATTTGAGGCCAGTCTCCTCTCTGCTCTCTGTGCTTCCATCACTCTGACCTTTTCCTTGGCTCCTCAAATACCTTACGAGAGAATGGGCAGGGAGTGTGCTGAAAAAGAAAGAACAGGATGCAATGGGTTCACTGATCAAGTCTAAAATATTTAAAGGAGAAATTACACAAATTCTCTACCATCTCTTTCAGAGGACAGAAGCAGAGGGAGTACTTCCTAACTCATTCAACAAGACCAGCATTACCCCAATAGCAAAAACATTACAGAAAACTGCTGACCAGTATCTCTCATTAACAGAGATATAAAAATCCTAAACAAAGTATTAGCAAACCTAATCAACAATGTATATAAAGAATTATATACCATTATCAAGTGGGATTTATCCCAAGTATGCAAGATTGGTTCAACATTCAAAAATCAATTACATTCAAAAATCAATTCATGTAATCCATCATATCAACAAGCTAAAAAAGAAAAGTCAGCCCAGCCAGTGTGGCTCAGTAGTTGAGCATAAACCTATGAACCAGGAGGTCACAGTTCAGTTCTTGGTCAGGGCACACGCCCAGACTGCGCGCTCAATTCCCAGTGTGAGGTGTGTGGGAGGCAGCCGATCAATGATGTTTTTATCTCATCGATGTTTCTACCTCTCCCTTTCCCTTCCTCTCTCTCTCTAAAAATAAAATCAATAAAAAACACCTCCGAGTTCCATTAAATAAACATTTAAAAAATATATATGTATATATAATCAAATTAATGAACTGTAGAATATCCAAACAAAAGAAGACCATGCATATGTGAAGAAAACAAAGGCACACAACTCCATTCAACATCATAAATTAATCTCACAATGTTGAGAAAAAGAAGCATGACACAGCCCTGCCAGTTTGGCTTAGTTGGTTGGGAGTAATACCACAAAAAGAAGAGGGCCATGACAGGGGGGGAGTATCGCCTGCTGGCCAACAGTGGACAATATCAGACTCCACCACACTTGGATTTTGAGGATCTGGAGGGGAAATACTGGAAAACGCGCCCGTACAATTCGCCCATATATGGCGCTGACATCAGTGGCTCCTTGTTTGATGCCAACACTAAACAATGGAACCTTGGCCCATCCCATGCACCAAAGGTTGGTGGTTCAATTCCCAGTCGGGAGGCAGCCAATCAATGTTCGCTCTCACATCAATGTTTCTCTCTCTCTCTCCCTTACACTCTCTCTAAAAATCAATTAAAAATCTTAAAAAGGAAAAAGAAGCATAACATAAAATATTCAACAAAATGAGTTCATATTTCTAAGTTCAAAAAGAAGCAAAATTAAATTATATAGTTTAGGGATGCATATATACATGGTAAAAGTATAAAGTGAATGATTATCACAAAAGTCAGATTAAAAGTTACCTTTAAAAGGAAAGAAAGGATACTGTAGGGGAAGATGGGGTACTGATTGAGAGCTGATAATGGAAGATCTTTTAGAGTCATGGAAATGTACTATTTCTTTTTAAAAATATATATTTTATTGATTTTTTACAGAGAGGAAGGGAGAGGGATAGAGAGTTAGAAACATCGTTGAGAGAGGAACATCGATCAGCTGCCTCCTGCACACCTCCTACTGAGGATGTGCCCACAACCAAGGTACATGCCCTTGACCGGATCGAACCTGGGACCTTTCAGTCCGCAGGCTGACGCTCTATCCACTGAGCCAAACCGGTTAGGGCTATAAAAATACATTTTAAAAGAAAAGAAAAATGGCCAGGGAATTAATTAGGAGAAATGTCCAAAGAAAATGCTGTCGTGGACAGCTAAAGATAGAAAAAGTAAGAGCCTCAGATTATCAACACAAAATCAAATAAGGTAACTATAAAGTGTTCTATAGTGACTTCTTTCGTTTGGGTTTTGCTTTTCTGGGCGGGGTGGAGAGGGAGAGAGCCAGTAATGACTAGTGTTCCACCAAAAAATAAAGAAAAGTCAAAACCGGTTTGGCTCAGTGGATAGAGCGTCAGCCTGCGGACTCAAGGGTCGCAGGTTTGATTCCGGTCAAGGGCATTTACCTTGGTTGCAGGCGCATCCCCAGTGGTGGGTGTGCAGGAGGCAGCTGATCGATGTTTCTGACTATCCCTCTCTCTTCCTCTCGGTAAAAAAATCAATAAAATATATTTTTAAAAAATAAAGAAAAAAGGAAACTTGTGCTCATGAAAAATATATCCGCCTTTCTTGAACACATTCAAAAATCGTATTCCTTAAAACAGTTTGGGGGTGGGGGTTGGTACATTGGAAATCTGGCCTTTCAGGGACAGAACTGAGTTTTGGCAAACTGAGATTCTGCGAACAGGCCGCCTGTGACACCCATAAACCCCTTGGTTTCCTGGCAGACCCTTCTCGGAAGCTGGAGAGACTCCACGTCGCCTTTCCCAGCCATTGCCCAGGGGCGCCCGCCCTGTGGGCAGCACTCGGGTCGCCCAGAAATGCCCGTTTGCCTCCATCCTTGGAACCACAACCTCCATCCTTGGGACAGCAGCCTCGGAGGAAAGGAAGGGGCTGCTGTCCAGGTTCCTCAAGGCGCAGGAAGTAACTGTTGGTCCCCAACAGGCCTGTGAGGGGCTGGACCCAGTGTCTGCTGTCGGGGAACTTGAACCCCTGGGTTTCACCAATGGGCAGGCCGGGCCTCGGCGTCGCTCCAAGTCAGACTCGATGCGCACAGGGGCTAAAGCCAGCTTTCTGGGCTCTGAGGGAGGAAACAAGGGGGCCCTCTGAGGCCCCTCTGGTCCCTCAGTTCCAGGAGGCCCGGCCTGTTACACCCCGGGGGTGGCGCCCGGCCCCACATCCCCCAAATCTATGAGCGTTTCCGGGCTCCCGAGGGCCAAGTCGTCCTCACCCTGGCCCTGCGGCCTGGCCACTTCGGTCCCGTCAGTTAGGCGACAACGAGGGTCAAGAAGCCCCAACTGAGAAGTCTAGTGACGCTCTCGGCCCCTTCTGGCCTCGAGGCCGGCTCGCTCCACGCACCTCGGTTCCTCTGCGCATGCGCCACGCTCTCCTCGCCTCCCCTCCGAGACTCCCACGTGACTAGCAGCCAATGCAGCCCCGCCCCCGTCCTTTTCAACTCCCTCCCTCCACGCACGCACTCACGCACAGGCCCTACGTCCACGCATGCGCTTGTGCTTCTCTTGCTTATGGGCCATGGCGCCCCCAACCCCGCCCACACACACTAAGAATGGAGTATTCTTCAGCCATAAAAAAGAAGGAAATCCTACCATTTGCGACATGAATGGAACTGGAAGGCATTATACTAGGTGAAATTAGACAGAAAAAGACTGGCCAGTGGTTAGAACGTCAGCCGCGGCCCAAGGGTCACAGGTTCAATTCCTTGTCACGGGCAGGTGCCTGGGTTGTGGGTTCTGTGAGGTAGGCAACCGGTCTCTGTGTGTGTGTGTGTCTCTCCCTCCCTTGACTCCCTCTGAAAAACAGTGGAAAAATATCCTCAGGTGAGGATTAATAAATAAACAAAAAAAAAAGAGGAAAAAAGTCATTTATATGTGAAAAATTTTTTAAATTTTTAATGATAGTAACAGAGTAGAATGGTGGTTGCCAGGGGCTGGAAATGGGGAGATGTAGGTCAAAGGATATAAACTTTCAGTTAAGAGGAATAAGTTCTAAGGATCTAATTTATAGCATGGTGCCTATACTTAACTAGAGGCCCGATGCACGTAATTTGTGCAAGGGGCTCGGCCCTCACAGCCACGGAGGCTTGCCTCAGCCCTTGCAGCCCTGGCTTCATCCGGAAGGACGTCCAGAAGGACATCCGGAAGGTCATCCAGCTGTCCGGTCTAATTTGCATATTATGCTTTCATTATTATAGATAGTACTGTATATTATATACTGGAAAGTTGCTAAAAGTAGATCTTCAGTGTTCTCACCAAACACACAAACCATATGAGATGGTGAACCTGTTAATTATTTTAAGTTTGGTAATCATTCCACGATGCATATGTTTATCAAATCATCATGTTATACACTTTAAATATATACAATTACATTTGTCAGTTATTCCCCTTGAGGAGGGGAAGCCCAGAGTTAAAAATCGGAATACTGACGTGACCGGTTTGGCTCAGTGGATAGAGCGTCAGCCTGCGCACTGAAGGGTCCCAGGTTTGATTCCGGTCAAGGGCATGTACCTCGGTTGCGGGCACATCCCCGGTAGGGAGTGTGCAGGAGGCAGCTGAATTGATGTTTCTCTCTCATTGATGTTTCTTTTTTAAAAAAATATATATTTTATTTTTTACAGAGAGGAAGGGAGAGGGTAGAGAGCTAGAAACATCGATGAGAGAGAAACATCGATCAGCTGCCTCCTGCACACGCCCCACCAGGGATGTGCCCGAAACCAAGGTACATGCCCTTGACCAGCATTGAACCTGGGACCCCCTCAGTCCGCAGTCCACTGAACCAAACCAGTCAGGGCTCATGGATGTTTCTAACTCTCTATCCCTCCCCTTCCTCTCTGTAAAAAAATCAATAAAATATATATATTTTTAAAAATCGGAATACTACTAATATGAATTGATTTTTGATGACAATAAGAAAATAAATTGCATTTCAAGCCTTAAAAAAAAAAAAAGATAGCAGGTTAGATCTCTCAGAAGAGAGAAAGGTGCAGTATTCTAAGAGGGGCTGGTTTCCCAGGGCTTGGGTGGATGTCAGGGTGGTAGGAACATCCCTGGTTTATGTTGGAAATCTGTGAGATTTAGGATTTGACAAGAGTGGGGAGCCTGTGGGGTGTCAGGGGAGACTTCAGAGGCTGCTAAGTACCCAGCTCAGGCCCTCTCTCAGCTGCCAAGGTCCCAGGCTCCACCCTGGCTCCTCTGGGGCCTCCTCCTCTAGGGGCCCCACTGCAGAGGCAGGAAGCCCTGCCTGAGGCTCAGCTTCCGCTCTGGGTGTTTGGCACTGCCCAGCCACCCCCTCACTCCCAGGGACCTTCCCCGTTGGGGGCTGCAACACTTTCACTTCCCCAGGTACCCAGCCTCTGCCCCAGCACAGGGGTGCACCTGGTCTACACTTGTTGCCAAAAACAGGATGCAGGCTCTGAGAACGGGGCAGCGACAGAAGCGGGGAGAGTGCTCAATAGAGGAAGGACAGCCGGGCAGAGAGAAGGGGCCAGAAATCCAGAGAGGGAGAGGATAGAGACTCCGAGGTTGGGGGAGACAGAAACCCAGAGTGAGGGGGACAGACATTCAGAGAAAGGCAAAGTCTCAGAAAGAACCCCGCCGGCGTGGCTCAGTGGTTGAGCATCTACCAATATACTAGGACGTCACAGTTTGATTCCTGGTCAGGGCTCCATCCCCAGTGGGGGCCGATGGGGCCAATGAGTGGCTCTCTCTCATCATTGATGTGTCTATCTCTCCCTCTCTAAAATCAATAAAAAAAAAATTTTTTTAAACCCAGAGAGAAACACACACACACACACACACACACACACACACACACACACACACACACTAAGCAGGGAGGGGGACATACAAGTAAAAAGACTCAGAGAGAAGGAAACAGACCCAGAGCGGGAAGGACAAGGGACCTAAGGCTGGGAATGGGGACAGAGATGGAGGCAGAGATGGCAGAGCTCAGCAGGCAGTGAGGTCAGAGTGTCTGTGAGGTCGGCTGCTGCCCGGGGCCAGCCTGGGGTCCTGGTGCCCAGAGTAAGTGGGTACAAGGGGGTGAGGAGTCCCTGTGGGTCCCCCAGCCTGAGCCATGGACACCTGGGAGGAAGGGCCCAGCGTGTCCTTGGTGTCCACAAATTCCAAGGCCCCTCAGGTACTGGGGTGTGTCCCAGAGGGGCGGGTGAGGGAGCCAGGGAAGCAGACAGAGTAAAAACACCTTGTGCGTAGAGGCAGGGGGTGAGGCTCCTCCCCGGGCACTTCCTCTTTCTCTGGGCTCTTCCTTTCTGTCTGTCTCAGCCTCTCCTCCTCGTCCACGGCTTCTGTCTCCCCGCTGCCAACTCCTCTTCTGGTCACTCACCCCTCCAGGCGACGATGTCGGCCCAGGACAGCTGCCTCAGCCTCATCAAGTACCTCCTCTTCGTTTTCAACCTCTTCTTTTTCGTAAGTTGTCTCGTGGCTATCCAGCCTGGGCCCCAGGCCCTGCCGTCGCCGCCCCCCCCCCCCCCCCCGCCCCCCGTATCCCTACTTGCCCACCACCACATTCTTCTCTCCTCTCCCAAGGTCCTGGGCAGCCTGATTTTCTGCTTCGGTATCTGGATACTCGTGGACAAGACCAGCTTCGTGTCATTTGTGGGTGAGGGGGCAGGGCAGTCGGGGAGGGCCTTCCTGGAACAGCATGGACCCAACCTCCCAGCAAGTAGCCTCCTGGGGTCTCCCTTGCCCCAGGGAGCCCCCCGGTGCCCAATTCCGCAGGCAGGTCCCAGGCTCTGCAAAGCTTGCCACTGCCACGCCTCTCCAAGCCTTACTGTCTTCCTCTGACAAATGAGTGGTGCGTACCACTGAGAACAATAATAGTCATTTCTTGGGCACTTCCTATGTGTCAGACCTTGTGCAAATGCCCATCAGATCCTCCCCATTAACCTTTCCTGAGGTTCAGAGAGGGGGAGTCACATACTGGATGTCACACAGCAAGGAAGTAACCCAGATATAACACTAATAATAATAATAATAATAATAATAATAATAGGAAAATAATAATGGGGTAATAGCCTAACTCCTAATGGTTCCTATTTCATGTGTTAGCACTGTGTTGAGGACTGGATTGAACACATACCTCCCAGGTCCCTCAAAGCAACCCCAGGAAATAGATATCATTACCCCTAGGCCTCTGGGAGGTTAAAGTGACTCATCCGATGTTGGCAGAACAAGTGATGGGGCTGAAACCACTGGGAGTGAGAAGGAGCTGGAGGAGGAAAGAGACTGAGAGCTGAAGGGAGGAAAGAGGGACAGAGACTCAGAGAGAGAAGGGAATCCCAGAGGAGGGGGACAGAGGCTCAAGGTGGGGCAGGGTGGGAGGCCCAGAGAAGGGGGCGCCCAGGAGCCCAGAAAGAAGGCCCCAGGATACTGCTCCCTCCTGCGTGGGTGGGGAACGGGCTGGGGGCTGCCTGGCTCTGTGCACAGAAGACTCAGTGTCCCTGCCTCGCCTCCCCTAGGCTTGTCCTTCATGCCGCTGCAGATCTGGTCCAAGGCGCTGGCCATCTCAGGGGTCCTCACCATGGGCCTGGCCCTCCTGGGCTGCGTGGGGGCCCTGAAGGAGCTCCGCTGCCTCCTGAGCCTGGTGAGTGCCCGGCCCCTCTCCATCCCTACGACCACGCCCTCCTCCCCGGGGCAGGGGCTCAGCCTGACCTCTCCACTCCGCCCCCCAGTACTTTGGGATGCTGCTGCTCCTTTTTGTCACCCAGATCACTCTGGGGATCCTCATCTCCACTCAGAAGACCCGGGTAAGCTTGCCTGCTCCCCCCGCACCCCCTCATGCAGCTAGCGGGTGGACTTGGAGGCAGACAGGGTCTGACAGACAAATAACAGAAGCAGAAGAGAGAAGCAGCCACGGGGACCGAACAAATACAGAGACTGAGAGAGAGACAGGGAGAGGCGGAGACCCGCACGGACCGGAGAGGAGAGACGTTGCAAGGGAGATCCAGAGGGAAGCAGGAGAAACACGCAGAGAAACAGAGGCTCTGAGGAGGCCATGGAGACCTAATGAGAAAGCGTGGGAGATGATGAGAGAAGCAGAAAGACGGTAGAATCGGGCAGAGAAAGATTTTGAGGAAGAGACACAGGTGGAGAACCGATGCTCAGGGACCCCTTGGGTCGGCGCAGATGGGGTGGGGAGGCAGGTGGGGGTCCCGCCTCACTCTCGGCCTCTCAGCTGGAGCGGAAGGTGAGGGACATCGTGCAGGAGACGATCCAAAACTACCGCTCCGACCCGGAGAGGTCCGCGGCCGAGGAGAGCTGGGACTACGTGCAGTTCCAGGTGCGTGAGGCCCCCGCCCGCTGCCTGGGGGAGACCCTGCCCCAAAGCAGCAGCCGAACGCAGCTCCGGGCCCGAATGCAACCCAGCTTCGCACCCCGCTCCGCCACGCCCGCTGGGGCCCCGCCCTCAGATGATAACATAACTGGCCCCATTATGGCCCAGTTCCCCAGCTCCAACCAGACCCTGGAAAGGCTCCGCCCTCTGCCTTGACAGGACCCGCCCTCACCACCACCCCCCCAAGGCCCTAGCGTGACCCCAATCCCTGCCCCTAGTGACTCTGGGTCCCACGGGACCCGGCCCACGTGAGACTCGGTTCTCTGGTCACTCTTGTGGCCCCGCCTTCCCACCCACCTGCTCCCTAACTAAGGCTGAGCGCACTGCCCACCCAATTTTCGGTCCACCGCCTGATGTTGCAGCTTATCCCCTAGCCCCAGGTCGCCCCGAGATTCGTCTCTCCCAACCCCATGTTCCCCTAAGTGTCCCCTAACCCTGTCGTGACCCCAGCCCAGCCCACCGCCCCCACCCTGCACCCATTACTCGGCCCTCTGCTTCCAACTTGACCTCAGACCATTACCCGGTCCCCTGACTCCCCCCCCCCCCCCCCAATCATCTTGCATCGCTCCCGTCGCGGTCCCTCTGACCCTGTCCCTCCCCCAGCTGCGCTGCTGCGGCTGGAACTCTCCTCAGGACTGGTTCCGTGTCCCCAGCTTGAGCAACAACGCGTCGGTGTTCCGCGTGCCCTGCTCCTGCCATAACTCATCGGGGACCAACCACTCGGCGATCTTCGATGTCATGTCCCCCGCCCAGTTCAGCCGGGGCGGCCCGCTGGCGCGGCCCCGACACAGCGCAGACCTGTGCACGGCCCCCGGCAACAGCAGCTACCGCGAGGTGGGAAGCGGCGCGGCCCAAGGCAGGGGGAGGACGGCTGGGGGAGGAGGGGAGCAGAGCAGGGTCCTCCCCCCCCCCAGGCGGACCTCACCTCGTGGGCGGTGTCTGAAGGTGGGGTGGGGCTACGAGAGATAATGGTACGGCCTGAGGGGCGAAGCCCCCATAAGGGGCGGGTTCTGGGGAAGGTGGGGCCCGGAGAGAAGGGGGGGACCTGGAGCGCTGATGCCTGGGGAGGGGGTTTGTTTTGAGCGAAGAGATTCGAGAAGCCTGGTGACCAGAGCGAGTCCCAGAAAAAGCCCTGCCTTCCGCCTGTCTCCGCACTCCCAGGGCTGCGCGCGGAGCCTCCAGAAGTGGCTGCACAACAACCTCATCTCCATCGTGGGCATCTGCCTGGGCGTCGGCCTCCTCGAGGTAATGGGGTCCCAGCCTCGCTCGCGATTGGCTGTCCCCTCCCTGGGTAGCCCCGCCCCAAGCCGCGCGCAGCCCCTTCAGGCTTTCCCGCCGCTCCGCCGGGGACGGGACCCGGCCTCTGGGAGCTGGTGGCTTGCACCCTGGGAGGTAGTCCCGCTCTCCGTCGCGAGCCTCCCATGGCAAACCGGCCTCTCGATGTCGGCCGCATATCCCTCCCCTTTCCCGGCAGGTGAGTGTGGTGGGGCTGAGCCTGCTGCGGCCTCGCAGGGCAATCCGCCCGAAACCCCCGCCGCAGGCGCGGGGCGCCGAGGGTTCGTGCCCAGGGCCCGGCCTGAGCGCTGATGGCGGCAACGGGCGAGGCGGTGTGCTGAGCAGCAGCGGGCGTAGCGGCAGCCTGTGGGGTGGCTGGGGCATGGCGGATGCTTGCCCCAACTGGGGGGACAAGGCCCCGCAGGGCAAGCTGCCCATGGCCCTGGGGCCCTGGCCGTTTTGGGATCAAGACGAGGAACAGCCTGAGACCGGGAGCGCGGGCGCAGAGGTGGAGGCCCAGGTGGAACTAGAGGCGGAGGCAGAGGGGAAGACAGATGAGCCCCCAGAATAAAGGATCCTGGGCCTGCTCCAGATCTCACTGCTTTCCAGACTCTAGACCTGCGTCAGACGCAGCTGGTTCCTCCTACCCCAAACTATCCCTACCTCCCGGCCGGTCCGCATTTTGGTGACCTAATCCGTGACCCCCTGCCCTTTTACCCTTAACTCCACCATCCCCCACTTTTCTTATCTTCCCCCAAACGCCCTTCCTGGACCCCATCTTTCACAACCAGGCCCAGTTCTCCCTCTAGCCCCGCCCTACCCAACTCTATGTCTCATTTCCTTTTCTGGCCCCACCCCCTGACTTTCCTCCCTTAGAACTCCCACCGCCCCATCTTCCTCTCATCGCCACCCCCTCGACCTCTGATAGCGTCTCCTTTCTCTATAGCTCAGCTTCATGACGCTCTCCATATTCCTGTGCAGAAACCTGGACCACGCCTACGACAAGCTCGCCCGGTACCGATAGGCCCCGCCCTCCCCCAAGTCCCGCCCCCGCTCCTTCCAGTGCCCTGGGCACTTACCTCCCTGTGGCCTGTAAATATTTGTTTAAACCCCAGTTCTCCCCAGGCACTGAGCCCTCTGCCTCCTCCTTCCCCCGGGGACCCAGATGTCAGCCTGCCCCACTGCTGTCACCTCTCTCGTGGGATTTGGGGCTTCCCACCACCAACTTCCGGTCCCCAAAGATACCTCATTTCGGTGACTCATTTGTCAGTCTACTATCGCCCACAAGATTATTTCTCACTCAAACTTCAAATAAATCCCCTACGTTTTGGTAAAATAGCTTTATCCTCTGTCAAAACACAAACCAACACAATTTGGGGCGGGAGGGGGTGGTGGTGAACAGTACAGGCTAGCCCTGGCTCAGGTAGAAGAGGGGAGACATTAAAAAGCCCTCCCCACCCCACTGCTTGCCCAGCTGAGAAAAAAGTCACGACCCTAACACCCACTTATAAATATCTGTTATATTAAAAAAAAAATTTCCAGGGCCCACCTGGCCCTGCACAGAAAGGGTTAACCTTCAATACTTGATATCGGGGTCACAGGGTGGGGGTGGTAAGGGGAGGCAGATTGGGAAAAGGAGGGTGAAAAACAAAGAGAGGACAAGCCAATGTGTAAGTAGGGCTCTCCCAAACACCCAGACACAGCGGGGTGAGGGCGCCTGGTAGAGACAGAGGCCAGTCCCTGGTGCTCTGGAGTGACCTGCCCTCCCACACCCCCGTGAGGTCCCAACATCAGGATCCATCCCTTCCTCTCGGTCGCAGCCCGTCGCCACCCGGCTTGCAAGGCCCCCTCCGACAGGAGCAGCCCCCTCTCCCAATAAGAGGCCTGAGGCAAGCTGGAGGTCCTTCCTGGGAGGAGCTATTCCGGGGGTGAGCCACTTTCGGGGTCCCCCTTCAGTCCCTGACCAGGCGATAGATGTGGTGCTGGGCGCCCCGCTCACTGGTGGAGACTTCAAAGACGTAGGCAGTGCAGAGCAGCAGCTCCTGGGTGTCTCGGTTTGTCACCACCTGCCAAGGGGGCCAGAGAAGGGGTTTGTGCTTAGAAGGGACCACTGTGCCCTCCCTCAGTCATCATGGGGCCCCCAGGAGAAGGTCCCCACCGTGTCCCAGGTCCCAGGCAGAGGGGATGCTCAACACGCCCTCGCATCAGATGGTATATCACGTGTTACCGGGTCAAGGAAGTCCCCACGTCACGTTCCCCAGGTGAAAGGTCCCCAGCTCAGCACATTCCTCAAAGTCAAAGGGATTCCCACCAAATCACGTTTCCTGGACTAAGGTTGTTAGGTTCCCTTAGCTAAGGACCCACCATGGATCCTCCAGGTCAGTTCCCCAATGAAGGGGGGTCCCTCATGAGAATGCTGTGGAGTCCCCACCATATCAGTTCCCTGGGTAATGGGATCCCCTAAGCCCCGGGTCAACTGCAGGGCCCCCACTGTGTCAGTCCCCCAGGTGAAAGGGCCTGGGGCTTGAGGGGCTGTGGCGGGCCTGCCCTCCACACCTGGGCCCCCGCGCAGCACCTGGAGGATGGTGAAGTTCTCCAGGACGCTGTTCATCATGTAGCGCTCGGGCAGCTGCCGCAGCTTGTGCAAGAAATTCACCAGGTACTCGCACATGGGCGAGCGCAGCAGGCGGTACACGAACCTCCCGTCCTCCAGCTGGGCGCGCTCCGTCTGAACCAGGCGGTGGGGAGTGGGGAGGACGGTGACTGAGACACACAGGGGTCACCCCAGGAGCCCAGCCCCACCCTATGCCTCTCGGATGCCACCCCCACCCCCCACTGCCATCTTCCCCCTCCCACTGCCCCGTCTGCAGTTACCGGAGACAGGCCTGAACCCTCAGGTATCCAACTCAGGACCACTGAGCCTACAAACCAGACACACCCCCAGCCCCTCAAAGCCGTGCTCTGAACCCTCCATGACCTCTGAACTCTGATCTCTGGTACCCTCAAGCCCTCCAGACCCCTCAATGAGATCCCCAAACTCTATAACCTTTGAAACTGAGACCCAGCAAGTCCTCAGCAACCCGCTGTGACCACTGAGCATCCTTGCTCTGTGAACTCTTTCAGATTCCCAGGAATCTTTTGCATCTTAGTGACTGTGCATCTCTGTCCCACACGTTACCTTTGAACCCTCCAAGTGACCCTCACATGTGACTTTAGAACTCCACATTAGCTCTAAGCCTGTGCATTAAGCCCCCAAAGAGGCTGGGCCACCCCCACCCCACCATGAAGACAGCCCCAAAGCCTGAGCTGTCGTGGCTCCTGGTCCATTTATTTACTCTGCGCCCCCAGAGTGCCAGGTGCCTGGGTGCTCACCCGCCCAGAGCTCCAGCCCCCCGGCCTCACCTCCACTTTCTCCACCACCTGCTTGCCAAAGGAGCAGACCTTGGAGGAGTAGGTGAGGGTCATGTGCTCCAGGCTCTCGTACTGGCTGCTCACACCATAGAAGCCACCACTGCTGCCAGCGGCCCCCACCTCCTCGCCGCTCGGGCCCCAGTTCAGGTCCGCCTGGGGGATGGGGAGACACAGGTTAAGTTGGAGGAGACAGCCCTTATAGACGTCCCTTAGACCAGTCAATGGCGGAGACTCGGCCCGGCCGGTGGGGCTCAGTGGTTGAGTGTCGACGTATGAACCAGGAGGTCACAGTTCGACTCCCGGTCAGGGCACATGTCCGGGTTGTGGGCTCGATCCACAGTGTGGGGCAGGCAGGAGGCAGCCGATCAATGGTTCTCTCTCATCATTGATGTTTCTTTTGTTCTTTTCTCTTTTTCTTGATTTCAGAGAGGAAGGGAGAGATAAAAACATCAATGATCATTGATTGGCTGCCTCCTGCACACCCCCCACTGGGGACCGAGCCAACCACTCAGGCATGTGCCCTTGAACAGAATCAAACCTGGGACCCGTTAGTCCGCAGGCCAACGCTCTAGCCACTGAGCCAAACCAGCTAGGGCTCATCACTGATGTTTTTGTCCTCCTCTCCCTTTATGAAATCAATAAAAAAATATTTTTTAAATAAATGAATAAACGGTGGAGACTCTTATAACATAGGAACTCTGTTAGAAGGAACCCATGCCCTGGTTTCTCCCATTTGCCCCGTAGCTGCCCACCTCACTTCCTCAGTGTCCAAAGTCCCCACCTCTCCAAGTGCCCACCCTTCCAGCAGCACTTCAGAAGTCTGAGTCCCCAAAATGATCCTGACCCTCTCTCCCCAGTGAGCCCCCCGCCCAAGGAGCCCTGCTTATTCAACAGTTTTGCTCCTGAAGCCCCCAACTCAAGAGTTCAGCCTCTTCCAAGGGCCTGGTTACTAAGGAGGGAGTTATTCCCTAGCAACCGGAGGCTCTTCCTCAGAGCCCTTGGCAACCCTGGTTGCTAAGACAAGGGGCTACTTCCTAGCAACGGGGCCTGGCTCCTCTTCAGAACACCCTCCCGGGCCCTTTCAGCTGATTCTCAGAGGTCAGACCCCTCACGTCCCAGTGGCCAAGTGAGCAGACAATCGTTATGCCAGGTGGGGGTCTGAGACCTCATTTCACCTTTGGCCTGAGCCCCTTGGTCACCTCCTTACCTTCCTGGGAGGCATGCCTCTTGCTCATCCTAACCTGAGTTACCAGCTTGACCAGGTCACTCTCCACGTGAGTTAGGCCTGTCCTCCGAGGCCTGACTCCATCCATCCCCCTGGCACCAGGGCCTTGTGAAGCCAGACAGATACTGAAGGCCCCTCCAGCCGCTCCCTGCGTCCCTTCAGATGCCGGGCTCCTAAGGGTCGCTCTCCACACCTGGCACCTGCTGCGGCCCGTCTTAAGCCCTAGCAATGCCTTACAGACCTCAGCAGCACATCCCCAGAGCCGTCTCGGGCCTCCACTTCACACGCTATAACCCTTGGTAACCGCAGAAGCTACGGGTCCAGCAAGGCCAGCAAACTTCAAGCCCTCCGCAGGCTTCCTTCTCAGAGACTAGATCCCTCCACTGCCCTGGTTACCATGAGAGTTAACACTCCCCCGCCCCAAGCATTCACATATATTGAACCCCTATAGCATCAGCCACTGTACTGGACACCAAACCAAATAGGCCTAAGAAAGACCCACAATTATTTATATAGGGTCTGGCATAGGGCTTTGTATATAGTAAGTGCTCAATAAATGATTGTTCAGTAACTATGAGACTTTACAAAGCCACCCCCCTCCCCCCCCAGCTCCTTCAATGGCACCCTCAAGGCCAGACATTCTCTAACAACAGGGTCTGGTGGAATGTAGCAGCCCCTTTAAGACACCAAAATTCGCCAGGACTTCATGTGCCAAGGGGAGGAGGGCATTCCTTAGCAACAAGGCTTAGTGTGGGCAGGTGGGATGTAGGGAAGTCTGAAACGACACAACCCAATCCCAAGGGCTGTATCAGTCACACGACTTGGTGTGGCAACGTCTAGTGGGGTCCGGGGGGGTCCAAGTCCCATTCCTACGCCTGCACGGATCCCATGCATCCCGCCCTGACGGCCAGACTCCCTGGTGCTCCTGTTGCCGAGGGGGCTGATACTCGGCATGAGGAGTGGCGAGGCCCTGGTAGAGCCAGAGGCCTGGGCTGGGCGGCCGTGGGGTTTATGAGCACTTTTGTCTTTGGACGCAGAACTCACCCAGAACTTGACCAGGAAGAAGGCGTGAGGGGGCCCACGATCGTACAGCTCCCGCAGACCCCCCTTTTTCTCAGGGAACTTGTCATAGATCTGCCGCACATCCACGCTCTCGAGCGGCGGCGCTCCGGGGCTCGGGCAGTGCTGGCTGATGTGTACGAACAGGTGCCTCTGGTACTGGGGAGAACGGCCATCGGTGAGGCGTGGGAGATGGGCTGGACCCCCGGCCCGCACTGCCGATGCCAATCTCACACCCCTGTCGCCACCCCCAGGGCCCCGGCCAGCGGTTCCACCCTGTCCACCCAGACACTGGGCCCAACTCCCTGGCATGTCCCCACTCTCTTCTGCCCCTTCATTCCCATCATGCCTCAGTCCCCAAGCCCTGTCCCTACTGCCCGACTCTCCACCCTGTCCCCTGCTCTCCATCCTCATAGCCCTGTCCTCTCCCACTTTCACCCCAGCCTCCAATCCCTCCTCCCCAGTTCATCAGTCATATGGCTCCAGAGCTGACCCTTGACCTCCCCTGCTCATAATTTGCCCATGGCTCCCCAGCACCCCCAGGACAAAGACCACACCCCTCAACCTGGCCATGTTTTGAATTGTTGTTCCTAAATGTTCCATCAATGGATGGGTGGGTGGATGGCTCTGTTCCCATTCTTGTCCATATCCTTAAATCTTCCCCATTTTTTCTTCTGACACAAGTCCTCCTCCATCTTTCCAGGTCATCCAAATCTGCCTCTTTCTGGAAGCCTCCACTGATCACAAACAGGTGGGATCTCTCTACCACCTCCAGGTTCCCCATCACCAGGAGAAAATCTGGGTCCCTGAGCTTGGCCATGCCAGCTCCTCCAGAACCAGCACCTGCCCAAATATCCACAGCCTCACCAGCTTCCCGCCATATTCATTACGTTGTGTCTCTGAAAACCTCAATGTTGTTTCCACCTCTGTACCTGAAAGCACCCAGTTCTGCACATGGCAAACTCCTACATAACCCTCAAAGCCCAACTCAAAAGTTGTCATCTCAGGGAAGCCTTCACTGACTCTCCAGGCAGAATTACTCCTCTGTACACCCACAAAAACTTGAGCTTCCCCCATCCTAGCACATACTCAGACATCTACTGAGAATCTGTTGTGTAGAGGTACTACTCTGGGTCCCAGGGCGACAAGGTAAAGCCCCTGACCTCAAGGCGCTCACAGTTTACTGGCAGAGACAGAACAAATTTCAAGTCATCTTATGGATAATATAAATTTTAGAGAGTCATGCACACTATGAAAAAAGTCCTAATAAAGCACAGTGAGGGAGTGGAGAGTGACGGCAGCTAGTGTATTCCATAGGGCGTTTGAGAAGATAATCAAGCAGGAACCTGAATGAACGGAGGGACGGAATGGGGATAGCCGGGGAAAGCACATTCCAGGTGGCAGGAGCAGCAGACGCAAAGGCCCTGGAGCAGGCGTGGGCTGGCGTGTTTGAGAAAGGGCATGGAGGCCAGTGTGGGCAGAGCTGAGCAAACAAGGGTGAGAGTGCAGGAGGTAAGGGCAGAGCGGGACTGCGGGTCAGATGGTTCATAACTTTGTGGGCAACTAAAAGGACTTCAGCTTCTGCTCCAAGGGAGATAGGAGGGTTTTAACCCGATTTCACTTGGGTTTTACCAAAACCACTATGTACAGTAACTGGTGTTTATGTGGCTGTGACAGAGACAATGTGTTCACAAACACTAGTCTCTTTTCACACCGCTAAACTACATTTCCCAGACTCCTCTGCAGTTACATGTGATCACATGACTAAGTTCTGGCCAATGGGATGGGAGCAGACCTGATCTTTGCCACTTCCAAGCCAGACCCATACAGCCTCCTCACCCTTTCCCTCCCACCATCTGCCAGCCAGATGCAGAGAATCCAGCAGCAAATTCTGAAGCCCTAGAAAATGGCAGAGCCACAAAAATGGAAAAAACCTGGATTCCCCGAATCACGGTGTGGAAGGCTGCTGTTGAACACCCACACTGAAATGTTACATGAGTGAGAAACTTCTATGATGTTTCTGGGTGTTGCCCAGACTAATATGGCATCTGTCTCCATCCTAGCCCAGGAAAAGCTCAAGCCCATGCCGAAACCGGTTTGGCTCAATGGATAGAGCGTCGGTCTGCGGACTGAAGGGTCCCAGGTTCGATTCCGGTCAAGGGCATGTACATTGGCTGCGGGCACATCCCTGGTAGGGGGTGTGCAGGAGGCAGCTGGTCGATGATTCTCTCTCATCTATGTTTCTAGCTCTCTATCCCTCTCCCTTCCTCTCTGTAAAAAATCAATAAAATATATTTAAAAAAAAAAAAAAAAGCTCAAGCCCAGAAACAAGATCTGATTTCCCAAATTCCCAGTATCCACCACAAAGCCTGTTGCACACTAGACACTCAGAAGCGTTCGATGAATGAATAAAAGATGTCCTAGAGAGTTTCTCTGACCTTCCCAACCCACAACCGCATGACCTTCCTATTCCTTTATGCTAAGAGTTGTCAAAATGTGGTCCCAGCAGCACCAACATCACCTGGGAGCTTGTTAAAAACTCAAATTCTCGCCCGGCTGGCATGGCTCAGTGGTTGGGAGTTGACCTATAAACCAGGAAGTCACAGTTTGATTCCTGGTCAGGGCACATGCCCGGGTTGCAGGCTGGATCCCCAGCGTGGGGTGTGCAGGAAGCAGCCAATCAATGATTCTCTCTCATCATTGACATTTCCATCTCTCTCTCCTTCTCCCTTCCTCTCTGAAATGACTAAAAAAATGTATTTTTTTAATTCAAATTCTCAGGCCCCGTACTAAACCTACTGAATCAGATATTCTGAGGGTGGGACTCAGCAATCTGTGTTTTAACAAGCCCTCCATGTCATTCTGATACATGCTAGTTTGAGAACCACTACTTTATGCTTTCCCTTCCTATAACCCTCTGCATTCCAAAACACCCACAGCAACTATCCCAAAATTGGACTTACAGAGTCAACTGCATCCGGGGGTTCCACAAAGGCCGAGAATTCCACCAGCTGTAACCGGGCAGTGCCCAGGGCCCGAGCCTGCCAGGCTGGGGGTGACGGGGCAGGTGGGGGCAGGGCAGGGGGTGAGAGGGCTTGGGGGGGCTCGTACCCTAAAGAGAGAAGAACAAATAATAAAAATTGCTAACATTTATGGAATATATCAAGCACTGTTCTCTCTTGCCTGCCTCCACTTAGAAGCTGAAAAAGCTAAATACTCACTTTCCCAGCCTCCCTTGCAGCTAGAGGTGGCCATGTGACACAGTCCTGGCCAATGAGACGTTAGGGGAAATCTGCTCGGGGGCTTCTGGGAAGGAGTTTCTTCCTGAATGAAAAAGACAGAACTTTGGGAGGAGAAAGCTTTTGGTTCTGGTCAAGTCCTGCTTGGGACATGATGCCTGGAGTCACAACAGTCATCTTGGGACAGTAAGAGAGAGGCCAAGGGACCTAGAGAAATGCTAGTCCTGATATTGCTGAGGTGCTGAGCCAGCACATAAGCAGCCCACCTTCAGACTTTGTGTTATGTGGAATCATTAAAGCCTTTTTATTTATGGCACTATTAATCTGGGTATTGTTACTTGCAGCCAAGAGCATTCCGAATTGATGAATCTGTGGAACCTAAGTGTAATTTTTCATCAATGTGAGTACCACATCAGCATGGACTTCTGGAAGCCATCTTTGCTGCCAGATGGATGGGAGAGACCCTGCCTGGGAATGAAGCCACCAGAGGAAGGCAGAACCAAACAAGTCCTGATGCTACCATTTGAGCCCCTAGATCCAGCCGTACCTTAAGCCATAACCCCTGAAATATCAGGTACCTCACCCCAAAATAAATTCCATTTTATTGTTGTCCTTGCTGTTTTTGTCATCTAGCTTCACTTGAGTTTCTGTCACTTGCAGCTGAAAGAATCTTGACTATGTCCTCTAGGCTAGCAAGTGGCAGAACACAAACCCAGCATGTGGGGCTACAGATGCCATGCTCTTAACCACTACAAATTCTGTCACATCCTTCCACACCTCCACACACCCTGCCTCAGAGCTGGACCTCAGTAGGAATGTGACCCTGATGGATGGAAGGCTGAAGGAAAGGCAGTTAGGGTTGACAAGAGAGACAGGAGAGGAGGGAGTGGGGAGAGCAGACTCTTACCTGGGAGGTCAGTAGATGGGGGAGTCAGTGACAAGGAGAACGGTGTCTGCGAGAAGGGCTTCACGCTGAGGGAGAAAGGAAGCTGAGGGTGAGCAGGTGGAAGGATTCTAATCGTACCAGCTACCTTTACTGAGGGACCAGGACATGATGCGCACTTTTTTAAAAACATGTTTTACTTGCCCTAACTGGTTTGGCTCAGTGGATAGAGTGTCAGCCTTCGGACTGAAGGGTCCCAGGTTCGATTCCGGTCAAGGGCATGTACCTTGGTTGCGGGCACATCCCCAGTAGGGGGTGTGCAGGAGGCAGCTGATTGATGTTTCTTTCTCATTGATGTTTCTGACTCTCTCTCCCTCTCCCTTCCTCTCTGTAAAAAAATCAATAAAATATATTTTAAAAAAATGTTTTCCTTTTTAGAGTGGGGAAAGGTTATGTTAGCAAGTGGCAGAACACATGGGTTAGGTTTGGGTTAGGGATCGGCTGCCTCTTAAACACCCCCTATTGGGGGGATCAAGCCTACATCGAACCGGTGACTCAACCAATGACCCACACCAGCTCAGCACATTATGTGCACATTTTATTTTATTTTTTTAATGTATTTTTATTGATTTTAGAGAAGGGAGATAGAAACATCAATGATGAGAGAGAATCATTCATCGACTGCCTCCTGGAGGCCCCACACTGGGGATCCAGCCCACAACCCAGGCATGTGCCCTGACCGGGAATCGAACTATGACCTCCTGGTTCATAGGTTGACGCTCAACCACTGAGCCACACCAGCCGGGCTATGTGCACATTTTAACCGAAGCCTCACAGCCTATGAGGTAGGTGTGATTACTGCTCTTCTCATTTGCACAGAGGTCAGCCGACCCACCCAGTCACACATCTATGGAGCCTGGGCTCAACCCGGGTCAGTCCCAACCATGAAGCCTGGGGTCTTGGTGATAGTTTTGTTTTTTGTTTTTTTTAATATATTTTATTGATTTTTTACAGAGAGGAAGAGAGAGGGATAGACAGTTAGAAACATCGATGATAGAGATACATCGATCAGCTGCCTCCTGCACACCCCCTACTGGGGATGTGCCCGCAACCCAGGTACATGCCCTTGACCGGAATCGAACCCGGGACCTTTCAGTCCGCAGGCCGACGCTCTATCCACTGAGCCAAACCGGTTTCGGCAATTGGTGATAGTTTGGTACCTCTCACAAAATGGCAGAAAGAGAACAGAAATGGGGGCTCTTAGGTGAGGAGGAGAATAGGAAATCTGGAGAGAGAGGAGGAAAGGGTCAGGAGGGTGGGGAGAAAATGACCAGCAGCCCAGAAACAGGACATCAGGCCAAACTTTGGGGTGAGGAGGCAGCACAAAATCCAAAGCAGTGCATCCAACAGAACCTCCTGCGATAATGAAAGTGTTCTATCTCTGTGCCGTCCAACACCGTGGCTCCTGACCACACAACTACTGAGCAGGAATGTGGCTCAGGTGTCTGAGGGATTGAATTTTTAATTTTATTTCATTTGCGTTAACTACAATTTCAATCATCACACGTGGCCAGTGATGGTAGTTATTTGATAGCATAGATAACAATAACATATGGGTATCCCAGGAGATGGTGGTGAGACTGAGAGGTCAGAGGTCAAGGAGACATGATGAGGTCAGAGGTCAAGGTTCCAAAGATCAAGATCAGAAAGACACAGCCCAACTGGTGTGGCTCAGTGGTTGAGCATCAACCTATGAACTAGGAGTTTGATTCCCAGTCAGGGCACATGCCCGGGTTGTGGGTTCAATCCCCAGTGTGGGGTGTGCAGGAGGCAGCCCATCAATGATTCTCTCTCATCATTCGTGTTTCTATCTCTCTCTCTCCCTCTTCCTTCCTCTCTGAAATCAATAAAAATATATATATTTTAAAAATCCCTAGCCGGTTTGGCTCAGTGGATAGAGCGATGGCCTGTGGACCAAAGGGTCCTGGGTTCGATTCCGGTCAAGAGCATGTACCTTGGTTGCAGGCTCTTCCCCGGCCCGGGACCTGGTCAGGGCTCATGCAGGAGGCAACCCACGGACATGTTTCTCTCACGTCTTTCCCTCTCTCTTCCACTCTCTCTAGAAATCAATGGAAAAATATTCTCGGGTGAGGATTAACCAACAACAACAAAAATCAGAAAGACACAAACTCCAGGGACTTTCCGACTTTGGCTCCCTAAGGCCTCTACTTGCCATCCCAATTCTGAAATCTAAACTCCAGTATCCATCCCACTGACTTAATTTCTTGTCATCAGGCCACTGCCTAAATATCACCTCCTCAGAGGCGATAGAGCACATACAAAAAATAAAAATTAATAGAGCACGGACAGCCTGCTTTATTTCCCACATTTATTCCTTTCTTATTAATGCTTATCTAGTTGTTTACATGCTTATTGTCTGTCTCCTCCCCTCTCCAAGTATATAAGCCCATGAAGGCAGGAATTCTAATTTGTTCAATGCTGTGTCCCCAATTGGAGCAGAGTAACAGGCACTTAATAACTGCTCAGTAAACATTGGACTGACTGGCCCATGGCCTTCTCTCAGTTCCTGAAACTCACCGCTTTCCTACCACAGGGCCTTGGCACATACTGTTTTCTCTGCCTCAAATATTCCCACCCTCATTCTTCACCTGACAAAGTCCTGCTCAGCTTTCCACATTACCTCCTCAGAGAAACTCCCTGGAACTCTCTCCCTCACCCCAGAGCCTGTTGCAGTTCTATTTTTTCTTAATATTTTTATTGATTTCAGAGAGGAAGGGAGAGGGAGAGATAAAAAACATCAATGATGAGAGAGAATCACTGATTGCTGCCTCCTGCACGCCCCCTAACTGGGGACTAAGCCCACAACCTAGGCATGTGCCCTGATAGGGAATTGAACTGTGACCTCTCGGTTTATAGATCATGCTCAACCACTGAGCCACGCCACGCAGGCCTGGCCCTGTTGCAATTCTTCACATCGCATATACTCTTCCATGGTGTGTTTATGCACATGATTTAATTAACATTCAACTCCTCAATTTGACTGTCAAGTCCATAAAGAGTGGACCAGTACAGAACACCCCCTTTCCAGATCAGCCTCCTCCCCTTCGGCTCTGGGGACTGGTTCTGACCCTTCCTATGTCCCCATCCAGCAGCACCTCCCGGCGAACTCTTCTCTCCCAGCCTGGATCCCACAGCCTGTCACTTGGCTCTTTGGCAACACTCTCAACACTCCCGCCTCACCGTCCTGAGGCCACATTGCCCTACCAACACCCAGCCTAGAACCATTGGCTCCTTTCTGGGCTGAAAACTACACTTCCCATGAGCCTCTGGGCCCATTTCTGTTTTTCTAGGCTAGAAACATATCCTGTCACCCTCGTGGCTCTCTCATAGCTAAAAAGGACACTCCAATTTACCTCTGAGGCCATTTTTTTTCCTTCTGATTCTGAGAGATGGACCCCTGTTCAGGCCCAAGAACCACCTCTGGGGGATGAGAACCAGCCTTCCCATGAGCCTCTGGGGCTCCACTCAACCCTCCCTAGAGTTTCTTACCTACAACTGCCTTTCCCATGAGCTCTGGGGCCCAACCAATCTGACTAGAAGGCCATTATTCCCATGGACGGTTTTTAAAACTCTTTTAAAAATATTTTTTATTGATTTCAGAGAGGAAGTGAAAAAGATAGAAACATCTATGATGAGAGAGAATCAATGATTGGCTGCCTCCTGCATGCCCCACACTGGGGATCCAGCACAGGCAGGCACGTGCCCTGACTGGGAATCGAACAGTGACCTCCTGGTTCATAGGTTGATGCTCAACCCCTGAGCCACGCCGGCCGGGCTCCATGGACATCTTCCAGGCCTCTCACACTCACCAAGTCTCATGCTGAGCTCATTTTTCCCAAACCCATTCCTCCCACAGGTTGCACATCTGTGGACAGTCCCACCAACCCCAGTCGCCAGCCGGAGCCCAGGCGCGGTCCCTGCCTCCTCCCTCCTCCTCCTGACTCTCCTGCCCCATCCCCTCCTCACTATCCCATCACAGACCTAGTCTTCCTCTCAGACCATCACCTCACCCGCCTGCCTGGGACTCAAATCCAGAGAGCCCGGCTCCAGAATGGATGTGCACAAGGGAGCTGGGAGCCGGGTGGGGGGTGAGGAAGGCCTGTGGGAGAGAGTGGAGGAGGGGGACAGGTGCTGATGCAGGACAGAAAGTACTCACTCTGGAACATTCCAGGGGGTCCCAGAGCCCCCTGACCAAAACTGGAAAAGCTCAGAGGCCTGGAGACGAGACAAAGGGGGGCAGCCAGTTAGTCCCCGGTTGAAACCACACACCCCCCACCCTCCAGCCTTGAACCCCACAGTCCCCAACCCAGGCCACCTGAGGACCAGCGGGGCCCAGTTTGGCCTGCAGGGAAGGTGCTGAGATGAGCTGGGCCGAGGACATGGTGGCCATTGTCTGGAAAGCCTTATCCTTGGAAACCTGGTCCTGGAGGAAGAGTTGAGGGTCCATGTTAATGGGGGTTCCAGTGGACACAGGGAGTAGGGACAGGGACAGGGTAGGCAGGATAAGCATGGGGAGGCTCAGAGATGGGAGGTCATGGTAAAGGGTTGGGAAGGGTCCAGATCCCTCTCACTACAGCCCCTTGCCCCTTATCCCTCCTGCCCTCAAGAATGTCTGGGGTAAGGGAGTGGGTGGGAGGATGGGCAGAGGGACTTACCACATTCAGAGCCTGCCCATGGGGGACGGAGCCAAAGAAGGAAAGAAAACAGGATTTAGGAAGTGAGGCCTGGGCACCCCACCTTGCCTCCCTGCCAACCCCTGTAGCCCACACTCTGAGCAGAGTAATGAGAGGAAAGCGAAATGAAGGATGACTATGGACAGGGGTGGGGGGAGGGAGGGAGGCAGGCCTAGAGGGGGAAAGAAGTTCCCAATGCCCAGAATAAAAGACAGTCAGGAGGATTTCTAGGTCAATAAAGAGCCGGAAGTGAAGGTTTCCGGATATGCAGGCAACAGGAAATGAGAATTTCGAACCCAGAGGGAATAGGCAGTGAGCATTTCCTCGCTGGGACAGGGCAGAGGGGAGCAGTGAACTCCAGAAAAGACCAGAAGAGCCCTGGGCCAGTGTGGCTCAGTTGGTTGAGTGTCGTCCCGTGCACCAAAAGGTCGCCGGTTCGATTCTCAGTCAGGACACATGCCGTGGGAGGCAATTGATGGATGTTTCTCTCTCTCTCAAATCAGCAAAAAAAAAAACCCCACGTGTTTAAGAAAGAAAGAAAAGACAGAAGGGAAGGTGTTTAGACCTAGAGAGAAAGGAAAGGGAGGCTTCTGGGTACAAAAAAGGAATAGCAAGTGATGGTCCCCAAATCCAAAGACAGAGGCAGAAAAGACGCCCTACTCGGAGGAGTAGAAAATGAGGGCCTGTGGCCAAGAGGGAATCGGAAGTCCAGAGGATGGAGAAAAGGAAAGGGATGTGAAAAGCTCCAGAAGGATATGAAGTGACCTGGGCACAGGAAGAACGGGCAGGCCACACGGGGACCGGAAATGGGGAGATGGATCAGGAGACCTTCACAGCAGAAGAGGGAAGAGCGAGGAGGGCGCCAGGAAGAGCAAAGGAAGGACAGGAGGGGAGAGGTGGGAGGCGGGAGGGGAGAGGAGGGAGGCGGGAGGCAGCAGTAGCCGGAGGAGAGCCCCCCGACACCCCATTCTTCTTGCCTCTCCCAAGCGAGATCTCTGTGCCCCTCTCTCTATGGATCTTTCCCTACCCCTGGTCTCCATCCACCCCCTCCTGCTACGCCACTAACCCCCACCTTGGGTTTCTGCTCCCCCATTCTGTTCACCTTTCTGGGTGAACCTATTCCCATTTCTTGGTCTCTGTCCCCGACCCTGCATCTCTGTCCCTCCTTCTCTGGATCTGTTACCCTCTCTGAGTTCCTGTCCCCTCTTTCTGGGTCCCTGTCCCCCTCTCTCTGGGCCCACCCCCCTCTCGGGATGTCTGCTTTGGTCCCTACCTTGAGCTTGGACTGGATTTCCCTCGATTTCCTTCGGGCCAAGACCTGGATGTGACTAGAGACCTGGAGGGAGTGACAAAGAAGTAGATTCAGGTGAGAGTCACTTGCCCCTGGCTTCCCTCCCGGTGCCCCATGAGCTGCTGGAACCTGGGGGATGACACGCAGAACGTGCCGGCTGTCTCAGGAGCATGCAAACACGGATGCGACCGGAAAGGCCACTCTTGTCTCTAAGACTTCTTTCCCAGACCCAGCAAATCCAGCCCTCCCTCCCCTTCCTTGTCCTTCTCTTTGGCTCTTGTAGTCTCTCTTACTCTGGTTCCAACACAACTGCTAAGCCAGTGGTCGGCAAACTCATCAGTCAACAGAGCCAAATATCAACAGTACAACGACTGAAATTTCTTATGAGAGCCAAATTTCTTTAACTTAAACTTCTTCTAATGCCACTTCTTCAAAATAGACTTGCCCAGGCTGTGGTATTCTGTGGAAGAGCCACACTCAAGGGGACCAAAGAGCCGCATGTGGCTCGCGAGCCGCAGTTTGCCGACCACAGTGCTAAGCGAACTGTACCAAACAGGCAGAGAGTATCCTGAGCTGAGAAGACAGACAAAAAAAGCACCTGAACCACACCATCCTCGAACCTGAACCTGCCCATCCCAGTACGGCCCTGAGAAGACCAGCCCACCCCACACAGACGCCCCACGGGTCCGTCCTGAGACCTGTTTGCGAGTTCGGGTCTTCCCTGTTCTCAGCTTGATGTAACGGGCAATCAGTTCATTCCGACCTGAGGAGTCAAAGAGGGAACAGAGTTAGCCCCTCAGCACAACTTCCCAACAGAGAGGTCTCCAGGGAAGGGAAGAGAAGCCGTAGTCCCCAGAGGCCCACAGCAAGCTGGTTGCTACATGGAAGACGAGTTATAACGGCAGGTTTTGGAGCCAGACTGCCTGGGTTCAAATCCCAGCTCCGCCACACACTAGCTTTGTGGCCTTAGGCAAATCACGTAGCCTTTCTGGGCCTCGGTTTCCTCATCTGTGCAAATGGGATGCTAGCTCCTACCTGAGTCCTAGTGAGGATATGAAGTGCTTTCATGTGAACAGTGTTTAAAGCACCATAAATGTTGTTTGTTGTCTTTTATTAATCAACTAGAGGCCCGGTGCACGAATTCGTGTACAAGTGGGGTACTGCCGTCCCAGCCCGATTGGCCGAATCAGGCCAGGCCAGTCAGGGGGAGGGGACGCAGGAGCCATAAATGTTGCTTGTTATCTTTTATTGATCAATGGGGGCCAGGGCAAAAGAGGGGGTGACTCACCATACATCTTGCCTTCATCGGACAGGATGATTTTCCGCCGGCCGCAGGGTGGGTAGATGGCCAGGGCCTCCTGGAAGCTCTGCTCGATGTCTGGACTCCAGACACCCTCTGCATCCGGACCCCCGTCTCCCCCAGCCCCCTCGCTGCCTCCGGTGCCCTCCTCACTTCCTTCCTCACTTCCTGTCCAGGCGCTGCCATCGTCCAGGGGGGCCCCAGCCCGGGGTTCCCCCATCTGGGCCTGGAAGGACACAGAGCTCAGCAAGGTTCCCCCGAACCAAGCTCTCTCAGGGCTTGGAGAGCTGGGAGTCCAGACTCCTGGGTCTGGGGGAGGAGGCTGGGGCTGGGACTCTTAGGTCCAGGAGAAGGGGGCTGGATTTCTGGGGAAGCTTAGGGTGAGAAGTGTTCTCCTCTGGATTTCCAGGGGAGCCTGGGTTGTGATGAAGTCTTGAAGACCCCATAGTCATGCACAGGGCCCATGAGGGCCAGTCATGTGGGTATGGATTACTAGTTGAAAGAAGACAGGAGTCAGGGCCTAGTTGCGGGAAGGGGGTTGTGAGGGAGATCTTAGTCCCACCCCGAGAACAGGTGCTAGGACGTGAGCAGCAGCTGCTGGAAAAGAAGGGGCACAGGCCCTAGGAAGGCTAAAGGGAGATCCAGAGAGAGGGGGACAGAGACCCAGAGGGAGGGGCACAGAGAGCCAGAAAGAAGGACCCAGAGACACAGAGGGTGGTGCACAGAGGCTCAGAGAGAGACGGGGGGACAGAGAACCAGAGGAAAGAGGGACAGAGATTCAGGGCAGAAACTCAAGTGGAGACCAGGAAAGACCCGCAGAACCACAGACTGGGGGGGTCAGGGGCGCACTGCCATCCGGAGAGCCAGAACAAAGGGCCCAGGCATCCCCTCCCCCAGTTTCCCACAACCCCCATAAGGGGAGGGGCTGGCCAGCCAGGGCCCCTCCCCTCCGGCCCCCGGCCCCGCCCCTGCCCTCCCCAGCCCCGGCGCCGTGGGCTCGGATCCAGCTCTGCTAGTTCCCAGTGACTTTCCGGAGGCCGGGAACAGGGGAAAACTTTTTCCAATACAGTCAGATCCCGCCTCCCTGGCGGCTCCACGTCTTCCACAGCTTTCCCAGGACCCCAGAGTCCAGGCTCCCATCCCCCTCCGCCCTAGGACCCCGAGTCCCGGCCCAGGCAGACAAAGACCCCAGGCCGAGCCCAATGGCGCTACGGCGGTCAGGACCCCCCTAGGCCGGAATCGCAGCCCAGCTCTCCCCCATGTGGCCAGACAAAGGGACGGAGGAGCCGGCTAAGAAAGGTTCCCCCTAATTTCCCGCCCCAGGCCCCAAACTTCCGAAGAGACAAGACTGAAGCTCTAGAAGGCTCCGTAGCCCGCCCCCTGCCACCCGGGAGGCCCCTTTCCCCATGAGGAGGGCCAGGCGCCCACAAATGACACACACGAGCCAGTTCGGTCAGAAACGCGCACAGGGTCCTTTCTGGCTTCCAACCAACACGGCCGCGGACACGCACACCCCGCACACACCCCGCCGAGGTTCCCTGCCCTCCCCGCTCCCAGGCCCCCACACTCCCAAACTTAGACGCCTCCGCAGACACCCCAACTCGGGCAAAAGTTCCAACCTCGCCCGTAGACGCGGTCAGAAGCGAAATCTCGAGCCCCCCCACCCCCCACCCCCCCATAAGAAGAAGGCGGCATGCAATTCAGAGGCGGTCCCACACACACCCAAAACTCCTAGCACGTAACTTTCCACCCCAACTCACACACCCCAAAGCAGGATCCCCGACTCCCGCCGGCGCCTTCCTACCTCCCGGCCTGGGGCTGGGGAGCCGCGGGCGGGCGGGGCGCTGCGCCGGAGAAAGTTGCCCGGGAGCTTTGTTTGGGAAAAGTGGGAGGGACCGGAGGGGGGGCGGGCCCGGACACCGGACAGCGGGAAGGGGGATCCGATGGTGACAGTCGGAGGGAGGATTTTTTTTTGCTTTGGCAAAAGGAAAGGTGAAGCCTAGCTGGGGTCTGGTAGCATCTTCAGGATTCGTATGCTCAGATTCCTGAGAGAGGAGGGGTGCGGAGGGTCGGGGCTCCTGGGTCTGCGGGAGGAGGGGTCTGGGGCCTGGACTCTGTCCCTCTCGTAGTGTGTTTGTGTATTGGGGATGTGGAAGTGATACGAGCACAAAAGGTTCTTTCCGGTTCAGCCTCAAGTGTATCTTTTTGAGGATGGACGTGCAGGGGGTGTGTCTTGATTGATTTCTGTAATAACACGGTTTCCTTGTGACCTCACCAGAGTTAAGAGTCGTGGGCGAGGCGAGATCCATGGAGGTCGAGACTCCCGCACCCACACGCTCTCATGGACTAGCGGTGGCGCTGTGTCCCAGGACGGAGAGAGACAGACACTCGGTACCTGGGTGTTCAAACTCATGGGACCAGAAAAGGCTGGTGTCCGGACTCCGGGGGACCTGGGCGAGAAGGCAGCCCGGATTCCGAGTTCTTTTCCTTCTTGTTGTTCTTTTCCTTAAACGGACAATTGTAAATTTCAAAATCTGAGCAGCAACGCAAATGTGTTTCTTGAAAAAAACCCGAGTTTCTTGGAAAACTGGGCCAGAAGACTGGATTTCGGGTTTCTGGAGAGGGTTTAGCGGGACCGAATAGGGCTCCGGGTTCAGCGTCTCGGAGTGCATTCACCGTTTCAAATGCTGGAGAAGACGAGGAGCGACACGGAGACATTCTCAGGGTAGCTGCAAAAATGGGAGGCGGCGAACCAGAAGGACTGCCCGAGACAGAGGGAGCCTAGGAGAGAAACTGAGGGCGCTGGGAGCCAGAGCTGGATCCCGCACGGAGGCGGGGCCCAGGCGCGGGGGCGTGGCTCCAGGGCAAGGGGCGTGGCCACCTGCGGTCGGAGCGGGACTGGCCAGACTCGGTCTCCAACGGCGAGGTCAACCGAAAGGGGCGTGGTCTGACGGAGCGTGACCGTGAAACGAACGGCCGGCTGGCTCGAGGGGCGTGGCTACCAACGACTGGAGGCGTGGCTAACCAATAGGGGGCCCGGCTAGTGGGTGAGGTCACATGTGGGGGCGGGACCAGGCCGTAGGGGCGCGGCTAGGGCTCGCGGAGCTCATTCAACGCTCCAGGTGTCCCGCTTGGCTCGAGACCAGAACTGTTTGGATTTAACAGTCCGTGGACGGCCCGAGTCTGCGAGTCCAGTGACCGGTCTGTGATCTAGTATAAAAGCGAGGCCCAGAGGGTGAGAAGGAGAAGGTGAGAAATGAGATCTGGGTATGAATGTGGGGGAAGGAGAGGGATGCGATCCGGGTATGAAGCAAAGCGCAGAAGAGTCGGGCCTGGGAGGACGCACGGGACCTAACACGATGGAGGGGGTGGGAGTAGAAGAAAAAGGGAGAGGGGAAATGGGTTTGGGAGGGGAGGGGGAGTTGCTTGGACAAGGGGTAAACCTGAGCAAGGGATAGGAAAGGCATGATTGTCTTGGGTGGGGGCTCTGACCCCTACCGATGCCACAGCCTCCCGCCCCGCCCCGCCATGTGGCACACGCTGGTCCTGCTGCTGCTGCTCCCCTCTGCCTTGGTGTCCCCCTCCACTGCAGCCCCGATCCGTGATGCTGACGCCCAGGAAAGCTCCTCGGGCTTCCTAGGCCTCCAGAGACTACTGCAAGGCTTCACCCGGCTTTTCCTGAAAGTGAGTGATGGCAGGGGGTGGGGAGAAGAGGTTCCAGAGAAGAGGGACGGGGATAGATGGAGACTGAGAGATGGAAGGGGTTCGAGGAAACAATGGGAGACAGGTCAGGGCCAGGCAGAAGGAAGAGAGGGAGTCAAAGGGACAGAGAGCAACAGGAAGACCGAGAAGTAGAAAGAGGGAGGGAGACAGGCAAAGGAAGACAAAAAAGAGACTGAAGAGAGATAGAACAGAGACAGTAGGGCATGAGGGGCAAAGACAGGAAGGTAATGGGGCAGAGAATAAGGATGGGGCAGGAGGTGACTAGTTAGCCCCTAAGGGTCACAAGACGGAGAGGGAAGGGGGTGAAAGGGACTTGGCGAGGCCTGGAGGGCATCCTGGCAGGGCTGCAGACGTACTGGGGCGTCCTGAGATCCAACAGCTCGCCTGTCCCTCCTCTGGTCCCAGGATGACCTGCTGCGGGGCATGGACAGCTTCTTCTCTGCCCCCATGGACTTGCGGGGTCTCCCTTCGAACTACCACCAAGAAGAGAACCAGGAGCGCCAGCTGGGGAACAGCACTCTCTCCAGCCACCACCAGATCGACAAGGTGCCTATGCCGGGAAGTCCCTCCTGGAGTCTGCCTTGGATCCCCCATGCTGTTGTGTCTGCTGGGCGGAGGGCAGAGGAGGAAAGCAGTTTTGCTCTCTCTCTCTCTCTCTCTCCTCCCACCCTCACAGGTGACCGACAACAAGACAGGAGAGGTGCTGATCTCCGAGAAGGTGGTGGCATCCATTGAGGCAGGAGATGGGAGCGTGGAGAGTGACTGGAAGGTTAGGAGAGGCCCCCACCCCACCCCCGAAAAGTTTTGTCATCAGCTGAAAGGGACTAACCAGCTCGCAGTAATGCGGTATACACCCTCAGAGTACATCCCCACTCACTTAGTAAACTCCAGAGGGTTTTGTAAACCAAGAAGTGCTTTTAACTCCAGATGCCTGGTAAGCTTCACCCTCACCAACATCAGAGTGTGTTTTTATCTCAAAGTACTCTGCAAACCTTTTCAGTATTTTTCAAATCTATCCCAGAGTGGTAAGTCTCTCCCTTGTAAACGCCAAAATGTGATTTTTTTTAAATTCCAAAGGTCTTTGTGAACCCGAAATGCTTTGTGTTATATCACCTTTGTAAACCTTGGAGTGATTCTAATCCCAAAGGACTTTTTTTATCCTAAAATGTTTTAAGAATCTCCAGGTGCGTGGCAAACCCATGCAGTTCTCTCTCACACAGAGATGTTTTCATTTTGAAGTGTTTCAAGTCTACAGAAAAGTTAGGGGGAAATAGTGCAATGATTCCATCTGCATTCCTTTTAGCATAGAGCAGGGTTTCTCAGCCTTGGCACCATCACCACTGGGGGCTGGAGATATTCATGCAGGGCCGTCCTGTGCGCTGCCAGATGTTTAGCAGCAACCTGGCCTCTACAAACTAGACCGAAGCACCCCCCCCACCCCCCCCAGCTGACACAACCAAAATGTCTCCAGACTTTGGTTGAGAACCGATGGCCTAGATTCACCACTTGTTAACCTTTTACCACTTTTACTCTATTTTCACTTTTGTATTTGTGAACCATAAGACAATGGATTATTATTTTTTTAATATATTTTTATTGATCTCAGAGAGGAAGGGAGAGGGAGAGAGAGATAGAAACATCAATGGTGAGAGAGAATCTTTGATCGGCTGCCTCCTGCACGCCCCCTACTACAGCTTGAGCCCTCAACCCGGGCATGTGCCCTTGACCGGGAATTGAACCCAGCACCCTTCAGTCCGCAGGAAACCGGCTAGGGCCAAGACGATAGATTATTGACATCATGGCACTTCACCCCTAAGTCCTTCAGCAGATTGAAGAATAATGCATTCTTCCACATGACCACAGTACCATTTTCACACCCAAGATACTTAATGTTAATGTCAAATTGTTGTCTCCGTATTAATTTGCGAGGGCTGCCGTCACAAAGTACCACAGATTGGGTGGCTTAAATAACAAAAACTGGTTGTCTCAGGGTTCTGGAGGCGAGGTGTCCAAGATCAAGGTTGGTTCCTTCTGAGGGCTGTGAGGGAGAGTCCCTTCCATGCCCCTCTCCTGCCTTCTGGGGGCTTGATGACAGTCTTTGGCAATCCTTGGTGTGTAGATGCATCACCCCTATCTCTGCTTCATTTCCATATGACGTTCTCCCTGTTTGCATTTCTATGTATAAATTTCCCCTTTGCATAAGAACACCAGCCATATTGGATTAGGGTCCACCATGATGACCTCATCCTAACTGACTAAACCTGCAATAACTCTATTTTGCAACAAGATCACATTCTGAGGTCCTGGGGGTATGGACTTCAACATATAAATTGGTAGGGGCACAATTCAACCCATCACAATCTCCTACAGGGCTTCTCAGACCTCTTAAGTTATTTTTTAAATATACTTTTATTGATTTCAGAGAGGAAGGAAGAGAGAGAAACATCAATGATGAGAGAGAATTGTCGATCAGCTGCCTCTTGCACGCCCACCAATGGGGATTGAGCCTGTAACCCAGGCATGTGCCTTGACCAGGAATCAAACCATGACCTCCTGGTTCATAGGTCGGTGCTCAACCACTAACCACTCTGGCCAGGCTCAGACCTCAACTTACTAAAATGCAGACTGATTGAGTAGGTCTAAGTGGGTGGGTTGGATCCCACTAATTTGCATGTCTAACGAGCTCCCAGAATATGCTGACGACACTGGTCCACAACCCACACTTTGACCAAACAGACATCAGTCTGTATTCAAATGTCTCCACTGGACCCAAAGCTGTCTATAAGAGCTGATTTGACTTTGGACCAGGATCCAATCAAGAACCACTCATTGCAGCTGTTTTTCTGGGCCTGGAGCTGAAACGCAACTGAGGCCTAGATGTTATCTCTAGTTTGACCCAAACTCTATCTCTGTGGTCCACAGACCCGAGGCTTTGTTCTGAAGATTATTTGATGCTGGCTAGAACCTCATTGTCCTGAGGGCTTAATGCTTAAGGGAGTGGTCATGCAAGGGCTTGTATGGCAGTCATATGAGGCCATTCTCCAGCCCCCTTGTTCCTCCTCTAAGGGCGTCCATCACATGACTAGTGACCTGCCAGGGAAATAAAGGTCAGGGGAGGGGAGGGTCCAAACTTCCTGACCAGCAATATGCAAGGGGAGGGGACGTCACCTTGGGGGCGAGGTCCCACTCTGCAACATTCGTTTCCCCAGTTTTGTCCATTGCTAGGCACACCGGGGCTTTCTGCCTGGTGACCTGTACCTGGCTTATCATTCCTACTTTCACACACCTATCGAACTGCCTACCGCATTCCCCCTCGATGATTCTTGACTCTGAATTCTTTAAGGGAAAGGGGAATAGGGTCTCTTCTGCAGCTGCTTCATGCTGAAGAGGGGTAGAGTTTTCCTTCAGAGCCAATGGCCCTTGCTCAGAGGGCCGATGAGGCCTGGGCACAGAAGGAGGTATTGATGGTGTCTAGAGTCAGCAAGGGACAATATTCCCAGAGTGCAAGTAGGACTTGTAACCTGGTGGAGACAAATGGCATTATAAATCTTTTTTTAAATATATTTTATTGATTTTTTTACAGAGAGGAAGGGAGAGGGATAGAGAGTTAGAAACATCGATGAGAGAGAAACATCAATCAGCTGCCTCCTGCACACTCCCTACTGGGGATGTGCCCTGCAACCAAGGTACATGCCCTTGACCGGAATCGAACCTGGGATCCTTCAGTCCACAGGCCGACACTCTATCCACTGAGCCAAACCGGTTAGGGCTGCATTATAAATCTTAATATTATTGAGGCAAAAGCTAAAATGACATGAATCACAACAAATCGTCTGATGAAAGGGAGCATCCAGGCAAGGACACCTGGCTGACTGGCCTAGATTTCAGATGTTTGCCTTGTCAAAAGATGGGAGAAAATGAAACATTGTTTTGGAGGCTTGTAGCCAGATATTTAAGAAAAGTAGAAAAAGTCAGGATCCAGTTAGGTTTACAGGCGGAAAATTAAAACTTTTTGAAGACAAGTAACTGAATTAGAGTCTAATATCTATGAATGTATATTATGGAATTTATGGAAACACAAGTTCCCTTCCTAAAATTACCCTCATTTTTATCAAAGAACCAAATTAAGACCAATTTATTTACTGTATTAAATCCAGTTTCAATTTGGCCTGATTATTTGCATAAACACAAGAATAGTAATTGATCACATAGCCTTTAAAAATCTGCTTTGCTGGAATTTCATAAGGAACCTCCAGACTGAGCTTTCGTTAGCCTCTCACAGTGAAGAAGCCAAGCCATACCGTCCTGACCAGTCTTTGCCTGCATCTTTGTGTGAATTCCTCAATACTTGAGGTCCCCCAAAATGTCTTGAGGTTCTCTATTTGCCATCTCCCAGGAAAACAACCTTCATTCCTTATCTGGAAAGACAGGGCATGAACCATAGAAATAAAATGAGCACGGTACCAGGCTGTTTTTTTATGAGGCTTTTATCGGCTTCCAAAGTCAATCCTAATTCCTTAAAGCTTTTCTGATAACAACCAGAGTCTAGATATGTCCCTCTCAATCCTGACATTCCGGTCAAAGTCTTGGCCAATAACATCAAAAAAACAACACCCATATGCATTGCGATTATGGTCACGATTCTTTAGTAATGCCAAGAGCTTTTAGTACCAAAGTGCTTTGCAATTTCACACTGCTTCCAAATCTCACAGTACGTTTAATCCTAAAGTGTTCTGTAATCCCAACAGACATTTTAAACCCCAAAGTGCTTTTGAAACCTCCAAAGTAGTTTATAAACCTCCAAGTATTTTGCATCCAAAAGTGCTTGTAAACCCAAGTGCTTTGTAAACCGCTAGGAGAGTTTTTAATTCCCAAAGCGGCCAGTAGGTGGCAAACTGAGTTAAACATGCCGGTGGGTCTGAGAGTCCTGGGGTTGTCATTCGGTTTGAGACATCTCCTTGTCCGTCCTCCCCAGGTACCCAAGATAGAGGAGAAGGAGGCCCTGGTGCCCCTCCCAAAGGCCATGGACAGCTTCCACCCAGAACCCCATCCCCGAGTGGCCTTCTGGATTATGAAGCTACCACGGCGAAGGTCTCACCAGAGTGCCCCGGAGAGCAACCGCTATCTCAGCGAGAAGGAACACCGCCTGCAGGCCATCCGGGACGGGCTCCTCGAGGGGACCCGAGAGGAAGCCCTGCAAAAAGGGACCCAGGGCTCCCCCCACTTCAAGCCGCCTGCCCGCAAGACGCACTTCCTGTACATTCTCAGGCCGTCTCAGCAGCTATAGGTGTGGGGATGGGAACACCTACATGTACCCACAATCAGACCCCACCCCCAGCTCCATGTGGAAATAAAGTTCTTACACCTAAAAGCACTATCTTCTTTTAAGGGTATGTCCCCAAGCCTCAGCTAATCAGGCCATGGCAAGTCCCAACAATAAGATAACTAGGCAGTCGTGAAAATGAAGCATTACACCACCAAAATAATGCACAGGTCAAATTAGTAAATATTTTATTTTTTAATATATTTTAATTGATTTCAGAAAGGAAGGGAGAGGGAGAGAGATAGAAACATCAATGATGAGAGAATCGTTGATCAGCTGCCTCCTGCACGCCCCCTACTGGGGATCGAGCCTGCAACCTAGGGATGTGCCCTTGACCAGAATCGAACCCGGAACCCCGACACTCTGTCCACTGAGCCAAACCAGCTAGAGCAAATTAGTAAATATTTTAAACAATGGAAATGTGACATAAGCTTGAGTATAGCTCAAGAGGTTCTCAGGTCCAATCAGTGGCTGCCGGGTCAACCCATGCACCAAGAGGTCGCTGGTTCAATACCTGTTCAGGGCACATGCTCAGGCTGGGGACTCGATTCCCGGCTGCGGGGAGGGGGCATGCAGGAGACACCTGATGATCAAGGCTGATGTTTTTCATCAGTTTTGTTGTTTTTTAAATATATTTTTATTTCAGAGAGGAAGGGAGAGGGAGAGATAGAAACATCAATGATGAGAAGGAATCATTGATTTGCTGCCTCCTGCATGCTCCACACTGGGGATTGAGCCTGCAACCCGGGCATATTCACTGACCGGGAATCGAACTGGGACCTTCTGGTTCATAAGTCAGTGCTCAACCACTGAGCCATACCGGCAGGGCATCTCATTGATATTTCTGTCTCTCCCTCTCCCTTCCTCTCCCTAAAAGACTTTTTTTTTTAAAAGTTCCTAAAGCAAATTATGGCCTTAAGTGCATATATTAGAAAAGAGACTAAATGAAAAATATCACTTAGCACTCATCTCAGAAAACTATAAAAATTTAATTGAGCTATAACTTAAGATTTAGCACTCTATATGTATGTTATCACTATAAAATAAATTTCCAGGTGGTACAAAATTACCCAGACCTAAAAAAAAAAGAACAAGAAATACTAAAGGGCCCTCCCTGGCCTGTGTGGCTCAGTGGGTTGAGTGTCATCCCATGCACTGAAAGGTTGCCAGTTGGACTCCGGTAAGGGCACACACACACAAAAATACTGAATATAAACTGAAAGAATGAAATTATATTAATAAAGCTAATGGGGTCTACCACTTGCCAGCCTGTGCTAACAAAGCACATGGCAAACATTCTTATTGAACTCTTGTAAGACCCCATGTAGATATTATTTGTCCCCATTTCAGGGAAAAGGCTGCCTTTAGGGGGATGACGTCACCAGTCTCACAGCAATGGCTCTAGGTTTGTCCGATTCCATATCTCTCTTAACCACTCACCCCACCACCTGCCAAGCAGGTTCTTTCCCGGGCCTTACAACAAGCCACCAACTAATAGCCAAAAAAAAATAATAACTTAAGGATTACCACCTTAAATCCTTTAGGTAACCTAGGAAGCAATTATCTTTATTTCTGGGAGGAAAACTGAGACTCAGAGAGAGCAGCCATTGTGCCAAGGTCACAGCTAGGAAGTGATGGAACCAAAATTGAAAACTAAGCATGTCTCACTCCAGGCCCACAACCTCATCATTATTCCACACTGCCCAGCACTTAGCAGGCATGAACTGCAGCCATTCACTCATTCAACTTTTTTTTTTTTTAAGTGCCCACACTGGGCAGGCATGTTCTAGCCCCCAAGCAGTCTCCTACTGCATATAGCTCACATTCCCGTGGGGATGACAGAACGCAAATATAGACTGTGTCCCGTTTTAAGACGTGCCGTGAGGACCACGAGAAAGTGGATACTAGGAGCTGGCACAGAGTTGGAGTGGCTGGGACATCTTTTGTCCCAAATCCCCCTTCTTGGGAGCCAATTTTGGATTGACGCTCTCTAGCTGGAAAAGCTGAGACTATTTTGTCCGCATTTTCTCCTGAAAGGAGTGAATGGAACAGTTTGGGAAAGACCCTCGGGGGTCTCATACGTTGGGACTGGAGTCACAAAAGGGCGCAGGCGCAGGAGTAGTGAGACCTGATTGTGACGGCGACGGGCAGCCTGTCGGGAAAGGGAGGGCAGAAAGGCCACGGCTTGGTAGCTAATAAGTGGGGATAAACGAGGAGACTCTCCGCCCAACTCCCCCGTGCTTGAATCTATTTCACCGAAGCCTGGGGACGCTGAGAAGACCCCAGCGCAGTGGACGGCGCCCCCTGCCCCTTCCCTGAGGCTAAGGGCGATCATCCCTCCAGCCTTCACCCACTCCGCAGCGCGCGTGCGCCCGCTCCACTCGGCTGGGCGCGCGCCCCAGCAGCCCTACGCATGCGCAGCCTCGCGGTAGCAGGTAACCGACAGGCGTGCACCTTCCCTTGATGTGCGCCTGCGTCGGGGGAGGAGCGCAGCGTGGCGGGGTATAGACGCCGCGCGTGCGCGCTCCGTTTCGCCCCGCGTGCGCGCCCCGCCCCGCCCTCCGCTCTCTTTTGCTTTGCCGGCGGGAGTTGCGTACGTGCACCTCCACGCGGGCAACTGCTGGTCGTCGTCCGTCGTTCGTCGTTCGTCGTTCGTGGCCCTCGCCTGTGTCCCGGGAGTGGGACGTGGCCCCAGGTGCGCCCTGTTAGAGCCTCTCTCGAAATCCTTGCAAAACCTACAAATCCTGGGGGAATGCCCCCAATATCAGGCCCTCTTCCATATCTTGTTAAAGGCCTTCCTGAAATCCTGACCAAATCCCCTCAGAAATACTGAACGGAACCCACCAGGAAACCTTATAGATGACCCTGAAATCTTGTCAGAATTTTTTAGAAATTCTGTCAGACTTCTTCAGACCCTGCCAGAGACCCCTGAAATCCCGTACCTCTGCCTCCCCAAATCCTACCAGAGACCCTCCGAATGCTGTCAGATACCCCAGAAATCTTGTCAAAATCCTGTCAGATTCCCCTCCCAAATATAAGAGAGCTCTGAAATCCAGTCAGAGATGCCCCCCAGAAATCTTGTCAGAGACCCCACAGAAACCCAGTAAGATACCCCAGAAATCCAGACCCTGTAAAAATCCAGAGACCACTGAAACCCAGTCAAAGAAACCCCAGAAATCTAGTCAGAGAAATCCAGAGACCCTGTAGAAATCCAGTCAAACATACCTCAGAAATTCAGTCAGAGAAACCCCAGGAATCTAGTCAGAGAGACCCCAGGAATCCAGTCAGAGAACCTCAGAAATTTAGACCCCAGGAATCCAGTCAGATACCCCAGGAATCCAGTCAGAAACCCCAGGAATCCAGTCAGAGATACCCCAGGAATCCAGTCAGAGATACCCCAGGAATTCAGTCAGAGAAACCCCAGGAATCCAGTCAGAGATACCCCAGGAATCCAGTCAGAGATACCCCAGGAATTCAGTCAGAGAAACCCCAGGAATCCAGTCAGAGACACCCCAGGAATCCAGTCAGAGACACCCCAGAAATTCAGTCAGAGATACCCCAGAAATTTAGACCCCAGGAATCCAGTCAGAGAACCCCAGAAATTCAGTTAGAGATACCCCAGGAATTCAGTCAGAGATACCCCAGGAATCCAGTCAGAGAGACCCCAGGAATCCAGTCAGAGAGACCCCAGGAATCCAGTCAGAGAAACTCCAGAAATTCAGTCAGAGATACCCCAGAAATTCAGTCAGAGATACCCCAGGAATCCAGTCAGAAACCCCAGGAATCCAGTCAGAGAGACCCCAGGAATCCAGTCAGAGAAACCCCAGAAATCCAGTCAGAGATACCCCAGGAATCCAGTCAGAGAGACCCCAGAAATTCAGTCAGAGAAACCCCAGGAATCCAGTCAGAGAAATCCAGTCAGAGAAACCCCAGAAATTCAGTCAGAGAGACCCCAAAAATTTAGTCAGAGAACCCCCAGAAATTCAATCAGAGATACCCCAGGAATCCAGTCAGAGAAACCCCAGAAATTCAGTCAGAGAGACCCCAGAAATTCAGTCAGAGAACCCCAGAAATCCAAAGACCCCGTTAGAAATCCAGACAGATACCCCAGAAATCCAGAGACCCCCCCCCAGAGTTCCAGTCAGAGACCCCCTGAAATCCAGACCTTAAAATTCCCAGAAATCCTGCCTGATCTCCTGCAAAGACCCCGAGATTGAGCAGAGCCTCCCCCAGCCCTGTCAGAGGCTCCCAGTGCCATCAGCACCCTCGCACCCCTTTCCCACACCGGATCCAGGCCCATTGCCCCCCTGCTGGGCCCTCCAGCGTCACCCAGACCCTAGAAGGTTCTCAGCGGCTTTTTCTAGGAATTCTAAAAGCCGCCAGGAAGTGTGCTGGCACGGCTGTGGGACCGTCTGGGGCCAGGGAAAGCGGGGTGTGGGGAGGAAGTGGGGTGAGGACAGGCAGGCCCTGGGGGACCCTGCTTTGACCATTAATTTGCCCCAGAGTGCCAATTCAGTGTAATTTGCTGCTGTTAATCCTCACCCGAGGATATTTTTTTATCCTTTTAGAGCGGGAGGGAGGGAGGAAGAAGAGATTCCCTTGACCAGGAATCCAACCAGCGACCCTTCTAACCATTGAGCACACCGGCCAGGGCATCCAATGCAATTATTCATTAATAGCACCCCTTTCACTTTAAAAAATATCTGTTTTTATTGATTTCAGAGAGGAAGGGAGAAGGAGAAAGAGATAGAAACATCAATGGTGAGAGAGAATCATTGACCAGCTGCCTCTTGCACGCCCCACACCGGGGATCGAACCCGCAACCCGGGCATGTGCCCTGACCGGGAATCGAACTGTGACCTCCTGGTTCATAGGTCGACACTCAACCACTGAACCACACTGGCCGGGCGCCTTTCACTCTTGAAAGTGTCCTGGAGTTGGGATGAGAGGTCATGTGGTCAACCTGGTTATAATTAATGTAGGCGGGACAGAAGAGGGGGTCCCTAGCTGCTCAAGAAGGCTCCCCAGGAGCTGTGGGCCAGGGCAGGGGCCACAGGTGGGAATAGTGCTGCAGTGTGGCCTCGGCTGGGAGGAGCCTGGGAAGATGCTGAGCGCCGGTGGGTGTGGGGAGGGGGAGGGGCCTGGAGGTGGGCCAGTGGAGAGGAGAGTAACAAAAAGGCAAGGGCTTACAGGGACCACTCTGCCATACGGGCCAGAGGGGCCAGGACTCAGTCCTGAGGGCACCAGGAGCCATGGGAGGACAGAGCAGGGGAGAGAAGGGGTCAAACGAGTGGGGTGCCAAACACAGACTGATCTGGCAAGGATGTCGGTAGCCCAAGGTGGTCAGGAGGGGACATGTGAGCTGGGACTGGAAGGCCTGGCAAGGAGGGTGTCCCAGAGGTGGGAACAGCAAGCCTGGTTTGGGGAACAACACTCAGAGTTGCTGGAGCAGCAAGTGGGAGGGCCTTCGATGCCAAGTCCAGGGTCTAGGCTCTGTCCAGGGGGTGCTCGGGAGCCATGGGAGAGCAGTGGGCAGGGGAGGGGCAGGTCAGCTCGGGGGCCCTGTGGGTGTGGACAGGGGTGGGCCACCGGAGGCTGAGGCCAGGGGAGAGGCTGCAGTGAGGGCCCCTGGGGAGAAGACAAGGCTGAAGCCTGGGCCATAGGGAAGGTGAGCAGGGGACAGGGGAGAGTCATGGGGCAGGAAGACAGGGCTGGGGACTTGACTAGCCCCACTTTGATCTCTGCCACCCACTCTTCAGGTCCCCCTTTGCCCAACCCACACCTCCAGTCCATAAAACAGGTCTGAGCGGGAGCTGCTGGGATGGAGGCAGGGGTGGGCAAACAGGTTCTGAGAACCCACAAAGGCCTGGAGCACAGGTGAGGCAGGTCAGGTCCCCACCCCCCAGGTGGCTGGTCTGAGGAGGCCGTTCCCCTGCTTGTCCTTCCAGGAGCTCTCAGAGCAGCCGGTCCCCTTTCAGTCCCTCCCAGTGACGGAGGGAGGCTGTTAGCTTCGCCAGCAGCTGTGGAGCGACGAGGGTGGCCCATGGACCTGCCAGAGAGCCCAACGGATGGCCCCGCTACTCAGAGTAGGTGGCTGGGTCCCTCTTTACCCTGCGGGAGGATGAGGAGGGAGAAGTGGGTGAATGGGCACCAGACTGTGACTCGGGGTCTTGGGAGAGGTGGCTTGAGGCTCCACGTTGGTGCAAGGTGTGAAGGAGGGAAGCTGCCCTGTGCCCACCTGTCTGGACCCCTCGCCCCCTTGGCTCCTAGAGGCCAGAGCAGAAGCCTTTGCGTGTGCGGTGCCCCCTGCCTGGAGCACCCTTTACCAGGGACTGCAGGCTCACCCCTGGCTTCTTCCAGATCTCTGCTTTCTGTAAAGCAGCTGTCCTGTCACACTCCTCTTTGCTGCTCTGCCTCTCCTCATAGCACTGACATCAGTTTGTCTGTCTGTTTACCCTCTGTCCCCCTACTAGAGCATGAGCTCTGCCAGGCAGGCTCTGTGTTGTTATTCTCTCTGGTATTTCCAGTTCCTAGAGCAGCATTGTCCAGCAGCGTATATGTAATTTTAAATTTTATTAGTAGCCATATTCAAAAGAAAGAAAGAAAGGCCAAATGAATGGCAATAATAGATGTTATTTAACCTTATATGTCCACAATAGTATCGTAGTATCGTAGTATCATATAATCAATATAAAATGCATTGGAGATACTTTTTCCCCCCACGCTAAGTCTTCAAGGTCTGGTGTGTGCTTTATACTAATAGAGCATCTCAGTTCATGCTGGCCACAGTTCAAGTGCTTACAAACAACGTGTGGTGGTGCTACGCCAGAACGATGCCTGACGCGTAGTAGGAACTCGGTTACTGTCCTTGAATTGGCTGGATGCAAACCACTTGCATGTGAAAGCCGCTGCTAGAGCAAGACGCTCGCTCGCCCTCTCTGAAACTCATTGGCTAAGTGGGGAGCCCAGTGTGATGGGGGATGAGGCTCCCACCCTCGGGGAGAGTCAGGGCCCCTTTCTTAGAGGCTCCTAGCGTCCAGCAGCAGCAGAACCTGAGTGTTTTCTCAGGGCCCCAGGCTTGAACTCGGCCTCAGGAGGTTTTCCGGGAAGGTAGGAAGCAGACACCTGGGTGGGGATACCCGTGTGCCTACTGACGGAGTGACTGGCATCTAAACTTCTCTGGCACCAGCAGAGGGCGCGCAGCCACTGAGGAACCCGTGGGCCAGGGCTGAGCCAGCTTTGAGAGGCTCCTGAGGAAAGGGAGGGAACACCCAGGGGAGGTGGAGACAGAGGAAGACTAGGGGAAGAGACAGTGAGAGACAGCAGAGGAAGGAGAGAGAAGTCGGGAATGAACGGAGAGTCTCAGAGATATGGAAGAGAAGCACAGAGACACCGAGAAGAAAATAGAGGCAAGGCACATGGAGACAGGACACAATGGGGAGAGAGATGGGAAGGAAGATGGGGAGAAAGAGCAAGAGAGAAAACTAGGGAAGGGCAGACACACAGAGAGGTAGACACTGAGGAAGGAGATGAAAAAAAGAACAGGAGAGAAGCACAATGGCATCTTCCTGCGGGGCCTGGGAAGAGACTGTAGACACACGCGGATCCTCGGACCCCACGTGATCTGTAACCAGACAGTCCTGGGGTGACTCCGGGTTGCTCTCCCAGCTAAGTGGCCCTGGGCAAGTGACTTTGCTCAGCCTCAGGGCCCTCCTCCATTACATGGGTTCACTGCAAGAGGAAGAAACACGAGTGCAGGGAAAGCCCTGGGCACGGGCCCTGGCATCTCCCCTAACTGGGTTCCTACTCCCCTTCCCAAGGAGCATGGGCTCAACCCGAGGGGGCTGAATTTGAGCTCATTACAAAGAACCTGTGAGGAGTGGGATGAGAAAGGGCACTCTTGTTGAAATTTTTTATGCCTCAGTCTCCTCACCTATAAAGTGGGGCCCATGCAAACCCTTCTATACTAAGCTTCCACGACATGCCAGCCCCTCTGCCAGGGCTTTTCCAGATTTTATCTCGTTCATTTTCTAAGAGGGAAGGAACACCACCCCCATGTTCCAGACGAAGAAATGAGGCCCAGAGAGGCTGAGCCCCTTGCCTGGGTTGTCCGGTGGGTCTGCCAGACCCTGTAGCCTGTGCTCAGCCCAGTGCTGTTCCCAGCAGTTCAGGGAGTCTTGAAGGTCACGTCCAGCCCTCAGAAAGATGCTGGGCTGTCCCAGTGGTTCCTGAGGTAAAGGATCTCCTCCCCTATCTTGGCATATTTATTGAGTGCCGACTATGCAAACACTGTGGATACAGCAGTGGACAAACAGACCCTGGGATGTGCATATTGTGTGTGTGTGTGTGTGTGTGTGTGCGCGCGCGCACGCGCATGTACATGCTCTACACACACACACACACCTAACCCTCCCAGTCCTGGGGAGCAGGATCACTCTACCCCACCTCCCTGCCATTTTACTGGTTGGGAAACTGCAGCTCCAAAAAGAGAAGCAACTTGCCTACAATAGTGCAGCCGGGCTCTGAGCTCCTGGCCCTGGGCTCCCCTGTGGCCAGCTGGGCATGGTGAGAGGAGAGAGACGGGCCCACCAGGCAGGCTAGGGGACCGGAGATGCAGCAGGCAGAATCGATCCAGGCTGCCAGAATGTTATCGGATTGTTCCTGGCTTCTGGGCCCTCCTTCACCCTCGGCTCCTCCCAGAATCCTCTCTTCTTTGCCCTCCCCTTCCTGTAGCCCCTCTGAGTACAGCCTGGGAGGCAGGGGAAGAGAGAAGGAAAGGGTGATTGCTCATTCTTATCTGGCTTCTGAGTGGGTTGGACACAAAGGATCAGACAGCAGGGGGGACTTCCTGGCCTGAAAGATGGGGCCCACATCCCCAGCGTGGGGGGGTGAGGAGGTGACTCAAAGACCCTCACATTGCTGCCCCCATCTGAAGCTTCCTGCTGTTCCCCACCAGCGGAAACTCCAGGCCGATGGGAATGAACTTCTCCCTGCAGGAGCCAGGTCACTCCTCTCCTCACGGGTGCACTGGCCCTCTGTCTCCTCAGTGTACCTCTGGGAACAGCCGGAGGAGGGGCGCCTGGAGACACCGCTCAGCTTAGAGGACCAAATACTCAACTCTATGTTCGAAGCTTGTGACCCCCAGAGGACAGGTGGGAGGGGCAGGATGGGGCCTGGGAGCACTGGGTGTGGGAGAGAGAAGAAATAATAAGGGGCAGAGATGGGGGGCTTGGAACTGGGGAGCCTTAGAGGGAAGAGGGTCTTGTAGGACGGTGGTTATGGGAAGCTTCAGGAATGGGTGGATAAGGGCATGGAGGCCTTTCAGGCAAGGACAGCGAGGGGAAGAAGACTTGGGGGATGTTAAGAGAAGAGGGCGGGGCTTCATTGCCGGGGGAGGGAGGGAGAGAGGCTAGCCACTGGGGGCTGGGGCATGGCTGATTCTCTCTGGTCCACCCTCTGAGGGGGATCTGGTGACTTGTGAAAAAGTCCAGGTGAAAAGTGGACATAGAGGAGGGGAAAGGACTTGCCCAAGTTGTCCCAGCCGGGCTGTGGTACAGGGGTGCCACCAGCCCAGCCAGTGATGGCCTAATGTCCCCAACTCCCACGCCCCCCCACCTGCCCAGTTCCCTCATAACATGCTCTGTCTCCAGGCTCTGTGGCTGTGACCCGAGTACTAGCCTACCTGGAGGCTGTGACAGGACAGGGCCCCCAGGATGCACGCCTCCAAACACTGGCCTGCAGCTTGGACCCCAATGGGGAGGGCCCTCAGGCCACCGTGGACTTGGACACTTTCCTGGTCGTCATGCGAGACTGGATCACTGCCTGTCAGCTGGATGGGTGGGTCCCTGTACCTCCACCCTCACCTGGGAAGTCCTTCCTAAGATCTAACCTCATACCTACTTACTGCAGCCAGCACCCTTTGGGCACAGGGACCTCCTGTGGTTGGAAGGAGGCTGAGGAGAGAAAAAGTAAAGGGATGGGGTAGGGGAGCAGCAGAGGGTCTAAGGACAAAGTGCCTGGGAAGGGGGTGTGAAGGGGGTCTGGGAAACAGACATAAAAGAGGCTGGAAGGAGGAAAACGGGGGTGATGGGTTAACAGATGCCCCTCACCATCCCTTCTCCAATCCCAGTCCTTGCCCTCCAGCTTTGCCATCTGGCCCCAGGCGCTAGCCATCTGGCCCCACCTTCCTCCCCATGGAGCTTACTCTCACCTAACCTGGCCCCTCCTCCAGCCACCCAAAAACCCCTGCTGGGTTTGAGGATGGCTGCAGGGGGCTCTAAGCCTCATCCCTTTGATATAGAGGATTAGAGCTGGAAGAGGAGACTACCTTCGAGGGGGCCCTGACCTCCCAGCAGCTGCCATCTGGTGAGAATGCTTTATATAGAATGAAGCAGGTTGACGGAGGGTCAGACGGTGAGGGGACTTTCCACTTGGCAACAGAGCAGGAGATAGAGGGGGACCCCAGGGACCTCTGCTCCAGCCTGGAGCTGTGAGTTTGGCCTTCTAGGAGCCTCCATGACTGCCTCCCCACCTTCGTTGAGCTTTGTGGGTTTTATTCCAAAGCTTCTAACACCAGCTCTATTACAGAGCCCCACAAGGCCCTGCCTACCTCACAATCTCACCCAGCCAGGATGCCCCAGGCTAAAGTCCCTTGCTCTCAGCACTCACACACTCACAGACCTGCAGAAATCTGATAATCTGATTAGTTACTTGCCCTGCTGTTCTGTTAGTTGATTTGCTTACCATGGTATCCCTAGGACCTCACACACAGGAGGTGCTCCATAAACATGTGTTTGTGTTATATCCCCCAGCCTTACAAAGAAAAGCAAATGAAATAGAACTTACTTGGCATTCCTTGAACCTCCTCCCTTTGGGTTTAGGGGCCAAGGGAGGGCTGTGACCAGGGGAGGGGTGGGTCAGCTCTAGGAGGGGGAAGGACAGAAGAGGGAAGCTGGAGGGGAGGAGGGTGGAGAGGAGGTTGTGGTGAGAGCCTGAGCCAGGATGGGGTGTAGGGATAGAGAGGAGGGTGGAACACAGAGTCGGGGAGGAGGGGGACAGGGCCTAGGTGGACTGAGAGGGTGAGAAGGAGCAAGGGATCCAGGTGGTGAGTGTGGGGCGGGGGAGTGGGAGGAGGAACAGGTTTGGGGCCAGTGTTGGGCATGGAAATTACAGGGCTATCTGGGAGATCCAGCCTGAGCTCACGGATGAACCAGAGCCTTTTCTGATGTTGGGTGTAGTTACAGCCCTGGGAGCAGATGGGATCTCCCAGAGCAAATGCTCTGAGGGTGGAAGCCAGACAAAGAACAAGCCCAGAGTCCTGGGTCACCCCAATATCTAAAGTCACTGGGGAGCTCACCACCCTCTGTCTGTCTGTCTCCAGGAGGCCCCGACACAGAGGAGCCAGCCAACCTGGAGAGCTTCGGAGGCGAAGACCCCAGACCTGAGCTGTACCTATCCTCAGGCCCCCCCTCTACCCTCCCCCTGCCCATGACCTCCAGCCTGCCCAGGGCCAGGCTAGGGCTTGGGGTCCTTTGGGAGCGGGTGAGGGATAGGGGCTGTGCTAACAGCTCAGGGAGAGCAGGGCAGTCTCCCTCCTGCTCTTTCTCCAGAAGAGCTTGTCTCCCCACCACCCTCACCACCTACCGTCACCTGGGAAAGGAGGCCGGGGCTGTGGGTGGTGACCCTGGCCCTTCCTGCCCCCAGGCTGGGCACAGCTGACTTGCTGAGCAGCCTGGAGGACCTGGAGCTCAGTAACCGCAGGCTGGCTGGGGAGAACGCCAAATTGCAGCGCAGCGTGGAGACCGCTGAGGAGGGGTCTGCGCGCCTTGGGGAGGAGATCTTGGCCCTGCGCAAGCAGCTCCGCAGGTGGGCCGGGCCCACGTCCCCCATCCTGTGCCCCTGTGTCCCTTCTGACCAAAGCCCCAGCCTCGCTCTCCACTCCCTCTCTCCGTGTCTGTGACCCCACAAATGTCCCGTTCTTCTTTTCTTCTGTCTTTTATCTTTCTCTCTTGTCTCCCAGGTTCTTGTCTCTCAGCATCTCTTTATTCTTCCCTCTCTGATTCTCCATCTTAGCAGACTATTTCTCTCCCTGTGCTCTGTCTTCCTCATGTCTGTCCTATCCCCCTATTTTAGTCTCGCCCTCTCGAGGACCTACCCCTTAGTTTTTTAGGTAGAAACTGTCCTGATCTCCAGGCTCAGTTCCCCCACACACACACCTTTTTTTTTCTCTCTCTGAGTCTCTGTCCCCTTCTCCCTGGGTCTCCATCCCCCTCTATCTCTCTCTGGGATTTCTCTGTTGCTTCTGACTCTGAGTGGATCTCTCCTGTGGTCTGTCTTCCTCTCTCATGGCTCACATGTCCCTGCCCCCACACAGTACCCAGCAGGCCCTGCAGTTTGCCAAGGCTGTGGACGAGGAGCTGGAGGACCTGAAGAGTCTGGCCAAGAGCCTGGAGGAACAGAATCGCAGTCTTCTGGCCCAGGCCCGGCAGACAGTAGGTTCTGGGCAAGGGGCACAGCGGTGTCCTCTCCCTTCCCCCTTTCTTGGAGTCCGAGCAACAGAGCCTCACTGTAGAGGGGAAGAGGCAGAAGTCACCCAGGCTTCCTCCGTCCCTCCAGGTCCTGCTTCAGGCTTTGCCATTCCTCTAAAGACACAGCGGGCAGCAGGAGCCATCAGGGCTCCCCAGCCCTGCTCCTCAGTGACCCAGGCCTGAGTGGGATCCCAGGGGAGGGGGAAGGGCAATATGGGGGCAAGGAAGCCCCAACAGAGCCTTTGTCCTCTCAGGAAAAGGAACAGCAGCATCTGGTGGCTGAAATGGAGACTCTGCAGGAGGAGGTGAGCCAAGGCCCAGCGCCCACCCCCGCCTCTTCCCAGTCCTACCCCCGGTGCCTCAGACACCCCCAGCAGCCTGCAGACCAAACACACTTCAGTCTGGTGAGGGAGACCCAGGATCCCAATATGTGAATGTCTCTGAAGGTCGCATCACTGCATGTGAGAACTGGCACAGTGGGTCGGAGTGTAGGGTACATGGTGGACTGCCTGGGTTCCGCTGAGGCCGCCTGCATACTAGTAAGCATGGGTCCCCTCTCTGTGCCTCAGTGTCCTCACCTGTAAAAATGGGCAAAATAATAGAATCTCCCTCATTGAGTTGTGTAAGATTTAAACAAGGGATGCTTGTAAAGCCTTGGACACAGCATGGAAAGTGCTCAGTAAAAGTTAGCTAGTGTTGTTCACATATTAGTTATTGCTTTTTATGGTGGAAAGAACACAGGCCTTGAAGTCAGCCAAGTTCAAATCACATCTCTGCCACTTACATGACAGGCAGCCTTTAGGCATGTGACTACCCCTTCCTAAGCTTAGTTTTCTTTTCTTATATATATTTTTAATCCTCACTTGAGGATATGTTTTTATTGATTTGTGAGAGAGAGGAAGGGGGTGGGAGAGGGAGAGAGAAACATCAATCAGTTGCCTCCCACACACGCCCAACCGGGGATCAAAGCTGCAACCTTTTGGTGTATTGGACAACATTCCAACCAACTTAGCCACCCAGCCAGGTCCTTAGTTTTACAGTATTTCCTAAGAATGGAGGAGAAGGGTATCTGTTCAACAGGGTTATTATGGGAATTAAATGACTGCTTTTAGCCCAGGCCCAGCACATAATATGAACAGTCCCAGTTCAACCTCATGTTTGATTCGAGCCACATTCCATCTGAGACAGAAAACATCATCTGAGTTCATTTTGAGTCTACCTAATCCTTTTAGGTGGAAACTGAGACTCATCCCTTGATGATGAATCTCGTCACTGTCCCCCCACAAGGTGGCATCTAAGTTGCTGGAGACTCAGGCAGAACCTTTGTGCTCCAGGAGGCAGCGGTCCTCACTCAACATCTGTTCTCTCTGCTGGACAGGATTGATGTTCATAGTCCCATCTGGTCCTTGGCCTTAGTCACCACTGCATGCTGGCATCCACTGGGAGGCTGGCATTGCCTTCTCATCTCTGGACATACAGTCCTTGCTGCGTCTGCCGGTGGTGGCCCCCATAAAGGCCATGGGGCTCTCGCTCAGCCACTTCTGTACCCATCTAGGGGCACAGCGAAGGTGTAGCTGTTTTCCTGTGACTCTGTGGCCATTGGGGCTTCCCTGGTCCCCCTCCACCTCAACAACTCACACAGCTGTTTCTGTTCCATTATTCACATGCCTTGTTGCTTCTGCGACTGAGCTGGGAAACGCCTCTCTCAGATTCCCACGTGTCCCAGGGGTTCTGTCGTTCAAGTGCATCCATTCCTTTCTTTTTAATATATTTTTATTGATTTCCGAGAGGAAGGGAGAGAGAGAGAGAGAGAGAGAGATAGAAACATCAGTGATGAGAATCATTGATTGGCTTCCTCCTGCACACCCCACACTGGGGATGGAGCCCGCAACCCGGGCATGTGCCCTTGACTGGAATCAAACTGGGGACCCTTCAGCCCTCAGGCCAACGCTCTATCCACTGAGCCAAACCGGGTAGGGCAAGTACATCCATTCTTGCCCCCCTCACAGCTAACACTGAGCTTGGGATGTCTCAGGGCCTCTTTTCTCTCTGTTGCTCTCTTCAACTCTCCTGCACCCCTCCCCCAGCCCTACTCTGCCTGACCCCTTCCCCCCAAATCTTTGTCCGATGTCTACATATGGCTGTTACATTTAAATCTAAAAATGTTTCTACTATTGTTTTCTGGCTCTTCCATGAAAATTCCCTCCCTTGAAGCCTCCACAGTGTGAGGCATGCAATACAGATAGGATGTAACTGTTTCTTCTAGAACTTCTCTTTTTAAGAACCAGGGGCTTTCCCTAAAGCCTCTGGCAGAACCTCCCTCTTGTATCTCTTTGACCAAAGTGGCAAGTGATAATAGCCAAGCCACTCCCTGGTATAACAGCCCCTGATGAGTCGGGAATCCTGATTAACAAGCAGTTTGGAAGGTGTCTGGGTTGCTTTGGCTGTTCTTTGGCTTGTTTTTCTGTCTGTGGCCTTGTGATCACGGGGCTGTAACAGCTCCCAACTTCATGTTCTCATCCAAAGCAGGGCAAGGAGGGGGAAGGGGGCTCAGCCAATGCCCCTCTCATGGCTCTCTCTTTTCATCAGAAGGGAACGCTTTTCCAGGAGTAACCCCACCACCACCAGCTGCCCGGGAGGCCGAGAGAATATCTTCAGCCTCTGGAGGGGGAGAATGGCTGCTGGGTTAGCTAACTTTGCCCCAACTCCTGAATCTGCCAAGATTTCCATCTTGATTCACCTCCAGGGCTAAGGCTGGGGACCCACCTGCCCACATGGAGAGAGGACCCCAATGGAAGCAAAAGGAATAAGCAGGGTGAATGGCAGCCAGCAGTCTGCTCTTCCCAGCCCAGAAGGCCTGTTGCCAGGTCAAGTGCCTTGAGCTGCACCTGGGACATCCTAGGCGCTCGATAACTGGAGCTATTCTTGGATCCCTCCCCTCCACCTTTCTCCCCACTGGCTGCTGCCTACAGAGCATCTATAGATCGAGTTCTCAAGTTACAGTAGAATAATGCTGGAGTAAGGGACACTCAGCTTTCCCTAGGACCGTGGTCGGCAAACTGCGGCTCGTGAGCCACATGCGGCTCTTTGGCCCCTTGAGTGTGGCTCTTCCACAAAATACCATGGCCTGGGCGAGTCTATTTTGAAGAAGTGGCGTTAGAAGAAGTTTAAGTATAAAAAATTTGGCTCTCAAAAGAAATTTCAATCGTTGTACTGTTGATATTTGGCTCTGTGGACTAATGAGTTTGCCGACCACTGCCCTAGGAGAACCTATGGAGCAGGGCTCAGGTTACTGCAGAAGAAGGCAGGAGCGGCTGAGTAACCAGGTTCCCTGCCGAGTAGCCCAGGATCCCGCCTGCAAATCCCAACCAGGTGAACAGATGTTGACACAGCATTCCTGGCCCGTCCTTCCTCCGCCCTTCACCTGGCATCCAGGCTAGCTGGGACTGAGAGGGAGGGAGGGCAGCTGATGGAGGACTTGCAGGGAAGCCCGGCTGGAGAGGAGGAGGAACTGGCCCTGGTATCCTCAGGGGCACCAGGATGAGGCATGTGGCAAGGGAAATCAACTGCCTCCATGCCCAGAAATGTTTTCCCCATGATGCCTCATCAAAACTCAGTGCAACTTGCTAGGTTTTTGGTGCCCAGAAACTCTAGAATAGAATTTGGGGCATTTTATTCTCAGTGCTATTTCATAGCTAGCCCTGCCCACTGCCCTCTCCTGGCCTGCTTGTCTCCCCTCCCCTCCCCCATAGTTCTCCTCACCCTTGAGGATTCTGCCCCAGCACTGCCTCCTCAGGAAGCTCCTCATCAGGGCTCCCAGCAGGCCCAGGCCCTAGTCCTCACCAGAGTCCACCTCACACGTTATCATCAGCTTCTGCGCTGGTCTCCACCTCTAGTAATGAACTTGGGACAAGAGATGCAGCTGGTTCCCCATTGTCACGCAAGGCTTCATCTGGCTCAGAGGAGAGTCGGGTTATAAGCACAGGATTTGGAGTCAGATTTGAGTTTGAGTCCACTTACCATGTGACCTTGGCCAAGTTTTTTAACCTCTCTGATCCTCAACTTCCTCTCTAAAATTGGGGATGATGGCCCTAACCGGTTTGGCTCAGTGGCTAGAGCGTCGGCCTGTGGACTCAAGGGTCTCAGGTTCGATTCCAGTCAAGGGCATGTACCTTGGTTGCGGGCACATCCCCAATAGGGAGTGTGCAGGAGGCAGCTGATCTGATGTTTCTCTCTCATCGATGTCTCTAACTCTCTATCCTTCTCCCTTCCTCTCTGTAAAAAATCAATAAAAAATATATTTAAAAAATAAAAATTAAAATAAAATAAAATTGGGGGTGATGGCAGTTAAAACTATCTTAGGACAGCCAGACATTACATTCTTCCTGAATGGCACGTGACAGGCATTACAACACCCATGGAATCTGCCTGCCAAAAAGTTGAACAAAGTCTGGACCAGGCCCTGGACCTACCCACCAGATTATAGGAAATCAGATGCAGGGACATGGTGCATGTCACCGTGGAGAAGGAGAACACAATAAACCAAGTGCACAATTTCTGTAAGACAAATAACCTGGTTTCTTCCACAAAAGAAAGACCCCAAAAATGCCAGGATTGGAAAGTGGGAGATCACTCAGATAAAAAGAATTGAGACATTTCAACCAAAAGCCTGTGGATCCTCATTCAAACAAAATAAATGTGAAACATTTGAGAAAAAAAAAAAGCACAACTTGGGTGTGAGATGGTACTAAGGGATTACTAATTTTGTTAAGGGTGATAATGGTAGGTATTATGGTTTTGCTAAAGGTAGGTTCCTTAAGTAGGAGATTAAAATGCAGGAGTAGTTAAACGTGAAATAATATGATGCCTGGGATTTGCTTTAAAATAATCTGGTTAAACTCCAAACAAAACAAACAACCTGCATGATAGAGAAGGAACAAACTGGGAAATTGTATATAATTATTGAAGCTGGGTGATTGGTAAAGGGTTTCATTACACTTTCATTTTTACTTTTGTATGTGTTAGAAATTCCTAATCCGAAGTTTAAAAAATATTTGTAAAAATTTTTTCAATTACAGTTTATGTTCAATATTGTTTTGAATTAATTTCAGGTGTATGCATAGTGGTTAGACAATCATATACTTTAAAAAGTGGTCCCCTGATATTTCCAGTACCCACTTGGCACTGTTTATAATTATCACAATATAGTTGACTATATTTCCTATGCTGTAACTTACAACCCCATAACTATTTTGTAACTACAGATCTGTACCTAATCCCTTCACCTTTTTCACCCAATTCCCTAAACCCCCTTCCCTTTTGGCAACCATCAGTCTTCTCTGTATCTATAAATCTGTTTCTGTTTTGTTAGTTCACTTATATTGTTCAATTTAGATTCCTCATAAAACTATGTTGAAGATAACACTTACCAAACACTTGATATATATATGTCGGGCACTGTTCTAAATGCTTTGTGCTGGTAACATGTATTTGCATTAATTACCATCTTTAGACCTGGGGAAGTCACTCAACCTTTATGTGTCGTCCGAGTTGCTTTTTTTTTTCTTTTTCTTTTTAATTGATTTTTAGAGAGAGAGAAACATCAGTTTGTTGTTCCGCTTACTTATGCATTCATTTCATTGGTTGCTTCTTGTATGTGCCCTGACCAGGGATGGAACCCACAACCTCAGCATATGGGGATGACACTCTAACCAATTAAGCTACCCAGCCAGAGCTGAGTTGCTTTTATCTTTAACATAGGGGATAAGAAATGAGTTTTTTTACTCATTTACTGCAAGGTGCTCAGTAAATGTTACCAAGTATCTTATTTAGTCCTCACAGCAGCCCCATGAAGTAGGCTCTATCTTATCTTCATTTTTATGGATGGGGGATGGACTGATGCACAGAGAAATCAAAGCTGAAATTCCATATGATGGTTGGAGGGGTTTCATGGGCTAAAACATATAAAGTGCTTAGCATGAAGCCTGATGCACATCACGTGTCAGCAAATGTCTACTGTGGGTATTAGCATCGCCATTTGCTGACGGGAACATAACCAGCCATTCCTCCTTCCAGAATGGAAAGCTACTGGCTGAGCGGGATGGAGTGAAGAGGAGGACTGAGGAGCTGGCCATGGAGAAGGATGCTTTGAAGGTGCTGCCCCTCCCTGGTGACAACTTCCCACCATCCCCAGGGCCATATTTGCCATCTCCAGTCTCAGCCACTGAGGCCTGGTGACGGCTGGGAACTTCCATCAAGCCGTTAGGTTCCCAGGGCTACCAGGCAACTTGGCTGAAATCCCTGTCCATGTAGCTAATGTCCAGAGCCCTGGAGGGAGGTTGAGGAGAGGGTTTTGGGAGTGGGCAGGACAGATGGACAGACTCCTTCCTTGGCAGCGGCAGCTCTATGAGTGTGAACGCCTCATTTGCCAGCGAGACACCGACCTCTCTGAGGTAAGGGGCTGGGTGACATTTGCTTCCATGTGCACCTGCCCATCTCCTGCCTTGAGTCAGGAAAGGGAGACCTGCCTGGCTCTAATCCTGGGATAAGCACACGACCCAGAGAGGTCACAGGGTTCCACTGAGGTCACAAGCACAGCCCTGCAGGATCACGCCTTGTGGATCTGCAGCTGAGCTGGGAAATGCCTCTCAGATTCCCAGATGTCCCAGGGGTTCTGTGGTCCACGTGCATCCATTCTTGCCTGCCCAGGGCCTAGGTTCTCTCTGTTACTCTCCTTCAGTTCTCCTACACCCTCCCCCAGCCCTAAGGATCTCCCCATGAGCCCCCCAAATCTATATCCTACATCTGCATAAGGCTTTTACATTTAAATCTAAATTTTTCTATTGTTTTCCAAACCCAGAGCTATCCCTCGGGCTCTAGCCCTTCTCCCAAGCTCACCCTGCCCTCCCCCCAAACTTGCACACCTCCACTCCTAGCTTCAGTGTCTATGAGGTTGGGCCCAGTCTCATTGGCTTTGGGCTTTCCCAGCGCACGTGCCACGCAGAGAGTCTGGCCAAGACCTTGGAAGAGTACAGAACAACAACCCAGGTAACGCAAGCTCCCTCGCCCTTCCTTGGCGGCCCCCTACTTGGCCTGGCTCTCCCCACTTCTCTTGCCATCTCTGAGATTTACTGCCTCTCTGTTTCTCACTCTGTCTCAAGTCTCTCACTTCCATCTCCACTGTCTGATGTATGTCCCTCTCTCTTTCCTGCTCTCTGCCTTTTCGCTTTTTCTCTGTCTTTCATTTCTCTCCCTTTGTGCATCTCTGTTTTCCGTTCACTTTTATTCTCTGTGGGTGACTTCTCACCACATCTCCCCTCATCTCTCTTTGTATCTGCCTGGCATGTTTAGGTCCTTGTCTCAGCCCCTCTCTGGATCTAGTCTGTCTCTCAGGGCGACTCCTGTCTCTGTCCCTGGTCTTTATGAGACTCGTACACCTCCTGTGTCTCTTGCCTCTCTTCGAATCTGTTTCCGTCCGTGCTGTATTGTTCCACGTGTCTCAGTCTCCGCCTTCCTCTGCTTGGTTTTCCTGGCTGACAGGTTACCTTCTGGGTTCCTGCTGCTCTCTGTCTCTCCTTAGCCTCCTAAGTTTGTCACTGCTTTCTTCCCTGTGTCCCTTGGCAATATGTGTCTTGAGGAACCCAAAGAGGTCAGGGGAGTAGAATTGACCTTGGAAGAGGGGCCTAAGGGTGGGGGTGGGGAAGAATGGAAAACCAGGTGTCCCTCACTCCCTCCTTTGCAGGAACTGAGGTTGGAAATCTCTCACCTGGAGGAGCAGCTGAGTCAGATCCATAAGGGGCCAGATGAGTGAGTGGAACATGAGGGTGGAAGAGGCAGGAGGAGAACCCAAGGGCAGGGACCTCAGCCTCCAGCCCACGGTGGGGCAGGGTGGCAACCCCAGCATAGGCCGACGGACAGGTGGTGGGCAGGCACGGAGGCCGTCCCCCTCCTGACTGTGTGGCCAGGCTACCCAAAGGGGCTGAGGCGAGAAGAGTGGACTGGACCAAGCTGCTGCCCCCATCACTGGGCGTGGAGATCCAGGCCATTCAGCAGGTGGGTCTGGCACCCTGGGAACACCCCAACCCACCTTGAGCTGAAACTCTGACCCAGCCCTGACTCACTCTAACCTGTGAGGACCATCTGTCCTAACCTCTCCTTCTCCAATTCTTGGTCCTGGCACCAAACTCTTCCTGGGTCCTACTTCCACCCTCCCCAGCCCAACCTCATAAGCTCCTTCCACCTCCCAGCCCACACCTCAGCCCATCTCCATCCCCATCTCTGACCTGCATTGTGCCTTTACCTGGCCCTCCCTGACCTCAGAAACAACTTCCCCAGAAACAAGAAGAGGCAGCCACCCATCTCTCCAGCCCTCTGTGCGGGGTGTGGCAGTGGGAGGAGGGCACCAGTGAGAGCGATGAGGAAGCCGAGTTTCTGCCTGAAGCCCCAGCTGAGGGACAGGTGAGCACCAGAGGGGCCATGAGACCAGTGGAGTCCAGAACTGGGGAAAGGGCCTGGGATCCATGTACCTGTTCTGTTCCCATTCAATAGGCAGTTGTTCAGTGAGGGACACGGAACCCAAGCCAGACCGGACACCATTCCTGCCCCCTAGGGACTGGCCTGCTAGTGTGCAGGCAAAAATGAAGACAGCAAACACAAATTCCTTTGTGATTGTGATTGTTGTTGTTTAGGAAACACTGTCAGAAATCACCTTATTTAAAATGGTACTATACCCTGGCCGGTGTGGCTCAGTTGTTAGGAACGTCATCCGATACACTGAAGGGTCTCGGGTTCAATTCCCGATCAGGGTACATACCCAGGTTGCGGGTGCATATGAGCGGCAACCAATCAGTGTTTCTCACATCAATGTTTCCTCTCTCTCCCTCCTCTGCCTCTCTCCCTCTCCCTTCCTCTCTCTCAAATCAATAAAAAACATATCCTCAGGTAAGGATTAAAACAAAAAACTTTAAAATTTTTTTAAATTAAAAAAATGGTACTACATACATTTACAAAACAGTCAAGGGGATATAAAGTACAGCATAAGGAATATAGTCACTAATGTTGTAATAACTGTGTTTGGGGCCAGGTGGGTATTGGAAATATAGGGGGGGAATTCTGTAAAGTATATGAGTGTCTAACCACTATGCTGTACACCTGAAACCAATACAAAATAATATTGAAAGTAAACTGTAATTGAAAAAAATTTTTAATTAAGTTACTAAATCCTAAAAAAAAAAAAATAGAACGGTACTACAGTGGGAAGTGAACGGTTCTTCCTGACACTGTAAAGATACATTAAGCATTTACCTTAGCAAACCCACTATGAAATCTTGAACTCAGCAATAGTCATTGTTGCCCGGGCTGGTGTTGTTCAGTGGTTAGAATGTTGGCCCACAGATCAGAGGGTCCTGAGTTCAATTCCCCATCAAGGGCGCATACCTTCGGGCTTTATTCCCAGCCCCATTAGGGGTGCCTACAGGAGGCAACCAGTGGATGTGTCTCCCTCACGTGGATGTTTCTTTCTCTCTCTCTCTGTCCCTCTCCCTCCCTCCCTTCCACTCTCTCTAAAAATCAATGGAAAAAAATATCCTCAGGTGAGGATTAACAAATAAAAAAAGTAGCGATTGTTTTATGAATTTTGTAATAACCTGAACAATAATATTACATAATTTTAAATAACTGAGGCAACTCATCTTTTTTTTTTTAATCCTCACCCAAGGATATTTTTCCATTGATTTTTAGAGAGAGTAGAAGGGAGGGGAAGGGACAGAGAGAGAAACATCAATGTGAGAGGGATACATCGACCAGCTGCCTCCTGCACACACCCCGCCCAGGGCCAGAGCTTGAGCCTGCAATTGCGACACATGTCCCTAACCGGAATCGAACCTGGGACCATTCAGTCCGCAGGCCAGTGCTCTGTCCACTGGGCCAAACTGGCTAGGGCGACACAACTCATCTTTAATGTCCACACTAAGAAGTGAGATTTTAATCTATCAGTGCCAGAAGAAGTTTGTTTGTTTGTTTGTTTGTTTGTTTGTTTTAGAGAGAGAAACATCGATTTGTTGTTCCACTTACTTATGCATTCATTGGTTGCTGCTTCTTATATATGCCCTGACCAGGGATTGAACCTTGGTGTATCAGGACAACACTCTAAGCAACTGAGCTACCCGGCCAGGGCAACCAGAAAAATATATATTTTTTGTTGTTGTTGTTGTTAATCCTCAACAGAGGATATTTTTCCATTGATTTTTTAAGGAGAGTGGAAGAGAGAGGGAAAGACAGGGAGAAACATTAATGTGAGAGAAACACATCAATTGGTTGCCTCCTGCACAATTCCTGCACAGGGCCTGGGCCGGGGAGGAGCCTACAACCAAGGTACGTGCCCTTGACCGGAATCGAACCCGGGACCCTTTGGTCCACAGGTTCTATCCACTGAGCCAAGCCAGCTAGAGCAGAATTTTTTTAAAAATATGTTTTTATTGATATTTTAGAGAGAGATAGAAACATTGATCAGCCACCTCCTGTACACCCCCTCCTGGGAATGAAGCCCGAAACCCAGGCATGTGTTCTGACCGGGAGATAACTCTTGGTGCATGCGATAGGATGATGTTCAACCAACTGAGCCACACTGGCCAGGCCAGAAGAAATTTTTTAAAGAAAATATTGCTAACAGCTCTGTATACAACTCTGTATTGTCTTGAAATCTATACCACTTCAAAGCTACTCACCATCCTTAAAGAGAAACTCACTTCTCTGCTCACTTTTTTCCTGGGTTGAGAGAAGCTTCTGTGTTTCTCTTTAACATGATGCCCTCCTTTGATTTCTTATTTACCTCTCCCAGATGCTCTGTGAGGTAGGCTTCCTCATTCCTCATCCTTCTACTCATGGGAAACTGAGGCTCACAGAGAAACCACATGCCCACTGTCACACAGCTTGTGGAGGGCAGAGCTGAATCCCTCCCAGGAAATGAGCTTCTGCCATGAGCTCTCAGACACCCCATCCAGGGGAGGACTGACCCAGACCTCAGGGTGCTGCCTGCACTTGGTCCTGGGGGGACAGAACCGAGTCACTCAAGACCTAGCACTCGAGGCCTGGTGGCGAGAACACAAATGGGCCATCCCAATGCAGGATGATGGGTGTTGGAGGTGGTGGGTGAGCCCTGTGGGCACCCAGAGAAGGGGGTACCTGTGTCAGGTGGGAGATTGGAAGAGACCACAGGGAAATTGACATTTGAGTTTATTTTGAAGGAAAAAAGAGAAGTTAGTGGTATGAGGAAGGAACGGCCCTCCAGGCAGTGGGAGCAGTGTATGTGGAAGCATTAAACCACATAATGTGCTGGGGGAGTAGAGGGCGGGTGGGTGACTAGTGAAAGATGAGGCTGGACCGGATCATGAAAGGAATTCCCTGGCAATCAAGCTACAAGATTGTACTTTTCTCCATCAAGCCACAGGAGGCCTGTGAGCAGAGAGGAGCAGGGCAGGGCGGCTCTGGTTGTAGAAAGATTGCTCTGGGGCCAGCCACATGGGGACTGAGGCGTGAGGCCAGGGAGGAGGCTGAGGCAATGCTCCAGGGAGTAGGATGAAGCCTGAACCCGGCCAGGGCCTTTGGATGGAGAAAAAGGGTTGGACAGAGAGAATTGGGGCAGAGAAGATGGATAGGCTGGGGTTCAAGATAATGGGAGGGGAAGTGCTGAACTTACCTTGTGATGTTCTGAGGTGAGGGACTTGGAGGGAGGGACGGGCTGCCCAGGGGCAGTGGGTATATGAAACTGGAGCTCAGGGATGCATTTTTTTAAAATAATTTTTTAAAAATATTTTTATTGAAAAAAAATATTTTTATTGAATTCAGAGAGGAAAGGAGAGGGAGAGAGAGAGAGAAACATCAATGATGAGAGAGAATCATTGATTGGCTGTCTCTTACATGCCCCCTACTGGGGATCGAGCCCACAACCCAGGTATGTGCCCTCGACTGGAATTGAACCTGGGGCCCTTCAGTCGGCAGGCCAATGCTCTATCCACTGGGCAAAACCAGCTAGGGCTAAAATAATTTTTAAATATATATTTTTATTGATTTCAGAGAAAGAGAGAGAGAGAGAGAGAGAGAGAGAGAGAGAGAGAGAGAGAGAGATAGGAACATCATTGATGAGAAAGAATCATTGATTGGCTGCCTCCTGCAGGCCCCCTATTGGGGATTCAGCCCCAACCCAGGCATGTGCTCTGACTGGGAATCAAACTGTGACTTCCTGGTCTATAGGCCAACACTCAACCACTGAGCCACACCGGCCTGGCTCAGGGATGCATTTAGAAAACAGTGTCAAGTTGATTGAGATGTCTCTGGAGAAAACAGGGAGGAACCTTGGCTCTGAGGGAGAAGAAATGATCCAAGACTGGGACCCTGGGAGGAGAATGGGGTTTGAAAGGAGACCACTGAGCCCCTTTTGGGCCCAGGTGAGAAGTTTGGGGGACCTGGACTCCTGGGTCCTGAAGAAGAAAGGGGTTTGATGTGGTCTAGAACAATGCTCCAGTTTCTGGTTTCTGCTCCAGGGGGGATCGGTGAGGGGGATAGAGCTGTCCCCAAGGAGGGGGCCCAAGAGGAAGGCAAGTTTTTTAAGAAGATGGAGAATTCTTGAGATGTTGTAGCCCAGAGATCTAACCTTTTTTCTTCCCCCACAGATGAACTTCCAGGGAGAGCCAGCGTACCAGCATGAAGGAAGGAAGGAGCGGTCAATGTGGTAAGAAGCCTGCTCCTCCCAAACCCATCCTCTGCCTCCAGGTGGCACCTGATTCTCAGGCAGAGGGAATATGAGAACTTTAAAAGCCCTGCTGGAGCCTCATCACTTATTCATTCATTCATTCACTCACTCACTCACACATGCTGAGGCGACCCCAGGCCTGTGGACCAGCATGAGTCAGATCCAGCCCTGCCCTCAGTGCCTCCCGGCCGAGGGGAAATAGCCCTGGCCCACAGGTCCCAGGAGGACATCCAGCACCTGATCCCACCTGGGAGAGAGGGAGGACTTCCTGGGGAGGCGATACCGAATGGGGTCTTGCAAGAGTGGTATTCGTATAGGAGACTCTTAATAAAAGAAGGTAATTGTCAGGAAGATGGGACAGCTCAGTCACCAGGTCACTCTCACTGAACATACCTCTCCAAGGCCTAAAGGGAACCTGGGATAAATGAGACCCAGATTGGGCCCCTGGGGAGCACCCAGGCAGTCGGGAAATCATGAGGACTCTGGAGTCAGACACCTGGGGTTCAAATCCCAGCTCAGTCCTTTTGTGATAGAGGATGGTCGGTGCAGTTGGCAGATGCCGTGGACCTGTGATTGTTATGAGGCTTGTGTGCAGGCCTTTGAGGAGAGAGAAGGCACTAGATGTCTGCAGGAACCCTCCTTGGGGCCCTGTCCTTGGGGCCTGTGGTTTCCTGTGGTGCCACCCTCTCCCCCACCCCTCTTTCAGCTCCTGGCTGCAGCAACTAATGAGGCTGCCTGCCATGGGCTCTAATTGGACTGTCTGGGAAAGCTGAGGTTGGGAGGGATGGGGGCTCCAGAGATGTGACCTCCCCTCAGTCACCAGGACATGGAAGGGAGAAGGGGAGGGGATCAGCAGCAGGGGCAGGGGCTGGACATCTGAACTGGGGGGCAGGGGTAGAGTGATGCACAGATCGGGACGATGGGAGTGAGGGAGGTAGTGAAATGCAGTGGCCCTGGAAGTGGCTAGGGTTAAGGGCCTGAACCTTGAGAGGGGCTGGATGCCTTTTGGGGTGCTGGTTGAGGAAACAGCTGTATCCTGAGGGTGTTGGGTCTGAAACTGGAGGGCCAAATCCCTTGTTCCCAGTGAAGGTGATGGCTAGGAATGTGGACATCTGGGTCTCCAGGGGATATCCAGGCTGGGCAGCTTGAGACCCGAGTCTCTAAAGAGGCATTGCAGGGACTCAGGCACCTGTGAGCCTCGGTGGGGCAGAGACTGGGGCTCATACCCCCTGAGAGAAATGGTCTAGGATGGGAGTGGGCCTTACATGGTTGGATTCTGGACTTCAAGTCATGAAAAAAGCACCAGTAAGACTGAGGCTCAGTGAAAATGGTGCGACCCAGCGGGTAGGAAGTCGGGGCAGGGTCTTCTCAGGCCCTGGTCTGAGCCTCTGGTGCTTGGGGAGTGAGAGCTGGAAGCCTCGGCTCCTCGCTGGGGCATCACCTAGAAAAGTAGCCCCTGAGAAAGCCAGTGAGATGAAGAGACCCTCGTACCCTTTTTGAGGACACAGATCCAGGCCCATCGCCCTTAAGGCCCCAACTTTAAAGGTTCCCCTGAGCCCCTCACGGGCACATGGGAGCCAGGCAGAGGGAAGAAGCTTGCAGTGACATTGTTGTTGCCCCAGGTTGCCCAGAAGAGAGGAAGAGGAGGAAACAGAGATCCACGTCACGGTAGGCAGTCCCCAGCACCCCTCCCCAGTCCCCATCCACTCCGGGCCCTTGGAGGGGGCTGATGTCATCACAGCTCCTCTCCAGCTCCCGCCTGCACCCCCACTTCCCCTGAGCAGACAGAAAAATCATTTGGCCAAGAGATAACAAGGCCCTTGCTGTAGCTAATGAGAGCGGATGGTGCTGTGGGTGGTGGCCTACAGGCTAGTGGGCGGCCAGAATGTTCCCAGGGGACCCCCCCTCCCAAGCACACACAAGGCTGCAGCCGCCACATCACCGGCCTCACAGACCTGGCTACACCCCCGGATTGCGAAAATGCACACGCACATGCGCCCACACACAGGAAAGGGCAGGGCCCTCCGCAGCCGGCCTCAGCACCCCCCTGCCCAGCACCACACACACCAGGTCCTTTGCTTTTCAAAGCAGCAGGTGACAATCCCCATTCTCAGACAAGGAAAGAGGGGAGGGCAGGAAATGTGACGTGAGTGAGGAGCCTGCAGTCCTCGGCTGAGGGTGTGAGAGCCCAAGTGTGTGCCAGGCTCTGTTCCAGGCACCTGGACCCTGCAGGGTCCAACCATCCCACATGGTCTCTCTGAGCAGCCTGAAGGCAAAGCCCACCTCCCTCCTGCCACACCCTCTGTGGGAGCCTGGTCCCACCTCCGTTTCCTCGAGCTGGCGTGCTGAGGATCCTCACCCGGCTCTCGGTGGGGTGAGGGTTAAGGATCATGTCAGAAAGGGCCTGGCTCCAGGCCTGACACAGAGCAGGCACACAGTAGGTGGCAGTGGTGAAGGTGGTAGCTGGCACTGGTGTTCTGTTATTTGTTATTTATTACTGTCTTTTTATTGCCATTGGATACTTCAGAATCCAGTGGAAGTGGAAATAATCAAATTGAGTAGCTCACACAGGTATCGAGCACTCACTGTGTGCCAGGCACTGTTCTGAGCCCCACGCCCATTTTCTTTTTAACCTGAATTCACTCAGTCTCCACTTTAGGCCTGTGAGGTGGGCACTGCCATCCCTGTCCAGCAGGTGGGGAAAGTGGGGCGTGGAGAGGTGGGATGATGTGCCAAAGGACACATGGCCAGAAGCTGGCAGAGCTTGGACCCCAACCCGGCAGTGTGTTTTGGGGAAGCTCACACTGAGCCATTCATTCAGTGTTCCACCCCCTTCCATGAGGTCACTTCTGCCCAGGACCCCCCGTTCCAAGTTTGTCATCTCCTTTGTCCTTCCAGGCTGATCTCTCCATCCTTCTGGGAGACCCTCACCCTGGAGACATTCCAAGAAGCCCTCCTGAGAGGTACTAGGACCCACAGGACTGGGAGGGAACTTGGGGCCAAGGTGCAGTGTGATTGCCCTGCCCTCCTCTCTCTCCAGCAGCCCCTCCCAGCCAGACCTACAGCACGCGCTGGTGCCTGTGGAGAGGAAGCTGGTTCCGGTTAGGAGGCCAGTCTGGAGCCACTTCTGCCTGTGCCCCCTGCACCCCCAACCCCAGCAGCTCAGGTGAGCCCCAGGGTATCACCAAAAGGAAGATGGTGGTCCGTCAGCGGGGCGCATAGGCTCCCCTGGGCCCTGCCCTAAGCACCGTCCTGCCACCCCACCAGGGTCGCGCGGCATCTGCTGATTCCCGCACCAGTCCTGGGCCTCCTGCTGCTGCTGCTGCTCTCCGTCCTGCTGCTGGGCCAGCCCCCGCCCCCCACCTGGCCCCACCTCCAGCTCTGCTACCTCGGCCCCCCGCCAGTGTGAGCCCTGCTCCCCGCCCCTCAGAGCAATGTCTAGTTCAGTGAATTTCTCCGACTCTTTCTACTGTTGTTCCTATTGTTGTGCTACTGTTATCAAGACCCCAGATGCAGTTCAGGACTCCAGGATCCACACCCCGAAATGGGGTCTTTATGTGAAGCTCTTGGTTTTGTGATGCTTTTTACTACATTTCTTGATAAGAGCGACACACGCCCAATAATGGAGTAAGTGCTAGGGGTTTAGTTTCCTCCAAAACAAGCCTGGAGAACAGCACGAGGCCCACAGCTGCTAGTGCACTGAGCCTGTGATCCTCCTGGCCCTTCCCTCATGCTCGGGGGATGGCGGACATTGTGGCTTCATCCATCATCTCTGCGGAGAGAAGGCGAAGTGGCTCTTCTTTTTTATAAAGAAAAGCAGGAGCCTTCCCAGAGCCAGCAGCAGACCTGTGTTTACATCTTGTTGGCCACACTGTTTGGCATCATCACCCGTAGCTGCAAGGAGACCAAGCGCCTCTCCTGGCAGAAAGAGGGAGAAGGAGATGTGGGCCGGGCACACCGCAGATGTCTGTCCGCCGGTGCAGAGGGCCAGCAGGAAGTGGACCAGGGCGCCATTTGTTCACTCCACAGACACAGTTGCCCCAGCTAGACCTTAAAGGATAAAGCTGTAGAGACACAGGCCCTCCAGTGTCAGGCCGAGGAGCGTTCATTTTCCCCAAGGATGATGGGAGGTTTGGGAGGTTTTGTTGCTTGTTTTTGGTTATTTATGTCTTAATTGAGGTGTAACTGACATACAGATAAATGGACAAATCTTAAGTATCAGCTGGATGAATTTCTGCATATGTAAACATTGAAACTAAAACCCGACCCAGGTCAAGATATAGACCAGTTTCAGCACCACAGAGGCTTCCATGGGAGAGTTTTGGGCAAGGGTGGGACAGAATCCCACCCCCAAAAGGCACCCAACTCAGCCTGGAGGATAGAGGTTTCTTCCCAGATCCATGACACCGGTTTAGTCCTGAAAGGTGGGTGACGTTGGTGACAGTGAGCAGGGGCTGAGGCGGATGCCGCAGGCAGAGGAAGTAAATGTGTGTGAAGACCAGGGCGTGGGAAAGATCCTCCGTGTGAGAGCCATAGGCAGCACCGTGCTGCTGGGATTAAAACTGAGAGCGCAGCCAGCATGGCTCAGTGGTTGAGTGTCACCCTATGAACCAGGAGGTCACAGTTCAATTCCTGGTCTGGGCACGTGCCAGGGTTGAGGGCTCGATCCCCAGTGGGGCGTGCAGGAGGCAGCCAGTCAATGATGCTCTCTCAGTACTAATGTTTTTCTCTCCCTCGCCCTTCCTCTTTGAAATCAATAAAAATATTTTTTTAAAAAAATTTAATGACAAGAAAATGATTTGGAGCCAGGAAGAATTGGAGGCTGCAGAGTGGTGAAATCAAGATAGAGAGGTGGGCAAGAGCCCATGAAGGGTTTGGACACCAGCACGAACTTTACTCCTAAGTGCCCAAGAAAGGGCTGCGAGCAGAGAAGGGACAAAATCAACTCGGAGTGGGAAAGAGACCCGAGCCTGCATAGGGGATGAGGAATGAAGTGAGGCTGAGGCAGGCGGGGGGGAGAAGGCTGGGGCTGGGGCCCAGGTGGGAGAGGACGAGGTCTGAGCTGGGTCTGGTGTGTGGGTGGAACTGACAGGCTGTGAAGGCAGAGGAAGAGGGAAGGACAAGGACAGTACCTCACCCAGTGACTAATAGACTATGAAGCCATTCCCAAGATGAGGAACCTATGAGAAGGAGCTCATAGAGGATGGGGTGGGTGTCAGGGTTCCAAGAGGTGGCTGGAGCCCTGAGCTTTCAGTCTGGAAATGGAGGTCTGGGTGTTACCCGCTTGGCGATCTAGGGAGGAAGTAGAGGGTGGGAAGGGTACAGGCCAGGACCCAGCCCTCCAGCACGCAGAATGAGGCCACTCAGTGTCTAGAAGAGGGCCTGGCATATGGTCACTGCTTGTACGATTGTAACTCCATTTCTCCATCAGCAGAGTGGAAAGGTTTAGACTGAAGTTGCACAGGTTTGGGTTCCAGCTATCCTGTGCTTTGTTAGCGCTGGCAACTTGGGAAATTAGTCCTGACTTTCAGAGTCTTGTTTGTAACATTGGGCCAACTCTGGATGATTTTGAAGATTACAGTTATTCAGTATTTCAACTACGTAGAAATAGACACACCTCATGGCCCAAAGGGTAATTACGGGCGTGGTGCAAATTATGGGAGAGCTTGCCAATCACCAAGAGTCCGCCCCGCCCCCTTCCCGTTGGCGGCCACGCCCAGCTTCACCCCTTTCGCGAGACCAATCACAGTGCGGTCCGCGCGAGCTGCGCCGGGGCACGCAGTTCGGCGCCCTCGGCGTCTGGGAAGTAGGAGGTTGTCAGTCACCTTGAGGGGCAGGGCTGAGGGGCTGGCCGAGGCTCCAGAAGGGCAGGTTCTGATTGGCTGCTTTCTCGCTTCCCGGGCCGCCCAGGTCTCTCCCCGCCCCCGCCCATGACTCCGGGAGCCTGACGACTGGTTCTCCTCTTTTCCCGCCCCAACCTGTCGCTCTGATGGTCTCCCCGAAGGACACAGAAAACCCTGAAGAAGCTGCTGGACGCTGCTTCGAGAGGGGGGAAACCCCTTTCTGATAAAAACGTTCGCTTCGCGGGGGCGCAGTTCTGAAGTCCTCTCAGTGTAATACTGATCAATCCTCAGGTGAGGAAAAGGATACTCAGAGGTTATGCCCTTTCCAATACCCACAGCTACGTTTGGGGGAGCCTGGTCTTCAACGGCAGGTGCAACTCACATCAGAGTCCCTGATCGTCCCACTGCCCACAGGAGTCGGGAATGGGGAAATGTAGAGACTGGTGAGAGCTGGGAGAAAGTGAGACGGAGACCCAAGGGAAGAAGAGTAGGAAGACACGAAGGAGTCGGGCAGAGAGAGAAAGTGATGAAGAATGGAAGGAAGAGCTTTAGGGGCAGCAAGAAGAGAGAGGAGACAGAGATTCCCAGGATGAGAGAAGTACGGAGCTCAGAGAAGGGAGGACAGATACCTAGAGAGCGACAGAGACCAGAGAAGGGGGCAGTGACCTGGGAGAGAACAGAGAGATGGGGACAGAAACCCAGAGAGAACAGGGCCTCGGGGGTGGGAGGAACGGAGGCTCGGAAAGAGGTGCAAATTACAGGGCGGGGCAGGGGTAGAGCAGAGATGGAGAGGTGGGGCTATACCTGAATGGAGGGGACATGTTTTTAGGGCGGGAAAAGGGACTGAGGGTAACCGGTGCTGGGCCCGCTCCCCCCCCCCCCCCACACACACACCCTTATCTTACACACACACACACACACACACACACACACACACACACACTCACTCACACACACACGCACACGCACACACACGCACACAGCGCAGGGAGGAGGCGGAGCCTGGCGCACGCAGGTCTTTATTAACATGCCCGCGGGCGCTCAGCGCGCGTCCAGCACCAGCAGCCGGTGCATGTAGGAGTTCAGCCAGCGGCGGCGCTCCAGGGCGGCCAGCATCCGCGCGCGCTCCCGGAAGGCCGCGTCGTCGGCCAGGGCCAGGCTCCGCCGCGACGGGGGGCCGGCCCGGGCCGCCCAGGTTCCGCCGGGGGTGCGGAGGCTGCGGGGAGACGGAGAGACGCGGTTAGCGCGTGTCCAGGCCCTCCGCCCGCCACCCCCGGTCCTCCTCGCGGTCTAACTCGAAGCCCGGTTGCTGCACCGTCCGTGGAGCGGCTCGGTCTCTGTCCTCTGCCCCTTTGACTCTGTGTGGGTCTCTGTCTCTGCTCCCCCGCTTCGGAGCTCCCGGAGTGCAGAGACAAGTCTGAGGCCCTGGCCTGCCTCCGCCCTGCGCAGGGCCGGGCACCTCCCCAGAACCCAATAACCGGCGCTCCAGGAGCGAACCCGGTTCTGCTTTGACTCCTTTTAAGTCTCTCAAGGCCTTTCCCAGCCTGTGTCCTTTTGCATCTCTTGCCGCTTCCCTGTCCACCCGCATCTCTCCTCGCCCCTAGTCTCTGCCCTCTTTCCCGGTCTCTGCCGCCCTCTCGGAGCCTGTTCCCTGCCTCTGTGGCTCTCCTCCCTCACCCCTCCCTGGGAATTCTGGGCGTCGCACGTACCTGAAGACCCCCGCGGGGGGCAGGGCGGCGCCCGAGGCCGTGCGGACGCCCCAGGGCACGAGCAGCAGGAGCAGCAGCAGGAGCCGCGCCCGGGAGCTCCTGGGCACCTGGCGAGGCTCCATCACCTGTGGGGAGACAGGGAAGGGCTCCGTGAGGCCCTGGCCTGGCCCCGAGCCCCAGAGTTCACCCACCCGCAGCAGCCAGATCCCAGGGCCCCTACCGCGCAGTGGACTTGGGCAGCGAGGCAGGCAGCCCCCTTATATCCCTCCCACAGCCCCCGCAGCGGGCAGTGACGCAGACCAGGGGCCGGGGGCGTGGGGTCAGCCTCCCCCCAGGCTCATTAGGAGCCGCCGGCTGTAATGAGGAGCCGGGGGTGGGGGGCCCGCCGCTGCCTTGGCGGCGATCAACTAATTGGGACCAGGAGCTGGGTCCTGAGCAGAAGCGGGAGGGGGAGAGACGGACAGACAGAGAGGTGGACGCAAGGGGGTGTGTCAGAGGGATAAAAATAGAGACGGGCAGAGGGACCATCAGAGCAGAAGCCAGAGACACAGAGAGAGAGAGAGAGAGAGACACTGGAAAAGCCACACGGGGGAACCGATGGGGAGAAGCAGACACAAAGAGGTGAAGTAACCGTGAGAAGGAAGGACAGAGACTGTGACAGAAGAAAGAAAAAAAAAAGAGGAAGAAAGAAAGGGAAAGGAAGGAAGAGAAAAAAGGAAACTGACAAAGAGGGCCAGCTAGAGAGGAGGGACAGGCTCTGGGAAAGACGGAAGGAAATGGAAGGACAGCCAGCAGGACAGAAATGCCCAGAGATAAACCCCGGCAGGGAGAGAATCAGAGAGTGTGAGATAGAGAAGGGGAAAGGCAGGAGAAGAGAAGGGGTGTGTGGTGGGGTGTGAAGGCAGGTAAACTGACAGGAAAGTCCAACAGAGCTCGGGGAGCGGGGAAAGGGACAGGGCCTTGGGCTGCCCCGTGGATGTGCCTGACCCTTCCCGGGGAGGGGAGGAGCGTGGGGTGTTACGAAGATAAACCCCAATCCACACCCACTCTATTAAGAGGGTGCACTCCACACAGTAGGAAGGAGGGTCAACGTTGGGAATTCCCAAAGGCAGTAGCAATCTGGCAAGATGTGGGAAGCTGGACTCCAAGTTCCCCAGAAAGGAGCGGGACAGGGCCTGGGCTCCGGCTCCAGGGTTTAGATTCCTGGATTCTGGTGAAGGAGGGGCCTGGGATGTCTATTCCTGGCTCTGAGGAGAAGGGGCTGAGGCGCCTGGCTCCTGGGTCTTGGCATAGGATGGCACCAGCGACTTCCACTCTGTTGAGCCACATCCCTCCACCAGATCATCCAGTCCCTAACTCCCTTCCCCACTCCAGAGACAATGTGCTTTCTTCCCATTGATTTCTAGAGAGAGTGGAAGGAGGGAGGGGGGGAGAGAGGAACATAGATGTGAGAGACATATCTATTGGTTGCCTCCTACATGTGCCCCAACCTGGGGCTGGGAAACCTGCAGCGAGGTACGTGCCCTTGACCAGGAATCTAACCCACAACTCTTTGGTCTGCAGGCCGACGCTCTAGCCACTGAGCAAACCAGTCAGGACTGGAGCCAATATAATTTAGCTCTGTCCCTTTAAGATCCCAAGCTTGTCGCTAGGCTCCCAGGATCCCCAGGGAGGGGGTCAGGTGCATCGCCTGTGCCCTGGGACCCTACCTCCTGCTGCCCCACCCAGAGCCATTCTGCAGCATTCACTGGTCTCTGCGCCCAGCTCTGCTCACCTGCTGTTATCTTGGACGCCCCTGAACAGGTAGGAGGCCCAGGGCCCCAAGTGACCCTGTCCCATCCAGGTGTCCTCCAAGCCTACCTCCACCTGGCCACAGACCAGCCCCCGAGACCCTGAAATCTAAGCTCCATCCTCAGTAAACAGAGACCTGAGTCCCCCACAACTCTCTCTTCCTCCAGGCTGAGGAGTTCAAACCCCTACACCCCTATCTCTGGAAGACCTGAGACTCAGAGTTCTAACCTTCTCACTCAGGATCCAAGAGTTCAAGACTCCCATGTCCTTCTCCCCGATAACCCAGCCCCCGAAGCCTGGCTCCCTCAAAATCCTCAGCATCTGACCCTTCAGGCTTCTCTCTAAAGAAGCAGGAATTTAGAGTCACAGGGCCCTCCACCCGCTGGGAATTGGGAGTCTGAACCCCCCAGCAGACTTCTTGCCCAGGACCCAAGAGTCTCCCTCCTCCCTCAGACCCAGGGGTTCAGCCCCAGCCCCAGTCCTTCCTTCTGAGCCTCCTGATGTAAACAACTATGGAGTCCAGGTGCCCCGGGGGCCCTCGGAGAGGAAGGTACCCCCGGTCCATTCAGAGATCTACATCCTCCGAAGTCGAAGTTGAGGGGGTCTGGGGACTTGGAGAGGTGTCATTTCCCCCCAATTTTTCTGGGACCCCCTTGAGGAAACAGATAAGGAAAGTAACTACGACTCCCAAGAAGCCCCGCGCCCGTGTCCCTTAGCTACGGCGGCCAACGCCCCAGCCTTCAGGGACGTGCAGAAAGGTTCTGCTTTCCCTGGGACCGGCTGGGCAGGGGCAGGGGCCCGCCTGGGGACCAGTGGGCGTGGTCTCCCTGGGTGGGCGTGGCCTCCGGGCGCGGGCAGGGACTCCGGGGCCACTCCCTGACTGAGCCCCGTCCTTCCCGCTCCCCGGCAGCGACAGGCGTCCTCCAGAGCCATGACAGCCTTCGGCCCCCTGCTCTTCCTCGTCTGCCTCCTCGCCGGGCGGGGTTCCGCGGCCGCGCCTTCGGCCTCACCAACGGCGGGCTCCGACTTCCCAAGGACGGGCCTCCCCTCGGAGCCCTCTCTCCCAGCTTGGGAAAACGCCACTCTCCACCAGCCTCACCCAGAATCCCCGGGGACAGCGTCTCCGGGGCCCTCCAAGGCGCCTCATTCGGGTTCCCCTGAGTCCTCGCCCCATAACTTCACTGACACCCCCACCCCTGACCTCCAAGAACCCCCACACCCAGAGTCTCCTGAGGCCTCCAAACCTAACTCACTCAACACCTCCATATCAGAAGCCCTGGAGACCCCCAAAATTAACCCCTCCCAAGTGACACATCCAGAACCTTCTGAGACCCCCACGCCTGACCTGCCTGAGATTCCACACCCCAAGTTCCCTGAGGCCCTCAAACCTAATTCCTCCACAACTCCACACCCAGAATTTCCTGGGACCCTGAATCCCGACCCTCCCCAAACTCCACACCAGGAATTCCCAGGGATTCCCGAGCTTAACTCCACTGAAATCTCACAGGCAGAGGCCCCGGATCCTGACCCCACCGAAACCCTTCACCCCGAAACTCCAAAAATCCATGACCCCAACACCGCCGAGACCCCAAACACTGAATTCCTTCAGACCCTCCACCCCAACCCTACTGATACCCCCTACCCAGAATCCCATGTAACCCACCACCCCGGCCCCGCTGACATTCCCCCATCAAAACTCCCCACAGCCCACTACCGAGATGCCGCAGAGATCCCCAGGGACTCTGACCCTGAAACCTCCACCCGTCTTCACCCAGACACGCTTGCACCCTCCAGGGACCAAGCTCCTGCCCTGCACGGGCTGCCCCTGAACCCCGAGCCAGAACCCCCTGCGGCCACCCAGCCCAACTCCCTTAAACCGCCCGCCTCAGAGTTTCCTGGGACTGCTGAGCCCAAGGCCTCCCAGAACTCTAGCCCTAAAGGGCCAGATGCCGCTCTTTCCTCCTCCCGGATCGCGAACCCCCCTGCTCCTCCGGGGCCCCCCAATCAGCCGGCCCCTGCCACTCTGCGGGCCCCCCAGCGGCGCAGCCGAGGTGAGAGAGTCAACACTATCATCCTGGTGGAACGAGTGAAGGAGACCGGTGAGGGGCTGGGACCCGGACCCTGGGTCTGAGGGAGGAGGGGCCGGGGTCCTGGACTCCCAGGTCTGAGGGAGGGGAGGGGCTGGGGGCATGGGCTCCTGGGTCTGAGGGAGGAGGGTCTGGGAGTTTAGGGTATTTATTGCTGGGCTCCTTCCTTCAGGTGTGACCCTGATGGGACGCCCCCGGGGCGGGGCGGGAGGGGCCCTGTGCCTCTTCTTCGCCGGGACCGGGCTGCTGATCGGCATTTTCCTGCTGCTGTGGTGTCTCTACCGCCGGGCGGCTCGGCACCGGCCCTTCGCACACCACCGGCTTCCAAACGACGGAGAGGAGTCGGGTGAGCGACCCTGACAGCGCCCGCCCTGAATGCCAGCCGCTTCCTTTCCCTGGTTTCCCTGGCCCTTTAGGGCGCCCCGCCAAGAAGTACAGGTCCCCTATCCAAGGTCAACAGAAGCCCGGACCCCTCCATGGTCAGGTCCTGCCCCCCAGTTCTCTGAAATTTCACACACACGAGCCCAGTGCTTCCCCCAGACCAGCTGGGACCGCTGCAGGCTCGCAGCTACAGGTCCCTACAAACCCCGCCCCCTCCCCACCAGGACCCCTGTAGGCCCCGCCCCTACTGCGCGGAGACCACGCCCCCTCTCTACACAAGGGCCCTCCCCTCGCCCTTCGATTTGAAAACCCAGCTCCTAAGGACGGTCAGCGTCCTCTCTCCCGCCTCCTCTTTGGCCAGCGGCCCAGCGGAGGGGGCAGGCTCCTGGCCAGCCCTGGGGTGACCTCGCCCCTTTGCTCCCACAGTCCTGCATTTGGACACTCCCAAGGAGCCGTACGATCTCTACTTTTACGCGCCGGATGCTTGGATCCCTTCACACATCTCCACCAAGCAGCCGCCGCCCACTCCTCCGCTGCCGCCCAAGCTGCCCCCGCCGCCCCGCGGGGGCCGCTCCCAGCGCCTGGAGCCGCTCTCCCCCGCCACGCTCCCCGACAACTTCGTGTGAGCCCCTCTAGGTCCCTCCAGACGTGCGCCATCCTCGGACATCCTACCCTCCCGGCATGCTTTGCTACAGAGTGGTACCCTCAGATAGAGCCCGCCGCAGAGATGTCTTCGCTGAGGCCCAATAAAGCACGTGTTCCCTCCCTGGTAGCCACCTGCTCTGGCCTGATTCCTGGGGGAGGAGGGCCCTAGAACACCGGGGCTGCAGGAGGACAGAGAGGGTAGGGGGGTGGGGAGACTCCTGGACTTCCCAGTGACGGCCACTGCCCCAATGACGAGGACTGAGTGTGTACACCAAAGCACTTTATTGGGAGTGGGGCAGGGCAGGGTTTACAGTCACAGAGACAGACACACACAGACACTCCCTGCCCCGGGAAAAACACCTCTCGCCCCAGCCCCCTTCCCTTTCCTGGGACTCTGTGACTTCTCTTATATATGTTCCCCAAATTCTAAGCCAAAAGAAAGGTGTCTGAAAGGGTAGCATCCCAGATTTTGAGTCATTTAGCCCCTGAGGGACACGACAAATGGCCACTGAGAAAATGAGGGTAGTCTGAAACCACCCAGGAGAATAAAGTGCAAGGAACTGGGGGGGAGGGGGACATGTTGAAACCACCGTGGGGACGTTCAATGGTGGTGGCTTCAAACCATTGATGAACTTGAGCAGCCACTATTTGACCCTGAAGACTGTGTCAGAAAAAGTGCATAGGGGTGGCGTGAGGCATACTGATTAACCTGCCCTTCGGGTGGTTTCCTAGACATCGGGCTAAGCCAGGGAGAAGGTCTTGGGGGATTTGGTGTTTCAGCAGAATCTGCTGGTGGAGGGATGGGTGAGGAGGTTGGAGGGGGGTCTTGAAACCACCATTTTCCCTCAGAAACGCTGGTGAGAATCGATCTCTAAAATAGTGGGTGTGGGTGATTGGCTAAAGTTAAACCAAGCTGAAAAATGCAGAATAGATTTAGGAGAGATTGGAAACCTCTAAAGGAAGACCTTGAATTTTTCTGAGAGAAGAGCGGGGGCTGAGTAACTCAGGGCGCCCCTGGGGTTAAAGGAAGGGGAGAAGTTGCCTCAAAACCACACGAGAGAGCGAGAGACTGAACTGTCCAATGAAATAAAGCCCTGAAAGGAGAGGTTTGAAACCACTGAGGCAAAACCAGTGGAGGAGGGAACCCTTAGGGGAATCTGGGTATCCTTGAAACTGCCATCCGCAGCTTCACTACCCTGAGAGGCAATTGGGAGAGGAAGAGGACTCGACAGCACTGGGAGCAAGGGGAGTGCTTCCTAGGCCTGAGCAGGACAGTGAGGACTGGGTTCCTTGACACTGTCACTCAGGCCGGAGATGTGTGGAATGGAGGTTCTGGAAACTGCCATCCAGTGGGAGGCACATGATCAGTAGTCCCGGACAGGGGGTGGGGGTCTTGGGGGCTGAACTGTGCTGTGTATGGCCCCATAGGAGGGAGGGGGAGCAGGGGGTGCCCCAGGGGGCTCGGCCTCATCCTCCATGTCGCTTTCATCACTGCCGGCCAGCTGGTCGTGGCCAACAAAGCCACACTTCTCCTCGCTCATCTCCTCAGGCTCCGCCCACGGCTGCTTCTCTCCTGAAGCGAAGACCCCATAGAAGATGACCCCTCCATAGTGCACCAGCGAGGCGATTAGGAACACGTACTGCCACTCCTCCCGAGTCTGTTGGAGGCCAGAGAAACAGGAAGTGAAGACAGAGTTTTAACCCTAGCTGGTTTGTCTCAGTGGATAGAGCGTCGGCCTTCGGACTGAAGGGTCCCAGGTTCGATTCTGGCCAAGGGCACATGCCTGGGTTGTGGGCTCGATCCCCAGTGGGGGGCCTGCAGGAGGCAGCTGATCAATGATTCTCTCTCATCATTGATGTTTCTCTCTCTCCCTCTCCCTTCCTCTCTGAAATCAATAAAAATATACTTAAAAAATAAAAATATATTTGAGAGAGAGAGAGAGAGAGAGAGAGGGAGAGAGAGGGCTTTAGAGGGATAGGGGAGGCCCAGAGAAAGGGAGACAGACCCAGAGAGAGGCCGAAAGACACCTCCAGGGGGCAGGGGTGGAGCCCAGGGAGGCTGCCCGCGTCAGGGAGGCACGGAGCACAGAGGTGGAGGGCCAGTGGGTCAGGGCGAATGCACCCACCTTGTGCTTGGTCATGGCGCCCACGATGATGGGGCACACCATGCCCGACAGGGTGCCCACGCCGTTGGAGATGCCCATGAGGATGCTGGCATAGCGCGGGGCGATGTCCAGGTGGTTCACATTGAACCCTGAAAGATGAGCCAGGAGGCGGCGCACCTGAGTCTCCCTGCAGGGACTCCTTCGGAGCCGGCCCTTCCCCGCTCCCGCTGCTCCTCCCAGGCCACCCTTTGCGCGGCTGGGAGGTCCCCTTCCGGAGCCCGAAAGCTCCCCACAGCGCTGTCCCGACTCCCCCAAGCTGCCGACCCGCGGTTCTCACCAGAGATGGCGAAGCCGCTGAAGCCCACGGCGAGGACCAGGAAGGAGATGGCCACGCCCTTGGAGTGCGAGTAGCCGACCACCAGCAGCAGCGTGGCTTCCATGCCGAAGCCTGCGGAGGGCCCTCCTCTGAGTGCCGGCTGCCCCGCGCCATCACTCCAGACCTAATCCCGCCCACCCGGCTCGCTCCGCTCCAGGCCGGTCCCTGGCTTTGCCCCTCCCACCAGCGCCGGCCCTAAGCCTGGCCCCGACCCCCGGAGCGCACGAGCTCCAGCGCCTCCGCGGGGCCCTCCGTGGCCCCGCCCCCTGACTAGGCCACGCCCCGAAGATGCAGGGTCCCAGGCTCACCCCTGCACCTTCACACCTTCCCTCTCTGTCCACACCCCTAGGGCAGTAGCCGCCCACACCCCGTCTCTCCAGGCCCCCCACTCCCAGCCCCTCTTCATCACCTCCTTTCCACACGCTCTTCCAGCCCAACGAGGTCTCGCCTCTGCCCCCGGATGTGCCCCACGGCGCTCTGCCCGGCCCAGGCGGCCCCAGCCCGGCCTAGACCGGGCCCCACTCACCCCCACAGTTCATCAGTTTGCGCACGTTGGTGGTGGACATGATACGGCGGGTCCTCAGGAAGTCGGCGATCTGGCCACCGATGGGCACGATGATGGTCATGACCAGGTGGGGCAACGCCGACACCAGGCCCACCTGCGCCGGGGGGCGGGGACAGGGCCGGCGCTCAGGGCCCTCGTCGGGCCTCTCCACCCGGTTCCTGCCCACCGGCTCCTCCTGGTCCCGCATTCCAACCCCTTGGGACCAACGCTCCACTCCTTCTCTCTCAACCCCGCCGCGCCCCTGCCCTCCCCCCCGACCCTGGGTCCAACCTTGCTGATCTCGAAGCCGAACACTTCTTCGAAATAGGCGGGCTGGGAGATGAGGAGCAGGTAGAACGTCCAACTGCGGCAGAAGTTGGCCACGATGATGGCGTAGACGGGCATGGACGTGAAGAAGCGCCGCCAGGGTGCTTTAAACTTCTGTGTGGGGCGAGAGGAGGGGCCGCTGAGACAGGAACCGGGGCCTCTCCGTGTCCCTTCAGGAACCTCACTACAGAGACCCAGGTTCCCCCACTTCATGAAAACCTCCAGGGGCCCAGGGGCGCCAGCCCATGTCCCTGCGGGGCCCTGCAGCCTGGCCCCTAGTGACCCTTCAGGAATGCAGGCTCCTGGGTTACAGTGGCCCCTCAGGTTCGCATGTGTCCGGACCCGATGGCCCTCGGGGACCCATAAGTGTGGGCCCAGGAATCTTTCCATTCAATAACGACTCCTAAACCTAGCCTCACCCACCACAGAATCTAAGCAAAACCCCACATCTAAGCCCGCCTCTGCTGGTTTAACCACGCCCACCAGTGGTCCCGCCCAACTGGCGACCTAGCCCCGCCCTCAGCACCTGCTAATCGGGTCCGCCCCCGGCGTTAACCCCGCCTCCTAGGCTCTAGCCCCGCCCACTGGGCGTTCCCATCGGGTCTCCTGAGTCGGGGAACACACCACGTCCTACACATTGTGCGGGTTCTAAGCCCCCTTTCTCCTGCCTCCCTGCCTGGGTGTCTCTCCCCGCCCCACCGCGCCCCCACCCCGCAGGCTTGGCTCGGACCGTGAGGGGGTTCATGAGTTTGGCGCTCTCGCCGATGGCTTCTTCGATGTACTTGCGCTCCTCGTCTGAAATGCTGGGGTGCAGCGCCGGGGACTCGTAAGAGACGAGCAGCCAGAACAGGTACCAGAAGATCCCGAAGCTGCCTGGGGAGGTCAGAAGGGGGATGGAAGCGAGGTGACAACCGGCCTCGCTCTGGCCAGCACCCCCCGGACCCCAGCGCCCGGGCCCCTCACCGTAGACGTAGAACACGGAGCTCCAGCCTGAATACTGCACCAGGACCCCGGCGAGAGGCATGGCCACCACCGCCCCGGCATAGGAACCTGATGGGGAGGGGACGGTGCGGGAGAGAGAGCAGACCTAGCTACCCCCCCCCCCGATCCAGGGGTTCGAACCCCAGCCCCGTCTTTCCAGGACACAACAGTACAAGCCACAGCCCTTCCTTCCACAGATATCGGGCCGGTGCCCCACCCCCTCCTCCTTCAGACCCACAAATCTAAATCCCAGCACCTTCCTCTCACCGCAAAAGGCTGTGGTCGCCAGGCGACTCCGCTCTAAGGGAGGGGCCCACTTGCTCCAGATCCCGTGGCACGCGGGGTAAGTGACCCCCTGGGGAGAAGAGAGCCAAAGTCAAGGAGAAGAGGTTGGCCCTAGCTGGTTTTGCTCAGCCTGGGGACTGAAGGGTCCCGGTTTCCATTCCGGCCATAGGCACATGCCCGGGTTTCGTGTTAGATCCCCAGTAGGGGGCGTGCAAGAGGCAGCCAATCAATGATTCTCTCATCATTGATGTTTCTATCTCTCTCTCCCTCTTCCTTCCTCTCTGAAATATATATATATTTTTAAAGGAGAATATATATATATATATATATATATATATATATTTTTATATTTTTTTTTTAAAGGAGAAGAGGTGGGGTCAGAGGGCGGCGGGTCACATAGAGCGGGACTTTACCTCCACCAACCCCTGCAGGATCCGCACGAAGATGACACAGCCATAGTGGACGCGGGCAGCCGAGGGGATCAGCATGTTTAGAGTGGATGTAGCAACAATAGCAAAGCCGAAAACCCTGGTGGGAAGAGTCCGTGGTCCGAAAAAGAAAGGTTCAGCTATCCCACCATGCATAGGATTCTGCTCTCTCTGCCCACAGCAGAACCCGGTTCCCCACAACCCCAGGCTCCACCTTCTCTCTGACTCCCACGTTTCACAACCACAAGCCCCGCCTTTCTCTAAGACCCCGCCCCCAGGCTCCTCCCATTGTCCAAAGTCAGCCCCCAAATGCCAGGTCACACTCTCTAACTCCAGCCACACAACTGTAGTTCCCGCCCAACTTGAGAAACCCCACCCTGACCCGTACCTGTTGGCTGCGAATTTTTGGCAGATAAATCCCCCGGGAATCTGGGTAACAATGTAGCCCCAGAAAAAGGAGCCGTGTATGAGGCCAACAGTCTCTGGATCCCAGTTGAACTGAGCTTTCTGTGGGCCAAAAAGCACATCAAACCAGTCGCCGGAGTTTGCCCCCCCTCCACCAATCAGCACCCACAGACTTGGTCCCTTGGCCAATCCGCAACAAGGATCCCTCTCTCGCCCCGCCCATCAGAGCTCAAGCCATCCCTCGGTCCACACCGAATTAAGCTTCTCCACGTTGTTAGGGCCTGTGCTATCTTAGCAACGGGGCCTCTTGCTGCCTAGACGCCTCAGTCTGCCTGTTGCCCTGCCTCAGTGCCCCTTCTCTGAATGTCTAGGGACCCATACCCGGGTGGCGATTCTTTCTCTACTTCTAACCAATTTAGGAACTGTTTGCCGAGTAACCTGGACGAGTTCCAGTCAAGGACAAGAAGTAGCCAAAGGGGTCGGCCTGATTGGAAGGGAGCTAGAGGCGGGGTAGACCACAGCCATAATCAGAACTTTGTTTTCTGAGACAGAGGCATGGCCTACCCTGAAGTTAAAATAGGGAGAAAGCCCAGTGGGTGTGGCTCAGTGGATTGAGCGTCGTCCCATGGATTCGATTCCCTATCAGGGCACATGCCCAGGTTGCAATGTTTCTATCTCTCTCTCCCTCTTCATTCCCCTCTATCTAAAAATCAATAACAACATATTTTTTTAATACATAGGGAGAAAGTCTGATGTGAGGCGGGATTTAGGTAATGAGCAGACGAAGTGGGATTTAGCAGGGGTAGAGCTTCAAAAAAGTCAGGGTTAAAACTCAGCGGGGATGCCCAACTGATATGGCTGTGACTGAGCGTTAACCCATGAACCAGGAGGTCACGGTTTGATTCCTGGTCAGAGCACATGCCTGGGTTGTGGGCTCGATTCCCAGTAGGGGGCGTGCAGGAGGCAGCCAATTGATGATTCTCATCATTGATGTTACTATCTCTCCCTCTCTGAAATCAATAAAAATATATTTTTTTAATTCAGTGAGAAGCTTGTGATGGGACTGGGATGAAGATGCGACCCTGGGACAGGTGTGGGCCGCAGGTGGAGCAAAAGTTGCTAGGAGGCCCAAAATGAAGAAGGGAACCTAAAGGGGGGCAGAGGCCACATTTTGCTCTTAGGGACCTGAACTCAATCAGGGCGGAGCTTCATGTAGATCAGGGCGGGGCTTAGGAAAGGAGACAAGTCAGAGTAAGGGGGCGGCACAGATGGGCGGGGCTATCCGGGCTGTGGTTTTAAGGGGGCGTGGCCTGGGCTGCGCCGGGTGAGCATGACGTCATCAGGGCGTAGGCGGTACCGCGGCTCCCGCCCCGCGCTACCTGCACCACCAGGTGGCCGTTGCGATGGGTCGTACTGTTGTTGACCATGGAGACGATGGCCACGCCCAGGTTGCAGCGGATGCCAAAGCTGATGCAGAAGCCCAGGCCGCTCATGATGGCGATAATGTAGCGGCGGGGGAGGCCGAAGCAGGTGCAGTCCACCACCGGCGGGTCCCGCGTCTGCGTCACGACCGGGCGGCCGTCGGCACTCAGCTCCAGCGTCTCCGCGCCTTCCTGCCGCTTCTCCAGAAGCCTGCGGGCCGGCAAGAGTCAGACTCGGCCCCGGGCCCCAGCCCCCTCCTCCCAGGGCGACACAGGAGTTCAGGGCCAAACCTCCTGCTTGAAAAAGACCCAGGATGCTAACTGAGCCCGTGTTCCCGCCTTCCTTCCCAGGACCCCAGCTTCTCTTCCCAGGACCGAGGATCCTGGAGCCCCCCGCCCCCCTCAAACCAGGAATTCCACTCCCCAGCCCCTCCTCCCCCAGACTCAGGTGTCCAAGTCCTCAGGTCCCTTCTCTCCCAGCCCTGCCATCTCTCAGCTCAGCAGTTTTACACCCTCCCTACCCTTTGCGATCAAACAGCCTGTGCCCCGCCCCCCACCCCAAGGCCCAGACTCTCTCTAGCCCCCTCCCCCAGATACGAGTCTATTTGAGGAAGCAAAAGGCGCTAAGGAGATGCTTCAGCAAAGGTGTCAGCAGAACAGATGCTTCGCAGCCACGTCTGCTTATAGGCCGACCCCCTCCCCCTGCCTCTTTGCCTGCCCTCCTGCCCCCAGGCCCCAGGTGTGGGGCTGACAGCCAGCTGACTCCATTCAGCCACCAGCAGCCCATTCCTAGGGCCTTGGGGGTGGGGAGACTTCCGGGACCCTGGAATCCAGCAGTCCAGCCGGGCATCCCTGGGGAGCCTTGAGTTCAGGCTGTCAGCCGAGGGGATGGGGAGGGGGGTGGTGGGTGGTGTCCTGGCAAGGGACAGATGGCCCTGGTGGGGGACTTGGCTCCATCCCCAGCGAGCCTGTCGCCCCCGCCCGTTCTGGATCAGGGATTGGTCTGTGGTGACGGAGACGGATAGGGTACTTGGAGAGCCACCTCAAATCCTCAGAGAGGCTGCGGGAAGAGGTGTCCAGAGGTGTGGACAGACCCAAAGGGAGGGTGGCTTGGGAGGGGGCGGAGGCCAAGGAAGAAGGTCAGAGACACAGAAGGAAGCGAGAGACCCAGAGAGAAGGGGTCAGAGACCCCGAGAGACAAGGAGAGAATAAGATAGGGGGACCCAGCCCAGGAGAAGGGGGACAGAACAGTGACCCAGAAGGGAGGGGACAGAGATCAGAGGCAGGGCTCAGGAACCCAGGGGAGAGGACGCAGGTACAGAGAACCCGAGCGCTGAGCGATAAAGAGACTCGGATGCTGAGGGGACGGGCTGGGGCTGTGATTGGTGAGGTGCGGCTCCTCTCCGAGGCGGGGAAGCAGCCAGAGGATCCGGCTGGATCCCAGGAAGGGGCCGGAACAGATGGAGGCGAGGGAGACTGGGACGGGGGAGGAAAGAACAGCCAGACGGCCTGGGGGGAGGCGGTGGGAGAGACGCGAGAACACAGCCACCCTCCCCATCCAAGAACTTAAGGAGAAGGGGGGAGGAACGGTAAGAAACGGATGGGGGGGGGGAGTGTGGGGGAGCTGACCAAACCCAGGGGGTGAGGAATGAGACCCTGAGTGAGCTGGAGAGACGGGGGAGGGAGCCCCGGAATGACTCGTGCAGGGTGGTAGGGGCTGCCCACTCCGTCAGGACCTGTCAGCCAATGAGATTAGACGTTGACCCAGGTTGATATCAGATGCTATTTGACCCTGAAACTCAAGAAGTGATTGCAGCTAAAAGCAACGTAAAGGCAGGCGGTCCCGCCGCTGGGCCTGTGTCTGCTCCTCTCGGCTCTCCGTCCGCTCCCCCACACCTCTGTCCCCTTTTCCCCTTTGCTTCTCCCTCCTCTTCCCAGCGTACAACTAAGGAAACTGAGGCTCAGAGAGTGGAAGCAGCACGTCCAAGGTCACCCACGGGAAGAACGATGGGGCCTGCCCACGTCCTGGCCCCGCATCACCAGCCTAGAGCCTGGCCCACAGAGGAGGCCTTTCAGCTCCTGGTCTCGTCAGCATCTCCGCGCCGCCCCCAACCCCCCGCCTTGTCCCTAGTCGCCTCCTTTACGTCTGTTTCCTGGTCTGGGGGAGCGTCCCCACCCACTGGAGCTGGGACCTCACGCATCTCTAGGAAAACCCTCAGCCTCCAGCCCAGGTGGGGAGGGGCTGGCCGGGGCTGAATGATGGCTCAGCCACCAATGTCTCCCTCTTCTGCAGCTGAGCCTCAGTTTCCCCAGCTTCGTCTAGAGGACTGAACGGGGGTTGTGTCCAACACAGAGCACCTCCCTTGTCTCCAACCATCGCAGTGAACCCCAGGATTCACATGCTCATCTCCGCCCAGGCTCCTCGGTGACTGTCCTGGCTGGAGCGCTGGGCTAGGGGGTCTCCGGGGGGCAGCTCTGGGGTGAGAGTAAGGCAGGGACCCAGCGAGAGAAACCCAGACCCAGATGAGAGGCTGAGAGGAGGCAGAGACGGAGGGAGGGGGCCTGAGCACCCCCAGCCCAGCCTCCATCCGCACGTCTCCCCCTCTGTCTCCTGACTTCTCACGGATGTATTTTGAGAAACTCGTGAAAGGAGGCGAGAAAAAGGGTGGGGAGGGGCTGGGAGATGGGGAAAAGCAGGGGTGGGGTTATCTCAGCTTCCCACCGCCTCCCCACCGCGCCATCCCCCTGCCCCCTCCCTTCTGTCCAGCCTCATTCCCATCTCCCCTGTTGCTAGAGGGCGGGGGGCCTTGGAGCCAGGAGGTGATCTACAGCAAGCAGGGCTAGAGTTAGACTTAGAGAAGGACTTGCATGGCCCAGTGAGATGGACGGAGGACCAGCTGAAGTCGGGGTCAGGGCTGTGGGCATGGCCCGGCCCGAGGGAAGGGCAGCGGAGATGCTCAGGCTCGCTCCTCCCGCCCCGGGGCCAGGTATTTTTAGGTCTCACCGCAGATGAGTAATTTCCCTGACTTGGAGCCAAGGCTGGGGTTGGGGGTGAGAGACTGGAGGGAGGCGATCGGCCTGCCCTGGGGACACCCAGGTCACTGGGGTCATCTCCCTGGCCAGTAGGAGTCCCCCTTAGCTCCAGCCTACATCCTTGGGGAGGTCTCATGTGGGGCCTGCAGCTACCTTCCCCCCCTCCCCCAGAGGCCCAGGACACTCTGGCTTCTCCCTTCCAGCTTAACTCTCCCCAAGGACGAGAACCCATGGGCCCCAATCCGCTTTAACTTCAGATTAAACGCTCTGAGTGACGGAAATGGAGAAAGACAGAGTGATGGAGAGACCCAGGGCAGCGGGATGAACACCCGGGGAGATGACAGAGACCCAAAAGAAGAGAGACCAGGACCCCAAGCGGGGGCAGAGACCCCGAGAGGGGAGTTGATAGAGATCTAGTGAGAGCCAGAATCAGAGAGAGGACAGGGACTCAGAGATAAAGGGGACTAGAGACCCCAGAGAGAGGGGCCCAGAGGTCCAGCGAAAGGACGCGGAGAGAAGAGGGGTGAACAGAGCCCCAGACGTGGGACAGGGGTTCAGAGACCCAGAGAGAGGGGAACACACGGTCCCAGAGAAAAGGGTCCAGACTGGAGTGGGGTGGGGCCAACAAAATAAACCAGATGATGAGCAAGACAGAACCAGGGACAGCGGCGCCGTCGGAGGCGGAGGGAGAAAACTGGACAGATGGGAGGACCCCCCGATCCGCGTATCGCCCGTCCACCTATGGGTCTGCGCCCGGGTGGGAATGGGCGTCCTCTCCGGCCCTTGCCCTCTTCCCCGCCCAGGACCCCCGCCCAGCTCACCGGTGCAGCCGCCCGAGGGCGCGACCCGCCAGCTTCCGAAACTCCTCCTTGTGGAACTGCATGGCTGCCCCCGCGGCCGGTGCTCCCCGCCGATCCCCCCGCCCGCGGGCCCGGGCGGCCGCGTCCGGGTTCCCGGGGTCCGCCCCGGCCCGGCCGGCCCCGCAGCTCCGCTCGGGGGGGAAGGAGGCTGCGAGTGCGGCTGCCGAGGGGCCGTCACTGAACTCAGCATCGGGGGCGGGGCGAGGGGAGGCCCCGCCCACCCGCTAGACCCTGCCCCTGGCATTATAACCCGGCCCGGCCCCGCCCTTCCACCGCTAGACCACACCCCTGGGTTTGAATTCACCCGAGTTGCATCGCCCCAGTTCTGTCGCTTCTCAGAGTTACTCTCCCTCATTCTATCCCCGCGCCTGGCTCCTTCTCTCTCTTCCCTGAGATGTGCCCCCCGCCCCACTTCAGTCCCTTTCATCTCATCCCCGCATCTTCCTCCCCTTCAGTGCCATCTTGCTGAGTGTCCTTCCGCGCTTCATCCTCAGTCTTATCCCTCCCGGTTTCTGCACCCTCCAGTTGCACATCTCGCTCCCCGAATTCCATCCCCATCCTGTATCATCACCCCCAGTTCCAACATCCTCATTCAAAAGGTTCTCTTCTTATGCAGGGAATTCTCTCCCCTGAATTCCAAGTTCCAATCCCCATTATATATATATATATATATATATATATATATATATATATATTATTGATTTCAGCGAGGAAGGGAGAGGGAGAGAGAGAAACATTAATGCCGATCAGCTGCCGCCTGTACACGCCACACTGGGGATTGAGCCTGCAACCTGGGCATGTGCCCAGGACCGGAATCGAACCTGGGACCCTTCAGTCCGCAGGCCGACGCTCTATCCACTGAGCCAAACCAGCCAGGGCTCCAACCCCCCATTTTCATTCGCCCCTGGTCCCCTCTATTCTTCCCCATCCAGTTTCTTCCCCTTTGACTTCCATCCACTTGTTTCCGTCATTCCTCTTTTTCCATTCCCCTTCTGTTGTTTTTCCTTTGCACGCACCCCGCTCCCCGGTCCTTGGCCTCCAATTTCCTTCCCTCTGAGTTTCATCCCCGACTGTACACTGCCCCCCTCCAGCAGTCGCCAGTTTCGACCCAAATAATTTAGTCCACACTTTGGAATCTGTCCACTCTCTCGGTTCGGTCTCCACCCCCAGAGTTCAGGCCCTTCCCTCTGGGATCTGCCCCGCCCCCCAAATTCTTACTCCACCCCTGAATTCCAGCCCCGCCCCTTAGGGTTGAACCCTGACTTTTCGTCTGTGTGCCCGGCCCCTTCTCCAAACCAGCCCCTCTCCCCGACGCGGAGTCCATCTCAGATCCAGGCCCCGGGAGGGTGCTTCTCTCACCGCCGCCTCTCTGCCTCGGGCCGCAAATGCATTCGGGATTAAAATTTCATGATGTGGCACGGGCCCGCCAGGGGGTGGGAGAGCAGCCGGCGTGGCGGACGGCGCCACGGACCCAGTGGCCCGCAGCCTCTGCCCCCGCGGCCTCTCCATGGGTGTCTGGGTCTCCCAGTTTTGCCCGTGTTTGAAAACCCCCGGGTCCCCTGGGAGGAGGGGGCTGGGGGCCGGACTCCTGGGCCAGGGAGGAGCAGCCCGCGGAGCCGTCCACACGCGCCACCCTGTGGCAGCAGAATCCTCGGCCCGGGTGCGGAGGCGGCGGCCGGGGCTCCGGGCCAGGTGCGAAGGTGGAGCAGATGGTGAGGAGGAGGGAGTGGGAAGAGGGCCCAGCCGCTGCCAAATCCCGTGCATTCGCCGGAACTATCACCATGGAGACAGAGGATGGCAGAAGGGACCCAGCCCCACACTTCTTAGGACTTAAGAGTGTGTTCTTCAGTCCCACGGAGAGTCCCCATGAGAACTACAAGTCCCAGCGGCCGCTGGACCTCGGCTTGCTTCGGAAGGGCCGCTTACTTCGAGGGTCGCTGGGAGTTGTAGTTCTGAGGATGCGTTGCGCCATCTAGTGGACACGGCGCCTACATTAGCTCCTTCAGATGCTCATATCCCACCTTTTCCCCTTCTCACCAAGTCTCCCTCTACCCACCCAATTCAACTCCGTTCCAGTCACACCGGACTCTTTACTGCTCTTCCAATTTACCACTGAGGTTCCTCTATTTACTTATGCACCTAGGACTATGGAAAAAGGAGAGCGTGTTACCCATCATTAATTCAACAAATATTTGCATTCCGACTAGGTGTTAGGCATTGTCACACCACAGGAGACACAGCTATAAGAGTAACACTGGGTGTTGGGGACTCCTGGGGGCAGGAGCGGGGGGGGAGGGTTCCCTAACCCTGCCAGGGTAGATCGGAGAAAACTTGAAGGTTGAAAAGCTTTCCAGGGAAAGCTCAGAAAGGGGATGACTGGGTGGGGAGGTGGATAAGGATGGCAGGAGGGAGTGTAGCCATCGCAGGGGAATCAGCACTTGCTGAGTGGGGAAGGGAGAGAGTTTGGTGTGACTGTGACTTGAAGTACAATTCCAGGAATGGGCAGCTTGTCAGGACAGGGGTAGCAGAGGGTAGAGATGATGGTATGGATCAGATCACCAAAGGGCTCTGGGAACATCCCCTGTGAGGGGGAGACAACTAGAAACTTCCCAGATGTACTAGAGAGGAGGTACTAAGTAGAATGGACAGTAGAAACTAAGAAAAAGTTTCAAAAAATGGTGTGGTCAAGACACTCTTCGGGGTGACTAGGCAGGAAGAGGTCCAAATGAGGCCTGCAGGCCAGACGGTGCCCTGGCTGGTGTGGCTCAGTCGGCTGGAGCATTGTCCTGTACACCAAAAGGTGGCAGGTTTGGCTCCCGGTCAGGGCACGTACCTAGATTGCAGTTTCCATTCCCGGTCGGGGCATGTACGGAAGGCAACCCACGGATGTTCTCTCACATCGATGTTTCTCTCTCTCTCCCCTCCCTTCCCCTCTCTCTGAAATCAGTAAGCATATCCTCCCATCAGGCCACACAGCTCGGAGTGCCAGGCTGGGGGGCTTGGACCATCTCCCAGGGGCGATGGGGAGCCAGGGAGGGGTTGTGAACAGGAGAGGGGCAGAGTCAGCTCTGGGACCCCATGGGAGACTGAGGGGAGAAACTGGAGGATGGGAGTCAGGAAGAAGACGAGCCTGAGCTGCAGCAGTGACCCCTTTGGGACGCCAGGGCTACAACCCAATGCCCCTCCCCCGCCCACTCCCCATGAATTCCCAGCCAGACACAGAGTAAAGGCAAACTCTTTTATTTCGGTTTTAGAGAAGCGATCACCTCCTCCCCACCTGGAAGCCCAGGGCGACGCCGGGTCAAGAAGGCGCGGACAGAAGGGGCATCGCCACCATTAGCTGCTGAGGAGAAGAAAGGGAGAGGGTTCAGGACCCGGAGTCCAGGCCCCCATGCCTCCGCTTCCCGCACCACCATCTCCCCGACCAGGTACCCTTCTCTTCCGGTGGAAGGCCGCCTTGCTCTCATCAGAGTTGATCCGCAGGGGGATGTAGGCATCCAGATGGTACAGCTGCTGGGGGCCCCCCATCACCAGGCGGTTCTCCCCGATCTCCAGCGACAGCCCTAGAGCTCCATCCTGGGGACAGACTGAAATCAGCCCACCCTTCCCTCCCGGCAGCAGGACACAGGACGATGAAAACATGGGCCAGAGAGAGCAGGCTCACGGGCTGGGAGACCGCATTTACAGGGTCTAACCTTCCAGGGAGAAGGTGGGGTACGGCAATTTCAGTTCTCCGTGTTGGATCACTTACAATGCCCTGGGTATCCTGGGGACGGCACCGGAAGTGGGCCTGAGGGCCCTAAACTCAGAGGGCAGCACCAACGGCTGGCAACAAGCCCAGGTCACTTTCCCTCCAACACCCCAACCTCCTTCTCCAGCTCAGGTCGACGGCGCACCCACCAGTTTGGGGAGGTCAATTTCCGCCAAAAGGAGGTCGGGGGCTTCCAGCCAGAGGTTCAGGTGCGGCTTCTCAGGGCTGAGGGGGAACAGGAGCCAGAGCTGAGGAGAGCCCCCAGGTCCCCGCGGGGCTGCCCCGCCTGGCGTGCGGCTCCCTTCCTTTCTCGCCATCACCAGCCCTGCGGCCTGCGGAGGGGGGGGGGGGGGGGGCGGGGGACTCTTCCCAGCGGAGTTCAGCTTCTACCCTCTGGGGGTTCCCAGAGCCCCAGGACACCACCCGCTGGAGAGGGAGGGATGGCAAAGAGCACGGGAGACAGGAGAGAGGGAGCCAGGGAAAGCCCACCTTCCCTCGGGTCTCAAGGCGTCAGCGGTAAACACGTTCCCCAGCTCCTGGATCGGAGGACGCTGGCGGGAGCGGATATTTTGCTGGGAGATGGAGCCCATAAAAGGCCGGTTCCTCAACAGGCGCCACTCTGCGGGGAGAGGGAGGGCAGGGTCAAGGTCACATGGTAAGGGTTCCCTTCGCTCCACGAAGAGCCAGGGGGGGGTCTAGCACTGTGAGCTTCCCGGGAGGGGAGAAGGGTGGAGGTGGCAAGGGACCTGACCACACCCCCAGGCTTGGCTTTAGGAAGCGCGCCCACCTTGTGCCCGCCCTTCCCGGAGTATTAGCCAATAAAATCTGATCCTAGGAGATGCTCCTGACTCGAGGCTCCCACGCTGTCCAGACCCCGCCCCTTACCTAGACTACGGGCCAGGTCCCGCTCCACAAGCACTAACAACACACACACCCCCACACACACCCCGCGCACCTGGGGGAGCCTCGCCCTTTCCCCAGGATCGCAGCCTAGAGGCGAAGACATTAGCTGCCCCCAGGCCCCCTTACCTGGATTCAGCTGCAGGCTGTATTTGTCCTCCAGGCCCTCCCTGGCGATGGTGATCACCAGCTCTCGCAGGAAATCGCTGTTCTAGGACAGAGGGGGGAGCAGGGCTGCGCGAGGGCTCGAGGGCAAAAAGGGAGCGGCCCCTGCCCAGGCCTCACCCGCAGCCACGCCCCCAACCTGCATCCTCCGGTAGAAGTCGCTGTTGACAGCCACGTCGTAGGCGGTACAACCCTGGCCTTCTGCGGGGAGAGAAAGGGGTGAGGCCCTCAGCCCTCCGGGCAGGCTCCCCCACCCCCCACCCCACCCCCGCTCAGACAGGCAAGGAGAAAGCTCTAAAGGATAGCAGCCAAAGAGTGAGAGACCCAGAGACCATTAGGAAGTGAGGACTCACACACACTGAACTCACACCGCCTCCAGTCTCTGTCCCTCTGCTCCCTCCCCACTGTGTCCCAGAGCCCCACCTGCCTCCCCCTGCTCACAGCCCTCCACGCTCCCTAGCACACAGGAGGTCTGAGCACTTCAGCCTGGCATTGGGGGCCCTGTGTGTCTGCCCCTCCCACCTGGAGAGAAAAAAACCCTTCACTTCTATAGCGACCTCCTCCCTGTAAATTCCTTCCATCCCTCTGTTACTGATCAATCCAGTTCAATCATTCTTTCTGGCCGCCTCGGGACCCCTGTCTGAACCCTCTGCCCAGAACCTTCTTCTCTGTCTTGACCTGATGAACTCCTCCAGTTCCTTCTCATCTTGAATTGGACATTCCCTCCTCCAGGAAGCCCTCCCTGACCCTGACCCTGACCCTGACCCTTCAATGTGGCCAAGCGCCCCCTCCTGCCCAGCAAGAATCACACAATATTGAAACCCCAAGTTCTGGGTTTGATAAGTCCCTACTCCCTGGGGCACCACCCAAAACATGGTCCCAGCAGGCTTCAGGGGACATATGTGAATTGAAAAAGCAAGGACATAGACACGGAAATGCCACAGAGACAGAGGTGAGACAGGCAGAGAGACAGAGACAGGGGAGAGGGTGGAGGAGAAAACTTCACCCCTCTGGGGGTTCCCAGAGCCCCAGGACACCGCCTGTTGGGAAGGCAAAGAGCACGGGAGACAGGAGAGAGGGAGCCATGGATGCGGGTGAGAGCTGGCCTGGGCCTAGATCCAGAAGATCGGCTAATAAAGCACCTGCCCGCTGACCCTGACCCTGGAGGGAGGCAAAGAGAAGTGCCAGTTTGGCCAGGTGGGCAGAACCAGGACTGTCCCTTGCGGCTGCTGCAGCAGGCCCAGGAGGCTGGGGGTATGCCTCAGGGGAAGGGACCAGATCAGGAGAGTCCTGGGCCCTGGATTCTGGGGTCCTGGGGAAGGAAGGACCTAGGGGGCCAGGGTCCTGGGTCCTCCAAGGGTACTGACTTGCATCGAGTTCGGCATGAGGCTCTCCCAGACTCATGGGGATGCGAAACCCGGCTTGGTCCTCCTCCAGCATTTGAAGCAGCTGATCCTCGGTCATGTCAGCCGGAGGAGGGATGGAGGGAGAGTGACAGATGTTGATGAAAACCTTCCCTTCCGATGAGTTGGTCTTTACGCAGAAGCCTGGTGGGAATGGGTTGGTCCTGACCACGTCATGTCTCCATGTGGGTGTTGATTTCCATCAGTCCTCCCCCCAGTCTGTCCTTCTTTCGATCTGTCCCCTTCCTTGAGTCTCAGTCCTCCACTTTCTGGTTCTGTCCCCCTCCCCATGCCTGGGATCTCTGACTCTCTTTCCATGTTGGAGTCTCTGTCCCCCTAGTCACTCCCAGCCACCCACTCCTCTCTTTGGATCTCCCTCTGGGTCTCTGTTCACTTCCCCACCAAGGCTTCTAAACCCTCTTATTATGTCCCTTCCCTCCCTCCTCTGTGTCCTTTGACCCCAGTGTCTCTCCACTTCCCTAGGAATCTCTCACTCTCTTTGGGTTTCTGCCTTCCTCACCTGGTTGGGGTTGGATCTGTGTTGATTCTGGTCTGCTTGTCTGGGCCTGCTGGAGCTCCTTGGAGGCCTGGGTGAAGGAAAATGGCTCAGACCCACATTTGTTGCTCAATAAACAAATGCTTATGGATATGAGCCACGCAGGGAATAAGACATATTATGTCCCTTTCCTCCTTTGAGGAACCCAAAGAACGACTCCAGTCTTACTTCCATTTATTCCAGAGCCTAGCAAACTTGGAGTTAACCAACTACAATTCCCATAAGCCCTGTTGCCTCTCTAGTGCATTCTGGGAACTGCAATCCCATCTCAGGGGGAAGAAAAAAAAAAAAGAATCCCCCAAATAACCAGGGACACAGGAGTCCTGGTCAGTGCGCACCTGCAGCAGCAGCTCCTGGAAACGTGCCGTCTCAGCGCCCATTTCCTCCGCCTCGTTCAGCTCCGGCACCAGCAGCTTCAAGTCCGCCATGGCCCCGGGGAAGAGACCTAGGCGTCCCCAGCAACCCCGACGTGGGGGAGCCTTTGCTGGGACCTGAACTCTGGGGCCTGCTTCCCGGGCCCTCAACAGACTCCGACACCCGCCGTTGTCTATGAAAATCGAGGAATCTGGCCGGAGGCTACAATTCCACTCAGATCAGATACCGTCGTCAAATCTGTTGGGGGACACTATCTCCAGCTGCTCCCTAGGTCCAACACGCCACACGTTTAAAGGACAGCCACGCTTCCGGTGTAACAGAAATTGGTGTACGCCACACTTCCGACTCCCTCAACGCTCGTACTTTAACCAGAACCGCGCTACTGACCAATCATAGTCTACGTATGAGGCCACGCCTCCCACCTCAACCAATCAAAACTAGATTCTGAGACTGATTCCCTTAATGCCACACTTCCGCTGTCGATTAAAGGCACACTTCCCCTTCCTGCCCGACAACCACCTCAGGCCAGGTTACGGGACAGTCAAACCCTAATTTCGGTGTCCATCCTAAGACTCCCTTCTGATATCAGAATTATGGCTTCGCCCCAGAGCCAGATTCGATTCTCTAGGAAATGTATTTCGGACCGAAAGCTGCACTTTTGTGAACAGGGTGGTGGAAAGACACACCAGTACGGCCACCCTTCTGAATGTGGAACTCTCCTATTTGCAGGGCACGCACAATTTCTCCTTTTCCGTCCCCCCCCCCCCACTTTGAGGACTGCGCATGCTCCAAACTACGTGGGCGGGGTCACCGGGTCCTAAGGTTGGGTCCCGCTCTATCTCCGGCGGCCCGCCCTTTGCGCTGGAGGGGGCGGTCCCGCCTTTCGGACCTCGAGGTTCCCTTGGGTAGAGCGCCCGGCCGTCGGTGGAAAGCGGTCTGGACGGGTGATGGCTGCCACGCGCGCAGAGTCCCGCGCCCGAGAGATATTCGCCACGCTGGAGTACGGACCCGCGCCGGAGAGCCACGCATGCGCGCTGGTGAGGGCTTGCGGGCCGGCGCTGTCCCTCCCCCTCCCCGTCCCTCCCCCCCTCTCGCGCGGGTTCTGCGCGCTGACTCCCGTGATCCACCGCGGCAGCTCCGCGACTCCGCCCTTTGCTCCCGCGATTCCCGCCGCCCCTGGAAGAGCTTCCCTGGAGCTTTGGCGGGTGTGCCTCAGCCCTTTAGCGGGTTCTCGTGCCCCACGGCCCGAGCTCGCGGCGGTGTTTCCCCGGTCCCTCAGACCCGCCCCGCCCGGAGGGGTGCCAGTGGTTCTTCGGAGCCACATCAGAACCTCCTGTGGGGCTCCCATGATCTTCCAAGGAACCTCTGAACCCCCGTACACTTCCCAGGATTCCTCAGAAGATCCTGTGCCTCCCAAGGTCCTCCAGGGCACCCCCCGAGTTCTCTTGGGGCTCCCTTAATCACACGGACCCTCCGTGGAGTCCCCGTGATTCCTCAGGCTCCTCTGTACTTGTGTGGCTTCTGTGATCTCGGGAACTCTCGGAACCCCAGGATACATCAGAACCCCTCATTACCTACAGCCCCTCAGCGGCCCTCATGGGCCCCCCGTGATCCCTCACCGCCGCTCAGAATGTCGCACGGGCCCACCATGAGTCCGCAGGGCCTCTTTAAAATCCCGGTGCTGCTCCAGGACCCTCGGTGTTCAGAAGTTCCCCTCAGAGTCTCCCACAACGCTTTGGAGGTCCCTGCAGATAAGTCAGGTGCCTCGAATTTTCCGTCATTGCCCAGGCCCCTCAGAATTCCGCCATGGAGCCAGGTCATCCTGAGGGGTCCTCTGGCACCCACGCGTGGGAAGCTTGGGCTGGAAGAGTAGCCCACGTGCAGGGTGCGAGCAGAGCCTGTGGAGGGGGAGAGGAGGGGATGAGGCAGCGATGCAGGAGGAACAGGCTTCGGGGAATTGAGAGGCAAGGACAACACCTGGGGTCTGGCCCTGTGACTGGGTGGACTGTCCCCCACCACCTGGGGAACCCTGGAAGGGCAAGCTTCTGAGGAAAGATGCTGAGCTGAGTTATCACGTGTTGTTGAACGTGTGCAGGAGTCAAATACCACTTTGAGCCGGGCTGGTGTGACTCTTGATTGTTTCCCGGTCAGGGCACATGCACGAGATGCAGGCTGGATACCCAGTAGGGGGCGTGCAGGAGGCAGCCGATCAGTGATTCTCTCTCATCATTGATGTTTCTATCTCTCCCTCCTCTCTGAAATCAATGAAAATATGTATATATTTTTAAAATACCACTTTGAGCCTTAGGTCTGGAGACAGGGGCCTGGGAAGCATCAATGTCAAAAGATAACTGAGCCCTAGCTGGTTTGGCTCAGTGGATAGAACGTCGGCCTGCAAACTGAAAGGTCCCAGGTTCGATTCCGGTCAAGGGCACATGCCCAGGTTGTGGGCTCATTCCTAGTGGGGGACTTGCAGGAGGCAGCCAATCCATGATTCTCTCTCATCATGGATGATTCTATCTCTCTTCCTCTTCCTTCCTCTCTGAAATCAATAAAAATATATATTTTTTAAAAACACACAAATGTATATTAAAAAAAAGATAACGGAACCTGGGAGTGACCAGATGATCTAGGTATATAGTGTAGGCTCAGATAAAAGGAACTGGGACAGTGTACAGAGAATCCCCACACGGAGGTTAGAAGTGGAGTGTCGTGAAATGGCAATGTGCTAAAAGCTTCTCTTTATTGGGTGCTTTCACTCAGCCGCCCTCGGTGCTCAGCATAATTGCATTGGCTCTCCCAGGACCACCGTGGGAGGGGTTATTGTCATTATGTTAGTGACAGCACACAGGCTTGGGAAGTAAGTCATTTGCCCCACAGTCAGCACGGCTTCAAAGGGGAAGCTGAACTCTCAACAATAAAGAATTTAAATTAAATACAAGAAAAAAGGGGAAGCTGAGATTTGAACCTGAGCCCTCAGATTCCAGCGCCTGTGATGCCCCCACCTTTCCCCAAGCCAAGGTCTCAACCGCATGGTCTGTTGGCCAGACTCAGTCAGTAAACATGTTTTCTTTGGCCTAACTTTATTTGTAAAAATGGGAATGAATTGACAACTAATTCCATGTAAACATCCGGGATTCCAGCTTCTCTTGAAAATAAAATCCCCCAGTTTGGCAACCTTTGGCTCACGGTCCCTGACAAAAACCATCTGGATCCATCAGCGCCAGTTTGTCTTGTTAGACCAGTGGTGAGTTCCCAGTCTCCCCCAGGCCCTCTTCTCACACTAACTAGGCCTGCCAGGACCCTATGGACATTCTTTTAGGATTTTGTTTTTTCTTTGGGGGGAAATTTTGCAAAATTCCAGAGTACTTAATATTGTGAACTCTCATGTACCCCCCGGTGAGCTTCAGCAATGATGAGCATTTGGTCCAATTGTCTCCCTTGGTGTCTCTTTTTCTGGAGTGATTTCAATCCCGAGGCCTAGTCGGCGTGGTTCAATGGTTAGAGAGTCAGCCCACACACCCGGAGGGTCTCGGGTTCAATTCCCGGTCAAGGGCATGTACCTGGGTTTCAGGTTCAGTCCCCGTCCTCCGCCTGAGCCCACGCAGGAGGCAATAGTCAATGTGTCTCTCTCGCATGGATGTCTCCTTCTCTCTCTCTCTCTCTCTCCCCCCTGTTTCTCCCCCCACCCCCGCCCCTTCCACTCTCTCTAAGAAGCAATAGAAAAAATAACCTCCAGTGAGGATTAACAACAAAAAATTAAATCCCACATGTCATATTATTTTCCCATAAATAGTTGATTCCTCGTTTCTAACACATAAGGACTCCTGGAACATAACCACCCTGCCATTCATTGGCACACTCAACATTAACTGTCATTCTTTAATATCATCTGAAAAAATAAAAATAAAAAAATAAATAAATAATAAATAAATAAATAAATAAATAAAATATCATCTGATGCCCAGCTGGTGTTCAGATACCCTCAACTGTGTCAAAAGTGTCTCTCTCCCACCCCCACCCCCCAGCCTCTGGAGGGATTTGAATTAGGAACTTCCTGTTGACCATTTGACTTCAAAGAAAAGTGAGGAGAAGGGCCAGTTGGCCGGGGAAGAGAAAAGTCGGGAGGCCGAGGCTCTGGGGGTGCTAAGAGAAGAGTGTAGAAGGCAAAAGGAGGGAGCGTGTCATGGATTTAGCAAGGATTTGGGGAAGACGGGACCAGGGACGGAGAGAAACGTGGAACTGCAATAAAATTAATAGGAAGTTATAAGTGGTGCTGCTTTGAATATCTGACAAGGATGATTCATCCTCACACAGCTTTGTGAGGTGGGGGGCTGTCATTACCGCCACCTTCCAGATGGCTCGCTTAGCGGAGGCCATGGCTGCACCATGAGTAAGTACCAGAGCCAGGATTCAAACCCTGGCCGTGGCCCCTCGCTCCAGGGACCCCACACTGGGCCGCCCCTCTGCAAAGCCCGTATGCTATGCCTTGGGCTCAGTTAGACGTGCCACGGCCAAATAAACCACGCCTGGCAGGGCAGCATCCAGTCTGTCTTCGGGGTGGGGGGGTCCCACCCTCACTCCCCAAGTGCTGACAGCTGAGATGGAGGGAACACAGGAACCACCTGGCTAGGAAGCCACACGGTCCCACGGGCATCGCTTCCAGGGCCCTGGCAAGGGTCACAGGTGCACAAACAAAAACGTGCACACGCACGTCTCTGCCAGCACAACTCACAATAGCCAGAGAGCGGAAACGACCCAGGTGCCCACCCACTGGTGACTAGCTAAACAGAATGTCCGTCCAGATAATGAGGACCACACGGCAGTAAAAAGAAATGAGGCGCTGATACAGGATATGGCATGGATGGGCCTTGAAAATGCCATGCCAATCATAACATTAAAAAAAGAAAAGAGCCCTAGCCGGTTTGGCTCAGTGGATAGAGCGTCGGCCTGTGGACTGAAGGGTCCCGGGTTCGATTCCGGCCAAGGGCACGTGCCCGGGGTTGTGGGCTCGATCCCCAGTAGTGGGGCGTGCAGGAGGCAGCCAATCAATGATTCTCTGTCATCATTGATGTTTCTATCTCTCTATCCCTTCCCTTCCTCTCTGAAATCAATAAAGAATTATATTTTTTTTAAAAAAAGAAGAAAAGAAAAAACCATGCCAAGTGAAAGAAGCCAGCCACAAAAAGCCATTTAGTGTAGGATTCCATGTACGTGAACTGCCCAGAATAGCATTGAGACAGAAGGCAGATTAGTAGTTACCAGGGGTTGGGCACAGGGGAAGGGAGAGCGACTGCTTAATGGCTGTGGAGCTGTCTTTTGGGGGCGATGAAATGTTCTGGAATTAGAAAGTGGTAATAGTTGCACGATATTGTGAATTTACTAGATGCCCCTGAATTGTACACTTTAAAATGGTTAAAATGTTGAGTGTGTTATGTGTCTGTTATGTTTATGTCTATTTCCTACTACACAGGAAAAGAATTAGCTGGTGGGGTGAAGGGGGGCAGGTGTCCCCCTCCCAGAGGACACTGGGTAAGGGATGGAGCTCCTTCAGCTGCCTCCCAGGCCCCTTTCCAAACTCTCCCCTTTCCCCAGGCCTGGCTGGACACCCAGGATCGGTGCTTGGGTCACTATGTAACTGGAAAGTGGTTAAAGCCAGAAAACAGGAAATCAGTGCCTTGCCAGGATCCCATCACAGGTAGGAGGCGTCCCCTAGTCGTTAGGGGAGGGAGAGGCACCCGTGCCCCTAGCCATACCCAGTCTTTGCTCAGGGCCCTGAGGGCAGGGAACAGCTGTCGAGGGAGGAGGCTGAGAGTTTTGGCTCCTCCTGATACTGATTATTCTAATATGGGCCCAAGTCCCTGTGGACACTTTTCGAAGTCACCACCTACTAAAATCCCTTCCTTAGCTTTGCACAGTGGCAGTATCATAGCCAATGAGGTTTATCCGAGGCAAGATTATTGCTAAAAAAATAAAATAAAATAAAATCCCTTCCTTGCCTGCGGATGCCATCAGAGCAAGGACCAATGGATTTATCCCCATTGGTCAGATGACAAACCTGAGACCCTCAGCAGGGCTGGGGACCAGCTTTACTGCCCCGGAAATCTTAGCTCCCAGGCCCCGGAAATCTTAGCCCCCGTGGTTCTGACACAGTTTCCCCCCTCTTCAATCTGGGTTCCCCCCCCCATCTGTCTCCGCAGGAGAGAACTTGGCCAGCTGCCTCCAGGCACAGGCTGAGGATGTGGCGGCAGCCGCAGAGGCAGCCAGGGCCGCGTTGGAGAACTGGAGCGGCCTCCCCGGAGCCTCTCGGGCCAAACACCTGACCAGGTGATGCAGTTGAGGTGTGGACCCAGGGAGGTGGGGAAGGACTGAGAACAAAGACTCTAGTTCCCAACATCCCACTGGATTCATTGGCCGCCAAGGTTCGTGTTCCCAGCATGCCTTTTGGCCTTTAGTCCCATCTATTCGGACTAGTAATAACAAAACCTCTGTTTCCCCCGAAAGAATATCCTTGGAGCTCATTGGGACTCCATTTCTCAGCAGCTCATTGGGACTGGTGGAGCCCCAAAGTCCATTTCCCAGCACCCTCCTGGGGCAGCTAGAGACAAAGATTCCATTTCCCAAAATGTTTGAGATTAGAGGTAAGCCCCAGCAGCTCCAGGGTTACAGGTGGCCAAAATCTTTGCACAGCAGCCTCAGGATTTGTTTTCCTGGACTACATTTCCCATAAATCTCTAGTGTTCTCTACCCCTGGTAAATGGGGATGTCCCAGGGGTTCATGGGGAATATTGTAGTCCAGGTAAATGGGGTGTGTTTCAAGATCCTTTCAGGCTCAGGGGTACTGGGAAATGACCGGCCCCCTCGCTTTCTCCACAGGCTGGCCAAGATGATCCAGAAGCACCAGCGGCTGCTGTGGACCCTGGAATCCCTGGTTACTGGGCGGGCTGTGCGAGAGGTTCGGGACAGGGATGTCCCGCTGGCCCAGCAGCTGCTCCAGTACCATGCAGTTCAGGCACACATCCAGGAGGAGGCGCTGGCAGGCTGGGAGCCCATGGGTGAGGGGCATGAGTCCCGGCCCCCAGCCCTCTCTTTCATCAGGGCCCACCAGTGCCTGTCCCAGTCACCTCATTTGTTCTTGCAGGAGTAATTGGTCTCATCTTGCCACCCACATTTTCCTTCCTTGAGATGATGTGGAGGATTTGCCCTGCCCTGGCTGTGGGTAAATGATGGGCTGGGGGCCTGGACCCCTGGGTCTGAGGGAGGAGGGGCTGGGGGCCTGGACCCCTGGGTCTGAGGGAGGAGGGGCTGGGGGCCTGGACTCCTGGGTCTGAGGGAGGAGGGGCTGGGGGCCTGGACTCCTGGGTCTGAGGGAGGAGGGGCCGGGGGCCTGGACCCCTGAGTCTGAGGGAGGAGGGGCTGGGGGCCTGGACTCCTGGGTCTGAGGGAGGAGGGGCTGGGGGCCTGGACCCCTGAGTCTGAGGGAGGAGGGGCTGGGGGCCTGGACCCCTAAGTCTGAGGGAGGAGGGGCTAGGGGCCTGGACTCCTGGGTCTGTGGGAGGAGGGGCTGGGGGCCTGGACTCCTGAGTCTGAGGGAGGAGGGGCTGGGGGCCTGGACCCCTGGGTCTGAGGGAGGAAGGGCTGGGGGCCTGGACTCCTGGGTCTGAGGGAGGAGGGGCTGGGGGCCTGGACTCCTGGGTCTGAGGGAGGAGGAGGCTGGGACCTGGACTCCTGGGTCTGAGGGAGGAGGGGCTGGGACCTGGACTCTTGAGTCCTTGAGTTGCCCGCCTTCCCCAGGCTGCACTGTGGTGGTCCTCGTGCCCCCGGCCTCCCCAACGCCCCTCCTCCTGGCCCAGCTGGCCGGGGAACTGGGCCAATTCCCAGGAATCCTCAACGTGCTCATGGGCCCTGCCTCCCTGGCGCCCGTCCTTGCCTCCCAGCCCGGGGTCCAGAAGGTGGCCTTCTGCGGAGCCATCGAGGTATCTTCCGGGCTAGGAGGGCGACAGGGCAGGGCTGGGGTCCAGAAGGTTTTCTCCCCTCTGAACCCCTGGGGTGTGGGGTTCCCTCAGGAAGGACGCGTCCTTCGGCGGACCCTGGCGGGCATGGGTCCCGAGCTGGGCCTGGCACTGGGGACCGAATCGCTGCTGCTGCTGACGGAGGCGGCCGATGTGGACTCAGCCGTGGAGGGCGTCGTGGATGCAGCCTGGTCGGACCGCAGCCCGGTGAGACCCTCGCGCTGGTGTCCCCTGAGGTCCTGAGGGCTGTGCGTGTCTGTCTCCAGACCTTGGGGCTCCGCGTCTCTGTTCAGTTTTCAGTCCCAGAGCTATCTTTACACCATGGCGTGCGGGACTCATCACCTCCGATTTCCGGAGCTCCCTGCCCGGCTCCCCTGGTCTTTCGGGGCCTGGCCTGTCTCTTGCTCCCTAATACCCCTCACTGTTCTGGGTGTTCCTGTCCCTGGTTTCCCAACCTCTGTCTTTACTCTGAATGACCAGCTTTCTGGAACTCCACCTTCTGCCTGGGGTCCGGGGCCTCGGAGAGTCTCCAGGGTCCTTGGCCACTTCCCCGGACCCTCCTTTGATCTCTGCATGCGTGTCCCCGAGTCTCAGCCCTCTGTGGGAGCCTGTCCCCACACATGGCCCCTGACATCCCTTTTCCTAACAGGGGGGCCTCAGGCTCCTCATCCAGGAGTCTGTGTGGGATGAGGCGATGAGGCGGCTCCAGGTGCGGATGGCGCGGCTCTGGGGAGGCCGAGGGCTAGACGGGGCCGTGGACATGGGGGCCCGAGGGGCTGCTGCACGTGACCTGGCCCAGCGGTATGTGCGAGAGGCCCAGAGCCAGGGTGCACAGGTGAGCCAGGGGTGCAGGCTGCAGGGTGCCGGGGGAGGAGGCACCTGGGTCTGAGGGAGGAGGTGCTGGGGGCCTGGGCTTCTGGGTTCCTGGGAGGAGGCACCTGGGAATGGACTTCTAGTAGATCTGTTTCTTTCTCCCAGGTGTTCCAGGCTGGCGATGTGCCCCTAGACAGCCCGTTCTTCCCCCCAACCTTGGTCTCTGACCTGCCCCCATCCTCCCCGTGTGCCCAGGCAGAGGTGAGCCCCTTCGTGTCCAAGAGATCCTACTCCATCCACCCATCTGCACCCAGACGTGGGCCACAGCAGAGGCCCTGGGCGACCCCTTGGCCTGGGTCTGGGGCTGCTGACTGCTGGGCGCTGGTCCCCTAGTGGGGGCGGGTGTAGGAGGGCGGGGTCGGCAGGCTGCTTCAACTCACTGTCACCTTCCAGGTACCATGGCCTCTGGTCGTGGCCTCCCCGTTCCGCACAGCCAAGGAGGCACTGGCCGTGGCCAACGGGACGCCCCGAGGAGGCAGTGCCAGTGTGTGGAGTGAGAGGCTGGGGCAGGCCCTGGAGCTGGGCTACGGGTCAGTGGCACCCATGGGGCACAGGCAGCGGCCCGTGGGGAGGGCCTGTGCCTCAGTCTTCATGCCTCCGACTCTGACTCTCCACCCCCCAACTCCCTGCTTTTCTCTCTGATGCCCCGTCTCCCCACAGGCTCCGGGTGGGCACAGTCTGGATCAACGCCCACGGCCTCAGAGACCCTGCGGTGCCCACGGGCGGCTGCAAGGAGAGTGGGTCTTCCTGGCACGGGGGCCTGGATGTGAGTGTCCCCTCCCGCCGCCACCGTCGGCACCCTCTCTCAGCCTTGTGCCCGCCCTGCACCCTCCTAACACTTCCCTCTCACAGGGTCTGTATGAGTACCTGCGACCCGCAGGGACCCCTGCCCGGCTGCCCTACCTTTCTGAGAATCTGAACTATGACACCTTTGGCCTTGCTGTCCCCTCAACCCTCCCGGCTGGGCCTGAAACAGGTCCCAGGTGAGCTGTTCCAGGGCCCACAATTCCCAGAATCCTGTGGGTGAGGACGGGCGGGTGCCCCTTGGACTGAAGGGGGTTAGGTAGAGCCCTGGAGGGGTCCCATGTCCCACTGAGATCTGCATTCCAGGTCTTATGGCCTCACACCCACCGTCCAGGCCTGAGGAGAGCCTCAGTCCTGCTAAACGAAGGTCTGGGGTCTCCCAGAGTCTTGTGGGGCCAAGAATTGGGGGTTACCCAGAAGCTCATGGGAGCTGGAGTGGTCCATCCACCTTGGCCCCCAACACCCACCCTCACACCTCACCCCACTGCAGCCCGGCACCCCCCTATGGGCTCTTCGTGGGGGGCCGTTTCCAGGCGCCTGGGGCTCGCAGCTCCAGGCCCATCCGGGACTCGCAGGGCAATGTCCATGGCTACGTGGCCGAGGGCGGAGCCAAGGATATCCGAGTCGCTGTTGAGGCTGCTCACCAGGCTGCCCCTGGGTAAGTGGGGTCACGGGATCACCCAGGCCTTGTGAGGCCTCAGGGCAGTAGGGACCCCCAAGGGCTGAGGGGCTGTGGGGTCTGGACCTCGAGGGCTGGTGGCCTGTGGCGGCAGCTCCCACGGCTGACGGAATAGGGGTGTGGTTGGCCCCTCTCTTCCTGGGGCGGCGGAGCTATGGGGCCTGGACCCCCAGGGTAAGGGCTGTGGACAGAGGAGGGGCACCTGGGAAGACCCAGGGCCGGGATACCAGCCCCGATGCTCACTGTCCGCCCACAGGTGGGTGGGCCAGTCCCCGGGGGCCCGGGCAGCCCTGCTGTGGGCACTGGCAGCCGCCCTGGAGCGCCGGGAGCCCACCCTGGCCTTGAGGCTGGAGAGGCACGGAGTGGAGCTCAAGGCCGCCAAGGCGGAGGTGGAGCTGAGCGTGAGGCGGCTTCGGGCGTGGGGGGCACGCGCCCATGCCCAGTGCCACAGCCTGCAGGTGAGCGGGCTGTGTGGGAGGGCAGACAGAGCGGGCGGTGTGGAGTGGGGTCAGAACCAAAGGCTCTGGAGTGAGCCACACCTGGGGCCCAAGTTGTGATCACCAGCAAGTAACTTGGCCTGTGTACCTCAGTTTTCTCATCTGTGTAATGGACATAGGGCCTACCTCAGATTAGTGTTTCAAATTGTTAGTAACCCATAAAATCAATTTAGTGAGTTGTAACCATGATTTCCTTTTTTATTTGGTAGTTTTTGTTTTTATTTTTGAACTTTTATTGAATTTATTGGGGTGGCATTGGTTAACAAAATGGTACAGATGCCCAGTTCCACTCCACATCATCTGTACACGGCCCCTCCCCCAGCATTCACCACACTGTTTTCCGTGTCCATGAGTTCTTTCTTTCTTTTTTATTTTCTCTCAACCCCTCCTTCCTCTCACCCAGCTCCCCCACCCAGACAGCTGTCAGCCTGCGCTCTAGCCATGAGTCTGTCTCTAGTTTGCTTGTTCATTAGATTCCATTAGAGTGAAGTCATATGGTATTTGTCTTTCTCTGACTGGCTTATTTCAATCAGCATAATGCTCTCAGGACCGTCTGTGCTCTGCAGTCTGACGGTTTTTAAAGTTTGGCTTTAGTTGAGGTATAGAATGCATATAGCAAACTGTACCTTCTCAGGCCTGCATCTGGGTGAAGTTTGACAATTATATACAGTTGCGTCCTCACGATCAGGACAGATTTTCATCACCCCAAAGGGCTTCTCCCTCCTCTTCCCCTTCCCCCCACTCCAAGTGCTTGGCAACCACTAAACTCTCTGTCCTTGAAGTTTTCTTCCAGAAGAGCACAAAGCAATCCTACTGTGTAGCACAAGCATGTCAAACTCAAAGGCTAACACGGGCCAAATAAGGTGTAAGTGTATGTGGGCCACACACAAAAAAGCTCCACTTTTCATAGAAACGTAGGTTTATTTCGATAGACATGCTGAATACAAAGGGCTGAAATAAATGAGTTAACATAAAATAATAGAACATTTTAATAAAAATTAATATTTTTTCTTGAATATTAACTTACCAGACCTTGAAGAACTGCACAAATTAATAAGCGTCACGCAAACAAACCTATTTCTCTTGTTCTCTGAAAGTGAAATATTTCCTGTTGCGCACACCAAACAAGTCAGTCCAAGACTAACGACGTGGCAATGGGCTGCTGAAATATTTGCTGCTGGTATTAGTGGAGAGAAATGGTGCACCTTCGTGTTAAGGCGAGTAAGGGAAATGAATGCAACACGATTGTATTAGTCATTAGCGAACGTTGTGGTTCATTATTAATAATTACGTATAACAGGATATTATAAAAATTAAGTTATGAAATTTTTATGAAAACGTTTCTTACATACCGTTACATTGGCTGGGCCACAAAAATATTCGTTGCGGGCCGCGAGTTTGACATGCTTGGTGTAGTGTTTTATGTCTGGTTTCTTTCATGACTTTTAAGATGCATCCTTACTGCATCTATCAATACATTCCTTTTCATTGCTGAGAAGTGCTGTCTTACATGCATACCATATTTGTTCCTGCATTTACCAGTGGCTAGAAAGCCGGGCATCTCTAGCCTTTAGCTGTTGAGTAAATCATTTGCATGCATGCATGCCTTTGTGTCAACATGTTTTTATGGCTCTTGGGTAAATACCTAGAAATCAGATTGCTAGATGGTGTGATAAGTGCATACTTAATTTCACAAGAAACTGCCAAACAGGTTTTCAAAGTTTACCATTTCGCTATCCCACCAGCAGTATGTGTTTCAGTTTCTCTACATCCTCGCCAACCCTTTAGATACCAACTTTTATTTAAAAACTTAGCCATTTTACCTGGCCAGCATGGCTCAGTGGTTGAACATCGACCTATGAACCAGGAGGTCACAGTTTGATTCCTAGTCAGGGCACATGCCCAGGTTGTGGGCTCAATCTCCAGTGGGGGATGTGCAGGAGGCAGCCGATCGATGATTCTCTCTCATCATTGATGTTTCTCCCTCTCTCTCCATCTCCCTTCCTCTCTGAAGTAAAAATATATATATATATTTTTAAAAGATTTAGCCATTAAAAAAAAACATGCTTTTATTGAGCCCAGCCGGTGTAGCTCAGTGGTTGAGCATCGACCCATGAACCAAGAGGTGACTGGTTCGATTCCCAGTCAGGGCACATGCTCAGGTTGCAGGCTCAGTCCCCAATAGGTGGCATGCAGGAGGCAGCTGATCAATGATGCTTCTCTCTCATTGATATTTCGATCTCTCTATCCCTCTCCTTTCCTCTCTGTGAAAAATCAATAAAAACATAATTTTTAGAGAGAGGAAAGAAGAGGGAGAGAGAGAAACATCACTGTGAGAGAGAAACATACATCAGTCGCCTCCCACATGCACCCTGACCCCGACAAAACAAATTCCTTAAAACAAACAAAAAACAATAAAACTAATTATAAAAGCTGAGGATGTTACCAGTTACTTCAAAGAGACATGAATGGCAAGCGAGCACATGGAAAGATATTCGGCACCACTACAGATCAATCACTAGTGCAATGCTGACTGAAGCCCTGGCCAGTAGCTCGGGTGGTTAGAGCATCATCCCAATGCACCAAGGTTTCGGGTTCGATCTCCATCAGGGCACATATAAGAAGCAACAGTGAATGCATAAGTAAGTAGAACAACGAATTGATGTTTCTCTCTCTTTCTCTCCCTTTCTCTGTCTCTCAAATCAATTTAAAAATGCAAATCAGAGCCACAGTGAGGTATAACTACATGCCTATGAAACTGGCTAAAATTTTAGCCCTGGCCAGTGTGGCTCGGTTGGTTGGCGAGTCCTCCCGTAAACCAGAGGGTGGCAGTTTGATTTCCAGTCAGGGTGCAGGTTCAGTCCCCGGCTGGGCCACGCCTGGGAGGCAGCCAATCCGTGCTTCTCTATCTCTTTCTCTTACATATAACCCAGCCATGATTCCTAGGTATTTACCTCCATAAATTTGATTTCGAGGTTTTTAAAAAATATTTTAGAGGGAGAGCAAGAAGTGAAACATTGATGTGAGTTCGAAACATCGATTGGCTGCCTCCTGCACGCCCCCTACCAGGGATGGAGCCGGCAACCCAGGCATATGCCCTGACCAGGAATCGAACCAGCAACCTTTCAGTGCACGGATGGGGTGACACCCAACCAACTGAGACACACAGGCCTGGGCAAATTTTTTTTTTTTTTAATTTGTTTTAGAGAGAGAGAGACTGTCACTTTGTTGTTGCACTTATTGATGCATTCATTGGTTGGTTACTTGTACGTGCCCTGACTGGAGATTGAACCCAAAACCTTGGCCTATCAGGAAGATGCTCTAACCACTGAGCAACCAGTGAGGGCTAATTTCTAGGTTTTTAGAGAAACTGAAAGCATATATCCACAGCATGACTTATACACAAATGTTTATTGCAGCATTATTTGTAGTAGCCAAAAACCCGAAACAACCCAGATATCTTTCAATAGGTTGATAAACAAAATATGATACATCCTTTCATATTTGGCAATCCTACTTGGCAATATGGACTCCTACTTGGCAGTCAGAGGAAATGAACATGCCACAGCATGAATGAACCTCCAACTGACTATGCTGAGTGAAGAAGTCAGATTGAAAAAGAGCCCTGGCCGGTGTGGCTCAGTGGTTGAGCTTTGACCTATGAACCAGGAGATCAAGGTTCCATTCCGGTCAGGGCACATGCCAGGTTGTGGGCTTGATCCCCAGTATGGGGCGTGCAGGAGTCAGGCGATCAATGATTCTCTCTCATCATTGATGTTTCTATCTCTCTCTCCTTTTCTCTCTGAAATCAATAAAAGTATATATTAAAAAAAAAGTATAGAGCGCTGGCCTGTGTTTCTAAGTGGTTAGAGCATCAGCCTACACACCAAAGGGTCGAGGGTTCGAGTCTCAGTCAAGGGCATGTACTTGGGTTGCAAGTTTGACCCCCCGGTCCAGTCAAGGTGTGTGTAAAAGGCAACCAATAATGTATCTCTCACATCGATGTTTCTCTCTCTCCCCGCCCCCTTCCATGCTCTCTAAAAATCAATGGGGAAAATATCCTTGGGTGAGGATTAACAAACAAATAAAAAAAAGTGTAGACTGTGATTCTATATCTAGAAAATTCTAGAAAATACAAATTCATCTGTAGTAAGAAAGCAGGTCAGTGGTTGTCTAAGGACAGAGAGTAGGGATTGGAGGGAAGAAACAAGGAAATTTGGGGGGTGACATTCATGATCTTTTTTTCTAATCTTCACCTGAGGATATGTTTTTGTTGTTGTTTTGTTATTGTTGTTGTTGTTTTAATATATTTTATTGATTTTTTAGAGAGAGGGATAGAGAGTTAGAAACATCGATGAGAGAGAAACATCGATCAGCTGCCTCCTGCACACCCCCAACTGGGGATGTGCCCACAACCAAGGTACATGCCCTTGACTGGAATCAAACCCGGGACCTTTCAGTCCGAAGGCTGACGCTCTATCCACTGAGCCTAACCGGTCTCGGCTGAGGATATGTTTATTGATTTTTAGAGACAGAGAGAGAGAAACATCAGTCAGCTGTCTCCCACACGCTGACGGGATTGAACCAGCAACCTAGGTATGTGCCCTGAAGCGGGGATTAAACCCGCAACCTTGCCGAAACCGGTTTGGCTTGGTGGATAGAGCGTCGGCCTGCGGACTGAAAGGTCCCGGGTTCGATTCCGGTCAAGGGCATGTACCTCGGTTGCGGGCACATCCCCAGTGGCGGGTGTGCAGGAGGCGGCTGATCAATGTTTCTCTCTCATCGATGTTTCTAACTCTCTATCCCTCTCCCTTTCTCTCTGTGGAAAATCAATAAAATATATTTAAAAAAAAAAAAAACCCGCAACCTTTTGGTGTAGGGGACAACCAGCTTAGCCACCCAGCCAGGACGAAGCCCATGATCGTAATTGTGGTGATGGTTTCATGGGTGTATGTTTATGTGGAAACTTATCAAAACCCTGGCCAGGTGACTCAGTTGATTTGAGCATTGTCCCCTATACCAAAAAGGTTGTGGGTTCAATCCCCGGTCAGGGCACTCATGGGAAGTAACTGATTGATATTTCTCTCTTTCTCTCTCCCTTCTTCTCTCTGAAAATCAATAAAAACATATCTTCAGGTGTGGATTAAAAACAAAATCAAATTGTATCCTTTAAAATGTGTGCAGGTTAGTGAATATCAAGTTCTGATCCCTCTACACACATTAGCTCATTTCATTTTAACATCAAATCCCTGAGGTAGTTCTATTATCATCCTCATTTGAAAGATGGGAAACTAAGGCCCAGACTTGAGGTCACACAGCTGATGAGTGGTGGAGCTGGGACTTGAACCCAGGCCATCTGGCTCTGAGCCATCACTTGGTTCTATTATTATTGGAGTTGTTAGGAAGAAGCAAAGATGGGGATGTGAAAAGGAAAGAAAGGGGCAGGTGATGGAGGTGGCGAGGGAGATAGTCCTGGACCCCTGTCCCGCCTTTGACCTCCCACTTGTCTCTGCAGGTAGCTGAGCTGAGAGGCCCTGTGCTCCGACTTCGGGAGCCGCTGGGGGTCCTGGCTATTGTGTGCCCGGACAACTGGCCCCTGCTTGCCTTTGTGTCCCTGCTGGCCCCTGCCTTGGCCCATGGCAACACCGTGGTTTTGGTGCCCAGCGAGACCTGTCCCATCCCCGCCTTGGAGGTCTGCCAGGTACCGTTGCCTGCCTGCTGCTGCTCCTAGCAGCCCCTGGGGCTCCAGACAGATGAAAGGCACGCCAAGGCCTACAGGAGTTGGGTTCCCACCCTCACCCCTTGGTAGCCATGGTAACCCCTGTCCAGGAATCCAAGCCTTCACTCCTCTAGATCCAGGGACCATGTTCTTCAGACCACAAGCCTTCACCAGTCGTGCCCGGGCCCATTGCTTCTGGGAGCCCCATGCCATTCCCCCAGATGCTCACTCCCTGCCCCCACTGCCTTCGGGGTCTCAGAGCCTTCCCTCCCAACCCCAGGTGGCACTCTCTCCATCCTCTAGGATATGGCCACCTTGTTGCCAGCCGGCCTGGTGAACGTGGTGACCGGCGATCGGGACCACCTGACCCGCTGCCTGGCCTTGCACCAGGACGTCCAGGCCCTGTGGTACTTCGGATCTGCCCAGGTACCCTTTGTTTTTACATCTTCTGGGAACATGGCTCTGCCCCCTTAAAACTTCTGTTGCTAAGGGAGAGAAACACCTTGGCAACCAGGTTCTGAGGGACTTCCCCTTCAGAGCCCTGGTTGCTAAGGAAAAGGATGTGCTTAGCAACAAGGGCCTAGATCTTGCCCGGCCCAAAGACCTAATCTTACTGGACAGCCCATTTCTAAAGACCGTACCCTAGCAACAGAGTTAGAAGCCACAGTCCCCCCTCTTTAAACCTTGTCAACAGAAACCTCAGGCCCCGTTTGAGCATGGGCTGCTGACGGGGAGGAAGTTGCCTAGCCACAAAGGTCAACCCCATTTCCCCGGCATCTGCAAGGTTTGCTTGCCAGGAGCTGAGCTTATAGCAACAGAGCGTAGGTCAAGCCTGCACGCCCCTCCTCAGTAGTATCCATGTTGCCAAGGAAGCAGCTGCTTATCAGACAAGCCGGAGGCCACGCTGACCCCCCTGTCTCCGTGCCAGGGCTCCCAGTTTGTGGAATGGGCCTCAGCAGGAAACCTGAAGCCCGTGTGGGTGAAGAGGGGCTGCCCCCAGGCCTGGGATCAGGAGGCCGAAGGAGCAGGCCCAGAGCTAGAGCTTCGGGCAGCACGGACCAAGGCCCTGTGGCTGCCCATGGGCGACTGACACCTGAGTGCAGCCCACTCCATCTCGGACGAAGAAGAGTTGGACCACCAACAGGCTCCAGATGCCTGGAACTTTCCCCTTGGATGTCCAGGCCCTCAAATAAATTCTGACCAACCTTGGCTGTGCTTCTGAGGGAGAGAGCGAGCACTATTGGGGTTACTTTAGTTCTGTAACTCAGCAGCCTAGTGATCTGGCTCCAGGACAACATAGTGTTTGTGAAACAGATAAAGGGGCCTCTGAGAAGCCCAGGACAGGACCGCAGGGCCTCTTCTTCCTCCTGGTCTTCTTCATCAAGCAGAGTAGATGGGGAATGAAGAGCCCAGGTGAGAACTTGTGCCAATTTCCTTGGTGTAAATGCTCCCACCAACCTCCAGGTGATTGAACAACCGGCTGACGGGATTCCTGGATTTTACCAGCGCCCATGAGCAGCTTGAGCATACCACTGCTTTGGAATTCTTTTTGATGCAAAGGACCCACTCATACTAGCTTAGGATGAGAGGGAATTTTCTGGAAGGCTACAGAAAATTCCATGTTAGGGAAGACAGGACAAGACACACACCCGATGCCCCAGGTCCTGGGAACCTGCATGCAGGTGCTTTTGTGAGCCACCTGATCTCTCAGGACTTGTATCTGCCTATCTGCTTCACTCAAATCTTGGTAGCCATGTGGCTTTAGGAAAGCTGCTTGGCTGCTCTGAGCCTGGTTCCTTATCCGTAAAAAGGGCCAGTAGTTACAATCTGTTGGGTTGACAGGATGTGTGTAATGAGTGCTAGCTGTTAGTTAAGGGTTGATCTTGGCCTTGAAGCAGATGAGAAAGGACACCTGTCAGTGTGTCACTAGGGCTGCGCCAAGGAGATTACCCGTCCCAGGATCTGGCTGTTTGGACAGGAGAGACACAGGAATGCGAGCGTTGGAGGAAAGTCCCTGGAAGGCTCTAGTTCCCATCTGTGGCTTGACCACTCCCTCCCAGATTCCATGGGCTGCCTCAGTGTCCTTCCTGTTAGTTCTGATGCTTTAATCAGCCAAAGCCAAGTGCAGCAGGCCAATGTAGACCACCAGACCACCAGCAATACTCAGCACCACATCCCCAGGAGGAACAAAAGTCTGATTGGCCAGCCTGGGTCAGGTGTTCACTTCTGGGCCAATCATATCAGACCAGGGGCTGAACCATAGAGGGTCTGTAAGCAGAGGAGAGGCAGGCTCAGCTCTGGTTGAAAGACACTGGCCAGTGTTGCTCAGTGGTTGAGCGTCAACCTATGAACCAGGAGGTCACATTTTGATTCCTGGCCAGGGCACATGCTCATGTTGCCAGTTCGATCCCCAGTGGGGGGCATGCAGGAGGCAGCCGATCAATGATTCTCATCATTGGTGTGTCTATCTCTCCCTCTCCCTTCCTAAAATAATAACGATGGATAAAGCTCAGGACACTCTGGGGGCCCAGAGAAGGCACCCTACACAGCTTAAGAGTGTGTGTGTGTGTGTGTGTGTGTGTGTGGGTGTGTGAGAGAGAGAGAGGGGGAAGGGGAGAGAGAGCAGGGAGAGGGGGGCAGAAGATGGCGAGGAACTTCCCAAGAAAGTGCCGTATTCATTGAGGTGTTTTTTTCCAGCTTTATTGAGGTATGATGGACAGATAAAATAGTATATATTTCAGTTGTACAACATGCTTTTTTAAGGTATGCAAAATGATTGATTATACATAGATAATGAAGTGGTTGCCACAGTCAGGTTATTAACACACCTACCTTTGTGCGTGAGCTGTTCAAGTGTGTTTCCACAATTCAGAATATCATTAACTGTAGCCACCACGCTGTGCGTTACATCCCAAAGCTCCCTCGTCTTCGAAACGGAAGTATATATTCTTTGACCAACATCTCCCCACTGCCCCCACGCCTGCAACCCCTGGCCACCACCTTTCTGCTCTTCGGTGTTATGAGTTTGATTTAGATTCTGCAAAGGAGATCAAACAGTATGTGTCTTTCTCCGGTTCGTTCACCCAGCATAGTGTCCTCCAGGTTCATTCGTGGCATTGCAAATGGCAGTCTTTTCTTTTCGTGGCTGAATAGTATTCCATTTTTTAAAATATATTTTTTTATTGATTTCAGAGAGGAAGGGGGAGAGAGAGAGAGAAAACATCAATGATGAGAGAGAATAATTGATTGGCTGCCTCCTGCACGCCCCCCACTGGCGATTGAGACAGAAACCTGGGCATGTGCCCTGACCAGGAATTGAGCCTTGACCTCCTGGTTCATAGGTCAACGCTCAACCACTGAACCACGCCAGTGGGGCTAGCTTTCCATTATTTATTTTTATACATATATTTCACATCTTTTTTTGTTCAATTAGCAATCATCGCACCTCAGATAAACCTCTGGCTGCGATGCTGCCACGGTGGAAAGCTTATATTTCACGTCTTTATCCATTCATTTGTCCATGGACACTTAGGTTGTCTCCATGTCTCTTGTGAATACTGCTGCCAATGAACGTGGGCGTACAGGTATCCCTAAGACACTAACTTCCTTTCCTTTGGATATGTACCCCAAAGTAGAATCAATGGATCATGTGGGGGTTCTATTTTTAATTTTCTGAGGAACCGCCATACTGTTTTTCGAGGTGTCTGCACCAACTCACATTCCCACCAGCAGTGCCCGAGGTTCCCTTGCTCCGCGTCCTCGCCAACACGCACCTCTTGTTCTTGATAGTGGCCATTCTGACAGGTGCCAGGTGACTCGTGGTTGGACCTGCACCTCCCTGATGCCTACTGATTGCCTCGAGCCTGGAAGTACGATGAAGATCTGATCAGGCCAGAAAAGTGGCCAAGGAGCATTTGACATCTTGCTTCTTAGCAATTGTCATCCGTTTAGGCTCAAATAAGTTCCTATAAAATTTCAAAGAATGCCCTGGCCGGTTCAGTTGGTTGAGCGTTGTCCCATGCACCAAAGGGTTGCCAGTTCGATTCCCAGTCAAGGCATATACCCAGGTTTTGGGTTCGATCCCAATCTATGTTTCTCTCCCTCTCCCTTCCTCTCTCTCTAGAATCAATAAAAACATTTTTTTTAAAAAAAATAAAGGAAACCACACTCTAAAAAAAAAACCCTTGCCCTGGCTGGGCAGCTCAGTTAGTTAGAGCGTCGTCCCATATGCTAAGATTCTGGCTTCGATTTCCGGTCAGGGCACATATAAGAATCGACCAATGAATATATAAATTTCTCTCTCTCTCTCTCTCTCTCTCTCTCTCTTCTCTCTCACTCTCTCTCAAATCAATAAATTAAGCCCAGCCAGCATGGCTCAGTGGTTGAGCGTCCACTTAATGAACCAGGAGGTCAAGGTTCGATTCCCAGTCAGGGCACATGCCCAGGTTTCTGGCTCGATCCCCAGTGTGGGGCAAGCAGGAAGCAGTCAGTCGATCAATTATTCTCTTTCATCATTGATGTTTCTATCTCTCCCTTTCTGAAGTCAGTAAAAATATTTTTAAATAAATTAGTTAATTAAAAAATTGTTTTAATATATATCTTTATATTGATTTTAGAGAGGGAGAGACATAGAAACATCAATGACGAGAATCATTGATCAGCTGCTTCCTGCACGCCCCACACTGGGGACCGAGCTGGCAACCCAGGCATGAGCCCTTGACTGGAATCAAACCCCGGACCCTTCAATCCGAAGGCCAATGCCCTATCCACTGAGCCAAACCGGCTACGGCTTTATTTTATTTTATTTATTTATTTATTTTAGAGAGTCGGAGGGAAGGAGAGAAACATCAGTTTGTTGTTCCACTTATCTATGCATTCATTGGTTGATTCCTGTATACGCCCTGACCGGGCATCGAACCTGCAACCTTGTTATATTGGGACGATGCTCTCCAGCTACCAGGCCAGGGCCAGGATCTGAAACTGGAGAATGGATGGGTCTGGGCTGCCTGTCACTACTTGAGCCAGTTAAGCAGAGACAGAGTTGAATCATGTGGAGATTAGCAGGTCATCCACAAAAATCTGCTCTACGCACCCCCACCGCCCCATAAGCCAGCTGCTTATATTGGGTAGAAGGACAAAGATCGCCCGGAGAAGTAGGAATTCCAGGTATGAGGAAGTACGCAAGGTACAATGGCTGCAGGTTACGGGCAATGTGGGCCGGGGGTCGCAAAGCGTGGGTGCCTCCAGGTGGTTACCGTCCAGGACTCCATAGTTTCGGCACCACAGCTGCTAATCTTTCCATGAAGACGGACGGTGCTTGGAGGAGGAGAATGGACCGCATTCTGAGGTTAACTGCCAGGTATATGTGGGGCAGGGGAGGGTGGTCCCACTCCCAGCCAGGTCCGAAGATGCTTTCTTTAACCAGAACAATCACAGCTAACATAGCATGATTTTTCTTTTCTTTTTCCCCCAATATATTTTATTGATTTTTTACAGAGAGGAAGGGAGAGGGATGGAGAGTTAGAAACATCCATCAGCTGCCTCCTGCACGCCCCCTACTGGGGATGTGCCCTAAACCAAGGTACATGCCCTTGACCGGAATTGAACCTGGGACCCTTCAGTCCATAGATCGACGCTCTATCCACTGAGCCAAACCGGCCAGGGCACATGATTTTTCTTACAACTATAGCTAGTCCCCGCTGTTCTATTTCCGCCCCTAACAGGTCCATTGGTTCTTGTTCATTTATTTAACAAATATCGATTGAGCACCTGCTCTGATTCAAACAGACCTACCCACCGTGGCCCTGGAGCGACGTCCCCATGGGGGCACCTGGCAAAGAGGATGAGTGCAGGGTGTGACGGGGGATAAGTGACGGGGCAAGAGCAGAGCAGGGTTACAATGTGGGGAATGTGGTGGGGAGGGCTTTGCCTGCGTGTGAGCAAAGGCCTGAGTGAGATGGGGTCTGAGCCATGTGGGTATCTGAGGGGAGGGTGTTCAGGCTGAGGGATCTGCCCGTGCAAAGGCCCTGGGGCAGGGGTGTGCCTGTCCCAGGCATAGGGACGCCTCCAAGGCCGAGAGGGGATCGGGCTAGATCTTGCAGGTCTTGTGGGCCACAGTTTGGACCTGGTCTTTTCGTTTGAGTGGCAGGAAGCAACTCTGGTACCTATGGGGAACAGATGGCGGGAGCGGGGAGAGGACAGGGCAGGTGCGGTGAGGGCCAAGGCCAGGAGAGAAGGCCACACTGGTATTCAGGGGGAGATGGTAGCAGACCTCGGGTGTTGGCAGCTGGGGTGCTGAGAAGTGATTGCAGGGTCTCCGGAGACATTTTGACAGCCAGCCAACAAATGTGCTGGGACTGGACTGTGGGCAGTGTGAAAGGCTAAGTTCACAAGTCCGTGCCAAGGCTTTGAGCCTCAGCATCTGTGGGCGGGCGGGGGGGGGGGGGGGAGTCCAAGGAGAAAATGAAGAGCTCAGAGTGGCCTCCTCGCCCTGTGTGCATTGCTTCTGCTAGGACCGGGTTCCAGCCCCAGCTCCTCATTCAGTCTTCCCTGCCTGTGAGAATGGACCCACCACAGCCTTCCCGGGCCAGGCACCCTCCGGGGCTGCCACCAGGTGGCGCCCCTGGCCTCAGACAGATCCACCCCAACTCACTGTCCCCCTCCAAAATTTTCTTTCACTTTCGATCTCTGGCTGTCACCCGGCCTGGCCCCTTCCACATGCAGCTGGGGCATGACTGGTGCTGGAGGAGAAATGGGCTCTGGGTCCCCGAGGGGCAGGGCGGGGTGCCCTGCTGGGGCTGAGGGAGGAGGAGTGGGGGTCGGGTTCCTGGGCCCCTGCCTGGGGAGGGTTCCGAGGATCGACTGACGGGGTTCTTAGAAGGGGAGATGCGGAGTTTTCACCGTAACTGGGGCACATGCAGGAAACCCGTGGGAGAAGGAGGCGGAAACTTGGCCACATCAAGGGGCAGGGAGGTGAAGGGGCGGGTGAGGAAAGAGCTGGGGTGTGTCAGCCCCAAACCTGCTCTTCTGTCCTTTCCAAGATCTGGCCACAGGCATGAGGGGCCTCCGGCGGAGATGATAGTGTTGGCACCAGCCTGGAGCCCAACTGTGCGTATACCTGGCAAGGCGGGGGACAGGGCAGTGTCATGATGGGCAGATAGGTGAGGAGATGCAGAGAAGTGAAGGGAGATGGGCAGGGGTGGAGGGAGATGGGCAGGGGTAGAGGGCGATGGACAGGGGTGGAGGGAGATGGGCAGGGGTGGAGGGCGATGCAGAGAAGTGCAAGGAGATGGACAGGGGTGGAGGGAGATGGACAGGGGTGGAGGGAGATGGACAGAGGTGGAGGGAGATGGACAGGGGTGGAGGGAGTTGGACGGGTGGAGGGAGATGCAGCGAGGTGGAGGGAAATGGACAGGGGTGGAGGGAGATGGACAGGGGTGGAGGGCGATGGACAGAGCTGGAGGGAGATGGACAGGGGTGGAGGCAGATGGACAGGGGTGGAGGGAGTTGGACAGGGGTGGAGGGAGTTGGACAGGGGTGGAGGGAGATGGACAGGGGTGGAGGGAGTTGGACAGGGGTGGAGGGCGATGGGCAGGGGTGGAGGGAGTTGGACAGGGGTGGAGGGAGATGGACAGGGGTGGAGGGAGATGGACAGGGGTGGAGGGCGATGGGCAGGGGTGGAGGGAGATGGGCAGGGGTGGAGGGAGTTGGGCAGGGGTGGAGGGAGATGGACAGGGGTGGAGGGAGTTGGACGGGTGGAGGGAGATGGACAGGGGTGGAGGGAGTTGGACGGGTGGAGGGAGATGGACAGGGGTGGAGGGAGTTGGACAGGGGTGGAGGGCGATGGGCAGGGGTGGAGGGAGATGGGCAGGGGTGGAGGGAGTTGGACAGGGGTGGAGGGAGATGGACAGGGGGGGAGGGAGTTGGACGAGTGGAGGGAGATGCAGCGAGGTGGAGGGAAATGGACAGGGGTGGAGGGAGATGGACAGGGGTGGAGGGCGATGGACAGAGAAACAGAGGGAGGTGGGTAAAAATGGGGCAGAGGGAACCCAGAAGAAAGGAGAAGTGGGAGAGATGAGCAGATAAGCTCAGAGGGGTGGACAGAGAAGAGAAGATTCTGGGCAGAGCGAGAGAGACCTATCGCTGGGCCAAGCTGGGGGCAAAAGAGACTAAACACTGAGCGGTATGGGACAGCAGCAGAAAGAAAACCGGGGACAGAGGGTCAGAGGTGGGCAGACCTGAGGCAGATGGAGAAGGGGCGGAACCGAATGGACTGAGCTGGGAAAGGAGGAAGGGGCAGAGCCCGGGAGGGGTGCGGAGCCAACAGGGCCCCCTCCCCACAGACCTCCCTGCTGCTGCTGCTGCTGCTGCTGAGCCCCGGCCTCTGTGGGACCCCAGACTGCTCCTTCCGCCACAGCCCCATCTCCTCCACCTTCGCGGACAAGATCCGCAAGCTGGTGAGCGCCCTCCCAGCCTCTGCTGCTGTCGCCGAGTCTGAGCCCCCCTGGCTGGGCCTCGGTCTTTGCGGCTCCCTGTCCCCCTCTCCCAGGGTCCTCTCCATAGTTCTGCCTCCTCCTGTCTTCAGCCCAGCTGAACCCATTTTCTCCCGCAGTCTGACTACCTGCTTCAAGATTACCCAGTCACGGTCGCCTCCAACCTGCAGGACGTGAGTCACAGATGGGAGGGGCCGGGATGGAGGTGGGAGAGCGACTCGATGCACCATCAGGGGACGGGGCTGGTTTGCCGTCCCTCAGACCCGGGAGTCCAGGCGCCCAGCCCCTCCTCCCTCAGCCCCTCCTCCCTCAGACACCGCCCCCGCTGCCCCTCTGCCCAGGGGGCCCCAGAGCTTGGCTGTCTCCCCAGGACAAGCTCTGCGGGGCCTTCTGGCGCCTCGTGCTGGCCCAGCGCTGGATGGAACAGCTCAAGACTGTGGCGGGGTCCCAGATGGAAAAGCTGCTGGAGGCTGTCAACATCGAGATACACTTTGTCACCTTATGTGCCCTCCAGGTCAGCCCTGAACTTGGGGTACAAGTGAGGGAGCGAGCTGCCTTCCTAGGGAATGGGAAACGCAGCTCAGCTCGGCCTGACTGGAGATTTCTTTTGTTCGGAGCAACTCAAGGGAGTGGAGCCGGGTGCTGGGGACTGCACCCCTCTGAGCCCCGAGGAGGGCGCGGGAGCTGGGCCCAGGGCATGAGCTGGGCTTCTTTCTCAGGCCCCGCTGCAGGGCGTTGCTAAGGGGTTCTCTCCCCTAGCAACCAGGAGAAGGAGGGCACCTAAATGCCCTCTGGACTAGACCTCCCTGGGCCCTGTTGCTGGGCGTTGCTAAGGATGCTTCCCCCTAGCAACCAGGGAGAGCAGCGGCCCAAACCCTCCCTCTGAGACCCGGGCCTCGCTGGGCCCGGTTGCCGGCCGGGTTGCTGGGGCTGCCGGGTGTTGCTGGGCAGGGAAGGCGCTGGGCCCGAGTCGCAGGGGGTGATTCGCTGGTGACGTCTCCCTCCCCTGCCCCCAGCCCCTCCCTAGCTGTCTTCGCTTCGTCCAGACCAACATCTCCCACCTCCTGCAGGACACCTCCGAGCAGCTGGTGGCCTTGAAGCCCTGGATCACCCGCCGGAATTTCTCTGGGTGCCTGGAGCTGCAGTGTCAGCCGGGTAAAGGCTCCCAGCCCTCCCAGCCCCTCCGCCCGCCCCCACCCTCAGAGCCCGCCTCCCTCTGCACCGCCGCTCGCACCCCAGCTGCTCCCCTGGGCTGCACGACTTTGGGCCTGTTCCTCCACGTTCATTCCCCTCTCTGGGCCTCAGTTTACCCATCTCTGAGAAGGGACGGCAATCCCTGCCTGTTTCTCTAAGGCAGCCCCATGCCATAGAAATACAGTGTGTGGAGAGCTGCTTGTTTAAGTGCATACTTTCTAGTAGCCGTTTTTTAAAAGTTAAGAAGAAGAAGAAAAAAGCCCTGGCCCTGGCCGGTTTGGCTCAGTGGGTGGAGCTATGGAGCAACAGCCCAAAGACTGAAGGGTCCCGGGTTCAACTCCAGACAAGGGCATGTACCTTGGCTTCAGGAGGCAACCAAGCAATGTGTCTCTCTCACATCGATGTTTCTCTCTCCCTGTCTCTCCCCCTCCCTTCCACTCTCTCTAAAAATCAATGGAAAAACACTCTCGGGTGAGGATTAACAACAACAAAGCCCTGGCCCCTGTGACTCAGTAGGTTGGGCGTCGTCTCAGGCACTGAGAGGTCACAGATTTGATTCCTGGTCAGGGGTCAGGGCACACACCCGGGTTGTGGTGCTGGATCCCCCATAATGGGTGTGCAGGAAGCAGCCGATCAATGTTTCTCTCTCCCATTGATGTTTCTCTCTCTCTCTCTCTTCCTCTCAAATCAATTTTTAAAATATTTTTAAGTTAAAAAAGGTAAATTCACTCTTATTCAGGATATTTATATTCTGTCAACCTTATCATGGTTTTATTCAGTCTTTCCGTCCTTGTAAACTTTGTCTACTAGATCTGTCCAGTTCTGAGAGGGTTATTTTGTTTGTTTGTTTATTTTCTTTTTGAGAGGGATATTTTTTTAAATTCTCACTCTAGGTTGATTTTTCGCAATTCTTCCCCAAATTTCCAATCTTTCTCACTCACATTGAGCTTTGTTTGTCATTTGTATTTACATTTATGATTACTCAATTGCTCAACCAGGGTGTTTTTTTCTTCTTCTTCTACTTCTTTTTCCCTTTGTTTTTGGTAATCCTCACCCGAGGATCTTTTTCCATTGATTTTAGAGAGAGTGGAAGGGAGGGGGAAGGAGAGGAACAGATCGGCTGCCTCCCCCGCGCCCTCTACTGGGGATCAAGCCCACAGTCCAGGCATGTGCCCTGACCAGGGAAATTCTTTTTGTTGTTCATCTTCACCGAGGATACTTTTCCATTGATTTTTAGAGAGTGGAAGGGAGGGGGAGAGACAGAGATAGAAACATCGGTGTGTGAGAGACACATCTGTCAGTTGCCTCCCCACACGCGCCCTGACCAAGGCCAGGGATTGAGCCTGCAACCGAGGTACGTGCCCTTGACTAGAATCCAACCCGTGACCCTTCAGTCCACAGGCAATGCTCTCTCCACTGAGTCAAACCTGCTAGGGTGCAAATTCATTTTTTTTATAAGGAAAAACTGTTACTTAATAGAATGCAACCTATGGCTTACAACATTTTTAAAAATGTTTTTATTGATTTTAGAGAGAGAGGAAGAAAGAGAGCGATAGAAACTTCAATAAAGAAAAACATCAACATCGATGGGCTGCCTCCTGAACACCCCCTACTGGGGATCAGCCTGCAACCCGGGCATGCACCCTGACTGGAATCGAACTGGTGACCTCTTGGTGCATGGGTCAATGCTCAACCACTGAGCCATTCCAGCCGGGCTGTAAATTATATATATATTTGTAATCCTCACCTGAAGATATATTTCCATTGATTTTTTAGAGAGAATGGAAGAGAGAGGGAAAGACAGAAAGAAACATCCATGTGAGAGAGACACATCAACTGGTTGCCTCCTGCACAAGCCCCGACCAGGCCCCGGGCCGGGGAGGAGCCTGCAACCGAGGTACATGCCCTTGACCGGAATCAAACCCGGGACCCTTCAGTCCACAGGTCGATGCTCTACCCACTGAGCCAACCGGCCAGGGCTATAAATTATATTTTTATAATGTTACTTTGTGAGCACTAGGTAGAAGGTTCTAGGAATAAATAAGACAGATAAGAGTCCTTGCAGCCACCGGGCGATCGGGGCAAGAGGAGGAAGAAACAAATCCACTCAGAAGCACCAGAAGCATTTGCTCAGTTCTAGAACATGCGTCCTTCCTGGGTGCCAGACACTGTCCCAAGCCTTTCTCGTGCACTCATTCAATTTTTGTGAGAACCTTAGGACGTAGGTATAACGATTACCCATTTATAGATGAGGAGACGGGCACAGAGAGGCCAGTAGCCCACCCGAGGTCGCACAGCAGCACCGGGGAGGCCTTTCCTGGCCTGACCCTTCTCCTTGGTCACTCGGGCTCCTCTCCCCTCAGACTCCTCCACTCTGCTGCCCTCGGTGAGTCCCCTGGGCTTGGCGGCCACAGCCCTGCCAGCCCCACAGGCTTCTTGGCTGTTCCTGCTGCTGCTGCCTGCGGCCCTTGCACTGCTGACCGCTGCCTGGTGCCTGGGCTGGCGAAGGAGGCGGCGGAGGAGGCCCTGCCCTGGGGAGCAGGTGAGCCAGCAGGGTGGGCAGAGGGGCTGGGGAGGGCTGAGGGGGGTCTGGAGGCCCAGTTGCCCTGCTGTGGTTGACCCTGTGGGGGCCAACGTGGCCCCGCCTCCAGGCCCCAGGAGCACTGGCTCATCTGGGTGAGTCTTCACCAAACAGGCCCCTGGCCTTTGTGTGTGTGGAGGGCGGGAGCTGTGGAGGCGGGTCAGGTTGGATGCAGGAAGGCCATAAGGAAGGGGTCCTCAAACTTTTTAAACGGGGGGCCAGTTCACTGTCCCTCAGACCGTTGGAGGGCCGGACTATAGTTTAAAAAAAAACTATGAACAAATTCCTACGCACACTGCACATATCTTATTTTGAAGTAAAAAACCAAAACGGCAAAAACACCCGCATGTGGCCGCGGGCCATAGTTTGAGGACGCCTGCCATAAGGGGACAGACTGGAAGAGAGAGGCTGGAGGCCAAGGAGGAGGCTGGGGAGGGTCCAGCGAGAAAGGACAAGGGCTGAGCCAGGCTGGGACCAGGGGGTGGAGAAAAGGCCGGGGCAGAGGCAGGGAGCAGGCTGGAGACTGACAGGCTTGGGGGTGGCACAGGCAACCAGGGTCTGGCCCAGGGACTGGGTGGGCAGTGGGAGCCTGGGGAAAGGGGGAGATTAGCGACAGACAGTGAGCTCAGCGGGACCTGTGGGAGAAATGGGGATGCATTTGGAGCGTGGCTGCCTGGAGCGTAGGAGGCGGGGGCTTTGCAAAGCCCTGCAGGTGTGAAAAAGCTCAGGGTGTCCCAGGGACTTTGGCTAGCCTGGGCAGGTGTGGGTGGGGCTTGGAAAATGCCACAGGAAAATCCAGGCCTCACATGCCTGGCAAGGAAGCTGAGACTTCCTGCCCAGGGCAGCAGCGAGCTCTGGAAGTGTGTGATGGAGCAAAGCACCTGGGAACGGGTGTGGGGCAAGAGGTCGGGGGATCAGGAGAGAGGAAAGAGGGAGGCTCCCGTGGGTTCCAGACAGGCCCAGAGGGATCTAACTAGAACCGTGTCTCGGTAATCACGTGCACATCTAGTGCCTCAGTGACATGGGCCTTGTGCCGAGGTTTCCCACAAATTCACTCCCTTAATTGAGAAGCTGGTGCATTATCCCCGTTTCACAGAGGCTGAAACGAAGGCACAGAGAGGTCCATCATTGGCCAGAAGTCACACAGCTCATGAGTGGCAGAGTCAAGATTTGACTCTGGCTTCTGTGCCTTTCACTCTTTTGCCTCAGTTTCCTTATCTGGACAAATCACTAAGAATAGCCCTACCATAGAGTTGTCCAGAGGTAAAGAGTGACACATGCAGAGCCCAATAGAAACAGATCACAAGCCACACAGGGTTTTAAATTTTCCAAAAGGCATATTCAAAAAAAAGAAACGGGTTACTTTAAATATTTTATTCCACCCTGTGTGTCCAAAATGTTCTTTCCACATGTAATCAATAGTTTACAAAACGACTAATGGTATGTTTTACATCCTTTTTTCATGCCAAGTCTTCCAGTGTGTATGCTCCCTTCACAGCCCATCTCCATGCAGACTCCGTGTTTCCATGGGAAATCCTCCATCCGGCCTTAGGTTTCATGGAAGGTGCAGCAGCAAAAGTAGATCCACTTGCTCACGCGGTTGGAAACACAGTTTCCCAACAAGTGGATCGAGGATCAGTTTCTAAGTTTAATGGTTTTCATTTCAGCATTTGTTTCAGAACAGTTCTTCCTTCCAGTTCTGAGAAGTTTTCTGTCTGGTTTGTCCCCGTCCACGTGTTTTCACTCTCCCATTAACCACACTGTTAAGATCGAAGTAGGTAAAAATGTAAAACTCAGGTGCGCGGACCCCACTGGGGACGGGCGGTGCCGAGGGCGCAGGCGCGGGGCACCCAGCGGCGCGGAGGCCCCGGGCAGCGAGGCCCGAACTCGGGGCGCCGTGGGCGGGAGCCGGCCGCTCCGAAGTCTGCGCCGGCGCCGAGCGTGCCGCTGCCCTGTGCTCCCCCCGATCCTCACGGCCCAGAGGCAGACCCGTGTGCCCTCCCGTTTTACAGCGGACGCCGAGGCCCAGAGCGAGGAGTCACCCGCCCGCGGACACAGAGCCGGCGCTCGGAGGAAGTCCGCCGGAGCCCGGGCCCTGCCTCGGCGGCACTGCCCCCGCCACTGTGTCCCCGGGACGGAGGCCACGCCAGCTCCCGGCGCCGGCCCCCGCCCCGCCTGCCCGCCTCTGTACACAGCCCTCGTCCCCAGGAACTTGTACATAAATCATCCTTTTCTACCAGCTCTGCTCAGGCCTGTCTGTTGGTGGGTCGATTTGGGTGGGCGTGTTGGGTTTTCAGAGAATGCGGTTGTTCATCCAATGCCTGTTTTCCGAGGCTTCCTGGGGCCCAGGGACAATGCACGGCTATGCTGGGCCCCCCACCCGCCAGAGTCAGAGCCAGGCCAGCCCTCAGGGGCTCCCGGGTCAGCGGGGGAGACGTGGGACACGGGCAGCCTCAGTACAGGGTGCGAGGCGCTCCGATGGGAGTAGCAGTGGGAACCCGTAGGAGGCACCTGACGCAGCCGGCGGGCCACCACGTGCCCGACAGCCTACTGTCGCTTGAGGGGGTAACCGCGCTTCCCCACTGCGTCGGGCAGTGGGCGCGAGGGAGATCAACAGTCCCTCAAAAACATGGCGGCCGGGGCCGGACAGCCCGCCCGAGCAGAGCCCCCTCCCGCCCCACGTGACCTCTCGCCCCGCACAATCATGGCCGCCGAGGTCCTTTTGGGAACCATCCCCGGATTGGACGCTCAGAAGACGGCCCGCCTTCTCATGGGACCTCAACACGCACGCGCACGACAGTGGCCAATGAGACGACAGAAAGCTGCTCGCGTAGGCCGTGTGGCGTCATTTCCTCCGCCCCTGTTGCAAGGGATAAGAAACCCTGCGCCAAGGCTTCCTCCTTTCCCAGGCGGCTGCCGAAGATGGCGGAGGGGCAGGTGCGGGCTCCGCGCGAGCCGGGGCGGCGAGGGGCCGGGTGGGGTCCAGGCTGGAACGGGGTCGCATCCTCTTTCCCTTCGTACGTGTGTAGTGAAACTTCAGCTCGACAACTGAGCAAAACCAAGAGCAGAAGGGCTGAGGAGGCCCTGTAAGGGGAAATAGGAGATACTGGGACTGTCTTTGTGCCCAGGGCTGGGTGAGGGCGGCATCGTTCCTCTCCGAGGGGCGACGGTGGAGACTTTGAGCCCAGGAAGAGCCATTTTTAAAGCTGCTTTGTTTACCTTGATCTGGGCTGGTACTTGGGGGAATGGGACCCGTGTGTTTGTAGCGACCGGGAAGCACGTGGGAGGCGGCTGAGAAGCCAAGGATTGACCAAAATGGAGGGCCCTTTCATTCCTCCCAAACGGCCTTGCTCTGCTCTCCCGTGGGAGCGCCAGTCAGGCTTCCCCTGCATCTCGGGGTGTTTTGGCACGAAATCTTTTAACAGTGGGTCCAAAGAGCTCTTGCTTGCGGGGCTTTCAGGAACAAATGGTGTGTTTTCCCCCTTTGCTTTTGGGTTTGATGGGTGCTTTGAAGTGCTGCTGCTATTAAAGCAGAAGACGGTGATTAAATGCTCCACAGCCCTGCCACGTCCTTTGTCCTTAAGCACTTGGCCTTCAGTGAAGGCAGCAGCAGCTCAGCTCTGAATGCCCTGGCTCCTTGTGTAACGTGAAGGAGGGGTGGATCCTTGTGTATTTCATGCAACGGGTCTGTAGGTACGGGAGCGAGACAAGTGGGAGTCCCCTGAGCGTGTCCCCGCATTTGCTGTGTGCCTGGCCAGTTGCATCGTATTTTCTGTAACTGAGATCACAATGTTTCTGAGGCAGATATTGTTATCCTCATCTTCCAGGTGAGGAGGTGGAAGCATGGAGAGCTGCAGATCTTTGCCCAAAGTCACATTGTCAGGAAGTCTGGCTTTAGATTCTGTACCTTTCTGCCTTCCAACAATCAGCACGTATATAACCAGCACTCCATAGAGTGGGGACTTTTACCCTTGATGAAGAAGCTGTAATCTGGGCATAAAAATCCCTGCCCTTCGAGCAGCCGAGATGTGAGAGGAGTTCTTACCCCGCTCATTGAAATCAGGAGTCAACCATTTGCTATTTTGGCCTCGTCTGTAAAGTGAGCCTTGGGTCTTAGTTCCTAGGTCTGGTGCCTGGATAGGAGGCACCCTGGGGGATAAGGTGTAAGAAACCATTAACAATGGTTGTTTGGGGTGGGAATCGGAAAGTTCTGGGTGACTAAACCCTCATCTATCTTCAGCAGGTCCTGGTGCTAGATGGCCGAGGCCATCTCCTGGGCCGCCTGGCGGCCATCGTGGCCAAGCAGGTACTGCTGGGTAAGTCTGCCCTGCGCCCACAGCCCTCCCAGACAGGAGCCCAGACTGGCGGTCCGTGATGAGGAGCAATCACCATCTTTCGTTTGAGTCTCACGACCATGAGATCAACCCCATGCACCGCTCTGAGACCTGCCAGCCACTCCTCCCCTGGGATTGGGGGCTCCAGGGTTAATTTTCTTTCTGTCGGGCAAATTCATAAATTCATTAAAGCATGAATGTAGCTCTGTGTTCCCCTGCTGGGCCCGTTGCTTTCTTGCCCTGGTCATGACCTGGGAGGATCGTTGGTTCCTCGGCAGTAACTGGGCAGGGGGTGGCTTCTTGGCCTGAGCGCCCATGCCCCCCCCAATCCCCCGTGTGTGCCTCACTTTCCTTCTCTCTAGGCCGCAAGGTGGTGGTTGTGCGCTGTGAGGGCATCAACATTTCTGGCAATTTCTACAGAAACAAGTGTAAGTTATGGCAGGGGGGAAGGACTAGAGCGGGTTGACGGGAGGTGCTCAGACTCCATAGACTCTGAAAGCGCGCCCCCCCCCCCCCCAGTCTGAGCTCCAGAATAGGCCCTGGCTGTGGGTGGGAAGAAGCTGGGGCCTCCCTGGGGCCTGCACAGCCTCACGCTCCCCCTCTCCTCAGTGAAGTACCTGGCCTTCCTCCGCAAACGCATGAACACCAACCCGTCCCGCGGCCCTTACCACTTCCGAGCCCCCAGCCGCATCTTCTGGCGGACGGTGCGAGGTGAGCTGGGCCTGAGGACCGCACGTGGGGACGGGGTGGGTGGCCCGTGATGAGGACTTCTCCCACTCAAGTTCGAGTTTCCCAACCATGAGATGACTCCACATGCACTACCATCTGAGGCCACCCGTCTGCCTGCCTGGCGACGGGGTCTTTGTGAGCCCCTCTGAGCCGAGCTGCTGTCCCTCTGCCCGCAGGCATGCTGCCCCACAAGACCAAGCGAGGCCAGGCCGCCTTGGACCGCCTCAAGGTGTTTGACGGGATCCCACCGCCCTATGACAAGGTAAGCGAGACCAAGCCCGTCCCAGCATCCACGAGTCTGGCGGTGTCCGTGATGATCCACGATTACCTACATTGTTTGATCCTCATGAGAACAGCACTGGCTGAGACGCCTGCCCCCAGCCAGCCTCCCTCCCTGTCTGTCCCTCACTCCAGGTCCCTAAGCCCCTCTCCTTCTCCAACAGAAAAAGCGAATGGTGGTTCCCGCTGCCCTCAAGGTTGTGCGTCTGAAGCCTACCCGGAAGGTGAGTTCCAGGTTACGTGGAGCAGACTGACGTGGGGGGCTGAACTTGGGGTCCCCAGGACTGGCAGATGATGTTTTTTTCTCACGATGGTCTGCGGATGCCACCGGGCACTGCCGAAAATGCCAATGGCTTAGCTGATGCCAGGAGGAGCAGGGAGCCCCTTACACAGGGGTTGGGTGTGTTTTCTGACTTAAGCTTGGATCCTTTGAGAGGTCTTCAGCCCCTCTCGTGGCTACCCTCTCCCCAGTCTAGGCTCCCATTTATTTACAACTTCATTTCCCCCACCCCAGTTTGCCTACCTTGGGCGCCTGGCTCATGAGGTTGGCTGGAAGTACCAGGCCGTCACAGCCACGCTGGAGGAGAAGAGGAAGGAGAAGGCCAAGATCCACTACCGCAAGAAAAAGCAGCTCATGGTGAGTGCGGGGCACCACGCCCGGGCAGTGGGACCTGGGTCCCTGGGAAGGGGTGGTCACAGGCAGCAGCCACTGACCACAGCCTGTTCTAACCCCACAGAGGCTACGGAAACAGGCCGAGAAGAACGTGGAGAAGAAAATTGACAAATTCACAGAGGTCCTCAAGACCCATGGACTCCTGGTCTGAGCCCAATAAAATTGACTGTTATTCCTCATGCTTGGCCTGGCCTGCCCTTCCTCCATCGCCGCCCTAGGATGTGGGGAACCCCAGGGGCTGTTCCGGGGCCACAGGCACCTTACCTTGGGCCTTAGAAGGCTGGGGACACAGAAGGGGCCTTAGTCACTGCTGTTTAAAGAAAGGCCTTTTAAAAGTTTTACATGCCCCTGTCAGTTGGGCATACTTTGCCTGTGACCTACTCAGAGTTTTAGGAAATCAGCAGCTGGAACAGCTAGTTCCCTTTCAGCATTTATAAGCTGGAAAACTCTTTAAACTTCCCACATGATACTAGACTGTAGCTGTTAGGATGTAGCAAATGCTCGGGGGCAGGATGGACCTGGTATTGTACAGAGGGATTTACAGATGCACAGACAGGACGGCAGCCACAGAGTCTCCGGCATCGCACTTGCACGTTCCTGTACCTTGTGATCAGAAAATGAATAAATTATTTTTAAAGAAATTTGGCGTCTTTGCCGTTTCTGTCTGCAACGGAGGCCAGGCCCTTGGGGGGTGTCCACAGATAATGGGTAAGTTCATAACCTGTCCTGCATGGCAGAATTGACCTTTGTAGAGATTTGCCTGCCAACAATTCACTCAAACCATCGTTGCCTCTGGTGCCCCAATTGACAAAGCTGTCCACACTCCAGCTGCAAGGTGTGGGACTGCCCCCGTTTTAAAGCCACCCCCCTTTGTGGGACGAGGGCTATTGGGAGAAATGGGCAAGAAACTGCATGTGGCAATTAGGGGTGTTTAAGACGGAAGTGGACATGTTGGATCTGCCTGGGTGAGTCCCTGAAAGGAGGGTAGATTGACAGGTGGGAGCCCTCAGGTCACCTTGGATCACCTCCATCAGGCCTGTCTCCCTTTCACTGATGAGATTTAGGAGTCACCTGATCCAGTGCCAAACCCAGAATTCACACAAAGCCCTCGGGTTGGACAAAGGGAAATCCGGAAAAGAAGCTGAATTCATGCAGCCCCTGGGCTTGGTGTGCGATCTTTGGAAATAATTTCCTAATTCAGTTCAGCATTCAAATGCCTGAACGTACAAAGGGAGCTAGTTGAGGATAGTTCACAGGCAGATCACAGCTTGCACCCCCTGCCATTCTATCTGGGTCATCTTTCCAAAATGTCCAAGATACGGAGGGCTTAGGTTTTCTCAATCCACCCTCCTTGGTTCCTGGGATCTGCCTCCAAAAGCAACTGAAGACACGAAGCTTAATTCTAAAATCTGACAAAACTGCGTGTTAGAGCAGCACAATCACACCGAAATCACGATCCATTAAAAACACTTCCCAGCCCTGACTGGTTTGGCTCAGTGGATAGAGCCTCGGCCTGCGGACTCAAAGGTCCCAGGTTCGATTCCGGTCAAGGGCACGTACCTTGGTTATGGGTACATCCCCGGTGGGGGGTGTGGGAGGCGGCTGATCGATGTTTCTCTCTCATTGATGTTTCTGGCTCTCCATCCCTCTCCCTTCCTCTCTGTAAAAAAATCAATAAAATATTTTAAAAAAAACAAAAACACTTTCCACTTCAGAAGACACCGATAAGATGACAAGCCACAGAAAGTACTTGCAAATCTCTTTGAAGGACTTGCATGCCTATTATGTATATTTAAAAACCTCTTAAAATGCAATAAGGAGACAAACCAAATGAAAATTAGGCAAAGCTTTGAATAGACATTTCACCAAAGAAGACATATACAAACGGCCAATAAGCCCCTGAGAAGATACAACATTCAACGTTAGAGAATGAAAATAAAATCTGGGTGGACAGACAATCCTCATGTAGCACAAAGGCAAGGAATCAAAACTCCAGTTCCACCACCAAAGCAAGTGGGCATACCTGTCCAGTCCGCGGGAGTGCCATAAGGGAGGGCCTTTGTGTGTGTGTGTGTTTAATGATTTCAGAGAGAAACATCAACGCCTCCTGCATACCCTCCACCAGGGACTGAGCCCACAACCCTGGCATGTGCCCTTGACCGGAATCGCACCCGGGACCCTTCAGTCCACAGGCCAGCGCTCTATCCACTGAGCAAACCGGCTAGGGCAGGAGGGTCTTGTTTTAATAGGCATTTCTGTGCTCAGTGGGGACGGCTCCAGATCTAGTAGTAGTCGCATTTTTGTTACGAAATGCTGGGAAACTGTCTGTGAAATCTGACAGCGTTGGCTGAAGATTATTATTGGACACCAAGGCTGCTTATAATGCAGGTGAAAAAATCAACCCGGCCATAAAATAGGTAAGTGAAATACAAATGAAAAGGGGGGTGGGGGGGAGTCAGTGAATTGCAGGAAGGAAAGAGTTAAAAGTCAGCCGGGAAAAGAAGGCAGGGAGACCGCGGCGGGAGAGAAGGTGTTTGGTGAGACTGAAGGCTGTTTCCTATTGCGGGTTCTGCTCTGAGCGCTGAAGAGCCAAGGACCTAAACGCCTCAAGGGGCCCCCGCCCTTCCAGGGCGAAGCAGTATTTCTTCTCTTTGCTTTTCCCTTATCATCAAGATCTCCCCAACCACTCTGAACAATTTGCAAAATACTGAGCATTTGAAAAACCAGAGAGGAAATCACACCTAATCGCACCACCTGGAGACGTAAACCGCTGGGCACGCGCTTTGCTTTAGGTTTTTTCTAAGTAACGTTTACCCAGGTTAACACGCATTGTTGGTAACAACGGTGGGCCCTGCCTTTAAAAAAAACTATCATCGTCGGTACTTTCCAAGTCGTTCAAAAATTCCAGGAACTACCTCTTCCTACAAAGAAAAATTATAGGTAATACAGGAGTTCTAAAACCGAAAGACCCCGTTAACGCTATCCCCGAAAGGACAACCACCACAAATAAAAATTCGTCATTGAAAATTCACAAAGCTATCACGTGTAAAATAAATTTAAATAACTAAACTTTCAACTGTCATTGTAAGTTTATAAGCATTAATATTTCATATATCCTGTACTGCCCAACGTGGTGGAGGTTGGCACCGTGTAACTTTAAATCTAATGAAATTAAGTTAAAAGTGCAGGTCCTCCGTGGCTATGGTGTTGGAAAGCGCAGACATTTCCATGATCGCAGAAAGTTCTAGTGAACCGCGCCGTCACAGACAGAAAATCAGGAGAAGGGTCTGGGGATGAACCGGGACACGAGAACAACTTTCACTGGAAAAGCGCAGGAGCAGCCCCCGCCCCTCACAGAGTTGGCGGCGCCGCGCAAGGTGCTAATACTTCACGATCTCCCTCCCCACAGAAAGATGGCAGCCACCTTGTCCCGCTCCGGCCCTGTACGGACACAGCCACGCGGCCCCCAGTGCCCACGTGATCTTACGGCGCGCAGAAACCTGACCGCCTCCCTGTAACTCTCGCGATACCATAGGAAGGCTCAAGGCTGGCCACGCCTTCCTAATGTGAACTGGCGCGTCCAGACAATTGATGGCTGAACTATCGCGAGAAAGCGCCCACCCGCCTCTCTGCCCTCCGCCATCATGGCGGCGTCGGTGCAGTCTCCCAATCACCGGCTTGCTTAGCGTCGTCGGTCAATCAGAGGTGCGCCCAAGGCACCGCCCCAAATCGTGCTACCGGGTTCCCTACTCGTCACTTCCTCTCCAGCCCCTGCGCAGTCGATAAGGAAACCCGGACGCCGCAGTGGCTTTCTTTTTTTCAAGCGGCCGCGAAGATGGCGGACATTCAGGTGCGAGCTCGCGGCCGACGCCGCGGCGGCGGGGCCTTCCCGGGCCTCAGGGGCGTGTCCGGGAGAGCGGGACCCTGCGCCCCAGTTGGGGAGTTAATTCCGGGCGCCCTCGATTTCGCGGCGGTTAATACGGGCAGAGGGCGCGTGTCTGCGATATCTGGATTAGCGCCTCCTCCATCCCGGGGGCTCCGCACTTGGGAGTCGTGTACATTAGATAAAAAGTGGATCCTGGGTGGGTGTCTTTGTGTCTTGGACAGTAATTCTTGCTGAAATGTGTCCGAGGTGCGATTCTGTCTCCGGGTTCTAAGGAGTGGGAAGTGTCTGAGCGTAAACGCTGAAGTAACCCCGGGTTAGATTTCCATCTGAATCAGAGGGACATGTGGGGTCAGAGTGTTTCCGGAGGCAATTCTGGGGCAGGAGACCTTGTGGGGTGGGGTCTGGGGGTTCCGGGAAGGTCTCCAGCCCGGCTGCGGCCCCCTCCGGGCTCACCAGCTCCCTCGTCCCTGCAGACGGAGCGAGCCTACCAAAAGCAGCCCACCATCTTCCAAAACAAGAAGAGGGTCCTGCTTGGAGAAACCGGCAAAGAGAAGCTACCTCGATACTACAAGAACATCGGCCTGGGGTTCAAGACGCCCAAGGAGGTACGGACCCTGGGAAGAAAGAAGGGGACCCGTCTCCGCACATGTGCCAGGCTCAGCTGCCCTGCCCACTTCCGCGTGTCTCCCCCGAGGGCTGCTGGGAATTGTAGTTTGTCTCTGAGGCCACACCCCGCTCTTCTTTCCAGGAACGACCTACTCAAGCCTTACTTTAAACAAAAATTTATTGTTGAGAGTATTACAGACACACCCCTCCTTTCTCCCCGCCGCGCCCCTCCCCCCCCCCCCATCGCCAAGCCTTATTTCTTTTCCTTATCCCTCCAGGCCATTGAGGGCACCTACATTGACAAGAAATGCCCCTTTACCGGTAATGTCTCCATCCGAGGGCGCATCTTGTCTGGTGAGTGCGGCGGTCGGGGGGGCTTGGGTCCAGATTTCTGGGTCTGAGGGAGGAGGGGCTGGGGGCACTCCCAGGCCCTGGGCCCTGGCAGGTGATGTCTGTTTTCACGATGGTCTTCAGATGCCTGTGACAGGCTCTGCTGAGAAAGCCAATTGGCAGGACTGATGCCAGAACCAAGGTTTCTTAACGCTGCTCGGCAGCTCCCAGCATGCCCTGGGCTGCCCGAGGCTCCCTTTCCCAAGGAGCCTGACCCACAACCTCCCCTCCCCCAGGCGTGGTGACCAAGATGAAGATGCAGAGGACCATTGTCATCCGCCGAGACTACCTCCACTACATCCGGAAGTACAACCGCTTCGAGAAGCGCCACAAGAACATGTCAGTGCACCTGTCCCCCTGCTTCAGGTGAGCACTGTGGGCAGCCACCCTGCCCGGCGGAGAGGAGGGGGTGGGCTGCCCTCAGGTCTGGGTGACATCGGACACCCTAGGTGCCTGTGGAGGCAGGAAGCTGAGGGCCGGGGGAGTGGGGAGGCGGCTGCAAGTGCGCCTCCAGTTCTCTTAAAAGTGGAGGTGTGTTTGGAGCATCTTCTGTGCAGTGGTGAGCCTGTACAGAATCAGTAATGACAAGGGGGCGGCTGGAACTGGAAACTGAAGCTTGGCTGGTCTCGGCCTGGTGACCATGAAGGAGGCCCTCGAGGGGCAGCCTCACGCCCCCTGTCCCCCATGTAACATACACGCTGCCCCCCTCCACAGAGATGTCCAAATCGGCGACATCGTCACCGTGGGTGAGTGCCGGCCCCTGAGCAAGACTGTGCGCTTCAATGTGCTCAAGGTCACCAAGGCCGCCGGCACCAAGAAGCAGTTCCAGAAGTTCTGAGCTGGCTACCTGCCCCACCCCAACCAAATAAAGTTATTTTCTCAGTCACAGCCCGGCTCCGGGTGTTTGTGGCCTCACCAGAGGGAGGTATGTCCCTGGGGACTGAGCAGGTTGATGAGAAGGATGGGGTGTTTTTTTACCCTCTGGAGCGAGGGTGGGAATGGGGACCACATCCCGCCTCCTGTCCTGTCTCTGGGTAGAGACGGCCTGCACTTCCCCGGCTCCTTTGGTCCTGGTCACCTTCTACCTGTCATTGAACTGCTGTCTCACCCCTCTCCCCCCTCTTTCCCCTACCCCCCCTCCACCCCGTCCCTGGGGAGGAAGTGAGGGAGGGCGGAGGCTCCTGGGTTCTTGGGCCCTTTCTGGCCTCCTTGGGGAGAGGGATGAAGAAGCACCCGCACTCTGGGCCTTGACCTCAACCTGGCCTTCCTCTTCTGACAGCTGCGTGGGGGATCGAGGCAGGGGCTCCTTCCTGTGAGTCCCCCTCCCCAAGTGGGCGCCATGTCCCTTTGCAGATGAGCAAGCTCCTCTGAGGGGCAGGTTCTTTGCTTGGCGTCCCAGTGCCTGAGTTCTAGGTCTCAGATTCTGGAAACTTCCTTTGCCTGAAAATCCAAGTAAGGACATTGGTTTTGAGGGCAAGTTGCATAGCAAGGCCAGGCTGGAGGGCAACTCAGCAGCGCAGGGCCACAGGCTGCTCAGACTGGTTAGGAAGCCCCTGGAGGTGGGGCTGGGAGGACAGACCAGGCAGCGGCCTTGGGTGAAGAGAGAACCAGGAGATGGGAGAAATGGGCAGTCATGCAAACTTGGAAAGATTGCTGACAGCCAGAGAACGGGAGGTGGGAGCGGTGGGCTGTTAGAAGCAAAAAAGAAAAGGTGGGGGGGGAGAGGGACACACCAAGATAAGGAGACTCGACAGAGGGTTCAGCTGGACACAACAGGGCCAGACCACGGGTGGGTACAGGCTCAGATGTCAGAAATGGGACAGTTAAGAAAGGACAAGGAGGGGGAGACCCTCACCCAAGCAGGCGTGGAGGCCTGGAGTAGAAGGGATGGCTGGAGACTGGCTTCGCCCCTCGGGGCCGGGTGCTGCTGGGGTCCCCAGGTCCCTGCCCCCCATGCCTGTACCAGGGACTGGCACACCATGGTACAGGGTTGGGAGACAGGGCCTTGAGGAGAGGAGCCTGCTCGTCCAGGGAAGCCGCCCCGGGATCAGCTGCAGCTCTGGCTTTTACCCGGCGAGGGCGGGGATTCCTGCCAGAGGAAGTGGGGCCACATCAAAGAGGACAGGAAGGGGCAGGGACAGGTCACAAGGGGGCACCGCCCGCACTTCAGCCTGCAAGCCCGCCCCACCCCTGCTGGAGGGCTGGGGACCCTGAGGGAGGGGCCTGGGACCGTGAGGGGCTGAGGCTGCCCAGGAGCCCCCTCCCCCTGCAGGTGCTTCCGTTCAGGGTGGGGCCTCCATGTTTACAACAACAGCCCAGCTCCCCTGTTTCCTCCCAGCAGTCGTTGGGGCGTCTCCTGGCACCCCATCAGGTCAGGCTACCTCGTCACGGGTGGGGCTGGCGCCTGGTATGCGCTGGGGGACACCTCTGGTGGGCCTGTGGGTCACAAAGACCGAGAAGAGAGCTCTGGGCCCGACAGTTCTCTTGGGTGAGGAGTGGGGCAGCCCTGGGACAGCTGGAGATGCAGGTCCTACCTTGGATCACAACTTGGGTGCTTCTGCCCGCCCCTCCCTCTGCCTGCCTGTGCCCGCCAGACCTGCCCTCCTCTGAGCCTTTGCCCTGGCGGTTTCCTGTACCCGGAGCACTACCCCAGGTTCCACCTGGCTCCCACCCCCACTCCGTAGTCTCTAAAGCTTACTAACCTCTTTCCACGTGGCCAAACCTCCGACCCTCCCAGTCACCCTCCCCTGCTGTGTTGACGTGGACAGGTAAGTCCTGTTTCTGATCTATTCGTGGATTTATTGTACAAGCTCTGCACTAGGTTGCCTGTTTATCTGCTGAGCACCGGAATCCAAGCTCCGACAGGGCAGGCAGGGATGCCTGCATCCCCAGGGCGTGGAGTAAGGTGTGACTGCTCCACACACGCTTAGGTGCGGGAATGAGTGAATTTTGAACTTAAACCCCCACCTTCTCATAGGGTGGGTTTGACGAGACGCAGAATAACAGGAAGCAGTGAACTGGGGCAGAAACCTCCAAACAAACGAAGACCACAGGCGCTGCTCTGAATTCTAGCCCTGCTGCTCATCCGCTAGGTGACCCACCCAACCACAGAGCCTCAGTTGCTTAATCTGTAAAATGGGTTCTTGCCACCCTGCTCCCCATTGGGAGGATGAACGGTGGTCACGTGTGTTAATAGGGTGGAACTAGTTCGCTAAGGGATATTAGGGAAGTAACTGCCCAAGCCCTGAGTCTGATAGAGAAGGGGGGGGCAGGGGGGGGGACTTGGTATAGCCGGCCCTGGGCCCTTTGTTCCTTTGGGCAGGTCCCAGGACAAGAGTCTTTTTTTTTTTAATTTATTGATTTTTTTACAGAGAGGAAGGGAGAGGGATAGAGAGTTAGAAACATTGATGAGAGAGAGACATCGATCAGCTGCCTCCTGCACAACTACTGGGCATGTGCCCACAACCAAGGTACATGCCCTTGACCGGAATCGAACCTGGGACCCTTCAGTCCTCAGGCTGACGCTCTATCCACTGAGCCAAACCAGTTAGGGTGGACAAGAGTCTTTTTGGCAGGTGGCCCCAGAGGTATTACATGGTGTGGAATCCTGGGCCTGTCACGGGTTCTTGAGTTTATTTTCGCATGCTTCTGGAATGTTCTGTTGCATACTTCTAATAGGAGGCCCCAGTCACAGGGAAATTAGCTCCAGGCAGTTTCATAGCAGGGCCCTGGGTTTACGAGGACAACAGGTGTCAGGCCCATGACGGGAAAAGGGAGCAGATGGAGGGTGGCCCTGCAGCTATTGTCGCGGCCACAGGAGAACCCTGCCCCGCCTACACTGGCCACGCTGCTGCAGCCCGTGGTGTCTTATGAGAGCAGGACCCAGCTATGTGGGTTGTGTTGGGACCTCGGGTCCTGTAACAGGACCTGCTGGTTGCAGTACCCGGTTACCTTATGGCCCGTGGGTTTTATTTGTGGAGCAGGCACCTGCGTTCATTGAACTGGTCCCGAGGGCTGTGAGGCAATCAAATGGAGTGGCTTGTGTGTGTGTGTGTGTGTGTGTGTGTGTGTGTGTGTGTGTGTGTGTGGTGTATTTTAGTGCTGCCCTGAGCCCGCCATGGGGAAACGGGACTAGCATCATAGTGGGTCCAGCTTTATCACTTGTTATAACAGACCTACAGATTGTTTCAGGGGAAGGGGGAATAGTTCCTGCTGGAACGTTCTAGCAGGACACCGACACCATTCTAGAAGAATTTTAGGGGCATATTAAACCAGCCAGGGCCACTCATTGCCTTCATTCGTTCTACAAATGCATACTGTGCTGGGGTGTGGGAGGGGAGGGCATTAGGGGAGCAGTGTGCCCTGTGCCCAACCTTGGCCTTGCTGAAGCCCCTCTCCTGAGCTAGGCACAGTTATCCCCGTTTTACAGGCTTCCCTAGCCGGTTTGGCTCAGTGGATGTTACACAGACCCAGGGGCCACGGCGGCTGAGCAGCTGTTCAGTTTGGTTGAATACTCTGCTTGAACGGTCTCGAGATCGGAACAAGGGGCCCCACGTTTTCGTTTGGCATGGGGCCCGGCAGATTATGAACTGGTCCTGCCATGGGCTTTCTATTGCTTTTGATTGGCCCCTTGGGACATGATAACAGGACCCCAGGGGATCTGGTGGGCACAGACATCCTTAGAGCAGGACCCTGGGGATGCCAGAGGACAGCCAGCGGATGCTGTAAATGGCCCTGAACACACAGAGGAGCCCAAGCACCTGGAAGGGCCTCCCAGTGGGCATTCAGGGACCAGGACCCTGAGGGCTTTTTCTGTTATAGCAGGAAGGAGGGAAGTTATGGGGGAGTGTTTCCGGCTAAACCCTGAGTCCATTCTAACTGCAGGGAGAGAAGGTCAGAAAGGGCACAGTCTCACGGGGGCAAAGGAGGGCATTCTTGGTGCCTGTGGTAGGCTGGGTAAGGGTCCCCCATGGATGTCTCTGCCCTAATCCCCCAAAACCTGTGCATATGAGAGCTTATATGATAAAAGTGACTTGGCAGCCATAGCTGGTTTGGCTCAATGGATAGAGCATTGGTCTTCGGACTGAAGGGTCTCTGGTTGATTCCGGGTTGCAGGCTCCATCCCCAGTGGGGGGTGTGCAGGAGGCAGCCAATCAGTGATTCTTTCTCATTGATGTTTTAATCTCTCTCTCCCTCTCCCTTCCTCTCTCTGAAATCAATCAATATATATATATTTTAAAGGGAACTTGGCAGATGGGATTAAGTTCAGGATCTTTTTTTTTTTAAATATATTTTATTGATTTTTTACAGAGAGGAAGGGAGAGGGAAAGAGAGTTAGAAACATCGATCAGCTGCCTCTTGCACACCTCCAACTGGGGATGTGCCCGAAACCAAGGTACATGCCCTTGACCGGAATCGAACCTGGAACCTTTCAGTCTGCAGGCCGACACTCTATTCACTGAGCCAAACCGGTTAGGGCTAAGTTCAGGATCTTGAATTGGGAAAATAATCCTGGATCATCCAGGTGAGACCAACGTCATCACAAGGGTCCGTATAAGAGGAAGTGGAAGGATCAGAGTCAGAGAGAGACATAAGGAAGGATGCAGGGGTCAGAGTGGAGAGAAGATGCTGGTGTTGAAGATGGAGGATGGTGCCACTAGCCAAGGGATGCAGGTGGCCTCAAGCAGTGGGGAAAGGCAAAGGAAAGGATTCTCCCCTGGAGCTGCCAGAAGGAACCAGCCCAGGGAGCCATGTTGGACTTCTGGTCTCCAGAACTGAGAGACAACACAACTGTATTGTTTTACGCCACTTTGTTTCTGGCGCTGGGTTACAGCAGCCATAGGGCACTTTTATGGTTGTGGGGACACACTAGCAGGCCCTGGACTGTTTTAGCAGGACCCTGAGGACCCTGAAGACTTCATGGTAGGGTTCTGGCTGGGTAGCTCAGTTGGTTAGAGCATCGTCCCGATGCACCCAGGTTTCGGGTTTGATCCCCGATCAGGGCACACACAAGAAGCAACCAATGAAAGTGGAACAACAAATGGATGTTTCTCTCTTTCTCTCTCAAATCTGTAATTTTTTTTTTTAAATAAAAGACTTCATGGTAGGTCTAAGAGGCAGTCTACTAGGTTCCAGGCAGTGCTTAGAGGGTTTAGAGGGGACACCCTGAGTCCCCCAAGGCTACATGAGGGAAGGCTGCGTCCATTATAGTAGGAACCAGGGGGTCTTTGAGTGCTCAGGGTCCTGAGGACATTTCATCAGGAACAAAGGACTTTCAGAGGACGCAGTGTTAGAGTAGGGTCTGCGAGGTGTGGAAGTGATGGCTGATGGGACACGGCAGCAGGACCTAGGACACCCAGAGACGGGTAAAGCAGGGCCTGAAGACAGTTGAGGGTTATAGCAGGACCTGGGCCACTGGGAAGGCCCGGGACAGTGTATAGGGCCTGGGTGTGTGGGGGAGGGGGGCGGGGGGGGGGACCCAAGGACTTGTCCCCAGGGCTGTCCTGGGATTGGTTCAGGGTCCTAAGCAATAGAGCAGAATCCTAAGGGGTGTTTTAACCATTAGAGAAGGACCCAGAGCATCTGAAGGGGGCGCACAGCCATGGAGTAGGACCTCGGGGCCCTTTCCAGTGGGGACCTCAGAATGAGGGAAAGCAATCTAGCTCTACGAGGAGGTGGGGGGGGAGCAGGGTCCTGGGAAAGTGGTGGTTTTCTGCTGGCTAGGGGGGCCCTAGCAGGTCCTGGGGCTCTAATTGCTTCTATTTTTCTGTCTGTCAATTTTGCTATCTCCCTGTCTATTTCTCCATCTGTGTAACTGTGTGTTTTGTCTGTCTGTCTGTCTATATTTTCCAATTTTTCATCTATCCATCCATCCATCCGTCCATCTGACTCCTTGTCCATCTGTGTATTTTTTTAAATACATACTTTTGATTGGCCCATTGGGACATGGTAACAGAGGAAGGGAGAGGGAGAGAGAGATGGAAACATCAATGATGAGGGAGAATCATTGATCGGCTGCTTCCTGCACGCCCCGCACTGGGGATCAAGCCCGCAACCCGGGCATGTGCCCTGACCCGGAATCGAACTGTGACCTCCTGGTTCATAGGTCAATGTTCAACCACTGAGCCACTCCAACCGGGCATCTGTGTATTTATTTGTTTTGTTTTGTTTATTGATTTTTTTACATAGAGGAAAGGAGAGGAATAGAGAGTTAGAAACATGGATCAGCTGCCTCCTACACACCCCCTACTGGGGATGTGTCTGCAACCAAGGTACATGCCCTTGACCGGAATCAAACCCGGGACCCTTCAGTCTGCAGGCCAACACTGTATCCACTGAGCCAAACCAGTTAGGACTCTGTATTTATTATCTGTCTGTCTACTTAGCCACCTGACACTCTGTGTCTGTCTGTCCATCATTCGTAGGGAGGTTCTGGATAGGGCAAGACCTGGTGAGAGACAATAATAGAGAGAAGCCAGGGGTGGGTGCAGGGGGTGTGTCTCAGCTTTACAACAGAAACTGAAGGTGGTGGGGAGAGGGCCTGGGCTGAAGGCCCCAGAGGCTGGTTCTCTGAGGGCTCGGGGCCCATTTGGGAGGGCCGCAGGGATGGAGGGCCCGACTCCTCTGGGAACATTAGTGGAGCCTTTACAGACGTTGTCGCTGGGCCTCAGGATACTATACTATCAGGGACCCAAGGAGCCTGGGTGGAGGCCTGAGATTACCAACGACCCAGGGCAGGGCGGGGTCCTCTGGTGAGGCCCTGCAGGACTCAGGGGCAGCGGAGTTCAAGCAGCTTATTACAGCAGAGCTGTGAGGGTGCAGGGGGACCAGGCCCTGTAGCAGGTGCTGGGACAGCCCAGGGGACCTGAGACCACCTTTTGTGTTGTTAAACCTCACCTGAGGATATTGAGTTTTAGAGAGAGTGGAAGGGAAGAGGAGGAGGAGAGAGAGAGAGACAGACAGAAAGAAAGAGAGAGAAGAAAATAAGAGACAAACATCCATATGAGAAAGATACATCGATTGGTTGCCTCCTGCACACACTCCAGCAGGGGCCAGGGATTGAACCTGCAACCCAGGTACATGGCCTTGACCGGGAATCGAACCTGCGACCCTTCTGTGCACTGGCCAATGCTCTAACCACTAAGAAACACAGACCAGAGCCATATTTTCCTTTTTTAATTGATTTAAGAGAGAGAGAGAAATATTGGTTTATTGTTCCACTTATTTATGATGAGGAAGAATCATTGATCGGCATTCACTGGTTGATTCTTGTATGTGTCCTGATCAGGGATCAAGCCCACAACCTTGGCCTATCGGGATAACGTTGTAACCAATTGAGCTACCCAGCCAGGGCCTGAGACCATCTTAACAGGCCACAGGGTCTCACTGTGGGATGACAGGAACATTATATTAGGGCTCATGGGCATTTAGGGGAGTTCTGGAGCATTAGGAGGGAAAGAGAGCTCTGGCTTATGTAGCTCAGTGGCTAGATTGTCTCAGGTTCGATTCCCGGCCCCAGTGGGGGAGCATGTGGGAGGCAACCAATCGATGCATCCCTCTCACATTGATGTTTCTCTCTCCCTCTTCCTCCCCCTCCCTTCCACTCTCTCTAAATATCGATGGAAAAAATGTCCTCAGGTGAGGAGAAGCATTGATTGGCTGCCTCGTGCATGCAGGATAGAGCCTGCAACCCAGGCAGGCATGTGTCTTGATCGGGAATCAAACCACACGGACCACTCGGTGCCAGGGCTGTTCTGGGGCATCCTAAGTAAGACATGAGGGCCCCCAGGATGATGGTTTTCAAGGAGAAGCATAGCAGGGCCCTGGGGGCTATTGTCAGAGGGCACTGGGCATCTACATACCAAGGACCATCAGGGTAGGGTCCTGAGGGTCTTTAAAATGAGAGCCCAGCCCCGGCCGGTTTGGCTCAGTGGATAGAGCATCATCCTGAGATCTGAAGGGTCCCGGGTTCGATTCTGGTCAAAGGCACATGCCCGGCTTGTGGCCTCGATCCCCAGTGGGGGGCGTGCAGGAGGCAGCCCATCAATGATTATCTCTCATCATTGATGTTTCTCTCTCTCTCCCTCACCCTTCCTCTCTGAAATAAATAAAAGTATATTTTTAAAAAATTAAAAATAGCCCTAACCGGTTTGGCTCAGTGGATAGAGCGTAGGCCTGCGGACTCGAGGGTCCCGGGTTCGATTCCGGTCAAGGGCATGTACCTTGGTTTCGGGCACATCCCCAGTGGCGGGTGTGCAGGAGGCAGCTGATCGATGTTTCTCTCTCATCAATGTTTCTAACTCTCTCTTCCTCTCTGTAAAAAATCAATAAAATATTTAAAAAATCTAAAAAATATATATATATTTTATTTTACACACACACACACACACACACACACACACACACACACACACATATATATATATATATATATATATATATATATATATATATATATATATTTTTTTTTTTTTATTATTATTAAAAAATAGCCCTAACCAGTTTGGTTCAGTGGATAGAGCGTCGGCCTGCGGACTCAAGGGTCCCAGGTTCGATTCCGGTCAAGGGCATGTACCTTGGTTGTGGACACATCCCCAGTAGGGGGTGTGCAGGAGGCAGCTGATTGATGTTTCTCTCTCATTGATTTTTCTAATTCTCTGTCCCTCCCCCTTCCTCTCTGTAAAAAATCAATAAAATATATTTTAAAAAATAAAATGAGAGCCCAGAACAGCTGAAATAGTGTACCACAGACATAGCTGGGTCCCAAGGGACAGCTGGGTGTGGCAGATTCCTGCGAGTATTTTCGGAAAGTGCTAAGGGTGCGGTAATAGGCTCATGGGGACATGAAAGCAGAACCCTTCAGGATCATAGGCAGCCCTTTGGGGTGGGTCTGTGCTATTCCAGCAGAATCCAAGGACAGTAATGAAAATCCACAGAGGTTCCTCAATAAATGGAACATACATTTTACCATCTGTGGTGGTTCATGTCATGTGTCGACTTGCTGGGCCAAAGTGCCCAGATGTTTGGGCAAACATTCCTCTGGCCCTGGCCAGTGCCGTTCAGATGGTGAGCATCATCCTGTGCACCAAAAGGTCGCTGGTTTGATTTCCGACCAGCCCACAGCCTGGGTTGCAGGCTTGATCCTCAGTAGGGGGCATGCAAGAGGCAGCTGATTGATGTTACACTCTCACATCAATGTTTCTTTCGCCCCTCTCCCTTTCCCGTTCTCTCTCTTGCCCCCCTTCCTCTTTCTCTAAAAGTCAATAAAAATATTTAAAAAAATATTACTCTGGATGTTTCTGTGAGGGTGCTTTATATTTATTGATTTGAGAGAGAGAGAGAGAGACATCGATTGGTTCGATTTATTTATGCATTCATTGATTGCTTCTTACGTGTGCCCTGACTGGGGAACAAGCCCGAAACCTTGGTATATCAAGATGACACTAACCCCTTGGTCAGCAAACTGCGGCTCTCGAGCCACATGGGCTCTTTGGCCCCTTGAGTGTGGCTCTTCCACAAAATACCACGGCCTGGGCGAGTCTGTTTTGAAGAAGTGGCGTTAGAAGAAGTTTCAGTTTAAAAAAATTGACTCTCAAAAGAAATTTCAATCGTTGTACTGTTGATATTTGGCTCTGTTGACTAATGAGTTTGCCGACCACTGTGCTAGATCAGCCCTTCCTGGTTCTCCATCCTGCCTGACTTTGGCCTTCTCAGCTGCAACTCTTTCCTGAGTCCCCAGCCTGCCCACCACCCCTATCAAAGTTTAGACTCAGCAAGTCTCCACAATCATGTGAGCCAATTCCTTAAAGTCTCTTCCTATCTATATGTATATACACATCCTGTTAGTTCTGTTTCTATGGAGAACCTTGACCAGTACATCATATGACCTACCAATTCCATTTCTGGGTATATACCCCAAAGAATTGAAAACAGCTACTAAAAACAAAGCAAAACATGTACATAAATGTTCATAGAAGCATCTATCTCTATATATAAAAGGCTAATATGCAAAGTGTCCCCTGGGAGTTCGACCGGGAGACCAGGAGTTCAATCACTCGCTATGACGTGCGCTGAACACCAGGGGGCGGCATGGAATGAAGGAAGGCCCCAATCAGCCCTGATCACCACCAGGCCTCTAGTAACTTATAACTAGTGGCCTGGTGCACAAAATTCATGCACATTAAAAGGGAATTAATTAGAAGAAATATTTTAATATTGCCATTTGCCCTTTCTCTATAATAGAAGTGTCAGAGATGAAAGAAAATTAGTAAAATGTATATAAAATCTCCCTCCTGCCCTAGCCGGTTTGACTCAGTGGATAGAGTGTCAGCCTGTGAACTGACAGGTCCCAGGTTTGATTCTGGTCAAGGGCACATGCCCGGGTTGTGGGCTTGATCCCCAGTGGAGACTTGCAGGAGGCAGCTGATCCATAATTCTCTCTCATCGTGGATGTTTCTATCTCTCCCTCTTCCGTCCTCTCTGAAATAAATAAAAATATGTTTGGTGGGGGGGGTTGATGACAAATATGTGATACCTTAATCAATAAAGTAATAAAATAAATAAATAAATAAATAAATAATGTTTAAAATCTCCCTCCTGTCAGCATCTAGGGCAGGGGTCCTCAAACTTCGGCCCGCGGGCCACATGCGGCCCGCCAAGGACATTTATCCGGCCCGCTGGGTGTTTTTGCCACCGCTGCCTGTCCTGCTTAGCAGCCGACTTAGCAGTGTGCATAGGAATTTGTTCATAGTGTTTTGTTTTTTAACTATAATCCGGCTCTCCAACGGTCTGAGGGACAGTGAACTGGCCCCTGTTTAAAAAGTTTGAGGACCCCTGACCTAGGGTGTGCCATGGGACCCAGAGTCAAGTCCCCGCCCACCACCTGCACCCACTTTGAAAACGCAGGAGACCCAGACCTGGCCAGCCCCACCCCTATTAAGCTCCTCCAGGTGGGGGGTGCAGCCTCAGGTCCCCCAGCCTGGCCCTGGGGCGGGGGGCGCTGTCTGAGGTCCCCTGTCAAGCCCTGCTGGGCGGGGTATGCAGCCTGAGGTCCCCCTGCCCTGTGCTGGGGTGGGGGTGTGTGGCCTGAGGTCCCCCATCAAGCCCAAATCCCTCCCCGCCCCACTGCAGCGTCACGTCAGCGCTGAAGAGGGACTCACACAGGCAGTGTCACGCCCCTAGCCGGGGATGCAGGCAGGCAGCTTCACCTCAGCGCTGGGTGGGGACGCACGCAGGCAGTGTGACGTTAGTGCTGGGGGTGGAAGTCCCCGCCCACAGGCTGGTGGTGACTGGGACACCTTAACGGACAAATTAGCATATTATCTCTTTATATGTATAGACTAGAGGCCCAGTGCACGAAATTCGTGCATGGGAGGGGGTCCCTCAGCCAGACCTGTATGCTCTCCAATCCGGGAGCCCTCAGGGAATGTCCTACTGATGGCTTAGGCCCGCTTCCCATGGTTCTCTGCTCTCTGCGGGGCCTGCCTGCTCCACACCACGGAGATGGGCAAGCAGGCCCTGTTGGGTGCTGTATGAGGGCCATGCTTGCCTGCTCGCGGGTCGCCATGGTGACGGCCAAGCAGGCCCTGCTGTCTGCTGTCAAGCTGTGCGGCCGCCCTCTCCTCCCAGGGCCGGCGATGGTCCCTGGAGGCTGCAGGCTTGGCGCCCATTCCCAGGACCCAGGCCGCTTGGCGCCTGCATATGCAAATTAACCTGCCATCTTTGCTGGGTTAATTTGCATACACACTCCTGATTGGCTGTTGGGCATCGCAGAGGTACGGTCAATTTGCATCTTTCTCTTTTATTAGTGTAGAATAGCCCCAAAGTGGAAACAACCCAAACGTCCATCAACAGATGTATGGATAAACAAAAGGTGATAGATCTATGAAATGGAATATTATTCAGCCATAAAAATGAATGAAGTTCTGCCCTAGGCAGTATGGCTTAGTGGATAGAACATCAGCCTGTGGACTGAAGGGTCCCAGGTTCAAGACCAGTCAAGGGCATGTACCTCACTTACAGGTTCCTCCCAGCCCGTTCCTGGTCAGGGCTCATGCAGGTGGCAACCAGTTGATGTGTTTCTCTCTCATTGATATTGCCCTCTGTCTTTCCTTCTCTCTTCCACTCTCCCTAAAAATCAATGAAAAATATCCTCAGGTGAAGATTTAAAAAAAACAAAAAAAGAAATGAAAATCTGACACATGCTACAATATGGATGAACCTCAAAAACATTATGTTAAGTAAAGAAGCCAAGCCTGGCTGGCTTGGCTCAGTGGTTGAGTGTCGACCTATGAACCAGGAGGTCACAGTTTGATTCCCGGTCAGGGCACATGCCCAGATTTTGGGCTCAATCCCCAGTATGGGGCGTGTAGGAGGCAGCCAGTCAATGATTCCCTCTCATCATTGATGTTTCTATCTCTCTCTCTCTCTCCCTTCCTCTTTGAAATCAACAAAAATATATTTAAAATAATAATAATAATAATAAAGAAACAGCAGCTCAGTGGTTGCCAGGGCTGGGGGCGAGGAGGGGCTGCTTGCTGTGTGGGTCTCCTTTTCAGGAACTAGATAGTGGTGGTGGTTCACATTGTGAATGCAGTGAATGTCATTAAATGGTGAGTCATTTTTTCTTTTAGCAAGAGAAAATAACCAAACTTCATACATACATACATACGTATGGAACCCCACATACATAAGAGAATCAGGGACCCCCCAGGCACGAGAAGTTCCATTAAATGGTATATCTTATGTTTTGTGCATTTTATAATGAAGCAAATGAATGGAGGCATTATCGCCAGCGTGCGGGCGGGGGAGGGTGAGTGGAGGGCTGTAAGCACGCTAGCAGAGCGTTGGTGTGCCTTGGTATCCGTGGGGGTTGTTCCAGGACACCCTGCAGATGCCAAAGTCCAGAATGCTCAAGTCCTTTATAGAAAAGGGCATAGAGCCCTAACTGGTTTGGCTCAGTGGATAGAGCATCAGCCTGCGGACCGAAAGGTCCCAGGTTTGATTCCAGTCAAGGGCATGTACCTTGGTTGCGTGCGTGTCCCCAGTGGGAGGTGTGCAGGAGGCAGCTGGTCGATGTTTCTCTCTGATTGATGTTTCTGGCTCTCTGTCCCTCTCCCTCCCTCTCTGTATAAAATCAATAAAATATATTTTTATTTATTATTATTTTTTTTAATTTGTTTTTTACAGAGAGGAAGGGAGAGGGATAGGGAGTTAGAAACATCGATGAGAGAGAAACATCGATCAGCTGCCTCCTGCACACCCCGCACTGGGGATGTGCCTGCAACCAAGGTACATGCCCTTGACCTGAATCGAACCTGAGACCCTTGAGTCCGCAGGCCGACGCTTCATCCACTGAGCCAAACGGGTTAGGGCTAAAATATATTTAAAAAAAAAAAGGAGGGGGGCATAGTGATGTATATTGGGACTGTGTGCTAATGAGATCATGTCAGAAGGTATTCAAGACCCAAAGGCTTGTGGGCAATGCTCTCCTTGAAGTCACTGTAGAAAAGGCATCCTGGGAGTTCAGAAATAGGCTGATTGGAGCTCATGCTATAAAACGTCAGTATCATGGTCGTTGGCCAAGTTTATTTCAGTTCATCATGTAAGGTATTTCAAATAAATTCTTGATCATTTTGCAGGGGAGACAGATATGAATACTAGTCTACATTTCTTTGCAGTTTTTGCTTTCTTGAAGAAATGATAAGCGCCCTCTCCAGTTTGTCTCAGTGGATAGAGCGTTGGCCTGCAGACTGAAGGGTCTGGGTTCGATTCCGATCAAGGGCACATGCCAGGGTTGTGGGCTGGATCCCCAGTAGGGGGCGTGCAGGAGGCAGCCAATCAGTGATTCTTTCTCATCATTGATGTTTCTAGTTCTCTCTCCTCCCTTCCTCTCTGAAATCAATAACAATTAAAAAAAATTATAAGCTAGCTACAGGGTTCATGTCCAGGTTTGCTTTGTTTTTTGTGTGTTTTTTTCATGTATTTTTATTGATTTTAGAGAGGAAGGGAGACAGATAGAAACATCAATGATGAGAGGGAATCATTGACCCGCTGCCTCCTGCACACCCCCCACTGGGGATCGAGCTGGCAACCCTGGCATGTGCCCTGACCAGGAATCGAACATGGGATCCTTCAGTCCGCAGGCCGACACTCTATCCACTGAGCCAAACCAGCTAGGGAAAGGTTTGGTTTTTTTAATACTTTTTATAGATTTCAGAGAGGAAAGGAGAGAGAAAGCAAAACATCAATGATGAGAGAAAATCACTGATTGGCTGCCTCCTACATGCCCCCCACTGGGGATCGAGCCCACAACCCAGGCATGTGCCCTGACCGGGAATTAAACCGTGACCTCCTGGTTAATAGGTCGAGGCTCAACCACTGAGCCAAGCCGACTGGGCTCGTGTCCAGGTTTTAAGCACTTTTAGAACAATGAGAAGTGTCTTTTTGCTGATGGGTGACTTTCCATTTGTTAACATCTCTGCCAGTTTAGTTTCTGGGCAGATTTCAAGCGTTGTTTCCCTGACCCTTATTTTTTTATTAATCCTCACCCAAGGATATTTTTTCCATTGATTTTTAGAGAGAATGAAAGGGAGGGAGGAGGGGAGAGAGAGAGAGTCAGAGAGAGAAAAACATTGGTGTGAGAGACACACACAGATTGGTTGCCTCTCCACACACCCTGACGGCGTCCGGGGTTGAACCTGCAGCCCAGGTATGTGCCCTTGGCAGGGAATCAAACCCTTTCCTGTGTGGGCCTACGGTCTAACCACTGAGCAACACCAGCCACAGCCATTTGTTGATTCTTGTATGTGCCCAGACCCAGAATGAAACCCACAACCTCAGTGTCTCTGGACGACACTCAGTGACCCGGCCAGACCCGCCTTTTGCATGAAGGGCGGCATTTGGCAGCCGTGGGATCTGAGTGTCCATTTTGCTTTGCATGTGCTGTGCCCGTTCAGTGTCTGATGCATAACGGGGCCTTGAATCAATAAATGTAAAAAAGAGCTTTTGATCTGTAATGTCTTTATACAAAGTTTTTATTTTACTAATAAAACATTGTTCTAAAACAAAAATATTGTTTAAAAAAAAAAAGAAAAAAAGAAGTGCAGGGCACTTTAACGGGCCACTCGGGGGAGGGGTTCCGAGGAGGAACTACTGACAGAAGTGTCTGGAGTCAGCCCAGTAGCCAAAGCTACTGAAGGCCCGGGGGTAAATGAGGTAAGGAGGGGCCCGCAGGCCGGGAGGGAGCCCTGGACTCCAATAGCGTTGAGTCTACTCTCAACTTGGTCTTGACATTTCGGGCTGGCCGATACCCTCAACATGAAAAAAACAGGGAGCGACAGAGAAACAGATTAAAAAAAAAAAAAAAAGACAAAACGTTCAAGACAGGCAGAGACAAACACTCAAAGTCTGGGCCCAGGGCCTGGGGTGTGCCCTGCAGCTGGGGGGCGGGGTTGCATATTCCTGGAGTCGGGGAACAGTCTCCGGACAGGATGTGAGAGAGGAACTGGGGTCTCCAGTCACGGGAGCCAGCTGGGGCTGCAGGCGGGAAGGGATCGGCTGCGGTGAGCGGAGCTGGGCGCAGACCGAGGGAGGACCGCCTGGGGTGCGGGCTTCTGGGGCCGAGGAAGGAGAGGCCGGGGACCCGGACGCCTGGGGCCGAGGTGCTGGGGACCCGGACGCCTGGGTCCGAGGGAGGAACGGCTGGGGACCCGGACGCCTGGGGCCGAGGGAGGAGCGGCTGGGGACCCGGACGCCTGGGGCCGAGGTGCTGGGGACCCGGACGCCTGGGGCCGAGGGAGGAGGGGGTGGGGACACTGACTCCAGGGTCCGAGGGAGGAGCGGCTGGGGACCCGGACTCCAGGGTCCGAGGGAGGAGCGGCTGGGGACCCGGACTCCTGGGTCCGAGGGAGGAGAGAGTGGGGACCCGGACTCCAGGGTCCGAGGGAGGAGGGGGTGGGGGCCGGACTCCTGGGTCCGAGGGAGGAGCGGCTGGGACCCGGACTCCTGGGTCCGAGGGAGGCGGGGGTGGGGACCCGGACTCCTGGGTCCGAGGGAGGAGCGGCTGGGACCCGGACTCCTGGGTCCGAGGGAGGAGCGGCTGGGGGCCGGGGGCCGGACTCCCAGGCCGGGGGCGGAGGAGGAGGCGGGGCTGAGCTCTGGGAATGAATCTCAGCCTATCCAGGCTCTGTAATTAATTAACCAACAGGATCAAATTAAGGGGTGAAAGTTCACTGAGGCGTAGGGCATTTGTCACCGTCCGGGACGGAGCCCTGAACCCGCACCCGCAGACGCCGGCGCGGAGGCCGTGGTGGCCGAGCCCCGCGGAGTTGGGGGAGGAGGGGGCGGGGCGGGGGTCCCCAGGAGTCACACGCCCCCTCCCGCCCCAGGTCTCCCTCTCAGGATGCGGGTCCCCCAGCCTCAGCCATGGGGGCTCTGTCTCCTGCTCTTCCTCCTGCCCCGGACCCTGCGCGCAGGTGAGGGGCGCTCGGCGGGCTGTCGGGGCGGCGGGGAAAGGAGCGGAACCCGACGTCTCCCCGGAGCCCCGTCCCGTCCTCCCGCGCGTCTCACGTTGTTTACCACTTGCTCCTCCGCGGCTCCGTGCGCCCGGGCACCGCCTGGCCCGGCCCCAGGTCCCTGTGCCCCTCTCGGGTCTGTCCGCCCCTCTCCGGCCTGCCCCCTCTGTCCGGGCCGTCTCTGCGCTCTCGGGGTGCGGGTCCCGCTCCCAGTCGGGGGCCGCCCGCCCCCACCCGCCCCTCACCTGTCTCTGCAGACGGCCACCGCTCGCTCCTGTACCGCCTGACCGCCGTGTCCTCCCCGGCCCCGGGCACCCCCGCCTTCTGGGCCACGGGCTGGCTGGGGCCGCAGCAGTACCTGCGCTACAGTAACCTGCGGGGCCAGGCGGAGCCCTTCGGGGCGTGGATCTGGGAGAGCCAGCTGCCCTGGTACTGGGAGAAGGAGACGGCCGACCTGAGGGGCAAGCAGGAGCTCTTCCTGGAGGCCTTCACAGTCCTGCAGGAAGGAGGTGAGGGGGGGGGGACCCCTGGGTCTGAGGGGGGGCGGACCCCTGGGTCTGAGGGAGGAGGGGCTGGGGGCCTGGATTTCTGGGTCTGAGGGAGGAGGGGCTGGGGCCCCTGTCCTGGGCCCTGCTCACCTGTGTGTGGGTACCCCAGGTTCCTACATCCTGCAGGGCCTGCTGGGCTGTGAGTTGGGCCCCGACAATTCCACAGTTGCCGTGGCCACGTTTGCCCTGAATGGTGAGGAGTTCATGAAGTTCGACGTCAAGGCGGGCAACTGGGATGGAGACTGGCCCGAGGCCCGGGCCATTAGTCAGAAGTGGCAGAAGCATGAGGACGCCGTGTGGCAGGAGAGGCACTTCCTGATGTCCTCCTGCCCCCAGAGGCTGCGGGGCCACCTGGAGACCGGCCGCAGTAACCTGGAGTGGAAGGGTGAGCAGCCGCCAGAGGGATCCGATCCCGGGATCTCTGCGTCCTCTTCCCGCAGCCTCTTCCCTGGCCTCCCAGCCTCCAGTGCCGCCCCAGCCCATCCCCCATAGGTCCCGGAGGGCCTTTCTGTCCCCAGAGGTGACCCTGCCCCTCTCCTGCACACAGCCCTCCTGTGGCTCCAGGCCCTCAGCCTGGCATTGGGCCCCAGCGGGTGTGGCCCCTGTCCCTCTCCTCAGCCTCGCATTTCTCGTCTGCACCCCCTGCCAGGTGGAGTCACCCAGAGTTCCCTGAGCTCACACCAGCCCTCCCCTCTCTTCACCTCTGTCATTCTCTGTCCGGTTCCACGGGTGTCGCACCCAGGGACCTTCTTCCGGTCCATGAGGCTCTCATCTACCTTTTGGGGGCTCCCTGAGGCCTCGTGTGACCTCCGTTACAGCACATGTCACTCTGAGGTACAGGCCGGGGGATTCTCGAGGGCTGGAATCAGCTCTTTGCCCCCTAGGATCCCCCCACCTTGCCATCCCAGCTTCCCTCTCGGCCGTCCATATGGACCACCCTCTACCTGGCAGTGAGAGGGATGATTTATTTACTTATTTAAAATATATTTTTATTGATTTCAGAGAGGAAGGGAGAGGGAGGAGAGATAGATAGAAACATCAATGATGAGAGAGAGAGAGAGAATCATGGATCGGCTGCCTCCTGCACGCCCCCCACTGGGGATCGAGCCTGCAACCCAGGCATGTGCCCTGACCGGGAATCGAACCGTGACCTCCTGGTTCATAGGTTGACGCTCAACCGTTGAGCCACACCAGCCGGGCTCAATTCATTTCTATCTGTGCCCAAGTACCTGCCCTCTAGGTCAAGATCTAGGACATTCTAGAACCCCAGGAGACTTTCTTGTGTCCCCTCCAATTCTATACTCCCCAAGGGTAACAGCTCACCTGACTTCTGTCGCGAGAGGGTTGCCTGCCTTGGAACTTCATACAACTATGCGTGTGTGCTTGCTTGTGTCTTGTTTCTTTCGCTCCCTCGTGTGTGGGGACTGTTGTGGAGTGTATCAGTCGCTCTTTCTGATCGCTGAGTACTGTTCCACGGCATGCTCCATAACAGTGTATCAGTGCACGGCTTCTTCCCAGCTCGGGGCTGCGTGAGGAAAGCTTCTCTGAGCATTTTTGTGCATGTCCTTGGATGAGTCTGTATTCTCATTTATGTGGACTTCATACCCATGAGGGGAACGGTTAAGTCCTAGTCTATGTATAGGATTAACTTTAGTAGGTCAGGCTATGCTTCTCGCAAAGTGGTTGAACCAGTTTTCCTACGCCCACCAGCTGTGCGAGTGTGAATTTGAGTTGCTCCACAGGTTTGCCAGAATTTGATACTGTCTTTCATTTGAACAGTTCTAGTGGGTGTGTCTCGTAGTATCTTGTGAATTCATTTTTCACTAATCAGCTAAATGATTTTTTAAAAAATATGTTTTTTATTGATTTCAGAGAGGAAGGGAGAGGGAGAGAGAGATAGAAACATCAGTGAGTGATAAGAGAGAATCACTGATCGGCTGCCTCCTGCACAACCCCTACTGGGGATCGAGCCTGCAGCCCTGGCATGTGCCCTGGACAGGAGTCAAACCCAAACCCGGGACCCTTCAGCCCCCAGGCCAATGCTCTATCCATTGAGTCAAACCAGCTAGGGCCAGATAAATGATTGGATGGTTTGTCATGTTGAGTACTTTTTCACATTATTGACCAGATGGGTATCCACTCTTTTGGAGTGGCTGTTGGAGTGTTTTGCCCATTTTTTAAAAATTTGATTTTTAGAGAGAGAGGAAGGGGGAGAGAGAGAGAGAGAGAGTGAAACATCAATGGGCTGCCTCCTGCAACTCCCTACCGGGCATCAAGCCAGAAACCCCAGCATGTGCCCTGACCAGGAATTGAACCTGCAACCTCAGTGCACTGGACTATGCCCAACCAACTGAGCCCCACTGGCTAAGGCTAAGATCTCTTTTGCCCATTTTAACATCAGAATTTTTGCCTTTTTTTTCTTATTGGAGTTCTTGATATATTTTGGATATGAGTCCTTTGGCTATGTCCAGTGGTTCTATTGGAAATAACTTCTTCCATCAGCAGCTTGTCTTTTCACTCTCTTAATGAAAACTTTTGATGAGCAAATGTTTTTAATTTTGATGAATGTTAATTTATCCATCTTTTATTCTACGGTTCTTTTGTGTATTCACTTTTAAAAAAAAATATTTTTTATTGATTTTTTTACAGAGAGGAAGGGAGAGGGATAGAGAGTTAGAAACATCGATGAGAGAGAAACATCATCAGCTGCCTCCTGCACACTCCCTACTGGGTATGTGCCCGCAACCAAGGTACATGCCCTTGACCGGAATCGAACCCGGGACCCTCCAGTCCACAGGCTGACGCTCTATCCGCTGAGCCAAACTAGCTAGGACTTAAATATGTTTTTATTTATTTATTTATTTATTTTTTATTTATATTTTTTTTAGAGAGAGAGGAGCAGAGAGGGAGAGAGAGAGAGAGAGAAACATCCATGAGAGGGAAACATCAATCAGCTGCCTCCTGCAGGCCCCCTACTGGGGATCAAGCCTGCAACCTGGACATGTGTCCTGACTTGGAATCAACTGGCAACCTCTTGGTGCATGGGACAACGCTCAACCAATTGCGCCACACCGGCCAGCATGAAATACTATTGATTTTTATATATTTCCCTGTATCCAGAAACATTTTTGAATTTACTTATTTCTATTAAATTTGTATAGCTTCTTTTGGATTATGTCATCTTTGACCCATTTTATTTTCTTTTGAAATTTTAATACCGTTTATTTCTTTTTCTTACCTTGTTGCACTGGCTAGGATCCCCAGTACAATTGTTGAATAGAGTGGAGATAGTGAACATCATGTATTCTCAAATTCACAAGAAAACTTCACTTGATCATAATGTATTATCTTTCATATAAATGACTTGATTCTTCTACCCTGGCCGGTGTTGCTCAATGGTTAGAGGATCTGACTGTGCCCCGAAGGGTCTCGGGTGCAATTCCTGGTCAAGGTGACTACCTGGGTTTCAGGATGGATCCCAGGGTTGCAAGTTGGATCCCTGGACCCAGTTGGGGTGCATGCGGGAGGCAACCAATTGATATGTCTCTCTCGCATTGATTTCTCTTTCTCTCTCTTCTTCCCTCCTTCCCTCCCTCCCTTTCACTCTCTCTAAAAATCAATGGAAAAAATATCCTTGCCGAAACCGGTTTGGCTCAGTGGATAGAGCATCGGCCTTCGGACTGAAAGGTCCCAGGTTCGATTCCGGTCAAGGGCATGTACCTTGGTTGCGGGCATATCCCCAGTAGGGAGTGTGCAGGAGGCAGCTGAGCGATGTTTCTCTCTCATTGGTGTTTCTAACTCTCTATCCCTCTCCCTTCTTCTCTGTAAAAAATCAATAAAATATATATTTTTAAAAATCCTTGGGTGAGCATTACCAATAAATAAGTAAATAAATACAATTTTTAAATGACTCGATTCTATCTGTTAAAGTGTTGTTGTTTTTTAAGGGATTTTGAGTCTATTTGCATGAGAGATTAAATTCCATTGCTTGTTATGTCCTTGTGAGGTTTTGTTATCAAGGTTACCCTGGCTACCATGCTAGGAATAGCATCCTCTTTTCTCAATTTCCTGGAAGAATTTGTGTAAGAGCAGGATTTTTTCTTTCTTGGTTGTTTTCAAGAATTCACCAATGATGTCATCTGGGCCTGGCATTTTGTTTCTTGAAAAGTTTGAATTTATGGATTAAATTTTTTAAATGCTTAGTACTACTCAAGTTTTATTGTGTCAGTTTTGGAAAGTTGTATGTCTTAGAAATTTTTCCAGTACATTCAAATGTGCTGGCATGAAATACTTCATAATTCCCTCTTACTATCTTTTTTTTCCTTTCTTTCTTTCTTTTCTTTTTTTGTTTTGTTTGTTTGTTTTGTTTTGTTTTGTTTTTTTGTTAATCCTCACTGGAGGAGTGGAAGGGCGGGGGGGAAGGGGAGAGAAGAAAGAGAGAGAAACATTGATGTGAGAGAACCCACATCAATCAGTTGCCTCCCACATGCACCCCAAACAGGGTGGGGAACCTGAAACCCAGGTACGTGCCCTTGACCTGAATCGAACCTGTGACCCTTGGGTTCACGGGCTGGCGCTCTAACCACTGAGCCCCACCGGCCAGGGCGCCCTCTTACTATCTTTGTAAGGAGTGTAGGTCTGTCTTATTTTCTCATCATTCCCCTTTCAGAGTCCGTTGCCCTTTCCTTTATTTGTACACAAACATCTGTCTCTCCTCTTAGAGCATAAGCTCCATGGAGAGAGGGACTTGGTCTCTGGTTCACGGCTGTGTCCGTGCCCGGCGCGGTGGATGCCCAGCACGGGTCCGCTGCAGGGAGGATGGCTGAGCGCGGGTACCCTGATGGCGGAGAGCTGGGTCCCTGTCCCGCTGCAGGTCCCTCTCCTTTTACCATTCTGTTCTCCAGGCGAAGCACAGGGCATGCAGGGCACACGGTGGGCCCTGCTGCGGGGACTGGAGGCCCCTCTGTGTCCCCGTCCAGCCCGGCCCTGGCCTGGCCCGGGGGCCGGGGCGGGCGCTCAGGCCTGTCCGCTGTCTGTCTGCAGAGCCGCCGTCCATGCGCCTGAAGGCCCGCCCCGGCGGCCCCGGCCTCTCGGTGCTCACCTGCAGCGCCTTCTCCTTCTACCCCCCGGAGCTGCAGCTGCGCTTCCTGCGGAACGGGCTGGCCGTGGGCTCCGGGGACAGCAACTTCGGCCCCAACGGCGACGGCTCCTTCCACGCCTGGTCCACGCTGACCGTGCGGAGCGGCGACGAGCACCACTACCGCTGCGTGGTGCAGCACGCGGGGCTGCCGCAGCCCCTGGCCGTGGGCCTGGGTGAGGTCCCGCGGGAGGGCATTTCCTTTGGCCTTTCTGTAGCGATCCGCCTGCCCTCTGACCTCTGACCTTCCGGGCCGCTGCTGCTGGCCTGGACTCTGGCCCCTTTACCACGATGGACAGTCCTGCCGAAGTCTGACCACCTTCTGTCCTGCTGCTGCCAGTCCTCACCAAGACCCACCTTTCACGCCTCTGAGTGACCTACTGCTCTGTGCCCCCCCCCCCCCCCCCCAGCTCTAACACCAGCCCTGGGGCTGCAGGGCCCTCGCCTGCACTTGCTACCGCTGGTTCTCACATCTCCCCTGCGGGCCTTCTGCCCAGACCCAGAACTTGCTCTGGCCGGCCTTTCCTCTGCCCACACCCACTCCCAGCCCCTGTCCCGGCTCAGGTGGGGCAGGGGGCCCATTTAACATCTGACAGCGTTTCTCTGGCCGCAGATTCACCACCCAAGTCCTTGGTGCCAGTGGTTGGAATCGTCATCGGCTTCTTACTGCTCATGGCAGTGGCTGCAGGAGGAGCTCTGCTGTGGTGGAGGATGAAGAGGGGGCTACCAGGTGGGGGGCAGGAAGAGGGGAGACTCCCAGAGAGAGAGAGACCCCAAACAATGGGAGCAGAGATCTAGACAGAGGTGGGGACGGAGAACTGGAGGCGGGAAACAGACTCAGAGGCGGGTAGAGTAGCTCAGACTCACACACACACACACACACACGCACACACACACACATATGCACACACATACACATATGCACACACGGGGAGGGGAGAGACCCAGAGACTCTCAGAGATTCTGATGACCTCAGCCTTTCTCTTTCCTCAGCCCCTTGGATCCTTCTCCGTGGGGACGACCTCGGGGCCCTCCTGTCCACGGGCCCAAGCAAAGATGCTGACCCTTAGGATGTAAAAGCGTTCTCAGCAGCTGCCTGACCGTCCGCCGTGCTGGCTGTGACCAGCTGACGTAGGCAGGGCTCTTCCATGCTGTGAGACCTCCCGGAATCCTGATGTTTCTGAGCCTCCAAAGGAGTCCGGGCCCGGTGTCCGCCCTCTGGATTTTTCGTCCTGTGATCAGCCTCAGTCTCCCCTCCTCATATATATGGCTCTTTTCCACATTCGCATATAACATGAGTTTGGGCCTGAATCGCTGTGTCGTCATCATTTTAACTTTCTCCGTGGGGGCGGTGAAGGCATGGGTGGGGGGGATACGTGGTGTAAGCCCTGGGCTTCTGATCTCTCCGGAGGCTAGCATGTTGCCATGGTGGAATCTGACGATTTTATATACCAAGTCATATAGTTTTCATTCGTGAATTTTACAGATATTTACTGAATGCCTACACTGTGCCAGGCATTTTAAAAACTTTAAAAATATATGTTTTTATTTATTTCAGAGAGAGGGAAGGAGAAGAAAAGAGAGAGAGAGAGAAACCTCTATGATGAGAGAGAATCATCCATTGGCTGCCTCTGCACACGCCCTGCTGGGGATCGAGCCCGCACCTGGGCATGTGCCCTGACTAGGAATGGAACCATGACCTCCTGGTTCATGGGTCGATGCTCAACCACTGAGCACACCCAACGAGCCATTTTGAGAACTTACAGTATTTTAGAGTGGAAAGAAAACAGCTTTTTAAAATTTTTTGTAATCTTTATTGTTGAAACTATTACATACATCCCCTTTTCTTCCCATATATGCATACGAGGTCTTCGGTTGAATCTCTTCCCACCCACTCACCCACCCACCCCTGCCTTTCCTCTGAGATTCCATAGTCTGTTCCATGCTTCTATGTCTCTGGATCTATTTTGTTCATCAGTTTATTTTATTCATTAGATTCCACATATGAGTGAGATCATGTGATACTAATCTGCCTCTGACTGGCTTATTTCGCTTAGCATAGTAATGTCCAGGTCCCTCCATGCTGTCTCAATGGGTCAGAGATCCTTCTTTTTTTATGGCTGCATAGTATTCCATGGTGTACATGTACCACAGCTTTTTTAATTAACATATTATTATTGATTTGAGAAAGAGAGGAAGGGAGAGAGAGGGAAACATCGATTTGTCTTTCCAGTTATTTATGCATTCATTGGCTGCTTCTTGTATGTGCCCTGACAGGGAATGGGACAACATTAACCAACTGAGCTGTCGGGCCAGAACATTTGGAGGAATTATTCTTTTCTTTTCTTTTTCTTCTTTGTTTTATTGATTTTTTACAGAGAGGAAGGGTGAGGGATAGAGAGTTTGAAACATCGATGAGGAAGAAACATCGATCAGCTGCCTCCTGCACTTACTGGGGATGTGCCCGCAACCTAGGTACATGCCCTTGACTGGAATCGAACCTGGGACCCTTCAGTCCGTAGGCGGATGCTCTATCCACTGAGCCAAACCGGTTAGGGCTGGAGGAATTCTTGGCTGGAGTCTGACCTGACTCCTTTGTGGAGCAGAAGAGTTGTTCCCTCGCCCTAGCTGGTTTGGCTCAGTGAATAGGACTGAAGCGTCCCGGGTTCGATTCCGGTCAAGGGCACATGCCCAGGTTGCTGGCTTGGTCCCCAGTGGGGGGCGTGCAGGAGGCAGCCGATCAATGATTCATCATTGATGTTTCTATAGCTCTCTCTCCCTCTCTGAAATCAATAAAAACCTTAAAAAAAATAAAATTGTGGCCTTGCCTGGTTTGGCTTGGTGGATAGAGCGTCGGCCTGCGGACTGAAGGGTCCCAGGTTCGATTCCCCAGGTGGCAGGCTTGATCCCCAGTGGGGGCCATGCAGGAGGCAGCCGATCAATGATTCTCTCTCATCATTGATGTTTCTCTCTCTCTCCCTCTTCCTTCCTCTCTGAAATCAATAAAAAATATATATATTTTAAAAAATATAAAATAAAAGTGTGCTAAGTTGTGCTAATCCTAGAGCAACAACAACAAAAAAGAGTTGTCCCCTCTATCAGGGAAGAGGATGGCTCCTCTGCCCCCTGGGTTCCCTTCTTTCTTAAACAAAGGGAGATAAAAATAAATCTCCCGTGAGGCTTTCCAGTTAGAACAACTGGAGTTGTAGGCTCGGCGCCCTGAAGCCTGCCGGGAGTTGTAGTTCTCCTCGGCCGCGTCACCCGGCGTCTCCCACCCCGCCGGGCCTGGGAAGGGGCGAGGCCGAACTTCGGGAGCCAGCTCTCCTTTGTGGACGTGGCGAGGGCGGCCGCGGCCCGCCCCGCGGGGTCCTCCTCAGGGTATTGGTCGGGGGGCGGGGCCTCTGCGCTGCCGGGGGCGGGGCCTGGCTGGAGAGCAGCCAAACTGGGCATCTTTTTGGAGGACGCGGAGCCGCGCTTGGAGAGCACAGTGAGGCTGGATAGTTCGGTAAACGGAGGCGAGGGCGGGTGGCCGGCCCAGGAGGGACTGCTCAGGTCCGCTCGGGTCGTGGATTAGAGTCCAGGCTGGAAACGACGCCTGGGAACTTGCACGATCTCTCTCTTTTTAGCCACGACCCTGCCCCACACTTTGTGTGGGAAGTGTGCCACGTCTCCCGGTTGAATCCCCGCTCCCTCTCTTGCAGCTCCGGGGCCCCTCCAGGACTCCCCCAAAGCTGGTTTTACTTCTGAGAACCCAACCCTCCTCCTCTCCTCCCCGAACCCTTCTTGAGCCCAAAACTTTGCGGCCAGCTACCATCAATCACTCTGTCCTTTTCTAGGTCTCCCCTCCCCCCATCCTCCTGTATGTGCTCTGTCTTTTTCCCTGTGGCCCCTGATTCCTAGCCTCCGCCACTCTTCAGGGCCTGATGATGTGGCGACCGTCACTTCTGCTGCTGCTCTTGCTGCTCCGGCCCGGGGCCCAGGGGAAGCCCTCCCCGGAGGCCAGCCCTCACGGCCAGGGAAGGGTGCACCACCAGGCTCCCCTGAGCGAGGCTGCTCATGATGACGCCCATGGGAACTTCCAGTACGACCACGAGGCTTTCCTGGGACGAGAAGTGGCCAAGGAATTCGACCAACTCAGCCCAGAAGAAAGCCAAGCCCGTCTGGGGTAGGAGAGAGATGGGGGCTGGAAGACTCAAGGTTGTAATTTAAAACAGGGAGGTCAGGGGGAGGTAGTGGCAGGGCTGTGCGGGTACGTGTGGGAATAGCCTTCCAGGCAGAGAGACAGTAAGTGCAAAGGCCCTGGGGCCTGATGTGTTTGAGGAACAGTGAGGTCTGTGTGGGTGGAACCCATTGGGCAAAGGGAGAGGGTGGTAGTGGCAGAGAGGGGACACAGGGGTGTGCAGGGCCTTTTGGGCCATAGTGGAGATTTAAGCTTTTCTCTGAATAAGATGAGAACCCTGGGAGGGCTTTAGAGGGAGAATGTGATTGGCTTAGATTTTAATGGAATCCTTTAGGTTCCTATTTGGGGAATAGACTAGACCCAGCGAGGAAGCGACGGCAGTAGTCCAGGTGGGAGACAAGAGCCGAAGGCGCCCGGACCAGGGTGGAGATAGCTGTGGTGGCCAGGTCTCTAGCTGGGAGACTGTGCATGGATGGGGTTGGGTGAAGGAGGGATGAGGGAGGAAAGCAGTGAGAAGCTAACACACTTAGCATAGCACTTACTGCAATGCCAGGCACTGTTCTAAGTGCTTTACAAGGGTTAACTAATGTATTCCCCACAGAGGGGGAGACTGAGGCACAGAGAGGTTTAGTGACCTGCCCACAGTCACACAGCCACACAGAGGAGGCTTCAGAATTTGAGCCCATGCTCTTCACAACAGCTCAAAGCTCAGGGTAGAGCGTGTGTGAGAGTCTTGGGGACAAAGCCTGTCCCCCACGGATCCCAGCAGAGACTGCCTGGCCCAGGCGGGGGCAGCAGGGCCGCCTCACATTCTACCCTGGCGACCGGGTCGCAGGGGCTAAGGGACAGTGACAGATAGGCTCCTTGAGATGAGCGGTTGGGCGCGGACCCAAACCTGGGGGGGCGTGGCCAAGGGAGCGGGAAGGGGCCTGGGAGTCCACTGGGGAGACCTGAGACACGGGGTGTGAGGTGGGACCTACTGGGGTTTGACATGCGCCGGTGGGGAGGGGAGGGGGAAGGCGAGCCCGCGAGGTTGCGGGTGATGGTCCTAGGTCAGCGCCTGCTAACGGGTGAGAAGGGTGGGGCGCGCATCGTGGGGCAGGACTGGAGGAAGAGGGTCCTGAAACTGACCGGCACGTCCAGGGAGGAGGCTGAGCAGGAGGCGGCTTAGGAGGGAGGGTCCTAAAACTGGCCGAGCACGGGGAGAGGGGCGGGGCACGGGGCGGGGCCTGAGGCGGCGAGGGGGTGTGGCTTTGTCAGTTGTTCAGAGGCAGGCTTGTGTTTTTAATTTTTTTAAAAAATACATATTTTATTTTTTTTATTATTTTTTTAAATATATTTTATTGATTTTTCACAGAGAGGAAGAGAGAGGGATAGAGAGTTAGAAACATCGATGATAGAGAAACATCGACCAGCTGCCTCCTGCACAACCCCTACCGGGGATGTGCCCACAACCAAGGCACATGCCCTTGACCGGAATCGAACCTGGGACGCCTTGAGTCCGCAGGCCGACGCTCTATCCACTGAGCCACACCGGTTTCGGCTGTTTTCAATTTTTTGTTGTCGAGACTATTACTAGGAACAGGACTCCTGTCCCTAGAGGCAGTCTTGGGACCGGAGCCCTGCGGGCCAGCGGAGCAGTGTGACGCCCTTCCCGCTGTCCCGACTCCAACTAGGTCAGGACAAGCGGGATAAGGAACTCGGCAGGTCGAGGGGCGGGGCCAGAGCGAAGGGCGTGGCCCGGATTGTCTTAGGTTCCTCCCCAACCCGGGCGAGTCTTGGGCTGCAGCGCCTTAGGCCCTCTGGGTGTCGGAATGGGCGGAGCCTTAGTTGAAGGAGCGGAGCCCTGCGGTGGGCGTGGCCTCATGATTGACATGTGCCTCCCCCAGTTGGCGGGCGGCTCTGGACCTTATTCTTAGTAGGAGGTGTGTCTCGAGGGGGCGTGGCTATCGCATGAGGGGCGGGGCCTGGACGGCGGGATGCTCCCCGGTAGGCGCGTCCCGAGATTGACGTGTTCTCCGCCCCGGTCCCCAGGCGCATCGTGGACCGCATGGACCGCGCGGGGGACGGGGACGGCTGGGTGTCGCTAGCCGAGCTCCGCGCGTGGATCGCACACACGCAGCAGCGGCACATACGGGACTCGGTGAGCGCGGCCTGGCACACGTACGACACGGACGGCGACGGGCGTGTGGGTTGGGAGGAGCTGCGCAATGCCACCTATGGCTACTACGCGCCTGGTATGCGGCGAGACCCCGACCTCTGCTGCTCACATACACCGTGACCCCGACCTTTTTGACCCCTAATAGTGAGAACCTTTGGCCCATTAACTAGAATCTCTGACCTTTGACCCCTGATACTTGACCAGGGTCTACTCCTAAGACCCCATTACCCTGAGACCACCCATCCCGGATTTCTGGCTTCTCTGTCTGGCATCCACAACCTCTATAACTCTGGGACCAGGGGGCTTCAGATCCTTGACCAGGGACCTCTCTCTACCTTCCATGCCCCTGCCCTCTGACCTCTCATCCTGAGAATCCCAAAGCCATTTACTCTGCTCTTTGACCAATGGGTTCCCTCCTCCCTGTCCCCATGCCCCAGCCCTGGGCCCCTCTAGCTCTTGTTCTCTCCCTCCTGTACCCCCTCCCCAGCCTGTCCCTCATATACCCCCAGAGAGGTCTTTCCACACCCAGAGCTTCCGCTGACCTGCTGCTGCTCACAGCCCCCCGTGACTCCCTGGCCCCCCAGGAGACAGTCCCAGGTCCTCAGCCCCACCCGGCCTACCCTCTAGCTTTGTTCTTCTGCTCTTTCTGGCCCAGTCACATTCTTCAAACCTCCACACTCCGCACACGCTGTTCCCTCTGAAAATGCCCTTCCCCTCCTCTCTGCCCAGCAACCTGCGGCAGCATAACCTACTGCGTCAGAGCATGACTTGGGGGCCCAAGAGCAAGTGTTAACGCAAAGCCCATCATTCCCGACTGTGTGACCTTGGATGAGTTGTTTCCTCTCTGGGAGTCAGTTTCTCCTTCACAAAGTGAGAATAAACTGAAGAAGCTGCTTTCTCTTTGTGCGGGTTCAGTGCCATATTGTAGCTAAAGAGCTTATGAGCATATCGTCAGCTCTTACTGCAAGGTAGCCAATACATGCAGATAATGAATATGTATTATGTATGATGAATTCAGTGGCGGTCTGCCTGCCCTGCCCCTCTGTCCCCTCGGGGGCCCCCCCCGTCAGATCCCTTTGTCTTCCTCTTCAGCGTGCCTGTTACCCATGAAAGCACCTCTCAGCCGCTCCCTCCCTCCTTTCCTAGGCGAGGAGTTCCACGATGTGGAAGACGCAGAGACCTACAAGAAGATGCTGGCGCGGGACGAGCGGCGTTTCCGCGTGGCTGACCAGGATGGGGACCTGATGGCCACTCGGGAGGAGCTGACAGCCTTCCTTCACCCCGAGGAGTTCCCTCACATGCGGGACATCGTGGTGGCTGTGAGTGAGGGCCGGCCTGCCAGCGCTTACCTTGGGAGTTCCGGTCCCCTGGTCCCCTGACACCTTCCCCAGGAAACCCAGGCCACAAGGGCCAGTCCATGGAGGGTGACATCTCCCATCCCACCCTGACCCCCCAGTGTCACCATTGGTGAAAGGATTTATACCCACTTCTGCCGTGCCTAGCGCTGCACAAATTACTTTAAAAATGTAATTGTATGCATTTCTCAAATAGGTAACATACTGATGTGGTTAAGCTCCCAAAAGATGCAAAAAAGGTGAACAGTCTTCTTTTCTCCCATGTCCCTACCCTGTCCCCCGCAGTCCCGTCCCCACAGGTGGCCCCTTATGTCTCCATCCAGAGCTGCTTTGAGGGGCTATGGCAAAGCTGTTAGGATCCAGGGCTCTGCGGCCAGAAGGCCTGGTTTCAAGTCCCAGCCCTGCTGTTCCTGGCTGTGTGACCTTGGGCAAGTTATTTAACCTCTCTGGACCTGAATTTCCTCATCTGTAAAGGGATGGTACTGATCAGGATCCCTATCCGGAGCGGGGAAATAGGGACTAGATGAGTTCATGCCTGTAGCATGTAACACTGGCCTGGGGCAAATGCTCATTATGGCATTTTACACACACGTGTCAATATCATGACACACACGTGTCAATATCACCGGGTAGGAATCGCTGGATCGTGGGGATCAGAGAGGAGAGCTGGCATTAACCCCTTACACTTCCCAGCCTGCAAGCCCAATGTCCCTCTTTTAGAGCAGAAAGTGTAACACCTCTTTTTTTTTTTTTTTTTTGATATGTTTTTATTGATTTCAGAGAGGAAGGGAGAGAGAGAGAGATAGAAACATCAATGATGAGAGAGAATCATTGATCAGCTGCCTCCTGCACGCCCCCCACTGGGGATCGAGCCCGCAACCTGGGCATGTGCCCTGACCAGGAATCGAACCCAGGACCCTTCAGTCCCCAGGCCGACGCTCTATCCACTGAGCAACACCGGCCAGGGCCACCTCTTTATTCTCCCGAGTTAAGATTATTTAACAAACCCTGACTGAGCATGTCCTGTGTGCCAGGCACCCTTAACACCTTTCTTTACCTGCATTACCTCAATTTATTTTTATTCACTTTTTGTTAATCTTCACCCAAGGATATTTTTTCCATTGGTTTTTAGAGAGAGTGGGAGTGGAAGAGAGAGAGAGAGAGAGAGAGACATCGATGTGAGAGAGACACATGGATCGGTTGCCTCCCGCAAGCACCCTGACTGGGGCCAGGGATCAAACCTGCAGCCCAGATACCTGTCCTTGACAGGGAATTGAACCTGTGACCCTTCTGTGTGCAGGCTGATTCTCTGATCACTGAGCAATACCAGTAGGGCACATTGCCTCAATTTATTTATTTTTTATTAAATTTTTTTTATTGATTCCAGAGAGGAAGGGAGAGGGAGAGAAAGATAGAAACATCAACGATGAGAGAGAATCATTGATCGGCTGCTTCCTGCACGCCCCACACTGGGGATCGAGCCCACAACCTGGGCATATGCCCTGACCGGAATTGAACTGTGATCTCCTGGTTCATAGGTCGATGCTCAACCACTGAGCCACATGGGCCGTGCAAGCCCACATTACCTCAACGTAATTGTCCGTGGCAGCCCTATGGTGGTGGCCTGTCATCTTTGTTTACAGATAAGGATATATAGGCACAAAGAGGTGACTCTCCAGGATCCCCAGATGAGAAGTGCCACAGCCTGGATTTGAACCTAGACCATTGAATCCATGGCCTCAACCAGGGGTCTGCAAACTAGAACCCATGTCCAGTGAACTAGAACCTGTAGCCAAATCCAGCCCACAGAATGTTTTTGCAAGTCAAGTTTTATTGTACCACAGCCACGCCCATTTGCTTACATATGCTCCAGCTGCAAAGTTGAGTCAGTTCAACAGAGAGTGTACAGCAGGCAAAGCCGAAAATACTTACTACTAGAGGCCCAGTGCACGGAATTCATGCACTTGGATGGGGGTAGGGGGGGTGTCCCCTCAGCCTGACCTGCGCTCTTGCAGTCCCGGAGCCCTCGGCGGATGTCCTGCTAACTGTCCTAAGACCGTGGTCGGCAAACTGTGGCTCGCGAGCCACATGCGGCTCCTGGGCCCCTTGAGTGTGGCTCTTCCACAAAATACCACGGCCTGGGCGAGTCTATTTTGAAGAAGTGGCGTTAGAAGAAGTTTAAGTTTAAAAAATTTGGCTCTCAGAAGAAATTTCAATCGTTGTACTGTTGATATTTGGCTCTGTTGACTAATGAGTTTGCCGACCACTGACCTAAGACATCAGTCAGACGCCCTTAGCGCTGCCATGAAGGCGGAGGTGGGAGAGGCTCCCGCCACCTCTGATGAGCTCGCCAGCCCTGAGCCCTGGCTTCTGGCTGAGCAGCGCGCACTGACCACCAGGGGGCAGCTCCTGCATTGAGCATCTGCCCCCTGGTGGTCAGTGCGCATCGTAGGGACCGGTCGTTCCGCCGTTCAGTTGATTTGCTTATTAGCTTTTTATTATATAGGATCTGGCCCTTTATGAAAAAAGTTTGCCAAGCCCTTGTCTAAACTCTGCTGTCATCACTCACATTCGTGGACAGTGAGCATAACCTCCCCATGTACAGATTTCAAAACGTGACTTTTAGCCCAAATTGTGCTATAAAAGAGGAACTAAAGGAAAGTCGCTTATAGTAACTAACAGGAATTTCAGCATGTGCTTTAGAGTTATCAGAGTCAGCAAATAACATAGGGCACTCAATTCCACTTGAATTTATAACAAAAAATAAAATTTTCAGTGAAAGTAGAGCCCACACAGTATTTGGGATTAGTATAGGCATATCTCACGTACTATTTGGGACATACTTTTACCAAAAAAAATGATATGTCTGAAACTGAAGTAACTTAGCACCCTGTCCTCCAAGGAGATCCCAAACATTGTGCGGGACAGACTTCTCCTGGAGAAAGATTTGTTGTTCGTGGGGAAGTTGAATGGAATTGAGAAGCCTGTGTTTTATCTGTCAACCCTAACCGGTCGGAGCCCGCCTCTGCCAGAAGACATGTGGAGGGTCAGGTGCCGGTGCGCCTCACAGGGAGGGAGTCTGAATGCAAAAATGAGGAACAGAAGCTGTTTGCTCAAGAAGTGAAGGGAAAAAAACAGAGCAGAGGTTTGGAAAGTGTGTCAAATGTCAAATAGTACACCCGCTGAGTTGGTGTCTAGGCTGTGCCTTTTTAAAATTTTTATTAAATACATTTTTATGTATCCAGAGAGGAAGGGAGAGGGAGAAAGAGACAGAAACATCAATGATGAGAGAATCTGCAAGCATATGAGCGTACCCAGCGGTTAAGGACAACAGGGGGGTGGGGGCATCTGTGGGGAGGGGTGTGGGATGGGAATGGGGGGATGAGGACAAATATGTGATACCTTAATCAATAAAGAAATTTTAAAAAAATGATGAGAGAATCATTGATTGGCTGCCTCCTGCACGCCCCCTACTGGGGGTTGAGCTGCAACAAGGGCATGTGCCCTTGACCAGAATAGAACCTGGGACCCTTCAGTCTGCAGGCCGAGGCTCTATCCACTGAGCCAAACTAACCAGGGCTAGACTCCGCCTTTTAAAGGGAAAGAGGCCTCTGCCCCTTGGAGAGTGTGGGCTGGGGCATGAGAAAGTTAGGGATGCAAAATCGCTCTTGCGTGGACGAAACCGGTGTGGCTCAGTGGATAGAGCGTCGGCCTGCAGACTCAAGGGTCCCAGGTTCGATTCCGGTCAAGGGCTTGTACCTTGGTTGCAGGCACCTCCCCAGTAAGGGGTGTGCAGGAGGCAGCTGATCGATGTTTCTAACTCTCTATCCCTCTCTCTTTCTCTCTGTAAAAAATCAATAAAAATATATTTTTTTAAAAAATCGCTCTTGCGTGGACCAACCTGTGCATCAGGACATCTGGGTCCCTGCCCGCACCCCCCCCCCTAAGTGCAGGGAGGGCCTGCATTATTATGGCACCCCCAGAGAGCCCCCAAATTTCCCACATGCCCTTGGGGACAGTTATGCCCTGTTGAGACTGCTCTGCTCCAAGGCCTGGCCCCACAGCCACCCCCAATGAGATCCCCTGAGAGAACCTCACACCCTGATCCCAGGGGTCCAGCCCTAATGCCTCTTTCTCCCCAGGAAACGCTGGAGGACCTGGACAAGAACAAAGATGGCTACATCCAGGTGGACGAGTACATCGGTGAGTGGGGCCTGAGTCTCCCCCTGGGGGTGCTGGTCCCGTCCTAGCCCAGGTGGCAGCCCAATGCACGATCCCCCGTACGAGAACAGGCCGGGGCGCGGCTGGAGCCACCAAGCATTAGTGAGCACCTGCTCTGTGCCAGGCCCGCCCCCAGCAAGTCTTTATCAAAGGCCTCTACGGGCGAGGCCCAGGAAGCATTTATGGAATGCCTTCTGTATGCCAGACCCGGGAAAACCTTCTCAAGCACCGACTGTGGGCCAGGGCCAGGACACACTGAGTGTTAGTGGTTGAGGGTACAGCAGAGACTGTCACAGAGCAGGTGCCTTCCTGGGAGGGTCTGGAGCTTCTACAAAAACAGGGCTCGGGCTGCGTTTGCTTGGGATAGGGCAGTGGTCGGCAAACCGCGGCTCTCGAGCCACATGCGGCTCTTTGGCCCCTTGAGTGTGGCTCTTCCACAAAATACCACGTGCGGGCGCGCACGTACAGTGCGATGGAAACTTCGTGGCCCATGCGCAGAGGTCGGGTTTCGGCTCTCAGAAGAAATTTCAATCGTTGTACTGTTGATATTTGGCTCCGTTGACTAATGAGTTTGCCGACCACTGGGATAGGGAGTCAGGGAGCTGGTCTCGAACCTGCATTTACTCAGCAAAGTGTAAGATGTCTCCTGTTCCTTGGGGTGTTGGGGAGCCCTATGACACCTCCAAGGGGAAAGCTATTAAGTATGGAATTGTTAAAAGTTTTTTTTTGTTGTTGTTAATCCTCACCTGAGGGTATTTTTTCCATTGATTTAAAAAATTATTTTTTCCCCCTCCTCCCCTCCCCCTCCACTCAAAATGCCTAAAAAATTATTTTAAAAAATATTTTTATTGATTTCAGAGAGGAAGGGAGAGGAAGAGAGAGATGGAAACATCAATGATGAGAGAGAACCATTGATTGGCTGCCTCCTGCACGTCCGCCCCCGCCCCCCCCCCCCCCAATAGGGATTGAGCCTGCAACCCGGGTGTTAGGTCGGAAGGAGGAACACATGAGGCCAGGGTGGTGAGGGATTAGGAATGTATTCGATCATCCGCACACCAGGTGGCTGAGCCTGGATGGCTCAGCACCCAGCGACGGGAGTCAGCAGCTTTTAAAGGACGTTTGGCGGGCTTTTTCTGGGCGCAGATTTCTCTGTGCAGACCCGGAGGGGAGATACCGTAATGGAATGTGGTCGCCGCAAGTGAAATGTGGTCTCAGCAAAAGGAATGTCCGTAGTGAAATGGCCTGAAAAGCCAGTTCCCTGGGGAGGCGTATCGACTCAATTGCTTGACTAGACCTAACACCGGGCATGTGCCGTTGACCGGAATCGAAACTAGGACCCTTCAGTCCACAGGCCAACACTATCCACTGAGCCAAACTGGGCGATTTTTAAATTTTAAAAAAATTTGTTTTTTTAATCTGCCTTCTGCATCCCCCCTATGGGGGATCAAGCCCGCAACCTGGGCATGTGCCCTGACTGGGAATCAACTGGAGACCTCTTGGTTCCTGGGTCGGAGCTCTACCACTGAGCCTCACCGGCCAGACTCCATTGATATATATATATATATATATTTTTTTTTTAGAGAGAGTGGTTGGGAAGGAGGGAGGGGGAGAGAGAGAGAGAGAGAGAGAGAGAGAGAGAGAGAGAGAGAGAGAGAGAGAGGGAGAGAGAGAGAGCAGAACATCAATATCAGAGAGACACATCCATTGGTTGCCTCCTGCACATGCCCCAATGGGGCTGGGGAGGGGCCAGGATGGAACCCGACCCTTTGTTGCATGAGCTGGTGCTCTAACCACTGAACATACTGGCCATGGGGAGCCCTATGACACCTCCAAGGATTGTTCAAAGGTTGAACACATTTTTCTATAGAATGTTTTTATGGAGCAAACAGCAGGCAGGCAGGACATTTAAAAAATATATATATATATATATATATTTTTTATTGATTTCTACAGAGAGGAAGGGAGAGGGATAGAGAGCCAGAAACATCAATGAGAGAGAAACATCAATCAGCTGCCTCCTGCACACCCCCCACTGGGGATGTGCCGCAACCAAGGCACATGCCCTTGACCAGAATCAAACCTGGGACCCTTCAGTCCACAGGCTGACGCTCCATCCACTGAGCCAAACCGGTTAGGGCCAGGACATTTTTATGTAAGCCTAATTTAAACAAATTGTGATGATTGATTTGAGAGAGAGAGAGGAAGAAACTTTTTTTTTTTTTGGCAAGAAAGAACTCGAGCATCACAGTTGAATCATAACAGTAGCTGATACAGTCTGTGGTGACTGTGGTTGACATCTTGTAAATTCATTTAATCCCCACGGCAACCCTGCGAGACGGGTATTACCCACTTTACAGATAAGGAAGCTGAGGCACAGAGGGAAAATCCCGGACTGAGGCCGCCTGCCGGTCAGCTGGAACAGGACTTAGTCCAGGCAAGCAGACCCAGGCTTCTGTCCGGACATCCACACCGTAGGGTCCCTGTGGGGCTCCGGGGACAGAGACATGGGCCGAACCCCAGGATTCCCCCCAAAAATGTGATTTCGTCCTGCTGAGTGTTGTGGGGAAGGGCATGAAGGAGGAGCACTGAGGGGGCAGTGTGGGTCCTGACCCAGATGGCGGGGTGTCGGGAGAGATGGGAGAGGTGGGGGTGCCCAGTGCTTATGGGGACAGGCTCTGGAGCCAGCCTGCCTGGTCCCCTGCCACCTCCCAGCCACGTGACCATAAACAAGTCCCTCTCCCTCTCTGAGCCTCCGCTCCCTCATCTGTAAGTGGGGGTGATGGAGCACCCCCCACCTAGGACCACATACAGTCAACACAAAGGCCATCCGTGGATGAACGGATAGACAAAGGGAGTAGATGCAGGCAGTCGGGTATCTGTTGGCCGTGAAAAGGAAGGAAGCACTGGTATTTGGAAATATCATGAGAAGGGCCTCAATATTGTACGACTCCATTCATCTGAAGTGTCCAGAATAGGAAAATTCATTGAAAAAGCAAGTAGGTTAAGTGGTTGTCAGGGGCTGGAGGGAGAGGGTCCTGGGAGTTACTGCTTAATGGGAAAGGGGTGTCCTTTTGGGGTGATTGATGAGAATGTTCTGGATGGAGGCTGCATGACATTGTGAATGTCACTGATGGTGAGTTTTGTGTTGTGAGCTTTTTACCCCACAATGGAAACACACACAACTCCCACCTACCATTGCCATTTCCGATAAGAAATGATTACTTAGGCCTCCGGGTGGGGCTCAGTGATTGAGCATCCACCTGTGAACCAGGGGGTGACAGTTCGATTCCCTGTCAGGGCACATGCCCGGGTTGCCGGCTCCATCCCCAGTCGGGGGCGTGCAGGAGGCAGCCGATCAATGAGTCTCATCATTGATGTTTCTCTCTCTCCCTCTACCTCTCCCTTCCTCTCTGAAATCAATTAAGGAAAAAAAAAAAAAAGGAATGATCACTTAGGACCATTAAAGAAAAAAAAGGGCCTTAACTGGGTTGGCTCAGTGGATAAAGCCTCGGACTGCGGATTCAAGGGTCCCAGGTTCAATTCTGGTCAAGGGCATGTACCTTGGTTGTGGGCACATCCCCAGTAGGGGGTGTGCAGGAGGCAGCTGGTCGATGTTTCTAACTTGCTATCCTTCTCCCTTCCTCTCTGTAAAAAATCAATAAAATATATTTTTTTAAAAAGAAAAAGAAAAAAAAGGAAGAAGCTCAGTGCTGGCTGCCCCTGGCCTGGCCCCAGGGGAGGAGGAGTTGGGGGCTAATTACCTAAAGGCTTTCGGTTGTAACGGTTGTAACGTCTGGGAAATCCCTCTGTGGAGTACTTGCTCCAAGGCAGCCCCTGGCACAAGGAGTTTTGCAAACATTTCCAAATAATTGAAACAAAAGATCTCTTATTACACCTAAAAATGTAACAATAAATTGATACCTTTTTTTAAATTATTATTTTTTTGATCCTTTGAGGATATTTTTCCATTGATTTTTTTAGAGAGTGGAAGGGAGGGGTAATGACAGAGAGAGAAACATCGATGTGAGAGAGACACCTCAATCGGTTGCCTTCCCCAGGCACCCCAACCAGGGCTGGGGATCAATCCTACAACCAAGCTACATGCCCTTGACCAGAATCGAACCCAGGACCCTTCAGTCCGCAGGCCGATGCTCTGTCCACTGAGCCAACCCGGCCAGGGCAATAAATTGATATATTTTTAAAAATATATATATATTTTATTGATTTCAGAGAGGAAGGGAGAGAGAGACAGAAACATCAGTGATGAGAGAGAATCACGGATCGGCTGCCTCCTGCAAACCCCCCACTGGGGATGGAGCCCACAACCTGGGCAGGTGCCCTTGACCGGAATTGAACCTGGGACCCTTCAGTCCAAAGGCCAATGCTCTATCCACCGAGCCAACCCGGCTAGGGCTAAATTGATATATTTAAAAAGAAAAAGCCCTGGCTCAGTTGGTCGGGCATCATCCCAGGCACCAAAGGGTGGCCAGCTCCATTCCGGGTCAGGGCCCCTGCCCGGGTTTCGGGCTTGATCCCTGGTGGGGGCATGCAGGAGGCAGTCCATGGCTTTTTCTTTCCCTCTCGCTCTACAAACCAATAAACTATCCTTAAAAATAAATAAAAGAGCCGAAACCGGTTTGGCCCAGTGGATAGAGCGTCGGCCTGCGGACTGAAGGGTCCCAGGTTCAATTCCGGTCAAGGGCATGTACCTTGGTTGTGGGCACATTCCCAGCAGGGGGTGTGCAAGAGGCAGCTGATCGATGTTTCTCTCTCATCGATGTTTCTAAGTCTCTATCCCTCTCCCTTCCTCTCTGTAAAAAATCAATAAAATATATTTAAAAAATAAATAAATAAAAGAGCGGCTCCAACAGTCCCTGGGGAGGTTCTCAGGGTGACACTCGCGCACTCGCCCCTCCTTCACACGGAGCACCTGCTGTGTGCCAGGCTCCGAGCCGAGCCACCCAGTGCACAGTGTTTCACCCGGATCTCAGTCCGACTGATGGGTCGTTCAGTCGATCAATAAACGCACTGGTCAATCAAGTCCATTTCACGCGCAGCATCATGATCAGTGTGAACCGGGCCTTGTTACTAATCCCATTTAAACTGAGGCCGAAGAGGGAGAAGGGGGGGCTTGGGCCCCCGGGTCAGAGTCCACCAGGGCTCCGGCCCTGAGTCCCTGAGTGGCCGCCTCTCGCCCCGACCCCAGCGGACCTGTACTCGGCCGAGGCCGGGGAGGAGGAGCCGGCCTGGGTGCAGACCGAGCGGGAGCAGTTCCGGGACTTCCGGGATCTGAACCAGGACGGGCGGCTGGACGGCAGTGAGGTCGGCCACTGGGTGCTGCCCCCCGCCCAGGACCAGCCGCTGGTGGAGGCCAACCATTTGCTGCACGAGAGCGACACGGACAAGGTGCTGATGGGGCGCGGGCTGCGCTGGGGGTGCGCCTGGTGCACACGTGACCAGGAGCGGGGCCTGGAGCTGTGTGGCTGGAGAAAGGGAGAGAGGGACTGAGGGATGGGGGGACCAGAGACCCTGAGGAGGGGACAGGGACCCGGAGGGAGGGGGACCAGAGACCGTGAGGAGGGGACAGGGACCGGAGAGAGGGGGACAGGGACCCGGGGGGGGGGCAGGGACCCGGAGGGAGGGGGACCAGAGACCCTGAGGGGGGGACAGGGACCCGGGGGGGGGGGCAGGGACCCAGAGGGGGGGGACAGGGACCCGGGGGGGGGGCAGGGACCCGGAGGGAGGGGGACCAGAGACCCTGAGGAGGGGACAGGGACCCGGAGGGAGGGGGACCAGAGACCCTGAGGAGGGGACAGGGACCCGGAGGGAGGGGGACAGGGACCCGGAGGGAGGGGGACAGGGACCCGGAGGGAGGGGGACAGGGACCCGGAGGGAGGGGGACAGGGACCCGGGGGGGGGGGGACAGGGACCCGGAGAGAGGGGGACAGACACGGAGGGGGGGGGGGACAGGGACCCAGAGGGGGGGGCAGGGACCCAGAGAGAGGGGGACAGACACGGAGGGGGGGGACAGGGACCCGGAGGGAAGGGGGGGCAGAGACCTGGAGCCATTACCTAGGTTCAGAGAGGGCTCTCACATGCAGGGGACTGAGCCCCTCTGACCTCTGACCTCCCATCAGGACGGGCGTCTGAGTAAGGCCGAGATCCTGGGCAACTGGAACATGTTTGTGGGCAGCCAGGCCACCAACTACGGCGAGGACCTGACACGCCACCACGACGAGCTCTGAGCCGCAGCGCCCACCGCAGCCTCGGCCCCGTGGGGTGACCGGGGGAGGGGCCCCGTGGCCAGGCCCCCTCCGTGTCCGGCCCTGCAGGATGCGGACACAGCCCGTGGCCTGCCCCGGGCTCTCACGGACGGACACACCCGGTCAAGTTCTCTCCTTGAGACACCTCATCCCCTCTCATCCCCACCCCAGGGCCCCACCGGCCTGCAGAGAGAGGGACCACCGGTTCTCACTGGCAGGCCCTCCAGCCGGCCCAGGGCCCTCCAGGCACCAACAGCTCCAGATCGGAGCCTCACCTACAGACAGGAAACCCGCCCCCGCCCTGCACTGGCCCAGCCCACCGGCACCGCCCCGGACGCCGCTCTGCAGGGAGGCAATAAACCCAGTGCTGGGCCTCCTCCCTGTGTCTTTCTGAGCGGGGGGGGGGGGGGGGGGGGGCGGTGACTGACTTGGAGAGGAACATAGGAGTTGGGGGGACTGTGCTGAAGGAGGGGACAGAGTATCTGAAGAGGCGGCTGTGGGTGTTGGCAGGTTCGAGGGCGTCCCTGGGGGTGAAAAATGAAACCAGCAGCCTGCACCCAGCAGCGAGCAAGCCAGACAGAGAGCTCTGCCTTCTGCACAGCAAGTGCTGGCAACGCTCTTAATCAGGTGGCGGGCAGGGCCTTTGCAGAGGGGACGGCAGATGCAAAGGCCCTGTGGCAGGAGAGGGCCTGGTGGGTGAGGGTCAGCAGGAGGCCCCGTGTGGCTGGAGTGGCGTGAGGGCGGGCGGTGAGGGCAGCGAGAGAACCGGGATCAGGTCTTGGCGGTCCCAGTTTGATGGGACAAGATAGAGCGGCAGGCACCCAGAAGTACTGGGACGGAGAGTACTCTCCGTGGGCCAGGGCCCCTGGAGAATCCTGAGCGGAGGGTGGATGTGAACTGACTCGGGTTACAACCGTCTCTCTGCTGCCGAGTTGAGGTAGAGGCAAAAGGATGAGGATGTAACAGACGTTTATCCCTCCCGCAGTCCCTGAACATGCCAGTTGGTCCCAGCAATTCCACTCCTGGTAGCTCCCGATGGAAATAAAGTCGCCGAAATAAGGTTCGGGGCAACTTCAATCATAACAGTCCCACCCTGGCCCCGGCCCACGTGCTCACCACAGGAGAGTTTAGCACATGGTGGGGGGGGGGGGCGGTAGCCTTGGCCCAGCGGAAGCCACAGCAAGGCGCAGGGGTGGTCTCCGGGCCCCCCAGCGGCCCTGAGGAATGAGAAAAAGGAGCTGGATGCAGAGGATCACTCGCCACGGGATTCCACTTACAGGAAATTCAAGAACAGGCAAAACTCACCTGGGGATCAGAGGTCAGGCTGGTGCTCCCCTGTTATTTTTGTTGTTGTGTTTTTTTAAAATATATTTTATTGATTTTTTACAGAGAGGAAGGGAGAGGGAGAGAGACTTAGAAACATCGATGAGAGAGAAACATCGATCAGCTGCCTCCTGCACACCTCCTACTGGGGATGTGCCCGCAACCAAGGTACATGCCCTTGACCTGAATCGAACCTGGGACCCTTCAGTCCGCAGGCCGATGCTCTATCCACGGAGCCAAACCGGTCAGGGCTTGATGTTTATCTCTCATTGATGTTTCTATCTCTCTCCCTTCCTCTCTCTCTAAAAAATTAATAACATATTTAAAGAATCATCTTTAAAAAATGGCCCTGATTTTTAGATCAGTACAGTGATTTTGTGTGATGCTGTAACGGTGGATGGATATCATTTTACATTTGTCAAAACCTGTAGAATGTACCACACCAAAAGTGAGCCCTCAATATTTATGCTGCTCTCTCTCTCTCTTTTTAAAAAAAAATATGTTTTATTGATTTCAGAGAGGAAGGGAGAGGGAGAGAGAGATAGAAACATCAATAATGATGACAGAGAATCATGGATCAGCTGCTTTCTGCATGCCCCCTACGGGGCACTGAGCCTGCAACCCGGGGACGTGCCCTTGACCGTAATCGAACCCAGGACCCTTCAGTCCGCAGGCCAACGCTCTATCCACTGAGCCAAACCAGCTAGTGCAGTAGCCAGTGTTTCTTTCCAGAAATAATTTACAGATTTAAGCAAATATATACCAAATGTTTTTCTTCTTTTAGTAGAATTTATAGCAGATGATTAACAAGATCTTTACCTCTCTCTCTTTTTTTCCCCCTGAAAAAAGCTTAATTGTTTCGTTTGGTCCAATGCAGGGGAGAGGGCTCCAGGGTGGTTAAAAGAATGGCTAGTAGTTTCTGGGAGAGGCTCAGGCAAAAGCCAGAGACAAAAAAAAAAAAAAAAAGCCAGAGACACCAGGGGATGCAGGGGGGCCCCTCAAAGGCCTCTGGGCTCCAAAGGCTCCTAGTCGTGCTTGAGGGGGAGCCTTTCCACTCGCCCAGCCCAGCCTGGGGGCCGGCAGCCTGCGGAGGTGAGTCAGGTGTGGCCCATCTTCTTGATGAGTTTCACCTGCTCACCCAGGAAGTGGTTCTGCAGGAAGTCGCAGAGCTGAGGGTCTGCGCCTGCAGATCCAAAGGGCCTGGTTCTGGTTCTCCAGGACCACGGCGTCCTGGCTTTGCTCACCACCTGGGGAAGGCCACCCGCTGATTTGCACCTGCAAGGGATGCTGTCAGTGCCCTTGGCTTCTTCTGGGCCCACTCTCAGAAGACGCGGCCCCACCCTCGAGAGTCACATCCTTGCAGGGAAATAGAGGCCCAGAGAGAGGTAGGTGCGGGAGGCCCGCAGAGGGACCGCAGCCTCCCCCTCAGTGGGATAATTCTGAGGGATTTGGGAGCCCGTGGTTGTTCGGCACTAGGAGTTTATTTAAGGTAAAAAACCGGCGTTGGCTGATCTTGGAGGCTGAGGTGGTTCCTAAGGTGGTGACTGGAAAAGAGGCTGGGGGTGATCGGAGGCGGGGAGAAGGGGCGGGCGTCCCTGGGTCTGTTCCTTCTAGATAGTTGACGCAGGAGACAGATCCAGGACCACGGAGGGCACGGCCTCTCTTGTTTTTCTCAATCCTTTGGTTGAGTCAGAATCCTCTGATTTTAAATGTACTTCTTTTTCATTGAGGTAATGAAGACTACACTATTTCAGTTTAGTCCCTGAAGAGTGTCTTCGCCCTGGCTGGGTGGCTTGGTTGGTTGGAGCGTTGCCCGGTGCACCAGAAGGTTGTGGGTTCGATTCCTGGTCAGGGCACAAACCTAGGTTGCAGGTTTGATCCCTGGTCACCCAGGAGGCAATTGATCGATGCTTCTCTCTCTCCCCCTCCCTTCCTCTGTCAGAGATCATAGTGACCTAGATTACACTTTGAAGAAAAAAAAAGTCTTCATTTCCTGTCTTTTAAAAAATATATATATTTATTGATTTTTTACAGAGAGGAAGGGAGAGGGAGAGAGAGATAGAAGCATCAATGATGAGAGAGAATCATTGATCGGCTGCCTCCTGCACACCCCCTATTGGGGATCGAGCCCACAACCCGGGCATGTGCCCTTGACTGGAATCGAACCCGGGACCCTCCAGTCCGCAGGCCGACGCTCTATCCACTGAGCCAAACCGGTCAGGGCAGGTTTCTTTTTAAAAGTACATTATTTAACCAGTTCTCTACTAACCGGCATTTAGGTGGTTTCTGGTCTTTTATAAACGATGCTGCAGGGAAGGTGCCAGCACATGTGACAGGACAGCACAGCGCCACCCCCACCCCAGATTCTCATGCCAAGCCCCAGCTTTATAGTCAATCCTTCCCCCGCCCCTGGCAAGCAAGGATTTGCTCCCTGTCCCTGAGGTTGTCCTTTTCCCAGAATACATCTCCCCATTTTAACACCTGAACGAGCAATTGCGACGGTCGCACAGCGCTGCCGGGGGGTGTGGAGACGCCCCACCAGCAGGCATGCCCGCTTCTTGCTGTAAACTTCAGGCCGGTGTCTAGGAAACCGCTGCTGAGAAAAGACAAGATTTGTCTCCACTTCCTGTCTCTCTTCTGTCTGTCTTGCTTCCTCTTTAAGATTTTAAAATTTATTTTGAGAGAGAGAGGGAGAGAGAAACATTGATGTGATGTGATAGTGAACCCACAACCGGGCGTATGTACCCTGACAGGAATGGAACCAGCAACTCTTTGGTGGCACCGGATGCTGCCAATGAACTGAGCCACAACGGCCAAGACTGCTTTCTTTTCTCGTTACCTTTGTACATTTAAAAAATATATATATAGCCCTAACCGGTTTGGCTCAGTGGATGGAGCGTCGGCCTGCAGACTGAGGGGTCCCGTGTTCGGTTCCGGTCAAGGGCATATACCTTGGTTGCAGGCACATCCCCAGTAGGGGGTGTGCAGGAGGCAGCTGATCAATGTTTCTCTCTCATCGATGTTTCTAACTCTCTATCCCTCTCCCTTCCTCTCTGTAAAAAATCAATAAAATATATATTTAAATATATATATATTTTTTATTGATTTCAGAGGGAGAGAGAAATAGAAACATCAATGATGAGAGAGAATCATTGACCAGCTGTCTGCTGCACGACCCTGGCTGGGGATTGAGCCCGCAACCCGGGCACGTGCCCTGATTGGGAATCCAACTGTGACCTCCTGATTGGTGGGTGGACACTCGGTCACTGAACTACACCAGCTGGGCTCTGGTTAGCTTTGAAACCTTGAAGGAAACCTATTTCTTGGAGGAAAGACCTTGACACCTCCCTCCCGCTTCTCACGAAAGCCTGTGAATAGAAGACATGGGTTTCGGTTTCCTGTGGAAACAAAGGTGCAAGATAGAAATCCTAGAAGGTCTTTGGGTTATGGGGGCGGGGGTAGTCCGTAGCACACTGGAACTAGAGACCTTGAGGAGCTGAGGGGAAAAACTGGAAGGCCTTGGTGTGGTTGAGGGTGCTTGGGAAAGATGAGGATTGGGGGTGTTTAGGGGAGGGAAGATTTGAGAGTGGGCTGGGTATAAAGGTGGAGAGGTCTGTGGGGTGAAACTGGGAATACCTGGGAGAGGGAGGGTACAAAGGATGGGGGGAATGGCAGAGCCAAGCCTGGGGGTGGGTGTCTCTGGAGGTGGCAGACCTCTGGGTGAACTTGGCTTATGCTAGGCCTTGAGCAGTGTGAGTTTGGGCAAGTTGTCTTCTGAGCCTCAGTGGGCTGTTCTGGGAAATGGGTGTAAGCATCCCGATCCCAGAAGTGTGGCAAGGATTCCGGGGACTGTGGATTCACAGGTTCAGAGGGTAAGGGCTCCTTGAATGTTAGGCACCTGGGCCAGTTTCCAGGGACTGGGGCCCCAAGAGGGGGTATGAGAACTAATAGGGACCAAGGGAAGATTCTTTAAAAAAAAAAAATAAATAAATATAAATATAATATATATATATATATATATATATATATATATAATATATAATAAATATATATATTTATTATTGATTTCGGAGAGGAAGGGAGGAGAGTTAGAAACATCAGTGACCAGAGTCATTGATTGGCTGCCTCCTGCACGCCCCCTAACCAGAGATCAAGCCTGAAACCTGGGCATGTGCCCTGACTGGGAATCAAACTGTGACCTCCTGGTTCATAGTTCGATACCCAACCACTGAGCCACACTGGCCGGGCCAGGGAAGATTCTAGAAGTGTCCGGGGGAGCAACCACTGGGTTTGGAGGCTTCCCAGGGTGAGTTTGACCCCAGCCACCCTCCCACTGAAACCTTCCCCTTCAGCACCTCGGTCTTGACCGGAGGGGGCTGGGCCGGACAGCAGCCTGGGACACTTCCTGGCCCGGAATCGCACCGGGATGTTAGAGGAGAAGCCTTTCACCGAAATGACCGGGCAGACTGCACGGAGGGCTCCCTTGGGTGGGAAACTCGCGGGTGTGGAGAAAGACCTGGAGGGACCCAGGAGTGAACATTCCCAGGGGCAGGAATGGTGTCTTCTTTTCTCTTTGCTTGCCTGTCTGTCCTACTTCTCCACGCTGCCCAGGGAGGCTTTTGTGGTTAAATGGTCATTAAACAGAAAGCGTTAGGGCGGCGCCTGCTCTCCTGGTCAAGTGGGAACTCCAGGCAGGTGTGCCAGGCGCCCGACCCCTCACTCACTCTGCTCCTCAAACCCTCCCGGCACTCGCTGCCCCAGGCCTTTGCACTGGGTTTCCTCTTCCTCCTCAGCCTCCAGCGGTGCTGGGGGAGGGAGGGGGCTCCTGCACCTTCTCCAGGCGGGCTGCCCGGGGCATTCTCTCAGAACTGACTTCCTCCGCGTGTTACCCCACGGGACTCTGGCAGAGGTGCCCCGACACCTCACAGGCTTCAAATGTGACATAACTCCGACTCCGTGGGCTTCTCCCGGGGCACAGGGTCCACCGGGTCCTTCCGGGGAGGGCGCCCTATATGGTGATGGCTGGGCCTTGGACCTCTGGCCACTCCATCAATTTGAGCGGTGCGCTTGAGTTCAACTCAGATTTTACTCTTAACCTGCGACCATATTACATTCTCTCAGCCCACGCTTTCCAACTCGAGTCATGCCAGCATGCCCACCCCCACCGCAAAGCCTGTTCGCGGCCCCCTGGCCCCGGGGCTCCAGAGGCGAAGGAAGGCGCTGCACAGCCAGCCAGTCGCTTCCAAGTCCTTTATTTGGTTTCCCGCGCTCTCAGGCCTGCATCACAGGCCGCGACTTCTCTGCCTGCAGCTTCACGCCGGAGCCCGCGAAGCCCGTGCCGCCCTGGGGGAGGGAAGGCAGAGTGAAGGCCGGCGGTGGGGCAGGTGGCGTTGTCCACGCCAGCCTGGCCAGGAAGGGTGGGCGGGGCCTAAGGTAAGGGGCGGGCCTCCTGGGATAAGGGCGCGGTCCAGGGTCGGAGTGGTGGGGAGGGGCGTGGTCTTCGGGAGGCGGGGCCTTGGGGAGGGGAGTGGCCTGGTGAGGAGGCGGGGCCTTGGGAGGGGAGTGGCCTGGCGAGGAGGCGGGGCCTCGGGGAGGGGAGTGGCCTGGCGAGGAGGCGGGGCCTCGGGGAGGGTAGTGGCCTGGCGAGGAGGCGGGGCCTCGGGGAGGGGCCAGACAGGAAGGCAGGTGGAAGGGGCCCTGCTCACCCGCTGCAGCACGATGATGTCGCGGTCTGTGAGCTTCTCCCCGTTCACAGGGTCCACCATATCCTTCCGAATCAGCTTCTCCACACACTCCAGGGTGACCACGGCCCCCCTGCGGCGAGTGGAAGGTGGGGACGCCGCTCACACGCCCGCCCAGAGAGAGCCACACCCCTAGCCCGCCCCACAGGCAGGTCCCTGCAGGTCACCCCCTCAGGTGACTCACGAGGGCCGCAGCACGGCGCACGGCGTGGCATTGCTCAGACTGTCCCGGGTCACGGCGCACACGTAGCGCTCACTGCGCGTGATGAGCCCCACGCGGTCCACGGAGCTGTCCAGAGGCGTGAACCGCACCGGCGTCAGGTCGGACATGCGCAGAGGCTTCCCGGACATGGGGCAGGTCACGGTGCGCGACTAGAGAAGGAGAGAGGCAGGGCTGGGCCAGGTGCGGGAGGAGGGGGGGTCCCGTGAGGGGGCCCTCGAGACACTGGCAAAGTGGGCGCAGGGGGGCTTGCTGGCAGGGGGTGCTCACCGGCTTCTCCAGCTTGGTGGCTTTGGCCTCGGGGGTCAGCGACGGGATCCAGAAGCTGGGCAGCATTTTGTCCTTGTCCTTGTCCTTGCCTGCGGGGCCGGCGGCGCTGGGACCCGCTTGGGCATCATCTACAGGAGGTAGAGGGTTTCCAATGCCGTACCTAGGTTAGGTGCTTGGCCCTGAGGCACCCCCACCCACCCGCAAGCCTGCTCCCCCTCACCTGGGCCGGTTCCCGGGGCAGTCTTGGGCGTGAAGGGGTTGAGGGGCCGGCTCACGATGGCCGCCTCCTTCTCCAGGAAGCCCCGCACCTGGTCCTGCGCAGCCGCCCGCTGCAGCTCTTTCTGCTCCTCCCGCCGGGCGCCCCGCTGCTTCTCGTAGGCCTGCGGGCAGCGGGGAGAAGTGAGCACGGCCCTGCCTGTGAGCTCACATCAAAACCTCAACACACCTGCGCTCCCTTCTCCTCCCTCACCTTCAGCTGCCGCGCGATCTCCTTCTTCTGGTGCAAAATGTACTCCAGGATCGCCTCGCGCTCGTACAGGTAGCCGTCTGGGCTGCAGAGAGGACGGAGGAGAGAACATGGGCCGGGCCCAGGCCGCATGCGCACTCGGCTCCCTGCCCTGGGCGCCCACTGACCATCTCACAGGCAGCGGCGCCCTCAGCGCTCAGCTCAGCTCCGAGGTGACCGCACTGTCCTGACCCTCCTGGCTCAGTCACACGCTCTGACGGGCAGGGAGAATCTCGTGGGGCGAAGGGTTCCTCAGCAGGCTGGGCTGTCCAAAGCCTGCACCTTCCAAGGGGCGGGCCCTGGATGGGCTCCTGGGAGGGAACCCCTACGCCCTCCTGAAAGGGCGCCTTTGTTCACCTGGGGGGCTTGGGCCATACGGCATCAACTTGACCTCTGGAGGGGCTGGTCATGTCTGCATGACCAACCTCCAATAAGGACCCTGGACACCAGGCCAGGTGGGTGTCCCTGGTGGGCGGTGCTGGAAGAATTAAGTGCTGGTCTCCTTGTGCCTTTTCCCTCTGCTGATTTTATTTTTATTTTATTATTATCATTATTATTTTTTAAAAATATATATTTTATTGATTTTTTACAGAGAGGAAGGGATAGAGAATTAGAAACATCGATGAGAGAGAAACATTGATCAGCTGCCTCCTGCACACCCTCTACTGGGGATGTGCCCGCAACCAAGGTACACGCCCTTGACCGGAATCGAACCCGGGAACCCTCAGTCCGCAGGCTGACGCTCTATCCACTGAGCCAAACCGGTCAGGGCTTTTATTATTATTTTTTTAATAAAAATATTTTTTTTATTGATTTCAGAGAGGAAGGAAGAGGGAGAGAGAGAAACATCAATGATGGGAGAGAATCATTGATTGGCTGCTTCCTGCACGCCCCCCACTAGGGATCAAGCCCGCAACCTGGGCATGTGCCCTGAGCAGAATCAAACCTGGGACCCTTCAGTCCACAGGCCGACGCTCTATCCACTGAGCTAAACAGGCGAGGGCATTCCCTCTGTTGATTTTAAATCTGTATCCTTTCCCTCTAATAAGCTGGCACTGAGTGTGACAGCTTTGCCGAGTTCTGTGAGGCCTTCTAGGGGCTCAGTGAACCTGAAGGTGGCCGCAGGGACCCGGGCCACAGCACTCTCATCACCATCTCTGTAACAGACCTGTGACCAAGCCCACATCCAGGCACTGGGCCGACTGCCTATACTTATGACCTGGCTGGAGCCTCTGCTGGGTCATCGGAGGCAGGTAACGGAGGTAACGGAACGTGCTCCACACGCCGGCTGTCGTTATGGGCCAGGTGACAGCCCAGGAGCCCACCCCTCTATTACAAGCGTATTCTTTTCCACGCCCCACCGTGAAACATACAGGATCACGCCACCTCTCAGACGAGGACACTGAACCTGGGAGGTGGTGGCTAGACCCACTCCTACAGACCCCTCCTGTGTTCCCTTGCCCTCGCCACCCATGTGCCCAGCTCACGTGACGACGGGGTCATGGCAGGGCTGCAGAGAGAGGCAGCAGCAGTCGAAGTCCTTGACGGCATCCCGGCTCAGTCGAATGTTCTGGGTCCCGTAGCCTGAGGCCGCTGGGGACAGACAAGAAAGGGGATGGAGAGCCCAGGCAGTGTGGCTCAGTGGTTGAGAGTTGACCTATGAACCAGGAGGTCATGGTTCAATTCCCAGGTAGGGCACATGCCTGGGTTGTGGGCTCGATCCCATTTGGTGCCTGCAGGAGGCAGCCAATCAACGATTCTCTCTCATCATTGACGTTTCTATCTCTTTCTCCCTCTCCCTTTCTCTCTGAAATCAATAAAAATATATTAAAAAATTAAAAAAAAGGGATGGAGAGGAGACATGCCTCCCTCCAAACTGAGAGAGGCACCGAGAACTCAGAGGGGAGGAGACTCAGAGAGACAGGCAGTCAAGAGTGGGCTGTGGCCCTGGCCAGCTTGGCTCAGGGGATAGAGCGTCGGCCTGCGGGCCGAAGGGTCCCGGGTTTGATTCCGGTCAAGGGCACATACCTCAGTTACAGGCTCCTCCTGGCCTGGACCCTGGTCGGGGTTCGTGCAGAAGGCAACCAATGGATGTGTTTCTCTCACATCAATGTTTCTCTCTGTCTTTCCCTCTCTCTTCCACTCTCCCTAAAAATCAGTGGAACAGTATCCTCGGGTGAGGATTAAAAAAGAGAGAGAGAGAGTGGGCGGTGTATGTCTCTGTGTTGGGGGCACGGACTGCACTGCCCACAGGAAGGCGTTAACCCCGGAGGGTAAGCGACAGACTCGGGTCAGCCCTCTGGCTCTGCCCGAGCTCCAGAGCCTGAACCTCTCCGGGCCTCCTTTTCTTCTTCGGGAATATTGCTATGGCAACAGTGAGCCTTCCCGGAGGATTAGCCGTGTTCAGCTACAGAGGGACCTAACGCGGTGCCCATCCCATGGGGTGGGGGCGGGGGACAGGGCTGCCGGGTGGCTGGGCTGTCACCTGTGTGGCCATGACCACCAGGGGAGGAGAGACACGCGCAGAAAGCACAATCAGGGTGCCAGGGTCCCCTCCCAACCCCTACCTGTGTCCTTCTTCTTCTCGTGGTAGGTGTACACGGCCCCCGCCGTGCAGTTCTTGCCGTGCCGCGTCATCCTGGGGAGGGAGGGGCAGCTGGAGGGCCGCGGGGGCCAGAGGGAGCCGCCGCAGGGGCAGGGACAGGGAGGAGGGGACCTTCACGGCCCTGGGGGCTGAGCTGTGCCCCCCGACGGGGCAGCTGGCGGTGGGGCAGGGGCGTTAAATGCTTACGAAATTCCTGCACGTTCCAAAAGAGACGTCGCTTTACCTTGAAAAAGACCCGGAGTTTGCTTGCAGAAGCGGGTGTCCTGCTGGCAGGCGTGCGCCTTAGGAGGTGTGGGAGGAGTTACCTGAAATCAGATGGGAAGTTCTATGTATTATTAAATATGTTTTTATTGACTTTAAAGGGAGAGGGAGAGAGAAACATCAACGGGCTGCCTCCTGCATGCTGCCTACGGGGGGTCGAGCCCACAACCTGGCCTTTCAGTTCAGAGGACGGCACTCAACCAACTGAACCGCCGCAGCCGGGGCTGAGGGAGAGTCCCAGCACCAGCTGTGGGTGGGTGAGGCCCGCACACTTGGGGTCCTGCGGCGCCCGGCTGATGTTCGGGGTGCACGCGTGCGTGTGCTTGGTCTGCCTACACGCTTCTGGGTTCACTTAGCCTCTCTCGTGGGTGAGTCCACATGTAAGCAGAGGGGGGATCCGCTTTACCCAAATCGATCCCCAACGTGTCAACTGCACTGCCGTCAATTCCGAGTTTTCAAAACAAGCAGCAGAGTGGAACTGACTGCGCGTGGAACTGGCAGATCGACCGGAAAAAACCAGCGACGCCAGAGGAAAACGAGCAAAGGATGCGAAGACGCAGCTGACGGAAGCAGCTCCAAGACTCACGGGCAGAGCTGCTCAGTCTCGTCAGACGGAACCTAGTGAGACACCAGTGACACTTGGCCGGGCTGCGGGCACAGCTCGGACGGTGGAGAAGGCAGGGCGGTGGGGATGGGCCGCGGGAAGCCGCGGGTGACGCTGCGGGAAGAGGGGACGGGGTCAGCCTTCCTGGGACGGGCTGTCGGTGCTTCGGCAAAGTGAGTGTGGGCCCTTCTGCGCGGGGGTGCATGCGCCCCAAAGCCAGTCTCAGAGACACCAGCAAGGGAGCAAGACCACAGCAGCGTCCTTCACGGTGAAGGGGAGTCAAGGGCAACGGAACGTCCCCCGCCCCGGGAGGATGGGTAGTAACTGCCCGTCATGGAGACCAGCCCAGAGATGCGACTGAGTAGGTGTGTGCAAAGCATCATGGGTAGATCGTAAAAACACAATGCTGCCCTGGCCGGGTGCTCAGTGGTTAGAGCGTTGCCCGTGGACGGAAGGGTCGCAGGTTCTATTCCTGGGCAAGGGCATGTACCTCGGTTGCAAGTTCCATCCCTGGCCCTGCTCGGGACTCGAGTGAGAGGCAACCAACCACGTGTCTCTCTCCCATTGATGTTTCTCTCCCTTCTCTCTCTCTCCCCCACTCCAGCCCCTCTTCCACTCTCTAAAACAGTGGTTCTCAACCTTCCTGATGCCGCGACCCTTTAATACAGTTCCTCATGTTGTGGTGACCCCCAACCATAAAATCATTTTCGTTGCTACTTCATAACTGTAATTTTGCTACTGTTATGAATCGTAACCATCAGAAAACACAGATATTTACATTACAATTCATAACAGTAGCAAAATTACAGTTATGAAGTGGCAACGAAAGTAATTTTATGGTTGGGCGTCACCACAACATGAGGAACTATATTAAAGGGTCGCGGCATTAGGAAGGTTGAGAACCACTGCTCTAAAACATCAATGGAAAAAATATCGTTGGGTGAGATTTAACAACAACAAAAAGGAGAAACTGTTGTTCCTACAGCCTCTCCCCAGGAGGTCCCACAGGGACCAGCCTATGGATCTTGGACACAGTATATCCCACAGGTGGGAATGTCACTCACATTCCTCTCCTCTCTCCCCTTCCCCGATCCCTTCCACTCTAAAAAATCAATGGAAAAACTATCGTCACTCCTTGGGTGAGAATTTAAAAAACAAAACAAACAAAAACACCCATAATGCTGGGCGAAGGTAAGAAATTAAAGACCAGCCCTAGCCAGTCTGGCTCAGTGGACAGAGCGTCGGACCACGGAACGAAGGGTCCCAGGTTCGATCCCTGTCAAGGGCATGTCCCTCGGTTGCAGGCTTGAACCCTGGCCCTGGTCGGGGCGCATGTGGGAGGCAACCAATTGATGTATCTCTCTCACATTGATGTTTCTCTCTGTCTCTCCCCCTCCCTTCCACTCTCTCTCTCTCTAAAAAAAGTGAGGATTAACAAAACAAAACAAAAATTAAAGGAGATCGCTAACAATCTACGTGCCCAAACGATACATTTTAAAGACACCTACACACCAAAGCAATGCACATATTGAAATGGTTGCCCATGTAGGGGAGGGACTGACTAGGCCAGGGATAGGCAAGAATAGGCAAATGGGACAAGGCGGGTTAAGGGGTCCGTGTGCGGAGGACTGAGCACTCTGACCTGCCGGGGCCCGAGTCCCAGGGTGGCCCCCACTCAACGTGGCTCTAGACGGCTGGTCCTTTTTTCGAATCTCAGTTTCCTTTGGGGATCTCCAGGGGTCTAGCTGACGGGACTGGACGGCTGTGAGGTCACACGCAGAGCTTGGAACACACGGGAATATTCTATCCGGCTCTCTGGTTTCGAGGAGGATCGAGTTTTGTTTTTTGTTTTGTTTTTTTTTTTGTGGGGGGGGGAGACATAACCAAGGGCTCCCCACATGTAAAAAGCAACTTCATCTGTATTCCTCCTTTATTTCTGGTTACTTTCAGAAACTTGCTTTTCACTTTCAAAACTTGAGACACAACCCTCTCTCTGAGCCATGGATCTCGCTCGCCCCCTACTGGTGTCTTCCAGAAGCCACTTTTTTGTTTTTAGGTCTGTTTCTCCAGAATACAGGCACAGACCGTAAGGATGCATTCACGCGTTTTAACGAATGTACTCACCCTGGCAGCCACCCCCCAAGAGAGATGCAGAGCACCGCTATCCCCCCAAAGTGGCCACTGTGCCGCTCGCAGAAGCTAACCCTGGTGAACCCCCCAAGTGAACCCGTAGCCCCCTCCTCCAACTTCCTCCCACCCCCACGCTTTGGAGCAAGCGTCCAGCAGCACCTGCTGCCTCCCCTCCTCACCTGCCACCCCTCCTCCGCCCGGCCCCCAGCTTCCGCCCAGCCCCCCAACTACCACGCATGAAGGTCGAGCTGACCTCCTCATGGACAAACGCCCCACTCTATTCTTAGTTGTCAACTGCCTCGGCCCTCTGCGGTATCTGGCACTGAGCCGCTGTCTCGTGGCCGAGGACAGGGTATTTCTCTGTCTTTGGCCTCACGGACGGGACATTTTTCCTTCGGGAGAGAGAGGAACAGCTAGCGAGAGGTTTCTGGTTTGTGTGTTTACCGTGCCAGGAAATAATGGGGATAATCAGAGTAACGCTGCCTGACCGCTGACCACATGCCAACCCTGCGCCCCGGCTCGTCAATCGTCCCACCCCAGCCTCCCTCAGGCCGGTCCCATCACCACCCCCACTTTGCAAATGAGCAAACTGAGGCTTAGAAGTGAAGCCCTAGCCGGTTTGGCTCAGTGGATAGAGCGTTGGCCTGAGGACTGAAGGGTCCCAGGTTCGATTCTGGGCAGGGCACAGGCCTGGGTTGCGGGCTTGATCTCCAGTCGGGGGCGCGCAGGAGGCAGCCGCTGGATGATTCTCTCTCATCATGGATGTTTCTCTCTCCCTTTCCCTTCCTCTCTGGTATAAAAAATAAATGTTTTTTTAAAAAAGAAAAGAAGTGAAGCCATTCGCCTAGGTCACTGGTTCTCACAGGTCCCTAAGGCCACGGTCGGCAAAGTGCGGCTCGCGAGCCACATGGGGCTCTTCGACCCCTTGAGTGTGGCTCTTCGAAGAAGTGGCGTTAGAAGAAGTTTAAGTTTAAAAAATGTGGCTCTCAAAAGAAATTTCAATCGTTGTCCTGTTGATATTTGGCTCTGGTGACTAATGAGTTTGCCGACCACTGACCTAAGGCACCTTCAGGGGGTCCACCGACTCCCCAAGCCCCTGAGGGAGCCTGCCTGTGTCCTGTTGTGCAGAGTGTGGTGTGACGTGTGGGGACAGGGCCGCTCTGGAGGCCCGCGGAATGTGTGCCTGTGCACCCCTGGGTTTTCAAAACGTCTGTTACGTGATGATGGGAGTGACAGAAACCAGGCACAAAGCCAGGTGTTCCTTTTATAAGAAATGTCCAGAGTGGGCAAACCCGCAGACCCGGGAGGCAGGCTGGTGGCTGGCGCGGGCTGGGGACGGGGAGTGGGTGCTACGGGGTGCGGGGTGAGGAAAACGTTCTGGAATCAGAAAGGGGTGATGGTGGCACAAAATAGTGAATGCATTAAAAACCACCGAATGGTACACTTTAAATGGATGAGTGTTATGTTAATTATATAATAAAAAAAAATAATGTCTGTTTTAGTTTCTGATAGGGCAAGCCTTTTTTTTTTTTTAATCCTCACCTGGGAATACGTTTTTATTGATTTTTAGAGAGAGAAGAAGCGGGGGGGGGGGGGGGAGTGGGGGGGAGAGAGATCGGTTGCCTCTCATCCAATGCCCCAGCCGGGGATCGAACCTGCAACCTAGGCAGGTGCCCTGAGCAAGAGTCGAACCCTCAGCCTTTTGGTGTATGGGATGATGCTCCAACCAACGGAGCCACCCAGCCAGGGCTCTTTTCATTTATTTTTAAATGCGTCTCTAATCGACTGATTTCAGAGAGAGAAAAACATCGCCTTGTTGTTCCACTATCGATGCATTCCTTGGTTGATTCTTGGATCGAACCCGAAACCTTGGTGGGTTGGGACGACGCTCTAACCCACTGAGCCACCCGGCCAGGGCCCGGGGAGGGCACGGCTTCACAGACAGAACTCACACCAACAAAGGCTCGCTGGAGTCCTCAGTGATTTTTGAGATCCTGAGACCAAAAAGTTTGAGAACCACCGGCCACGGGTCGAAGGGTGGGCAGGTGGCAGTGCCAGGCTCTGAAGCTCAGGAAGCCGAGCTCTCGGCCACCGGGGCACAGTCTCCTGCGTGAGGCCAACTTCTAAATAGAAAGCAGGGCGGGTGCCACCTGCTGCCACTGGTATTTCGGAGGGCACATCGAAGGGACAGCTAAGTCCTCACCAGAGGGTATTTTTTCCATTGATTTTTTTTTAGAGAGTGGAAGGGAGGGAAGGAGAGAGAGAGAGAGAGAGAGAGATTGATCAGCAGCCTCTCACACGGGATCGAACCCGAAACCGAGGCACATGCCCTTGACTGGGAATCGAACCTGCAGCCCTTCGGTCCTCAGGCGGATGCTGCAACCACTGAGCCAAACTGGCCAGGGCACACCAGCTCTTCTCTATCATCACTGTCACTTTACAGGGAGCAAACAAGTTCACAGAATCACCCTCCCCCCCCCCCCCCCCCCCCCCCGTGCCCGAGGTGCAGAGCGGGGATTCGAACCCAGGCAGCCCAGCTCTGGAGCCGCACTCCTAACCATGTGACAGCTGTCGGTCCCCCCAGGGAGGTCACAACCTGAGAATTCCTGTTTGGTCTTCAAAGTCCAGAATATACTGTGTTCACTCAACACATCTCCAGTCAGACACTAAATTGCCACTGCAGATACTTGTTCTTCAATAGGCTTCATAAAATGTATCCGTGCAGCGTACATTCACTACCTCAGTTGTTCCAAACATACTTAAAAGTTTTCCAGCCCTAGCCGGTCTGGCTCAGTGGATAGAGGGTCGGCCTGAGGACTGAAGGGTCCCAGGTTCGATTCTGGTCAGGGCACATGCTGGGTTGCAGGCTCGATCCCCAGGAGGGGGCGTGCAGGAGGCAGCCAATCAATGATTCTCTCTCATCAATGGAGTTTCTATCTCTCTCCCCCTCTTCCTTCCTCTCTGAAATCAATAAAAGTGTGTGTGTGTGTGTGTGTGTGTGTGTATATATATATATTAGTTTTCCAATAACTCAATCAGGTATCAGTGCTTAAATTTACATTAAATAAGGTTAAAGAATTTAAAAGTCCGTCCCGCCCTGGCTGCTGTGGCTCAGTTGGCTGGAGGGCCGTCCCATGCACCCCCAGGTCTCAGGTTCGATTCCCAGTCAGGACACTTAGTTAGGATTCGGGTGCGGTCCCCGGTTGGGGCCCATAGGTGAAGTAACCAATCGATGTTTCTCTCTCTCTCTCTCCTGCCTCTCTCTGAAATCAATAAAAACATATATTAAAAATAAAATAAAAATAAACGTCAACTTCTTCCATGAAGCCCACACTGACCAATTCTATTACAATACAATACAATACAATGAAAACATGACCACAATACCATGAGCACAGCAACAATTCCTTAACATCACCTACTACCTGGCTGGTGTTCCAATTCCCCTGGTTGTCTCCCAACTGGACTGTTTGCAGTTGGTTGGTTTGAATTCTGAACAGTGGTTCAGAATTTTTTTTTTCTTTTTAATATATTTTTATTGATTTCAGAGAGGAAGGAAGAGGGAGAGAGAGATAGAAACATCAATGATGAGAGAGAATCATGGATCGGCTGCCTCCTGCACACCCCTCACTGGGGATAGAGCCCGCAACCCAGGCATGTGCCCTTGACCGGAATCGAACCTGGGACCCTTCAGTCCGCAGGCCGGTGCTCTATCCACCCAGCCAAATGGGTCTTAACCTCGTGGCAGGGTCAGCAATTCCTGTGAGACCCTAACGGTGGCGCTACCAGCCTCTCTGCCTGGAAGGCCAGCCCAGGGGGCAGAGGCCTCCGTGGGAAAGGAACGGGGAGGGCTAATTACATTGGAGGAACCTGCAGACGGAAACAGGTTGAAAGTAGGAAGAGAGAATTCCCCAAGAGCAAATGCAAGCCTCTGAGGCCTCCCGTTCCTCACGGCTGAGATGGATGTGGGAGGTCTGGTGGAGCCGGCCCTGTGCCGGGCATTTTACACCCGTCACCTCCACCAAGTTCCACAACAACCCCAGTGGTTGCTACAAATAAGCAAACAGAGGCACAGAGAGGCCCCCCCAGGTCCGGCAGCAGGGGTCTGACCCAGGTGTGCAGGTCTGGCCTTGACCACCAGGCACCGTGCTGGACTCTCCGCGTGGAACTGACGCTAGTGTGGGCCCGGCCCCTCCCCGTGGGAACCCGGCCCCTTTCTCCTCCCCGGCTCCAGGGAAAAATCGCCACCTCGCTGGGAAGCCGGCCTCCCACGGCTGGTTAGGTGTTGGCTGAGCTCTGCTAATGCCCTGAGCCACCTCCATCACAGCCACCGCCCCTCAGTACTTCATCCTCTGGACTAGGAGCCCCGAGGTGGGGGCCGGGCCGGACTCCTGTCTGGGTGGCAGCGCTGCCCGACACCTGGGGGACGGGGAGCTCAGGGATGTCACGATGGTATCAGTGAACCCCTCCGCCACTTCCAACGTCATGCACCGATCGCCCAGCCAATCAGGACACTTATCATAAAAGCACCAAAAAAAACCAGAAATGATCATCATCTCCTTCAAACAGTTATGTCTCGGGCCGGTGCAAAGCGCTTCCCACGTCTCCACGCACTGGGTCCTCATGACCATCTCGGGAAGTAGGCTCTCCCCAGTTTGTAGGTGAGAAAACAGAGCATTGACCTATGAACCAGGGGGGTGGTGGTTCATTCCCAGTCAGGGCACATGCCCGAGTTGAGGGCTCGATCCCCAAGAGGGGGCATGCAGGAGGCAGCTCGTCAATGAATCTCTCTCATCATTGATGTTTCTCTCTCCCTCTCCCTCTCCCTTCCTCTCTGAAATCAATAAAAACATATATATATATATTTTTAAATAGCCCTGGCTGGGTTTGGCTCAGTGGATAGAGCGTCAGCCTGCGGACTGAAGGGTCCTGGGTTCGATTCCAGTCAAGGGAATCGAATAAGTGAATAAGTTAACGGAATGGCATAACGGAATAAGTGAAATGAGGTTACAAAGAAGCAAAAAGACAAAATTCAGATGGCGGGATTATCAACAGAATAATGGAGACCCAGTTTCTTCAATGAATCAATTACACAAAGAAAAAATCAGAGTGGAGTGGAGGGGAGATTGCTCTAAATTAGGAGAAACTTAAGAGACACTGAGAGACGACTGTTTCATGGAAATTTTGGCCCGGTCTTCCTCAGGACCCTAGGACTCCAGCCCGCGGGAAGGAGGCCGCAGCCCTATCCCTCCACCCCCTGGAACTCACCTCACAAACGACTCCCAGCTCCTTCGTTGATGCTTCAACCGGCCCCTACCCCGGAAAAGAGCGCTTGTTTTCCCTCTTAGCTCCACCCACTTCCGCGCGGCGAAGGAAACCGGACGTAAAGCTGCCCCTAGTCGCGGAGGTACCTCATCTGGCTCGGTAAGTCCTCCCGTCTTCTCTTCCTCCCATCGGAAACGTGAGTGACAGGTCGAAGGTTCCGGTTAGAAAAGCTGGCTTGATTACGGGGTGCGCTTGGTGCGCTTAGTATCTACTAGGCATTTCTCGGGCCAGGCGATTTCCTGCGTGTACCCAAAGCTTTGCGTTTCTCCAAGCCCGAGTTTAAGGACTAATCACTTCCCCCAGACACTGGGAACCCACTTCCTTAAATATATCATCCACTTTTCTTGTTGTAAATAAAGAGACAATTAAGAGGGGACAACTTCTCTGTCCCCATTTAATAAATGGAGCAATAGAGAAATCGCAAGTCAGAGCCGTCCAAATCACCCCAGGAAACAGGAATTTATTACGGCATACTCACCTACCCCTAGGGACCAAGGCATACAGTTCCTGCCAGGTTCTAGATATGTAGAAATCTGATATCTGGAGACCTAGATGTTTATTTCCCTAACTTGGCTGGGCGCACTCCCGCTGGGGAAGCAGGAGGAGCGGATATTTAAAGTGCCCCCGTGGCGTCTTAGACCCTAGCCTTCCTTTAGGGTCCTGGACCTTAGGCCCTTCATCATAAGGTCCCTTTAAATATTTTGTCCCTTACCTGAGTCCCGCCCAGGGCAGGTAGTCGCAAACCCCGCCCCTCTGCCAGAAACCGCGATCAGGGAGGATTACAGAGAACCGGAGCCAGCAGGGAAATCCCTCCTTTTTCTTCCCTCCCCTCCCTCCTGCCCCTTTTCACAGCTGGCCTCAGCTGGCTTAGGAGGCCCCGATTGAGGAGGAGGGGACAGTGCTCACAAGTCTGGGCAGGTAAGTGAATACCCCTGGAGGCAGAGCCTGGCTTGGGGTCCTTGGCATCCTGGCTCCTTGACCCTTGGGGGTCCCAGAAATTTAGGGCCCCCAAGCCCAGGAGTTCAGAGCCTCTTCCCCCACCTCCCCCTGGACTCAAGAATTTAGGCCCCTGTTCTTGCCTCTCCTGTAATCTTTGATCTCTGTTGCTGGATGTGGCAATGGTCATAGAGACAGAGGGATACATGTGGAAATAACAGGAAGGAAGGGATCCTGATTGCCAAGGGATCCTGATTGCCAAGGGATCCTGATTGCCAACGTGTTTAGGAGCACCTACTGTGTGTCAAAACTGTGCTGGGGGCTGCAAGCACAGAGGGGAAAAAGACAAGCTCCCTGCTCCAGTCTCTGGAGGCACACTGCCTTTGCTCGAATCCTGTTTCTGAATCTTGCAAACCATATACCTTGGGCAAGTTCTGTGACCTCTCTGTGGCTCAGTTTCCTCATCTATAAAATGGGGATAATAATAGCACTATTGTGGACATTAAACTGTTATATAGGCAAACTACCTTGAACAGTGTCTGGCCCAGAATACAGGCGAGGGCAGTATCTGCTATTATTATTGTAATTCATGGGCCCCAGCGTCCAGGCAGGGAGACCTTGCTCTTTCCTTAGGGGCGGAGGCACTTGTCATCTATACCACACCTCGTTGTTCCAGGTGGTCCACAAAATATGAGGGGCAGGGGCCACCCCTCTCTGCTGCTGCTATACCTGGGGTTGACCACCTGTCTGGACACCTCACCCAGTGGGGAGCAAGACCAAGGTGAGTGTTTGGGGGAAGGCTCTGCCATCCACCTGCCCCGATCCTGGAACCCTTGTATCTCCCCCCTCCTACCCCAGGGCCCCATAGCACTCCTTCTCCTTAGGGTCAGCTTCCTCCATGTCTCTAGCCCTCCATTTTTCTGTCCCTCGTGTTCTTTGGGCCTAGAAGTCTTCTTGGACTCCCCCGAGGCTCAGAGCTTCCTGGACAGCCACAGACGAGTCCGGCGAGCCAATCACTGGGACCTGGAGCTGTTCACGCCAGGGAACCTGGAGCGGGAGTGTAACGAGGAGAAGTGTTCCTGGGAAGAGGCCCGGGAGTACTTTGAGGACAATACTCGGACGGTGAGAAGCCTGGGGGTCTCCAGGCCATCTTCTTCAGGCCCTGGGGGGTCCTGGCCCTCCACTCCCTCTCCCCTCTGGTCTCAGAAATCTGGGTGGCTGGTTGGGTGTGTAGAATCTGCCAGTTGACAGCTTGTCTTTCCACCTTCCCTACGCCCACCCGTTCCAGGAGCGCTTTTGGGAGACGTATATCCACAATGGCAAGGCAGGTGAGTGGGAGGCCACGCCCTCTGGTTCTGTGCGGCTCAGGCAGTCCCTTCCCATGGAGGCTGAACCAACACTCCCAGCCCCAATTCTGCCATCCCTGGGTTCCTGGAGGTGGTTGGTAAAAGCGTCCTCTCTCTCTCTTTTAATTTTTTTATTTTATTTTTTTCTCTCTCTCTTTTAATTAATATTTTTTAACTTTGATTTTGAGAGAGAGAGATAGAAACATCAATTGGCTGCCTCCTGCACGGGGATCTGACCAGGAATCGAACCGGCGACCTCTTGGTTGCATGGGTCATCCGCTCAACCACTGAGCCACACCAGCAGGGCAAAGTGTCCTCTCTTTTGAGACTAGAGCTGGGGCCTGAGGAACCCACCACACCTCATTGCCGGAGGTCCCATGCTCCCAGGAAGCGGGAAGTGAGGGTGGAGAGAGGAATTACAGCCTGGGGCCTATCAGGCCTCAGGCTCAGAGGCGCTGGCCCACCTGAGAGAGCCCCAGCCCTTCTGCAGCTTGGTTGCTAGGGGGGTTGTTCCCTAGCAACACAGCCTGGTCAGGCCAGGCCATGGAAACCTGTGCATCCTCACCGGACCAGTCCGCCCACCCTCAAACCCTCCTCTGAGTTCTGAGGCCCCGTCATGGCTGCAGCCTTGCTGCTGAGGGGGGAGGGGCTGCTCCTTAGCAACAAGGCCAGGCCGGACCACGGAAGCCTGCTTGCCACCGCATTCACTACCTGGCTGGCTTCTCCTCCCCTCCGCCCATCCCAGCCTCTGCCTGGTTGCTAAGGAGGCCTTCTCCCTAGCAACCACACCTAGCCAAGCTCAGGACCCTAGGCCTCCTGCCCACCAGAGGACCCCCTTCCAGGCACCAGATGCCCCACCCCCTTTTGGCCTGGTTGCTAGGGGTGGATGTACCATAGCAACAGGCCCTAGGTCTGGGCAGGAGTCCTCACATTGGAGCCGGGTTGCTAGGGGAGGTAACTGCGTTGCTGCAGGCCTATGGATGCCTGGTTACTGCTTGAATCCACCTGAAACATGTCAGAGGGCCTGCCCTCTCCGAGCAGCTTTTTGTTAAAAGGGCCAAAAGCCTGGGTTTGCTGTTTGAGGAAAGCACCTCCCCGCTCCCCGCCACCCCCCACCCCCCAAGTGCTAAAGTTGGACTCCCCGGCAGCAAGACCTAGCAAGGCCTCATGAAGCTGGAGTCCTCCCTGCACACCCCCCTCCCCCAACACACTTTTCCTCAGACACAAGCCTTGGATTGCTAAAGGGGCTGCACCTTAGGAAAGGGGCCACGTGCGTTCTGGACTCCCCGCCATCTGTTATTGGAGGAAGGTCCCTAAATCCCTCCACTAAAAAGTGAAAAATTTTTTATTTTTTTAATTGATTTCAGAGAGGAAGGGAGAGGGAGAGAGAGATAGAAACATCAATGATAAGAGAGAATCTTCGATCTGCTGCCTCCTGCACGCTTCACACTGGGGATTGAGCCCGAAACCCTGGCATGTGCCCTTGACCGGAATCGAACCTGGGACTCTTCAGTCCTCAGGCCAAGGCTCTACCCACTGAGCCAAACCAGCTAAGGCGATAAATGAATTTTTTCTAGCCTTCTGGTAAATTCCAAAGCCTTCCTGTGGGTTCTGCAATTCCTCCAGAGTTGAGACCTTGCCCCTCAGTAAAAGGGGCTGCATTCCAGAGGGGGCAGGGTTGCCAGATAAAATACAGGAACTACCCCCACCCTCTTCCTGAGTTAAATTTCAAGTACACATAAATCATTTTTTTTAAGTATAAGTATGTCCCCACTTAATATATGGGATATATCTGTATTTAAAAAGTATTTGTTGTGTATGTAAAGTTTTGTGGGGTGTCCTATATTATTATTTGTTAAATCTGGCAGTGTTCAGTGGGGGGGGGGGGGGGGCGGGCCTTGAGAGTTGGCCACCTGACCTCCCTACCTTACCTGTAGTGTGTCACCTGCAATCTTAGCAGATGGATTGCTTAGGATGGTCTTGAACCACCCTCTAGGGAGGGGCTTCTGTCGTCATGGGGATACAGCTGCCATGTTTTCTAGGACCAGTTGAAGTTATCATAGGTCTTCTCTGCATTTAATCTCGTTGAATTTTTGCAACCTGTCAGAGAGGGATGATGGTCCCATTTTACAGAGCAGGAAATGGAGGCTCAGAGAAATGAGTGAGGTGAGTTGCCTCAGGTCACACAGCTAGGAAGTGGCCCCAGCTCTGCCTTGCTTCTTGGCCAGTGTTCCTCCCTCAGGAGAAAGGCATTTGGATGTTGGGGTGGGTGGGGTGGCAGTCCCTGGGGCAGTGGCTCCCTCTCCCCCCCCCTCCCCCTCCTCCACAGGGCGTGGACGAGTGGATGTAGCAGGCCTGGTTGTGGGGCTGACATCTGGCATCCTGGTCATTGTGCTGGCCGGCCTGGGAGCCTTTTGGTATCTACATTGGCGACGTGGCAGAAGCCAGCTACCCAGTCCTCAAGAGTAAGGGGACTTCAGGGGGGAAGGGGCTGGGGGGCTGGAGAGAAGGGTGAGCAGGGGAGGGAGGACGGGTCAACCTAAGGAGATGGGCCAAGGGGTGGGGACAGGTGGATGCTGCTGAGAGATCTGAGGAGACAGCCCTGTGGAGAGCGAGTCTGTGAGACTGTGTCCGGTTGTGGCGTGTCTGTCTGACTATATCCTCAGTACCTGGCGCACAGTAGGCGCTCCATCAGCATTTCCCGCCTGTCTTTGCAGTACCTGGTGTGGGTGGTGTGGTTATCAGTGTGTGACTCTTGTCTCTGGTGAAGCAGGAGCCTGAGGTCTCTGGGTGTCCGTGGGCGTCTGTGGTATGCCAGTTTCCGTGGTACAGGGTGTAGCAAATGTTTGCGTGTGCCTGTAGGAGCTGTCTAGGTGTGTCTTTCTCCGTGGCGGGGTCCAAAAAGGTGCTTGAGCGTCAGTCTTGGGAGTATGGTGGGCCTGGGGACTGTCAGGAGTCTATTGTACGTGGGTATCTCCGTGTTGTGTCTGTATCTGTGTGTGTCCACCTGCCTCTGAAGGCTGTCTTTTTCTCCATTTCTCCGCCTGTACCTGTGTGTCTGTGGGTAAGAGTCTCTCTCAGCAGTTGTTGATTTCTGGGTCTGCCTGTCCCTGTGCATCTGCCTGTCATTTTGAGGTGCTTTTCTGCGTGTGAGATTGAAGGTGACCCTCTTTCTTTCCTGGTTCATCTCCCTTCCACATGGTCCCCTCCCAGCCCCAGAGTCTCTGGGTCCCTAAGTCCTCCCTCCTGCTCCCCAGTCTTTCCATCCCTAGGTTTCCCCTGCTAACTGTGCACCTTCTGTTCCCAGGGCCGAGCTCATCAGCCCTCTGAGTCCCCTGAGCTCTCCGGGCTCGCCAACGCCCCTGCCGCCACCCCAACCGCCAGGCCTCCCCACCTACGAACAGGCTTTAGCGGCCTCAGGGGTGCACGACGCACCTCCGCCCCCCTACACCAGGTGCGGGGCTGGCTTCTGCCCGGAGGCGGGGCGCGGAGGGGAGGGCACCGCTGGAGGCGGGGCGTGGGCTCGGGGGCGGGACTTGGAATTTCGAGCTTATTATTCCGGCCGAGGTTTGAGCGCGGGGGCGTGGCCCAGCCTGAGAGGGGAGCTTCCGAGGGGGGTGGGTCTTGTGCCCGGAGGGTCTAGGATTGGCTGGGACGCCCTGAGCGGTTCGGAAAGGTCTCGGTTGGCGAGGAGGGGGGGCGGAAAAACAGCCGGGTCTTTGACTCCCCACTGTGCCCCTCCCCACGCAGCCTCCAGAGGCCTCGGTGAAGAGCTGCTTCGGAGCCGGGTTCCCCGAACCATGCCCCAGATTCACACCGGATTCCGGAAGCTCCCGAGACTCTCAAACTGCGGAGCTGAGCCTGGGGGGTGCAGTGGGTAGGGGTCGTCCGGCTCGAGGCCTACCCTGGCACACGTGTTTCCGCCGCGTTACGGATACACTCACGTCTCCGCAAAAGTGTTCCCGCGTTCCGGCACCCCGCGGGCTCCAACGCTTTCTTGACCTTGGGGGGTACCCGTCATCCCCGCCCCCGGGGTAGGCTTGCTGTGGAAACTCGGAGCCAGGCACGCAGGCCGAGTGTGCAGACTCGCGTGTGAGGTTAGACACGGCCATCTCCCTCCAGTGACACGGGCCACACACACGCAGGGCCCCGCCCGTGCACACGCATGTCTTCGTGCGCTCCCCGCGCGCGTACAGGGGCACTGTGCAACCCAGGGGAAGGGTGGGGGGCATATTTGCAACCTTACTCATCAGGGGCAGGCTGTCCCCCTAAGTAAAAGCTCTTTGGAAAAGAAACCAAAAAAAGTGAAAAAAATGCAAAAAATTGAAATAAACTGAATCGCGACCCCAGGCGCGTCTGCGCGTAGTGGAGCTGGTTTTCTGTACTAATGTTGCGCCCTACACCCCCAAGCCCGGCTTGCGCTGTCTGTCTCTCGTTCTCCCTCTCTCTCTCTCTCTCTCTCTCTTTTTTTTTTTTTTTTTTGCATTTGCACGGGATTGTGGGAGGAAGCGGAGCACAGCCAGACACCCCGCCGCCCGCCCCCCCTTCCCCTCCCCCCTCCCCCAGCCGCCTTGTGCAAAGATGGCTGCACCGTGAGCGCAGCGGAGGAGGAGGCGGCGGCGGCGGCGGCGAGAGAGCGAGCACCCAGCGCCCGCACCCACCCCGGGGCCGCCCGGGACGCCCCCTCCTGAGCGCGCGCTCCCCCTTTCTCTCTTGCAAGCGCCGGGGCAAAGGCGGAGACAGCGGGGTCCCTCCTCCCCCCTTTCCCTCAAGGGGGAACCCCCTTCCCCCCTCCTTGGCTCGGCGGCTGCACCCCCTCCCTTGTCCGCCCCTCCGCCCCGTCCCCTCCCTTCCCTGCCCGGGCCCTTCCCGGGCCTTCGGCGGCAGCAAAGAAAAAAAGAGAGAGAGGGAGCGAAGGGGGAAAAAAGCAGCAGCGGAGGGAGCGGCGGCGGAGGAGAGCGCGCGCGCGCCCCCTCCCTCCCTCCCTCCCTCCCCCTCCCCCCAATTTCCACCGCGGCCAATTCATGGACAGGAACTACCCCAGCGCCGGCTTCGGGGACCCGCTCGGCGCCGGGGCGGGATGGAGTTACGAGAGGTCAGCTAAAGCTAGGTAAGGAGCCGAGGGTGGCCTGGAGGAAGGGGCCAAGGGGTGGGGGCCGAGCTGAGCCGGGCCCGGCCCGGCCCGGCCCGCCCGGTGACGCGTGCATCGCAAACTCCCCTCCGGCTTGCAAGGGAGCGGCCTTCCTTGGTTTGCAACAACGCCGCCGCCCCAGTTTGCAAATTGCAAACTCCGCCAAAGCCAGCTCCGGCATGCAAAGGGAGAGATGCAGCGGGAAAATGGGGCTGCAAAACAATTTCGGACGGAAAGGCCTTGGGAAAATGGGAGGGACTGGTGAAGCAAGGCCTGGATTTCCCCCCATCCTTGGATTCCCGGCTTGCTGACCCCTCCCCCCCGCGCCCCAGGCTCTGCTCTTGCAAAGGTGGGAAGGAAAGGAGAATTAGAACGTAGATCTGGGGGGCGCGCCCCCCTCCCAGGTCCCATTGTTCCGGGACTGCTCGAGGCCGCGCCACTCGGGCCCCAACCCCCCCGAAATTCCGCGCGCAGAGTGGGCCCGGGGCCCCGCCCCCTTCCTAAGCTGGGGTTCCGCGTGTGTAACGGAGGGGGGGGCTCCTGGTATCTGAGACACGCCCCCTTTAACTCCCCACCCCCAAAGGCAGGGAATCCTGTTTGATGGCGAGGAGTGGAGTATTTGACCTCTTTGAGTCTGGGCCATGGATTGGGGCCCCGGGGTTTTGTGCGTTATTGCATGGGAAGGTTCGGGTGTGTGGTTGTGTGTGTTGGTGTGTGTGAGCGTGGACCCTGTGCGTGTGTAGTTGGCCTTCGCATCTGCCCCTTACCTACTGTTTATTTGTGTTCACTCTTCACCTGCCTGAACCACCTCCCTCCCCCACACACCTGGGTTCCCAGCATGGTTGGGCATGATCACACGTGTGTTCCATGTGGGGCTCTTCCCTCTGTATCTATCTCCCCCCCCCCCCCGCCCCCGTGAGTTGGATACTCTTTGCACACATACTTGGCTTTGCATGGTTCCATGCATTTGAACCTCAACCCCAGAGGCGGTGTTCATGGCTGTACTTGAACCTGGTACTTTATTATCCCCCCCGCCCCATCCCACATCCCTCCCATTTGGGGAGCAATCTGCCTCCTGCCCCTGACTGGCTGTGCACCACCCCTGGAGGTTCAGGGCCTGTGTGTTCCCACGTGTCTGCAGGAAGAGGGGGTGTCTCTGCGCAGCTCTGGGGTTGGCCCCAGGGTTTTGTGTCACCAGCGGGGTGGGGGCCCCCGACGTGGCCCCTGCATTTTCAACTCGAGGCACTTTCTCTGACTTCACCCTCTCAGTGTTTGTCTCAGCCTCGTGCGTGTCTGTGTTTGTAAACGTGAGGCTATATGGGCTCTATTTGCCGGGACTCTGGGCTCTTTACTGCAGCTGGGGCTCGAGTGGGGACCACTTCTATGGCTCTTTAGTTGGGCACCCCGATTCCCTTGTCTTCTTTCCTTTAGGGCCCAAGGTTCCTTAAAATACCCCCTCTCCCCAATTTAGCTGGAATATTTCCCCCAACTCACCCGAGGGATTTGCTGAATTCCCTTCTCCGAGGGCAGTTTAGGAGGATACCCTAACGTCTCTCCCTCCCCCCCCCCCCCCCCCCTCAGCTTGGTCTATGGCAGCTCCAGGACCTCGCACCCCGAGACGGACATCTTACATCGCCAGGCCTACGGGGCCCCCCACCCACTGCAAAGCTATGCCACCAACCACCACCCTGCAGGTACGGGCCCCCATCCCGCTCCGACTAGGCCGCCCCTCCCTCCGAGGCAGCTGATTGGCTAGTGAAAGTTCCGCCCCTCCTAATTGGCCTTGCCCCTGCCTCCTGGCCCGCCCATGTCTGTCCTGCCTCTGATTGGTTGGCCTGAAGCGGCTGAATTTCACGCCGGATTCGTCTGCCTCTGTGTCTGGCCCCGCCTATTTCCCCTCCAATTGGTCCCATCCCCACAGCCCCCAAATCCCACCTTCTCTTCCAGGCGTTTCCTTGTCTCCAGCCCAGCCAATCACTTCCTTCGGGGTTTGCCCGTTCTCTTGGCTCCTGGGTTCTCTGAACTCTTGTCTTCTGATTGCCATTCTTCCTGATTGGCAGTGATTCTTTGGACAGCCTCCTTTCCCCCTTAGATTTGCCCCTTCCTTATTCTCCCCCAGTGGCTCTGCCTCTAAGGCTTCAGATTGGCCTCTTTTCTTTGATCCTACTGCCCTCCCTTGATGGACCAGCACTGAGACTGGGTAGTCCAACTTGATCGTGACCTTCCTGGTTAGCTCCATTTTTCCTTCCCATATTTGTTTTTCTGGATCCTCTCACTTTGACTCACCCCCTTTCCATTTGTTCTCTAGTTCTACTCAGTGGCTCCAGTCAGGCCATTTCTTGTCCTTGCTGGAATTGCCCAGATACTTTGGCCTCATCCCCTTCCTCCATTCCTAGCAACTCCCTGCCCGTTGGCTCTCACTTCCTTCCCTTCTGGATTTTTCTATTCCTTTGCCTACCTTTCTCTTCTTGGACTCCCTGCCCTGATGACTGCATTGCGCCCCATCCTGCTTACTGTCTCCTTACCGCGTTCTCCCCCTTTCCTTCCCTCCAGTCCCTCTCCCTGACCCAACTTGCCTTTGACCTCTTCCCCTTTCAACCCCGCCCTGTCCCCTACCTCGCTGACTCTATCCCCTGTTCCTGGTCAGGCCTCTCTGGACTCTTTGACACTGGCCTCCACCACGCAGGCTCCGCAGGGCCCGACGCCTCCGTCATGAACCTCATCTCGGCCCTGGAGTCCCGGGGCCCCCAGCCAGGCCCCTCTGCCTCCTCTCTCCTCTCCCAGTTCCGCAGTCCTTCCTGGCAAACAGGTAAGCCCGCTGCCAACTCACGAGGGCCAGGGTGGGGCTGGCTGGTGGTCCACCCTGACCGATGGTCTCCTCCATCGTCCCCAGCCATGCACACGCCAGGCCCCACGGAGCTCTTCATCTCAGGCGCCCTGCCGGGTTCCAGCACCTTTCCATCCTCCTCTGCCCTGTCGGCCTACCAGCACCCCGCTTCCTTCGGCAGCCGCCCCTTCCCGGTGCCCTCGTCCCTCAGCCTCCAGGACCCCCCGTTCAGTCCCCCCGCTAACGGGCTCCTGTCCCCTCACGACGTGCTGCACCTGAAGCCCTCGCAGGCACCCACGGTGCCCTCCTCGCTAGGCTTTGAGCGCCTGGCGGGGGGTGGTGTCTTGGGGCCCGCTGGTCTCGGCCCGGCCCAGACCCCTCCTTACCGCCCTGGCCCCCCAGACCCACCTCCCCCTCCCCGACACCTCCCAACTCAGTTCAACCTGCTGGCTTCCTCTTCCGCCGCCGCCGCCGCCGCCGAGCAGTCCTCCCCACAGCTCTACAACTTCTCGGGGGCGGCCCCAGGCCCGCCGCCCGAGCGGGCCCTGCCCCGCCAGGACACCGTCATCAAGCACTACCAACGGCCAGCCAGTGCCCAGCCCCCCCCGCCCCCGCCATCTGCCCACGCCCTCCAGCACTATCTGAGCTGTGGAGGCAGCTACCCCTCCATGGGCCATCGGGCCAACCTGGCCTGCAGCCCCCTGGGCGGTGGGGAGCCTTCCCCAGGCGCTGGGGAGCCTAGCAAGGCTGGGCCCAGCGGAGCCGCGGCCGGGGGGTCCGGCCGGGCTGCGGGCCCCGAGGCGGCCGGAGGAGGTGGAGCCGGGGCTGGCGGCGGAGGGTACCGCCCCATCATTCAGTCCCCTGGTTATAAGACGGGCAAAGGCGGCTATGGAGCCGCTGCGGGTGGTGCCAATAGGCCCCCACCACCTCGTTCAACTGCCACACCCAAATGCCAGAGCCTGGGGGGTCCAGCAGCGGCCTATGCCACTGGGAAGACCTCTGGGGCTGGCGGGGCGGGAGGCCAGGCCTATTCTCCTGGTCAGCCCCAGGGGCTTCTAGGACCCCAGGCCTACGGGCAAGGGTTTGGAGGGGGTCAAGCACAGGACTTGAGCAAAGGCCCTAGCTACTCAGGGGGGCCTCCCCAGCCCCCTAGTGGCCCCCAGCCTCCTGGCCTAGCCACGTGTCAGAGCTACTCCCCTGACCAGCTGCAGGGGCAGCTGTATGGGGTGCAGGGTGAGCCGTACCCAGGGCCAGCTGCCCACTCCCAGGGGCTGCCCACCGCCAGCCCCTCACTCAGCTATAGTACTGGCCATTCCCCGGCGCTCTCGGGCCACGGCGGCGGCTGGGGTCCCAGCTCCCTGGGTGGTGGTGGAGAGGCCAGCCCTTCTCACATCATCCGCCCGCTGCAGTCGCCACCTGCCTCTGGTCGCCCGCCTGGAGTCGGCTCTCCAGGAGCCCCTGGCAAATACCTGAGCTCCGTCCTGGCCTCAGCCCCGTTCCTGGCACCCCCGGGAGCCGGCAGCTACGCGGCCGGAGCCGGCGGCTACAAAGGCAAGGGGGATGGCTCGGAGCTGCTGGCAGGCCCCGGGGGGCCTCCTGCTGAGCGCACCGAGGACGAGGAGTTCCTCATCCAGCACCTCTTACAGGCGCCCAGCCCCCCGAGGACCTCAGGAGCAGATGGCTTGGTGGGCGAAGATGGGGCGGCAGATGCCTCCAAAGGACTTGGGGGGAGTGGCGGGGCTGGGGGTCCCCCGGGCACACCCTATGAGCTGGCCAAGGAAGATCCCCAGAGGTACCATCTGCAGAGCGTCATCCGTACCAGTGCCAGCCTCGATGAGGGTGCCACGGCGGCCCTGGAGCTAGGCCTGGGGAGGCTGAAGGAGAAGAAGAAAGGGCCGGAGCGGGGTGGTGAGACCCCTGAGGGGCTAGCCACCTCAGTTGTCCACTACGGGGCCGGTGCCAAGGAGCTGGGGGCCTTTCTCCAGAAGAGCCCGCCACCCCCACCCCCCACGGCCCAGCCTGCCCAGCCCACCCCCCATGGCCTCCTCCTGGAGGCCGGAGGCCCTGACCTCCCACTGGTGCTGCCTCCTCCTCCCCCACAGCTGCTTCCCTCGGTCCTCAGCCACACCCCCAGCCCGTCCTCCAGCACCCCCAAAGTCGGAGTCCATCTCCTTGAACCAGCCACCCGTGACGGGGCACCCCAACCGCCCCCGCCTCCTCCCCCACCGCCACCCATGCCTCTCCAGCTCGAGGCCCATCTACGCAGCCATGGGCTGGAGCCCGGTGCCCCCAGCCCCCGCCTGCGACCCGAGGAGAGCCTGGAGCCGCCGGGTGCCATGCAGGAACTGCTCGGGGCCCTGGAACCACTGCCCCCTGGGCCCGGGGACACGGGCGTGGGCCCGCCCAACAGCGAGGGCAAGGATCCCTCGGGTGCCTACCGCAGCCCCAGCCCGCAAGGCACCAAGGCTCCCCGCTTTGTGCCGCTCACCTCCATCTGCTTCCCCGACTCCTTGCTCCAAGACGAGGAGCGCAGCTTCTTCCCCACCATGGAGGAGATGTTCGGCGGAGGGGCCGCCGACGACTATGGCAAGGCCGGGCCGCCCGAGGACGAAGGTGACCCCAAGGCGGGCACTGGGCCCCCGCCGGGCCCCCCTGCCTATGATCCCTACGGGCCCTACTGCCCAAGTCGGGCGTCCGGAGCAGGGCCCGAGACGCCAGGCCTGGGCCTCGACCACAGCAAGCCGCCGGAGCTGCCCTCCACGGTCAACGCTGAGCCCCTGGGCTTGATCCAGAGCGGGCCCCACCAGGCGGCCCCGCCGCCCCCGCCGCCTCCACCGCCCGCCTCCGAGCCCAAGGGAGGCCTGACCTCGCCCATCTTCTGCTCCACCAAGCCAAAGAAGCTGCTCAAGACGTCCTCCTTCCACCTGCTCCGGCGCCGCGACCCTCCCTTCCAGACGCCCAAGAAACTGTATGCCCAGGAGTACGAGTTCGAGGCCGATGAGGACAAGGCTGACGTGCCTGCCGACATCCGCCTCAACCCCCGGCGTCTGCCCGACCTGGTGTCCAGCTGCCGCTCCCGCCCGGCCCTCTCACCGCTGGGTGACATCGACTTCTGTCCGCCCAACCCCGGCCCCGACGGCCCCCGGCGCCGGGGCCGCAGGCCCACCAAGGCCAAGCGCGACGGCCCGCCCCGACCCCGGGGCAGACCCCGCATCCGCCCGCTGGAGGTCCCCACCACCACGGGGCCGTCCTTGTCCTCCACACCCACTGATGGGGCCAAGAAACCCCGGGGTCGGGGCCGTGGCCGGGGCAGGAAGGCCGAGGAAGCGGGGGGCACCCGGCTGGAGCCCCTGAAGCCACTGAAGGTGAGGGCGAGTGGGGCCCCAGCGCCTGAGTCTTAGAGAAAGGCAAGGGTCGGGGCCACGTTGCAAGTTCTTGAGTGTGACTGGGGATATGGTTTCTATCTCTTTTTATGTTTTTATTTTTTTAAATATTTTTACTGGTTTTTAGAGAAGGGAAGGGAGAGGGATTGAGAGAGAGAGAGAAACACGGATGATAAATATCATCGATTGGCCGTGTCCTGCATGTCCCCCTGGGGATTGAGCCTGCCATCTGGGCATGTGCCCTGACCAGGAATCCAGCCCGTGATCTCTTGGTTCCTGGGTCAAAACTCAACCACTGAGCCACACTGGCTCAGCTGGTTTATATTTCTAAAACCCGTGAGGAGATGACTCTAAGGGCTGAAATTCCAGGATTGCGCTGTTGGGGCGATCTGAGAACTGACACTCGGGTTTTAGAGGGAGGCAAGAGATTGGAGCTTGGATTCTTATCCATGGCGGATGCTAGATGCCTGGGTCTGGGGTCTGGGCGGGAGGGAGGGAGGTCTGGAGCCCTGGGCTCCTGGACTGAGCAAGGAGAGGTCAGTGAGTAATAAAAGGATGGAACTGAGTCCTGTCGTTCTGGAATCCGAAGGGGTCTGTGGACTTGAATTCAAGGATTCTCTGGGCTGAGTCTGGGAACTTCCAACTTTAGGGTCTGAAGTTGGGAGGGGGCTGGGGTTCTGGACTCGTGGGTCTGAGGGAGGAGGGGACTTGGGGCCCGACTCCTGGGCCCTGACCCCCCCACTACTCCTGTATCTAGATCAAGCTGTCTGTGCCCAAGGCTGGTGAGGGTCTGGGGGCCTCATCTGGTGACGCCCTATCAGGCGCCGACCACAACAGCTTGGACTCGAGCCTGACTCGGGAGAAGATCGAGGCCAAGATCAAGGAGGTGGAGGAGAAGCAGCCGGAGATGAAGTCCGGCTTCATGGCCTCCTTCCTGGACTTCCTCAAGTCGGGCAAGCGCCACCCCCCGCTCTACCAGGCCAGCATGACGCCTCCGCTCAGCCCCCCCAAGAGCGTGCCGCCCTCCGTGCCCACGCGAGGCCTGCAGCCCCAGCCCCCCTCTGCCCCCGCCGTGCCACACCCTCCGCCCACGGCCGCCTTTGGGCTGGGCGGCGCGCTAGAGGCCGCGGAGAGTGAGGGGCTGGGGCTGGGCTGCCCTTCGCCCTGCAAGCGGCTGGACGAGGAGCTGAAACGGAACCTTGAGACGCTGCCCTCCTTCTCCTCGGACGAGGAAGACTCTGTGGCCAAGAACCGGGACCTGCAGGAGAGCATCTCCTCGGCCATCTCTGCCCTCGACGACCCGCCCCTTGTTGGGCCCAAGGACACCTCCACTCCGGACGGGCCCCCCTTGGCTACTGAGGCTCCCGTCCCAGGGCCACCCCCTCTCCCAGGGCTCCCCAGTGCCAGCAGCAATGGCACGCCTGGTGAGCTCTGGGAAGATGGTCCAGGGGAGGGGCAGGGGTTTCCTGTTCGGGAAGCCGGGTACGGTTATGTGGGAGAAAGGGACACTGTTAGATGATGTAGATTTGCATATCTATGGAGGTAACTCTGCTGAGGGCAAACAAGTGCTTTGAGAGAGGGGTGATTTTTTCTGATCTGCCCGCAGGTGCTAAGTGGGCTGGCAGGGGCCCCAAGGTGGGCACTGGAGAATGCTGGGGGACAGGGCAGGTTATAAGTGACGGGGACAGCTGGTAACGGGGTACTCGGTGAGCTTTCTAAACCGGCAGGGGATCCGGGCCCTGAGAAGGGCTCTGGAGTTAGTGATGTGTGCTAAAGAACAGGAAGATTTCGGGGGGCAGAGCGAGAGACTTAGGGAGGGTAGTTTAAAAAGAGACTGGAACACTGACTGGTCTTAGGGAAGGCTGGTGGGTATGGCTGGGTCTGTATGGGGTTTCTGATCTGAGGCTTTGGACAAAATGTAAGGGCCTTTAATGAGGGTAACAGGTGTAGGGGTTTGGAGGAGGGCATCTGGGGCAGTTAATGAGGGGGGCTTGAGGGCTCAGAGAAGGATGTTAGAGAGACCCATTAGGAGTTAGTACAGAGGAGAAGGGCGTTGCCTATTCCGAGAATGGAGGAGGACTTGGGGTGAGGAGGATGGGACCTCTGAGCAGGAAAGGAGGCGGTAGAGCATGGAGGGAATGGTTTCAGAATGGGGAAGAGCAGGGAGGAATGGGGGCTGGAGCCAGGCAAGAGCATCGAGGCCATAAAGCCACGGTCAGGACTAAAATGGGCATTCGGATGGGAGCTGGGCGTCGGCCTCAGGGACCTGGGTGGCAAGAGGAGGCAGAGGGTTTGTCACAGGAAGGGACGTTCATACTCAGGGACAAGAGAAGAGGTTCCGGGGATGGCAGGTGGCATTTGGAAACGAGGCAGGGCAGGGCAAGGAACTTCGTAGGGACCAGGCTGGGGAGCAGGGGAGAGGCGACCAGAGTGGGGGACAGGTGAGTGAGGACAGAGTTCAAACAGCATAGAAGACTCCTGACCAGGGGGGCGGGGGGAGGGGCATTGGGCAATGGCATTGGGATACAGAGCTACAGAGATGGGGTCTTTGGAGGCTGGGAAAGAGCAAGGAACGTCCGGGCGGGAAGACTGATGAGGACATTGGAGAGAGAGGTTGGTTATAGGGACGAGGGCTTCCTGTGGGTGTCTGTACGGGGGCCTGTTGAAGGTCAGGAAGGTGACTGGACGGGATCGGAGAGCAGGTCCGATAGGAGCTTCGCAGGAGGAGCCAGGGCAACAAGAGTAACAAGAAACGGAGGTGAAGGGGGGGCGGGGTACCGGTGTGTGGTAGCTGAAGAACTCAGTTTCATCAGGAGGGATGTCTGGGTGCCGGGGTGGGGGGGGGTGGGGGGCGGATTGGCGCCCTAGAGGAGACTAGGCACAAGCTGGGGGCACCTTTCACTGACAGCAGGAACTGGAGGGACATGCCGGGATGTTGATGGGAAGCAGGCTGAAGCTCTGGGAGGGGGGCTCTGGGGGTCCAGCCCTGATGCTCCTCTTGCCCCCCAGAGCCCCCGCTGCTGGAGGAGAAGCCCCCGCCCTCTCCGCCGCCTGCCCCAACGCCCCAGCCGCCACCCCCACCGCCAGCCCTGCCCTCGCCACCTCCCTTGGTGGCTCCCGCTCCGACTCCGGCTCTGGCTCCGACTCCGGCTCCGGCTCCAGCTCCAGCTCCAGCTCCCGCTCCTGCTCCCATTCCCGCTCCGGCTCCGGCTCTGGCGCCTCTGGCTCCTGCTCCCGCCCCGGCCCCGGCGTCCAGCTCGCCACCTCCGCCACCTCCACCGGCCCTGCCTTCGCCACCTGCCCCGCCGCCCCCGCCAGCCGCTGCCCCGCCCGAGGAGCCGGCCGCCCCTTCCCCCGAGGACCACGAGCCGCCGGACGCCCGGCCCCTGCACTTGGCCAAGAAGCAGGAGACCGCGGCCCTGTGCGGGGAGACGGACGAGGAGGCCGGCGAGAGCGGCGGGGAGGGCATCTTCCGCGAGCGGGACGAGTTCGTCATCCGTGCGGAGGACATACCTTCCCTCAAGGTGAGTCCCCGGCCTGCCTCGCGGCTGGACCGGCCGGAGGGGGGTGGTCACCGCGGGGATCCCCGAGCGCCTGCCGGGGGCCAGGCTGGGCTGCAGGTGCGGCGCCACCGAGGCGGCCCGCGGGCCCTTCCGAGTTCACAGCCCGCGGGGCTGATGGGGCGGCCCGCGGGGACGTGGGGACACGCAGCCTGTGAGACACTGTTTGGGGTGTCCGTTCCCTATGAGTAGATAACACCGTTCACTGTTTATGGTGGTCACCCCGGTGCCGGGGCTGGAGTGAGGAGCAAAGCGGGTGAGGTCTGGCCTCTGGAGGATGTTCCTGGGACAGAACGATGGACATGACATCACCTGTGATGCAGTAGCCAGAGGGTTGGGCATGCCCATCTGTCAGGCACAACTGAAACCTTTGAGGCAGACCAGCCCCTTCACTGCTTCCAGTTCCTCCGCACCACGAGCTCCAGCCCCACGGGCCAAATCCAGCCCGGGGCCTGGCTCATTAGCATATGGCCACACCCACTCATTTGCATATCACCTTACACTGCTTTCCCCACACACGCGGAGGCGGGTGGTTGCAGCTGGGCCTCGCTGGCCTGCAGAGCTGACCCTACAGCCCGTCTGCCCCTTTGCAGAAGGTTTGCTGGCCTCTGCGGTGCTTGGCTCCTGGGCAGGTAGAATTGGACCAGAGGGTTAATACAGTATAAGTGCTCCCCACGGCCCTGCCTAGCCCGTTTGGCTCGGTGGATAGAGCGTCGGCCTGCGGACTGAAAGATCCCAGGTTCGATTCCGGTCAAGGGCATGTACCTTGGTTGCGGGCACATCCCCAGTAGGGGGTGTGCAGGAGGCGGCTGGTTGATGTTTCTCTCTCATCGATGTTTCTAGCTCTCTATCCCTCTCCCTTCCTCTCTGTAAGAAATCAATAAAATATATTTTTAAAAAAAATAAATAAATAGAAAGTGCTCACCAAAGGGTAGGTGACAACAGATGCCGGTGCAGTGCTTCTCGCAGGCATGTGGCAGAGCACGGAGGGCGAGCACTCGGTAGGTCAGTGAGCCGTTAAGTACCCTGATGGCGACACCAGAAGCTGAGGCCGTCCTCCACATGAGTCATCGTCACTGGCTGGGTGTTGACTAGGGGACAGGTACCGTGTTCGGGCCTGGATGTGCGCTGTCACATTTAATTTAATCACGGGTGTTGTTTCTTCTCAAATACAGATGGAGAAACTGTGGGACGGATTAATTGTAAGGGCAATGACAGTTATTACACCCTTTATGGAGTGTTTTACGAGATGGACGTCACGTAGTTTCCCGACATTATTTTTAAGCTATTTTATTGTGGGGAAAGTAGAGCGAATAGAACACCGGGACTGTGTGTACCCATTACTCCGCTTCCACCGTCGTCACCTCCTGGCTGGTCCTGCTCCCCCTGCCCCACCCCACCCACCCCAGACATCATATCCTTTCACCCACATTTTATCATCTTTTTTTTTGGCATGAAATTTGATACATTCCAAAGAACGGTCATAAGAGATTTGTAAGCTGTGAAGCAAAATGCCTGAATGAACACCTATGTCCCCCCACCACCCAGCCATCAACCAGAGCGTTCCCAGCGCCTCGAGTCTCGGGTGTCACCCCTGGCCGACCGGTCCTCCTGCGTCCCCCCGGGCCGTACCACTTGGTCGTGCCCTGTGTACATGATTTCATTTTACCCTCCCGACTTCTGGGGCTGATTTGGCCAGTCAGCCTGGGACAAGCGAGGGACGTGTTGAATAGGCACCAATCGTAGGAACTGGGGCCCGGCCAGCGTGGCTCAGTGGTTGAGTGTTGACCTATGACCCAGGAGGTCACGGTTCGATTCCCAGGTCAGGGCACATGCCCAGGTTGCAGGCTCCATACACAGTATGGGGCGAGCAGGAGGCAGCTGATCAATGATTCTCTCTCTTCATTGATGTTTCTGTCTCTCTCTCCCTTTCCCTTCCTCTCTGAAGTAAAAAAATAAAAAAATAGTAGGAATTGGACAGGATTTGGGGCACGTCACAGTCAGAATGTAGTTTAATCTTTTTTTCCCCTTTAACTGTGATATCCTGTGCATACCACGAAGTTGATCCTTTTCACCCTTTTTAAAAGTGTACCATTTGGTGACATTAAGTATATTATATTGTTGTGCAAAACTGTCTCCAAGTTTTATCTTTTTTTTTTTTTTTGGCTATAATTTTTTCATAGACTTTGTATAGCCTCATATGAGTATTGTGTTATATTTCCTTTTCTGTTTTTTTTTAAATTATTTTTATTGATTTCAGAGAGGAAGGAAGAGGAAGAGAGAGATAGAAACATCAATGTTGAGAGAGAATCTCTGACTGGCTGCCTCCTGCACGCCCCCCACTGGGGACCGAGCCCACAACCCGGGCATGTGTCCTGACCGGAATCGAACCCGGGACCCTTCAGTCCGCAGGCTGAGGCTCTATCCACCGAGCCAAACTGGGTAGGGCTCCTTTTCTGTTTTTAAGGGATCTTTTCAACAATTTGTATAAGATAGTAATTAGTTGTTCTTTGAAAGTTTGTTACAATTACCTATAAACCTGTCTAGGGCTCAGGGGGTAGGGTAGGAATTTTAATAATAATTATAATTTTTTTTTGTTAGTATTCACCTGAGGATATTTTTTCCGTTTTTGTTTTTTTGTTTTTTTTTTTCTTTTTTTTAGAGAGAGAGTGGAAGGGAGGGGGAAAGAGAGAGAAACACCGCTGTGAGAGAGACACATTGATTGGTTGCCTCCCGCACTCGCCCCCACAGGGGCCAGGGATCAAACCTGCAACCCAGATATGTGCCCTTGACTGGGAATGGAACCCATGACCCTTTGGTGCATGGGCTGATGCTCTAGCCACTGAGAAAAACCAGCCAGGGCTCCAAGACTTATCATATATATGTAGATAGATAGATAGATAGATAGATAGATAGATAGATAGATATACTGTGTGTGTGTGTGTGTGTGTGTGTGTGTGTGTATATATATATATATATATATATATATATATATATGTTGATTTCAGAGAGGAAGGGGAGAGAGAGAGAGATAGAAACATCAATGATGAGAGAAAATCATAGATCGGCTGCCTCCTGCACCCCCCCCCACACACACGGGGGATCAAGCCCAAAACCCAGGCATGTGCCCTTGACCGGAATCGAACCCGTGACTCGTCAGACCTCAGGCCGATGCTCTATCCACTGAGCCAAACTAGCTAGGGCTCCAAGATTTATCTTTATAATCACCTTCCTTTATAAGGGATTATTATCCCCATTTTACAGGGAAGGAAACTGAGGCACAGAGCAGTATAGCAGTGTTCCCAAGCTTTCACAGCTGGGACCTGCACGCAGCCCTCCTGCCCTCTGGGAGCCCGTGCCCTCAGCACCAGACTCAGCGGTTCTCTCTGTAGTTCTGTCAAACACTGACGATGACGCAGCCAGTGCTACTGGGCGCTCAGCACTGGGCCAATGAACAGGGCTCTGGGCAGGGACCCTGGCTCCCAATTTACAGATGAGGAAGTTCACGATCGGAGAGAGGGAATCATCTGGCTGGTGCGTGTTGAGCTGGGACCGGAGCCAGAGCCATCTGATACCACCTCCCGGCTGGCATGGGGCAGAGGAGGGGACCGGGCAAGGACTCAGTGCTTAAAATACAACACACAAGTGTGCGTCGTAATGGGGGACGCACAGCCTCGGGACTGGGTCACCAAGGCAGATGCTGGGGACTCGTTCATGTGCCTGGAGTCAGGGCAGGCTGGTGGCATGGTTGTGGAGAGCCTGGCTTTGACGTTCATCTGACCGGTGCGAATCTCCGCCACTTCTGAGCTAGACGGGTATGGAACCTTCCTGGGCCTCCATGTCCTCATCTGTGAAATGGGCTGATCATATCAGGACCTCCTTCATGCAGTGTGAGGACTCGGGCGTCGTGGCTTGCTCGGGGCTCTGACCGTGGGTGGCGCGCTGAGGTGTCCTGTAAGCTTTGCTTCTCGTGTTCATCTTGGTGATCTGGGGGAGATCTCTGGTGCAGTGCTTCGCACGTTTGTCTGCAGGCCAGATAGCACATCTTTTTGGCTTTGTAAGCCACTTAGGGTCTCTGACACATGTCCTTTCCTTTTCCTTTTTTACAATTTTTTAAAAATGTAGAAACCGCCGAAACCGGTTTGGCTCAGTGGATAGAGCATCCGCCTGTGGACTGAAAGGTCCCAGGTTCGATTCCGGTCAAGGGCATGTACCTTGGTTGCGGGCACATCCCTAGTGGGGGTTGTGCAGGAGGCAGCTGATCGATGTTTCTCTATCATCCATGTTTCTAGCTCTCTATCCCTCTCTCTTCCTCTCTGTGAAAAATCAATAAAATATATTAAAAAAAAAAAAATGTAGAAACCGCCTGGCCGGCATGGTTCCGTGGTTGAGCGTTGACCTATGAACCAGGAGGTCACGGTTCAATTCCTGGTCAGGGCACATGCCCAGGTTGCGGCTCCATCCCCAGTGTGGGGTGTGCAAGAGGCAGCCGATTAATGATTCTCTCTCATCATTGATGTTTCTCTCTCTCTCTCTCTCTCTCTCTCTCTCTCTCTCTCTCTTTTCCTCTCTGAAATCAATTAAAAAAGAAAATATTTTTAAATGTAGAAACCATTCCTAGCTCTTAGATCTATAAAAATGGGCCACGGGCCATTGTTTTTTCCTAGAGCACTGGCAGTCCGATAGAAATGTCATGAGTCATACACATCATTGAAACTTTCTTGGATCCACATTTTTAAAAAAATATATTTTATTGATTTTTTACAGAGAGGAAGGGAGAGGGAGAGAGAGTTAGAAACATCGATGAGAGAGAAACATCGATCAGCTGCCTCCTGCACACTCCCTACTGTGGATGTGCCTGCAACCAAGGTACATGCCCTTGACCAGAATCGAACCTGGGACCTTTCAGTCCACAGGCTGACGCTCTATCACTGAGCCAAACCGGTTAGGGCTGGATCCACATTTTTAAACAGTTAAAAGATGGGTGAGATTAGCCACAGAAATGTCTTTTCTTTAACCCAGCATATCTAAAATAGCATTTCAGCATGTAATTAATATAGAAAAACTTGATGTTTTATGTGGTATGTGTGTGTGTGTGTGTGTGTGTGTGTGTGTATGTGTGTGTGTGTGTTTTATATACCAAATCTTTGAAATCCAGTGAGTATTTTACACGCATAGAACATTCAGATCAGCTGCATTTCAAGTGCTCAAGAGCCACATGTGGGGAGGGAGGGGCTGCTGACCTGGAGCAGCCCGGATTAGCCCCCTCTGTGCTCCATGTTCCCCATCTGTAACATGGGTGTGATCATATTCACTCTCAGTACTTGGGGATGTTGAAGATTTAGCAGGATGTGAATTCTGAGCACATGAGAGTTGGTTGGATGGAGAAAAGTGTGGGGAGGATGGGCCAGCCAGCGGGGAGAGTCTGTGAAGCATGGCATGCTTGTGATGTGCAGGGAATCAAGGAGTCGAGCCTTGGCCAGTGAGCCCCACGTCTGGAATGAATGGGAGAGTCTGCTCTGGGTGGCTCCGCAGGGAGGGGGCTGTGGAGGTGTCCAGTTCTGGAGACAGTCTGTCCTGCTGCATGACTCCTATGACAGTGACTCCCCTGTTAATGGACCCCGCAGGCTCAATGTGTCTAGCTTCCTCACATCCTGCTGCTTACTGTCCTCTCAGCTTGTCACAGTTCAAATTCCCAGAACAGAATCTGATTGGTCGAGCTCAGCCTTTGGAGTCAGTGGGTGGGGCAACTTCCCTGGTAAGTGGAAGTGGGCGTTGGCATGAGGAGAGGCAGGAAGGACATGGCTTTGGTACGAACTGGCACTGGTGAGGAGCTGGCAGGGATGTTTGCCAGTTGACTGGGTCCGATGACGAGGGGCGGGGGCGGGGAATCCTGGGAGAAAAGTGGTTTGGGGGAAGACACCAAGCCCAATGGGAAAGCAGTGAGCCCAGGGCCTTAGTCCAGCTAGAGAATCAGCTGACTCCTTAGAGAAAGCAGACAGGCAGTGGGGGGAGCACTAATGGATTTCTCAACGGCTTCTGAGAACTGGAACAGGGCACATCCTATTCACAATGAGAGAGAAACGCACCCCCGGTGGGGGACCCTGCATTTGCAAAAGTGTGGAGTTCAAAAGTCTGGGGCTTGCTCTGGCCAGTGTGGCTCAGTTGGTTGGGCATCATTCTATGCACAGAAAGGTTGCCAGTTCAACTCCTTGTCAGCGCACATGCCCGGGTTGCATGCTCGATCCCCAGGGGTGGGCATTCAGGAGGCAGCTGATCGATGTTTCTCTTTCACATCCATGTTTCTCTCCTTCTCCCTTCCTCTCTCTCTAAAAAAAAAAGTCGGGGGCTTGTCTGCTGAGCTTGGAGGGGTCTGCATGGCCTGCTGTGCAGGGGCAGGAGAGGGGAGAGGAAACGGGGCCAAAGTCTCTCTGTGCCCGCCTGCCGAGGGTTTTGGAGCAGGGTAGGATGTACGTGGACTTTTCAGTCCTTGGGCCTCTGGCCTGGCTCCCTGAGGAGCCAGAAGGGAGGACTGACAACCGTCCCATCCTGACTCCCTCTTGTGTGAGGCTCAGGTGAGAGCCTCTGGACCGCATTTTCATCAGGTTATGGAAACGCCTCCTATGTGGATCGGATTGATCTGAGGGACATGAGGCATCGTGGCTGTGAGAGCAGTTGACCCAAAACCAAGGGTAGATAACCAATACCTGGCACGCAGCCCTCCGTGTTGCCGCCGCTGCCAGGGGCAGACATTATTAATTGATCCCAGCACTCGCTCCTGCTGAGCCAGGTGCTCAGGGCAGCCATGACCAATCGATTGGAGTGATCATCCGAATGCTGTTGTGGCCCCTTGACCGAGGAGTCTGTGATGGCAGGCACTGCTCCTCCTCCATCCCTGGGTCAGCACAACGCACAGTGCACGTATCCCGCTATGTGCTTAGTCTTTTCGGATCTGTACCACCGTGAGTTGCTCCCATCTAGAGCCACGGCGGTCACACACTTCCCTGGCAGCCCTGGTCATCACCCAGTCCCCGCATGGAAAGAGACACGGTCCTTCCAAGACTCATTTAGGTGTCACTTCTTCCAGGAAGCGTTCTTGGATTCAGATTGAATTGAGGGTCCGTTCTCTAGGCTTCTGGGGCATCCGCCATTAATACATTTCTTTTTTTCTTTTTTTATATATTTTATTGATTTTTTTACAGATAGGAAGGGAGAGGGATAGAGAGTTAGAAACAATCATCGATCAGCTGCCTCCTGCACACGCCCTACTGGGGATGTGCCCACAACCGAGGTACATGCCCTTGACCGGAATCGAACCTGGGACCCTTCAGTCCACAGGCCGACGCTCTGTGCACTGAGCCAAACCAGTCAGGGCCATTAACACATTTCCTATCGTTGCTGTTATTGTGTGCCTGGGTCTGGCTCCCCTCCTCCCTGCCTCACGCCCCAAGGTCAGATGCTGGGTCTCACTCCCACCCATGGGTTCCAGTGCCCAGTCAGGGGCCCATGAGCCTCAGTGTGTGGGAGGGGGTCTGAGGGGGTGTGGGGAGTGGAGATGGGAGAGCCGCTACCTGGGTCCTGCCCCGGGTGGGTAGGCGGATGGAGTGAATGGTCTCAGGTAACCTGTCACCTGTCTGTTCTTGGCACCAGCCACAGCCTTGCCCTGCTTCGGTTAGTTGCTTGTCTGCCTTGTTGCCCCGGTAACGAAGACCCCATAGCAAGGCTTTGTCAGTCTCTGCGGCTGTGCCCCGGGGCCAGACACGGTGTCTGGAGAAGGGTGGGTGGCAGGTGCTTGAGTTTTGCCATTACCGCCTGCGGGAGGCGTGTGCCATCCGACCGTGAAGCTGTCATGACGGAAGCCTCGTAGCCGGGAAGGAAGGGCCGGACTGAGCGCCGGATGAGCCGTCGGAGGACAGGGCCAGACGCCAGCTGTCTCCAGACTCAGCGAGGTCCCCGGGGCTCAGACCCTCACGAGACCAAAAGAGATCTGTCTGACCGCGATGCCTTTTGTCTAAGGGGATACCGAGGGAGGTCCGAGGGCCAGGAATTGGGGGGCAAGGCGCAGGAACGGGTGCTGACCCCGCCGGCCTCGCTGTGCCCCTCCTCAGCTGGCGCTGCAGACGGGCCGAGAGCCCCCACCCATCTGGCGCGTCCAGAAGGCCCTGCTGCAGAAGTTCACCCCGGAGATCAAGGACGGGCAGCGGCAGTTCTGCGCCACCAGTAACGTAAGCCTGCGGGGGCAGCGAGGACCCGCCCCGCCCCACTGGGGAGCCGGAGTCTCGGGGGTCGGGGCTGCCCCGATGGGGCGGTGAAGGAGTTTCTTCTTGTGCCTCTTCCCCTCCGTAGTATTTGGGATATTTTGGGGACGCAAAAAACCGGTACCAGCGCCTTTATGTGAAGTTTCTGGAAAACGTCAACAAGAAGGATTACGTGAGGGTCTGTGCTCGGAAACCCTGGCACCGGCCCCCAGCGCCTGTCAGGTACCGTGGGGCCTGGGGGACGGGGGGCGGGCACGGCCAGAAGGCCAGGGGACCGAACATGTGACAGGAAATTGTCAGGAGGAGGGGACAGAGCAGGGCTGGACAGAGACCCAGAGAGAGACGGACAGGCCCAGAGAGAGATGGACAGGCCCAGAGAGAGATGGACAGGCCCAGGGAGAGATGGACAGGCCCAGGGAGAGACGGACAGGCCCAGGGAGAGACGGACAGGCCCAGAGAGAGATGGACAGGCCCAAGGGCAGGGGACAGGCCCAGGGCAGGGGACAGGCCCAGAGAGAGATGGACAGGCCCAGGGCAGGGGACAGGCCCAGGGAGAGATGGAGAGCCCAGGGCAGGGGACAGGCCCAGGGAGAGATGGACAGGCCCAGGGCAGGGGACAGGCCCAGAGAGAGATGGAGAGTCCAGGGCAGGGGACAGGCCCAGAGAGAGATGGAGAGCCCAGGGCAGGGGACAGGCCCAGAGAGAGATGGAGAGCCCAGGGCAGGGGACAGGCCCAGAGAGAGATGGAGAGCCCAGGGCAGGGGACAGGCCCAGAGAGAGATGGACAGGCCCAGGGCAGGGGACAGGCCCAGAGAGGATCCACCTCAGCGAGAGGGAAGGTGGTCTGTGCTTAGAGCTGTGGGCTGGGCAGGGGGGGTCCCAAGAGGAGAACTTGGGTTTCTTGGGGGCTGCTGACTGTTCCCTCCCATGTCCCCTCCCAGGCGCTCGGGGCAGGCCAAGGGCCCGGCCTCTGCCGGGGGCAGCTCCGCCCCCGCCCCCAAGGCCCCGGGGCCACCTCCTAAGCCTGAGACCCCTGACAAGATGACATCGGAGAAGCCCCCAGAGCAGCCACCCGAGACGGTGGTGCCCGAGCCCCCCGCCCCTGAGAAGGCGTCCCCACCTCGGCCCGTGGAGAAGGAGAAGGAAAAGAAGGAGAAGGAGAAGGAGAAGGAGAAGGAGAAGGAGAAAGAGAAGGAACGGGTGACGCGTGGGGAGCGGCTGCTGCGAGGGGACCGGGGCACGGGCGGGCGGCAGACCCGGCCGGAGCGGAGCCTCACCGGACAGCCCGCCACCTCCCGGCTGCCCAAGACCCGGCCCACCAAGGTGAAGGCCGAGCCGCCCCCCAAGAAGAGGAAGAAGTGGCTGAAGGAGGTGGCAGGCAACGCCTCGGCGGGCGGGGGCCCCGCAGGCAGCTCCTCGGACTCAGAGTCATCCCCCGGAGCGCCCAGCGAGGACGGTGAGGCCCTGGGCAGCCAGGAGGCTGGAGGGGAGGCTTGGGGGGGGGGGGCCGTTGAGGGTGGGACTCCGGGCCTTCGGAAGGAGGCACGGGCGAAGTCTGTCCAGAGGGACCAGGTAGCATGAGCGAGACTGTCACAATAATAAGTAAATTAAAAATGCTTGCAGTAGCCCAGCTGGTGCGGCTCTGTGGTTGAACATCGACCTATGAACCAGGAGATCAGGGTTCGATTTTCAGTCAGGGCACAAGCTGGGGTTGCAGCTTGATCCCTGGTGGGGGGGCGTGCAGGAGGCAGCTGATCAATGATTCTCTCTCATCATTGATGTTTCTCTCTCTCCCTCTCCCTTCCTCTCTCTAAAATGAATTAAAAAGAAAATAATAATATAGCCAGGCCCTGGCCAGGTAGCTCAGTTGGTTAGAGCATCATCCCAATACACCAAGATTGCAGGTTCGATCCTGGTCAGGGCACATACAAGAATCGACCAATGAATGCATAAATAAGTGGAACAGCAAATCAATGTTTCTCTCTTCCTCTCTAAAAATCAATCAATCAATTTAAAAAAAATTTAAAAATAATACTAGCCAGTAGCTAACAACTATGGGCGTCTCGTTACGTGATGGGCTGTCTTCTAAATTCTTTGCTCATCTCGCATCCTTTTCACAGCAGTCTTAGAGGTGGGTTCTGCTCTTACCCTCACGTACAGATGAGGAAACTGAGGCACCGGGCGTGTAGCACCGCTGGAGTGTTGGAACGCAGCCCGAAGCGCCTCGGGCTCCATCCTTGCACGCGGCACTGTTTTGTCTCAGAATAAGCAGGTTCTGAGGGCCGAGGGGACCAGCGTCGACCCTGGAGGCCCAGAGGCAGTGGTGTTTCCTGTGACTGGCTGGGGGCTCCAGAGAGGAGGCGTCACCTCTTAGCGCCTCAATGACCTCACCTGTCAAATGGGTTCATAGCAGATAAACCACCTAGGAGGGTGTTTGCCTATTGTGGGTACCAGATGTGAGCTCCATGGCTTAGAATGATGTCTGATTTATGATGACAGTAACAACAGCGATACATGTATGTGCAACAGTCAGGTGCTTTCCAGGCGGTAGGCACCCTTGTGTGTATTTTATGTCATTTTATCTCGACCTAATCCCTGCGAGGTCGGTGCTGTAGTTACCCTTGGTTTTCAAGATGAGAAAACGGAGGCACTGGGAGGTGACCTGACGTGTTCAAGGTCACACACTTCCAGGTAGAGTGCAGGGGTAGCAGTTTCGTTGTTTGCTTTTCATTGACTGATTGATTTTTCTTTATTCTTGTTTTTGCTTTTTTTTTTTTTTACAAGGTTTTTTTTCTCCTTTGAGACAAACCAACTACTTATAGTACAGCTAAGTACATACACAAAGTTAAGATTTTTCTTTATTCTTAATTTGTAATTTTTTTTAACTTATTGATTGATCTGAGAGAGAGGGAGGGAGAGGAAGGGAAAGAGAGACGAAGAGCAACATTAGTTTGTTGTTCCACTTGTTTATGCATTCATTAGTTGCTTCTTGTATGTGCCCTGACTGGGGATCGAACTTGCAACCTTATCGGGACGATGCTCTAACTAACAGAGCTACCTGGCCAGGGGCAGGGCAGCTGTTCTAACAGAGACTGAACATACAGCTAGTCAAATGAGAGATGGCATTGTCTTTTCATCAAAGCCCTGATATAGGTGGGAGGGTCATGGAGAATAAGAGGCTCTTCTCTAGGTTGTCTAGGGTCGCACTTTCCTTTCCTTTTGCTGTTCTTCTGTCCCCCAGCATGCTGCCTTTTTAAAATATGTATATTTTTTCTCTTATTGATTTCAGAGAGGGAGAGAGAGATAGAAACATCAATGATGAGAGAGAATCATTGATCGGCTGCCTCCTGCATGCCCCACACTGGAGACTGAGCTCACAACCCAGACATATGCCCTGACCGGTAATTAAACTGTGACCTCCTGGTTCACAGGTCGATGCTCAACCATTGAACCACACTGGCTGGGCCCAGCATGCTATCTTCATCAGCATGCTGGGCCCAGCAGCCCTGTCAGTAGGAGTGGAGAATGGCTTCACTTTTAAGTGACAGATTTGAGTGGGTGTGGCCCACATCCTGTTTCTCATATCCCATTGGCCAGAGCTAGTCACATGGCCAAAGCTAGCTGCAAGGGAGCCTCGTCTTTTTAACTGGTCCAGCTGTGCTGAATCAGGCCTGGTAGAAGCATTTAAAGCTGGGACTGGAAGGAGGTTTCCCAAAGGCCTCGATTTGCAGGTCTTTTCTTCCCTGGCCCTCAGTTGTTGTTGTTTTTTTCTCAAACAAGTTTATGCATCCAAGTCCCCTACCATCTGGCTCACCTATTTAAAAACATATAATTCACTGGCTTTAGTATAGTCATAGAGTTATTGGTCTTGGTAATCAATTTTAGAACATTTACATCATCAAAGAGGAAAACCCTGCACCCTTTGGCTATCACTCCCCTTCCCTCCCTCCAGCCCTAATGTACTATCTCCATAAATTTGCCTCTTCTGGACATTTCCGATAAGTGGAATCATACAATTCGCGGCCTTTTGTGTCTGGCTTCTTTCATTTAGCACGATATCTTTGAGGTTCACCCGTGGGTTGGTGCTTCGTTCCTTTTTCTGGCTGAATTAATATTCCATTGTGTGGATCGACCCCGTTTTATTTATCCATGTACCAACTGGTGGACCTTCGGGTGGTGTCCAGTGTTTGGTTAATGCTGCTATGAACGTACATGGACAGCCCCGGATTTTCGGAGCCTGGGAAATGGGAACTGAACACTGTACTCGTAGGGGGAGCAGTTTCCCTCCCAAGGGTCAGTACCCATCTCTGGGTCTGGCCCCCTCCTCCCCCGCCCCGCCCCATTCAACCAGGACTCCCTCCGGGGGAAGGACTGGATACCCTGAAGGCTTTGCCCAGCTCCGGAGGCCTCAACACCAACCCTCCTGCTTGTCCACGACCTGCCACCCTCAATGTACTGGAAGGAGATGCTCTCTCCTCTCCTGTGTACCCAGTGAAAGTTCTAGAAAGAGGCTGTAGTGCCGTCTTCTCTCCTCTGCCTTTCATCCACTCCCATCCAGCTTCCTCAGCCTCCTTCTGAGGTGCTTATTGAGCACCTACTGTGTGCCATAGCTGGGCCCCAGCTGTGAACAGAACGGACAAAAACATGTGTCCTCACGGGAGCTCAGAGTCCGGCCGGGGAGGCGATCAGATAACGATGTTACGCAATAGAATACAAAACAATATGAAAACCCATCGGTGTGAGGCCGGGGGAGGGTTAACGGCAGTTGAGAAAAAAATAAATCCAGGGAAGAGGATCCAGGCGGCATCCTGGGTGACGTTTTCGGGGAAGGGAGAGAGTTGGGGAGGCTCCTGGCAATGACATCGGAGCAGAGATCTGCACGCAGCGGGGTCATGTGACTTCGAGGGAGAGAACATTCCAGCCTGGGCGTGTCAGGGGATCAGGAAGGAGGCCAGTGGCTGGAGCAAGCAGGAGAGGGTGACACTGGAAGGCGGAGAAGGAGCAGGACCAGATCGGGGAGGGACAGGGGGCCTGGGGCTTTGGGGCCGAATGGCAGGGTTTCACCCCGAGCCACATAGGAGACGTCAGTGGGTTTGGGCTGAGGCCTGATGGGGTCTGGCCCCCCCCACTGCCAAGTGGTCACGCCAGACGCTTGAAAGGGCTGTCACCAGGGACCCTCGATCTGCATACACCAAGTGCACATTTCTCCTTCCGAAGGGGGACGCTGCGCCCTCCTCGGGGCCTCCTGCTTGTCTTTCCTCCCCGACGCTCTCCCCCCTGAGGGTCCCTCCGTGTCCTGTCCTTGGCCTTGTTGCTTCTCACTCTCCACCGCTCCGTTGGCAGGCTCCCACAAGTTCCCCGAGCCTCAGGGTCGTCTCTTCCCCCTGGCCACCCTCCAGACCTCCCTCCAGCGCCCACTGAGCGCCTTGTCCTAGATTCCCTGTCTCAGGGACAGTCCCCTTGGCCACCCAGCCACCAGGCCAGACCCTCCGGGCACCATGACACCTGAGAAGTCCCCAGTCCTACCCCTCGCTCGCTGCCCCATCCCCCTCTGCTCTTTCCCACAGCCCCACCCCCACCCCCATCTCCATAGCCTGTCCCTCCTGCCCTGCTCCAGCCTCATCCTTTCTCACCTGGTCCATTGCCCTGACCTCTGGTCTCAGGCCTCCAGCCGGTCCCCCACATGGCCTCAGAGGGGTCCTGCTACACCTTCCCACCCCTCCCCTGCTCACAGCCCTCCGTGGCTTCCTAGCACCCACCAGGGAAAGCCCTTGCCCTTTGCACCTCTCGCTGGGGGCCCGGCCTTGTCTGGCTTGCACTGATAACGTGCAGTCTGCTCCTATCTCCTCCCTCCATCTTGCCCTCTGTGATCTGATCTCTGACTTGATTCACCGGTTTAGAAACCAACTAAGCTGCTTCTTTAGACTTCGTTGAAGCTGCATGGAACTCGTCAGACATGAAGCTTACCAGCCGGGAATGCTGTTTCCTAATGTTCTTCCCTATCACCGGTTCCTGGCAGTCCGCCCCGTGGGCTTGGGCCTCCCGGAGAGCCGGGGTTTCTTTCCTGGTCCCTGATGCTTAGAACACGGTCTGCAACCTCCGGTAGCGCCAGAGCAAGTCGGAATCATGAACTCCCATCCCATGTTTTCCCCCAGAGCGGGCAGTACCGGGGCGTCTGCTGAAGACCCGGGCGATGCGGGAGATGTACCGGAGCTACGTGGAGATGCTGGTGAGCACAGCGCTCGACCCGGACATGATCCAGGCCCTGGAGGACACGCATGGTGAGCTGAGGCCTGGGGGAGGGAGCTGGGGAGCCCTCCTTTGCCCCCCACGCGTTGTGGGGCCCGGACACTTCTGACGCCCCCTCCGCGTCTCCCAGACGAGCTGTACCTCCCGCCCATGCGGAAGATCGACGGCCTCCTGAATGAGCACAAGAAGAAAGTCCTGAAGCGGCTGTCGCTGAGCCCAGCCCTGCAGGTGCGTGGGAGGCTGGGCAGGCGGGGTCTGGGCCCCAAGGTCAGGCGTGGAGGACACGGGCACCTGTGGGCCAGGGCAGTGGCCCCGAGAACATCTGGAGGGAGCGTCGGGCTTGGCCAGGAGAAAAGTTGAGAGCAGGGGTCCTGAAGGTCTGGGATGGGCTGCTGGGAAGGCCCAACAGAGTGCGGCTGTGGAAGGCAAGTTTGGGGAAAAAAGGTAAACTGAGGCCTGCACGAAGGGCTCGCTGACATAATACGGGCTCTTTGACACAGAATCTCAGGCTTCAGTATATATATTATTTAATATATTTTATTGATTTTTTACAGAGAGGAAGGGAAAGGGAGAGTTAGAAACATCGATCAGCTGCCTCCTGCACACCCCTCACTGGGGATGTGCCCTCAACCAAGGTACATGCCCTTGACCGGAATCGAACCCGGGACCCTTCAGTCCACAGGCCGACACTCTATCCACTGAGCCAAACCGGTCAGGGCAGTATTTTTTTTTTAAATACATTTTTATTGATTTCAGAGAGGAAGGGAGAGGGAGAGAGACACATCAACGATGAGAGTGAATCATTGATCGGCTGCCTCCTGCATGCCCCACACTGGGGACCAAGCCTGCAACCCAGGCATGTACCCTGACCAGGAATCGAACTGTGATCTCCTGGTTCATAGGTCGACACTCAACCACTGAGCCATGTTGGCCAGCTTATCTACATGATTTCCCTCTGGAATGGCTAGGGTTCTGGGGTGGAATATCAGGGTGGCTCCAGGAATTCTGGGATAGAATATAAGCCCTGAGATTCTGATAGGGAAGTTAGTGTCATGCTGAGAATCTTGGGATAGAATGTTAAGGTGACTTGGATTCCTGGGATGGAATGTTAATCCACCCTGAAAATTCTGGGGGGGGGGTGTACTTCTAGGTCAGAGAATTCTAGGATGGGTTTTAGGCTGGCTTTGGAAATTCTTGGTGGGATGTTAGTTTGCATCAGAAAGTAGGGCCTAAAATGTTAACCTGGTTCTATAGCCCGGGCTGGGATGTTAGGAGCAGTCTTGAGAATTCTGGGATTGGCTGTTAGTCTGGCTCTGAGAAGTCTGGGTAGGATCTCCTGCTAGGGTTAAGAATTCCATTATTTGGCTCAGCGGATAGAGCATTGGCCCTCGGACTGAAGGGTCCCGGGTTCGATTCAGGTCAAGGGCATGTACCTTGGTTGCAGGTTCCCGACCCTGGTCAGGGCACATGCAGGAGGCAACCAATCAATGTGTCTCTCTCACATCAATTTTTCTCTCTGTCTCTCCCCCTCCCTTCCACTCTCTAAAAAGCAATGGAAAAATATCTTTGGGTGAGGATTAACAAAAATAAAATAAATAAAAATCAGATCTTTTTGAGAAAAAAAATTCCATTATTAAAAAAAAAAGGAGCCCTGGTCGGATAGCTCAGTAGGTTAGAGCCTCATCCTGATACGCCAAGGTTGGGGGTTCAATCCCTGGTCAGGGCACGCATGTGCAAGAATAAACCTATGAATGCATAAATAAGTGGAACAACAAATCGATGTTTCTCTCTCCCCCTCCCTCCCTTCCTCTTATCTAAAATCACTTTTAAAAATCATTTTAAACAAGACAAGTCGTTATAGAACATAGGCATACCTCATCTTATTGTGATTCACAGATATTGCATTTTTTTTACAAATTGAAGGTAAGACCCACCAACCAGCAAAAAGCTTACAACTTGCAAAGGCTCAGATGATGGTTAACATTTTTTTGCAATACAATATTTTTAAATGAAGACATGTACATTTTCTTAGACAGAATGTTATCGCACACGCAATGTTCTACAGTATAGCGTAAACATACTTTTATATGTACTACCTGGAAACCAAAAATTGTGTGGCTTGCTTTACGGCGATGTCCGCTTTATGGCGGTGCCCGCTTTATTGCGACATCTGCTTTACGGCAATGTCCGCGTTATTGCGGTGTCTCTTTACGGCAGTGTCCGCCTTATTGCGGTGTCTCTTTACGGCAATGCCCACTTTATGGCAGTCAGTGGTGGAGTGGAGCCCTGGGTCTCCGGCGTATTCCTGTATTAGGATCGGTCTGTGGGTTACGGGATGGAATGGCAGCCTGGCTTTAGGATTCTGGGATGGAATGTTGCCTGGCGCAGGGATTCTGGACTTCCGGCTGACTCGGAGGATTTTGAGTAGGATGTCGGGGTAGCTCTGAGAGTCCTGGGTGGAAGTTAGGTGACGGAGAATCCTGGGCCGGGAACAAAGCACTTACAGGCCACCCGGCAGGCCCAGGCTCCTGGGTCCTTGGAAGAAAGCGAGACTCCCAGTTGTCTCTTGATTTACAGCCTGGGGGAAGCTAAGGCATCTGACGACTTGGGGAACCTGAGAACTGGGCGGTGGGTTTGGGGTGTGCGGGTCCAGAGGGGTGTCCCACTGATCCCTCACCCTCCCTCCCACAGGACGCCCTGCACACGTTCCCGCAGCTGCAGGTGGAGCAGAGCGGGGAGGGCTCCCCTGAGGACGGGGCCGTGCGGCTGCGGCCGGCCGGGGAGCCCTACAACCGCAAGACGCTCAGCAAGCTCAAGAGGAGCGTGGTCCGGGCCCAGGTGGGGCCGGGGAGGGCGGACAGGGTTGGAGGCGGGGGCGGCGCTGCCCAGTGCTGGGTGGATGCTGAGGCTTCTCCACCCCATCTGCCCAGGAGTTCAAGGTTGAGCTGGACAAGTCGGGATACTACACGCTCTACCACTCACTCCACCATTACAAGTACCACACCTTCCTGCGCTGCCGGGACCAGGTGAGTCCCCCCGCAGCGCCCTGGGGAGCTACCCCTATTGGGCTCTTCCGTGGATCCAGGGGCCAGGCTCCAGCCCCTCCTCCCTCAGACCCAGGAGTCCAGGCCCCCAGCCCCTCCTCCCTCAGACCCAGGGGTCCAGCTCCCAGCCCCTCCTCCCTCAGACCCAGGGGTCCAGGCCCCCAGCCCCTCCTCCCTCAGACCCAGGAGTCCAGGCCCCCCAGCCCCTCCTCCCTCAGACCCAGGGGTCCAGGCCCCCGGCCCCTCCTCCCTCAGACCCAGGAGTCCAGCTCCCAGCCCCTCCTCCCTCAGGCCCAGGGGTCCAGCTCCCAGCCCCTCCTCCCTCAGGCCCAGGGGTCCAGCTCCCAGCCCCTCCTCCCTCAGACCCAGGAGTCCAGGCCCCCAGCCCCTCCTCCCTCAGACCCAGGGGTCCAGCTCCCAGCCCCTCCTCCCTCAGGCCCAGGGGTCCAGCTCCCAGCCCCTTCTTCCTGGACACTGATCCCTAGACCCCCGCCTCCTGCCACCCCAGGCCGTGGTGGCCACCTGCCCCAGCTCCGTGTTTAAACCCCGCAGACCCTGGCCATCGAGGGCGGCGCCGAGGACCTGGGCCAGGAGGAGGTGGTCCAGCAGTGCATGCGGAACCAGCCGTGGCTGGAGCAGCTCTTCGACTCCTTCAGTGACCTGCTGGCCCAAGCACAGGCCCACAGCCGCTGTGGGTGACCCCACCTCTCCTGGGGGGGGGGGGTAAACACCTCCTCCTTGAACCAAGAATTGGGACAGAACTGTGTCTTCAGGCGCTAACCCCTAGGCCCTGTTGCCAGGGAACAGGGGAGGGTCACTGGTCAGGGTGTGTCCGTGCTGTCCCTACAGGGCAGGGTTCAGAGTTCGACTCGCCTCTCCCCAGCCCTCTCCACTCCCTCCCCACTCCTCCCACTGTCCGGTGTACAGAGAAATTATTTATATATATGTATAAATGTCTATTTAGTAACGGTTTCCCTCTCCCCCTTGCCCCATTCCCCCTTCCATGGCCATAGCCCTCACCCCCTCCACCTTGTACATAATGTATAGGAAAAATCTATGTATGGTTGAGGGGGGTGGGGCTGCTTTAGAGAGCTGGGGGACCCACCGACCCCCAAGCCCCCCCGTTACAGGCCAAGATCTTTGCTAAAGGCCATTCCCTCCCCAGGGCTTCCGGTGTCCAGTGGGAGGGGGAAAACGCATCTTGTTAATTATTTTTAATCTTATTTATTGTACATACCTGGGGCGGGGGCTGGGGAGGTGGAGGGGGGAGAAGGGTCCCCTCCTTTTGCCCCTCCCACTCCTTTTCTACTGCGATTTGTCTGTGTCTCCCCCCCAACACACACCACCCCCATCCCATTGTTGTCTGGATGTGGTTCTATTTTTTATCGGTCTCCCCTCCCCTCTTCCCTCTCTCTAACCCCTCTGCTCCCACCTCCCCTCCGCCCGTTGTCTCTTGCTCTTTCTTGGGCTTCTGTACAACTCAACTTGTATACACTGTGTACACACAACCAGCCAAACGAAAACCCAACGGCAAACACTCTATCGTCCGGCTGGCGTGGCTCTGTCCTGCGGCGTCTTGGGCGGCCCTGGGGTGGCGTGGGCAGAGGGTCTGGAACTGGAATGCGGCCTTTCTGGAGCCCTGGGTGGTGGTCGCGCCGGGGACCATGTATCTGTTGTGTCTCGCTGTGTAACGAATAGCCCGCCCCAAAATTTAGTGACTTAAAACAAGAAGCATCATTGTATGGTTTCTGAGGATCAGGAATCTGGGGGTGGGCTAACTGGGTGGGGCTGGCCTAGCTCTGTCACAAGGATGCCATCGGGCCATCAGCCGGTGGGCAGGGGTTCTGGGGGAGGGAGGAGGAACCGTGGGACAGTACATCTGAGCCATCTTATTCCCAGGGCGGAAGGTGGGACTCAGGGGAGCAGTCCTCAAGGATTTGGCTGGAGTTTCAGGATCTACTTTTTATATATATATTTTTTTTTATTTATTTTTTTACAGAGAGGAAGGGAGAGGGATAGAGAGTCAGAAACATCGATGAGAGAGAAACATCGATCAGCTGCCTCCTGCACACCCCCCACTGGGGATGTGCCTGCAACCAAGGTTCATGCCCTTGATCGGAATCGAACCTGGGACCCTTGAGTCCACAGGCTGACGCTCTATCCACTGAGCCAAACCGGTCAGGGCTCAGGATCTGCTTTTAAGGTGGCTCATTTACATGGCACTTGGCTGGAGGCCTCAGGTCTCTGCCACATGGACCTCGCCCGCCCATAGGGCAGCTTGAGTGTCTTCAGAGCATGGCGGCTGGCTTTCCCCAGAGCAGTGGTCAGCAAACTGCAGCTCGTGAGCCACATGCGGCTCTTTGGCCCCTTGAGTGTGGCTCTTCCACAAAATACCACGGCCTGGGCGAGTCTATTTTGAAGAAGTGGCGTTAGAAGAAGTTTAAGTTTAAAAAATTTGGCTCTCAAAAGAAATTTCAGTCGTTGTACTGTTGGTATTTGGCTCTGTTGACTAATGAGTTTGCCGACCACTGCCCCAGAGCAAGGAACCCAAGGGGAAATGCAAAGAGGAAGTTGGTTTTGTTTGTTTGTTTTGTTATATTTATTTTATTGATTTCAGAGAGGAAGGGAGAGGGAGAGATAGAAACATCAAGGATGAGAGAGGATCATTGATCGGCTGCCTCCTGCACACCCCACACTGGGGATCGAGCCCACAACCCAAGCTTATGCCCTGACCAGGAATCCAACTGTGACCTCCTGGTTCATAAGTCAATGCTCAACCACTGAGCCACGCCGGCCGGCCACAGAACCAACTTTTTAGTAAGCTCCCGGGAGGATTCACATGCACATGCAAGTTTGAGGAGCAATGTTCTAGGACAAGAACGTGAAACCTGGAGTTCCGCTGGTAGTATTCTAGAACCCGGCCTATAGCGCAGTGAGTAAGCCATTCTAGAGCCCGGACGCTTTCAACAAAGATAGACTCTTTTTTTTTTTTTTTTTTTAACATATTTTATTGATTTTTTATAGAGAGGAAGAGAGAGGGATAGAGAGTTAGAAACATCGATGAGAGAGAAACATGGATCAGCTGCCTCTTGCACACCCCCTACTGGGGATGTGCCTGCAACCAAGGTACATGCCCTTGACCGGAATCGAACCTGGGACCCTTGAGTCCGCAGGCCGATGCTCTATCCACTGAGCCAAACCGGTTTTGGCCAAAGATAGACTCTTGCTGCTCTAGAATCCCGGTGTCAGCATTGCGGGTGGCTGCTCAGTGGGGAGAGATCCGGTGACATGACGGGGTAGAGCATTCGCACCCTAGTTTCCCAGGTGAAGTTGAGGAAGGAACCCTGTTGTCCTGGAACCTTGGGTGTTGTCTAGACCATCCCCACTGTTATGGATGGTTTCACAGAATGGCTAGAAACATGTGAGGACATACTGGGAGTTAGTGATGGGCCGTGGACTTTCTGGAATCCTCTTAATCAGTTAAGAGCATTGAGAATGGACTTAAACCCTGGGATGCTGAGCGTATAGCCTCGGAGGGAGTGGTACATTCCAGGTTCTGGATTGAATGGATGCCAAATGGGGACCAAAGTCTCCAGGATCAGCGTTGTCCCGGGACAGAGCTCTGTCCTAGAAAGTGGATGGAGTGGTCAGAGGGTGGGCGTTGGGGTTCCAATAACCTTGTGGTTGGCCCTTTGTAATCCAATTGTTCCAACTGAATCCCAGCTCTCCACGCTAACTGGACAAGTTGGAGAATAGCCTCCCCTCCTCAGTTTTGTCATCTGTAAAATGGGCTTTCGGCAAGATGAAGGAAACCTGTTTGAAGCACTCGGCACTGCAGCACTTAGCTGCTGTTACCCTTAGCAGGAGACCTCAAGTGTCAGAGGTCCAAGAGATGGCGAGAAGGACAGAGACAGGATGACAAAGATGGACAAAGGACCCAGAGGGACCATCCTTGACAGGGCCCGCCAGCGCCCAGCGGAGGCAGGAACCAGAGAGGAGAGACTCACGGGTGCACACATGTGCCTAGGGCGATGCCAACTAGGTCACGCTAGCCGCTTGCTGCTGCCTGATGAGTTTGGAATGGCGGTGGCTGCGAACCTTCCAAAAATGGCCTGCCAGTTGTCGTGCGGGTTTGTGTGTGTGCCTTGTTCTGGGGGCAAATGGGAGCTTTCATCGGCTTCTCCAAGTGCATCTTGGTCCTCCAAGAGGCAGGGTGTCCCGGCCAAGGACTTGGCTCTGTTAGGCAATGCCGCGAGAACTCAGACCTTGTGCTAGGGGCGGGCCTCACCCCTGGCTGGGACTTAGGTGGGGGTGTCGGGTCTTATGTGGAAACTGCTAGAAACATCCCCCCACCCTCCGGCCCCTCCCCGTCCCCCAGAGGTGGGCCTCACGGAGCAGGCGTTCTGGGGGAGGGGGAGCGAACTTGCGGGACAATACGTCTGAGCCACGCTGACTCCCCGGGCGGAAGGTGGAACTCGTGCCAAGGATTCTGTGAGAATGAGACCCGGAAAGGGATAGCCAGCAGTCATTGTTCTGATCTGGAATACAGAGGGACATTCATGGTGCTGTGCGCCTCCTGCCCTGGGAAGTGGCTCTGTGGTCGCCCACATCACAGGGCACAGATGACAAGACAGAGGCTCTGCGACGGAGGTGGCGGAGCTGGGTTTGAACCCAGGCAGCCCGCGGCCGGGGCCCCTGCAGGACCATCGCTGCCCCCGGGCCCAGGAAGTGGGTTCTGGGTGGGTGTGAGGAGAGCATTTCTGGCCGGGACACGGATGTGGGGGGAGGGGCCGGAGATCATTGACTGGTGACAGCTCATCGGGTGGAGGTCAAAGTTCAGGCCTGGGGACATGTGGGATGGTGTTCTGGCCTGGTGTGTTGAGTGAGTTAAGTGTTGGGGTTCAACAACACCTGTCCAGTGGGCTTGGGAGATGGGTGAGTGGTGGTCTCCAGCCTTCTAGGGGAGCAAATAGAGCACGGAATTAGGGGTCCTGGGTTGAATGTGGGGGAATCAAAGGTTTCCAAACGGAAGAGTCCTAGCAACTTACGTCTGGTGGCCTCAAGATACCCCCCTCCCAGGAGAGAGGCCCAGATGGGGTGTGTCCACACCAGCCCCAAGTCATCAGCCCAGTTGGGAACTTTCTGGAACTGAGAACTTGCCAGCTGGCTGCTCGGACACCAATCCGTCCACCTGTCCCTTTCTCCTCTGGCCAAAAGCCCTTGCAAACATACATCGGAGGTGGGAGGGGGTGGGCAGGGTTTGTAGCGGTTGCTGCCTGTCTCCAAAGTCTGGAACTTTCTAGAACACCAATGGACCTCTCTGCGGTGGTGGGAATCTGCCTATTTGCATTGGGGTAGCCACTAGCCACATGTAAAGAATGAATGGGCTCTTGAAATGTGGCCAGTGTGACTGAGGACAGTCCCATGCCCTTGCCCTGGCCAAGTAGCTCCGTTGGTTGGAGCGTCGTGCTGATCCACCAGGGTTGCGGGTTCGATCCCCGGTCAGGGCACATGCAGGAAACGGGTGGGTGCATGGATGGATGGAACAACGGGTCCATGTTTCCCTCTCCCTCTCTGGGGTCAACGGGGGAAAAATAATATTCACATGTAGCTTCTGGCTACCATTTGGAACAGTGTCGTTTTAGAATGTTCCAGGAAAAAAAATCTTTTTCAAACATTAAACCTCATCCCAACAAATGCCCACCGACACAGAAAAGGGTGGAATGGCCTGGTGAAGGGCACGTGGGGTCCAGACACCTGGCTCACCTTGTTCTCGATGGCCCCTGCCCCCACCCACACGGGGTTCTAGATCCGATGGTTCTAGGAGGGCCGAGGCTTTCGTGTCTGTGTGTGTGTGTGTGTGTGCGCCCTGAGGTCACCGACCTCCTGTGTGTGTGTGTGTGTGTGTGTGCGCGCGCCCTGAGGTCACCGACCTCCTGTGTGTGTGTGTGTGTGTGTGCGCCCTGAGGTCACCGACCTCCTGTGTGTGTGTGTGTGTGTGTGTGTGCGCCCTGAGGTCACCGACCTCCTGTGTGTGTGTGTGTGTGTGTGTGCGCGCGCCCTGAGGTCACCGACCTCCTCTAGCCTTTCCCCTTCCACACAAGCACTTCCTGACATTGGCAGTGACCTTTATTTCTCTGGGGCGGGGTTATATACAGCAGTGACCCGGATGGACGCCCGGGAGCCCCTCACCCCCACCGGGGGCCTGGGTGGGGGGAGGAGGCGTTGGCAGAGGCACGCGTTGGCAGAGGCCGCAGGGCCAGGGGTCGTGGGGGGGGTGTGTGTAGTGTAGCCTGGGAGACCCAGGGGGAGGGCAGCTGGTGCCTGGAGCTTGTGCTGGTTCCTCTACAGGAGGACGCAGGGGCAGCCCCTGGCCTTCTTCCTGGGGGCGCTGGGGGGGCTGGGCGGGAGCTCCTGCTCCTGGTACTTCCTGTGGGGAGAGGCTGGTGAGTCTGGGGCCCCAGGGGTTGGGGACAGAAGACAGGGAGGGGGGGCTCCACGCACCGGACAGCCCGCACCAGCTGCTCGAAGGCCTCGTCCACGTTGAGACGCAGTTTGGCCGAGGCCTCGAAATAGGCCACGTGGTGGGAGGCGCTGAAGGTGTTGGCTTCAGATCGGGGCACCTGGGGGGAGTAGGGTGGGGACACAGGGGAGACTCAGGTCCCTGCACCCAGGACAGGGCAGAAGGACAGACACACTGTGCGCTGGAATGAGGGGGAGGGGTCACAGACGGTGCGCTGGGGGCTCAAATGGAAAGTTCCAGAGATCCTATGGGGGACACTGAGGGGGCTCGGTGCCGTCTGAGGAGTGGAGAGCCTGCACAGACATCTGCCCTCCTGCAAGTGAGATGACAGTTCATCGGGCAGAGAAGGGGGGTGTTCCCAGCAGAGGCCAAGCAGCCGAGGTTGGAAATCCCCAAAGGCTTACTCTAAACATGCGCTCTGCATGCAATCCCACGGCGGAGGGAAGTGGCGGGAGCAGAGAGAGGGAGGGCCGAGACCCTGGTGGGCACCCAGCGCCAGGTCGAAGAGCTGGGGTTTTTCCCAGGGCCAACGGGGAGCCACGGCGGGCTGGGAGCAGGGGAGGGGCAGCAGGACCCAGTGGGAGGTGGACCGGAGGGGAGACACGGGAGGCTGGTGCAAAGGTCCCGGTGGGAGCAAGAGCCGGGGGTGGAGCAGAGTCGGGGCTTGGGGACCTGGGGACCAGCCACCTCTCCTGGGAACTCCTGGGGGCAATGCCGGGGACTCCGCTAATACATCTAGCGAGGTGCGTGGCCGCGGAGGGGGCGGGATCACACAAGCCGGAGGTGAGGAGAGACAGGAGGTGCCCCCCAGGCTGAGACGGAGTCCCCGGGCGTCTGGGACCTGGCGCTGCGCTTCCAGATCGGCCTTGTTCCCGACCAACACGATGGGGAAGTCGTCTCGGTCCTTGACCCGCAGGATCTGCGTGAAGAGCTTGCCCACCTCGTTGAAACTGCGGAGGAAGCCCAGAGAGGGGTGAGGTGCAGCTGCTCGGCCCCGCCCCCGGCTCGGCCCCGCCCCCGGCTCGGCCCCGCCCCCGGCTCTGCCACCTCCCTGCTCCTCTCACCTCTGCCGGTCGTTAATGGCAAACACCAGCAGGAACCCGTGCCCGGCGCGCATGTAATGCTCCCGCATGGCGCCAAACTCCTCCTGGCCCGCGGTGTCCAGGACTGCAGAGACGGGGAGAGGGCCGCCATGTGGACAGGGCTCCCCTCGCCATCCCCAGGCACCCTGGGCCCGGCCCCGCCTCCCGCCCCCCGCCGCCCCCCACCCCCATGCGCTCTCGGCCGCCCTCACTGTCCAGTCGGGCCGGGACGCCATCCACGGTGCAGATCTTGGTGTAGGAGTCTTCGATGGTGGGGTCGTAGTCGGAAACGAAGTAGGACTGGTGGGGTGGGGAGAGGACGCTGTTACCCCACTGCCCCAGCAGGGAGGACACAGCTCTGTCCCCGCTCTCTGGATCTCGGTCCCCCCCCCCCCCGCCGTCTCTTGGGCTCCACCTTCCTCTTTCTGGCTTTCTGCCCCTCCCTCTGCCGCCCCCAGTCCCCTGTCTCCGAGGCTCTCCCGCACTTCTCTCTCTTTCGGGCATCAAGTACATCTCCTACATCCTGATGACCTCCTGGCTGTGTGGCATTGAACAAATCACTTCCCCTCTCTGAACCTGTTTCCTCATTTAGAAAATGAGGGTAAAAATAGCCCCACATTGAATCCAGCGTTTGTGAGATTCAGGGGAAATCCACTTCCCATCTAAGCATTTACCACACTGCCTGGACACAGTAGGTGCTCAGTTATTGGGAGCCGTGCTGTCCAGAATTCTGCCTGTCTGTATCCGTCCCTCCTCCTCTTTTCCCTCCTCTTCCTCCTCCTCCTCCTCCTCCTCCTCCTCCTCCTCCTCCTCCTCGGGCGGCTTTCAGTGTCTCCTCCCAGGGGAAGGTCTGGGTTCCAATCCAACTTTGGAGACACTGCCCCTCCTGCAGGCTGGGCCCCGCCCTTCCTGCCTGGGTCCCGCCTGTCTCCAGCCAGGCTTCTGAGCAGCTTCGGGTTTGCCCCTGGGATAAGGGGCCCAGGGCTGGGGGGCTTTTCTCTACACAGGCAAGGGCTCCCATCCTGGCAGGGGGGAGGGGCGGGTCTCTTAGGGGGTCTGGGGCCCAGGGACCTCTGCAGTATCTTCTCAGGAGCAGACACCTTTCTAGGGTTTCTCTGAGGCCGGAGGGAGGTTTCCCTTGGGAATGGGGTGGAGTTTTCCTGGGCAGGGGTGGAGTTTCAGCGAGAAGGGGTGATCTGGCAGCTGGGGGGTCTTAGGGCCGCACCCTGTCTGCTGGGGGTGGTGCTTGGTGAGGGCTTGTCCTGGAAGGAGGGTGTGGGGACCAGGCCCTGGGGGATTAGGAGGGTGTCTTGAGCGCACCTCACAAGAAGCCCAGGGGTGAGAACTAGGAGAGGGAAAGCCCGAAGATAATTTGGGCACATTTGGGAGTTTGTACTAAAATAGAAGTGCATGTCTAGAGTCTTAGAGACCCTGACATGCATTTATGAGGTCAGAGACACTCCTCAGGAGTAGCTATTTCTGGGGGTGTCAAGAATCTGGCGGGGGCTTCTTCCATGGAGACTGTTTGGGGAGGGGGGTAGCCAGGGCTTCTGAGAGAGGCTCAGGGAGTCTGAGTGTAAAATTCAAGAGGAGTAATTGGTTTTCCTTAGGGGGAGGCTGGAGGTCTGGGTCATGTGGGAGCCCCAGGATTTGGGGTCTTAGAGTTCTTTGGAGTGATCAAGGGGCACAGGACCTTTTAGAACTCTCTTGGGTCTGAGGGCATCTCTCTTAGAACTGGGTGGTCCCAGATGGGACTCAGGGGCAAAGTTTGGGCATAATTTCTAGATTCTGGGGGAGGTGGCTGAAAGGGCTAAGCATCCAGACTGGGGGCATCTCAAGGGCTTTGTGCACAGGCGTTCTCCCAGTTAGGCTCTGGCTCTCAGAGGGGAAGCTGAGGTCTGGGATTTGGGGGAGATGGGGCTCAGGGTGAGAGGAAGTGGCATCTACCTGGGTGGGGGCACAGGAAAGGACTTAGGATCTGGATGGGGCGACTTATGGATTTAACGTGCTCCCAGGAGGTGCTCAGGGTCAGGTCAACAGCGAAAGGGAGTCCTGGGCCCTGGGGGAGGGGCGGGGAGTCTCAGGACCTGAGTCTAGAAGGAAGATCCCTCAGGTAAGAGGGTGGAAGTCCTGGGGGGCTCAGGGTCACATTCTCAGGGGGATTTTTAAGATTAGAGGGCCTCATAAGAGGGTCTCAGTGATGGATCAAGAGGAAATCGGGGTCTCAGGGATCCTCCCCCAAGGGTTATGTTCTGGGTCCCCGGGGCACCCCCCGAGTGAGGTCCCACTACCTGGATGAACTGGATGGTCAGCGCACTCTTGCCCACGCCGCCGCCGCCCACGACCACCAGCTTGTGTGTCTCGCTGGGTGGGGGGTCCCCGGGCCCCGGCCCCCCACCCCGGGGCTGCCCCCGCCCCGTCGCGGACGCCGCCCCGCTGCTCATGTCGCGTCCGCTGCCGCCGCCGCCTCTACAGCCTGGGGGGAGCCGGGCGGGGCCTCGGGGGCGGGGCATGCTAATAAGACTACTGCATAATCATGAGCTGCAGCGAAAATGACAGTCTCGGTACACTTAAGGGGGAGGTAAGGCTAGGTAAAAGGAGGAGCTATGCTAATAGGGGTTAGGGAACGACGTTCTCCGTGAAGGGGAATTCCTAGAGGGGCGGGGATATGCTAATGAGAGAAAGAGAACTGCGCTCACAGTGGGAGCGGCGCCACGCGCTCTGGGCTGGAGGGCCGTCTGGGGGCGGGGCTATGCTAATACAAGCTCTCATTCTTCGGGCACAAGGGTAGGAAAGATCGTTCTGGGCGGGGCTATGCAAATAAGGAACTCGGTGAAGCTGCTTCTCAGGGCACCCTCCCCAGGGCCTTGTTCTAGTAGGCGGGGCCGGCCGGCTCCCGCGCGGCCGTATATAGGCGCGCTCCAAGGAAGGAGCAGGTCCTGAGGGGAAGCTCCACCTCCGTCCTGAGGTCCTAGCCAAACTTCCGACCCGGGCGTCCGGGCTGCACCTCGCAGTCTCCGCCCGCTAAGGGACCCAGGCTTCCGGTTCCCGCTGTCCCAACCAAGCGGAAGACAGACTGGGAGGGGAGTTGGGGCCCTGGAGGAGGACAGAGGAGTAACGGGACAGGGAGGAGCCGTGAGATCACTGCATTCCTAATCCATGAGCCAGCTCGCCCAAGCCGGGACGCCTGGGTCCTGAAGGGCCTTTAGCCAGGATTTCTGGGTCTTTGAAGGAGGAGGAAGCTGACGGTCCAGACTCCTGGGTCCCTAGGAGAGAAAGGGGGTCGAGGTCTGCATTCCTGTATCCCGGGGAGGAAGGATCTGGGGGTCCTTATTATTAGGACTACCCATGTCCCGTAAAGGAGGAAGCTGAGGGCCCAGACTTGTGTCCAGGAGTTGGAGGGGCTGGGGATCCGGAATTCTTAATCCCGAGGGAATTGAGGTGGGGAACCAGAACCCGTGTTCGTGTAAGGTACCAGCTTGAGACCAGGAATGGTCTGAGGGCCCAACTCCTGGATCTAAGGAAGGAGGAAGGCTCGGACTCCTGAGTCGCAGGGAGGAGGGAAATGGGAACCCGAAATCCTCTGCCGAGTGAGACGAATAGGAATTTGGACTTTACTATCCTAAATAAGGAGGCTGTAGGGCCGGCCTTCTTGGTTCTAAATTTAGAGGGGACTAGGAGATCGAGATTCTGGGCTCCCCAGAATGTGGGCGGGGCAATTTGCAGTCAATCCAACTTTTTTTTTTTTCTGCTGCACACTCCGAACTACAATTCCCTTGCATCTGTCGGGCTAAATGCTCTTTAGGTCACTTCCTGCTCCTCAGCTCTTTCCGCGCGCGCAGGGCATTGTGGGGCTACATCGCGGGCTACCGCAACCCCGCCTACTTCACCTCTCACCTCCATGCTGTCCCCGCGTGACGGAGGCGACGCGCGGACTACGCCTCCCGGCGTGCGTCGCGCGCACCCCTGCCCGGGTGCCCCGTTGACTGCTGGGAAACTGAGTCCGGGGCCTTCCCAACAGCCTTCACGGCACCGTGCACGGTACTTGAAGTCCCGGCAAGCTCGGCGGCGTTTTAACTCCGCCCCTCTCCTCCTCTGCTCGCGAACCTCCCCAGCCCGCCCCGCCCCGCGCCGGGGCCGGAGCCGCAGCCCGAGCGGCGGGGTAAGATGGCGGCGGTGGTCCGGGCCGCGGGGCTCGGGCCTATCGGGGTGGGCGGGGCGGAGTCGGGTCGCTAGTAGTCCTGCGGTCCTCCCCACACGCCGCGGGGCCTGAAGGACTTAGCGGGGCGGCCTCCGGCCGGGCAGCGGAGGCGGAGCCTGGCGCCGAACCGGGGGCCTTCTCAAGGCCCCGGGACGCGTCTGTGGGTGCCGAGGGCATCTACGGGGCGTCCCCGTGAGAACTGGGGACGTCCACAGGGCCTGGACCGAGACTGGCGCCTGCCCTCCATCATGGGTCTCTTCTGTAGGCACTGTTGATCGTCTTTACGGGCTGACCGGAGGCTAGGGTCTGTTCGGAGGGTTCTGGGGCCATCTTGAGATCTTGAGATATGTCCCAGAGGTGAGGGAGGTGTGCAAGAGCCGAGGAGTATCTGCAGAGCCATCTGTATAGCTCTGGGGTATGCCAATTGGGGCTGCGAAGTGTCTACAGGGGCTGACCTGAGGATGCCACTCACCTACATGGGTCTGGGGCCATTGAGCGGGCCTGAAAGAGCTGATCCTGGGTTAGGAAGTCATTCAGGGGTGGGATGTGTCCCCCAAGGGAGGGAGGCAAATACTGAGTTGTGCTGAAAGGCCTGGATGGGTCTCCAACGTCTGGGGAGTGTCTAATCTGAGTGACAGGAGGCTGTGGGCAGTTAGAAGGACCTGGAACCCGCTCGGTGGCTTTGAGCGTGCCTGCAAGAGTGCAGTCTCTCTGCCTGGAGCAAATTCGAATGCCTTTTGGGCCAGATAATCAGATGGAGAATAAGACAAAGGAGAGGACTGGAAAATATGCGGAACTCAAATGTACTTGCACTTTAGAAGGTAATTCAGATGATAAATGTCTTAAAAGTCTGTTATGGCCTTGGGGCTATAGAGTCAGAATTAGTCCACATGAGTCTGACGAAGTCCATAGGATCACCTAGCTATCCAGTGCAGCGCTTTTCAAACGCCTTTGACCTTGATCTACAGTAAGAAATACATTTTTCCATTGAGACCCCCAATACCTACTGACATATATATTGAACCGTATACCCACGCCCCATTGGTATTTCCACGTAGTACTTGCAACGTGAAGAATTTCCTACTGTGTTCTACTGAATTGCTTCCTGTGACAAGCTGTTTGTGAAGCACTTATACCGCTATCAGTGGGAATCACTCACTGATCTAGAGGGACCTAGCAATGTCTGCAGAGCCTTTTTAAGTAAAAAGAAAAAAAAAAATGTTTTTAAGGGGCCACTGGTATGTGTGTCTTTAGAGCTTGGGGCATGCCTGAATGGGCAAGGGAGCGTCTTCACACAGGTTCTGGGATCAGTGTGTCTGTCTGTAGCCTGCAGATCTTGATTAAGCTTCTGTTCCGTGAACCCCTGAAACTTGTGCTTCCCCCTGGAGGTGGGCCGGGAACTGTCCTTAGGGCCTTATCAGGGCGGGTGTCAATGGGGAGTTAGGGAAGGAGCCTCAGGCTCTTAGAGAGCTGGGAGGCCGCATGGGGGAGCTTTCAAAAAGCTTGAAAAATTGCCCATCCTTCCGTGGCTCAGTGGTTGAGCGTTGACCTATGAACCAGGAGGTCATGGTTCAATTCCTGGTCAGGGCACGTGCCCAGGTTGCGGGCTGGATCCCCAGTGAGGGGCGTGCAGGAGGCAGCCGATCAATGATTCTCTCTCATCATTGATGTTTCTCTCTCTCTCTCTCCCCCTCTCTGAAATCAATAAAAAAAAAATAATGTTTTTTAAAAAGCTTGAAAATCTGTTAGGAGGGAGAGCAGGACAGAGGTCTGTGCAGGTGTGCAGTGGAGAAAGGGCGGGGGGAGGGAAGCCTGGCCCCTAAAGGCTAATAATGAAAATGATCACTATTGTTACTCTGTGCTGAGCACTGGGTTAAGCTAACTCTGTGGTAGAAGCGGCTTTTTTCAGTTCTCACCGCTGTCCTCTGAGGTGGACACTCTGATTGTACCACATACTGATAGGCACCCTGAGTGGGGGGTTAGGGGTTCGAAGCTTTCTAGGAACTGAGACTGGGTATGGTTGCAGAGAAGCGGGTTTGACAGCTGGAGGGAAGCCTACAGCTGAAATACTCCTATTTTCTGAAGCCAACCGCATCTGAAGGATGCCCTTTCAGCTCTGGGTCATCTAAGAATTTCTGTGACATCGCGAAGGCTTCAGCCGTGCCTCCATGCAGTGGGCAGACAGGCCAGAGGCGATGTCCCCGGGGGGTCTGGTGGGCAGCAGGCCCTTCTCAAGTTGGTGTTTTCATTTCAGAAGTGGCACACGGGTTTTGGAAACCACACTGTCACAGTCCCATCTTCCATGTGTAAATAGTTCTGGTCCCTCACCATCAAGGAAAACGGATGATGCTTTAGGAAGTTGCTTTGTGTCGGAGGTGCACCCGGCTCTGGCGCGTGCCTCATTTTAGGAATGGTGCAGGCATGAGACTGGAGCACACTACCGGACATCACACCTCAGCAGAGGAAATTCTTGGCCTTGGGTTGGATCCCATGAGGGTGGGCCAGGAGGTCTTAAGTTGGGTTGTGGGGGAAGCTGTGGGATCTGCGGAGCGGGGTGTTGAAATAGGTGACGGGGAAAGCCTCCCCTGGACAGAGGAGGCAGCTGAAATCCAGCCGAGGGAAGGGAATGGCTCTACTCCCTCTGGTGTCTGCCCTGGACCTGGTGCACCCCCAAGGCCTGGGATGAGGTGGGGGAGAGGAGGGATGCTGAAGAGGATACCGACTGTGGGAACGCTGGAGGCCCTCGAGGTCTTGGTGACCATTCTCTGCCTTTGTCCCTGTGTGCACACACATCACACCACCCCCAGCCCTGCTGGCCTGCACTCCACACTCTCACCCCCTCCACCATCAGGTGACCATGGAGGAAGAAGATGAGTCTCGAGGGAAGACAGAGGAGTCGGGCGAGGATAGGGGCGATGGCCCGCCAGACAGAGACCCCGCGCTTTCTCCTACTGCCTTTATTCTGGTGAGGCTTGAAGCACCTGGGGCCAAAGGAGGGAGGGGCTGAGAGTCTGGGATGGACTCATGGGCCCTAGAGGGAGGAGGGCCTGGGGGCCTAGACTCTTGGCTCCTTCCTCTGAAGGGTTTGAGTCTGGTTGTAGGGTGTCCAGAATGCCTGTCTCCCAGGAGCAGAGCTCGGGAGCATTTGCACGAGTCCCCTGACCGCCGCCCTTTCTCTCCACCTCTCCACCTCCCATCTTTTCTTCAGCGGGCCATCCAGCAGGCCGTGGGAACTTCCCTGCAGGGGGATCTGGCGAATGATAAAGGTATGAGGGGTTCTAGTTCCTCTTCAGCTCCCTGCCCCATCTCTGCATTCTTTATCCCAACTTCATTCACGGGCTTTTCTGAGATCTGGGTGCCGCCCTTGGGCTGGCAAAGGAGCTGAAGATGAGTCTGCCTTGGAGGGAGGGGTTCACAGTCTGGCGGGAGGGAGACAGTCATGGCCCAGAGGTGGCCTGTGGTCCCCGAGAGGGCAGGAGGTCCAGCTAAGCTAATGGAGGAACCTGTCCAGGAGGGCTGCTTGGAGGAGGTGACATGTTAGAGTTGTCCGGTGAGGAAGAAAGCCCGAAGAGGCAGCAGCAGGCCCAGAGCACAGGGATGCGCTGCAGGACTGTTCAGTGTTTCTTAGGGGCTGGTGGGCAGGGGGTGGGAGGGGCGGCAATAGAAGTTCATGGGGACCAGGTCAGAGCTGGCTTCAATGCTGAGCTGCCCTGTCTGGGCTTTATCCTGAGGGCAGCTAGGAGGACAAATGGGTGAGAGTTGGAGTCTCAGAAGGGTGTTGGGGAAGTAGTAGATGGAGGCTGGGAGAGCAGGCAGGAGCGTGGTTCCCTTGCAAGAAGGAGGGTGGGCTTCTCTTTCCTCTGCCCCCCAAAGTCTCTGCGACTAGTCCTCTGTCCCCAGTCCCCACGCATATCTTTCTCCAGATGGCTCCAGGTGTCACGGCCTTCGATGGAGGCGCTGCCGGAGCCCACGGTCAGAGTCCCGTTCCCAGGAGTCAGGGGGAGCTGACACGGCTGCTGTGAGTAAGGAGGGGGCAGGGGAGATCAGGCCCTGGGCCTGGATCCCTAAGACGGGGAGATGGGGTTGGGGATCCAGCCTCCTGGGTCTGGGGTGCTGATCAGGGGCCATGTTGGAGGGTATGGGGGTCAGGCCCTGGGGGCAGTCAGGATGAGGGAATTGGTTGAATCCATTTGATTTCTTGACGGGGGGGTCTCAGTTGTCTGGGTTCTTGAGAGGTTAGGGGCTGGGGAAATGGGATTTGTGGTCCTCACAGGATCAGGGTCAGGGTGGAGCCTCTCCTCCCTACCCCAGGTGTTGGACATGGCCGCAGACAGCTTCCTGGCAGGGTTGGTGAGCGTCCTGGATCCCCCAGACACCTGGGTTCCCAGCCACCTGGACCTGCAGCCTGGCGAGTGAGTAGCTGGGCAGCTGGAGTGGGAGAGGCCTCGGCGTGCGAGCTGGGAGCACCCCTAAGGCTCACTCGCTCCTTCTGTCTTGCAGAAGCGAGGACATGCTGGAGTTGGTGGCTGAGGTCCGCATCGGGGACAGGGATCCGATCCCGCTGCCCGTGCCCAGCCTGCTGCCTCGTCTCAGGGCCTGGAGGACGGGCAAAACGGGTATGTGTGGCCAGGGCCGAGCTGGGCAGGTGGCCGGCCTCGGCTTTGTGTGCGTCAGGAACAGTCGTGGTGATTGTGTCGTTTAGACAGGATCTTTGTTTTAGTGTTCGTTTCCCCTGTTGCACCGCAATGAAGGCTGCAGTGCATGCCGGTATCCTAAAGTAGAAACCGCGGCGATGGCTGCCACATGGGAGCAGTTAGCACTCGGGAGGCCCTGCGAGTCCCGGGTCCCACCTCTCGGTGTAACTGCATGGGGTCTCATCTCCCCAGGAGGGGGCGCTCTTAGCATCTCCGTCTTCCAGAGGAGAAGAGGCTGAGCGAGGGAAATCACTTGTTCAGGGTGGCACAGCCAGGTGTCTAGTGTGGTCCTGAGCCCCAAGCCCAGGTGTGGAGTGTAAGGCCCAAGTTGTTGACGTCTGGGATGCACGCCTACCCACGTGAAAGTCTGCCCCGCTCCGCGGATGAGCACAGGTTCTCAAACCGGAGAAGGCATCAGAATCACCAGGGGAAGTCCTTTTTTTAAAATATATTTTTATTGATTTCAAAGAGGAAGGGAGAAGGAGAGAGAGCTAGAAACATCAATGATAAGAGAAAATCATTGATCGGCTGCCTCCTGCACGCCCCACACTGGGGATGGAGCCCACGCCGGCTGGGCACCAGGAGGACTTCCTGATGCACAGGTCGCCGGGCCCGCCCTCAGGTTTCCGATTCGGCAGGTCTGGGGTGGGGCTCGGGAATTTCCATTTCTAACCCTGGTGATGCTGCTGCTGGACCCTGGACCCCGGGCCCCGAAGAGACCGGGGTTAGGCTTCACTTTCGCATGTACCTACATATTTGGGGAGGGGTAGAGAGGTCAGCAAGAGGAAGGTGTAGCGGAAGGTCAGCTGCGAGCCACTGTGGCTCAGTGACTCTGAGCCGGTTCACCGTTTCCTTGTCCTTTTCTTACTGCAGTTTGTCTGTTAGGCTCAGGGGACATGGTGCCTGGACCCACCACACTCTTAGGGGCCCACAAAAGGAATTTCATTGCTTTTAAAATTAGAAGCCATAGAGGATAAGTAAACAAATGAGCGGGACTGTGTTCCAATAAAACTTTATTTACAAAAACAGACGGTGGGCTGGACTTGGCCCCTGGGCCTTAAGTAAAATAGATGTGTGGAGAACCTAGAAGTTGTCTTCAGGGGTTATGTTTTATTTCCTTATTCCAAGAGTTCTTTTGGTCTTCATTTGGAAAATACTAAGAACGTAGGGAAAAAAACTCACCCTTATTTCCAGTCCTTTGTAAAAACTACATGAAGAAGTAGATGCCTGTGCTGCAGACCACTCCGTCTAGATGTTGTTGTTTTTTTAGTTGCTTTTTTTTTTTTTTAATGTATCATTTTGGATATATTTAGATATTGTCACTTGGATTATTGCAGGGTTTTATTTTATTTGTATTGATTTCAGAGAAGAAGGGAGAGGGAGAGATAGACAGAAACATCAATGATGAGAGAGAATCATTGATCAGCTGCCTCCTGCACGCCCCACACTGGGGATCGAGCCCGCAACCCAGGCATGTGCCCTTGACCGGGAATGGAACTGTGACCTCCTGGTTCACAGATTGATGCTCAACCACTGAGCCACGCCGGCTGGTCCATAGACTGTTTTACACGTCAGGCTGTGGTGATGATAACCAGGGTCATAGGCGCTCACGCTCACTGAGTCCTCGCAGTGCCAGGCAGTTTGGTTCTGTGCAGCTGCTCACGTGGTCCTCTCAGACCTGGGGGTCAACGCTCCCATCATCACCATCCCCTGCTTTCTTTTCTTTTCTTTTTTAAAATATATTTTTATTGATTTCAGAGAGGAAGGGAGAGGGAGAGAGAGAAAAACCTCAATGATGAGAGAGAATCATTGATTGGCTGCCTCCTGCACGCCCCCCACTGGGGATCGAGCCTGCAACCCAGGCATGTGCTCTTGAGGGGAATTGAACCTGGGACCCTTCAGACCGGCTAGGGCCCCTGCTTTATTTTACTCCAGAGCCCTCAGCAGCTGGCAGACCCTACGCTTGGCATGTTGATATTTCTCTCCCCACTTGAATGTGAGCTCCTCGAAGGCAGGGATTTTTGTCTGTTTTGTTCTTCATTCTGATCCTGGTACCCCGATCAGCACCTGGCACAAATAGGTGATGGGTCACAGTACTGAGTGAATGCGCAGACCTTGCTTTATAGATGAGGAAACTGAGACAGACAGAGGTTGAGTGACCTGCCCACGGTCAGGTCATGAGGGAGGGCTGGAGCTGGGACCCAGATCGGGAGGTGGCTCCAGAGCTGCCCTCAACCCTGTGCTTCCCTGGCACCATCCACGTGACGTGCTGGCGTCCTTGCCACGGCAGGTCCTTGCAGTTCCATGTGGCTGACAGGGTCCTGTGGACCCTGATGTGTGTCTCAGTCCTGGGGCAGGACCTGTGGCCCTGAGACTCGTGCTTAGAGGCAGGGTTTCCGGAGTGTGGACGAGGTGACTTAGGAAAGGATGATGGTCGCCCTGTCACTGGTGGGTGTTGTCTCTACGTCCTGAGCAGATGTAGCCCCTTGAGTGGGGTCATTGCACAGTGAAGGGTCTGGAGTGGAGACTCAGGCGGCCAGGGCTCCCTAGCTCCGCCCCTTCCTGGCTCTGCGGAGGGAGCTTCACCTTTTCAGGCTCCCGTTCTCTCTGTAAAATGGGATAGCCTCCCACAAGAGGCAGCCGGCTCAGCAGGCCTGAGCCTGGCCGTGCAGGCGGTCTGAGGTTCGAATCCAGCTCTCCCACCCAAGCCCACACCCTCTGCAGTAACATGCCTGCCCTCAGTGGCCAGGTGGTCCTGGGCTGCGGGCCAGCGTCCGTCTCAGGGGGGAGTGCAGGCTGGGGGACCACATTGACCAAGTTTGCGCCCTGCCTCCTCCCCGCTCTGTGTACCTGGGGAAGCTACCGCAGCTCTCCGTGCCTCAGTTTCCTCCTGGGACACAGTATCTGGTGTAGAGTTGTTAGGAACATCCTATGCGCTAACACATGCGAAGCACTGGGGCAGTACCTGTAGGTGCCAGGAGTGCTGAGTGCGGGCGAGGGCATGGATGGCGGCTGGCTGCCTGCAGCCCCTCCCTGGGGGGTCATGGAGGCAGGACCTGCACCTGACCACAGCTCTGTCTCCCCTGTTCCTTTGCAGTTTCTCCTCAGTCTCATTCTTCTCAACCCACCCGTGCCCGCCACCTCCTCACCTTGGGCACTGGGGACGGGGGCCCTGCCCCCCCTCCTGCCCCCTCCTCTGCGTCCTCCTCACCTTCTCCTTCCCCCTCGTCATCTTCCCCTTCCCCTCCTCCCCCACCGCCACCCCCAGCCCCCCCAGCCCAGCCTGCCCCTCGGTTTGACATCTATGACCCCTTCCACCCCACCGATGAGGCCTATTCCCCACCGCCTGCGCCAGAGCAGAAGTACGATCCCTTTGAGCCTACTGGCTCCAACCCCAGCTCATCCGCTGGGACCCCCTCCCCTGAGGAAGAGGAGGAGGAGGAGGAGGAGGAGGAGGAAGAGGAGGAGGAAGGCCTGTCCCAGAGCATCAGCCGCATCTCTGAGACCCTGGCGGGCATCTATGATGACAACAGCCTGAGCCAGGACTTCCCAGGTGATGAGAGCCCCCACCAGGACCCCCAGCCCCCACAGTCAACTGTAGCCCCCGGCACACCACCCCAGGCGGACTCCACCCGGGTGGACGGAGCCACCCGCCGGCGAGTCTTCGTTGTCGGGGCCGAGGCGGAGGCCTGTCGGGAAGGCAAGGTCTCCGTGGAGGTGGTGACAGCCGGTGGAGCTGCCCTCCCGCCGCCCTTGCTGCCACCTGGTGACTCAGAGATTGAGGAGGGTGAGATCGTCCAGCCAGAGGAGGAGACCAGGATGGCGCTGTCCCTCTTCCGGACCAGCCGGGCTGCCCGCCCTCCGCCAGCGGCTCCGGCCGCCCCCACGGCCCAGCCCCCACCCCCGCCGCCCGCCTCCCGGGCCCCTGAGGGCGATGACTTCTTGTCTCTGCACGCCGAGTCGGATGGTGAGGGCGCCCTGCAGGTGGACCTGGGGGAGCCGGCCCCCGCGCAGCCCCCCACGGATGCTCGCTGGGGTGGCCTGGACCTCCGCCGCAAGATCCTGACTCAGCGGCGGGAGCGCTACCGCCAGCGCTCGCCCTCCCCGGGCCTCGCCACCCCGGCCGGCCCGCCCGCCCGCAAGAAATCGCGCAGGGAGCGCAAGCGCAGCGGCGAGGCCAAGGAGGCCGCGTCCTCCTCCTCCGCCGTGCCGCCCCCGCCGGCCCCCGCCTCCCCCTGGGACTCCAAGAAGCACCGCTCCCGGGACCGCAAGCCGGGCTCCCATGCCTCCTCCTCCACCCGCCACCGCTCTCGGTCCCGCTCCGCCCGCCGCCGCTCACGCAGCCCCGACCGCCGCCGGGGAGGCAGCCGCCGCTCTAGGTCCCGGGAGAAGCGGCGTCGGAGGCGGCGCTCGGCCTCTCCGCCCCCGGCCACCTCTTCCTCGTCTTCCTCGAGGCGCGAGCGGCACCGAGGCAAGCACCGGGAAGGTGGCGGCAGCAAGAAGAAGAAGAAGCGGTCTCGGTCCCGAGGTGAGAAGCGGTCGGGGGACAGTGAGAAGGGCCCGGTGCTGGCCCAGCCGCCCTCCGGCTCCACTTCGCTGGGTGCGGAGCGCGACCGCCGCCGGGGCGCTGTGCCGCCCTCCATCCAGGACCTCACGGACCACGATCTCTTCGCCATCAAGCGGACCATCACCGTGGGCCGGCCGGACAAGTCCGACCCCCGAGGCCCGTCACCGGCCCCGGCCTCGTCGCCCAAGCGCGAGGTGCTGTACGACTCGGAGGGACTCAGCGCGGAGGAGCGGGGTGGCCGGAGCGGCGAGAAGGACCGGCGCCGCTCCGGGGCGGCTTCCTCCTCCCGGGAGAAGGGATCACGGCGGAAGGCGCTGGATGTGGGGGATCGGGACCGGGAAAGGGACAGAGATAGGGACAGGGACAGGTCATCCAAGAAAGCCCGGCTCCCCAAGGAGTCCGCGCCCTCCTCAGGGCCCCCGCCCAAGCCGCCGGTCAGCAGTGGCTCCGGGTCCTCCTCCTCCTCCTCCTCCTCTTCCTCCCGGAAGGTGAAGCTGCAGTCGAAGGTGGCGGTGCTGATCCGGGAGGGTGTCAGCAGCACCACGCCGGCCAAGGAGGCTGCGTCCGCCGGCCTGGGCTCCATTGGAGTCAAGTTCAGCCGCGACCGGGAGAGCCGCTCCCCCTTCCTCAAGCCTGAGGAGCGGGCTCCTGCTGAGGTGGCCAAAGCAGCTCCTGGCAGCACCAAGCCCAAAAAGACCAAGGTTAAGGCCAAGGCTGGGGCCAAGAAAGCCAAGGGGACCAAGGGAAAGACCAAGCCATCCAAGACCAGGAAAAAGGTCCGCAGCGGGGGCAGCAGTGCGGGCCCTGGGGGCCCCGTGACGCTCAAGAAGTCCAAGGCTGACAGCTGCAGCCAGGCTGCAGGAGCCAAGGGAGCTGAGGAGACGTCCTGGTCTGGGGAAGAGCGAGCAGCCAAGGCCCCCAGCACCCCACCCCCCAAGGCAGCCCCTCCGCCCCCTGCCCTCACTCCGGACTCGCAGACTGTAGACAGCAGCTGTAAGACACCTGAGGTCTCCTTCTTGCCTGAAGAGGCCACTGAGGAGCCTGGGGTCCGAGGTGGGGCAGAGGAGGAGGAGGAGGAGGAAGAAGAGGAGGAGGAGGAAGAGGAGGAGGAGGAGCAACAGCCTGCCACCACCACGGCCACCAGCACGGCCGCCCCCGCCCCAAGCACGGCCCCTAGCGCAGGATCCACAGCTGGTGACTCAGGGGCAGAGGACGGGCCGGCTCCCCGTGCCTCTCAGCTGCCCACGCTGCCCCCACCCCTGCCCTGGAACCTGCCCGCCGGTGTGGACTGCACTACCAGTGGCGTCCTGGCCTGTGAGTGTTCCCCATGCCGGGGCCGGGGCTGTCTGGGGTGGGCAGGAAGGACCAGGAGAGATGACACCATATGGGGACAGTCTTGGAGGCAGTGGATGCCTTGGAAAGGGTGGGTATGTAGTGACCTGGGCTGGGGGCCATAGGTGGGCGAGGGCCCATCAGGGTCTGTCCAGGGGGCTTCTCGATGTTTGGGTGTGATGGGCACGGTGGCCAGCACAGCTGGAGTAGGGCGTGTCCTGGAGTTCTCCTACACGAGAACTGGTATAGACTGGATGGGGGGGACCAGGAAGAATGGGGTGAGCAGTGTTCCTTAGGGGATGGCAGTAGTCTCTGCCAGGTCACAGGCGTGAGAGAGGCTAGGATTGGCTATGGGGGCTGAGGAGACAGACTCTCACTTCTGCCACCACCTTGTCAGTGATTGGCCCTGCCACACCCCTTGAGTGGCAAGAACATTGGGAGTGTGGAGGGGGTGTTTTTCAGTGGCCGAGGCCCCCTTTTCTTAGTTCTGAGCCTGCGGCCTTAAGGCCTGTCCAGGGGCCCGGGGATGGCAGTGGGTGGAGAGGTGAGTTTCACCGTCTCATCTCCTGTCAACCCCGGACCTCCCTGTCCTCAACTCTCCGCCTCCTGCAGTGACTGCACTTCTCTTCAAGATGGAAGAAGCCAATCTGGCAAGCCGAGCAAAGGCCCAGGAGCTGATCCAGGCCACCAACCAGGTGGGCTCCCCAGGGAAGCGTCCCCACAGCCCCTTCTCTTGTCCCCTCCTTGGGTTAGGAGAGGAACTACAACTCCCAGCAGGCCTTGGGGCAAGATATTGGCCATAAGTGGAGCTTGTTACCCTTGGGACTGTTGGGAAATCAGGGTGGAAATAATAGGGGTACATGTTTCCTCTTTCCCTCCACTGCCCTTTGTTCATCCTCCAACTCTTCCACAGATCCTCAGCCACCGAAAGCCACCCTCCAGTCTGGGGGTGACACCAGCTCCTGTACCCACCTCTCTGGGCCTGCCCCCTGGCCCCTCCAGCTACCTGCTCCCTGGCAGCCTTCCCCTAGGGGGCTGCGGCTCTACCCCTCCCACCCCCACTGGGCTGGCTGCTGCGTCTGACAAGAGAGAGGGCAGTAGCAGCTCCGAGGGACGAGGGGACACAGATAAGGTGAGCTGGGCTTGGGAGAGGGGGGATGATGGTGACAGTTTTGCAGAGAACACGAGCAGATACTGAGATGCAGGGGCCCACAGAGAATGGCAAAGGTGATGCCAGCAGATGGGGCCATAGACTTAAAAAAACACTGAAGTTGTTCAATTGTAAGGATCTGAACTGTCACTCTAATGGATGAATGGGTGCTGGGCAGGTTTTTAAAAGATTATTTGTGCATATATATATGCATAAATAATATATATATACACACGCACACATACACACACACACACACACACAGAGAGACAGACAGACAGACAGATAAGGATATAAACATACACTCATACCATCACCATGGGCCAACCGGACAAGTCCGACCCCTGAGGCCCGTTGCCAGCCCTGGCCTCGTCGCCCAAGCGTGAGGTGCTGTATGACTCGGGGGGACTCAGCCCAGCGGAGCGGGGTGGCAGGAGCGGCGATGGTTGCCCATATCCATCCCTCCATACCTCCCCCCTTCCTTCCCTTTCTCCATCCCCATCTTTTTGTGTAAGGGGAAGAGTGGTTGACAAACAAAAATCAAGCATTTTCTAGATGAAGGAAGGAAGACTAGATGCTGGGCAAATACAAACAGGCTTTCCACCTGGCTCCTCCGCCCAGACCTGGGGCTGTTATCTTTTTGGTCAGTTCAGGATGCTTTTCGTTAAGGTCCAACAGCCTATCGCTGATGGCGGCATTGCCCGTCCCTCAGGACGCTTCATGTGCAGTGCCGGGGCGGGGGGGGGGGGGCAGGAGCCCATGAAAAGCGCCGTGTGAGGGACAGCGGCAGGGCCCAGCTGCGTGGTCTGCGGGACGAGGACAGGACGGCCTGGGAGGACCAGCCACGGTGCCTTGCTCTGCCAGGGAGGCTGCTCTGGTCTGTTCTCTGCCTGTTGTCTTCCCTTGCCACCTCTGAGATGGCCGTGGGGGACAGCCCCCCTTCTCTTTAGAAACCCACTTCCTGTGGGTTAGGGAGGCCCGAGGACTCTCCGGGGGGCCGGTGGCTCCCCTAGCAGTGGCGCTGCCCAAGCGGCCAGGGGTTCAGCAGACAGTTTGCATCATCTCTCCCGAGATGCTGGCCTGAAGTCTGGGGTGTCCGGCCCTTGCCAGAACTCAGTTTACTGTTCCCGTCTTCCCTCAGCCCTGGCCCGGGAAGGCGACCTCCCCAGGGCTGGTGTTTCGGTGACTGTCCCTTGTGCAGACTGCCTCTGGCTTGAATGTGCTCTCCTGCTAGAGGTGTCCTGTCCGTCGGTGTTTGCAAAGATCCCACTTGAGGTTGAGGCAGGGGGTGGGGTCTCTCAGCTGCTCCCTGTCCTGTCCCCACCTCAGAACAGTCACAGCTCCCCTTGATTGGTTCCTTGCTGTGGCCTCCATGTGTCGCCTCCCCCTCCCCGTGAGTACTGTCTGCATTTTACCAGTGAGCTCTAAAGGGGTTTGGTCCCTTGTCCAGGTCTCGGGTGGTAGAGCAGGATTCTAGCACCTCCCCTTCCATGCCCTCCCCTCCACTCCTAACCAGTCCTGGACCCCCGGTGCCCCTTAGCCTGCTGTCCTCTCAGCAGCCAGGGCAGTGGCGTGAAGCCCACGCCGGGAAGCCTGGCCGTACTTTGCTGCTGCCATCAGAGGAAGTCTCATAGAGTCCAATGAAAACACTCGTACTGCTTGGCTAACGTCTTGTCTCCCACTAGACTGTGAGCTTTGTAAGGGCAGGGGACACGTGTGTCCTGGTGCAGCCTGGAGGACATGCTCAGTGACACTCAGAGGCCCAGGCCTGTGGTCCGTGGTGACCTCAGCATGGGGTGCACAGCAGCCCCTGAGCACGACATACCCCTCCGAGAGTGGCTGCTGGTCCGGGAGGCCGAGTGGCAGGCGGGGGTGCAGGCCGGGTCCCGCAGGAACTCACCTGGCCTTGCTGTTCCCTTTCCCGCTCTGTCACTGTCGCCAGTACCTGAAGAAGCTGCACACACAGGAGCGGGCGGTGGAGGAGGTGAAGCTGGCCATCAAGCCGTACTATCAGAAGAAGGACATCACCAAGGAGGAGTACAAGGACATCCTGAGGAAGGCCGTCCACAAGGTGGGCCCGGAGGGGGACAGACACACAGAGGTGGGTGGAGGACGTGACGCAGAGACAGATGAGTGCAGACAGGTGTACGCAGATGGGGAGACTGAGGGACGGTGGGTCAGTCTGGAAGGTGAGGGTGGCAAGATCTCAAGCCCATCTGGGCCCGTTCTGCTGGCATCGGGATAAGTAGGGACATTGGTCTGGACATGGGGGAGCGACTGCTATCCTAGTCCCAGGCTGTGCTCAGCAGTCCAGGAGAACGGGGGCCTGGGGGCGCTGGCAGTGATGGCAGGTGCCCCTCGCTCCCCAGATCTGCCACAGCAAAAGTGGGGAGATCAACCCCGTGAAGGTGAGCAACTTGGTGCGTGCCTACGTCCAACGCTACCGCTACTTCCGCAAGCACGGCCGCAAGCCAGGGGACCCCCCAGGACCCCCACGGCCACCCAAGGAGCCAGGGCCCCCTGACAAGGGTGGCCCCGGCCTGGGCCTGCCCCTGCCCCCTCTCTGAGACCCCCAACCCCACTTCCTTCCTCTGCCTCTTCAGAATTCTGGACGTATTTATGGCTCCACCGCTCCACTTCCCTCCCCATCAGTGGGATGACTGGGAGAGGGTTGCTGTGGGGATGAGGAGAGCCCCCTGCCCAGCCCTGTGCCCATCTTCCTGGTCCCGAGCCTGTCCCCATCGCCTCTCCCCTCTGTTCATGTCCCTCCCCCAGTTTCATTAAAGATTTCATGAAATGTTACCTTCGAACCCCGTGATTTTAGCCCTTTTTTTTTCAGAGTCTAATTTGGGAAGGGGTTAGGGAGGGACACACGCAGGAGTTTGGCCCAAGTCTGAGGGTGGTTCAGGGAGACCAGGCTGTGTGGCTTGGGGCTAGTCCATTCCCCTCTCTGGGCCTCAGTTTTCTTATCTTAGAAGTGGGTGTTGTGAGGATCGAGACCCAGGCCGGTGAGCACTTAGAACCCTCCGGTCACTGGAAGCTGCTGCTGCTGAGGGTGGTGATAGCACAGGGGCCCCGGCCCCGGGCAGTCCTCCAGCTCGGGGCACCTAGGTGCTACTTGTCGGCGAGGACGTGCCCGTCCCCCATTGGGGTGGGTTGTGTTTTACCAGTCCTATGAGGAGGGGTGATGGAATCCACCCTCCTGAGATCAGAGGGAAACTGAGGCACAGTAAGTGCCACATGGTGCGGCAGGCAGTGCTGGCCTCGCTCCGTCCTGTGGCCCGGAACCCAGGCATGGTGAGAAAGGCGGTGCCCGGGCCCCGGAGCATGTGGGCTCCGGGGGGGGGCACAGAGCTCCTTTACCACTGCCCGTCCCAGCCCCATGCAGAGGACTGGCCTGCGGTCACCCAGCAGGAGCTGAAGGGACCCAAGGCCCCCGACAGACAGGGCCGTTCCGGCAGGGAGCTCTCTGCATTCTGGACCTTGGCCCCGGCTGTTCACAGGGAAGATGGGGATTCCGGAGGCAGCCCGGGGCCTCCCTCAGAGAGTAGCGGCTTTGAAATTAGACTAGACTCTGACCCAGCTTGTGTCTCCTACTTTGTGACCTTTACTCTTCTGTAAGCCTCACTGTCTCGGTCTGTGAAACGGGAATGACTGTCCCCTTCTCACCAGCTCCATGGGAAGGGGTGTGGAGCTGATGAGTGTCTGCTGCCCCTACAGTGTCTCGCCCTCATACAGTGAGCACCTGAGTTGTGGGGGGCCTGCAGATGCATAAACTGAGGTCTGAAGGAGCAATGCCCAGCTTGGGTCAGGGCTGGCCTGGGGACACCGAATACCACACACAAGTGGTGACAATGGCAAGAAGTAGTTTATTGGTGGAGGTGAGGGACCTGCACCCATGAGTGGCGGGTTCAGACCTGGCCAGTGACCTAGAAATCCATGTCCTCGACCAGGTCCTGCAGATAGGCCTTGTACTGCTCCGACGTGAGAGAGAGGGGGTGGCTGTTGGAAATGTGCAGGTCCACAGTGTTCTCCAGCGAGGAGGCACCCCCTACCCGCGCCATTTCCAGCAGAGCCCTGAGGCACGTGGGAACAACCTATAGGAGGTGGGGGGGAAACATGGTCAAGGAAGCACCCAGCAGTGTCTACTGTAGGGGGTGGGGCTGAGTGGACTACAACTCCCAGCAGGTCCCACCATAACCCAGGATGAATTCTTAGGCTCAGGACTAGTTTTCCCATCTTCACAACCATGGAGGCCAGAGGGGCTCCCAGAAGCTAGGGCTGAGCAGCTTGTGTCAGAAGGGCTCCTGGGAGCTGTAGTTCCTCACAGGCTGCCAGGACTTACAGTCCACCAACTCCCACATGCTGCGGGGGTAAGGCCATGGGTGGGACACCCAGAAGTCTCTGGGAATGAAGGGTGGTGGCAGCCCTGGCTGTCTGGTGTGGCTCAGTTGGTAGGAGCATCATCCCATACACTGAAAGGTTGCAGGTTCAATCCCCACACGTCAGGGCACGTGTGGGAGGCAACCAATTGATGTTTCTCTCTCTCTCTCCGGCCTCCCCCCCCCCCCCCCAAAAAAAAAAAAATCAATGAAAATATCCTCTGGTGAGGAAAAAAAAAATGGTGATGCAGAGTTGGAAATTTTAGTTTCTCCAGGGGTTTCTGGGAATTGTAGTTCCTGGGAGCAACCTCTTCTTTTGGAAGATCCACCCCCTCAGCTCCAGGATCCTAGGGCGCAGGCACCTTGACCATCACTAGCTTCTTGGTCCACGGCTGGTCCTGGGGCCATGGCTCCCCCATGCAGAACCAGAAGGTGTAGCGTGGTGAGCGTTTGCTTCCTTCGATGAAGGCAATCAGATCTGGCGGCCAAGAACCTAGTCAGGGATGGGAAGACCTCTACCTGCCCCTCCCCCTAAAACCTGGTAATTCCCACCGTCCTCACTAACTAAAGCCTGGCATACCTCCGCCATCAAAACCAGGGGCTGCTGATGGGCGTCAAGTCCCCACAATTCTGTTTCCCTCCCACCCATCGGCGTGGGGCCGGACGACCTGCTCCCACCTCCCCCAGAAGCCGAGCATTCAGGATGGGGAAACAGGCCAGGAGGGGAATCCTCTCCCAAAGATGTTGACAGTTACTGCTCTTTAACCCCCTAAGGCCACACGGTCCCTATGTAGCCATCAGCCACCAGGGCTATTTAAATGGTAACTAATTAAAATGCAAATACAGTTTAAACCTCACTTCCTCAGGTGCTCTCAGCGCATCTAAGTACTCAATAGCAACGTGGCTGGACACTGTACAGTATTGGACAGTGCAAACAAAGTGCTATTGGCTAGCAAAGCCCTATGGGATCTTTCTCTCCTGTGTCTGTCTGTCCACCATAATCCTCCTGTATATAATAAAGAGCTAATATGCAAATGGTCGTCACACCCTCCCGCCCTCGCTGCTCAGACACTCAACACTGGGGAGAGAGGAATGGGACCAGCCAGGCTGCGGTCCTGGAGAGGGACAACCCGCCCACCCCATGGTCCCGGGCGCCAGCGGCTGCACCTCCACCTGTGGCCCGAGAGAGGGACAAGCCGCCTGCCCCACGGTCCAGGGCGCCTGTGGCTGTGGCCCAGGCAAAGCGGCCCACCCACGGTCCCCTGTGGCTGTGGCCAGCCCAGGTGAAGCCAGCCCGGGTCCTGGGTGCCTATGGCCAGCCAGAGGGAGGGAAGCCCAGGTCCTGGGTGCGCGGGGCAAGGCAGAGGTGGTTAGGGGTGATCAGGCCAGCAGGGGAGCAGTTAGGGGCGATCAGGCTGGTAGGGGAGCAGTTAGGGGCGATCAGGCAGGCAGGCAGAGGGGTTAAAGGTGATCAGGCAGGCAGGCAAGTGAGCAATTAGGAGCCAGCGGTCCTGGATTGCAAGAGGCAGTTGGACACCCCCTGAGGGGTCCTGGATTGGAGAGGGACACCCCCCCCCCGCCCCACCCCTGTGCACGAATTTCATGCACCGGGCCTCTAGTTGGTAATAATGATGACAACTATGGCAGCTAGTTCCTGAGCACCTTCTGTGCAGGGGGCCCCATGCCTCCTCCCAGCTCTGGGCAGGCAGAGGGAGGGAGAGGGCCCTCAGACTTGCCAGGCTCAGAGCAGTCTAGGCTAAACGGCAAACAGAGCAGCAGGATCCCAAAAGGTCTGACCCCAGGTTCTTAACCACTGGGGCCCACTCTCCACAGCAGAGTAAGGCCGGCCCCACTCACCGGTCACAAATGGCCCCAGGTTGAACACGCTTCCTTCCGTCTCCTTGGGGACCTCGCCATCAGGCCCGCGGCCGCTGTCAGGGAGAAGCTCCTCACCCACAGCCCAGTACGTGTGGCAGGGACCCCGCCTCTGGGCGCAGAGCCACTGCCCTGCCCTCCACAGAGCGAGTCCCCCACCCAGGCAGCTCAGCACACGACCCACGTAGCCCTTCACGACCCTGTCTGCCAGGAACGCCCCAGGGTCTGGCAGTGTTATCGGCTGCCCAGGGAGCGTCCTGTCCCCTCCTTCTGGCCCCACCAGCCGCAGGCCCTTGGGGCAGAAGACGGTCTGTTGGAAGACTTGGCGGCCCCGGTAGAAGGCAGTCACCTCGAACTCCCAGTCTGAGCAGCAGCGGCAGCGGCAATGTGAAGGGAGAGATTGAGAGCGCATAAGGGCCCGTCACCCCAGACCCAGCCCCTCCCAGCCCACAGCTGGCACTCACCTTCCTCGGGCACCAACAGCTGCTTCAGTGGGTTTTCAGGGGGTCCTGAGTTTGGGTAGGGAGCAGGAATGTCTAAGTTGGGGCTCAGCAAGAGCTGAGGGGGGTATTCAGGGGCCACAGCCAGGCTCGAGGCCCCCTCATCTGGAATTGGGCCCAAGGCCATGTCATTCAGTAACTCCTCCAGAATGTCTTCCTAGAGAGAGAGAGAGAGATAAAACATTTTCTGAAGACGTCCCCTGGGTCAGGCCTGTGTTCAGCCACATGGGGACCCAGAGAGGAGGCAGTCCTGAGCTTTGCTCTCTAGGGGTTTCCAATCCAGGGGAGAGACCGCCCTGGGCACAGAGAGCACGATGCTCTGGTATATGCTGAGGGCTGTGAGGTCCGGGAGAGCAGCTAATTCAGCCCAAGGATCTGGCTCCACGCAGGCAGGACCTGGGCAGAGAAGTCTGGGGAGCATGTCCCAGGGGACTTTCCCTGGCACAGACATCAGCAAGATCAAGGGTAGGGAATTTCTAGTTCCCAGGAGGCTGGAAAGCGAGGAAAGCAATGAAGGTGTGTTAGGGCCTTGGATGCCTGGTGAAAACGGAGCTTTCTCCTGAGGGTGCTGGGAAGCCATGGAGGGCTGCGAGCAGGAGAGGGGTAGGGTCAGCTCTGGGTCAGGGGAGGGAGGAAGGGAGGCCAGGGAGGAGGCGGACAATGGTCCATGGGGAGAATGAGGCCTGGACAGCTCCACAGGACGCAGAGGTGATGGGACAGAGACCGAGGGGCAGGAGGGTTGGGCACATTCTCACCTGGGTGTCAGAGGTACTGACTCTGCCATCGGTGTCTGGAGAAGCCTCCGGCTCAGGAAAGTCCCCAACTGCTGGTGAGAGAGGTGGTGAGTGGAAAAGGGGTGCTGGGGGCTCCTAAAATCCCATTTCCCCATGAAAACTCCCGCTTCCAGCACACCTGAGTTCACAAACTCATAGATCTTGTGTGGGTCGTGGGGGTCCTTGCTCCGATCCTCAGCTAAACGCAACACTTCCTTCCTGTTCAGGGCAGACCTGAAATTCCTCTTCCAGGTTGGCAGGTCAGGCTTATCCTTCCCAGGAGTGTAGGCGCCGCTGGCCACCGCCCAGGCCTGGGGAACCAGTGGTACCAGGACAGAGGAGAGGATGATTCAGACCCCACCCCAGGGGTCATAACCCTGCCCCCTCTCATCCTAGCACCGACCTCTCCCGGGCACATTTCTAACTTGGCAAGATTCTATTCCCAAATTCTCAGATTCTCTGTGCCCTAAGTCCCTCTGCCTCCACCACCTTTCAAAAACCTTTGCTTTCTAAGCCAACCTTCCAGGTCCTACTAGGTGTCTAACTCTGCAATTCACCTGCCCCAGGGCACTCTCTGTAATAACCCCGCCCTCTCCCACTCTAACTCGGTTTACCCCCACTGGTGTCTTCTAATTTGGTGGTAAGTACCCTCAGCTTCAGCCCAGTCTGGTCTCATGTTCCAAGACCCGCCCCCAGAATTCTACACCCAAGACCCCATTCCCAGAGAGCCCTGGACTCCCAGGATGCATTTCCTTCATGGTCTAACCCGCTTTCCTAGTTCTATTCCTGGAACCTGGGCCCTCCAGCTATCCCACACCTATCAACCATCCTAAGCCCTCCACATCCCATTCTAACTCCACCCCTCAGAGTCCACCCCACCTGAGGGCGCCCGCACCTTCGGGTTTCCTGAGTCTCAGCGCCCACACACCTGGAAGATGCCAAAGTCCTCCTGCTGGGCATCCTGCCGCAAACCATGCTTCCAGGGGATGCGGAAGCGCCTGCGACTCTGGTCCAGCCAGGCCACGCCCTCCAGCTGCCCCTCGTCCAGCTGAGACACCAGCCAAGGCAGGATCCGAGGCTTCTGGGATCCCATGTCAGGCCTGCTAACAATGGGGCAGGTCATGGGCGTAGGCGGCCTCTCAGGCCCATCCGGGCCATCCTCTCACGGGCCACGGCGCAGGTCCCTCGCCTGTATTTTCTTGGGGAACAAACAGACCTCACCTCCTCACAAATCCTCCGGCGACACTCTCCAATTTAGCGAGGACTCCCTCCCAAATCCATTTTAGGGTCCCCTCGTTTCCCCATCTTCTGTGCAGACCCCCACTACCCCAACAATTCCCGCCAGCAGAGACCCTTCCCTATTCCACTGCAAATCCCGCCCTCCCTCCCCATCACCCAAAACGGGTACCCCCACTTCCAAGGTGGAGCCTAATAGCAGACGCTCCTTTTCTGTGGACTTCTACCTCCCGCACTTACCCCAGTGTAGACCCCCCCCCCATTCCCCCGTAGACCTCCATCCACAATCCCCCACAGAAAGCCTCCCTCGTCCAGGGCACGCTCCCCACTTTCTAGAGTGGACTGCCTCCCCGCTACTAAGTCTGTGATTATTTTTTTGCACCTGCCACTGCTTCACTTTCTCCAGGGTCCACAGCCCCCCTCCATATCATGTCAGACTCCTACTTTCTCCCGTTCCTCACTCCGGGCCACCACCAACTCCCCAGCTCTTCCGCGTTATCTAGTTAGAGGGATGGGGCGGGGCGCGCTGGGTGCTGGGGCCACCCCTGGCTTTGGGTCCGACAGCGCTTGAACTCGGAGCTGCACACACCGCCCCTCTCCCCTCCTTACCGTCAGCTGAGCTTTAGGGCGGTGGAGCTTTGTTTTCTGCAGATTTCTTGAAATAAAAACGACTTGCTCATCATTTGGGAAACAGACCCCAAAGAGGCGGCACCCGAGCCCGGGACATTCCTCCTCCCCGTGCCCCTTTTTGGCCTTCCGGCCACCGGCATGCTGGGAACGTCGCATGCAAATTAGGCGGGCACCGGCGCTCCGCCCCCTCTACGTTGGGCCGTCGCCAGTCCGGCCCAGTGCGCAGGCGCGGGAAAGTTGAACTAATAGAAGTTTAACAAGTTCAGTGAAGGAGGCGGCGGGGCCCGGGGTCCGGGCCCGGGGCCAGGTAAGTGGGGCGTTAGTGAGGGCTGCGGTGAGGAGGGAGGAGAAGAGGGCCGCGATTCAGAGGATGGAACCCCAGTCCTGTTTCGGCATCCAAAAGTCACGGGTCCCCAAGAGTCTAGCCTTAGACGGTGGAACTACACCTCCCAGCAGGCTGCGCGGCGATTAACTGCGGACCGAGTGGAATGTTTGCCACGAAGCCTGCTGGGATTGGTAGTTTTCAACCTCTAACGGTTTAAATAACTTGGCATACTCTCTCGGAGTCCAGAAGTCGAAGCCTCAAGCGCCCTTCTTGCTCGGGGGCCCAGAGGTCCAAGGCACAATCCCCTTTTCTCTCAGACTCAAGAGTTCCGGCTCCCAGCCCCCTCTTTGCTTAGATCCAAGAATCGGGGTCCCCAGCCTCCTCCTCTGCCAGGATCAAGGAATCTTCGTCTTCATTCCTCTTCTCCCTCTGGAGACTCAAGAGCCTGGACCTCCAGACCTCAGTTCCCCTAAAGGACCTAGGAGTTCAGACCCTCAGACCCTTCCTGCCTTGGGGACTCCCCAGTCCTGGCCCTCTCCTCATTCACAAACTAGGAATTTGGGGCCCAAGCCTTCACTTCTGCTGAACCCTGGAGTTTATCCCTCAGCCCCCTCTCTCACAGGTGCCCCCATGGCAGGCTCGGAAGAGCTGGGGCTCCGGGAGGACACGCTGAGGGTCCTAGCTGCCTTCCTTAAGCGGGGTGAGGCTGCCGGGTCCCCCATTCCAACCCCACCCAGGTAAGAGGATTTGCTCTCCTCCCTCAGGGGCCTCTGCATGTGGTGTGGGCCGTCTCTAACTCTTGCTCCTGGTCTCAGTCTATGTCCTTTATATCTGGCTCTATTCCTTGTCCCTGGGGTTGCAGGGAGAGGCTCTGAGTGGGAGGAAAAAGGGACTGCTTGCAAGAGGGCTCTGGAGTCACTCTCTGAGGTCCCTTCCCCAGGAGCCCTGCCCAGGAGGAGCCAACAGACTTCCTGAGCCGCCTTCGAAGATGCTTTCCTTGCTCTTTGGGTCGAGGAGCAGTTCCCCCTGAGTCCCCTCGGCCTTGCTCCCTGCCCCTTCGCCCCTGTTATGGTTCGCAGCCTGGTAAGAGGTTTCCCTAGATCACCCATGAACTTGCTCATGCAGTGCCAGGAGCTTTGATTCTAATACACACACACACATACATACTGATTTCAGAGAGGAAAGGAGAGGGAGAAAGAGAGAGAAACATCAATGATGAGAGAGAATCATTGATGGGCTGCCTCCTGCACGCCCCCCCCCCCCCCCCCCCCCCCCCCAGGGATCAAGCCTGCAACCCCTGGGAATCTAACTGTGACCTCCTGGTCCATAGATCGATGCTCAACCACTGAGCCAGGCTGGTTGGGCTGGGAGCTTTGATTCTTGAAACATTGACAGGATAAGGAATTAGTTCAAGATCACTCAGCTAAGGGTATATAGATAGCACTGTGGGGTCTCCAGCACCTACCCTCAGTTTTCAATCACAACTCCTTATCTGATTACATGACTTGGAAAATCCTTTTCTTCCCTTTTCCTGTGTTTATCTAGTAGCAAAGTAGGAATGGGGAGGAGGAGTCATTGGACTTGATCAAGAGTGACCAACAGCTTTCCTCTCACGTGAGCCTGGATAGACTAGTAACGGCTACAGGGCATGCTAGCTTGCAAAGAATTTCCAAGCTAGAGAGAGAGTTCTGTGATCAGCTGATGATGCCTGAAATGGACAAGGGACAGAGTGGTAATCGCTGGAGTGTCATGTGTTTGCCTTCCTTGGATGGGATAATCTTCAAGGTCCAGTTCAGCTCTAACACTCTAAATCCATTTTGGGGGACACCATAAAGTGGAAAGTACAAGGGTCTTTGGCCAAGTTTGCTCACTGAGCCACAATGTACCCCATTATGAAATGGAAATCACTGCTACCAGGCAGGGTGGTTGGGAGGAGAGAATGCATAACTTCCTGATCTCCTGGAGACCTGTCATTGTCTCTTTTCACCCCAGGCCCAGCCACTCCAGACTTCTATGCCCTCGTGGCCCAGCGGCTGGAACAGCTGGTCCAAGAGCAACTGAGATCCCCACCTAGCCCAGGTGAGGGCAGAGGGGCCCTGCAGAAAGATGAGGGTAGAAGGGTGGCCAGGTTTCTGCCCCCAACCGAATTCTCTTCTGCCCCCCTAGAGGTACAGGGTCCCCCACCCACTGAAAAGGAAGCCCTGCTGCGGAGGCTGGTGGCCTTGCTGGAGGAGGAGGCAGAAGCCATCAACCAGAAGGTGATGGGCTTTAGTCCATCCCTTAGCTAGGATAGGAATTGCTTCATGATTGGGCACTGGGGTCAGAAGCTGGATCTGCATTCTCATTGGCTGGCCGGTTGGGAGAGGGTAGGACAAGGCTTTAATGAATGACAGAGGTATGGCCAGGGCAGTACCTTAAATTCGAGGCTTGCATTGTTTGTTAGAGGGGCGTGGCCTAAAGGAAGGGGTGTGGCCATCAGAAACATGATCTAGGAAAGGGATTGGAACCAGTTGAGGAAGTAAGGGAATAAATACATGGTGGTGGGAGTGGGATGTGGTTTGAGAAGACATAAAACCTGAAATCCTGAGTGACTATATAGGGGCGTGGCTTAGAATGTGGGGGGAAATGGACTGCCGGAGGAGGTGTGGTATGTGTCCTGAAATATGATTGGCCTATTAATCGTAGGCTAGATTAGCAATCTAGGGTTTAGCCCTCTTTAGCTGTCCAGGTCTGGGCAGGGCCGTGGCTTAGCTTCTTGGGTTCTAGGGGCCACCTTCCTGTGAGTAGTTTGGTAGAAACCTGGTTTATGATTGGCTGATGTGATGGATTGGGGCGTGGCTTAGAGCTTTAGGATCCAGAAGTCCCTTACACCAGAAAGCCACCCCCAGGCCCCCAGCCTCCTATTGGCTGGCCACAAGGGCGGACCCTGCCTCTTCCCCTGTCCACCCCACAGCTGGCCTCGGACCCTGCCCTGCGCCGCAAGCTGGCCCGCCTCTCTGCTGGCTCCTTCGCCCGCCTAGTGGAGCTGTTCTCCAGCCGGGAGGGCAGCCCCTGCCCCAGCCGCGCACGCCCCTCCTTGGGGTGCCCCGGGCCCCCGCCGCCTTCCCCGGAGCCCCTGGCCCGCCTGGCCCTGGCCATGGAGCTGAGCCGGCGCGTGGCCTGGTTGGGGGGCACCCTGGCCGGACTCAGCGTCGAGCACGTGCACAGCTTCACGCCCTGGATCCAGGCCCAGGGGGGCTGGGTGAGCCGCCCAAGCCTCTGTGGGCCCCCCTTTACCTAACTGTCATTGGGGGGAGGGGGCTTCTTAGGTTTCCTTTCAGACATCCCGGTGTTCTCCCCGCCCCCCAGTCACCTGTCCTGTGTTCACTGAGCACCTGCTGTACCCCAGGCACCGGGGATCAGTGGGGCGTTGTGAGGATTACATGGGATCATCCTAAGTGCGTGGCACTCCATGGCACCTGCTTGTGTGATAACCTGGTGACTCTGCCTGGGCACCTCTGCCTGCCGAACCCCCTTGTCCACTCGCCCCCTGCCTCTCTCCCTCTGCTCTGCTCTGCTCTTACCCTCAGGGAGGCCTTTCCTGGACCCATTTAAAACCGCAGCCACCTCCACGCCTCCCGCTTACTCCCCCTCCCCGGTGGCTGCTTCACTTCCTTCCACAGCGCTCCGCACCGGCTAACACGGTAGGAACAGCTGGTTTTACTTACGGCCCCTGACACCTCCGCTTCAGAAGTCTCCCCTGCTCACTCCTCTCCATCCCATCCATCCGGGCTCAGAGCTGGAGCGGCCGCGTTACCTGGGCAACTGCCCCACCTCCCTGAGCACTGGCTTGTCCCAGCCCCTGGCGGCCACCTCAGGTGCTTTGTTGCTGTGGTGATGCGGTCAGAGAAGGATGCACGCCAGGCTCTCAGGATGTCAGGAGCCGGCCTGGCGTGTTTGAGGAGCAGAGAGGAGGGGCTGGAGGGGCTGAGCAAGGTGAGCCAGGTGGCAGGGCCAGAGTGGAGAGCAGGAGGGGCGGCCAGGTTGTTTGGGCTTGTAGTCATGGTGAGAACTTGGGGTTTGACTCTGAGTGAGCCCAGAATTCCTGGAGGGCTCCGAGCAGAGGACAAGAGGGTGCCTACGTGTTAACACCCGCCCTCTGGTGATGGCCTGGGGAACTGTATGGGGAGAGGGCAGAAGTAGGGAGCTTGGAGGGGGTGAACTGGTCCAGGGGGGCGATTCCCAGACCAATGTGGGAATAGTAGGGATTCTGGCTCTAATTTGGAGATAGAGATTACATATTTTGCTAATGGAGTGGATTTGGGGGCTGAGCGGCAGGCAGGAGTCAAGGACGCTGACCTAGGCAACTGCTGGGCTATTCCCCGCGATGGGGCCACCACGCACGGTGGAGGGGAAGGGGAGGTGTGGGGAGGAGTCAGAGATGGATGGAAGTGGTCCAGCTAAGCGAGAGATGCCCTCCGACCTCAAAGCAGGTGATGAGGGCACAGGGGATGCGCGTCTGGCGCCCAGCCCAGAAGCTTGCTGGTTTGTAAAGTCATTTTGTTTTAAGGAATGAACAGAAAGCGTGGCCAGGTGCTCGCCAAGGATTGCAGTCGGATGATCCCATTTAAGCCTCACAACAACCTTATGGGATTTGGTTCTTATCCGGGTCTTATGGAGGCTGGGCGGGCAAGTTCCTCACGCAGGGATCAGAACCAGCACCTGCACACAAAGCCAGGGCTCTGGATCTTTAAAACCCCAGCACCCTCCGCCTCTCCCTGGAGCCCTGTCTCTGCCCACCTCCAGCAGTGCCCCACCCAGCACGCGGGCTCTGTCTTCCTTTTCCTCACTAGGACTGTCCCCACCCACCCCTGGGTGTCTGATCCTCTCCAGGTCTCTGCCCCCCCCTGGGTCCCTCTCTGGTGTCTGTCCCCTCCCCATTCTGGTTCCTTGCCCCCCTGTCTCCGCTCTCACTGGGCTGGTGTGGATGCTGCTGTGAGTGGAGGGAGCCGCCACTCACAAGGCTCTGCCGCTTTTCCCTGCAGGAGGGCATCCTGGCCAGTTCCCCCGTGGACTTGAACTTGCCCCTGGACTAGACCTTCCTCCGCAGCTGTTACAGGATTGGACGTCAGGCGCCGGGCTCGGTGCGTGCTTCTCAAGCCTTCCTGTTGTGCTCAGGGCTGTGAGTGGTGGCTGCCCACCCTGCTTTTGCCAAAAAGAAATTGTTCAAATTTTCTTCCTATTAAAAACTTGTTCAAGTGTTTAATCACTTGTTCTTTCACTCGAGAACTCAAGTTCTAAGTAGGGGAGATTTGGTTCCGAGATCTCGTTGAGGTGAGAGCGATTCATTCATTCTAGAAAGGTTTAGATGGAGCACTTAAGAGTGCCTGCCAGCTGAGCGTACAGCTGATGGGATGTCTGTGGACACGACCCCAGCGGACTCCTTGTCCCCGCTGCCTGAGGCATTTATCCCAGCTGCCCCTGCGCGGTGCTCACGGAGCCTTCCAGCTCCTTCCAGCAGAAAGCTATGCTCTTCCTTCACGGGCACCGAACACCACCTTCCTCCCATTTTTCTCCTGTGCCATATATATATATATATATATATATATATATATATATATATAGTGCCTTTTTTGCTGGTTCCTCCTCATCTCCCTGGAGACTTGGGGTTTGTCACCTTTTTAGGGTGTCGCCTCTTTCACAGAATTATGTTTGTAAACATACAATGAGATGCACAGCCAGTGACAGTCGATCCTTGTTATTTGCACGTTCTATCTTAGCAAATTCGCCTGTGCACTAACATTTATGTGTAATCCCCAAATCAGTACTCACGGCTGTGGGCACGAGTGTGCGCAGAGCTGCAGACGACTGGACTCGCCCGCGGTGCACCTTCTCGGCTCAGACTGGACACGCGGCACTCGGCCACCCGGTTTCAGCTCTTAGACTGTCCACATGTGCGCCCACCATCTGTTTAGTGGCCCGTGGTTTTTTGTTTTTTTTTTTTGCATTTTGGTGCTTTCTTGTGGTGATTTTGCTGTTTAAAAGGAACCCTCCCACCCCAGCCAGTTTGGCTCAGTGGAAAGAACATCGGCCTGCGGACTGAAGGGTCCCAGGTTCAGTTCTGGTCAAGGGCATATGCCTGGGTTACAGGCTCAATCCCCAGCGTGGGGCAGGCGGGAGGCAGCCGATCAATGATTCTCTCTCATCCTTGATGTTTCTATCTCTCTTTCCTTTTCCCTTCCTCTCTGAAATAAAAAAAATATATATTACATATAAATAAAAGGGACCCTCCCTCCCCTGCCCAGAGCACAGCCCCTCAGAGCAGGAGGGAGAGCGTGCTTAGGCTAGAGACTGCGTTCAGGCGTGAGCTCCTGTGCTCCTGGCTGGGAGGCCAATGTGAGTGAATTACCATTTGTGTTAAGTAAGTAAGTTGTCTAAACAGAAAGCACACAGCCCTAGCCAGTTTGGCTCAGTAGACAGTGTGTCAGCCTGTGGACCAAAAGGGTCCTGGATTCAATTCTGGTCAAGGGCACATGCCCGGGTTGCGGGCTCGATTCCCAGTAGGGGGCGTGCAGGAGGCAGCTGGTCAATGATTCTCTCTCATCATGGCTGTCTCTATCTCTCCTCTCCCTTCCTCTCTGAAATCAGTAAGAATATATTTTTAAAAATAAAAAACAATAAAGGACTCCCATCTGATTAAGTCAAGTCCACCCTGGAAGATGTCCCTTTTGATTAATTTCAAGTTAACTGGTTTAGCGCCTTAGTGACATCTGCAAAATCCATCCACCTTTGGCATGTAAGATGATCTAATCAAGCGTGGCATTCATCTCCTTTGTCCTATAACCCAACCTAGTCCCCAGTATATCACTCCGGGGGGCAGAGATCTTGGGGGCCCCCTTGGAATTCTGCCATCACAGCATATCGGCAACGACTGTCATGTGACATGCACGCCTCCGTGGTTTATGTTGGGGACCAGGCCACAGGAGCTAATCCTAGGGTCTTTGATGTGTTGCCTAAATTCTTAATTGAAGGAATGACCAAGTTCCCGTTTGTGGGGAGATGAAGCTTCTGTCCTCCCAGCCCCTGGAGGCCTGCATGCTGCTAGGTTGGGTACCAGATGTCTGTGTGCTTCTCCTAACCCCACTTCTTCTTTTCTTTTTTTTCCTTTTTAAAAAAATATATTTTATTGATTTTACAGTGAGGAAGGGAGAAGGCTAGAGAGTCAGAAACATCGATGAGAGAGAAACATTGATCAGCCGCCTCCTGTACACCCCCTACCGGGGATGTGCCCGCAACCAAGGTACATGCCCCTGACCGGAATCAAACCTGGGACCCTTCAGTCCACAGACCGACGCTCTATCCACTGAGCCAAACCGGTCAGGCCTAACCCCACTTCTAACCACCCCTATCCCCAGTGGTCGCGCCCATTCCGAGGGCCGTGACCCAGTGCAGCACTGGCTAATAGGACTAAATGAGCCTTACCTGTGGTTGAGAGCACACTCAGGGCCCCCGGGCACGTGCCCTGACTGGGAACCAACCCATGACATTTTGGTGCCTGGGTCGATGTTCAACCACTAAGCCACAGCGACCAGGCGATCCGTTAATTTTAACAATTTTATTAACCCTGTTTATCCAAAATACAGAATCATTTCAACATAGTAGTCAATATAAAAATATTAATGAGATATTAGAGATTCTTTTTTTAAAAATATATTTTATTGATTTTTTGCAGAGAGGAAGAGAGAGTGATAGAGAGTTAGAAACATCGATGAGAGAGAAACATCGATCAGCTGCCTCCTACACACCCCACACCGGGGATGTGCCCGCAACCAAGGTACATGCCCTTGACTGGAATCGAACCTGGGACCTTTCAGTCCGAAGGCCGACGCTCTATCCACTGAGCCAAACCGGTTTCGGCAAGAGATTCTTTTTTTATATTAAGTCCGCTGAATTGTGTGTTTTATTATTATTATTTTAAATATTTTTTTATTGATTTCAGAGAGGAAGGGAGAGAATCATTGATTGGCTGCCTCCTGCACGCCTCACACTGGGCATGTGCCCTGACCAGGAATCGAACTGTGACCTCCTAGTTCATAGGTCAACACTCAACCACTGAGCCACTCCGGTCAGGCTATTAGTATTTTTTAATCCTTACCCCAGGACATGCTTAGAGTGAGGAAGGGAGAGAGAGAGAGAGAGAAACATCCATATGAGATAGAAACATTGGTCGGTTGCCTTAAGTACACTCCTTGATCCAGGATCAAACCCACAACCCAGCCCTAGCTGGTTTGGCTCAATGGATGGAGCCTTGGCCTGTGGACTCAAGGGTCCCGGGTTCGATTCTGGTTGGGGGCACATGCCCTGGTTGCGGGCTCGATCCCCAGTTGGGGGCGTGCAGGAGGCAGCCAACCAATGATTCTCTCTAATCATTGATGCTTCTAACTCTCCCTCTCCCTTTCTCTCTGAAATCAATCAAAATATATTTTTAAAAAAACAACCCACCCGGGTCCGGGTGAGGCCATGTGTCCCTGGATCCGGGTGAGGCCGCGTGCACCTAGGTCCGGGTGAGGCCACGCGCCCCTGGGTCTGGGAGAGGCCACACGCCCCCTGGGTCCGGGTGAGGCCATGTGCCCCTGAGTCCGGGTGAAGCCGTGCCCCTGGGTCCGGCCGAGACCAAACTAGAGGGAGTCGGACCTCCGTTACCACCATTTGTCCACCATCCAGAGCTGAGGGGTCAGTGCTGACATGTACACATAAGGAACTGGTGGACATTGAAATTGGGTCTCTAAAGAACTGTTGGTCCAGAAAGAAACTCACTACAGACTAATTCATTTGCCTGTCAGCATAACTATTATTGCTCGTCTCACATTCAGTTCTTATAAGTATATCTCTAGTGACACATGATCTCGCTCATCTAGGGGAAATGATGAACAACATAGACTGATGAACAAGAACAGAACCAGAAACAAGGAGGCATCGATCGGACTATCGGGCCTCAGAGGGAGGATAGGGGAGGTTGGGGGGAGGGAGGAGAGATCAACCAAAGGACTTGTGTGCATGCATATGAGCCTATCCAACGGTTAAGTTCAACAGGGGGTTGGGGCATCCGTGGGGAGGGGTGTGGGATGGGAATGGGGGGATGAGGACAAATATGTGACACCTTAATCAATAAAGAAATTAAAAAAAAAAAAACCCACAACCCAGGTATGTGCCCTAACCAGGAATCGAACCAGCAACCCTTCATCACATGGACGATGCCAACCACCTGAGCTACCCGGCCAGGGCCGGTGTGTTTTACCAGTACACTCAGTTCAGACTTGACACAGTCCATTGCTCACCTGGCCCATGTGCCGAGTGGCTGCCTTCTTGGAAAATGCAGAATTTGATGCTGACAACTTCCCCATTTCTGACTCCAGCCTGAGATTTTGCCCCTGAACTCCTGTACCATCCATCCTTTTTTCAATGACATTAGGGTATTCCCTAGTGTTGTATAGTTTGTTACAATTTTTTGTTCTTGGTAGCAGCAAAGAGCAGAAATAATTGATCAGGTCAAAATATAATACTTGGAAATTAGGGGAAAAAGAAACACACACAAAAAAACTGATTTAGGCCTTGGCTGGGTGGCTCTGTTGGTTGGAGTATCATCCCGTGCACCAAAGGGTTGTGGGTTCGACTCCCAGTCAGGGCACATACCTAGGTTTTGGGCTCAATTCCTGGTCGGGACACGTGAGGGAGGCAACTAGTCAATGTTTCTCTCTCTCAAAATCAGTGGGAACAGCCGAAACTGGTTTGGCTCCGTGGACAGAGCGTCAGCCTGTGGACTGAAGGGTCCCAGGTTCGATTCCAGTCAAGGACACGTACCTTGGTTGTGGGCACATCCCCAGTGGGGGGCATGCAGGAGGCAGCTGATCGATGTTTCTCTCTCATTGATGTTTCTAACTCTATCTCCCTCCCTTCCTCTCTGTAAAAAATCAATAAAATATATATTTTTAAAAAATCAGTGGAAACATATCCTTGTGTGAGGATTAAAAACAAAAAAACAAAAAAACAAAAACTGATTTAAGACCCAAATAGCCTACAGTGTAGTATCAAAATGTGGGCTCCGATGGATTATTTGGACTTAATCAAAATTTAACATCTCTGTCCCGCCGGCATGGCTCAGTGGTTGAGGTTCGATTCTTGGTCTGGGCATATGTCCAGATTGTAGGCTTGATCCCCCATAGAGGGCATGCAGGAGGCAGGAGGCAGATCGGTGATTCTCATCATTGATGTTTCTGTCTCTCCCTCTCCCTTCCTCTCTGAAATCAATGAAAAATTTAAAAATAGCCCTAGCCAGTTTGGCTCAGTGGATAGAGTGTTGGCCTGTGGACTGAAGGGTCCCAGGTTCGATTCACCAAGGGCACGTGCCTGGGTTGCGGGCTCGATCCCCAGTAGGGGGCGTGCAGGAAGCAGTTGATCAATGATTCTCTTATCATTGATGTTTCTATCTCTCTCTCCCTCTTCCTTCCTCTCTGAAATCAATAAATAAGTATATTTTTAAAAAATTTTTTAAATAAAAGATGTATTTTCAAAAAAGAGTACACACTAAAAAAATGGACGTGAGCAGACACTTGATAAAAGAAGATATACGAATGGTCAGTAAGCACGTGAACAGACGCTCAGCAGCAGTGGTCAGAGCAATACAAATGACAACCACGGCGGGATCCCGCTGCGTACCCACCAGCCTGGTGGGAATGAAAGACAGGTCCTATCAGGTGCTGGCCAGGACCTGGAGCAGCTGGAACTCTTCGTGCATCCCTGATGGAAATGCAAAATGGTAGAACACCCTGTAAGACCTTTTGGCAGTCCTTATAAAGTGAAGCCTAAAGCATACACCCTGCATGCAACTCGGTCATCTGCTCCCAGGTTGACCCAAGAGAAATGACAAAGTGTCTCTTTACGGAAAGATTTGTACATGAATGTTCATAGCCACTTGATTCAAAATAGCCCCAATCTGGACATTATTCAGATGTCTATCCACAGGAAAATAAATAAACTATGATACTGTTACTGAACTCAAGGGGTTCGCGGCTTGGGGTATTCTACTAAAAAATGAAACAGTTGTTGCAAGGTAGTTTTATTTACTTACAGCAAGTAAAGGAGACAGGATTCCTCTCCAAAACTCTGCCACCCCAAGGGAGCTTAGCCATATGGCTCCTAACTATTTGGTCAATTACATGTTGATTGCTTCTTTGCAGTTGGCTACACTTACCAGTTGAGTTCTTGTTCAGTAATCCTGTTTGCTGCTGCAGCTAAGAAATACTATGCTACATTTTAACATTTAGCAAGAATAACAGTAATAACATTGAGAACTTCCCAGGTCTGAAGACCCTTGTCCTAATAGTACATCAATACAATGGAATACTCCTGAGCAATAAAAAGAATTGCACAACCTTTACGTGCAACAACATGGGTGAATCAAAAAAGCATTATGCTGAGTGAATGAAGACAGACACAAGACAGCACGTACTGTATATAATACAGGGATATAGGAAACTGTAGCAAAGGAAAAGCTACACTACAGTGACAGAAACTAGAAAGTGATTGCTTCAGGGGTTGGGTGGGTAAGGTATCAACTAGAAAGGGTTCTGAAGGAACTTTCCAGGGTGATGATGGTTCAACAAGTTGCATTAATCTTCATTCAACTAAACTTTTTCTGCAGATCCAGGAAAGCTCCCCGGAGGAGGTGATGTCTGAGCTGTGCCGCGATTGATGTATAGGAGTTGATGGTCAAAGGGAGGTGGGTGTTCCTTGCAGGGGGAGGGAATTGGCAAAGGCCAAAAGGTTTGAGAGAAGTTGCTGGGTTTAGAAAACTTGGAACAGTTACGGAGAGGGGCTGGAGTTTAAATGCACTGACGCCTGAGTCCTTCCCGACTTGGTTCGAGACCCTGGACAAGCCCTCCCCTCCCTCTCCTTGGGTCTCTAATGGCTTCAGTTTTTCCCCCTCACGTAAATGGGCAAAATCTTCCTTGTTTCTCTTAGACTCCCTTGGGGCTGGGAGAATCCACTGAATAAACGATGAGTGACAGTTCTTTTGAGTCAATCGCTGGAGGATAAAGCCCTCTCTCCTCGTGGGCCAATCGCCTTGTTCTTGAGACCGACCGCTGGGCGGGGCTCGCTAAAGGCCTCGTGACCTCACATTTTAGATGAACCAGTAGCAGCTGATAAGAGGCGGGTCCTTTAGGTGATGGACAGATCTATTTCAAAATGTCCGCTAGCGCGGGGCCCGTCGGGAAGCTTTGAGGTGGTGCTGGGGAAGGGGGCGGGAACTCCCGGCTGACTTCACCCAATCATCAGTCGTGGTTCTTGTGATAGACGAGAAATCTTTCCCATCCCTGTCGACTTCAGTGGGCGGGACTTTTCACGCCAGACTGGGCGCGTCCCTGAACTTTGATGGGCATCTCCTTTGACCAATTGGTAAGCGGTATTTCCAGACGGACCGCCTCCATCGCCAATGAGATCTCCTGGCGGGGTCGCGGTGGGCGGGCCCAGACTCTCCGGTATAAGGCAGTCTCGGGAGAGTGCGGAGAAGGGGGGGGGTCTCGGCGGCTCGAGGAGTAGGAGCGGGTGAATATGGCGGCAGCCGAGGCCGCGAACTGCATCATGGAGGTGAGCGTCTGGAACGCCGCTGGGGGCGGGGATCGGTTTGGGGGTCGGTGTTTTATGGCATGGAGAAGGGGCTGTGAGTCGGCGGATTTGAGTAAAGGCCTCCAGCCGTACGGAGGGGAGCCCGCATGCTCCGGGTCGGGGCCACCGTTTCAGTGCGGGCTCCCTAGCTTTCGGGGGCCTGCGGTATCCCGCCCAGACGCTGATCTCGTGCCCCCCTCCCACGTGGAGGAGGGCTGGGGGCGCTTCCGGCCTGGCCCCCACGTGGCCGCGGCACGGTGGGTGGGGAGGGGGTGTGCCGCGCCCGGTGGCCCGGCGGGCTCCACGTGCGGGACAAAGGCCCCGCCCCCGGCCGGGGGAGGGGCGCCCCGGGGGGGGGGCTGGAGGAGGCTCTCACCCTTCTGAGGCCCCCAGCTCTTCCCGAGGATCGCGACGTCCATTTCCGAGTGGGACTTACCCGAGGGCCTCCCAAAAGGAGTCTTGGGAGGGGCAGTGTATGGGGACCCTCTGCATCCCCCTTCCCAGGACTGGGCATTCACTTAGGCATCGGTCCAGGTTTTGTGCACTTTTGGGTTAGGATTGGAGGAAGACAAAGACTTGGTTTTCGCTGCGCCCCCCGCCCCCCGTTTCCTGTCCCTGGATTTTCCTCCCGGGGCTTCGGGAGCTGGGGGGATGGGGTATGCCCCTGTGACCTCTCTCGGTGGTGGTGGGGCCTCCAGCTGAAGGAGATCTTACCCGATAAGGCGCCAGGCACCCCCTTGTGGCCATTTCTGGGTGTGTGGGAGGGACCTCTTTTTCATGGGGCGTGTCTCAAAGCCCACCTCCCCGCTGGAGCCCCGCCGGGCGAGGGGAGGGGTCTGCTGGGAAGGGGCTGTGATGGAAGCTGCGAGCTCTCCCCCCATTTCTCTCCTCTCGGCATTCGTGAAGGCGGGAGATGTACCCCCCCTTCCAGAATCCCTGTTCGAGGGTCCTGAGCCTGGATGCCTGAAATGGTTTCCCAAAATGTGGGTTCTTGTGCAGCCACGTGGGGTTGGTTCCGGCGCTGGGCTTCAGGCTATTTGGGGCTTGTCTGACTGTGCGATGAGTGATGTTGAGAAATGGGCCCCAGTGGGGAATCCCCTCACCAGCCGCCCTTCTTTGTGGGCATCCTCACTGGCTTGTGGGAATGGGGGTGGGGCTTGGAGCCCTGTGGGTCACGTCCCGGGCTTGGCGCCTCTCGGAGCCTGGTCACGGCTGTAATCGGATGGGGGCCGCCGAATTTTCACCCCTTGCCTTGTGGCACTCTCTGGACTGGGAGGGCAGTTCCCCAGGGTCACTCCAATGACTCCCATCCCCCTTGGCTCTCCTGGACCAGGGCCTGGATGGGGGAGGAAATACTTTCCCCGGAGGTTGCCTCAGGACTTGGGCCCACATTTGGGGGCTTCCAAGCCTTCCATGTGTGTCTGAATGGGAGGAGGTGGGCTGGAGGGTCCAGAGTCCAGCCTCTTCCCCGAGGAATCTATCTTCCTAGGTAGAGGGTAATAAGCAGGGAGATTGGCTCCAACTGGTTTTATTTGGGGCTTCCTGAGCCCAAGGCAGGAGCTAGGGGTCCGGGTGCCAGCTCTGGTGGGGGTGCCACATCTCCATCCTGGAATCCTCTCATAAAAGAGACTGGTTTCCAGAAGTGGCAGGTGCCCAGTGGGTACACTCTGCCAGCCACCTCCCCAGCTATGGGTGTGTGTGTGTGTGTGTGTGTGTGTGTCAGGGTCAGGAAGTGTCACCTAATCTGGGGGATTAGATGATGGAGGGGAGTGACAGCTGGCAGTGCCTATGTGCCCAGTGGGTGCCAGTTCCTCTGGTCTGGGTGGGGGAGGTGTGCATGGTCAGATGCCTGGCCAGAGAGGGGCAGCTTGGGATCAGTCCACCATCTCTCCAGCCACAGCCGAGACAGAATCCCTCTCTCCTCCCCTGACTTGTCCCACCCCTTTTTGAAACAACCCTGCCTCATTACTTGCTCTCTCTGCCACCACTCCCCACCAAGGAAAAGGAAAATTGCAGGCAACACTCCCCTCTTCTAACAGCCAGGGTCCCCTGGCCTGGCCTGCCCCTAGCCACTCCCAGTAGCTAATCCTTTCTCCCTGTACTCTCTCCTAGAATTTTGTAGCCACCTTGGCTAATGGGATGAGCCTCCAGCCGCCTCTTGAAGAAGTAAATATCCTTTTGTGAGACCCTTCCCCATATTAAGATATCTTGCCACACATCAGGCCCTTTCTCGTGGTCTAACCATGATCCCTCTTGCTTCAAACCAGCTTACCCCTTGCCCCCGAACACTTAGTACACACTCCCTCCAGGTTTGTGGCCCCCACCTTGCCTTCCCCAATACCGTGGCTGCTTCCTTAACTCTATTTCCAGCTCCCCTTTGCCCTTCCCTGTGTCTGCTCCAGTCCTGCCTTCCCCTCCCCTCCCAGCTGTGGGCTGAGCTAGAGACGGGGGCAGAGAGACTGGAGAGATGGTAGGCATGGCTGAGGTATCGGGGTATTCCCTGGGGGCGGGGTATCCTGTGATAGGAATATGGGGCTTATGGGTTCTGGGGAGGCAAGTGTTAGGTGGGAGCTGTAGGGTTGCCATGATTTGGGGGCGTTTATTCCAGGGAGAAGTAGGGACCTGGAGGCTTAAGAGGCTTTGGGGAGCCCCAGATTTGACCCATGCTCCTATCCTTCCTCTCCCAGGTCTCCTGTGGCCAAGCAGAATGCAGCGAGAAGCCCAACGCTGAGGACATGACGTCCAAAGATTACTACTTTGATTCCTATGCTCACTTTGGTATCCACGAGGTGAGTGTGGACAGCTTCCAGGGTTGCTGAAGCTGGAGAGGTTAATTTATGGGAGGGCTGGAACTGAATTTCCCACCATGCACCCTGCCTTCCCTGTCAGCAGGCTGCCCCTCTGCGCATGCTCCAAGCTCACCCTGGGGTCTGCTCTCCCAGTGGTTGCCTTGGAGACCAAGGTTAGCCAGGTGCTCTTCAGGATCCCTCCTGGGAGGCAGGGGTGGGAGCTCACAAGCTTGGCTGAGATGCAGCTGGAGGTCAGGGCCGGCTGGTTTCTGCCGCCCTCTAGTGACCAGCGGTGGGATTGTCCCCCAGCTGCTCATGTCTGGTGTGCAGATGGCTTCTCTACTCTGGTTCACCGGAGGCTGACGTCCCAGTAGTTGGGATGAATTCTGAGGATTTTTTCTTTTGGTCTTTTTTTTTTTTTTTTTCTGAGTGTACAGGTCAGTGGATTATTGATTTCAGAGAGGAAGGGAGAGATAGAAAGAGGTAAAAACATCATGATGAGAGAATCATTGATCAGCTGCCTCCTGCACACCTCCTACTGGGGATCAAGCCCGCAACCCAGGCATGTGCCCCGACCGGGAATCAAACCATGACCTCCTGATTCACGCTGCCCGGCTACTTGAGGACTTTTTAAAGCAAATATAGTTGAGGCTTCGGAGGCAGTGGTAGAACCTGGCTGACCTAAGAAGGGAGTTTAGTCTATCCAGTCTGATACAAATAGAGAAACTGAGGCACGTGGAAAGGAAATAACCTGTTCCAAAGGGACTAAGCAAGTGGGAAGGCTGAGCTCTCCAAACTGTGAGCATGTCAGAGGCCAGGATCCCCCTGTTCCCAGCTGTGAATGCAGGCCCCTCATGGTACCTTCGTACCCCTCTCCCCAGGAGATGCTGAAAGACGAGGTGCGCACCCTCACCTACCGCAACTCCATGTTTCACAACCGGCACCTCTTCAAGGACAAGGTGGTGCTGGACGTGGGCTCAGGCACGGGGATTCTCTGTATGTTTGCTGCCAAGGCCGGGGCCCGCAAGGTCATTGGGGTGAGTGTCCGGACAGCTGGGTGGGCTTGGGCCCTGGGACGGAAAGGGACCCCTTGGGGCTCAGGGGTTGGATAAGAGGGGGTGGGAGGTGAGGATGGGACTGGGGGGGGGGTCTCACCCTCACTTCTTCCTGGACCCCAGATCGAGTGTTCCAGTATCTCTGATTATGCGGTGAAGATCGTCAAAGCCAACAAGTTAGACCATGGTGAGCCCAGGAAGAGAATGGGTTTGGAGGGGATGGCACGGGCGGTCCCAGCTCCCCTGGGCCCTGGCAGGAGGGAGGGGGCCACTAAACACAAATTCAGCTTGTCCCCTCCTGTGGGCTCTGGGCTGCCAACAGCCTGAGAATTCAACCTTCTCAGAGCTCGAAACCTGATAAGCAGGTTCTGCTGTCTTAGAATTTAAGTGCTGAAGTCCCAAACTTAGGGCCTTACTCTAAAACGTTAGGCAAGAAGCAGTCTTTAGATTTTTCAGCGAATAGGGTCACGTGGGCCCACGTGAGAAGGCACTCAGCCGCCCTTCCCGGAGTTCAGCCAACACTCCCAGACTTCTGTAACTACAAGCACATATGCATGTAAATGTTTTTACATTTCCGTGCATTATTTTTACACAAATGGCATTTCACACAAGTCTTCCCCTTTGCTTTTTCTTATTAAAAAAAAAAAACCTTTTTATTGATTTCAGAGAGGAAGGGAGAGAGAGAGAGATAGAAACATCAATGATGAAAGAGAATCATTGATCGGCTGCCTCCTGCACGCCCCCTACTGGGGACCAAGCCTGCAACCCTGGCACGTGCCCTGACTAGCAATCGAACCATGACTTTCTGGTTCATAGTTGGGACTCAATCACTGAGCCACACCAGCCCGGTCCCTTTAGTTTTTCTCTCTGGTTATCGTGTCATTTAACATGTTTCAGGACGTTGAGAGGATCTTGTTCTTTTTGATACACACATACCCAGGCTTTCTTAACCAGGCTCCTGGTGATGGGCATTTAGCTGCTTCTGAGAGTTTCCTCTCCTGCATAGAATGTCATTCCACAAATGAATGGTACATCTGTGAGGTCGATTTATAAAAGTAGTATCCCATGGGTCACACATGTAAGCTGGTAGATGTTGCCAGATGGCCTTTGAGTTCCCACCTGAGAGGTTTGAGGGGCAGAGAATGTGGGAAGGTGGTGGGTTTTCTGGATGTGAAGGCTCCTAGCATTTAGTAACTGAAGTGATCTTTCTTTCTTAGTAAGACTAGTATAGTGCCCGCCCCACCCCACCCCTACCCCCCGTACCCAACACTCAGCTTTAAATATGTCCATTGGAAGCAAATTCCAACTGTGATGTCATTTAGATCCTGCCGTGTATGTTTCTAATAGATGATCCTGCTGTTATCGGCAAAACCTTAACATCACCTATTGCCTAATCCGTGTAAGATTTCCGCTTCTGCCTCAGGAAATAGCTGGAGTGAGTGATTTTAAAGCTGAGCGCACAGGTGTGCTTCAGCTGGCAGAGTTCTTTGAAGATGCCCACATGTAGCCCCCAGCCCTTGCTTAGAAGACGAGGGCTGCCCTAGTGGGGTCCCCAGGCTCTGGATCCCCAGAGGGAGGCAATCGGACAGGCCTGTGCCCCTATCTGCCCCTACAGTGGTGACCATCATCAAGGGGAAGGTAGAGGAGGTGGAGCTTCCCGTGGAGAAGGTGGACATCATCATCAGCGAGTGGATGGGCTACTGTCTCTTCTACGAGTCAATGCTCAACACCGTGCTCTATGCCCGAGACAAGTGGCTGGTGAGGCCCCGGCAGGGTGGGCAGGCAGGCTGGGTCCTGAGGTGGTGGCTGCATGGATCAGGCGGGGGCCAGCTATTTCCCACACGGGATTGCCCTCGCAGATGTTGGAAGGCCCACAGCCAAACGAGTATAACAGTTATTGGGAGCTACATGGTGACAAGGAGATGGTACAGTGTCAGGAGGGTGCTAGTGCTGGGAAGAAAAACATAGCAGGGCAAAGGGATAGGGAAGGACGGGGGGTGGGGGGGGGAGGGCGTGATCCCCTCAGGTTCTCACATCAGAGATGTGCCAGGCAGAGGGAATACCCAAGGAGATGACTGAGACTTGATCAAAGGATGGGAAGTAGGTACACAGGACCTGCATCTGAGGGGAAGAACACACTGGACAGGATTTCAGCCAGTGCAAAGGTCCTGGGGCAGGAGTGTGCTTGTGTGTTGAGGACAAGCAGGGAAGCTAGTGAAATGAGCATCTGGAAGAGCAGGAGGAGGAGAAGTTAGAGGTGAGAGGTGGAGGGGCCTTGTGGACCCTCATGAGACATGGCTTTCCCTCTCAGGAGCCAGGGAGGGTTCTGATGATCCCTAAGAACCTCCGGACAGGGTCTGATGTAGGTGCTCCTGAGTGCCACCTGATAGCCATGTGGGGAACGATTCGGGGGTGAGGGCAGAGCAGGGAACCCTGAGGCCGCTGCAGGAGCCCAGGTGGGAAGTGTCGATGGCTCAGACAAGGGTGGGCAGAGGGGGTGGGTAAAGAGCCAAACTGGAGAGGTTTGGCGGCAGTGTTGCCAAGCCCCCCCACCCTTCACGCCCTCACCCTGTCCTTACACAGGCGCCCGATGGCCTCATCTTCCCAGACCGAGCCACGCTGTACGTGACGGCCATCGAGGACCGGCAGTACAAAGACTACAAGATCCACTGTGAGCTTGGGCCCAAGGAGCTCGTGGGCTGGGGCGGGCGCGACCTGACCCGGGCGCCCCGGTGTGCTCACCCCTCCTCCCTGCCTCCTCCCAGGGTGGGAGAATGTGTATGGCTTTGACATGTCTTGCATCAAAGACGTGGCCATCAAGGAGCCCCTGGTGGATGTGGTGGACCCCAAGCAGCTGGTCACCAACGCCTGCCTCATAAAGGTGAGGGGAGGGGCACGGCCAGGTGTCCCCCAGGGCTGGAGCCAAAGACGGGCCAGCACCTGTCCCGTGTGCGAGACATCCGGGCGCAGAGCGCTGGCCTGAGGTCTGGGCTCCTCACCGTCAGCCAGGGTAAAGCTAGAGGCCCAGCGAAGCTGTGTCACCCATTAAAAGCTCTGAGCCAGCCAAGGCCCGTGGTTCCAAGATGGAACCCACTGAGCTGGGCTGGCCCTGCCAGGGACCCTCTTTCCGGAGGGAACACGGGCAGGCAGCTAAGACCCCCGGGCGGGGCTCGCCTGAGCACACCAAATGCAAGAAGCCGGGCCAGGAGCCAGTTTATCCTCATCGGTAAAGGATCCTGGCTGCGATCAGTTTTTGAGCCCCCTCCCTGCCACGTCCCGCACGTCACGCTGTGTGAGGCGGCAGAGCCAGGCGGAGGGAGTGAGGACAGGGGACGGGAGACAGGAGACTGACCCGCCCAGCCTCAGGCTGCATCAGCGCCAGGGCTTTGTTCCGAGTGCGTCCAGGAGCTGTCCAGGGTGTGAGCAGGGGCTTGGCACTTACAGTTGTCACCTTGGCGGATAGAGGTGTCCAGCTAAGTTAGTGGGCGGGAGGGGCGGGCGGACAGAAGCAGGGAGCCCGGTGAGGGGGCTGCTGGGGCAGGGGGGAGGCCATGGGGAGGGGTGAACGGGCAGTTCAAGTAAAGTGGTAGGTCCAGGAATAAACTCGGGTTTGAGGTTCGGATGGGGAGAGGAGGGAACAGGGAATCCAACCCCTCCCGCCCCCCGTTTGCCTCGGACCCTGGGCTGGACGCGGCGGAGTGGGGCTCACGGGCCTGTCCCGCAGGAGGTGGACATCTACACCGTGAAGGTGGAAGACCTGACCTTCACCTCGCCCTTCTGCCTGCAAGTGAAGCGGAACGACTACGTGCACGCCCTGGTGGCCTACTTCAACATCGAGTTCACGCGCTGCCACAAGAGGACCGGCTTCTCCACCAGTGAGTCCGCGGCAGGGGCCGCAGGAGCCGCCCCGGGAGCCTCCCTCAGGGCCAGCCAACCCGAGCGTGCTCTGCCTTAGTTTCCCCACCGCGAAACCTAGGCGAGACCCTCTGAGGGGTGAGGGGGGTGAAGGGATTCCCGGGCAGGTTGACCACAGTCAACACTCCGTAAACAGCCATTGGCGCGGGGGGGGGGTGGGCCAGGCAGAGGGAAGGGCAAGACCAAGGTGGGGGCGCAGGGGCCAGTCGGCTGACGCGACTCTGCCCTCAGGCCCTGAGTCCCCGTACACGCACTGGAAGCAGACAGTGTTCTACATGGAGGACTACCTGACGGTGAAGACGGGCGAGGAGATCTTCGGCACCATTGGCATGCGGCCAAATGCCAAGAACAATGTGAGGCTGCGGGCAACGGGGGGTGGACTGTGGGGGCTCCTGGGGTCTGTCTGTGGAACACAGATTGTATTGAGCACCTACGGGAAGCGGGCCCTGGGGACCCAGCCACGATCAGGCGGAACCCCTGCCCTCCCGATGCTCCCGATCCAGACATGGGTCACAGTCAGTGATAAAGGACAGCTGGAGGTGACTGCCAAGCTGGCGAGGGCGGGTCAGCTGACAAGGCCGGAGGGAGAGCCTGGTTTCCCAGCCTGGGCCTGGGATCGAGGGAAGCAGAGGAGGGCCGGGCCGTTTGTTCCTCCGGTACCCCTGGCAGGACACAGCTGCCACCGGCTGGGGGCTGGGGGTTGGGGGCTGGGGGCTGGGGGCGGGGCCGGTCTGGGGCAGAGTCAGGAGCTCCAGCTCAGCCTCGGTGGGAGGAGGGTCTGATTCCTGAGGGGAGGGGCGTGGTCTGTGCCAAAACATGGGGCCAGTGTGGAAGGCTGGGTGGTGCCCCCGGAGCCTGGATGGAGGGGAGTGGTCCAAAAGGGGGACAAGCCCGTTAAAGCAGGGACTCGCAACCAGGGGCCGTTTTGCTGTACTCCAGATGATGTTGGTCACGAGAGACGTGGGGGTTATTACAAACTGGAGAGGGTGCTGATGGCATCTAGTGGGTAGAGGCTGGGGGTGCACAGGATGACAAAGTGGCCCCAAGTGCCGGTAGTGTGGAGGCTGAGAAACCCCAAACTAAAGGGACAGAGACAGCCTGAGGGGGAGGAGAGAGCAGGGAGGCCGGGTGAGAGGGCTGAGGGCAGAGGTCGTTGGTGACTTTGCCCAGCATTTCCAGGGAGAGCTGGCGGCTTCAGAGCAGGGGCAGGAGGAGGATTGGGAGGAGAGGAAGAGGGGACAGTGGGGACAGTTTTGCTGTCAAGTTTTCAGGAGGAGGAAGTATGATTGAGAGGGGTTCGCTTTTATACGAGGAAGAAATACTCTTGCTGATGGGAATGGTTCTCGTGAAGAAAAAGTCATGATCGAGCGGCCAGGCAGCTGAGCTCTGCCCCGAGGTACCAGGTGGAGTTGAGGGTGCCACACGTGTTGCCGGGAGTCAAGGTTCAGAGCAGGTGCTCGGACCAGCAATGTGGCATCTCCATCCTGGACATGGGCTAAAAGCAGGGCCCACTGGGTCTCCAGGGAGGGTGGGCACAGGGCATCTCAAGTGTGCGGGGCCTGCACCCCTCGGCTTCCTCCCGGCTTGGACAGTTGTACATCCCTGCCTGCCCTGTCTCCGGTCCCCTCATGTCCTCCCTCTCCCCACAGCGCGACCTGGACTTCACCATTGACCTGGACTTCAAGGGCCAGCTGTGTGAGCTGTCCTGCTCCACCGACTACCGGATGCGCTGAGACGGCGCCCGGTTTCTCCCACCCCAGCCCGGCCGGCCCTGCAGAGGCCCAGCGGCTGTGGCATTTCTTAGGCGGTTTCAGGATCCCCCGTCCCCTCCTCTTCTCAGAAGGGAGTTCTAGGGGCCTGGGCCCGGGATGGGAGGGTTGGGGGGAGGGCACATTGTGACTGTTTTTCATAACTTATGTTTTTATATGGTTACATTTATGCCAATAAATCCTCAGCTGGGACAGCTTGGCTTCTGGGGGGTTGGGGTTCCATGTGCAGGTGCTAAGGTTTCAGGCTGAGCAGCCAGGAGTACCCGGATGATGGCTGTAGGTCTCTGTCCTCACTTGTATCTAGTTCTGTCTCACCACAGCCCTCTGAGTCTTGTCCCAACTCACCTCTTGCTCGCTCCCAGGATCTCTTCCCCCTACCCTCTCTGGGAGGATTGAGTCTGCCCCCTCACAGCCCCCCCTCTTGCCTCTGAGGCACTGTTTTATCCCCACTGGGCATGGTTCTGCGCCCAGCTGCACTGCCAGGCTGGTGGCGGATTGGGGTGTGGGTTCCCAGTATAGCTGGGCCCTTAAGCTTCTCAGAAGGCCATTTCCTGCCTCCCCCAACACACACAATTCCTCTGTTTTTTCTGTCCAGGCCCCTCCAAGGCCATGCCAGGGCTGACTGGCAGTGAGTACTGTCCTGCCCTCGGCAGCTGGGAAACTGAGTTGCGGAGGATTTGCACTGGGGGTCAGAATTCCTTCTGGGGTGGTGTGACCTGGGGTGGGGGTCCCATCTCGGTAACAGAGCTTCCCCACCTCAGAGGTGGGTACCAAGGTCCCACTGACCTTCACAGCGCCAGGCGTGGTATCCAGCCCCGGCTGCAGGCATGGTGCCCTCATCCTCCACCCTGTCCCATGGCCTTGTCCACTGAGCCTCCACCCCCCAGGGCCTGGGTCACTCGGCACAGCATCCCTGTCCACAGCGCCTGCTCCAGTACAGCTGAGCCCTAGGCTTGCGGTAGCTGATCCGTTCTTCCAGGATGGCGTCCACACTGGCAGTGCTAGGCTCGGGCTCTGTCCCTGTCCCCAGGGGCCTTAGGTTCCAGAGTCTCCATGGGTGATGGTGAGGGCTGGTCTGTACGGAGCCCAGAGCCTCCCCTTCCCCACCCCTTGGATCCAGATGCTGACACTTGAAATTGTCAGCTGTCGCATCCCTCTTCCCTAGGCCTTAGAATTACACCAGCAGCAGCACACCCATGAGGGCTCCCTCGGAGCAGTGGAGGAGGTGGAGATCTGGGTTCTAATCCCGCATTTCTGGCTTGGTGTGGCCTCGGAGACTGGCCTGTTTTACTCTTGGGAGGTGGGGACTGGTCCCTGACTCCTTGAGCTACATCTTACCCTGGAAGAGGGTTATCCAGACCAGAGGGCAAGGGGGTGGGGCTCCAACATCCACCTGCTGTTGCTTCTAGCTTCCTCCTACCTGGGGGGCCCCGACTCCTTGGGCAGGTGAGAAAGGCTGGTGGTGTCGGGGACATGCCTGCAAGGAGCCCTCAGGCCAGGGCTCTCCGTCTAGGAATGGGAAGGCATCTCAGAGCTGCCCTGTCGGTTGCCGAGCCCCGTTTCTCCAGTGGCTTGTTTGTACCCGGGTATCACGCTCCTCTGTGGCCCCTGTTCCCTGGGCACATGCCAAATGTAACCTGCCAGAGACCCAATACTGGCCCCGCTCTGCCTCCACCAAGGAGCTCAGGAAAGTTGGGCTATGAAGTCTAGTCTAGTTGGTCTCCTGGCCCTGTGGCAGTGAGGCCTGCGCAGTGCCCAGCTTGCTGGGTGACATTGGGCACCTCTGCACCTCCCCAGCCTCAGTTTACCCGTCTGTATATTGGGGCCACAACCCCAAGTTTCCCCCTAGTTCCACATGGACTTGCCCAGATATCTTCCCAACAGCCTCCCCCTCAACTCCCCCAGCCCCCGCTGTGACTGGGCTGGACCCAGGGGCACCCCAGAGCCAGCATGGACAAAGAATATTAATGTCCCACGCCAAATAAAAGGTGATATCCATGTTTGTCTCTGCTCTTTCTGGTCTGACCATCTGAGTCCAGCCCCTAACACATTTTCCCCCTGTGTCATGCACATTTTCCCTCATGGAAGTCCCTTTGACTGTCTAACTTGAATCCAATCCGCTGTGGCCGCCTCCTTCGCACCAACACAGTTGCACCTTGTGTGGGTCGTTTTGTGGGTCTAACGGATCCCAAAGCAGCTTTCCTCCCTCCGTGGGATGGTAGGACGGAGATTCGCTTCAGCTCCAGCTAGATACCCCACGTGCGTGACTTCAGTCTACCGGAGGTAGGCTGCGAATTCCAAGCTAAGCCTCGTTCCCGGAAGAGAAAGGAGCGAGCTCCTTGAGAGAGCAGACTGGGGAGCCCAGGAACCTGGGGCTCAAAGGATAGATGCTGCGTAGAAGGCTGGAGGCTAATGGAGAACGAGGCGGGGTAGAAAGCGACAGCTGGGGCTCAACGCTGGGAGGGGATTGGAAGCTGGGACTCGAAGGGGCGGGGATAGAGCGCAGAGCAATTGGAAGGGGGCGGGGATAGAGCCGAGATTGGAGGGGGGCGGGGATAAAAGCAGGGACTTGAATACCAGGGGAGGCACACGCGAGACAGAAATCGGGGTTCCTGGGTGTTGGATGATCCGGGGCGTGCAGGAACTCCTGAAGCCCATCGACCAAATCGTGGATTCGTCGCACTGGGTTGCTTGTCTCTATGCAAGTGGGAGACGGGCCTGGCGCTCCAAATCGGGGGTCGGGGAGGTGTAATCCGCCTTGGTCCCCAGGATCCTATCGGCGGACCCCCTACTCTGCGTAGTAAGTACGGGACGGGAGGGGCCCGAGCCGCAGAGGGGGCTGGAGGCCTGTGTCTTAGGTTGGGCATACGAGCTTCTCCATCACTTGTCCTCGAAGCATCCCTGGCTGCGAGGCATGCGCAGTAGAGTGCTCCCTCCCCCAGCCCCTCTAGCCCCTGTTGAGGGGGAGGGGACGCTGGGCCAACCAGAGTGGGTGCATTTATAGACAGTTCCCCCACCCTCACCCCACCCCGGCCTTGGAATGGGAAACGGAAATGGGGTGGACCGTGTCAGCGTCCGGCAGGTGTTCGTTTCAAATGGGTCTAGGACTAATATTTTTCTCGGAGACCCCCGTAACTCACCCTGGACGGATTTCCCCCTGCACCCCTGAATTCTGAAAGTCCTATATTGGGAGGAGGCACCACATTCTCAGCAGAGCCACAAGAGAGGTAAACGCGACTTAGCCCTCCCGCCTTTGTGTGTGTTCACAGAGGCCCCCAACTGAGGTTCCCCCAACACCGAGCGTCTGGCCGGGACCCTCAAGATCCTCGGGTGCTTGGGAAGGGTGAGCTGGCGTCCTACCTTCCTGGGTCTGCGGGAGGAGCGGGCTGGGGCTGGACTCCTGGGTCTGCGGGAGGAGCGGGCTGGGGCTGGACTCCTGGGTCTGCGGGAGGAGGGGGCTGGGGGCTGGACTCCTGGGTCTGAGGGAGAGCGAGCTGGGGACTTGGAGAGTGACCCTGTCCTCCTCCCAGGGGCCCAGCGGGGCATGGCTGAAGCGCACCAAGCCGTGGGCTTCCGACCCGCACTGACCTCGGACGGGGCGGAAGCGGACCTCAGCGCCTCGGTGCTGCAGGAGATCTACCTGTCCGGACTGCGTTCCTGGAAAAGGCACCTCTCCCGGTTCTGGGTGAGGAGGGCTGCGGGTTGGTTTCCTTCCGGGGATCCTGTTACCTGTTTCCGGGATGCCGGAGGCCCACCTCTGGCATCCAGGTGGCCCCGGTTCTGGGAAATCTGTCCACTTCCAGGACTCCTTACAGCTGTTTTCTGGTCTGTGGCTCCCTTCAGGGATCCTCAGCCTCACCCACTGGGAACCCCTATTTACCGCTTGCACCCACTTCTGGGACCCCCGCTTTCCCCACACCTCCAAACACAACTTCCACCCCAATTTCTAGAACTCAGTCCCCTTCCCATGGTACACCTCTCAGCTTTCCCTTTCATCTCCAGGCTCTAAAGTGGGTGCTCCCGCCCGGCAGGGGTGGCTCAGTGGTTGAGTGTAACCTGGGTTACAGTTTACTCCCCACCCCTGGTCCGGGTGCAACTAGTTGATCTCTCTCTCTCTCTCTCTCTCTCTCTCTCTCTCTCTCTCTCTCTCTCTCTCTGAAAAGCAATGAAAAAAAAATATCCTCAGGTGAGAATTAACAACAACAAAAAAGAAACAAAAATAACCACATTTGCCTGTAAGGTTTCCTGCCAAGCCAAAGGAAGACTGTCATGTAAATAAATCCCCGGGAGAAGCAGAGTAGCCACAGAAAGGATCCCTGTAGTAACACTTACTGGGCACCTGCTGAGCGCCTGGCCCCGAGCTGGGCCATGCAGCCCTTCCCCAGGCCCCTTCTCTGCTTATTTTTCTCCACAGCACCTGGCGCTGTCCGACACACTGCACTAAGCCCTTCACTTAGGTAGGCATTATCTCTGTCCCCGTAACCGTGACCGCAGGAATCTTGCTAACTTGTCACTGCTGTAGGCCCCAATTAGCGTTTGTGGAATGACATTGTCTCATCCCGCCCTTGAGACAGCTCTGCTCGGCGAGGCATGTTCCGAGATTGCTCCCATTCTACAGGTGAGGACACAGACAGGTCACGTGCTTGCCAGTGAGTGGCAGAGCAGAGGGTGGGACTCCAGAGCCCAAGTTCTAAAGCAGTGGTTCTCCACCTTCCTAATGCCGCGACCCTTTTTTTTAAATACGTTTTTTTTTTTTTATTGATTTTTTTACAGAGAGGGAGGGAGAGGGAGCCAGAAACATCGATGAGAGAGAAACATCGATCAGCTGCCTCCCACACACCCCACACTGGGGACGTGCCCGCAACCAAGGCGCACGCCCCCGACCGGAATCGAACCCGGGACCCTTCAGTCCACAGGCCGACGCTCTATCCACTGAGCCAAACCGGCTTCGGCAATGCTGCGACCCTTTAATACAGTTCCTCATGTTGTGGTGACCCCCAACCATAACTTTATTTTCATTGCTACTTCACAACTGTAATTTTGCTACTGTTATGAATCGTAATGTAAATATCTGTGTTTTCCGATGGTCTTAGGCTCTACAGCAGCGGTTCTCAACCTGTGGGTCGCCTAAGACCATTGGAAAACACAAATATTTACATTAGGATTCATTAACAGTAGCAAAATTACAGTTATGAAGTAGCAACGAAAATAATGTTATGGTTGGGGGTCACCACAACACGAGGAACTGTATTAAAGGGTCGCGGCATCAGGAAGGTAGAGAACCACTGCTCTAAAGCCTGATTTCTGAGGCCCTCCTATTCCATAAATGTGGGAAGAAGCGAGAAAGAGGTCGCTTGAGCCTGGATGGTGCTGTCCCAGCTCATGGTCGGTGGTAGCTTTTATCCTGTCTTAACTTTGCTCTCTGTGATCTCGAAGCTAGGTTGGTTTTTTGTTTGTTTGTTTTGTTGTTTTAAAGCCTCATCCAAGGATATAAGGATATTTTTCCACTGGTTTTTAGAGAGTGGAAGAGGGAAAGACAGAGAGAAATATTGATGTGATAGAAACACATCGATCGGTTGCCTCCTTGCACAAGCCCAGATCAGGGCCCGGGCCAGGGAGGAGCCTGCACCCAAGGCACGTGCCCTTGACTGGATTCGAACCCGGGACCCTTCAGTCCACAGGCTGATGCTCTATCCACTGAGCCAAACCCACTAGGGCTTGTTTTTAATGTAAAATGAGATAATCTTAGTACCTACTTCTCAGGGTTGTGGGAGGATTTAAAGAGTTAAGCCTTGTAAAGGGCACCTGGCATGTAGTAAGCGCTCATTAAGTGTTAATTATCTTGTTCACCCTTTTCTAGGAATCTGATTAATAACCCAGCACTTTCATTCATTCCTCCTTCATTCCACGGCCAGGTAGTTCCAGAAGGCCTTCTGAGCTCCAGGTGCTCCTCTGTCCGGGGGGTCATTTTGTCTTCCAGGTCCTTCCTGAGAGTAACCTCCTCCAGGTAGCCCTCCCTGACTGCCCCAGGATGAGCAAGCTGCCACCACAGGCTCCTGTGCCTTGTCTACTGCCGTTAGCGCTCGCTTCATTCTTGACTGACCTCCCTGAGGATAGACTCTAGATCAGTCTGCTGCCCACTGGGTCTTGAGCACCCAGCTCAGAACCCAGCACACGCTGGATGCTCAATCAATATCCAAGGATTGTGCTTAGAGAATGCGATTGCATGGATGCTCTTTCTTCCCCACAGAATGACTTCCTCACTGGTGTGTTCCCTGCCAGCCCCCTCAGCTGGCTCTTCCTCTTCAGTGCAATCCAGCTCGCCTGGTTCCTCCAGCTGGATCCTTCCCTAGGACTGACGGAGAAGATTAAAGAGTTGCTGCCAGATTGGTGAGTTCCCACTTCAGCCCAGTAACCTCCCTAGTTCCTTTCCCCCACCTAGTAAGTTTCTCTATCAGTGTGCTGTGCCTGCTAAAGAAAAGTAACCTCTGATTCCTACTTTGGGACAGATTACTAAAGGTACGGCATCAATAAAAAAGGAGGTGCTTTTCTCTCTGCTTTCCATCCTGGCTGCTTCTTGTTAAGAGGGATGGTGACAAACTAGAAAATGTCTCAGATATGGTTATGTATACTAATGCAAGTGTGAACTCTGCTAGTCTCTGATTGTGTACTTTTAGGTAAGAGACTTGACTAGTTTAGGTGTCAGGGTTTTCATTATTTATTTATTTTTTTATTTTTACTGATTTCAGAGAGGAAGGGAGAGGGAGAGAGAGAAACATCAATGATGGGATAATCATCGATCAGCTGCCTCCTGCAGGCCCCCTACTGGGGACCGAGCCCACAACCCAGGCATGTGCCCTTGTCCGGAATCGAACCTGGGACCCTTCAGTCCGCAGGCCAACGTTGTATCCACTGAGCCAAACCCAGCCAGGGCAGGGTTTTCATTTATTAAATGGGGGTAATAATAATTGCTTCTTAGGGTGGTTGGAAGAATTAAAATCATGCATGTGGGATATTCAGTACGGCGCCAGGAGGTTGTTACATGGGACTGGGTGTAATATTACAGTGGCGGCTGTCACTTTGGGAAAGATTTGGCAACCAGATCACGGCATGGTCTAACTCCTGCATAAGTGCCCCTAGGGAAGAAGGCAGATTTGGGGCAGACAGCCCCAAAGGCCTGATCTTGGCTTGGAGGTAGAAATTTCCAGGAAGACTAGATTTACTCTTTGCACAGAGGGGAGTGACTCCCCCAGCTCCTCCAGGTGGGATTTGCTCCCGTGTCGGTTAGCAACGTTGCAAACGTGTTGGTTTACTGTAGGCCAATTTCCTAAACCTGAGTTTAGTTTGGAACCACCTGGGAAGGCTTGTTCAAACACCGATTGCTGCCCAGCAGGTGTGGCTCAGTGGTTGGGCACTGACCCATGAACCAAGAGGTTCCCGGTTTGATTCCCGATCAGGGCATGTGCCTGGGTTGCAGGCTCCATCTCCAGTGGGGGTGCATGCAGGAGGCAGCCAGTCAATATCTCTCATCTATGTGCCTATCTCCCTCTTCCTCTCCCTTCTTCTCTCTCTAAAATCAATAAAAACTCATTTTAAAAAGACAGCTCTGATTGCTGCCCTGGCCGGTGTGGCTCAATTGGTTGGGTGTTGTCCCGTGCACTGAATGATTGCTGGTTCGATTCCTGGTCAGGGCACATGCCCGGGTTGCAGGTTCCATCCCTGGTCGAGGGCATTTGGGAGACATACAATCGATGTTTCTCTCTCTCTCTTCCCCTCTCTCTAGACTTAATAAAAACATTTAATAAAACACACACAAAAAAAAAACCCAACACTGATTGTTGGACCCCAGCCCAACAGATTGTCTTCTAGGTCTGGGTGGGCCCAGGAATCGCATTCCCAGCAAGCTCCCAGGTGCAGCCGATGCTGTGGTCCAAGGCCCACACTTTGAGAACCACACTGAGAGGATAATTGCTACTTGGGAGGGAAAAGTGTCCTTTTAATAGGAATACCACTTACTAAGCACCTACCCATTTCCATGAGACCATGAGAAGTGATTTTAGAAGCTTGGGGTCCCCACAGTCCTTGGAGGAGGCGGGTGCTGAGAGAGGGTCCTGCCTCCTTCACAGAAGAGGAAACTGGACTCTGTGACTGACTCTAGTTCTACAAGATAAGCCTCCAACAGCCAGGAGAGCAGAGAGGAATATTAGGAAGGGCAGGGCCCAGTGAGGCTGGCGGGGCCGGGTTCTGAGGCCAGGAGACCCGGCCCTTCCTCTCTCTCCGCCCAGGGGTGGACAGCACCACAGGCTCCGAGGGGTCCTGGCGGCCGCGCTGTTTGCTTCGTGCCTGTGGGGAGCCCTGATCTTCACACTTCACGTGGCTCTGAGGCTGCTGCTGTCCTACCACGGCTGGCTCCTCGAACCCCACGGAGCCATGTCCTCACCCACCAAGACTTGGCTGGTATGTGAGGGGCAGAGCCCTGCTCGGGCCCTGTGGGGGCTTACTTCTCTGTCCCCCACTCTCTGGGTCTCTGTCCCCCTTTGGGGGGGGGGAGGTATCTGTCCCATTTGCTCTGTGGGTTGCCACACGCACCTCACCCAGGTCCCCAGCCCCAGTGAGGGGTTTAATGACCCACAATTCCCACTTCCCCAGGCCCTGGTCCGCATCTTCTCCGGCCGCCACCCAATGCTCTTCAGTTACCAGCGCTCCCTGCCGCGCCAGCCCGTGCCCTCCGTGCAGGACACCGTGCGCAAGGTGGGCCGGTCCCTGCGGATGGGAGGAGAGGCGGGCGGGGCGGGCTTGGGCCGTGACCCACCTACTTCTCCGCCTCTTCCCGCAGTACCTGGAGTCCGTCAGGCCCGTCCTTTCGGACGAGGATTTCGACTGGACGGCGGGCCTGGCTCAGGAATTCCTGAGGCTGCAGGCGTCGCTGCTGCAGTGGTACCTGCAGCTCAAGTCCTGGTGGGCGTCCAATTACGTGAGTCCCTCGTGGGGAAGGCAGAGGTCTGAGCGCATTCCCCTGACCTGGCAGGTTAAGCCCCGCCCCACGCCCCACCCACAACCTCTAGGCCCTGCGGCGATTGGAGGCCCTAGACACCGGGCATTCTGGGCCCCGCCCCTTACTCCATCAGCCCCGCCCCCACGCTCCAATGATGGAAACCCAGCTCCAGATGCTCCAGTATTCCAAGCTCCTCTGCCCTCTCAGTACTCTGAACACTCTGTTGTCTGCCAACAGTGTGAGCCCCTCTCCATGCTCTGATGTTCTTTTTAAAAAATATATTTTTTTATTGATTTGAGAGAGGAAAGGAGAGGGAGAGATAGGAACATCAATGAAGAGAGAGAATCATTGAATGGTTGCTTCCAGCACACCCCCCACTGGGGATGGAGGCCGCAACCCAGGCACGTGTCCCTGACCAGAATCGAACCTGAGACCCTTCAGTCCGCAGACCGATGCTCTATCTACTGAGCCAAACCGGTTAGGGCCTGGTTGTTGTTTTTTTAATCTCAGATGGGATCGATAAACATATCTTGTGTGCCCAGCCTTTGCCATTGGCAGCATACCTTGGTGCTCACTCTGTGTCAGTAATACGGATATACCTTGTTCTTTTTAACAGCTGCGTAATATTCCATAGCATGAGTATAGCTTCTAGGTTACTGCTAGTTACCGATCAGGCTGGCCTCCTGCACTGGGCCCCGCCCTCCCTGTTAGACACAGAAAGGTCTTGGGTAGCTGGACCCTCCCACTGTCTCCCCTGCATCGGCCCAGTCACCCCAGCTTCGTGTCTCTGTGACCCATGCCCAGGTCAGTGATTGGTGGGAGGAGTTTGTGTACCTTCGCTCCCGCAACTCGCTGATGGTGAACAGCAACTATTATATGATGGTGAGCGGGGAGAAGGGGGCTAGGAGCTGAGGAGGGAGGGGGGCTCATAAAATGTGGGGTTTAGGGTCAGTGGCCCAAATCACAGTCTTGAATTCACCATTCGCCCGCCCTCTGTTGGGGATCAGGGGCAAACCTGACCCCAGGCGTTTTGCTGTCTCCTCCTCGGCGCCCAGGACTTCCTGTATGTCACGCCCACACCCGTCCAGGCTGCTCGCGCCGGAAACGCTGTGCACGCCCTGCTCCTCTACCGCCACCGCCTGAACCGCCAGGAGATCCTGCCGGTGAGGGGGCCGCCCTGGGGACAGAGGCCGTGGGGCTGTGTGGGCCCCTGGGGCAGTTCCCGAGCCAAGGTCTCCTGCAGACGCTGCTGATGGGAATGCGGCCCTTGTGCTCCGCCCAGTACGAGAAGATATTCAACACCACGCGGGTTCCTGGGGTCCGGAAAGGTGAGACCCGATATATTTTTATTGATTTCCAAGAGGAAGAGAGAGGGAGAGAGAGATAGAAACATCAATGATGAGAGAGAGTCATCCATCGGCTGCCTCCTGCACGCCCCCCACTGGGGATCGAGCCCGCAACCCGGGGATGTGCCCTTGACCGGAATCGAACCTGAGACCCTTCGGTCTGCAGGCTGACGCCTTAGCCACTGAGCCAAGCCGGCCAGGGCGTAGTTGCTGTTCTTATTCTTAATGTTTCCAACCCTCCCGCCTCCACACTCTGCCCCCCCCCCCCCCCCCAGACCACCTCCGCCACCTCCGCGACAGCCGGCACGTGGCCGTCTTCCACCGGGGCCGGTTCTTCCGCGTGGGCACCCACTCCCCGAGCGGCCTGCTGTCCCCGCGCGCCCTGGAGCAGCAGTTTCAGCGGATCCTGGACGACCCGTCGCCCGCCTGCCCCCACGAGGAGCACCTGGCGGCCCTGACCGCAGCGCCCCGGTGAGGGGAAGGGCGGGGGCGCACCCCGAGGTTGTGGGCCGGCGGGGGCTGGGCAGGGCCCGGGGCTCAGGCACGTCCCCCACAGGGACCTGTGGGCGCAGGCACGGGGGGCCCTGAAGAGCCGCGCGGGGGAGGCCCTGGAGGCCGTGGAAGGCGCCGCTTTCTTCGTCTCGCTGGACTCGGAGCCCGCGGGGCTCACCCGGGAGGACCCCGCGGCCTCCTTGGACGCCTACGCCCACGCCCTGCTGGCTGGCCGCGGCCACGACCGGTGAGTCAGCCCGGGACCTGCACCCCACCCCGACCTGCGACCGGAACCCCGTGTTTGGACCTAGTACTCTGGGCCCTAGACACACAGACCCTGAACCCCAGTTCTGGGGCACCTCCAGACCCAAAGGCCCCCTGGATCTGAGGACCCCAGACTCAATGCCTTGCGACCTGGGGACGTCCGACCCAGAGAACCCTAGACCCAGACCTAGGAACCCCAGATCGCAGACCTGGACGCTCAGACCCAGAGATCTCCAGAGCCCGGACCCCAAGCCGGGGATCTCAGACTCAGACTCAGAACCCCGGAACCCCCAGACCTGAATGCTGGCGTCCTAAACCCAAGACCCGCCCCTCCCCCCCTTCCCCAAGACCTAGAGACCCTCAGAGAACTTCCTAGATGCCCACCAGTCATCCTGGTCTCTGAGCCCCTGGGAACGCGCCCTGACCTCCCAGCACCCCCCGAGCCTTGCACCTTCCCAGGTACGTTCTCTCACAATCCCCAGCTCTTCGCACCTTGGACCGGCCTCAGCGCCCATCCAGGGCCACCAGTTGGAGGCCCCGCCCTCTTGGAGATCCCACACCAGCCCTGATTCCAGAAAAGTCTCCCCACCCGGAAATCCCCACAGATCCCTCAGAGCACCCCGACTTCCCTCCTGGGCCGGGCTCTTTGGTGACCTCTCTGACCTCTCCCCCGCAGCTGGTATGACAAGTCCTTCACCCTCATCGTCTTCTCCAACGGGAAGCTGGGCCTCAGCGTGGAGCACTCGTGGGCGGACTGCCCGGTCTCAGGGCACATGTGGGAGGTAGGGCAGTCGGGGGACCACCACCCCCGTTTCTAGGGACCTTCCTCCCCTGGGACTTAGTGTCAGAGGAAAAGCAGAGGCTGGGCGAGAGGAGAGGCCGGCCAGGGCCACCCAGCAAAGCAGGCCTGGGGGGGACAGCTGGCACTCAGAGAAGGAAGCCGATTTGCCCAGTCACCGAGCCAGGAGCTGCAGAGCAGGCCTGTGAATCCGGAATGTTCTGAGGCCAGAGCAGGGGGGCCTTTGAATCACTTCATCGCTGAGTTGGAGCCGCCTCTCAGCTTGGCTGTGCCACCTTGCGCAAGGCACTCCCCTCCCCTGAGCCTGAGCTCCCCTCCGTCCCGAGAAAGGCTGGGTTTCCTTCTATCTTTTTTTTTTAAGATTATCCAATTTTTAAAAAAATATATTTTATTGATTTTTTCAGAGAGGAAGGGAGAGGGATAGAGAGAGAGAAACATCGATCAGCTGCCTCTTGCACACTCCCCACTGGGGATGTGCCCGCAACTAAGGTACATGCCCTTGACCGGAATCGAACCTGGGACCTTTCAGTCCGCAGGCCGATGCTCTATCCCCTGAGCCAAACCGGTCAGGGCTCCTTTTATCTGTAAGTCCCATCCGGTCCTGAGAACCTCTGCTCTCTATTTTATTTCATTTTAAATCAGAGGGCATGGTGCCTGCCGCCCATCGCCCCGTCTCCAGTGCTGCATGAGGGCTGGACGGGGCCGGGGCGGGGAGCAGGGTGTGAGGGGAGGGAGGCCCCTCCAGACCTCGGGAGCAGCCCAGATCAGCGCAGACTCTCCTGCGCCTGTTTCTCGTTTGTAAAATGGGAATTTCTTCCCTTCGATGGTATCGGCAAATGAGACACAATTCAGTCCCACGCCAGACCCTCAGATTGTTCACGTCCACATATCATCTCCGTATGTCTATGTTGAACGAGGAGATGTCGCATAGAGTAAGATAAAGAGAAATGGCCCTAAAAGGTTTGGCCCAGTGGATAGAGCATCAGCCTGTGGACTCAAGGGTCCCGGGTTTGATTCCGGTCAAGGGCATGTACCTTGGTTGCGGGCACATCCCCAGTAGGAGGTGTGCAGGAGGCAGCTGATTGATGTTTCTCTCTCATTGATGTTTCTCTCTCTCTACCCCTCTCCCTTCCTCTCTGTAAAAAATCAAATATATATATATATATATATATATATATATATATGGTAAAGAGAAATGCCAGGCTGGAGGGTAGCAGGTGCTCGATTAAGGTTGATTTAAAATATTTAGCAGGCCCGGCCAGCGTGGCTAGTGGTTGAGCATCGACCTATGAATCAGGAGGTCACTGTCTGATTCCCAGTCAGGGCACATGCCTGGGTTGGGGGCTCCAGCCCAGTGGGGGGCGTACAGGAGGCAGCCAATCAATGATTCTTTCTCATCATTGATATTCCTATCTCCCTTTCCTTTCCTCTCTGAAATTAATAAAAATATATTTTTTAAAATAAAATATTTAGCAATATTTAACAATAATAAAAAGCAGGGTGTGGGCCCCGCTCAGTCAGAATGGATGCTGAGGGGCGGTCCTCTCTGAACCTGTCAGAGGGTCAGGGATAGGAAGCGCCATTGGGTATTAGCATCACTCTGGCTCTCGATGGACTTGAACCTGAGAGCCCACTTGTGAACATCAGGGGTTCCTCCTTCTCAGGGACTGACCCCAGGCACAAAAGGGCCTGGTCCCGGTTAGATGGACCAGAGGGAGGGAGGGACGCTGACCGCCTGCATTTGCACACAGTTCACTCTGGCCACAGAATGCTTTCAGCTGGGCTACTCGGTGGACGGCCACTGCAAGGGCCACCCTGAGCCCTCACTGCCCCGGCCCCAGCGGCTACACTGGGACCTCCCAGACAAGGTGAGTCTGGGTTGCCGGGCCTCTCCTCCGAGTCCCCAAATTCCTGGCTTTGACTCTAAACTCACTCTCACCCCCAAACTCAACCTCGAGACCAACCTCATCCCCTACTCCATCCCCAACCACAACTCTAGCCCTATCCCCACCACCAATGCCATCCTCAACCCCAACCTCATCTCTCAATCCAGCCCTGCCCCAACTCCATCCCCACCCCAAACTCATCTCCATCCCAACACCATCACCACTCTAAATTCAATCCTGTTTCCAACACCAAACCCATCTGAAACCCCAACCCTACCTCCATCCCAGCTCCAGCCCCAACCCTAACTTCATTCCCTCCACAACCCATTCCCGCCTTAATGGCATCCCCTGTCTCCACCTTTAACCTAGCCCAGTGGTCGGCAAACTCGTTAGTCAACAGAGCCAAATATCAACAGGACAACGATTGAAATTTCTTTTGAGAGCCAAATTTTTTAAACTTAAACTTCTTCTAACGCCACTTCTTCAAAATAGACTCGCCCAGGCCGTGGTATTTTGTGGAAGAGCCACACTCAAGGGGCCAAAGAGCCGCATGTGGCTCGTGAGCCGCAGTTTGCCGACCACGGACCTAGCCCTTCAACTCCATTCCCAATTTCCATGATCCACCCCAACCCTAACTCCATTCCCATCACCACTTCCGGCCTCGTTCCGTCTTACTTCCATCTCTAACCCGGCCTCCCCTCCCTCCCTCCTCTGGCAGATCCACCTGTCCATCTCTCTCGCCCTGAGGGGAGCCAAGACCTTGTCTGGAGACACTGACTGCCACGTCTTCCCCTTCTCCCACTTCGGCAAGAGCTTCATCAAACGCTGCCACCTGTCTTCAGACAGCTTCATCCAGATGGCCTTGCAGCTGGCCCACTTCCGGGTCAGTTAGGTTCCCTGACCCCACCCCCTCTCAGGGACTCGGTTCCCTGGTCCCCCAAGACCTGCCACATCAGCCCCTTTCATGACTCTTCTTGGCCATTGTGGGTCCACTATCTTTTTCCCCCCAGAGGTAGTTTTTTTTTCTTTAATATTTTTTGAGAGAGAAGAATGGAGAGGGAGAGAGAGAGAGAGAGAAACATTGATGTGACAGTGAAACCTTGATCGGCAGCCTCCTGCATGCCCCCTGGGGATGGAGCCTGCAACCCCTGCATGTGCCCTGACTGGGGATTGAGCCAGCAACCTTTTTGTTGTTGTTAATCCTCACCGAGGATATTTTGCCATTGATTTTTTTTAGAGAGAGTGGAAGGGACAGGGAGAGACAGAGAAACATCGATGTGAGAGAGACACATGGATTGGTTGCCTCCCGCATGCACCCTGACCAGGGCCAGGATGGAGCCTGCAACTGAGGTACGTGCACTTGACCAGAATCTAACCCTGGACCCTTCAGTCCGAGGGCCGACGCTCTATCCACTGAGCCACACCAGCCAGGGCGAGCCAGCAACCTTTTGGTGCACAGGGCGGTGCCCAGCCACCTGAGCTGCACCGGAGGGCGGGTCTGCCATCTTGATTCCTCTCTCCCAACCACACAGGATGGGGCGGGAGGAGGCTGCGGGTCCAGAGGTGGGTCATGTCTGCGAAGACTTCCTGAGCCCAGATGACAGACTCCTCTTCTCCTTGTCCCCCAGGACAGGGGTCACTTCTGCCTGACTTATGAGTCAGCCATGACTCGCCTGTTCCTGGAAGGCCGGACGGAGACAGTGCGGTCTTGCACGCGGGAAGCCTGCAGCTTTGTGAGAGCCATGGAGGACAGAGAGACGACAGTGGGTGTGAGCCTCATCTGAGGCTTCCGTCATGTCCACATCCTCACTCATGCACTTGCAGATGGTGATGGAGCACCTGCTGAGGGCGCTAGGGGCAGGGAGGACAGGCCTGGACTCTGACCTTGAGGAGCTCACTGATGGGGGAAACAGATAATTCAGCAGAGTGTGATACAGGCATATATATATCAGAGAGAGAGAGAGAGAGATAACCATCAATGATGAGAGAGAATCATTGATCAGCTGCCTCCTGCACGCTCCCTACTGGGGATTGAGCCTGCAACCTGGGCATGTGCCCTGAACAGGAATCGAACCGTGACCTCCTGGTTCATAGGTTGACTCTCAACCATTGAGCCACGCCAGCTGGACTGATATAGACTTTAATGGGGGTCTCACAGGACACTGGGGGAGCACCCAAGAGGGAGCCCTTTTGCCACAATGCAGCCCTCTGATGACTTAACCTTGATTATTTAACCTATGTGACCTTGTGACTTCCATTTGCATCTCTGCTCAGACACCCCCCCCCCTCCACCCCAGGCACCTCTGCTCCCTCTCCCCCTGCCTATGTGGTTCAGTGGGAGCAGTTTCAGGGGACCTGGGAACCCCTCTGCTTCTGCCTTGCTCTGTGCCCCTGGGCAGGTGACTTTCCCCCCACTGAGCCCCCCCACTGAGCCCGTTTCCATCTGTAAAATAGAGCTGCTGCCTCTGCCTTGCAGGGGTGTTGCAAGCTGGGGTGAGGCCAGGGGTGTGACGGACCCCCGTAGTAAACCCACTTCCTGTTTTTCCATGACCTGTGACCTCCGGGGACCCCAGGACTCACAGTGCCTCTCCCTGTTCCGCCTGGCGGTGGACAAGCACCAGGCTCTGCTGAAGGCGGCCATGAGCGGGCAGGGCGTCGACCGCCACCTCTTCGCACTCCACATCGTGTCCCAGCTCCTCCACCTGCAGGCGCCCTTCCTGGATCAGGTTGGGGTGCAGGGAAGTGGTGAACCGCGGGAGGAGGGAGGCACTTGGGGGCAAGGAGGGGGATGTTGGGAAAAGGAGGTAACAAAAAAAAAAAAAAAAGGAGGTAACAGCGGAGGAGAGAGCTAGGAAGACCGGACGAGAGGGAAGGGAAAGAGGCCAGGCCGGGGAAAGGGGGCGGAGAGAAGGGGAGAGGGGCGTGGTCCCAGACAGAAAGGGGCGGGGCTGGTCCCAGGGAGGGACGCCCGTCACCTGGGAGAAGGGGCGTGGCCTGGGCGGTGGGCGTGGCCGGGGAAAGGGGCGGGGCGGTCAGGAGCGGGGAGAAGCGCAGAGAGGTGGTGGGGAAGGAGAAGGGCAGAGGGCAGGTGGGGCAGGTTTAGGGAAACGGGCAGCCAGGGGGCAGGTCAGAGAGGGCGAGGGCTGTGTGGCGAGGAGCAGAGCCGAGGGGGCGAGGACCTGCGAGTCTGTCTTTGTTTTTGGTTTTCTTTTTTTTTTTCGGGAGGGGGTGGCCTGTGACCGTGCTCCTCCCCTCAGGTTCACTCGGAGCAGTGGCAGCTGGCCACCAGCCAGATCCCCGTCCAGCAAACCCACCTGTTTGACGTCCACAATTACCCCGACTACGTGTCCTCTGGTGGAGGATTTGGGCCTGTGAGTGGGACAGGCCGACCCGGCTCCCTGAACCCTGGGCCCTGAGGGAGGTGGGCGCGGCAGCCTGACCCCTGACCCCTGCCCCCTGCCCCCTGGTGGGGGAGGCACCGGGGCGTCCTCTGTTCCCCTCACCCTGTCCCTTTCCAGGTGGATGACCACGGTTATGGTGTTTCTTACATCTTCATGGGGGATGACACGATCACCTTCCACATTTCCAGCAAAAAATCAAGCACAAAAACGGTGAGGCCAACCGAACCACCCGCCACCTCCTTCCTCAGGACCCAGGAGTCTGGACCCCTCCTCCCTCCGCTCCAGAACCCGAGTCCCGACTCCCAGCCCCGACCTGCCCCCCAGCCCAGGATTCGGTCCCCAGCCCTCCCGCCCCGCTGCAGGGGCCCCTCTCCCGGCTCCCCCTGGACGTGACCCATTCTCCTTCCAGGACTCCCACCGGCTGGGGCAGCACATCGAGGATGCGCTGCTGGACGTGGCCTCCCTGTTCCAGGAGGGGCAGCGCCTCAAGCGAGGGTGCAGGGGGCTGGGGGAGGAGGACGCGGGGAACAGGCGTGGGTCTCTCCCCTGCCACTAGGGGCTCCAGGGCACCCCTGCCACCCACCAACTTTTATCTCTTCCAGCGGGACCTGGGCTCCTCGGGAACTCGTGGGGGGTCTCTGTGGCTGGGCTGGTGCAGGACGGAGGCACCCTGTTTGGGTTGGGAAACCCCACATCTGGGCCAATAAAGATGTGTGAGCTGGGTGTGTGGTATCGCTATACTCGGCCTGGGCAGGGGTGGAGGGGGGAGGAGACAGGCCTCGTCCATCCCCAGGCCCAACCATGAATTCCCAGTTACAAGCACAACTTCAGTGACAGCCCAGTTTACTGCATTCCCACCTCCAGTCACACTAACCCAACACCCAAGGCCAATCCCAGTCAAACAACCCACAAGCTCCCAGCCCAGTTCCTGCTGCCCCAACACCAACTGTCCACACTCGGGGGGGGGGGGGGAACATGTCTTATCAATGCACTTGCCAATTCTCATTCATCCAGTCTAATTACCATGATATTATTGATACAGTGAACTAACATGGTGTTTGGAGGGATATTTAAGCCAGTCGTGTGAGCCACTTATGTAATTAAAAATTGTTAATATCCCGTGAACCTGGGTTGGAAAACATAAAATTGCTAAGGTGTCAGTACTACCCGAAGCGTTCTACAGATTCAACGCAGTCCCCATCAGAGTCCCGATGGCATTTTTTTGTAGAAATAGAAAAATTCCAAAATAATCTTGGAAAGGAAGCACAACGTTGGAGGTCTCACACTTCCCGATTTCAAAACTTACTGTAAAGTTACTGTCAGCACAATAGTGTGGTGCTGACATAAAGACAAGCATGGGGCCGATGGGATAGGATAGAGCGCCCAGAAATAAACCCTCATGTATGTGGTCAGGTGAACTCTGACAAAGGGAGTCAAGATCACTCAGGGGGGAAAGGGCAGTCTTTTCAACAAATGGTGCTGGGGAAACTGGGTTCCCACATGCAAAAGAACCACGTTGGACTCTTACTTCACTCCATAGAGAAAACAACTCAAAATGGATCAAAGACCTAAATGTAAGAGCTGAAACTTTAAACTCTTTTTAAAAATATATATATTTTTATTGATTTCAGAGAGGAAGGGGAAGGGAGAGAGAGAGAGAGAAACATCAATGGTGAGAATCATTGATTGGGTGCCTCCTGCACGCCCCACACTGGGGACCAAGCCCGCAACCCAGGCATGTGCCCTTGACTGGAATCGAACCTGGGACCCTTCAGTCCGCAGGCTGACGCTCTATCCACTGAACCACGCCAGCCGGGCTAAAACTTTAAACTGTTAAAACAGGAGAACAGCTACATGCCACTGGATTTGGCAATGATTCGTTGGACATGACAGCAAAAGCACAGGCAACAAAGAAAAAATAGATAAATTGGACTACCTCAAAATTCAAACCTGTGCAACAAAGGATATAAGAGTAAAAAGACAATCCACGTAAATGGGGGGAAATATTTGCAAAGCATTTATCTGACTAGGAGTTACTATCCAGAACTACAACTCAACAGCAACAACAACAACAACAAAACAACCCCATTCAAAAAACGGGCCAGGACCTTGAATAGACATTTCTCCAGAGAAAATATGCAAATGACCATTAAGCACATGAAAAGATATTCCTGGTGGTTGCCAGGAGCGGGGAGGAGGGAGAAATGGGGAGTGAGATTTTATTTAATGGGTACAGGATTGTCTTTGGGATGATGAAAAGTTCTGGAAATAGATAGTAGTGATGGTTACGCAACATTGTGAGTGTAATTCATGCCACTGATTTGTACACTTTTAATCCCCAAAATTATATTTTGAACAATTTCGCTATTCTTGGTTGCTTTATGATGACATATTTGTCAAATATATTATATATGAAGTTTTAATGTTTATCATCTTTTTAATCTTTCAGGACCAAACTGATTAGTGTTACCTTACATTTTATTTTATGTATTTTTAGTATACTAGTATTTTTATTGGTTTCAGAGAAGAAGAGAGAGGGAGAGAGAGATAGAAACATCAGTGATGAGAGAGAATCATTGATCGGTTGCCTCCTGCACGCCCCCCACTGGGGACTGAGCCTGCAACCCGGGCATGTGTCATAATTGGGAATCGAACCGTGACTTCCTGATTGATAGATTGACGGTCAGTCACTGAGCCACACCAGCTGGGTGTGTTACTTTATATATATATATATATATGTATATATGTATATATATATATATTTTAAATATATTTTATTGATTTTTTTACAGAGAGGAAGAGAGAGGGACAGAGAGCTAGAAACATCGATGAGAGAGAAACACCGATCAGCCGCCTCCTGCACACCCCCCCACTGGGGATGCGCCCGCAACCAAGGCACATGCCCCTGACCGGAATCGAACCTGGGACCCTTGAGTCCGCAGGCCGACGCTCTATCCACTGAGCCAAACCGGTTTTGGCTGTTACCTTATATTTTAAAACATATAGGCTTTAGACCTATCTTATTCTCTATAGAAAAAAAAAAATTGCTTCTTTCATTTACTTATTTCTTCAGAAGACCTTTAGAATAATTGGGTTTAAATCTTCTAAAAATAATCTAATGGGGATCTTTTTTTTTTATTATCGATTTTTTACAGAGAGGAAAGGAGAGGGACAGAGAGCTAGAAACATTGATGAGAGAGAAACATCGACCAGCTGCCTCCTGCACACCCCCCACTGGGGATGTGCCCGCAACCGATGTACATGCCCTTGACCGGAATCAAACCTGGGACCCTTCAGTCCACAGACCGACGCTCTATCCACTGAGCCAAACCGGTTTTGGCCTAATGGGGATCTTGATTCAACTTGTATTAAAGATGTCATTTGGATGGAGTTAACCTCAGCACGACATTCAGACTCGCTATCCAGGAAAATAGTCTTTCATGTCAAGTTCTCTTAAAAATATATTTGGGCCTTAGAGGTACGGAATTGGATGACTCATCGTCGCTGGCCCCTGGCACGCTCTACTGTTAAATGTGCCAGTTAATAAGCTATTATCTCTTGGTTCCAGTTATTAAGTGTGCCAGTTATTTATTATCTCTTGGTTTCAAATCCATTCCCCTCTTCTGAGCTTTGTGAATCTGAGGTTGGGACTCTGAAAACCACTTTCGCTTTGCCCACCGGCTGTGCTGCACTCTGCCAGTAGGGGGCACCAACGAGACTAGACGCCTGGAGGACGTAAAGGGGACTCGCTCCTTCCTGTTGGCTCTCGGCTTATTTCCAGTCAGTTTCTGGTTCCCATCAGCATCACCAGCAGTTTTTCCACCCTGGCTGAGGCGGTTCCTTCTTGTAACTGCTGGTAAGTCTAGTTTGCAACTTTTCCGAATCTTCACATCCTCAGCAACGTCAGCACCGTTTCACCCGCAGCTTCCCGGGCAGGTCCCAGTGCCTGGCGGTCCTCCGAGCGCAGACACGCCTGCCCTGGCTGGGCAGCGCCCCCTCGCTGTCCGAGTTTCATCTCCAGTGGGAACCTCATCCAAGCGTTTAGTTCCAATAATTCTAAACTTCATCCTTTGTTTTGCTGGCCCACGGCGGTAGCTGCTTGCTGTAGTGAATCGCACCATGAGGTTATCTTTTTACCTTTTGGTTACCTAGTTACCAACCCTTTATACCTAAGTACAGTAGTTCCCCTTATCCTGGGGGGATATGTTCCAAGACCCCCAGTGGATGCATGAAAGCCCATATATATACACTGAGTGGCCAGATTATTATGATCTCTGAACACATAATAATCTGGCCACTCAGTGTGTGTGTGTGTGTGTGTGTGTGTGTGTGTGTGTGTGTGTATTAGAGGCCCAGTGCATGAATTCGTGCATGGGTGGGGTCCGGCCAGCCTGTCTAGGGGGAGTGGAGGACATGGGACATGGGCAGTTGGCCGGCCTGCCTGCTGGTCGAACTCTTGGTCGAGGGGACAATTTGCATATTAGCCTTTTATTATATAGGATATACACTGAGTGGCCAGATTATTATGCGTTCAGAGATCATAATAATCTGGCCACTCAGTGTATATCTGAAATGTATACCAAACCCTAAATATACTTTTTTCCTATACATTCCTATGATAAAGTTTAATTTATAAATTAGGCACAGTAAGAGGTTATCAGTAATTAATAATAGAAGACTTCTAACAATATACTGGGTGGGGCAAAAATCGGTTTGCAGTTGTTCGTATAGAAAACAACACAATAATAATAATAATACAAGAATAAACTGTGTTTCCCGTACTCACTACTGTAAACCTACTTGTGCCCCACCCTGTACTGTAACGAATGTGAATGGCTTTGGGGCCGTTATAAAGGAAAAGAAGGGTTAATTGAGCGCTGACTGGGATACAGTCGATCTGATAATCAAGTCGCTACTAAGTGACTAATGCGTGGAGACACTGGACAAAGGGATAATTCACGTCCGGGGCAAGATGGAGCTGGACCGCATGAGGTTTCGTCATGCCACTCGGAATGGTGCCCAATTTAAAACGAATGAATTGTTTATTTCTGGCATTTTCCATTGAACATTTTCTACCTCGGGGTTTACCATGGAAAGTGAAACTGCGAATAAGCAGGGGAGGGCTCGGTGACTACGGTAACATTTCTTTCTTTTTTTAAAAATATATTTTATTGATTTTTTACAGAGAGGAAGGGAGAGGGATAGAGTTAGAAACATCGATGAGAGGGAAACATCCATCAGCTGCCTCCTGCACACCTCCTACTGGGGATGTGCCCACAACCAAGGTACATGCCCTTGACCAGAATCGAACCTGGGACCCTTCAGTCTGCAGGCCAACACTCTATCCACTGAGCCAAACCGGTCAGGGCTACTGTAACTTTTCTTCAGGTGAAACCATCTGTTAAAATCACTGGGGTGATTTTTGTGTCCTGAAGATACCGTGACTGACACCTCTATCGGCAGCACGAGGCAGATCCTCAGCGGTGGGGTCTGGGGGGTGGTTTAGTTCGTTTTCAGGGTTCACACACAGTGATGCGCTCCTTGCCAACAAGGCATGGGCTGCTAGTAACCCCCGTGTGCGGTGGCACCGTGGATATGGATTACCACCCTGCTGACAGGGACGCAGTGCCAGCTGGAGTGGGTGACGGGGGTCAAGTGGCTGCTGCCGTGGACCACGAGGGCACCAGGATGGCCGCCAGGACAGTGGCGTTGGGTGGCTTCCTCTGGCACGCTGGTGGGGGAGTGGTGTGGGGGACAGGCAGGCGTGCCCCGCGGCCTGGCCTTCGGGGTGCTTCTCTGAAGTGGCTGCAGCTCTTACTGGACGGACCTGCTGTGCTTTCTGCTTCCCTCAGGTGAACTCGGCCCTTAGCTCTGAGGCACCGCCTCCTGTCTGTCCTCCACCCTGAGGTGGTGTGGCTTCCTGCTGGGCTAATCTGTGGCTCCCCCACACCCCTTTCGGCCCACGGCCTTCCATCACCTGTGCAGCCAATCCCTCACATCGAATTCTATTTTAAGTGTTCAAAGCAGTTATTTGTGGGGTTGTCTTTTTTTATACATTTAATATCTCCACAACCTTATGATTCCTTTATTTTAATGATATTCCCAACATTTGTTGTTGTTGTTGTTAACCTTCACCTGCGGATATTTTTCCATTGATTTTTAGAGAGAGGGGAAGGAAGGAGAGACACAGAGAGAGAAACACTGATGTGAGAGACACATCGATTGGCTGCCTCCCACACAGGCCCTGGCCCGAGGCCGGGGATCGAGCCTGCAAACGAGGTACGTGCCCTTGACTGGAATCGAACCCGGGTCCTTCAGTCCCCGGGCCGATGCTCTATCCACTGAGCCAGACAGGCCAGGGCAGTTATCTGTTGATTGGGTCTTGAGTGCCAGTGTTCTTGGTGCCAAGAGTGACCTCAGGGGACAGATCCTCAAGATGGGATTCTGGGATTGTTGTTCAGCTGTTGGCGCTTTAATGAAATGATAGCTTTTCGGGTGGAAAATGGGACTCCGTTTTCCCTGGAGCACACTGTCTCTTGGAGGAAGGTAAAAGGGGCTTGGGAGGAGGTGAATCTGTTGCAATCCTGGTTCTTTACCCATTACTGGGTATCCTTATGTAAATGAATTTTTACAAAAGGTACTACTTCATTTATTTATTTATTATCCTCACCCAAGGATATTTTTCCATTGCTTTTTAGAGAGAGTGGAAGAGAGAGGGAAGGACAGAGAGAAATATCGATGTGAGAGTAACACATCGATTGGTTGCCTCCTCCACAAGCCCTGACCAGGGCCCGGGCCGGGGAGGAGCCTGCAACAGAGGTATGTGCCCTTGATTGGAATCAAACCCGGGACCCTTCAGTCCGCAGGCCGACTGAGCCAAACCGGTTAGGGCCTTATGTAGATGATTTATCCTTTCTGGACCTATTTCTTTTTCTGCGTCTTAGTCAGTTTGGGCTATTACAAAATGCCATAGACCAGGCAGCTGAAATAACAAACACTTATTTCTCACAGTTTCAGAAGCTAGGAAGACCAAGATCAAAGTGCTGGCAGGTTTGGTGTCTGATAGGAGCCTGCTTCCTGGTTTGCAGATGGCTGCCTTCTTGCTGTACCCTCACATGATGGGAAAAGAGTGTGTCTCACCTTATAAGGGCACTAATCCCATCATGGGGCCCCACCCTCATGACCTCACCTAAACCTAATTACTTCCCAATGACCCCATCTCCAAATCCCATCTCACTGGAGATTAGGGCTTTAATGCATGAATTTCTGGGCATATAAACATGGTCCATATCACTCTGTAAAATGATAATGTTATTCATCCTCTGAGGGGTTTTAGACCTTCCCAGCCCAGTTCCCATCACCCTGTGGGTACAAATGAAGCCACATTAATAAATCTCATATCTGCTAGCTTTGAATCTATAAATAAATTGGGGCTTAAAATAATGTTAAATTTAAATGTTTTTATTTTTTAAAGAAGTAGCATCTTTATAATATCTGATAGACCATGAATATGGCTTAACCCCCACCACTTATTAAGGCCTTTTTAAAAAATATATATTTTATTGATTTTTTACAGAGAAGAAGGGAGAGGGAGGGAGAGAGAAACATTGATGAGAGAGAAACAACAATCAGCTGCCTCCTGCACACTCCCCACTGGGTATGTGCCCTTGACCGGAACCGAACCTGGGACCCCCGAGTCCACAGGCCGACACTCTATCCACTGAGCCAAACCGGTCAAGGCTTATTAAGGTCTTTAACTTCTCAGTTATGTTTGTAACTTTTCTGTAGAGGGGATGGCATGTCTTTTGCTAGATTTGTTCACCATTTATTCAGCTTCCTTGCTAAATTCACTGATGTTTAATAATTTATTCTATTAGGTTCTTTATGATTCTCTATATGTATAATTATGACATCTCAGAATGAGAGTTTTCTCTTTTTCTGTCCTTATATTCTTTCTTTTCTAACCTTATTGCAATATGTTAGCATAGGGATTACCTTTGGAGTAGAAGGAAAGGGTAGTAGTGATTGTGAGGGGACATGAGAAAGGATTCAGGGGGTGCTATACACTCAATTTTTTAATCTTGGTGATTTAAATGAACATGTCTATTTCATGATAATTCATGGAGTTTTAAAATATATATATTTTATTGATTTCAGAGAGGAAGGGAGAGAGAGATAGAACCATCAATGATGAGAGAGAATCATTGATTGGCTGCCTCCTGCATGCCCACACTGGGGATCGAGCCCGAAACCCGGGCATGTGCCCTGACTGGGGATCGAACTGTGACCTCCTGGTTCATAGGTCAATGTTCAAACACTGAGCCACACTGGCTGGGATCATGGAGCTTTTAATTTGTGAACTTTTCTGTTTATATTATACTTTGACTAAAAACTTAAAATAGCATTGCCGTGGTAGTTTAAAATGTCCACAAATTGACATTTTCTGTAAAATATGTCTGCAAATTCTCTGACACACCTGGAGTAAAATTTGGACTCAATTCTAAGGAACATAAAAAGGGGAAATGATACCATGCAACTTGGGAGCCTAGGTCATCAAAGGCCCTTGTTCTTTCTTAGACTGCTGCTCTGGGAGAAGTTAGCTGGCATGAGAAGCTGAGGCCCGGCCAACAGCCATGAGAGTGAGCCTTCCAGCCCCAGTCAAGCCTTCAGATGACTGCAGCCCCAGCTGACATCCTGCAAACTCATGAGGACCCTGAGCCAGAACCATCCAGCTAAGCTACTTCCAGATTCCTGGCCTTCAGAAATTGTGAGATAATATACAGTTATTGCTTTAAGCAGCTAAGTTTTAGGGTAATTCTTTACAGAGCAATAGGCAATTACCTAGTAAAAATCACCCTAAAAAATGTTGGTTGACTGATGCAGACTATACCAGGGAATCTTTTTGCCCCCTACCTCCTCCTCCTCCTTTAAATATATTTTATTGATTTTTTAACAGAGAGGAAGGGAGAGGGATAGAGAGTTAGAAACATCGATCAGCCGCCTCCGGCACACCTCCTTCTGGAGATATGCCCACAACTAAGGTACATGCCCTTGACCGGAATCGAACCTGGGACCCCTCAGTCCACAGGCTGATGCTCTATCCACTGAGCCAAACCAGCTAGGGCCCCCCTACCTTCTTTCCAAAGACCTGGACCATCATCAGCATCTCTCTGCATGGAGACAGCCTGTTAGCAGAGGACAGCGCCACAGGGAGCACAGGGGCTGAGGCATGGTATGCGTCCAAATTACTACTAACCATCCTTAGTTGCCAAAAAGGAGACAGAGTTCATGCCAGCATGAGGAGCCATTTATTGTTCAGGGGTTGGGCCCCCGCGTTTTGGGGGAGTTCCCCCACTACTGCCTCCTCCCATTGTCCCCGTGGACCCCTCAAGTGGCAGGTTGCTGAGTTGATCATGGAGGGAGCACATCTTCAAGTGCAGATAGTCCAGAGAGGCCACCTTCTCCCTGTGACGGCAGACAGCGGGCAGTTGGTGCTGGCGGGCCCAGACGCCAGGGGCTGGTGGAGGGGGTGACTCAGGCCCGACCCCCAAGACCTCACCCTCCTCCCATGCCCTCAGCCTCCTTCCTCACTCCGGCTTCATCTTGTCCGTCAGCAGCAGGTTCTTGGCCCGCAGGGCTTCGTCTTGGGCCAGGCGGAGGGTGGAGCTCAGGGCCTCTGCCCTGACGTGCTTGGCCAAGGCCTGGCGCTCCAGCTCCTGGGGAGAGGAGTGTAGGCGCCGCTGGGCTTGCCTGACTGGGCTGGGGGTGGAGGGAGCCGGATCGCGGAGGGCAAGGGGCAGGGGCCCATGGGGCCCACCTTCCTCCCTCCAGGTATCCTAGCGTGCCTCCAGCGGACCCCAGCATCCCACAATGCACTGGCCTTCCACATTCCACTGGGTGCTGAACCTGGGTCTGTCCCACTGCCTGTCCCCTAAGGCACTGGCCTTCTGTGTCCCGGCAAGCACTAAATCAGCATCCATCGTATTTTCCCCAAATGCCCAGGAAGCATCATGCCTTGGATATGTGTTTGGCCCCCAGTGTCCCATCACGTGGTGACCTTCTACATCTCATAAGACCTCCCATGTCCTTATCTACAGACCAGCATCTCTGTCACATTCCTGGTCCTTAGTGCTCTGGTTTCCTAGGTCCCAGAATGCACCAGGCCCTTTGTCCTATGGTGTCCTAGTCCCATAGTTCTGCCACATCAACGCCCACACTGCCTCACTTGTCTGTTTCACCCGCTCCGACTTCTAGCATTCGGCCATGGCCCATAAGACATCAGCTGTCTGTGTGCACCACATCAGGATGGAAAGTCCCATTAGCTGTTGGGTTTGAAGTCTGTGGTCCCATTTCCCAAAATGCACTCGTTTACTGCCACTTACATTCCCTGGGTCCTCCGTCTGACCTCAGCGACCCCGTATACTAGGTGGCCTCTCTTAAGACCCACAGAAAGTCCGGTTTGCATTCTATGAAGCTGTAGCTGTGTCTGCCTCCTGTATCCCACAGTGCCCCAGATCCAGTGTCCCATCATGCTCTGGGCAACGTCCCTCACCACGGTTCCATAATAATTGACCAATGGACCCTGTGCCGGTTTCTAAAATGTCCGCACATTGACATTCTCTTCAAAATGTCTCTAAATTCAACCTTCTGAACTGCTTGCCCCTCCCCTGGCCCTAATCATTAGAGCCCAGTGTTCCCCCTACACCCGCTGCCCGCGGCTCAGCCTTCCCACCCCGCCGCACAGTCCCTGTGCCCGGGCTCCCGCCCGCCCTCTGACAGAAAAGTGGGGCGTGGGGGCCCACGGGCCCTGGTACCAGAATCTTCTTGTGCAGCCGCTGGCAGCTGGGGCAAGCGGGGGCCAGGCCCCGCTGCTTCACCTCGTCCACTAGCGGGGTCAGGGCGCGTTCCAGCAGCTGCTGCAGGGACTCGGTGGACAGCTGCTGCCCCTGGCTGGGGGAGGGGGGGTCAGCGGGTGAAAGAGGCCTGGTGCTCACTCCACTCCCAGGAGGCCTACGGCCCAGCCTCCACCCGGGGCCCCTTCCCACGGAGCACCCCTGCAGCCCCACCGCCATGCCTGGGGAGTCACCCTCCCGAAGGGCGCCCGATGGCCCTCAGTTCACCAAAAGCTCCTACTTCCCACCGTGGACTGGTTTAATCTGGTCGCACGTTGTATCGGAAGTCCTCCCCCTTCCTAACGTGACCCGAACGTGGTATCCCTCGGCTCTCTGAGAAGCCAAGGTCTCCCCTCCCCACAATGCACCGGTAAACCCAGCCTCCCACCCACGACCCCACCCCAATCTTCCCACAATGCACTGGAAGCCTAGGATGCTTGACTCCATCAAGACTTTCCGGTGTTCCACAAGATCCTGACTCCACGTGGGACACGTGGCTCCCATCATGCACCGGGACTGCTGGCCCTACCACACACGCCTGGGGATGCCCTCCGTCCCGCTCTCGCCAACGCCCACCTCCTTCAATGCCTCGTCTTGATGGAATGCACCGGGAGCCAGGCCTGGGCCCTTACCTGGCACAGCGGGTACAGGAGCCTTGGGAGGACCGGTCCAGGTTCATGCTGAGGTCAGACCCCCTTCGAGAGCTCTGGAACTGCCGCCCCAGCTCCTCCAGAATCGGTTTCACAGGGCCCAGCCCCTCCAGATCGCTCCTCAGCGAAGCCACAGACACGGCTGACCGCTCCACCCTGAGGCGGGAGGACAACCAGGGCTTCGAGGTCGCCTCTCCGAGCGAGGCCGTGCCGTGACCAGCAAGTCTAATGCCCCGCCCTGCCTGCCCCTCTCTGCTCTGATGGCCCCTCCCTGCTCTGATTGGCCCCTCCTTTTATGTTTATTTTTAAAAATTTTAAATTGTTAATCCTCACCCGGGGATATTTCTTCCATTGCTTTTTAGACAGAGTAGAAGGAAGGTAGGGGGTGGGTGAGAGAAAGAGAGAGAGAGAATGAGAGAGAGAGAGAGAGAGAGAGAGAGAGAGAGAGAGAAACATTGGTTGCCTTCTGCATGCACCCCCACGTGGGTCAGGGATCAAACCTGCAAGCCAGGTATATGCCCTTGACAGGGAATCCGACCTGAGACCATTCGGTGCTCAGGCTGAGGCTGTAACCATTGGACCACTGGCCCGGGCTCCTTTTATGCTTTTAGGGCTGAACTACCCGTTCCTTGTTCTCCAATTGGCTCCCACTAGACCTGCTTGGCTCCTCCCTTTGTCCTTTTAAGGTGCGGAAACCTCTAACTGACTCCGCCCCTCAGGCCTTATTAGGCATGGCCAGCCCCTTCCTACTCTCTAATAGGAGCTTCCTCGTGTCAGTCTATGGTCGGGCCCTCTTCGTCCCATCTGATTGGCCCTCCGCTTTCCCTCGAGGCCCCGCCCTCCCGCAGCCCCGCCCCGCGCCGTGGCCCTCACATGGTGCACAGCTCGTCCGTGCGGCCCCGCAGCTCCTGCAGGCCCCGCGCCGTCTGCGCCTGCTCGCGCTGCGCCCGCTCCCACTGGCCCAGGAAGCCGTCCAGCCTGCCGCCCAGGCCCCCCAGCAGCCGCAGGGCCTCCTGCACCGCCCCCTCCTCCTGGTGCCACCGCGCGGTCAACGAGGACACCTCCCTCCTGGAGGGGAGAGGTGAGGAGCGGGTCAGGGCTGCGTTTGGACTCGTCCCCCTCGCGCCCGCCACGCCAAGACCACGTCTGTGGCCCCGGGCCCACCCAGTCCCCACTTTCTCTCGACCTATTTCTTGGAAATCCTCCCCCGTCGTCTAAAACGCTGCCTCTGTCCTCACCCAGGAATCCTGGCCCTCCAGCCCCACACCAGCCCCTCCAGACCCGGCCTCCTCAAGGCACAGCTCCCCAACCCTGTCCCCGTGCCCCCTTGAACTTGGAGCCTCCAACGACCTGCCTCCCCCTACACACACACACACACACACACACACACACACACACACACACCCTGCCCACCTCAACCAGCTGTGGACCCCCCTCCCGCCAGCCTTGTGCTCAAAACTAAGTTCTTCCAAGTCCTGCCCTTCTCCGTCACCACCTCCTGAAACACTCCCTCCCGGGTTCTTCAGGGCTCCCCCCCCCCCCCCCGGGCCCTGCCCCCCAAGACTTTCCAGTTTTCCACCCCAGGACCCACTCACCTCAGGTCCTCCAGGCCTGCAGACACCTTCTGCACCTCCTGCTCACTCATGATGAGGCCCTCCCCTGCCCGGGCCCCTGCTCCCCAGCAGCCGAGGGCCAGGCCGCGTGGCCGTGGGGGGTCATCGGGGCTCCCGGGCGGCCCCGCGCAGCCCTGCCGGGACAGGCCGGCCTCCAGCTTCTGCTCCAGCTCCTGCAGCTGGGCCTCCTGCCTCCGGGGCGTCTCATCCTGCAGCTGCTGCTGGAGGTAGCGAAGCTTCTCCTGACCCGGGAAGGGGGCAGGGTTAGGGCGTGGAGCCCTTTGCCCCCCGCCACCCCCCCAACCCTGCCACCACCTCCACCCCAGATCCACCCAGTGAGTCCCTGAGATTGGAAAGCACATGGATGTGGGGGGCAGGATATTGGGACAGGAAGTCCAGCTTTGGAGTCTAAATGGACTCCCACTTGCCGTCACTTTGGGACCTTTCTTCCATTTGAAGATGCCTGCCTCCCTGTCTCCATTCAGCCCCGCACCCCCCAAGTCCTCCAGCCCCCACTCCAATCCTCCAAGGTGTCAGTCTCTCCTGTTTCAGAAGAACAATGGAAACTTTTCCAACATTTTGCTGGGAGATGTGTGGGCTTAGGGGCGCCACGGACATTCCCACTCCAAGTCCAACACAAGGCTCTCTCCGGGACCTGACTATTACTGAGCACAGAGAAGTGTGACCGTGGACATGAAGGGGCACCCGGGTGATGGCGGGGTGGGCAAGTTCCACCTGAAGTCTGATCAAGCACCCTGTCCCCAATCCTGGGACCCCCCCCCCCCCCCCCCCCTTACCTCCAGCAGGGCAGAGTTCTGCTTCAGGACGTTGGTTTTTATTTCAGCATCTTCCACCGACCGGGTCACCTTCCGGCAGTTCTCCTGGGTCAGGACACCAGGGCAGGGGCCCTGCCTTCCCATTCCAGTTCTGCCTCCTTGCCCTTCCCCTCTATTTCCCCACAGGCTCCACCCCAGAAAACAAGGCGCACGACCCCCCTCTTCCCCAGCCAGTGTCTGCCCTCTGCCTATTGTTCTATCCCTTGGGAGCCTGGCTCCCTTGGATAAAGGGATGACTTTCTCCTTCAGCCTGTCCTGTGCTACTTTCCACTCCCCCACCCTCTCACGTCCACCCACTCCATTCCCCCCACCCTCTTCCTAAGTCCACTTCCTTCCCCCCTCCTGCCCCCCAGCAGCTCACCTTGAGTTGACTGCAGTACCCTTCCAGTTCTTCTGCCTCCTGCCGCCTTCGCTCTAGGTTCTCACTCAGCACAGAGCACTCACTCTGGAGCATGGGAGGGAGGAGTGAGCTAAGGGGTCAGCTAAGGCCACAGGGGACACCCCACTATGCGCCCCATGGTGGGGAGAGGCCAGGCCTGGCAAGATCGCTTTCCCTTGCTGAGCCTCTTGCCTTCCCAGCTGGGCTCTGGGTTCATGGAGCTGGTGGAGGGGCCTGAGAGAGCAGAGTGGCCCTGGAGGAAGAGGAGGTGTTGGGGGGAGGGCGGTCCGCGCACCTGCAGCGTCTGCACATGCTGATTAACCCGGGTGGTTTTTTCCTTCAAGCTGGTGATGGAGTCTTTGGCGCGGACCAATCCACTGTTGACCCCACTCTGGGGAAGAAGGAGAGACAGGTGGGTGGGAGCAAAACCCCAACGCCAAGAACAAGTCCAGAACTGGGAGGAGGCTCCGTGTACACCTTGATTCTGCCCTAGAGGGGCCGCGTGACTTTGAGCCAGGGCCACGCCGCTTTGATTCGAGGTACCCCTGCTCTGAAAGCCAGGGGTGGACTTGGTTTCTGCTTGGTGGCGGGGCGAACAATGAGTAGGACCAGGAGGGAGTGGGGGTTGAGGGAGCACTCAGACGTGTGGAGGAAGGAAGACGGTATCAACCCAACACTGAGATAAAAGCCTTCCGGATCCACAGACATAAATAAGATACATTGTTAAGACACATGCTCTGGCCCTAGCTGGTTTGGCTCAGGCAATAGAGTGTCGGCCTGCAGACTGAAGGGAGTGCGGCTCTTCCACAAAATACCACGTACCCTAATTAAGTTAATAATGTACCTACCTATATAGTTTAAGTTTAAAAAATTTGGCTCTCAAAAGAAATTTCAATGGTTGTACTGTTGATATCTGGCTCTGTTGACTAATGAGTTTGCGGACCACTGGCCTAGCACATGACTTCCCAGCCAAAGACTACATTTCCCAGGCTCCCTTGTAGCCAGGCCTGGTCATGTGACTAAGTTCTGGCCGAGGAATGTGAGTGGGAATAATGAAGATAATGTCTGAGTCATGCCTTTAATAAAGGAAAGAAGAGAGAACGGCCCCATTTCTTTCTTCCTATTGGCGGGAATGCAAAATTGGTGGCTAAAGCCATTTTGGGGCATGAGATGGAAGACAGAACAAGATAGAGGAAGCCAGAATTCCAGCACTGTGGAGCTCCCATCCTAGATTCCAACCACCTCTGAAGGCTTACACACAAGAGATGACATTTTCCATCTTGTTTAAGCTATATTGTTTTGTGTCTTTTTTTTTTTTTTAATCCTCACCTGAGGATATTTTTCCATTGAATTTTTAGAGAAAATGGAAGGGAGGGAGGAGGGGGAAAGAGAGAGAGAGAAACATCAGCATGAGAGAGACACATCGATTGGTTATCTCTCGTATGTGCCTCGACAAAGTCCGCGGATCAAACCTGCAACTGAGGTACATGCCTTTGACCAGGGATAGGACTCATGACCTTTCAGTCCACAGGTCGACACTCTATCCACTGAGCAAAACTGGCCAGGGCTGTTTGTGTCTTTTTGTTTCAGCAGCCAAACTTGTGACTTCATAGCTGAGCCATCAGAACACCGGAGCCTGTAACCTACTGCACTTGAAGAGCAGGCCTGCTATATTTGTTGAGATTTTTATGTGAGAAATAAACAGGTCATTTTGGTTTCTTTCACAGTTGCGGGCTTGATCCCCAGTGTGGGGCGTGCAGGAGGCAGCCGATCAATGATTCTCATCATTGATGTTTCTGTCTTTCTCTCCCTCTCCCTTCCTCTCTGAAATCAATCAATCAATAAAAGATATATATGGCAGCTGGTGTGCCTGGAGGTGAGCTTTAGCCTCACTGAGCACATATGAGGGGCATGGCGAAGGCAGAGCATGTCACCCCTGGCTAAGGAGTGGATGGCCTGACAGGGACCTGGGGACAAAGCCCTCATTGGCCACCCACACACCTTGTGACTTAGCAATTCGAATCCCTAGTTCAGTGGTCGGCAAACTCATTAGTCAACAGAGCCAAATATCAACAGTACCACCATTGAAATTTATTTATTTTTTTTTTAAATTTCTTTTGAGAGCCAAATTTTTTAAACTTAAACTTCTTCTAATGCCACTTCTTCAAAATAGACTCGCCCAGGCCGTGGTATTTTGTGGAAGAGCCACACTCAAGGGGCCAAAGAGCCGCATGTGGCTCGAGAGCCGCGGTTTGCCAACCACGGCCCTAGTTCAAGTCTGCCTGTTTCCTTTCTCATAAAATGGGATTAATGATACCTGGCCCCTGGCAGTAAGGGTCAATAGATATGATCAATAAGCCAGGCATAATGATTAGTATCAGCATTGTTAAAAATAAGGACAGCAGGCCCTAGCTGGTTGGCTCAGTGGCTAGGGCATCAGCCTGCAGATCAAAGGGTCCCGGGTTTGATTCCGGTCAAGGGCATGTATCTCAGTTGCAGGCTCCTCCCCAGCCCGGGCCCTGGTCGGGGCGCATGCAGGAGGCAACCAATCGGTGTGTTTCACATCAATATTTCTCTCTGTCTTTCCCTCTCTCTAAAAATCAGTGGGAAAATATCCTCAGGGCGGTATTAAAAAACTAACAAAATAAGGACAGCAGGGTGGGCTCTGCCAGGAAGGGGTTAGAACCCAAACCTCGCAGCCTCGGGACAGCCCACAGACAGCAGGACAATTCCAGGCAGGGGTCCGACGACCTGTGAACCTTTGCCTTGATTCGTGGGCCTCCCCGAAAAGCGGTACCCCCTTTCCAGTGGCATCCTTCAGCCTCACACAGATGTCACAGTTTAAGACAGAAGCCACCCTGGCCAGGGAGCTCAGTACGTTAGAGTGTCGTCCCGATAGCCAACGTTGTGGGTTCGATCTCCGGTCAGGGCACATACAAGAAGCATCCAGTGAATGCATAAATACGTGGCACAACGAGAGGATGTTTCTCTCTTTCTCTCCCTCCTTTCCTTCCCCTCTCTCTCTCTCTCTTTAAAAAAAAAAAAAAGAGTTAAAGCTGTTTGCTTCATCATTCTCCCATTGTCTCCGTCCAACCTGAACTTGTCACTCAAGCAGGGTCTCCATGCCCGTTCCCTGTTTCTCTAACCTCTCTCTCTAGTTATCTGTCCCCCTTCTCGTTGGTGTCTGCATCTTTCCTTTCTGCCCCCCTCTGTCCCCTCTCTCTGGGCCTCTGTCCCCTCTCTGTGTTCCTGCCCCTACTCTCTGCTCAGCTCCAGCTCTCTGGCCTGCTGGAGCTCAGGGGCTGAGCGCCTCTGTGTCCTTACTGTCTGCCCCTCGCCGCTCCTGCACGTTCCGTTCCCCGAGGTGTTGGCCGTCATACTTCTTCCAATCCACAGAGAAGGAACTTGGAGCGCGGAGGCGGCTGCCGCTCCCCTCACCCCATCACCCCACGCGGGCTGGCGGCCGCTTCAGCCTTGATCCCGGCTGGCTGCCCGGGGCTCTCTGAGGCTGCACCATCCGCTGAGCTGTGACTCAGAAACAGCGCTGGTGGGAGGCAAAGCGCTGCATGCGCCACGCTCACAGGGAGGACAGCATTGGGGCTGGGGGAGGGGCTGGCTCCCAGGGACGGCCTGCCCTGTTCCCTTCTCTCCGCTGGTCCTCCTGCTCTGGACCCTCCCCAACCTCCTCCGGCCTCCCTGCCTCCAGCTCTGTCTGCCTTTCAGAAGGCCCCCACCCAGCCCCAGAGGAGTCTTGAGAGAAAGAAAGGACTTTTGGCCTTGACCGGTTTGGCTCAGTGGATAGAGCCGCTGCCTGCAGACTGAAGGGTCCCAGGTTCGATTCCAGTCAAGGGCATGTGCCTTGGTTGTGGGCACATCCCCAGTAGGGAGTGTGCAGGAGGCAGCTGATCGATGTTTCTCTCTCATCGATGTTTCTAACTCTCTATCCCTCTCCCTTCCTCTCTCTAAAAAATCAATAAAATCTATTTTTTACAAAAGAAAGGACTTTTGCTTTAGTGTCACCCCCCCAGGCTTCCAATCCTGACCTTGTTTCTGATCAACTCTCTGAACTTCAGAGGTCACTCCACCTCTCTAGACCTGTTTTTTTTTTTTTTTTTAATTGATTTGAGAGAGGAAGGGAGAGGGAGAGAGAGAAACAGCAATGATGAGAGAGAATCATTGATTGGCTGCCTCCTGCACGCCCCGCACCGGGGATCCAGCCTGCAACCCGGGCATGTGTCCTGATGGGGAATGGAACCCTGACCTCCTGGTTCATAGGCCAATGCTCAACCACTGAGGCATGCCAGCCGCGCTAGACCTGTTATTTATTATTATTATTTTAAAAAATATATATTTTATTGATTTTTTACAGAGAGGAAGGGAGAGGGATAGAGAGTTAGAAACATTGATGAGAGAGAAACATCTATCAGCTACCTCCTGCACACCCCCCACTGGGGATGTGCCTGCAACCAAGGCACATGCCCTTGACTGGAATCGAACCCGGGACCCTTCAGTCCACAGGCCGATGTTCTATCCATTGAGCCAAACCGGGTAGGGCTAGACCTGTTGTTTTTGTTTTCATCTTTAAACTGGTAATGACACTGCCCTGGCCAGGTAGCTCTGTTGGTGAGAGTGTTATCCTGATACACCAAGGTTTGGGGTTTGATTCCCAGTCAGGGCACATACAGGGGTCAACCGATGAATGCATCAATAAGTGTAACAGCAAATCCATGTCTCTCTCTCTCTCTCTCTCTCTCTCTCAAATAAATACATTTAAAATAAAACAGATAACGATAAAATTTCCCTTACAGAACTTTTAAGAGAGAAAAATGAGATCCCCACCACAGGGATGCGGCACAGTGCCTGGCACATAGTAGGTGTTCAGTAAATTCAGAGTCAATAATCTAAGTTGCTCCTCTCCCCCCACCCGCTCATGACCCTCAATGGCTCCCCATTGCCCTCAGAAGAACACCCACACTTCTCAGCCCGTGAGGCCTGGTCCCTGCCCCTCTCAGCCTCCTCTCTCTCACACCCCACACTCCAGCTGCTGGGACTGACTTGCAGGGACCCCCATTCCGCGGGTCCTTTTCAACCCCTGTCCCTTTGCACATGTTCCGGCCAGCTTCCCTGGCTTCTGCCTGGGCAACACCGTCCTTATCTTCAAGTTCCAGCTTGTGCTTCGTCTTTTCTGGAAAGCCTTCCTTGGCCATGGGCTCCCTTTCTAGGGCTCCCACAGGGACCTCACTGCCCCGCCCCCCCCATCAGTGCAGGGTGCTCCCCACCTCCCACCCCTGACTCCTAGGCCTGGCTCCACCTCGTACCGGCTGCATCACCTCGGCTATGCCCTTTAACCTTTTGGTGCCTCAATAAGTTCACGTGTGAAATGGGGGCAGATAAAAAGAACGACGGTAACAGCCAACACTTATGCTGTGCTTACAGCTGGCTACTGTGCGAAGCATTTTACATGAATGAACTGCACTTCGTTGTCATGACAACCGCATAAGGTGGGTGCGGTTATATCCAGAACTCTGTCTTGGATACTGCTATATTTCTGCTCCTAGACTAGTGTCTGGCACATTGTAGGCGTTGAAGAGATATTTCTTTTCTTTTCTTTTTTTTTGAAGAGATATTTCTTGTGAGAACAAATACATCTCCATTTTACAGAAGAGGAAACTGAGGCTCCTGGAATATTGAAAGTGCTCAGTCGTTGCCAGTGAATCTCTTTAGCATCATTATGAGCATAGTTATTCTTTTTATTTCTTTTAAGATTTTTTTTAAAAATTGATTTTTAGCCCTAGCCGGTTTGGCTCAGTGGATAGAGCGTTGGCCTGTGAACTGAAAGGTCCCAGGTTCGATTCCAGTCAAGGGCACATGCCCGGGTTGTGGGCTCGATCCCCAGTGGGCGACTTGCAGAAGGCAGCCCATCCATGATTCTCTCTCCTCATGGATGTTTCTGTCGCTCTCTCCCTCTCCCTTCCTCTCGGAAATCAATGAAAATATGTATATAAGAAAATTGATTTTTAGAGAGAGAGAGAGAGACAGAGAGAAACATCCATGTGAGAGCAAAACATCCATCGGCTACCTCCCTCCTACACACCCCTTATCAGACACTGAGCCCACAAGCTGGGTGTGCGCCCTGACTGGGATTCAAACCTGCAACCTTTCGGTGCATGGGAGGAGGCACGACCAAATGGATGAGCCCCACTGGCCAGGCGATCCTGGTTATTGTTAGTGCCGTTCTCAGTGTCCACATCGAGCCCAGGGCTGGCCTGGGGAAGCCTGCGTGGGGGCGGGGCTGGGGGCGGGGCTGGGGGGCGGTAAAAGGACCCGGCTGTAGGCCTCTATGCTCCTGTGGGGAATTCTCCACATTCTCACGGATCTTGCTCACCTCCCTGCATTACCCCCGATTCTTAGGTGAGCCCCTCAGAGAACTCCTACTCCTCTGCCAAAGCCCAGGAGGAGCCGTTCCCGGATGCACCCATCCTGGGGTGAGGTCCCTTTTCTGGGATCCCAGCATGGCCTCTATTGAAGGATGCATTGTCCCCAGTGTGTACCTGGGAGACAGCGGGAGAACTAGGCGTGGATTGCGTGTTTTTTCAGGGCAGGGACCTGGCCTGACACGGGACATTGCGAAGTGACTGTATGAGCGAAAGACCAACTCCCAGCCCCAGCCGGTGTGGCTCAGTGGCTAGAGCATCAGCCTGCGGACTGAAGGGTCCGGGTTCGATTCCTGCCAAGGGCACGTGCCCGGGTTGTGGGCTCCCCAGTAGGGGGTGTGCAGGAGGCAGCCGATCAGTGATTCTCTCTCATCATTGATGTTTCTATCTCTTCCTTTCCTTCTCTCTGAAATAAAAAAAATTATTTTTTAAATAAGTAAATCAATAAAGACCAACTCCCAGGCAGCAGCAGCGTTCACCAAAAATGGAACAGATTCATGGCTGGCTGTTAGGGGAGGAGGCGACAGTTCCTCTGGGCTTTGAATAGTGACCAGAATCGCCCTAGTTGGTCTGGCTCAGTGGATAGAGCGTTGGCCTGCGGACTAAAGGGTCCCAGGTTCGATTCCTGCCAAGAGCACATGCCCGGGTTGTGGGCTCGACCCCCAGTAGGGGGTGTGCAGGAGGCAGCCAATCAATAATTGTCTCTCATCATTGACGTTTCTCTCTCTCTCTCCCCCTTCCTCTTCGAAATCAATAAAAATATTATCAAAAGAAAAAGTGACCACACAGACCCCCCTCCGTCCTCAGCATTTGTCTCCCACCAGGGCTAGGACCCACCTCCCCAGCTGGGGCCCCTCACCAGTAGTTCCGTGATATCTGGATCATCTGGAGTCCAGGGTGGGGTGGGGGAGGTGGGGGGCATGGGCAGCGCCAGCGAGCCACTGTCTTCCGTGGTCGAGTCTGTCACGGAGGAGTCCGTGGCCTCCACGGCAGCCAGGTTGAGCAGGGACACATTGGTGCAGGCCGAGGACCGTTTGAGGTTCAGGCACCAGTGCATTGGTTCGTGGGACATCCGAGGCTCCACCCTGGGGAGGAGAGACGGGCAGGAGGGTCAGATGTAGCCTCAGCCCAGCCGGCGTGGCTCCGTGGTTGAGCGTCAACCCATGAACCAGGAGGTCACGGTTCGATTCCCGGTCAGGGCACATGTCCCAGTTGTGGGCTCCATCCTCAGTGGGGGGCGTGCAGGAGGCAGCCGGTCAATGATTCTCTCTCATCACTGATGTTTCTCTCTCTCTCCCCCTCTCCCTTCCTCTCTGAAATCAATTAAAAAAAAAAAAAAAAAGATGTAGCGTCAGTGGGTTATGGCCCCTCCTACCTCCGTCTCCATATCCCATATTCTCTGACTCCAGTCTCACCGCCTACTTTCTGCTTCCTCCTCCATCCCTGCTACCTACCTTCTTTCTTAAAAATATGTTATTGTTGTTTTTTATTGATTTCAGAGAGGAAGGGAGGGGGAGAGAGAGATAGAGAAACATCAATGATGAGAGAGAACCATTGATCGGCTGCCTCCTGCACACCCCCTACTGGGGGTCAAGCCCACACCCCGGGCATGTGCCCTTGGCCAGAATGGAACCTGGGACCTTTCAGTCCACAGGCTGACGCTCTATCCACTGAGCCAAACCAGCCAGAGCTAAAAAAAATACGTTTTTTATTGACTAGAGAGAGAAGGGAGAGGGAGAGAGAGATAGAAACACCAATGATTAGAATCATTGATCGGCTGCCTCCTGCACGCCCCCTACAAAGGATCGAGCCCACAACGGGGCCTGTACCCTGACCAGGAATCAAACCATGACCTCCTGGTTCATGGGTCGGTGCTCAACCACTGAGCCACACCGGCCTGGCTTTCTTCTTCCTTTAATGCCCCCCTTCCCCTGACTTCCTCCTTGCCTGCCCCTCCCCTGCCCCTCCACACTGAGACTCGTGCTGTGTTGGAGGCAGTGTTGGGCGCCAGGACCATAGCTGTCAGGGTGCAGTAAACCCACCCGTGGAACGACACGGCCTTCTTTTTCTTCGCAATCCCCTTGGCTGGGCTGGTCACCCCCCCAGGAGCCTCTGGGATCATCTGGGAGCGGCTCTCCACTCCCGCCGGGGGGTCCCCTGCCTCATGGATCTCCTTGGACTGCCAGATTGTCTTCACCACCACGCTGGCCATGGCGTGTGGGGCCCTGCTCCCAGGGGCTCCTTCCTCTGAGACTCTCTACCTCTTCTGACCACTGACCCTCAAGGTTCCTGTCTCCACAAGCCTGCCTCATAAAGGACCCAACCACTGGGCCTCACCGAGGGGGGGTGCCGGGAGGGGGAGGTGCTGGCTCAGCATGTCCCCCAGGGGTCTCAGGAAACTCTTCTTGTCCAGATTCTACTTCCATCCCGGCATGTCCCTCCCCTTCAGAAACTCAATGGAGTCATTCATTCCCGTCCAGAACTGACAATGGAGGGGACCACTGTTTCTTGGGAGGGGCCAACTTCCCTCTCCCTGGGCTCACCGTGGGCTCACCCAGCCCCCCATATTCACACTTGATTCTTCATTGGATACCCTGGACTTTCCCGGGACCTGGGAGCCGGTGGTGAATGAGGATGGAACCCAGTCCAGGAGGATCTAACATCCATTGAGGGAATGGGACAAGAGACAAGAAACAGGCAAAAACACCAGATGTCGGTAAGTGATACCAAGAGAATCCTACGCGGGTGATGGTGGCGTGGGCATTTGGCAAAGCTCTTTGATTTGTGCGCTGGGGATTTGAGTCTTTTATTGTGCGTGAATTTTGCCTATTAAGAAAATCCAAACAGCCCATCTGGCGTCGCTCAGTGGTTGAGCAACGACCTATGAACCAGGAGGTCACAGTTCGATTCCGGGTCAGGGCACTTACCTGGGTTGTGGGCTCGATCCCCAGTGTGGGGTCATGCAGGAGGCAGCTGATCAATGATTCTCTTTTTTTTCTTTTTTTCTTTTACAGAAAGGAAGAGAGAGGGATAGAAAGCTAGAAACATCGATCAGCTGCCTCTTGCACACCCCCTACTGGGGATGTGCCCGCAACCAAAGCACATGCCCTTGACCGGAATCGAACCTGGGACCCCTGAGTCCACAGGCCGACGCTCTATCCACTGAGCCAAACCGGTTTCGGCTCAATGATTCTCATCATTGATGTTTCTGTCTCCCTCTCCTTCTCCCTTCCTCTCTGAAATCAATAAAAATATATTTTTTTTTTTTTAAAAAAAGAAGAAAATCTAAACAAACATGGAACTATAGTGAATGGTAGGCGCCGAAGGGTTAGGGTTTGTATTAGTCTCCGGAGGTTTCTGAAACAAAGTACCACAGACTGGGGATTAAAACCCAGAAATGTATTGTCTCCATTCTGGAGGCCAGAAGTCCAAGGTCAAGGTGTCCTTTGGCTTACAGATGGCCGTCTTTTCCTGTGTCTTCATATTGTCTGCTCTCTGCTCCTGTCTACCTTTGTGTTCAAGTTTCACCCCTTTGAAAATATGTTTTTTATTGATTTCAGAGAGGAAGGGAGAGGGAGAGAGAGAAACATCAATGATGAAAGAGAACCATCCATCGGCTGCCTCCTGCACGCCCCCTACTGGGGGATGGAGCCGGCAACCGGGGCTTGTGTCCTGACCTGGATTTGAACCGTGACCTCCTGGTTCACGGATCCACACTGATTAGCGTTGCCTAAAACAAACAAACAAACAAAAAGACCTAGTCATATCTTGTTCGGTGTTGCTGAGTTGGTTGAGCACCATCCCATGCACCGAGAGGCAGCAGGAAGGGGGTCCAAAATGGGTTACCCCAGTCCTTGCTTTTCATCACTGAATATTTCTTGTCCATCCCTTGTGGCCTGCAAAATTTCTGTTGAGAAAATAGCTGACAGTCTTATGGGAGCTCCCTTGTAAGGAACTAACTGCTTTTCTCTTGCTGCTTTTTTAAAAAAAGATAAATGTTTCTTTTAAAAAAATTTTATTATTTTTTAACTTTTTAAAATGTTTTTTAATTTTGTCTTTTTTGTTTTTTCTTTTTAAATGTCTCTTTTAAAAATATTTTTATTGATTTTAGACAGAGGAAGGGAGAGGGATAGAAAGATAGAAACATTGATGAGAGAGAAACATCAATCAGCCGCCTCCTACCAGGGATCAAGCCTGCAACCCGAGCATGTGTCCTGACCAGCAATCAAACCATGACCTCCTGGTTCATGGGCCGATGCTCAGCCACTGAGCCACACGGGCCAGGCTGACCTTTTGCCTTTTAATTACGATGTGTCTTGGTGTGGGCCCCTTTGGGTTCATCTTGTTTGGGACTCTGGGCGCTTCCTGGACTTGTACGTCTCTTTCCTTCACCAGGATAGGGAAGTTTCCCATCGTTATTTTTTCACATAGGTTTTCAATTTCTTGCTCTCTCTCTTCTCCTTCTGGTGCCCCCATGATGTGAATGTTGATATGCTTGAAGTTGTCCCAGAGGCTCCTATACTATTCTCATTTTTAAATTCTTTTTTCCTTTTGCTGTTCTGATTGGGTGTTTTCTGCTTCTTTGTCTTTTTTTTAATTTTAATTTTAATTTATTTTTTAAAATATTTTTATTGATTTTTAGAGAGAGGAAGGAAGAGGGAGAGATAGAAACATCAGTGATGAGAGAGAATCATGATTGGCTGCCTCCTGCACACCTCCCACTGGAAATCCAGCCCACAACCTGGGCATGTGCCCTTGACCAGAATCGAACCCAGGACCCTTCAGTCCACAGGCTGACGCTCTATCCACTGAGCAAACCAGCCAGGGCTTCTTTGTCTTTTTTTAAAAGTTTTTTTTATTGATTGACTTTAGAGAGGGAGATAGGGAGGGAGGGAGGGAGGAAAAGAGAGAGAGAGAAAGAGAGAGAGAGAGGGAGACATAGATGACTTGTTGTTCCACTTATTTATGCATTCATTGGTTGATCTTGTATGTGCTGTGACCAGGGATTGAACCTGCAACCTTGGCATATCGGGACCATGCTCTCACTGAGCTACCCAGAAAGGGCATCTTTAAAACACCTGATTGGATTCTCTGCTTCATTTACTCCATTCTTGATTCCCTGTAATGTATTCTTTGTGTCAATGTATTCATTTCTGATTGGTTCTTTGTTATGTTTCCTATCTCTGTTTTTATGTTTCTGATCTTGTTGCAGAAGACCGAAGAAGGACCAAGCAATGCTTAGAGAAATGGAGTCACTCTTTATTATTAGAACGTGCGGGCCCAGAGAAAGATGCCTTTCAAATTCTGAGCAAAGTCACACAGGAAGTTTCCTGTATTTATACCTTTTTAGCTTCTTTGTCTCCCAAGTAAGGGTTTTTCCAGTCCCCTTTGCAAGTTCTTAAAGAGCCCTCTGAGGGCTCTTAAAGAGGACTCTGAGACCTCAACCAAAGACCTGGCCTGGCACCAGCACTGATAACTTTGTCCGGGGAAGGTTTATGGCCTCTCTGGAATGGGAGTAATCTTATTTTTCTCTATTATTTAAGCAAGCAAATGTTTACAGAAGCCAGAATGTCAGGGTTAAAATTTTAAACAGCAGCCCTAACTGGTTTGGCTCAGTGGATAGGGCCTCGGCCTGCGGACTGAGGGGTCCCAGGTTCGATTCCAGTCAAGGGCATGTACCTTGGTTGCGGGCACATCCCCAGTGGGGGGTGTGCAGGAGGCAGCTGATCGATGTTTCTAACTATCCCTCTTCCTTCCTCTCTGTAAAAAATCAATAAAATATATTTTTAAAAAGTTTTTTAAACAGCAGTTTTTACCCATGATGGAGGTTACTATGCTTCAATCTCTTTAAGTTCTAAAGTTCATCTACTCTTCCTTAAGTTCTTTGAGCACCCTTATGACCAGTGTTTTTGAACTCTTGCATCTGGTAGATTGCTTGTCTCCATTTTGTTTCGTTCTTTTTCTGGAGTTTTGTCCTGTTCTTTCATTTGGGGCGTGTTTCTTTGTTTCCTCATTTTGGCGCCCTCCTTGTGTTTGTTTTCGTGGATTAGGTAGAGCTGCTGTTTCTCCTGGGCTTGGTCGAGCGGCCTACCGTAGTAGGTGTTTTGTGGGGTCCAGCGGCAGAGCCTCCTGACCACCTGAGCTGGCTCTCCAGGTGCAGCCCGCCTGCCCCTCCTGCCACGTGGGCTGCGTACACCCTCCCGTTGTAGTTGAGCCCTGATTGTAGTTGGAACCTCAATGGGGGGAGTTTATCCCCAGGCCCCTTGGCTGCGAGGACTGGCTGCCACCATCCGCTGTGAAGGATAAGCTGTGCCGGGGCCCACCCCACAGAGCACGGCTTTCTTTAGCGGAGCTCTGGTGCCCGCTGAGTGCACCCCTTGAGTGTGTCACTTGCGGAGGCTGTTGGATGGTGCACTGGCTCTGGGACCTCCGTGGCCGCGCAGGCCAAGCTCAGTGGGAGGGGTTACATCCCTAAGTCCGGAAGTCCTCTCCAACTCAGGGGACCATTGCACTGAGACCAGAAGGATGAGGGGCAGCCATGGGGTTGGGGTTGGGGTTGGGTGTAGAAATGTGTCTGGAGGGTCAGAGCGGCCAAGGGGAGACCCGTGTGGCTGGGGCATTTAAGCTGGGGAAGGACTCGGCTGATGGATATTGGAAAAAGCACGCCGGGTGCCTGGGAAGGATGAACGGAGGGTTGCTAGGAGAGAAGTAGGGAAAGCAGCAATGGGTGTTATTACAAGGCTCCAGGCAAGAGATGATGGTGAAGGCGACCTGCACAGGGTGAGGCAATGGCGATGGAGGGAGGTGACTGGCTGTGGGTCTACTCTCGCCTTGGTTTGGGGTGAGGGACAGGAGGCATTCTGGCAAAGTGATTGGGTGATTAATGGAGGGCTCATTTGCCCACATGGGAAAACTGGGGTGAATCCAGTTTTGTTTTTTTTCTGGAGAAAATCAGGAGTTGATTTGCTCAGGTCAAAGTCTTAGAAGCTATGGGTGGTTCAACGCATGGGCTCCTTAGGGGCTGCTGGGGCCCCCTCTTAATGCTCTGGCTTACACCCAAAAAGGACTTGCCCACAGACTGTCAGACCTCAGAGGGAAGGTAGGGGAGGGTGGGGACAAGGGAGATAGATCAACCAAAGGACTTGTGTGCTTGCATATGAGCCTAACCAGTGATCATGGACAACAGGGGGATGGGGGCAAGCGTGTGTGGGGGTTTGGGATGGGAATAGGGGGGGGGGTTTGATGACAAATATGTGATACCTTAATCAATAAAGTAATTAAAAAAAAAAAAAAGGACTTGCCCAAACCTCATTTAGACCTTCATTTCCTGGTCTTAAAAACTTAGCAATGGGCCAGCCTCTGAGCCCCAGAATGGTCTTGCTCAAATCCAGTCCTATAATTTTATGCTGTCACAGCCAGTATTAATGGCTTTTGGCTACTGAACAACTAAGATGTGGTAAAAGTAAAAAACACTGACTTTTAAAGACAGAAAAATTAGAATGCCAAATACGTTGAAATGGTCATATTGGGTTAAATAAAATGTTATTAAAATTCATTTCACCTTTTTCTTTTCTTAAAAAAATATGTTTGTGCCCTAGCTGGTTTGGCTCAGTGGATAGAGTGTTGGCCTTCAGACTGAAGGGTCCTGGGTTTGATTCCTGTCAAGGGCACACATGCCTGGGTTTCGCCTCAATCCCCAGTAGGGGGCGTGCAGGAGGCAGCCGAGCAATGATTCCCTCTCATCACTGATGTTTCTCTCTCTCCCTCTCCCTTCCTTTCTGAAATAAATAGAAATGTATTTTTAAAATTAATAAAAAATACGTTTTTATTGATTTTAGAGAGAGAGAGGGAGAGGAATAGAAAGATAGAAACATTCATGAGAGAGACATCCATTGACTGCCTCCTAGAGATAGAGCTCGCAACCCCTTTATGTGCCCTGACTGGGAATCAGACTGGCCACTTCCTGGTTCATGGGTCGTTTCTCAGCCAATTGAGCCACACCGGCCAGGGCTCACCTTTTCTTTTACTTTGAAGAAGTGTTTTTAGCCTGGCTGAAATAAATAAAAACATACTTTATTGATTTTTTCAGAGAGAGGCAGGGAGAGAGAGAGAAACATCCATGTAATACACACCGATGGGATGCCTGCTGCCGCCCCCTACTGGGGACTGAACAGGCAACCCCAGCATGTGCCCTCCCGGGGATCCAACCCGGGACCTTACGGGGCATGGGGCGACGCTCAACCAATTGAGCTACACCGGCCAGGGCTTCCCCCTTTTTTGAGATGTTGCTGGAATAAACGGGAAAGTCTATCTGTGGTTCCCACTGTATTTCTATTAGCAAGCGCTGCTCTAATCCAACTGGGGAAAGTCAGTGGCGCCATGTCCGCCCCCACACAGGGTCAAACAGTCCCAGGTCTTCCAGGTTACGTTCTCCTCAATCTGATTCCCCGTTGGACCGTAGAATGCCTTTGCCTCAGGCCCAGTCTTGCAAATTAAATTTGGCTGCCTCATGGGCTCTGGAGGGGGTTGGGAGAGGACCGAGTTTCCCCATCTACCCACACCCAAACCCCAGAGCTCTGGGCAAAGGGTGGGAGGAGGGGGGTGAGAGGCAGGTGGAGAGAGGAGGCGGGGAAGGGGTGCCCCCCCCCCCCCCCCCCGGCCTTAGAGACAGACCTTACCTGTTCTTGGGATCTGGATGTCTCCCTTTACATACCTCATAAAGAGAACTAGCTCAAACTCCACTACTAATATCTATAATTGTTTGAAAATGGTGCTGTCCTCAGGGAATGGGCTCCTCCCGTCCTTGAGATGCTTACTATATCTTTCATAAAAAAGACTCTTTCCACCCTGGCTGGGTTGCTCAGTGGTTAGAGAGTGGGCCCCGGCAGACTGAAGGGTCACACCTGGGTTGCCGGTTTGATCCCTGGTCCTGTGTTCCTCCCTCCCTTCCACTCTCTCTCTAAAGGTCAATGGGAAAAATATCTTGGTGAAGATTTAAAATAATAATAATAATAATAATGACTCTTTCCAACTCGAGGTCCTAATAACTCTAGTTGTTGTTCCTGTTTTTAATGGTGCGGGTCTCTATCCTTTAGGGGCAGACAGCACCTCCCTCCAACCATTATTAGGAATGGTCCTTCTCGGTTACTAAAACAGCTGAGCGATGTCCGTCTTCCTAGAGTCCATAATGGACTTTCCCAAGCCGGGTTCCTGAAAACCCAAATGGGCGGCTCCATTGCACCTGGAAGGTAGGCTCTCCTCGACCTCATTTCCATCCCCCAGGACTCAGAAGGGACGTTCCCAGGAGCGAGGACACTCCCCCAAAGGCTCATTCCAGGAATACCAGGCTTCAGAGATTAGAAAAGGATGGTGGGTGGGGTTTACATCCTGCGGTGACAGAAATGGACTCTTCCAGTACCCTTTGCCCCAAATTTCCCAATGGCCCGGGGCGGTTCAGTTCCGGAGGCCTTGCCTTCCCCAAAGCCACTTAACCAAAGCGGGTCTCTGGGACCCAACACCACAGGTCCACCTATTACTTCCTTTTAACCAGCGTTGTTCAGTCCCAGGTCCCATTCTTGCTGAGGAGCTCCACGTCTGGAGGAGGAGAGACTCACAATTTTGACTTGATATCTGTATCATGGCTTTATGATTGCAAAATAAAATAAAATAAAAAGGCATTGTATATTGAAAAGTGACTAAAAGCCAAAATATACTGTAAATCTGGCTGACACTTCCTGGCTGTGTGACCTTGGGCAAGACATTTAACCTCTCTGGACCTTAGTTTTCATCTCTGCTAAATGGGATCAGATATGAATTACTGTTCCCTCGGCCCTGGGATTCTTGGTCTCACGAAGTTAGGTCTGGACTTCTTGGCCGCCAGATAGGGGAGGAGGAGGGGATAGGGACCTCTTCTTGGAAGAAGGTTTCAGAGTCGTGGGTGGAGGAGATTAGGGAGAAAGGGGAACAGAGAGACGCTTGCGCAGTAAACACCTCACGCTTTCCCGTCCCTCCCCTATCCTTCTCTGCAGCAGGGAATTGCAGGCGGCGCTCCACCTATCCCAGCCCAGCTGAGTGACACCCTCCCTGGTCCACCTTTCATCGCCCTCCTCCCGCCCACATAACCGCCCAGTCGGGGGCGGGACTAGGACGGACCTGGCGAATCCGCGGTGCCTGCGGGGGCGATCTCCTCGCCCATTGGCCTCAGCCAACGCAAGTCTCACCTCCTCAAGCCCGCTCCCCGCCTTCCTTCACGTCAATCCCCTCGCTTGCCGGAGAGCGACCTGATCCAATCACTACCGGCCCCGGCCGCGCGGAGGGGGCGGTCCCACGGTACGCAATCGAACTCCGCCCGTCTCTTGGGCAACGCCTCCTCCCAAACGGAAATAGCGGGGCGCAGGACCAATCGCAGCGGCGTGCCTTTGTCCTGAGGCCAATGAGCGAGGGAGCGAGGGAGAGCCCGAGTGTGAGCGGCAGTAACGTGAGCCAATGGGCGGTGAAATCTCAGGTGGCAGAGGAGAGGGGAGGGGCTAGGGGCGGTGCTGCGGCCTTCCAGCCCGCCCGCCCGCCAGCCCGTCCTCCCCCCCGCGGCGGCCGGCTCCGCTCGTTGGCGTTGCCTGGGGTCCTTTTCCTCCCGGTCCCCGCCTGCTAGCCCCCGCTGCGCTGTGCCCAGCCGGGCCAGGCCTGGAGCCGACACCACCGTCATCATGCCGGCCGTATCCAAGGGCGATGGGATGCGGGGGCTCGCGGTGTTCATCTCCGACATCCGGAACTGTGAGAGTGCGGCCGGGGGACACTGGAGGAGGGGAGCGATGAATTGAGGGGTTGGGGGTAACGGAGGAGCCCCGGGGATAGAAAACCACTGCGGTCGTGGAGGGAAAGGATAGATAGGGCCCCGGGGGAACTTTAAGGTGGGGGAGTGAAGGGGCTTAGGGTGTCCTAGGGTGCCTCTGGAGGTGACTACACGGAGTGGTTAAGAGACGCCCGAGAGGGTCTTAAAGGCGAGGAGGTGAGTGAAGGTCCGAGGATGGGGGCGTAGCGGTGTCCCCGGGAATGATGGGCTTGGGGGTCGTATTAGAGGGATCCCTGATGCAGACAGAAAGGGAAGGAGGTGCATGGGTGTGTGTCGGGGTACCCCGTGGAGCGATAGAGTGGGGGGGAGGCCAGAGGGGACTGGGAGGACGTGAAACCCTGGAAGCCTAATGGGGCCGTGCTTGAGGGCCTGGGTGAGAGGGTGTCATGGAGGGAAGGGGCTAGATAGGTCACCGAGGCTCTTGGCCAGTGCATAGGGAGCGCCTGGGAGTGATAGAAAGTCCTAGGGGCTTGGGGAGGAGAGATGGGAAGGTGGAGGACTATAGCGGGACCCTGGTGAAGGGTAGAGGGGCTTCAGGATGGAGGATTGCTTAGGAGTATGGAGAGCAGTGGAGAAGGGTCTTGAAGGGTTACTAAGGGGAAAGGAGGGACTCAGAGGGTACACAGGGGAGACGTTGCCGGTGGAGAGGCTTGGGAGAACCTGAGACAGGGAGCTGTGGGCCTGGAAAGGAGAGGACACTATAAAGTGCGGGCCTAGGGGATGTTCCAGAAAGGGGAGGTAGCCAGGGGGCCTTAGGAATTTGTGGGGAAGAGATCTGAAAAGCTGGGGGGGTGGAGGGAAGCCTGGTCTCAGAGAGGGCTCAGGGCTCAGGGCGGCGGACAGTCCGGAATCTGGAGCCTGACCACACCAATATGGGGGCAGTGATCACCAGCGGGAGGGATTGTCGTGATGATGGGAGGCCTGGTGCCAAGTCAGCTCCCAACTCCTCGCAGCAGGTGCTGGTGTTTGGAGCCGTCAGGAGCTTCCCAGACTCTCTCCGCATGGCCTCGGGGCCAGCCGGACCTGGGTTTGAGGGCTGTCAGCCCCAGCTGGGTGACCTTGAATGAGGGACCTCACTTCTGTGTCCTTATCTGCCGGGAGGGACTGCTCTCCTCACTTTCCTGATGAGATTGTTGTGATGATGTCTGTCGATGGGGCCTTTCCCACATTCCAGGCACTAGACAGATCTTGGCTATTGTTCTTGTTTTGCTGGGTCCGGAGCAGTGGCCCCTGTTAGGTGCCCGGTGATTGGTTTAGAACTTAGTAGGTATGGAAGGATCTAGTATGTGTTAGATCTGGTGAAGAGGAGCGGTGGAAACTGTTGGTATCAGGTGGAGGAGAGATGTTGTGGTTGTTATGAAAAGGGGTGGAGCTATGCGGGGTTGTGAACTCGGTGGGGGGCCAGCTGTGAGAAGCAGGTGTGGGTGCATTGCCTCGGATACCTCCTAGCCATGTGACCCTTGGCAAGTCACTGAACCTCTCTGAGGCTCAGTTTTCTTGTCTGCAAACCTCAGGCAATAACAGCATCTTACCTTTGAAGGTTCATTCATTCAGTTGACAAGTACCTTTGATCACTAGTGTGCCAGACTGTTCCAGGGACTGGGGCTACAGCATGAGCAAAAATCCCTGGCTTTGGGAGCACCATGGCAGGAGGGAGATAGAAAAAATAAACACAGATAACTGGCCCTAAATGACACAGTGTCACACCGTCACACCGTGAAGAAAAATAAGGACGTGGAGGAGAGGGAGCTCCGTAAAGGCCTCACCGAGATGGCTCATTGAAGACATCTGAGTGGAGACTGAGTGAAGTGAGAGTGAGCTCTGGATTTTGGAGGAAAGAGGGGTCTAGGCAAGGGAATCGTACATTCAAAGGTCCTGAGGTTGCGCACGCGAGGTGTGTGTTCACTTCAGAGTGAGGGGGCCTGTGTGGCTGGAGCCGAGGGTGGGAGCTGAGGGCAGAGAGGGGACAGGGATGTGTAGGGCTTTGTGGGTCAATGAGACTTTGGCCTTTCTCTGAGTGAAACGAAAGCGGCGGGCAGGTTTTCAGCACAGGAGGGACATGAGCTGACTGATGTTTTATTTTATTTATAAGAATTCCTTTTAAAATATATTTTTATTGATTTCAGAGAGGAAGGGAGAGGGAAAGAGATATATTAACATCAGTGATGAGAGAGAATCATTGATCAGCTGCCTCCTGCACGCCCCGCACTGGGGATCGAGCCCACAACCCAGGCATGTGCCCAGACCAGGAATCAACCGTGACCTCCTGGGTCATAGGTCGACACTCAACCACTAAGCCACGTCGGCCGGGCCTATTGATGTTTTAAAGTAATTCCTTTGGCCTCCGTGAAGAGCACAGACTGGAGGTGTGCATGGAAGCAGGGAAAGAATTAGGGGGCTATTGCAGGCGTCCAGGTGTGAGATGGTGTTGGCTTGACTGGGGTGAGAAGGAAATGAGGAGAAATAGTTGGGTCTGGGATCAATTGTGAAGGATTTGCAAAGGGATTGAATCATGGTGGCGGAGCAGGAAAGAGAAACCAGGCCAGTGTCACTGTAGGACCTCAGAGGGAAGCCAGAGGACAAAGGGGAGTCCAACTTGGGGGCTGGGGAGGTAGTTTCACCAAATGAATTGGGGCTTCCTCTTGTCCTTTTCTCAAATACGTGTTGAGTGGCTGGTGCCTTTCAAGCTTTATGGGTGCTGGGGACATTGGTGAAAAGGACACACTTGTCTGTGCCCCTGTTAAGGAGACAGGTACTGCCTAAAAAATGCAGCTGTTCTTGTCACACACACAAGTAAGTTGTATACAGATGTTTATAGCAGCGTCATTCACAAGAGCCAAAAAGTGGAAATAAGCGACCCAAATATCCATGGACAGATGATAAACAAATGTTCCACTCATGCAATGGAATATTATTTAGCCATTAAAAAGGATGAAGTACTGGTAGATGCTACAACATGGGTGAGCCTTCTGAGTGGAAGAAGCCACATACACAAAAGTGTATGATTCCATTTATCTGAAATATCCAGAATAGGCAAGTCCATAGAGACAGAAAGCAGATGAGTGGTTGCCTGGGGCTAAGGATCGTGGAATGGGGAGTGACTGCTAATGAGTACAGGATTTCCTTTTGGGGTGAGGAAAGTGTTCTGGAATCAGATGGTGGTGATGATTGCACAACATTGTGGATACGCTAAAGACCACTGAATTGCATACTTTAAAGTGGTGACCTTGCCCTAGTCAGCTTGGCTCAGTGGATAGAGCATCAACCTGCGGACTGAAGGGTCTGGGGTTCGATTCCAATCAAGGGCACATGCCCGGGTTGCAGACTCGATCCCCAGTAGGGGGTGTGCTGGAGGCAGCCGATCAATGATTCTCTCTCATCATTGATGTATCTATCTCTTTCTCCCTCTCCCTTCCTCTCTGAAATCAATAAAAATACTTTTAAAAAATAAAATAAAACAGTAACCTTTAGGGTATGTGATTATATCTTCATTTTTTCCCTTTTAATCCACAACCGAAGATACATGTTTCTTCTTTTAAAGTTGATTTTAGAGAGGGAGGAGGGGAAGAGAGAGAGAAACATCAATCCATGCCTCCTGTATTCGTCCCGACCAGGGATCGATCCCTCAATTTTTTGGTGTACAGAACAATCAATGCTCCAACTAACCGAGTCACCTGGCCAGGGCTATATCTTCATTTTTTAAGCGGAAAAATATTGTACCTGTCCTAGGTCCCGTGAGGGAGAGGGCCTCAAAGGTGAGAGAATGGGGGCTGTTTCATTGCTCAGAGAGTGTGCAGGAGTTAGCCAGGCCAAGGGAAGTGGAGAACTGGGAAGGCATAGGGCCAGCAAGTGCAAAGGTCCTGAGTCCCAGTGAAGACTCTGAGCTAAGCCTAGGATCTGGGGAGTTGGGCAGAGTGCTTGTCCTGGGAGCACTGGAGGGTTTCAAGCAGGAGGGAGGGAAGAGAAGGGATGAGGGATGAAGGACTGCTTGGAAATGAGCAGGTGAGGAGGGCGAGGAGGCAGAGACATCCTCGCACAGTGGAGTTCAGAGAGAAGATCTAGAAGGAGATGAAGGGCAGGCTCAGAGGAGGGCTGGGAAGGGCAAATTCTGCAGATAAGAGAGGCTGAAGCTGGGTGCAGCCTGAGGGTGTGGTCCTGGCCTGTGTGTGTGTGTGTGGGGGGGGGGACTTATCTGACTGGGAGCTCCCTAAGGCAGGAGCTGGGCTGCCACCTCTCTAGGGCCCCAGTCCCTCCAACCCTGAGGCGAGCTTTTGCGGGAGTAAATGGGGGGAAGGGTGCTGAGCAACCCATTAGGGCGCATCCCACTCCACATTGTGGCCCATTCCCTCTGTGACATCTCCCCCAGCCCCTGAGCACAGGCCCTGGTCTGATCCTTCCCTGGATCCCCAGTCTGCCCACTGCAGGACCCAGCCCACTGCCGTCCTCAGGAGATGTTTGCCCATTGAAGGAATGGGTGAACAAATGAACTGTCCTTGACTGAGCACTGATCGAGTGCCAGACACTGTTCTTGGTGATGGGATCCAACAGTGAACTAAAGCCCCTCTCGGTGGGGTCCACATTCTAGGGGGGAGATGGATCAATACACAAGTGAATATATAGTATCCAGGTGTTCAGACAGGTGGCAGTGGGTGTTGGAGGGAAATGGAGCAGGGAAGGGAGGTGTGGGAACAAGGGTAGGGATGGTGCTTTTATACAGTCTGGTCAGAGAGTCTCTTGCTGAAAAGGTGATGTTTGGAGCGAAGAATCAAATTTAGTGGGTGAATTGGGCCAGCATAAATTTGGAGGCGGGCATGCTGGGCAGAGGGAACAGCTTGTGCCAAGGCCCTGAGGCAGGACTGCTTGAAGTGGAGGAGGAGGAGCTAGAGGAGGCTGGGGGATTGGGTGGGGGGTTCGGTCAGAAGTGGGTGTGCAGGGCCTGGGGGCCATAGTCAGCACTTAGCTAGCTTCTACTCTGAGGACAGTTACAGCCAGCAGAGGTTTGGAGTAGAGAAAGGACAGGATTTGACTCAGATTTTTACAGACTCCCTCTGGCCACTGTGCAGAGAACAAAGAATGAGTCCTACTTTGGTGGTTCTCCAACGTTAGCATGCCATTCCCCCCCCACACACATATACACACGTCAAATTGAGCACCTCCCCCGTGCCAGGACTGCTCTGGACCCTGTGGCTGCCACCAGGAGTGGAGCAGCCACACCTCCCTGCCTTGGGGGACCTGGTGTGATGTGTTGAGGGTTTGCAGATCGGCATGTGCACCCTAATGTTAGGCGGCAGCTCAGGCAGGGCCTGCAGCTGCCTTCCAGCTGGGGACTGACAGGGTGTGACTCGGTTGCTCAAGGAGAATTTTTTTCTCCCGAAGGGATGGTGATGACTGATCACATGAGCGCAGTCTAACCCAGCGCTAACCCAGTAAAACAAACCAGTGAAATTAATTTTAGTACATTTTACTTATCCCCAGTGTGTGCAACACATTTGAATGTGCAATCGATAGTTTTTAAATGGTTAATGAGACAGTTTATGTTCCTTTCTCAATTCAAAGGCTGCATTTTCACTGGAAATACTTGCTCTTGATTAAGAATTCATAAATTGTAGCCTGGCTGGTGTGGCTCAGAGGTTGACCTATGAACCAGGAGGTCAAGGTTCAAATCCTGGTCAGTGCACATGCCCAGGTTGCAGGCTCCATCCCCCAGTAGGGGATGTGCAAGAGGCAGCCAGTCAGTGGTTCTCTCTCATCATTGATGATTCTATCTCTCTCTCCCTCTCCCTGAAATCAATAAAACCATTTTTTTTTTAAAAAAAGAGTTCAGCCGAAACCGGTTTGGCTCAGTGGATAGAGCGTCGGCCTGCGGACTCAAGGGTCCCAGGTTCGATTCCGGTCAAGGGCATGTACCTTGGTTGCGGGCACATCCCCAGTAGGGGGTGTGCAGGAGGCAGCTGATCGGTGTTTCTCTCTCATTGATGTTTCTAACTCTCTATCCCTCTCTCTTCCTCTCTGTAAAAAATCAATAAAATATATTTTTTTAAAAAAAGAGTTCATAAAACATAGATTCATGGGGTACTCAGGTTGTTCCAAACATACTTTTGCAGTAACTGAATTGAGAATCGGTTTATTAAGAGGAAATAAGATTAGGAATTCAGTCCCTCATTCACACTGGCCATATTTCCAGCATATGTGGCCAGTGGCTCCCGTATTGGACAGCACGGGGCCAACATGTTCTGAGCCGGATGGTGGTCCAGAGTCAGGAAGCATCATTTCCCAGAATCCTCTCTGAGGACCCAGCGTGGCTTGGACTGTGTGGGAGACCCATCAGGGCAGGATTGTATGTCTGGGAACATTGTTACCTTGTGAGCAGTAGTTGTCTAGCCGGCTGCGGACACTTGCCGTGAAAGGGACTGTGACCTCAGTGAAGTGCTCAGAGTCAGGGTTTGTTAGGATGCTTTTGGTGGCAGTGATAGACCCGCCCCTGGGCCTTTTTGGCTTAAACCCTTACGGGCTTTATCTCCCGTAACCAGAGCCTCAAGTAGCATATTCTCAGCACAGTCAGCACTTTCCTGCTCTGGTCTGCGGCAAGAGGGTGGTCTTTTTCCACCCACATGTCCCTTACAGCCGTAGCTAAGGCAGAAGAGGGACCTGCACCCTCCCATTGCTCCTCAGGCCCCTCAGAACACCCAGGAGGGGCGGCCGGTCTGGCTGCGCCCTCTGGGCTAGCCGACAGGCCATTGCTCAGCGGGTCCTCCTGCCCAGAGCACACTTGCCCTATTCCTACCTGGTCCATTTTAGCCTCATCTTTTGTTGATCCTCACCGGAAGATATCTTTTCCATTGATTTTTAGAGAGAGTGAAAGGGAGGGAGAAGGAGAGAGAGAAACATTGATGTGAAACACACATCAATTGGTTGCATCCCACAAGCACCCTGACTGGAGGCAGGAAGCAAATCCTCAACCCAGGTTCGTGCCTTTGACCGGCATTCAACTCCGAGACCCTTCTGTGCACGAGCTGACACTGCCACTGAGCGACACTGGCCAGGGCTTGCCTCATCTTTTTTTTTTTTTTTTTTTTTTTTTAATATATTTTATTGATTTTTTACAGAGAGTAAGGGAGAGGGATAGAGAGTTAGAAACATCGATGAGAGAGAAACATCCATCAGCCGCCTCCTGCACACTCCCCACTGGGGATGTGCCCGCAACCAAGGTACATGCCCTTGACCGGAATCGAACCTGGGACCCTTGAGTCCGCAGGCCAACGCTCCAGCCACTGAGCCAAACCAGTCAGGGCTTACCTCATCTTTTGATCCTCAAATCCCAGGAGCTGATTCCAGCCTCCCAGCCCCATTGTGTTTGTCCATGTCTAAATTCTCAAAATTCCACTAACCGGTTTGTCTTAGTAAATAGAGCATCAGCCTGCGGACTGAAGGGTCCCAGGTTCGATTCCGGTCAAGGGCATGTTTCTTGGTTGCGGGCACATCCCCAGTAGGGGGTGTGCAGGAGGCAGCTGATCGATGTTTCTAACTCTCTATCCCTCTCCCTTCCTCTCTGTAAAAAAAATCAATAAAATATATTTTAAAAAATACTCCAAATTGTCCCTGTCAGCCTCCTTTGCAATCCGGGAGTCTCTAAGCACCGGGCTGATGTCACTTATCTCTGAGCCTCACCCCAGGAAATGTTTGAAGATAAAGGAAACCCTTTTATTTCTATTTATTTATTTTTTAAATGTATTTTATTGATTTTTTTTTTACAGAGAGGAAGGGAGAGGGATAGAGAGTTAGAAACATGGCTGAGAGAGAAACATTGATCAGCTGCCTCTTGCACACCTCCTACTGGGGATGTGCCCGCAACCAAGGTACATGCCCTTGACCGGAATCCAACCTGGGACCCTTCAGTCCGCTGGCCGACGCTCTACCCACTGAGCCAAACCGGCCAGGGCAAGGAAACCCTTTTAAATGTTTGCATGCCTCCTGTGATGGTGAGCTCATCCCCTTGTAGCTGACTGGTCTTGAATGTTAGAAAGTCTTTGCTTCCATTAGCCCATTCTGTCACCCCTGCCTGCAGCCCCTTTTACCCAGGGGTTACCCCCGTAGCCGCACTCATGCGCTGTCTCTGGGTACCGGGCTGTTTCTTGCCTCTGATCTGTGCAGAGGCTTGTGCACATGGCTGGATGCTCTCCCTCCAGGGCTGCAGCCCCTGCTCTTTAGAGACCCGATGCTCTGTTTCTTTTTAGTAAAGTATATTTTATGCGGAAGACAGTACCAAATAGATGTGGATACTTTAAAGACTAAAGAAAACACACACACACACACACATATGCTTATTCTTTACATGGTCTTTAAATTATCCATATCTATTTGATATTGCCTTCTGTATGATTGAATACTTTCCTACAAAAATATTTTTATATGATGTAATTTTAATATGTAAGTATATTTGCAGACACATGTACATGTATGGAAATATATCTATTAAAAAAGCCCACAGATCGTAAGTGACCAGCGTGGCGAATTTTCCCTGATTGAACACAGCCACGTAACCGGCCCCCAGATGCAGAACCAGCATCCCGGCCTGGCCCCCTGCACCCTCTCATGCACCCTCCCAGCCCTCTCTGCTCCCAGGGATAGCCACCACTGGGTCATCCAACACCATAGGTTCATTCTGCGTGCTTCTCGAAGCTTTTAATAGAGGTGTAAGTGAAGGCCAGAGAGGTCGCTAGCCTCGAAAATTGAATTGCCGTTCAAATATCCTTCTATCTGTGGTAAAGTTCACTCAGCTACTTTGTGATATGTGATCCATTTATAAGGGATTGTTTCTCCTGGTCCCCACAGAATAGTGTTAAAGCCAGCATGTAAAGCACTTGTGGTCATTCTCAGGTTAGGAATAGCACAGAGCATGCGAAGTAATTTTGAGGGGCTGGCCTGGGCCCTTTGTGGTCACTGCCCCACCCTGCCCCCAGAGGGAGGCGCTGTTCTAGCCTCCGGGCCACCCTGGAGCAGGGACTCGGGCGTAGTGCTGGCCGCCCTGGCTGGTGAACTGCTCCGGAACCCTCCTCATCTTTCACAGCCTTCCTCACATGTCCTCACCTCCGCAGCCTCTGCCAGTCCAGGCGCTGCCCGGCAGCCCATCCCTGCACATCTCACCTGGGTGTGGGGATGAAGCCCCCTGCCTGCGCCCATCAGGCCAGGAGTCCCTGAAATGGATCACAAGTACCGGGTCCAACTGGGTGCTGGGTGCCCAGTGTAGTCCCCCTCAGGCCTGGCCCCCAGGGCTTCAGGCTCAGGAAACGTATAATTAATAAATGAAGGATCAGATGGCCTTTGGGGCCACCAAGGCCAATTCAGACTCATCATTGAAGGGCTGGCCCTTACCTCCCGCATCCCGGAGACCTCCCACCCCCATCCGCGGCCCTCCACTCCTTCCTCAGGAGGGGAGCGGGGCACTCCGCATTCACAGGGCCCGTATTCACGGCTCCATGCCTTTTCTGAGCTCAGGCACTCAGGAAGCCCTTGGAACATGGAATTGCTGCCCAGAAAAATGACCCTGTTTTCAACCAGCTTCTGGTCAGGTCTGGGGGACAGGTGGACCCAGACACCCATGACATGTACCCCAGGGAGGTGACCGGGCCGTGTGGGAGCCCAGGGGGGCCCTGGGACAGCGCTGAGCCACACCTGTGGTGTTTGCAACTTCTCCCAGTGGCCATTTAAAGAAAAAGAAAAAAAAAAGGTAGAAAGAACTTGGCCGGTGTGGCTCAGTGGTTGAGCATAGACCTATGAACCAGGAGGTCAGAGTTCAATTCCTGGTCAGGTCACATGCCTGGGTTGTTGGCTTGATCCCCAGTGGGGCGTGCAGGAGGCAGCTGATCAGAGGGTCTCTCCCCCCCCCCCCCCCCCCACTCCATCTTCTAAATCTGGTGTGGCCTTGCCACTTACAGCCACCTCACTTTGGAACAGCTGCGCTTCAGGTGCACTGAGTCACCTGGCGAATGGCTGTGCAGGACAGTGCAGGGAGTAGCTCAGCACCCAAGGGGCTGGCCTTGGCTTGCTGACTGGGTCGCAATAGGACCTTCATTGAATTGGGAAGCTGGGCGTGGGGGGGGGGCAGGTTTTCAGGAGACACTGAGTGGGGATGTGTAGGAGTGAGGATCGTGGGGGACAGCTAGAAGCCAGCTGAGCTATTCATTCATTCATTCATTCATTCCTTTATCACATGCTTTTTGCCAGGCCAGTGCTGGGGCTGTGCAGGGGTAAGCAGAGCAGTGGGTGGGGACAGCTCTCAGGAACAGTATAGTCAGGGGCCATAGTGCGAGGAGGGAGTCAGGGGTGGCCCTGAAGTGTGCGCCGGGCGCCTGCTCTGGGTTGGAGAGACCGATGAGCCTTAGTGATCACTTCCCTGCAGCTCCCAGCTAGAGTTGGGCCCAGCCTGTCTTCAGCCTCGGGGCCCCTGGCCCCGGCATGGAGAGTTTGCCCTCCAGCTTCGAGGGCCCTTGCCAAGGAAAGTGGGGCAGGTGGCTCAGCTCCAGGACCCTCACCCCCATCCCTGCCTTCCCTCCCCAGGTAAGAGCAAGGAGGCGGAGATTAAGAGAATCAACAAGGAACTGGCCAATATCCGCTCCAAGTTCAAAGGTAGGTGGGGCTCTGGACTCCTGGGTCTGAGAGAAGAGGGTGCTGGGACTCCTGGGACTTGCAGGTGTGTTCCTTCCTCATTTTGCCTCCCCTTTCCTCCTTCCTCTGGCCCCAGGGGACAAAGCTTTGGATGGCTACAGTAAGAAAAAATACGTCTGTAAACTGCTCTTCATCTTTCTGCTTGGCCATGACATTGACTTTGGGCATATGGAAGCCGTGAACCTGCTTAGCTCCAACAAGTACACAGAGAAGCAGATAGTGAGTCTGGGGAGGAGGGGCTGGGGCCTGGGCTCCTGGGTCAGAAAGAAGAGGGATGGGAGCCTGGACTTTTGGGTCTGAGGGAGGAGGTGCTGTGGGCCTGGACTCCTGGGTCAGAAAGAAGAGGGATGGGAACCTGGACTTCTGGGTCTGAGGGAGGAGGGGCTGAGGGCCTGGACTCCTGGGTCTGAGGGAGGAGGGGCTGTGGGCCTGGACTCCTGGGTCAGAAAGAAGAGGGATGGGAACCTGGACTTCTGGGTCTGAGGGAGGAGGGGCTGGGGGCCTGGACTCATGGGTCTGAGGGAGAAGGGGGCTGGAAGTATAGACTCTAGGGTATGAGAGTTGGGGCCTAGGACTAATTAACCACAAGGCTCCCCTGCCCCCACCTCCCTCCCCACCCAGGGTTACCTGTTCATCTCGGTGCTGGTGAACTCGAACTCTGAGCTGATCCGGCTCATCAACAATGCCATCAAGAATGACCTGGCCAGTCGCAACCCCACCTTCATGTGTCTGGCCCTGCACTGCATCGCCAATGTGGGCAGCCGCGAGATGGGCGAGGCCTTTGCCGCTGACATCCCTCGCATCCTGGTGGCCGGGTGAGTCACTGGAGACCTGTGGAGGGGGGTGCAGTCGGGGAGACAAGGCCCAGCCAGGTTTGGGGCTCAGAGGTTATGTCACCTGCCCAAGGTCTCCCAGCCAGGATGTGGAGCTCACGCTGAGCTTGGAACCCCAGGGGTTCTGGTGGCACCCTGTGGTGTGTCTCCTCATCTCACTAAGCCAGCTGAGGACAGTGTGAGGCCGCCTCCCAACAAAGCCGGTGGGATGTCTGATGAACTGACCTTTGACATCTAGTGTAGAAGAGGTGATAACCTTCAGTTATGTTGGTGACAGCCCTCCAGAAATTCTCCATCTCCATTCATTCATTCAACAAGTGTCTATTGGGCATCTCCTATGTGCAAGGCATCATGCTGATTGCTGGGATGTAGACATGACCAGAAGTGGACATGGTCAGTGTCCTCCCAGCATTCATAGTCCAGCGTGGAGAGAGAAACATCGATTGAATAACTGCAGATGAAGCATGTAATTCCTCTGAAGACCATGCTGTGGGGGATAGGAACCCCTAAGAACATTTAGTAGGGGTCAGCCTGACCTAGCCTGGGGGGATCAGGGAGAGCTTCCCAGAGGAAGTGGCATGAGGCGGAGGCCTAAGCGAGGAGCAATCTGGCTGTGGAAAGGGGAAAGGCATGAAGGGCAGTGAGTGTCCTGAGGCCGGAGGTCATTCAGCAAGTATTTCTGTTGCACTGTGCCGGGCACTGTTATGGGCATGGGGGAGGCAGAGGTGAGCAGCAAGGACTGTAGTACCCACCCTTATGGAGCTTACATGTAGTGGGAGAGCCAAAGAACAAACACATACACAAAAGATAAGGTGATGCCCTGACCGGTTGGCTCAGTGGATAGAGCGTCGGCCTGCGGACTCAAGGGTCCCAGGTTCAATTCCGGTCAAGGGCATGTACCTTGGTTGCAGGCACATCCCCAGTAGGGAGTGTGCAGGAGGCAGCTGATCGATGTTTCTCTCATCGATGTTTCTAACTCTCTATCCCTCTCCCTTCCTCTCTGTAAAAAATCAATAAAATATATTTTTAAAAATAATAAGGTGAATTCAGACAGTGACTGATACTCAGAAGAAAACAAAATAGGGTAGCGGGGCGTCCTGGAGGTCGTGGGGGCGGCTACTTAAATTAGACTTCTCAGGGAGGGTCTCTCTAAGGAGGTGATGTAATTTGACACTGAATGATAAGAACATAATCATTCAAAAATGTTGGAGGAAGAGTCCCAAGCAAAAGGAGCAACAAGCGCAAAGGCCCTGAGGTTGGCGTGAGCTTTCTACATTCATGGAGTCAAGAGATAGTGTTTTTGGAAGGAGTACGGTGAACAGGAGAGAGAGACAAGTTCAGATTATATTGTAATTGATAGGGAGGAGACAGGTGGATGATGAGCAGCTTTGTAGTTTTAAAAGCCGAACTTTGCCTGGTTTGGCTCAGCTGATAGAGTGTCAGCCTGCAGACTGAAAGGTCCTGGGTTCGATTCCGGTCAAGAGCACGTCCCTGGGTTGCAGGGTTCCCCAGCTCCGCAGTTTGGACTCCTGTGGGAGGCAGCCAATCGATGTGTCTCTCTCCTCCTCCCTTCCACTCGAAAAATCAATGGGAAAAAATCCCTCCGGTGAGGATTAAAATAATAATAATAAAAAATAAATAAAAGATCATTCAGCTTAGTGTGGGGAAAGGTAAGACTTTTATTTCTGGCAACATGTGGACTAGATTCCTGACGCTCTTTTTGAAACCCAGCTGTCAATATTGAGTAAGAGAGGAAAGGAAATATTCGTCAATGTACATGAGCCAGAAAGTAAAGATGGGCCACGAGCTAAGAGGAGCCTGGCTCCTGGGGATGAGCTGAGCGCTGAAGCCAGATCTTGCTTAGAGGGCATTTGCTGAACTGTTTGGGGGGCCCTGCACCCTCTGGCAACAGAAGACAAAACTTTTCTAAGAAGAGGCTCAGAGACCACATTTCAGAATGAGTGTGATTTAGAAATAAACCCCCTTAGGGGATATAAGCAAAATTACCTGTTTTGAAACTTGGCACAGAGCAGCTTGCACACCGGTTTTCAGCCCGATTTCCGCCCACCTGGGTCATCCACAAGTCCTTCAGCCAAGCTTTAGTTTAAAGCACTGCAAACTGGTGGGCCCCGGTGCCTGACAGAGGCAAAGAAGCCTTTTTCTGGAGAAATCCACCTTCTCCACAGGCCTCAAAGGTTCCCACCGGTGAAGCAGCTCGGAGTTCCGTGAGTAGCTCACAGTCGAAAATCACTAAACACAGGAAGCAAGCACCTCGAGGGAGAACCAGCAGAAAGAAAATGGAAAAGAACAGTCAAATTAGAATTGTCATATAGGATGTAAAATAAATATGTTTAATAGGTTCCAAGAACTATGAAAATAATTTAAGCACTGGAACAAAGTGCAAGCAGATCTGGAAAATATCACTGATATTTTTTAAAATTGAGTGGTCTGGTTTAGCAGCAGAATAGACAGTGATCAAAGTAGGATTAAACAGGCAGTAGAAATGAATGAGAATGCAGCCCAGAGAAACAAAGAGATGGGGGAAATGTTCTTAAGATTTTGTTTTATTGATTTCTGGAGAGAAAAGGGAGAGGAGAAACAGATGTGAGAGTGAAACATTGATTGGCTGACTCCTGCACGCCCCCTACTGGGGATCGAACTGGCAACCTTTCGTTGCACAGGAAGACATCCAGCCAACTGAGCCACACTGCCCAAGGCTATCTTGCAGTATTTTTTGTGCTAAGCCTTTTTTTTTTTTTAATTGATTTTTTACAGAGAGGAATAGAAAGTTAGAATCATTGATGAGAGAGAAACATCGATCAGCTGCCTCCTGCACACCTCCTACTGGGGATGTGCCTGCAACCAAGGTACATGCCCTTGACCGGAATCGAACCTGGGACCCCTCAGTCCGCAGGCCGACGCTCTGTCCACTGAGCCAAACCGGTTAAGGCTGTGCTAAGTCTTTGAAACGTGGCATGTAATGGACACACATCACATGTCAGTTGGGACTCGCCACCGTCCCTGTGCCCCAAAGCCCTGTGTGGCTGGGGACAGACATATTGGTCATGGAAGCTCCTGCCTGATAAAGTCCTGCAGGAGGACGTGAGCAGGACAGAGAAGGACCGGAGGCAGAGCCCGGGGTGGCCCAGCGTGTTGGGATCTGAGGGGAGTTGGGGGGTGCACAGTGGGCCCTCGCTCAGACACAGAGAAGAAACTTTCACGGGGGAGGGCGTGGGTAGTTGTGGTGAAAGCTGCGAGACGGGTCACTGGCCACCCTGAGCGCAAGAACTTGGCACCCTGCGCGGTTGGAGAAGGGGCAGCGTGACAAACATGTATGCACACGTGAGGGAATGACTGCCGAGGCGCCATGCCCTGCCAAAGCTGTGGGCCAGCTGGGGTGGTCTGAGTGTCCAAACATGTATGCACACATGAGGGACTGACTGCCGAGCGCCATGCCCTGCCAAAGCTGTGGGCCAGCTGGGGCGGTCTGAGTGTCGGCTGGACTCTCCATACTGAAAGCTCAGCCTTGACAATGACTGGGGCACGTGGGAACTTTTCTTTAGGTAGATTTTTTTTTTTTTAAATATATATTTTATTGATTTTCTACAGAGAGGAAGAGAGAGGGATAGAGAGTTAGAAACATCGATGAGAGAGAAACATCGATCAGCTGCCTCTTGCACACCCCCTACTGGGGATGTGCCCGCTACCAAGGTACATGCCCTTGACCGGAATCGAACCTGGGACCCTTGAGTCCGCAGGCCGACGCTCTATCCACTGAGCCAAACCGGTTTCGGCGATTTTTTTTTTTTAATTGAGGTAAAATTCACGTAACATGAAGTTCACCTTTTTTTAAATGAACTTTTAAATGTGTTGATTGATTTTTAGAGAGAAGAAGGGCGGGGGAGAGAGAAACATTGATTTGTTGTTCTCATTTATGTATTCATTGATTGATTCTTTTTTTTAAAAATATATTTTATTGATTTTTTACAGAGAGGGATAGAGAGTTAGAAACATCGATGAGAGAAACATCGATCAGCTGCCTCTTGCACACCCCCTACTGGGGATGTGCCCGCAACCAAGGTACATGCCCTTAACCGGAATCGAACCTGGGACCCTTGAGTCCGCAGGCCGACGCTCTATCCACTGAGCCAAACCGGTTTCGGCGATTGATTATTTTTCTTAAAAATATATTTGTATTGATTTCAGAGAGGAAGGGAGAGGGAGAGAGAGATAGAAACATCAATGATGAGAGTGAATCATTGATCAGCTGCCTCCTGCATGCCCCCTACTGGGGATCGAACCCACAACCTGGGCATGTGCCCTTGACCAGGATCGAACCCAGGACCCTTCAGTGCACAGGCTGACGCTCTATCCACTGAGCCAAACCAGCCATGGCTCATTGATTGATTCTTGCTTGTATGTGCCCTGACCAGGGATCAAACCCGCAACCTTGGTATATGGGACAGTGCTCTAACCAACTGAGCTACCCGGCCAGGGCTAAGTTCACCATTTTAACTATTTTATTTATTGATTGATTTTTTATATTTTATTGATTTTTTACAGAGAGGAAGGGAAAGGGATAGAGAGTTAGAAACATCGATGAGAGAGAAACATCGATCAGCTGCCTCCTGCACACCCCCCACTTGGGATATGCCCGCAACCAAGGTACATGCCCTTGACTGGAATCGAACCCAGGACCCTTCAGTCTGCAGGTTTCACGCTCTATCCACTGAGCCAAACTGGTCAGGGCCATTTTAACTATTTTAAAGGGTACAATTCAACAGTCTTTAGTATCGTCACAATGTTGTGTAACCACCACTACTCACTTAATTCCAGAACATTTCCATCATCCCAGAAAGAAGCCGACAGCCATCAGCAGTCCATTCCACACGCCCTCTCTCCAGCCCCAGGCAACCACTGACCTGCTTTCTGTCTCTAGATTCGCCTGTTCTGGGCATTTCCTGCAAATGGAAGCCTGTGGCCTTTGGTGTGACTCCTTTCACTCAGCATCATGTCCTCCAGCTTCACCCGTGTTGCAGCATGGATCAGTGCTTCATCACTTTTTATGGCTGAATAATAACATTCCGTTGTTGGATGGACCACATCTTATTTATTTATTTATTTATAAGGAAGGTCCCACCTCCTGCCTATCATGTACAAGGTTCACATTTGTGTGACTTGCTGTTCCGTTCTCTTGTGTAGATGCCTAGGTGAGGAATTGCTGAGTCACATGGTACTGCGCCTTTTTAAAAAAGAAGAAATACCTTATTTTCCGGCATATAAGACGACTGGGCGTATAAGATTTTCCTGGGTTAAAAAGTCATTTTATACGCCGGAAAATACGGTAGTCCAATATATCTAATCCCATCAATATAGTCCAATATACCGTATTTTCCGGCGTATAAAACGACTTTTTAACCCAGGAAAATCTTATACGCCCAGTCGTCTTATATGCCGGAAAGTATGGTAGTTACCCTGGATGGTGTGGCTCAGTTGGTTGAGTGTGGGCCCATGCACTGAAAGGTTGCCGGTTCAATTCCTGGTCAGGGCCCATGCCCAGGTTGCGGGTTCGATCCCCAGTTGGGTTGCATATGGGAGGCAATCGATCGGTGTTTCTCTCTCCCATCCTCTGTCTCTAAAAATCACCAAAAACATATTTTTAAAAACATTTATTAAAATGATGAAACAGCTGCAGTTGAATTCCCCCTCATGTCCCTCAGATCATCTTTTCCCCTCCTCTCTCCCTGTCCTCTAAATCAGGTGGTTTTGTCCTTTAATACCTGGGCTCAGTCCCCCAAATTATATAGTTTCAAACTTCCCCTTAATATTATCACAGTCTCGGTTTAACTTCACCAAGCTGATAAGCAGCTCTTCCTCCTTGGTTTGGTATTTGGATGTTTCCCGGCTTGTAACGGGAGATGATGATAGAATTCACCTCCTTGGAGGGCTGTGGCGAGGATTAAACACGTTGATAAGCAGAAGCCGTGGTGCAGAGTGTGGCCGGAGTAAGGGCTTGTGAGCCGTGAGGATGCAGGGGAGAGCCCGCTAATGCTGCATGGACTGTGGCCCCCTCCCGCTGTGTCCGTTGTATCTGACGGCAGGCGCCGTGCACGTGCTCCTGCTGTCACCTGGACGCGGGGCGGGGCGTTCTGTTCGGAGATTTTTGTCTTTCCTCATCCAGTTACTCCGTTTTCCGCTCCCCTGGCACCTTCCCCCACAGCAGCGCCCGGGGGCGCAGCGTACAGTGTGCTTGGATACCGACGGCCCGGCCCGGCCGTCACCTCTGTGAGGATAGACGTTTGGACCAATTTGCTCACTAGCCTGTCCACAGTGCCTACAGCATGATGGTACCCAGTAGGCGCTTAATAAGTGTAGAGCCAGGCCTGACATTTTGCCAGTGACCCCACAAGGCTGCTGAGACGTGGGCCATGAGAGCAGCGCCAGGCTGGATCCCGGGTCCCCCTGGGAGGAGCGAGAGAGGCGGGAGGTGTGTGGGGCTGGAGTCCTGGGGTTGCACTGACCCCCCCCCCCCACATGGTGTCCCCACAGGGACAGCATGGACAGCGTGAAGCAGAGTGCGGCCCTGTGTCTGCTGCGGCTCTACAAGGCCTCGCCCGACCTGGTGCCCATGGGCGAGTGGACGGCCCGCGTCGTGCACCTGCTCAACGACCAGCACATGGTGAGACCCGGGCCTCTGTCCCCACCCGTCCCTGCCCTGGATGTCCACCTGGAGGCAGGGAGTCCCACCCCCGCCCTGATGCCTGGGGCCCCCCACCCGTGTCCCTGCCTTTACCAAGGCACCTAGAGACCCTGGTCCAGTCTCCCCAGTACTTATCACTCACCCAAGTGTCCCGAGACACTCCCATCTCTGTCCCTGACACCCGCTGGCTGCCCAGGGGTCCTGTTCAGTATCCCCAACACCAACACCCACCCAGGCCCTCAGAAGAATCCCGGCCTGTGTGTCTGACACCCAGAGGTTCCCCCAGTGCCCACTGCCTGTCCCATTCCCATACCCCCAGTTCCTCTATAGTCCCCACCCACCCTCTGCTCCGAACCCAAGTGAGTGCTGGTCATGTCCCTGAGCCCCAAACCACCCACTGTGACACCTATGCACCCCTAAGCACACCCCCCACCCCAGTCCCACCCCTGTGCGTTCCTGAATCTCTGCTCTCAGATCCGCAGCCTGCACACTTGTCCCCAGTCTGACCTTCCACCAGGGCCCTGACCTGCCACTCATCCACTCATCTGCCCCTGCAGGGCGTGGTCACAGCTGCTGTCAGCCTCATCACCTGTCTCTGCAAAAAGAACCCGGATGACTTCAAGACGTGCATCTCCCTGGCTGTGTCTCGCCTGAGCAGGGTGGGTGTGGCCTCGCTGCCGGCTGTGGGTGGGGCCTCCCATCCCTGTCCCCGGGGCACCTCTTTCCCTGGGAGGCAGCCCAACTGGTGGCTAGGAACTCCGGCTCTGAGCTGAGTTCATCCTGGCTCGGCTATAAGTGGCTTCACCTTTCTGGACCTTTCTGGGCCTCAGTTGTCCCTTCTGTTCAATGGGGATGATACTAGTGCCCACCTCTCAACATGGCTGCTGTGAATTAACCCATATAAAGTGTTAGAACGGGGTCTGGCACATGGTGAGCACCCAGGAAGTGAGAGCTGCTATCCTTACTTGCCTCCCTCCCTCTTGCCCCTCTGTCTTTCTTCCTCCTGCTCTCTTTGCTTTTCCTCCACTCCTTTCCCATGCGTCTCCCTTCACCCCTTCCTCTCTCCTCTCTGCAGCCACACCCTGTCCTGGGAGCGTGCCCCGAGGCTTCCTGCGTGCCTGGCTCTGTGTGGGCTGGTGGGGAACATGGATGAGTCAGGCCTTAGCCCTCAAAAAGCCCCTTTCCTCTTGGAGGAAGGGGCGTGTGGCGGGGCAGGCCAACTCAGTCACAAATGATCATAAAAGCGGTGGTTTGTGCTGTGTGGAGGTAGCATTAGGGCTTTGTAGGCCCCCAGAGGAAGCACTTAACCCAGCCTGGGAACCCGGGAAGGCATCTGGGAGTGGCGATCCCTGAATATAAACATTTTCTGCGTAGGTAAGAAGAGGCCTGGATTCTCAAGCAAGAGAACAACATACCAGCTCATTCATTCAATTTTTAAAATATATTTTTATTGATTTCAGAGAGGAAGGGAGAGGAGAGAGAGAGAGATAGAAATATCACTGATAAGATAAAATCATTGATTGGCTGCCTCCTGCACGCCCCACACAGGGGATCGAGCCCACAACCTGGGCATGTGCCCTTGACCGGAATGAACCTGGGACCCTTCAGCCCGCAGGCCGACGCTTTATCCACTGAGCCAAACTAGCTAGGGCTCATTCAGTTATATTTTTAAAATAAATTTTTATTGATTTCAGAGAGGAAGGGAGAGGGAGAGAGAGATAGAAACATCAATGATGAGAGAGAATCACTGATTGGCTGCCTCTTGCACACCCTCTACTGGCGGATGGACCCCGAAACCCAGGCATGTGCCATGACCAGGAATCGAACCTTGACCTCCTAGTTCATGGTTGATATTCAACCACTGAGCTATATATACCAGTGGAGCCATTCCATCATTCTTTTATTAATTCCCCACACATCCACACAGTCCCATGGGCCAGCCTGGCCAGGGAGACAGAAAGTGACATTGGGGGTCGGGCACAGTACTATGGAGGTGGCACAGAGCATGGTGGGAATGCTTCTTGGAGAAGGGGTTTTCAAGGTTGAGTAGGAGTTTGCCATGAGGAGACAAAGTCACACGCTCTTTCACTAATTCTCTGCATATATATATATATATACACCCTGAGCCTTTCTCATGTCTGACCTTGTATTGGGCCCAGGGACCCAATTCCTGACCCTGAGCAGCTTCCAGTCTCGGGGGAGGACCGTGGGGAAACGGTCTCCAGCGAGTGGGTGTGATGTGTGCGCTGGTGGAAGTAGCCAGGGTTTTGGGGGCACAGAGTTGGAATCAGGAGCTCACAGTAAGGGAATCAGATGGGCAGATTCTGTCCCCCTACAGCCCGGCTCTGTCCCAGATCCTCCCCGTCACCCCCTTGGGAAGGCAGCATTTGCTCCACCCCAGCCTGGTGCCCCTGCCCATGCTTCACCTCCCTTTTCCTGCCCCCAGATCGTCTCCTCGGCCTCCACCGACCTCCAGGACTACACCTACTACTTCGTCCCAGCGCCCTGGCTCTCGGTGAAGCTGCTGCGGCTGCTGCAGTGCTACCCCCCGCCAGGTACCGCTGACCCTCGGGCTGGGATCTGGGGCCTCTGAGCCCCTGGCGCAGGCGGGTGGGTGCTGTGGGTCTGTGTGAGGATTTCTGAGGCAGCCAGTGCTTCTAGCCCCGTCCCTTGGCTGCGGTGGGGGCAGCCCTGAGCCCAGGACCCGGGCAGGAACGCTCCAGGCGGGAGCAGCACAAAGCCAGTGGCCCGCCCTTGTAGCACAGATGCGGACAGATCATTGGCGTTGGTCCCTGTGGTGGACCAAAGTCTCCTGAGCCACACTCGCACTCCAGCCTGTGACATAGGGGCTGTTGTCAGGCCTGTTTCACGGATGAGAAAACCGAGGCTTGGGTGGGGAGGTCCCTGTCTAAGGCCTTGTCCAGGCTGAATTACCGTAGCTCTGTTAGGGTTTTCATGTCCCCATTGTCATGAGAGCCAGGTCCTGCACGGGAATGTGTGTTCCCCCCCAGCCCCACACAGAGCTGTGCGGGGGAACCGCCCTGCAGTGTGCAGACAGGGAAACAGGCTTGGAGATGAGACGTGGCCTTTCCAGGCCTGGCAGAGACAGGCAGAGCCTGACTTCAGAATCTGTGCTCTAAGCCCCTCCCCCTTCCATGGGGGCTCCCTGTCTGGCCTCACAGAGCAGTACCGAGGGGCCCTGGCCTGAGGTGCTCAGCACACAGTAGGTGCCTGATGAACCAGTTCCCTTCCGTTCAGCCACGTGCTGAGCACCTGCCGGGAGCCTGGGGCTGATGTGCAGCACTGAATCCTGACAGCCAGCACTTGTGTGCAGGGTGTCCGTGTGTGTCTCTGTGTGTCTGTGTGCATACATGTCTCTGCAGGCATTGCAGGCATGTCTGTGTTTGCCCATGTGCATCTGTGTGTGTATGCATGCCTGTGTATGTCTCAGTGTGCATGCATGTTCATGTGTGCATGCATCTGTGTATATGTGTGTATGCATGTGTGCCTGTGCATGTCCCTGCATATGCTTGTCTGTGTGTGCATACATCTGTGTGTATATGTGTATGCATTCTGCACATGTCCGTGTGCATGCATGTCCGTGTGTGCATTTGTGTGTATGTGCATGTCCCTGTGTGCATGTTAAAGTGTATGTGTGCACACACTGTAAGTGAGTGTGTGCTGTAGGCAACTCCGCAGGCCCCTCCGGCCTGTGAAAGCTAGCGATGAGTTCCGCCTGTGGCCCTGGGGAAGCCTCTTGCGCTCTGACTTCCTCATGCTGTAAAGAAGCGTTTGGTGGAACCTAAGCCCACTTCCACCTCAGAAATCCCACCTTGTAATTCTGGGCTGTGCCAGGGTGGGCACCTCACCTACTCTTCCTCACTCTGTAGAAATGGCAGCCATGGCCCCAAGCAGTTACTTTAACAAGTATTATGAAAAATTTCCAGCCCTGGCCAGTGTGGCTCAGTGAGTGGTGAGCGTCCTGTGCACCGAAGGGTTGTGGGTCCCATTCCTGGTCAAGGGCACATACCTGGGTTGCAGGTCGATCCCAGGCCCCAGTTGGGGCATGTGCAGGAGGCAGCCAATTGATGTGTCTCTCTCACATTTGATGTTTCTCTCTGCCTCTCTCCCCCTCCCTTTCACTCTCTATAAAAATCAATGGAAAAAATATCCAGACGAGGATTAACATCAACTACAAAAATTTCAGCATACAAACAAGTAGAAAATACCCATCACCTAGACTTCACGTATTTCTTGTAGGCACGCTCTTATTTTCTTATGTGTTTCTGACATATTTAAAAGGTAATTACAGCCCGGCCGGCATGGCTCAGTGGTTGAGTGTCAACCTATGAACCTGGAGGTCACTTCAATTCCTGATCAGGCAGGGCACATACCCAGGTTGCGGGCTTGGTCCCCAATGGGGGGCGTACAGCTGATCAATAATTCTCTCTCATCATTGATGTTTCTTTCTCTCCCCCTCTCCCTTCCTCTCTGAAACCAATAAATATATATATATATATGTATAAAAAATATGTATAAAAACATGTATATGTATATATATTTTTAAAGGTAATTACAGACATCTTGATGTTTTGCCTTTAAATATTTTGTCATGTGTTTCTCAAAACTATGGCGATTTTCATTCCCAGCAGCAATTCTGCATTCATACTTCAAACTAACAATGATTCCCTAATGTTCTGTGATCCCACTGCAGTGTTTCCTCATTTCCCCAAACAGTCTTCCTCGGTCAGTTCAAACGAGGATCTAATCAAGATACTCGTCCCGAGTTTGATTTTTAGTTCTCATGAATCTCCCTTAATCTGGGAGATTTGCCCCCTTAATTCCAGGGCATTGGCTTTCACCAGCTCCTTATTACCAGAAGTTTCAAACACAAGGAGAACTTCCCAGAGCAGCGCAGTAGCGCCCAGATGCCTCTGCTCTGTGGCGTGCCCTTCCTCACGCGCTCGCTCAGACAGTTGCTGCATCACTTGAAGATAAGTAACCAGAACACTCCCCACCCTGGACTATTTCCACACACGTCTCCCAGGAACGCAGTATAAAACCTCAGTGCCCTCATCTCACCTCAGAAGATTCAAAACAGCCTCGCAGTGTCATTTGCAGTCCAGGCACCAAACTGGGCCAGTTGTCCATAGCATTATTTTTATGGCTTAACAAACACAGTCCAATCTAGGACCACAAATATTTCCTTAGTCTGGAATAGTCTCCCCAGTTCCCACCCCCCTCCGCCCCAGTGCCTGCTTGTTTTTAATCTTCTCTGGAGGATATTTTTCCATTGATCTTGAGAGAGAGAGAGAGAGAGAGAGAGAGAGAGAGAGAGAGAGAGAGAGAGAGAGAGAGAGAGAGAAACATCGATGTGAGAGAGACACATCAACTGGTTGCCTCCCACATACATCCTGACCAGGGCCAGGGATGGAGCCTGCAACTCAGGTACATGCCCTTGACTGGAAATCAAACCCAAGACCCTTCGGTCCGAGGGCCAACTCTCTAATCACTGAGCCAAACCGGCCAGGGCCCCACTCACTGCCTGCTTTTGAATGCCTGACAGATGTGGTGCAGCATTTTTGCTGGAACACGTGGCAGCTGTTCTGTCCACGGCACTGCCTCACCTTGCAGGGAAAGGCAGCTGAGGGGATCGTGTGAGCTTGTGGTTGGCGTCTGTCTGTCTCAGGCACTCAGACCGCTCCGTGGGAGAGCTGGGTGTCAGGGTATCTCCGGGGAAGGTTCCTGGAACTTGGTCTGTGAGGAACCTAAACGGCATCGGTGCTGCAGAAGGGGAAACTGAGACTCACAGGGTGGGGCCGCTTGCCCAGCCGTGTCAGAGCCCAGCAGGACGAGAGCCCAGGTGTGGAGTCGGGTCCGCTGTCGGCATCTCTCCCACCTTCTCTGGTCACGTGGGGCCTGGCCTGCCGCTGCAGGGCTTGCCCCCGCCTGTGGAAGGTGGGCCGTGGCAGGGCCCCTGCCCCTGGCAGGTCAGCTGGGCCGGCAGAGAGCTCAGCCGGGACGTGCCCTCCATTTCCTCAGAGGATGCGGCCGTGAAGGGCAGGCTGGTCGAGTGTCTGGAGACTGTGCTCAACAAGGCCCAGGAGCCGCCCAAGTCCAAGAAGGTGCAGCACTCCAATGCCAAGAACGCCATCCTCTTCGAGACCATCAGCCTCATCATCCACTACGACAGGTGCCCACCGGGGGCGGGGGCGGGGGCGGGCCTGGATCCCGGGTCCTAGGGCCGTGGGCCTGGGAATTGTGACCTCGAGATAGGAGGATGAATGGCACCCTGCTAGCTTGGTGCGGCTCCCTCGCGGGAGGCAGAATTCCTGGCTCTCTATTTGGGCTGCGGCCTAGATGTCGGGGTCACCGGGTCGGCCATGACCGGAGGGCAGGAGGGAAGACCTGGGTCCTGAGGATGGTGCGGATGGACCAGCCTTGCCCAAGGCCTCCTCCTCATGTCCCGTGTCTGTCTGTCTGTCTGTCTCTCTCTCTCTCTCTCTCTCTCTCTCTCTCTCTCTCTCTCTCTCTCTCTCTCTCTCTCTCTCTCTCTCGCTGGCAGTGAGCCCAACCTCCTGGTGCGGGCTTGCAACCAGCTGGGCCAGTTCCTGCAGCACCGCGAGACCAACCTGCGCTACCTGGCCCTGGAGAGCATGTGCACGCTGGCCAGCTCCGAGTTCTCCCACGAGGCGGTCAAGACCCACATTGACACCGTCATCAATGCCCTCAAGGTGTGACCTGGGAGCCCACCCGGGGCCAGGCTCTCCTCGCCCACCCGGCCCTTGTCTCCTCTGCCTCCTCAGAGAGGCACGGGGCTCGGAGGCCCTCGGTGGCCGGCCCTAAGCCACCTGGAGCCCAGAACACACCACCTGCTCTCCTCCCTCAGACGGAGCGGGACGTCAGCGTGCGGCAGCGGGCGGCCGACCTCCTCTACGCCATGTGCGACCGGAGCAACGCCAAGCAGATCGTGTCGGAGATGTTGCGGTACCTGGAGACTGCTGACTACGCCATCCGCGAAGAGATCGTGAGTCCTAGGAGGGCCGGGGGCCTGGACCCCTGGGTCTGAGGGAGGAGGGGCTGGGGGCCTGGATGCCTGGGTTTGAGGGAGGAGGGGCTGGGGGCCTGGACTCCTGGGGCTGAGGGAGGAGGGGCTGGGGGCCTGGATGCCTGGGTCTGAGGGAGGAGGGCTGGGGGCCTGGATGCCTGGGTCTGAGGGAGGAGGGGCTGGGGGCCTGGATGCCTGGGTCTGAGGGAGGAGGGGCTGGGGGCCTGGATGCCTGGGTCTGAGGGAGGAGGGGCCGGGGGCCTGGACTCCTGGGTCTGAGGGAGGAGGGGCTGGAGGCCTGGGCTCCTGGGTCTGAGGGAGGAGGGTTGGGGGCCTGGATGCCTGGGTCTGAGGGAGGAGGGCCTGGGGACCTGGATTCCTGGGTCTGAGGGAAGAGGGGCTGGGGCCTGGACTCCTGGGTCTGAGGGAGGAGGGGCTGGGGCCTGGACTCCTGGCTCTGAGGGAGGAGGGGCTGGGGGCCTGGACTCCTGGGTCTGAGGGAGGAGGGGCTGGGGGCCTGGACTCCTGGGTCTGAGGGAGGAGGGGCTGGGGCCTGGACTCCTGGGTCTCCAGATGGGGACAGCTGTGAGCCCAGATCCAGGTGAGTCCACACCCTATGCCCCCATGGGCATGGGCTCGTGCACACACGCATGCCTGTCCTCCCTCCGGCTGGCAGGTCCTGAAGGTGGCCATCCTGGCTGAGAAGTACGCAGTGGACTACAGCTGGTACGTGGACACCATCCTCAACCTCATCCGCATCGCAGGCGACTATGTGAGTGAGGAGGTGTGGTACCGCGTGCTGCAGATTGTCACCAACCGTGATGACGTCCAGGGCTATGCTGCCAAGACTGTTTTTGAGGTCAGCACCCCCATCACGGGGCATCAGGGCAGAGAAAGGACGCTGGGACGATGGGGCCCGCCACCCAGCCCGCCGTCCTGCTTCCTCCTCCTCAGAGCTGCTCTCCGGTCTCCCTGCTGCTCCCAGGGGACAGGGGCCCGGCCTTCACTGGCCAACGTGAGGTCAGCCCGGCGTGCAGTCGCCGATCCCCAGGCCTCAGCAGTTGCCCACTCCCTCTGCACCAGAAAAGGGGTCCCATTCTGTCCCGTTTACTACCTGTGAGAGCTCGAGCCAGTCACTTCACCACTCTGGCCTCAGTTTCCATCTGTAATCCCACACACGTCCTAGAGTCCCAGGGTCAGCCCCGCCCACACACACGAGTGCTCTCCCTGCCTCCAGGCGCTCCAGGCCCCAGCCTGTCACGAGAACATGGTGAAGGTCGGCGGCTACATCCTTGGGGAGTTTGGAAACCTGATTGCCGGGGACCCCCGCTCCAGGTGAGGGGATGAACATACGCACTTCTGAAGGGTCCTGGGTGGGGTGGGCCCCAGGAGTCTCAGGGCTAGTGATGATGGGAATCTTGTCAGCCCCTCGCCCAGAACCTGCAGGGTGAGGGAGAACCCAGCTCCCAGGAGCCTCTAGGGGAGCATTGCCGCAGCCACTGCCCCGGGGCCCCCTGGGAAGGGTCCCTGCAAGGGAGGCAGCACCTCACTGGGGGGTTGTGGGAGCGGCAGTGGAGCTGGCACCGCTGACCCCTGCCCCCCACGCAGCCCCCCAGTACAGTTCTCACTGCTGCACTCCAAGTTCCACCTGTGCAGCGTGGCGACGCGGGCCCTGCTGCTGTCCACCTACATCAAGTTCATCAACCTCTTCCCGGAGACCAAGGCCACCATCCAGGGCGTGCTGCGGGCCGGCTCCCAGCTGCGCAACGCGGACGTGGAGCTGCAGCAGCGCGCCGTCGAGTACCTCACCCTCAGCTCGGTGGCCAGCACGGACGTCCTGGTCAGGGCCCAGTCCCCACCTGCCCCCCCTCCACCCTCTGCCTCGCCCTCCCTCTCCTCCTGACCTGCTCCCGCCCTCCACCACCGCAGGCCACGGTGCTGGAGGAGATGCCGCCCTTCCCCGAGCGCGAGTCGTCCATCCTGGCCAAGCTGAAACGCAAGAAGGGGCCGGGAGCCGCCAGCGCCCTGGACGATGGCCGGAGGGACGCAAGCAGCAATGACATCAATGGGGGTGTGGAGCCCACCCCCAGCACGGTGGTGAGTCCCCCAGGACTGGGCCACGGGGCGGGTCCACCTGGGGTATCGTCTCTTCTCACCTGCGTCTGTACTTCCTGCAGTCGACACCCTCACCCTCCGCCGACCTCCTGGGGCTGCGGGCAGCCCCTCCTCCAGCGGCACCCCAGGCTCCCGCGGGTGCAGGCAACCTCCTGGTGGACGTCTCCTCCGATGGCCCAGTCGCCCAGCCCGGCCTGGGGCCCACCCCCGAGGAGGCCTTCCTCAGGTACCATCTGCCTTGGGCTCTGGGCTCCCCATCTTCTGTCTACTCCCCCCAACTTGTTCCTCCCTCCCTGTCCCTGTGCCTCTGTCCACCTGGCTGCCGCCTCTCCGGCCTACTTCCCTCTCTGGCCACTCTGGGCTCGGCTGCCCCTGGCCACCCTTTGTTGTCCTTTCCCGTCATCGTGTCTCAGCCTGCTCTTCCTTCTCTCCTTCCCTCCTCCTTCTTTCTCTTTGGCCCTTTTGCTGCCTGTCTGGGATTGGCTGCCTGCCACGCCTGTCTTCTCTGTCTGCTCTGGGATTGGATGGCCCAGCGAGCTGGAGCCGCCTGCTCCTGAGAGCCCCATGGCTTTGCTGGCTGACCCAGCTCCAGCTGCTGAGTAAGGGGTGGCCTCAGGGGGTTGGTGGGCAGACCGTGTCCCTAGGGAGGGTTAGGGGACTGGGAGCTCTCATCAAGGCTTCCTGTTGAACTAACTGTAGAGTCAAGGTCTTGGAAGGGAGTGAAAATAGGGTCCTCTGATGTGGGGGGGTGGGGAGCAGCACATGCAGGGTCCTCTTCCCATGAGAGGCAATCGCCAGACTGATTCGGGGGTTCTTTGCGGTTCTCTGGGGAATCTGGGTATATGGATTGTGCAGGCCTGTTGTCTCCTTCCATGAGCTAGTTCCAGGCCTTTCCCTCTATCAGCACCTCCCTCCCCCCAGCCCCTCCCATCTCACTCCTCTCCCTGCAGCCCCGGTCCTGAGGACATCGGGTCGCCCATCCCAGAGGCTGACGAACTGCTGAATAAGTGAGTCTGGGAGAGATCAGGAGGGACGTGAGGACAGGCGGGGGTCACGAAGCAGAGCCCAGACAAGCACCCTCTCATCCTGAGCTCCCCTCTCCCCGCTCCCCCAGGTTCGTGTGTAAGAACAATGGGGTCCTGTTTGAGAACCAGCTGCTGCAGATTGGAGTCAAGTCAGAGTTCCGGCAGAACTTGGGTATGTGCTGGGGTGGGGTGGGGTGGGGGGTGCTGTGAGGATGGGGATTCGGGGAGACCTGGCTCGGGTGTGGAGTAGAGAGTGACGGAGGCCCGCCTGTCCCCATTGCTCAGGCCGCATGTATCTCTTCTACGGCAACAAGACCTCAGTACAGTTCCAGAGCTTCACGCCCACTGTCGTCCACCCTGGGGACCTCCAGACTCATATCCTCTCGGCCTGGCCCAGCCCCCTGGCTCCAGGCCTCCCTCTGGGTCTGCCTTCCTGGGACGAGATGGACCCAGGTCGAGACCCGTCTTCTGCCCTGTTGCGTGAGAGCCTGAGCACTTGTTCATTCTGAGATTGAGTGTCATCTGTAGGAGGGGTGGTCCTTTCCCCCAGACAGGAGGCAACAGTGATGTGATGTGATAGGTGTGAGGAGGCGGTACTTCTGGAGCCCCTGCTGCCCCAGGCCCCTTTGTCCCTGTCTGGCCCCTTCCAGACCTTGTCCTGACTCTGTCCGCTGTCCGGCTCCGCACCCAGGATTCTAGTGCCTCCTGAGCTCGAGGGCCAGCCTGGGGTCCCGGTGCCGACCAGAGCCCCTCCTGTGAGACCCGGGCCGGGCCTGTCGCTCTGCCTCTGTGTAGACCCTTCGCTTCCTCCTCATGGGGTTGTTTTGCGCATCCGCGTGGTTGGAAAACTCTGGAAGGATGAAAGGAAGTGCTTGAGCAGCCAGTCCCTTCTCCCCTCTGTGAAACTCTAGGGGTTAGACCCCAAACTCTGAGGATCTTCTTATTTTTAGTTCTTCGCTTCACCCATCACCATTTCCAGAGGCCTCTTGAACACTCAGCTGTGCTGGGCATGGGTGGGGCGGGGGTGAGAGATGCAGATGGCCCAGCCCTGGCCCTGGTCGCTGGCATGAAGGGAGGTGGTGCCAGCCACACTGACAAGTGCTTGTGCTGGATTGTAGCACTGAGCGCTGAGGACACAACGTCCAATGCGCAGATGCGGCTGAGAGAGGCTAAGCTAGTGCACATAGTCACTGAGGTGGTGGGAGCTGCGATTCCAACCCAGAGGGGCTCTTGCATGGGGAGGGGGGGAGCGGGGGGCAGGCCCTGAGCCCGATGTGAAAGGCGAGGTAGCATCGGAGGAATCCGGGCGGCAGGGCCCAGGAGCCACCTCCAGTTTCTGGCTTCCTTGACCGCTGCGCACAGCTGGCCGTGCAGACCAAGCGTGTGGCCGCGCAGGTGGACGGTGGGGCGCAGGTGCAGCAGGTGCTCAACATCGAGTGTCTGAGGGACTTCCTGACGCCCCCGCTCCTGTCAGTGCGCTTCCGGTGAGTCAGAGGGAGGTGCCGGGTGGGCGGGGCCTGCTGGTGAGGGGCGGGGCCTGACGGCGCCCTCTCTCTAACGCCAGGTATGGGGGAGCCCCTCAGTCCCTCACCCTGAAGCTCCCCGTGACCATCAACAAGTTCTTCCAGCCAACAGAGATGGCGGCGCAGGACTTCTTCCAGCGCTGGAAGCAGCTGAGCCTGTGAGTGGCGCCGGGCCCAGCCTCACTTCAGGGCGGGCGGGCGGGCGGGCTGCCAGGCCCCTGACTGGAACCTTTCCGGCCCAGCCCCCAACAGGAGGCGCAGAAAATCTTCAAAGCCACCCACCCCATGGACGCCGAAGTCACGAAGGCCAAGGTGAGGGACAGGGAGCCTCAGGAGGGAGCCCCAGGCCAACATCCCAGCCCGGCCTCGCCCTAACTCTGGGATTCGGCGACCGGTGGCTGGTCACCTTCTCCGAGCCTCAGTTTCCCCATCTGTAAAATGCGGCCAATTCCCACTCCCGGTGGTGTTGGGAACTGGTAGGCCACTCTGGGAGCTAACAGGTCTGGCACCTCTGACGGCTGCCACCCTCCCCCCCCACAGCTCCTGGGGTTTGGCTCCGCTCTTCTGGACAACGTGGACCCCAACCCTGAGAACTTCGTGGGGGCCGGGATCATCCAGACTAAAGCCCTGCAGGTGGGCTGTCTGCTCCGGCTGGAGCCCAATGCCCAGGCTCAGGTGAGAGGTGGTCTGGGGCCCACCTGAAACAGATGCCCCCCCGCGCCCCAGTCCTCTGGCTCATCTTCCACTCCCCTTCCCTCCCTCCCTGGTTTTTGTCTCTATATCCTTTCCACCTTTCTTGGCCTCTTTTTATTTTTCATTCTTTGCCTGTTCCCATCATTTTTATTCCTACTTCCTGTCCCTTCTCTCACCTTCCTGACCCCTTTCTCCTTTTTCTCTTCTAATCTCTCTCCCCTGGACCCTCCCACCCCTGGGCTCCCCATCCTCTCCCCTGGCCTGCCCTATCCCTCTGCCTCCTCCCTGAGTCCTTCCCCCTTTCTTCCCCCAGATGTACCGGCTGACCCTGCGCACCAGCAAGGAGCCTGTCTCCCGTCACCTGTGTGAGCTGCTGGCCCAGCAGTTCTGAGCCCCGGACCCTGCCCCTGGAAATGTGGCCGGCGCCAGGAAGCCCCTAGGACTGAGGGAGCTTTGGTGGATTGGAGCAGTGAGGGGACCTCCGCTGGTGACAGGAAGACCCCAGGGTAGGGGGGTGCCTGGGACTTTCCTCCGGCCTTTTGTATTTTTATTTTTGTTCATCTGCTGCTGTTTACATTCTGGGGGGTAGGGGGAGCCCCCTCCCTCCCTTCCCCCCCCCAAGCACAGAGGGGAGAGGGGCCAGGGAAGCAGGCGCCTCCTCCCCTCCCACCCACCCTGTTGTGGCCCCTCCTGCCCCCTCCCCGTCCAGGGGCTGTGTATTATTGTGATCCAATAAACAGAGACGCTAACAGCCCCGGCTTCCTTTCTGTCAGAGGAGTGGGGTGAGGGCCTGCAGCGTGCGGGTGGCCAGGCTCCGCAGCCCATGGCAGGGGCTCTGAGCAGACAGCAGCAGCAGCAGCCGCCGTGGCCCCAACTGGAGGGCCACCAGACGCCACCCTGTGCCTGGCTCCTCGGTCCCCGATACCAGGTAGCAGGCTCTCGGCACTTGAGCCTGCTGGGCTGTGTCCTCCGCCTTCTCCTCCTGCTGTCCGGGTTCTGGAAAAAGGACAGGGAGGGCTGGAGTGACCAGTGGGGTGTGGGCCACTGAGATGCCACCCGCAGGAGCCAAACCCCATCCTGGGCCTGAGTTTGACTCCTGACAGGCAAGGGCCTCGGCTCCGTCCGGTTGTCAGTGACCTGTAGGCACAGGCTCTCCCACTCAGCTGCCCCTCTTCCCGCCCAGCCTCGGTCCCCTCTTTCCTGGGATGCTATGTGCAGCCCCAGCAGTTCACTCAGAAACACAAATGGCCAACACGCAGGTGATATTGACCAAGTGTCAGGCATTCAGCTCCAGGTACGTGTGTGTGTGTGTGTGGGGGGGGGGCAGGGACCCCACCCCACTGTGGGAAGCTGGTGGGGAGGGTGGAGTCAACAGTAGGAGGGAGCAGTCCTCGGCCTCTCTCAGGTGCTGCTCTCCACCATTTTGCTAACTTACCAGGCTCTTCACTGCTGGGGTAGGTCACCCTGGGTCCCTTCCTGACTCTCCAGCGCCTCTTGGGTTCTAGGACTTTTCCTAACTCATCTGGGCTCTGTGGTACCCCCTCCCCGACTATCGGGAAAGCCTGTACTTAAAGCGGGAGAGTGGAGTGTGACTATGGCTGTGCTGCTCATTAGCTGAGCCTCAGTTTCCTCATCTGTAATATGGGAATGATTATACAGCAGGAGGTAACCCTCACCTCTGAGGATGAAGTGAGTCATTGCATATAAAGCATTTGGAAACATTAAGATTACCCAGGAGAGTCTGTCACCTCCAGGCTGGGACCTCCTGTCCCTCCTTTCCATCAGTGGGTGCCCAGGCCTTAACCTGCCCAATACCAGCTGACCCCTACCAGTTTCCCCAGCTCTCCCCCCCCCCCTCGTGTGACCTGGGACTCTGTCCCAGTCTGTGCAAAGGGGGCGCTGTGCCCGCCGCTGACCTGGTGGGAAGTGCATGGCGGTGACTAGGGCATAGAAGGAGCGGAGGAGGCACCGACGCTGCCCAGGGGAAGGATCTGAAAGGAGAAGGACCGGTGACAGTCCCTTCAGGGCCCAGGGCCCTCCCTGCCGCCCCCCTCCCCCCTCGTCCTCAGTCACCTTTATCCCCTGAAGGCTCCACGGTGAAGAGGCAGCGCTTCAGCTCCAAATGGAGGAGCAGCAGCCTGTGGGAAAGGGCGTGTCACGACCAGGGAAGAAGGAGTGAGGACCCCAACCCACCCTCCCCTCCATCCGAGCCCTACCCGAGGATGTCCGTGTGCAGGGGGAAGCCAGCGGGCAGAGCTCGGGGTCCCAGCGGAAGGCAGGCCCGCAGGGAGTCCAGCGTCGGCTGCCACCAGCGGTCCAGGAGCTGCCAGGGGCGGGGCCGCGGGGAGGTCAGGGAAGTGTCAGGGGACCGCGGCGTGGCCACCGAGGAGGGTAGGGGCCCACAAGGGCGGAAGGCAAGGGGACCGAGGATGGGGCGAGGCCTGGACGCACGGCGAAGGAGCCAAAGAGGAGCCCAGCCGGGGTGAGGGGGTGAGGGTGGTGGGAGCACAGCCCGAAAGGGGCGGGGCTGCCCGGGCGGCACAGAGCAGAGAGCACTTGGGCGGGGAGGGAGGAGGGAGGAGGGCCGGGAAACGCGGGTGGAGGGTGTAATGGGAGGAAGCGGGACGCGGCCCGAATTCACCTGTGGATCCAGCTGGCTGAGGGGAGGGCGCGGCCCGCAGAGCAGACACAGCTCCAGGCCCGGCAGCAGCGTCAGGGTCAGAAGGCGGTGCGGGACCTGACGCCGGGGCGCGGGGTGAGCCGCGGGCCAGAGCTCCGTGCAAGCCCTGCCTCCTCGCGACTCCGCCTCTGGGTCTCCCCGCTTCGTGCACTGGTGCCCCAGGCCCCCACCTTCCCTCTGCCGGGCCCACCCACTCACCGTGGGACTGCCGTGCGGCAGGTACACCGGGTAGTCCCGGGCGGCCTGCGGCGGCAGGGATCCCACCAGCCAGGGAAGTAGCACGGCCTCCGGCGTCCCCAGCCGCCACCAGCTTTCTGTTGCTGTCACCACCCGGCCGGACACGAGGAGGCTGGCGAAGGCTGTGCCGGCAGCCTCCGCGAACCCGGAGAGGGCTTCCTGCGTTGGGAGACACGAAGAGGGGCACAGAGACGTCCCAGGTGGGCCAGGAGTGGGAACAGACCGGCAGACAATTCCCAGTTTGCCTTGTGGCCATGCTCGTGTCTCACCCTCCCTGGGCCTGGGCTCCGTCACCCCCACGTGCAGTTACAACCCCCAAGTCACAGCGTGAAGTTAAAACAGGTGAGGCATCTACTGCCCTGCCCGCATGAGCTACTGAAGCCAACAATTACAGCAGCAGCTGTGGTTTACTGAGTCCTACTGTGCCCCAAGCAGGTACAATCAACCACCTTCAGGCTCCTGCAGGTGGCCATACCTGGTGAATTCACAAGAGCAGTATTTTTAAAAGGGTAAATAGAGATTCCCCAGACAGAAGGAACAGCATATGCTAAGGCAGGGAAGCTGAGAAATGGTTGAGATTTGTGGGACCCCCGAGGCAACTGGGCAAGGGGCTGGGGCTTTGTCCTGGGGGGGGGGGGGGGGAATGGAAGCCATGAGAGGGCTGTGCTAAGGGGAGGGGCTGGGTCAGCTCTGGGTGTAAAAAGATCCTTCTGGGGCCAAGTGGGGGTTGGACTGGAAGTCCTGAGGATGGGAAGAGGTGGAGGCAATGGTCCAGGGGTAAGAGGATGAGGACTGGGATAGGCCCATAAAGACTTGGGTTTAAGAGTTCCCAAGGTTTCCCCAATACCTGAAAGAGGGATCCCTCTGGAGGAACCACACAGTCCACGCACTGGGTCAGGTCTCCAATGAGCTCTGAGTCCCCCAGGAAGCTGTCAATGAGGCGGTAACAGGCCTAGCGGAGGGAGAAGGGAGCCACCTAGATCTGCTGCCTCCCCCTTAAAAGAGTGGCCCTTCTGGGTGGGCCTAGCTTAGGGTCAGAAAACTGAGTTGCCCCAAGAATCCATGGGGCAGGCTGCCCCAGGGGCTGCTGGGCACTGTCGTCCCCAAATATCAGTAGCCTCACCCTCAACTCCTTCTTCAGTCTTTCTACATTGCTGATGTTGGTCAGCTCTTCGAGTCCCACAAGAAGAACCTAGAACCGTATAAGAGAATAGGGGCCCTGGACATCTTAGAAGAAAGCAGGGGCTGGGACTGAGACTGAGGAAGAAGGGGGCTGGGGATCTGGACTCATGAGTCTTCGGGAGGAGGGACTGGGAGCCAGGATTCCTAGGTTTTGGAGGAGACAGGTGCTGGGGGCTGGACTGCTGGGTCTGAGGGAGAAGGATGCTGAGAGTTCAGACTCCTTGGTTTGCAGAAGAGGCCTGGGGAATCTCACCATGGCCCCAAACACCATCTGGAGCAGTCTCTCTAGTCTCAGCTCCGAGGTGCCCTCCTCAGATGACAGAACAATGAGGGTGATGCTGTGAGAAAGGACGGTGAGAAGGAAGAATGAGTCCAGGCCAGGGAACAGGGCGGTGAGGACAGTAGTTTGCCCTTGATCCTGGCTGCTAGCTACATCCTCCTCCGGCATAACCCGCTTCTCAGACAGAGAAACTCGGAGATCAGGGAGGGTAACAGCTGGCCTTGGAGGGCCGCAAGGCCTTGAGGTCATCTTCAACAGGGCCCAGTCCCTGCTGCAAGCTACCGCTTGGAGACCTGTCATGGAAGCTTTTCCACACCACGGTGGTGTTCTCGGTCCGCGCAGAGCTCAGCTGCACCTCGAGATTCTGCCCAAACATGTGGACTCCATTGAGGGAGCCGATGACAGAGAACGGGAGCTGTGGAAAGGTTGAGGACATTAGACAGGGGCCCCCAACCCCCTCCCCTTTCTAGATCCCCCTGGCACCTCCTGGTCAGGGAAACTGAGTTTTTGGTCTATTGCACCCCTCAGACCTCTAAACTCAACTCTGAAACGTCCCCAGCCCCTGCTCCCTGGAAGACCGAGTCCAAGCTCCTAACCCCCTTCCATTTCGGAGATCCAGGCGTCAGGACCCCACCTGCTGGCGGGCGGGAGCACCGCCGCGGCTGCTTCTGCAGAACAGAGGGACTCCGCTGGAGGCCGCGAGGCACAGCAGATGGACCGTGCCCTCCGTCCCCTCCTCCCCCATTTGGACCCCCGCCCCCCCCCCCAATCCCTTGGTGAAAACGGTCAGTGCCAGTCTTGGAGAATGACCGTCGTCACACGAAATCTGGCTGCCATCCGAAACCGCCAGAGGGCGAGATGGGGAGCTGAATGGAAGACTCCAACTCAAACCTCTCCTCTAACCCTATTCCAGCATCTCCCGGAAACCGGGTTAGGGTCGCTTCCTCTCCGACCGGAAGTCACCATGCCCTGAACAAAGATGGCGGATTGTTGATTGTACGTACAAGTAAAGCTTCGGAGTCTGTCCCCGAAGTGGTTTCGATTCTCGGCTGCTGAGCGCGGGAGGGGGGTGGGGGAGGGAGGGAGGAGAGGGCTGAGACACCAAAACCAAAATTTGGGCACGGGTAAAGGAGGGAGTGGGTACCGAGAAGACCCACCCTGGGCCAAGTAGGTTGGGGGCGCCCGGCTTAAGGTCACGGTTCGGTCCGGAGTAAGGAGCTCACTTTGGGGCTCCGGAAAAGGTGAGAGGAACCATAAGCGCAGGAATTTCAGGCAGCTCCTGGGTAAGATAGCAAATCTAAGGAATATCTTGTTTCTGTTAAAATGTGTGTTTTCTTTACTGTCCAACTCTGTCGCTTCACACGACTTATCCTCTTCCGGTTCAGCCTGGCCTCCCCCGTTCTGATCCACGGTCAGGTAACTCCCTTCTCTGCTGCCTCCTTCCCAGCTCGCTGGGACCCGACCTCACATTTTGTTGTTAATCCTCACCCGAGGATATTTTTCCCCCCATTGATTTTTAGAGAGAGTGGAAGGGCGGGAGGGGGAGAGAGAGAAACATCTGATGTACATAGATTGGTTGCCTCCTGCACACACCCTACCAGGACCGGGGATGGAACCTGCGACCCTACGATGCACAGCCCGGCTCTCTAACCACTGAGCACACCAGCCAGGGCCAGACCTCACATTTTCTCAGCCTCTTTCCCTCATTCTCAACGTGAGATTAGACGTATTGTCTCTGGGGCCACTTCAGTTTATGATCTGGGAAACCCTGGGCCTTGTTTCACTGCAAAGAAACAAGTTAGCCGCCTGCATTTAGAGGGCTACCCTCTCTCCTGCTTTCAGACACCCTCTCAGATCGAGGCTACCCTGACGGCTCCCACAGGCACGCTTCCTACATTCCATTTTTTAATTCTTTCGGGCCTTAATTTCCCTCATCAGGCAAGAACTCTCGCCGAAACCGGTTTGGCTCAGTGGATAGAGCGTCGGCCTGCGAACTGGAGGGTCCCAGGTTCGATTCCGGTCAAGGGCATGTGCCTTGGTTGCGGGCACGTCCCCTGTGGCGGGTATGCAGGAGACGGCTGTCTCATCCATGTTTCTGGCTCTCTGTCCCTCTCCCTTCCTCTCTGTAAAAAATCAATAAATATATATATATATATTTTTTTTAAAATATATTTTATTGATTTTTTACAGAGAGGAAGGGAGAGGAATAGAGAGTCAGAAACATCGATGAGAGAGAAACATCGATCAGCTGCCTCCTGCACACCCCCTACTGGGGATGTGCCCGCAACCAAGGCACATGCCCTTGACCAGAATCGAACCTGGGACCCCTCAGTCCGCAGGCCGACGCTCTATCCACTGAGCCAAACCGGTTTCGGCAAAAAATATATTAAAAAAAAAAAAAAAAAAAAGGACTCTCCTGGCTGGTTGCCCTTCCCTCCTGGGATCCTGCTCTTGCTCCCTCCAACCACCTTTGCCGATTCTTTCACACTGCTGGGATGAGAAGATCCCTGGGGTCCTTGTCTCTGACATTCCAATACCCTCCCCCCCATCGAGTAGTCCAGGCCCTTATTCCATAGGAGACCTCAAATTTCTCCCCAGAACGGCTGACCCAGGCTGGCCATACCACCCACTCGCCCTCTGGAGCCAGGATTTAGTGGAGAAATTTTCCAACCTTATTTGGGCAAAGGATCTGTGTTCCTATCAACTATTCTTCCAACCTGGAGATTGGGTTTAATCTAAAAATCTGCAGGGCCCAACCCGGTTTGGCTCAGTGGATAGAGTGTCGGCCTGTGGAATGAAGGGTCCCGGGGTTGCGGGCTCAATCCCCAGTAGGGGGCATGCAGGAGGCAGCCAGTCAATGATTCTCTTTCATCATTGATGTTTCTATTTCTCTCTCCCTCTCCCTTCCTCTCTGAAAACAATAAAAATACATTGAAAAGGAAAAGAAAACTTATAAATGAATAAATAAATAAATAAATATCTGGAGGGAGAACGGCCCAAGGTCAGTAAGAGCACACATGGAAAGGGCCTTATTTCGTAATTCTAACTACCAAGTCTGCCCTTCAGTTGCAGGGAATAATGCCTTGGATCCGTCGCACCAGGGTGAAACAGGCGATGGGCCCAGAACCTGAGGCTACCCAGAACGCACGCTACTCCTGCGAGCCTGTATCAGACCTCAGGCCACCGTTCCGCAGGAATACCAACCAGGATATGAGCCCTCCCGCCTCTCAAGCAGCCTCCAGCCCTTAGACTTCAGAACTTCCTCGTGCTGTACCTGAAAGAGAACCGCATCGGTTGCTATGGTGCGGTTACCTGCTGAGACATGCGTGGAGTTCTTAGGGCTCCTCCTCCTCCTTTCCTGTTTTCCGCCAGCCAGTTTTGCTCTCCTCCCTTGGGAGAGCAGTAGTTTGGTTAACATCTCCCAAATAGCCGCAGAAGGAAAAATAAAACGTCCCCAAACATCCCCTTCTCAACCAGTAGCTCCAAGTAACCCCACTTTTTTTTAAATATATTTTTATTGATTTCAGAGAGGAAAAGAGAGATAGAAACTTCAATGCTGAGAGAGAATCATTGATCGGCTGCCTCCTGCATGCCCCACACTGGGGATGGAGCCCACAACCCAGGCATGTGCCCTTGACTGGAATCGAACCCGGGACCCTTCAGTCCGCAGGCTGACGCTCTATCCACTGAGCCAAACCGGCTAGGGCAGTAACCCCACTTGCAATCTGACCTCTTTCCCATAGGCTCCACGCTGCCCACTCACATTTGTCCTATTGGACAAAGACCCTTCTTTGATGTGTAAACCTTACAGGTCAGGGGCCCCAGGCTAGCCTTTCCCTAAATTGCACAAGGAAGGCCCGCCCCCGGACCCCTTCACACTCTCCACCAACAGTGGACCTCGACCGCCACCAGACGGACGGGGTGTGCCCCATGGCTGGCACAACCTCCTGTATACCCAAAGCAGTTTGCCAGCCACCGGTGTGGCCTAGAGTGTTGACCTATGAACCAGGAGGTCATGGTTTGATTCCTGATCAGGGCACATGTCCTGTTTCGGGCTTAGCCCCCAGTAGGGGCTGTGCAGAAGACAGCTGATCAATGATTCTCTCATCATTGATGATTCTATCTTTCCCTCTCCCTTCCTCTCTGATATATATATATATATATATGAAAAAGAAGATTATCACGGGAAAGGGTTCACATTCAGCCAAAAGAGGTTATGGATGGCTGACCTTCGTCCCTCAGCACCCCTCAAGAATGAGTGAAAATAAGAAAGAGCGAAATCAGTTATCCCACAAAAGATCTATTTAACCAGGCTGAGCCCCTACCCCACCCTAACTCTGTGTTTATCTTTGAGAACAGGAAGGCCTGCAGTTAATAGTTCCTTCGCAAGAAAGAACTAGTTAAAACGAGCTCAACTGGGGGAAACGCTCTGTAAAGTGTAAGATTGTTTAACCACTATGCTGTAAACCTGAAACTAATAATACAAAATAATACTGAATGTAAACTGTAATTGAGGAGGGGGAAAAATACATCTAAGAAAAGGTGGCTGCCAAAGTGACCTGTAGAGACCAGAAATCTGATAAGGTCCATAGTAAATGACACACCTACAGGTGCCCTGATAATTTGACAATCACCATGACAAAGATGGAAGGAACCACAAAAGGACAGAAAAAAGGCAGAATCTGGAAAAAAACGGTTAATACCCCCCTCCCCCTTCTGAGTATCAACAGTTCCTGGATCCTGGGAGGAGAAGCCGATTTGAGAGCTAGGCTCTTGCTTTTTCATTGAATAAAGTTTGCACTGTTAATACTCTGGGTCTCTTATTGGCTTCATAACACAAAGAGGAAAAGAACCCAGTTTGGGGTCCTCGAAAAGAGGACTTTCATCTCTCAGGTAACAGTTTTGCTTCATTTATTTACAGATGATACTGAAGAGCCTGCCTTGAAGGCAGTGACCAGGCCAAGGTGTTGCCTAGCAACCACCAAGTGGGTAAATTGATAAACAGCTGTGCTCTACTCAAAGGTGGCCCTGGTGCCAAGGTGCTGCCTAGCAACCACCCATCAGCCTAATCTCCATCCTAAAGCTGTAAACAGCTCAAATATAGCCTCATGAGGAATCTTTATAGCACCTTTCCTTAGAGCAAAATCGAGAAAAACACCATCTCCTTCCTCCCCCTCCAGGATGGTTTGGTCCAGCAAGTGTTGCCTAGTAACCACCAAATGAGATGGTTGTTTTGTTGGGAGAAAAAGGAAGATGAAGTCCTTTAACAGAATCACAAAAATATTTTTGTAATGAATTTATATGATAGTGTGTCATGCAGAATGTGCAAATACTCATCCCCCCCAAATCCTTTCTCCAAAATAAAAAGTTGACAGTTTAACAAAATATCAACACGTTTTCACAAATATGATCACTGTGCCAATACTGACCCGAGTCCTGAGCCTTTGCTTCTATTTCTTTTTTTTTTAAATATATTTTATTGATTTTCCACAGAGAGGAATAGAGAGTTAGAAACATCGATCAGCTGCCTCTTGCACACCCCCCACTGGGGATGTGCCTGCAACCAAGGCACATGCCCTTGACCGGAATCGAACCTGGGACCCTTGAGTCCACAGGCCGACACTCTATCCACTGAGCCAAACGGGTCTCGGCTGCTTCTATTTCTGCAGGTTGTCAGGAGTATTACCAATTTGGAACGAATTCAGCTGCCCTGGAAGAAGGCCCTTGCTTAGTGGGAGAACCAATCTTTTTATTTTTCATTATTTTATTTTTTTGTATATAGGGCGTAATATCACAGGAAGGTCACGGTATCCTGCCACCTGTTAGAAGTAAGCCCAAGTTGCTGTTGGATGTGTTCATCACAAAGGAGCCATTCTTCAGGCGAGATCTTAAAAAAAAAAAAAAATATATATATATATATATATATATATATATATATATATATATATATATATATATATAATTGATTTCAGAAAGGAAGGGAGAGGAAGCTAGGAACATCAATGATGAGAATCGTTGATCGGCTGCCTCCTACACGCCCCCTATTGGGGATCAAGCCGCAACCCGGGCATGTTCCCTTGACCAAAATCGAACCCAGGACTATTCAGTTTGCAAGCCCACACTCTATCCACTGAGCCAAACCAGCTAGGGTGGGAGAGCCAACCTTAAGTTTTCCAATTCACAGCTGCCTTCAGGCTCTTGGTAAGGCCAGTGTAGCTTCCTACCCCCAGCAGACAATTCCACTCCAACCTCTCTCTTTTTTTAAAATTAACTTCTGGTTTGCTGTCTTTTTGGAGGAGGGTAGGATTCTTGAAGACCACCAGTTTAAAAATCATTCATTCAACCAATCGTACATTTACCTTATCTAAGTAAAAGTTTTCTTATAGTTAAGAGGGCACATTTTGATTTTAGGTACCATTTTAATCTTCTTACCTGTGAATCATTTTTCCTTTCTCCATTATACTTTTTTAAACCTTTCTTTGTAATTTTATTAAAAATTGAATCACACTGGCATAAAAAAGGAGGGAACCAATTTAGATGAAAATAATTTAAGATATAATGTCTAAATATGCGTTTGGTCTTTGGATCCTGATGCAAATGCAGCAATTAAAAATATTTTGAGAGAATTGAGGAAATATGATTACGGATTTAGTATTAGATGAAACTAAGAAATAATATTGTTAGGGTCTGATAATGGCAAAGTGGTTATGTTTAAAAAAATACAGCTTTTTAGAGATGGCAGTTAAGCATGTAGAGGTAAAATATGATGTTGAGGATTTAAAAGGCTTCAGCAAAGAAAATAAAAGAAGGAATAGATAACATAAATGTGACAGAATACTGATACTGCGACGTGCAATGGGTATGCACCATTTTAACAAATATTTACAATCTGCATTGGAACAAGTTGACCTGATTGACACCTGCACTGGACCGTGTCTGAACCGTCTGATTACACCAGCCCCTGGACATTACTCTTTCCAGTGTGAATTAACATGACAAAGTAAAATGCTATATCATTGCACTTTTCATTAGCACTTTTTACATGGTCAATTTTCAGATGTTTATTTGCTATTTTTTGAAATATATGTTATTGATTTTTTAGAGAGAGGAAGGGAGAGGGATAGAGATCTAGAAACATCGATGAGAGAGAAACATCGACCAGCTGCCTCCTGCACACCCCCTACTGGGGATGTGCCCGCAACCAAGGTACATGCCCTTGACCGGAATTGAACCTGGGACCTTTCAGTCCGCAGCCCGACGCTCTATCCACTGAACCAAACCGGTTTTGGCTATTTGCTATTTTAATTTGTGTGTGTGAGAAAAGCCTGCTTATAATACTTCCCATGAAAAAAATGAAAGCATTTCTACTTTCCTAAGTTTTTATTTATTGGTAAGATGTATTTATGTAGTACATTTCTGTCAACAAGTAAGTTACACTGACTTTCCCAGTTGGTTGTATTTTTTCCCCCAACTTGTTTTATCGAGTCTTTTGCGAACAAATCAATTTTTACGTTTTCTGGCTTTGCTATAATAAGAAACTTTTTCCAAGTCTTCAGGATTATATAGTGTGTTTCTTTATTCCTTCAGATATTTTTATGGTTTCACTTGTTGCATTTACATTTTTAATTCACCTGGAATGTACTTATGTTCTAGGCCAGTTTCTGGCCCCTCTCCCAGAAGACAACTATCAAGTGTTGCCTGGCAACCTCCACTAGGGTTGGAGTTTGGCTTCTGGTGGTTGGGGGTGGGGCGTGAAAAACAAAACAGCTGCAAAGCCTTCCGAGTTGAAGGCAACCTTAAAGCGTTGCCAAATCACCCGTCTCGGACGATGTGATTGGACCCTTCACACTTCCCATCTCCCAGCTCCAGAAAGAACTTAACTGAAAACCTGTGTTAGAAAAAAAAAAGAAGAAGAAAAAAAAAAGGACAGCGTGAGCGTTGCATAGCAACCAGGTCTTCAGCCCCTTCCTTTTGAGAGTAGAGTCAGAACGAGAGCCCGCTCAAACATGACGGCCCACGGTGCCGCTTTCAATGTATTTCGCTCTCAACAGTCCTACCAATGATTCATTCTTTCACATCAGGCCCCAGAGGCGTTCGCTATGCCCATTCTGAGCCTTGCACCCGGTGGGTGAGAACGGAGCAACCGATCCGCCCTGGGTGCCCCGCACTAACAAGGCAACGGGCGCGTCCCCAGCGGCGCACAGCCTCCCGGCGCGGGTGCACGCGCAGCGCAGGCGCACAGCCTCCCGGCGCGGGTGCACGCGCAGCGCAGGCGCTCCCCCTCCCGGCGCGGGTGCACGCGCAGCGCAGGCGCTCAGCCTTTCGGCGCGGGTGCACGGACAGCGCAGGCGCACTTCCGCTCAGCTCGCGGAGGCTTCTGCCGCGGTGGCGTCTAGCTCGCGGGGAATGGTCCCCGGGTCCGAGGGCCCGGCTCGCGCCGGGGGCCTGGTAGCTGACGTGGTGTTCGTGATTGAGGGCACAGCCAACCTGGGGCCCTACTTCGAGGGCCTCCGCAAGCACTACCTGCTCCCGGCCATCGAGTGAGTACCATTTCCACAACTCCAGCCCCGCCCTCCGACTTTCGTTTTTCACAGCCACTTGCCTGACCCCGACTTTTCACCTCCGACCCTCACAGGTATTTCAATGGTGGTCCTCCCGCCGAGACGGACTTCGGGGGAGACGTGAGTCTTGGGACTCCTGGGTCTGAGGGAGGAGGGGCTGGAGTCCGGACCCCTGGGTCTGAGGGAGGAGGGTCTGGGGGCCGGGACTCCTGGGTCTGAGGGAGGAGGGCCTGGGGGCCGGGACCCCTGAGTCAGAGGGAGGAGGGGCTGGGGGCCTGCACTCCTGGGTCAGAGGGAGGAGGGGTTGGGGGCCGGGACCCCTGGGTCTGAGGGAGGAGGGTCTGGGGGCCGGGACTCCTGGGTCTGAGGGAGGAGGGCCTGGTCCCCTGGGTCTGAGGGAGGAGGGCCTGGGGGCCGGGACTCCTGGGTCTGAGGGAGGAGGGGCTGGGGGCCTGGACTCCTGGGTCTGAGGGAGGAGGGTCTGGGGGCCTGGACTCCTGGGGCTGAGGGAGGAGGGGCTGGGGCCTGCACTCCTGGATCAGAGGGAGGAGGGGCTGGGGGCCGGGATTCCTGGGTCTGAGGGAGGAGGGGCGGGGCCACTACTTTCTCTGAGGTCGCAGATGAAGAGCCCCTCTCCTCCTCTCCTAGTATGGGGGCACCCAGTACAGCCTCGTGGTGTTCAACACGGTGGACTGCGCTCCCGAGTCCTACGTACAGTGTCACGCTCCCACCAGCAGCGCCTATGAGTTTGTCACCTGGCTCGATGGCATTAAGTGAGCTTTTCCCTGTGCTTGGGGTGGGGAGGGGGACCCTGTGAGGGACGGTGAACGGGTGGTGGCTGGGGTCACACTGGGTGGCTGAAAGGCCTGAGTGTGTGTTTGGGGAATTGTGGTTTTTTTTTCATAAGTGACTTCCGTGGTGGGTTCTGTGCACTTGGTGATTTTGCCATTTGGTTTGGAAGTAGAAACACTTGCCTCAAGGCGGCCTTGAGCTCCAGGACCCCCTTGGCACTCCGTGTGTGATTCTCCCCTTTCTGTCTGCCGTTCCTCATCTCTACGCCAGTCCTCCTTTTTCAGGGCTCATTGAAGCCCGAGTGCTGGGGGCAGGGGCTAGGCCTGGACGGGTCCCTCTGTGCTTTGAATGGAATTTCGTTAGTTCACATTGCAGACTCCTGCAGGTGCACACAGCCTGGAGCCCAATCACAGCTGTACCTCAGGGGAAGTCCCAGACCAGGGGTCCCTGTCGTCTCTGTGCCTAATGTAACTATCTTTAAGGGGGGTGGGTGTGTTAATAAGACAGACGGTTCCTGACTTCAGATTTTTTCCACTTTATGATGGTGCAACAGCGATAGGCATTCAATAAAAACCAGCCAGGTAAAGCTATATGTCCGGGAGGTTAAATGCATTTTGAACTTGGGATATTTTCAACTGACGATGGTTTTCCTTGGATGTAAGTTCAGGAGCATCTGTGCTTGTATTAGTTACTTGTTGTACTACTTATCCGTTGACGTGTAAGAGGTTACCCCAAGACTTAGTGGCATAAAAACAAACATGTATTATCTCATGCAGATTCTGTAAGAAACTCAGGGGTAGCTTAGCTGGATAGTTCTTGCTCAGGGTCTCACATGAAGTTGCAGTCACCAGAGGTTTGATTGCTTCTCGGAGGATCCGTTTCCCAGGCGGCTCACGCTGTGACTTAGGCTGGAGGGCCCACAGCCTTGCTGGCCGTTTGCCACAAGGGCTCCTGTCCGCCCAACATGGCAGCTGGCTTTCCTCAAACAGCAGCCCACCAGAGAGAGCAAAGAGGAAGCCATTTTTAAAATCAAGTCTTGGAAGTCATACATCATCACTTCTGCCTCATTTCTGTTTGATGCACAAGTCAGTCGTAGTCATTGTTTGAGGGGGTGGGCATACTAAGGCGCGTGAGGAGCAGGAGGAGGAGATCGGGGGGCCTGGCTACCATGACTTCATAGGGATGCATTGGGGATGAAATGAGTTGATGATTTAAATCAGTGCCTGACGTGTATTAAGTGCTACCCGAGTGTTTGCTGTTATTTTGTGTCTCAGTTTCTTGGTTTGCAAATGGATGGCAGTAGTTCGTATCCCTGTGTTGTTGGGAGGATCCCAGGAACTAGTCTTTGTCCTGTGTTAAGCTCGGGTCTGGTCTGTGGTCAGAGCCCGTGAAACAGCACCCTTCATTACATTCCTTCAGCAAATGTTTGCTTTGTTCCGGGCCGTGTGCTGGACTGGGTGCTGAAGGCTCAGTGGACAGGTGACGCCTGTTCTTCCTTCGTGGTCAGGGTAGAGCAGTGGTTTTCCACCTCTGTGCTGTTGGTGCAGATGATTCCTTGTTATGGGTGCTGTCTTGTGCGTCATTCAGCAGCACCCTTGGCCTCTACCCACCAAATGTCAGCCACTTCCCTCCAAACTGTGACAAACCAGAATGTCTTCAGACATTGTCAAATGTCCCTGGGGGTAAAATCAACCCCAGGTGAGAGCAGCTGGGCTAGACTGTGGTAGGTAAGACATGAACAGTGTTAAATGGGGTTCCTTGGGGCCTGAGTCCAAGTCTGATGTCCCTCAATTTCTAGCACAGGAGGCCTGGCACAAAGGGAGTGAATGAATTAATTCCCAGAATGCACTTCATCCTCTGACTCCCTGGTAAACTATAGGCTTCCAGACCCAACTCCAATGCCCCTTCCCTGATTCTGACAAGCAGCCAGTTGCTCCCTCTTTTGCCCCCATTACTTCAAGGTGTTCACTTGTCACAGCCCCACACCCATCTTTGGATTGTGAATGTCCAGGACCCTGGGTGTTTGCTTCCAGCTGGGGCCTGGCACCCAGAGGCCTCAGGAAACCTTGGCTGAACAAATGAATGAGTGAAAGCTATAGGAAGGATAATCACCAAGAGACCAAGTCTTCTGATGGGTGTTGAAGTATCGGGAAAAGCAGTCAAACCCCCTTAATTAAAAATTTCAAGGGCACTAGGAAGCTAAGAGAGAGATGTTTTCTTTATATGTATAAATATACATATACTTTTTTATCGATTGATTTTTCATTTTTAAAGCTTTATTTATTGATTGATTTTAGCGAGAGAGGAAGGGAGAGACAGAGACACACTGATGTGTTGTTCCACTTTATGCATCATTGGTTGGTTCTTGTATGTGCTCTGACTAGGGCTCGAATCCACAACCTTGGCCTATCGGGATGATGCTCTGACCAACCGAGCTACTAGGCCAGGGCCGGGACGTGCTTTCTGAATATCTTCATCACATATCCACCTTCCCCATTCAACTTAGATACACTGTGTCTTTAAGCAACTGAGAATGCTTTGTGTTTGTGTGCACACTGCAGAATCCTCCCAATCGGTTGATAAACATTTTAAGCTATTATTTGACATTCACTGTCGTCACTGTTTTTATCAAGTCCTATGTAACCATCTGAATTCAGTTTCTGAGATGCTCCAGGCAGGTCTGTAACAGAGATCACAAAGAGAGTCAGCAAGTTTTGTTCACACTTGGGGAAATCTTATCTTCTCGGGAAGGTCGGGAACTTCAGGAACAAAGCGTGCAGTGTGACTTTTGAAACGGCCTTGGTTTGGGAAGATTCATTTCTGATGTTACATTTCCTGTCTTACAAAAGAGGCAGTTTCCCCCCTCCTACGGCTTGTGACTCAGGTCAGAAAGAAGACCTTAGAAGGAAAAGAGCCCTTGCAATCTTCCCCATGGTCCTGTGACAGTCATTCGTTCATTCATTCATTCAGCAGACATTTGTAGAGCAAACTGTCCTAGGCACTGAGGAGTCAGGCACGCAAGACAGGCAAGGTCCTGACCCTCTCGGGCGGGGGACCTGGCTCGCAGGGAGCCCTCAGTCAGGGCTGGCTGCTGATCACATTCATTCATTGGACCTGTACCTCCGGGGCCTCCGGGGACCTACTAGCTGGTGAAAGTGGGCAATGCAGATTTTGAGGTTATGACATTGGGCGGGACAAACGGGGCAAGTGAGAGGGCAAGGAAGCAGTAAAAGTCAGAGCACCCAGAGTGCTTTCAGTTTGTTTTTCATTTACTTCGTGTCTGTGTCAGCGGGGTTATTTGGAGATAAAGTGTATCATAGATTTTATATTTATTTATTTTTAAAATTTTAATTCAGAGAGGAAGGGGGAGGGAGAGAAACATCAATGATGAGAGAGAATCGTGGATCGGCTGCCTCCTGCACACCCCACACTGGGGATTGAGCCCACAACCTGGGAATGTGCCCTGACCAGGAATCGAACCGTGACCTCCTGGTTCATAGGTTGACACTCAATCACTGAGCCACGCCGGCTGGGCTTCTCCCTCCCCCCGCACTGATTCAGAGAGGGAGAGGAATGGAAACATCAATGATGAGAGAGAATCCTTGATCTGTTGCCTCCTGCAACCCGGGCATGTGCCCTGATGGAGAATCGAACTGTGACCTCCTGGTTCATAGATGGACACTCAGTCACTAAGCCATGCTGGCCGGGCAACTTTAGGATATTTAAAACATTTTACAACTGACCGTATTTTTCCTTGCTCCTCATTTTCAAGTTGTTCTCATTTCTTGGGCAGAATATTTGTTACAAATCTTTCTCTGAGTTGGTAACAGATTGCTCATGCTCTGTGTTCAGTTAGGAACAACTTTTAGGATCTCAAAGTGGTTGGTTGGTCACACGTTCCCTCATAAATTACATTTTTAAATTGAGCTGAAATTTACATTGCAAAAGTAATCATTTAGAAGTGAATAATTCAGCTCGGCTGGTGTGGCCCAGTGGTTGAGTGTTGACCCATGAACCAGGAGGTCAGGGTTCAATTCCCCGTCAGAGCACATACCTGGGTTTTGGGCAGCTGACCAATGATTCTTTCTCATCACTATTGTTTCTATCCCCCTCTCCCTTTCCTTTCCTCTCTCTGAAATCAATTAAACAATAATAGCTCTAGCCGGTTTGGCTCAGTGGATAGAGTGTCGGCCTGCAGACTAAAGAGTTGCAGGTTCGATTCTGATCAAGGGCACATGCCTGGGTTGTGAGCTCGATCCCCAGTGGGGGGCGTGCAGGAGGCAGCCGATCAATGATTCTCTCTCATTGATGTTTCTCTCTCTCTCTTCCTCTCCCTTCCTCTCTGAAATCAATAAAAATATATTAACAACAACAACATATAAAACTGAACAATTCAGTGACATTTAGGTACATTCACAATGTTGTGCAACCACTGCCCCTGTCTAGTTCCAAAACGTTTTCATCATCAAAAGGAGAACTCGTGTGCATAGAGGGATTGCTCCCTGTCTCTTCCCCACCCCACCCCCCCCCAGCACCAGCCCGGGCACTTGAGGGTTGAGTCTCAGGCCCACAAAACGGTGGTTTGACTCCTTTCAGAACAGCAAGCTGGCATTTAGGTGGATCCAGGGTTGGCTCATTCACTAGGGTCTGTCCCAGCTAGGTGGTGTTAAAATTCCTGTGTGAAACAGGGTCTTGGTGGTGAGGAAGAGGAGGATTGGGGGGCCGTGGGCGGGCTGAGCGCCCTGAGGGGAAAGGACGAGGTCACTGAACTCTCAGGGTGGATTGGGGCACAGGGGGAGAGCCTGCAGCTGGGAAGAGCTCGGGGAACGTGGCCGTGGAGACCCTCCGCCAGGCGGCCAGGATGCTCTCTGATTCAGCGGGTTTCTGAGACCCTGGGTGTCCTCGGGCACATTCCTAGTGATGGCTCCGTCCAGTCGGTCTCCTTCCCTGACCTGCCGTAAAGAACTACTAAACAAAAAAATGTAAAGTTGAAAAAAAATTAAAAAAAAAAAAAAAAGAACTACTAAACACTGGTGGCTCAGAACAGCGGGATGTGGTGTCGCAGGTCAGGAGCCAGGAGTCCGAGCTCAGGGCTGGGCAGGGCCTGATGCTCTCTGGAGCCTTCCTGTCTCTTCCAGCTCTGGTCACCCCAAACATTGCTTGCTTGGTGGCAGTGTCACGCGAGTCTCCACATGGTGTTCTCCCTGTGTCTCTACGTTATCTTTTCCTCTAAGCGTGTCTGTCTGTGTCCCAATTCCCCCTTTTTATAAGACACGGGTCATATTGGATGCGGGCCCAGTGTGGCCTGAGCACCTCTGTGAAGGTCCTGTTTTCAGATAACATGCATTCTGAGGAACTGGGGTTAGGACCTCAACACGTCTCTTCCTGGGGACACAATTCAGCCCATAACACTGGGAGGAGAGGGGCCTCTCTTCCAGGCTGGGAAGGTGAGGCTGGGGCTGGTTTGAAGATGGAGAGATGGCCCCGAGGCGGGAGGTGCACAGGGATGGGGATCCCGGACCCTTTCCCTGGTCCATCCTCTGATGGGGCCTCTTCTCGGAGAGACTCCCTCGCAGGAGATGACACATGTCCCCTGTCCCCATTCTTTGGCCTGGCACTGCCAGCACTGGGGACAGAGCAGGGAACGCAACAGTGTCCCCAGCCCAAGGCGCACAGTCCAGTGCTGGGTAGGGGTGGCACGGGTGCAGGTTCTTAAGTGTGGCCTGGGGGCTGCAGGGACCCCTGAGGGCTGACAGCCTGGCTTCGTGCAGGTTCATGGGCGGGGGTGGCGAGAGCTGCAGCCTCATCGCGGAAGGCCTCAGCACGGCCCTGCAGCTGTTCGATGACTTCAAGAAGATGCGAGAGCAGATGTGAGTGCACCCGGTGTGGGGTCTGTCCCGTGTTGGTCTCTGTCCACTTGGCTCAGAACCCCCTTTGCCTGTCGCAGGACTCCACCCCCATCTCACATTGGGGTGTTAGGGCTGGGAATCGGGAAGGGGTGTCGGGCTCCTATCTCCCCTGTGTGCTGTCTGACTTGGGGTCAGTCTGGGACCTCAGAGCCTCAGTGTTCTCAGCTGTAAAGTGGGCCATTCCTCCTGACTTCCCGTGGGGCGGAGTCCTTGTACCTCTGCTGTGCGGGGTCTGGGTCCCTTTTCAGGGCCTTGTTGCCACCTGCTCCACATCTGTCCTTGTTCTCGGCAGTGGCCAGACACACCGCGTCTGCCTCCTCATCTGTAACTCGCCCCCATACCTGCTGCCCGCTGTTGAGAGCACCACGTACTCTGGGTGCACAACGGAAAGTCTCGTGCAAAAGATTGGGGAGGTGAGGACGCCCCGGTGTTGGGGGAGGAGGGCTGGGGCTGGACTTTCGGGTCACAGAATCCCCTGGGGCAGCTCATTTAGGTCTGGTGGTTCCCTGTCCCAAAGCCTGATGGGAATTTGGTTTTAGGGTCCGTGCCGTCCAGCGTCCAGCCACCTAGCAGGTGTGGGTAGTAGCCTGGGGGTTGGCTCCTGTGGCCCAGTCCTTACTACTTGTTCCCTCTCCTGCAGCGAGGGATCCACTTCTCCATCGTGTCCCCTCGGAAGCTGCCTGCCCTGCGGCTTCTGTTCGAAAAGGCAGCCCCCCCGGCCATGCTGGAGCCACTGCAGCCGCCAGCAGACGTGAGCCAGGACCCACGGCACATGGTGCTGGTGCGGGGACTCGTGCTACCAGGTGAGGCCCGCTCGCCGCTGCGGGATGGGGTTGTTCTCGCTGACCCACTCTGACTTGGATTTCCTTTCTCTCAAACCACTTCTCATGGGGCTCCCTTGTCCATCCTCGGCGCTCAGTTGGGGGTGGCTCGGCCCCAGGCCCCCTCCAGCCAAAGCAGCCGGTCTCCCTGCCTCCAGCTCCATCCTCGAGCGCTGCGCTCTCGGCAGCCCCCCAGCAGCCTCTGCCCTCCGTCCCCCAGCAGTACCAGGTACGGACACCACCAGGAAGGGACATGCTTCTGGGGCCTTGTGGGAGCCCTGCCCCTTGGAAGAGACCTGGTTGGATGCTGGGACTTGGGGAGTGATGGGCGTTTCCCTTGAGACGTGCAGAGGGTGGGACTCTTGGGGGGCGAGGAATCATGTCCCTGTGGGGCGATGGGAGTCATGAGCTCCTGTGATATTGGAGTCGGGGAGCCTGTGCCTTGTGGGGGGTGTGGCCCCATGTGACACCAGGACTGGGGTGCATGGTCCTCATCAGCCCGTCCCCTCCATTTCCAGGTGCCCGGGAACTTGAGCGCAGCTCAGGTGGCTGCCCAGAATGCAGTGGAGGCTGCCAAGAACCAGAAGGCTGGGCTGGGCCCGCGCTGTGAGTCCAGGGCCGACGATACAGGGCAGGGGTGGCGGGGGCGGCCAGACCTCTCTCCCAGGGCACCTGCCCCACCTCTTCCCTTGGTCTCTTGCAGTCTCGCCCATCAACCCTCTCCAGCAAGCGGCTCCAGGAGTGGGTCCCCCCTTCAGCCAGGCCCAGGCCCCTTCACTGCCACAGGGGCCACCTGGTGCCCCCAAGCCGTCTCCCACTTCCCAGCCCAACCTGGTCTCCACGGTGGCTCCTGTTCAGGGCCTGGCCCCCACTGCGCAGCCTGGGGCACCGTCCATGGTAGGTGTCTGTATGCCTCCCACTTGCTGCCGCTGCCCCGTCTGCCCCAGGCTAGCACAGTGCTAGCCGCCAGCAGACGTGAGCCAGGACCCACAATTTGCCTGCCTGAGGAGGGCCCAGGGCGTGGGTGTGGTTCCTGGTGGATGAAGACTATTCTGACGATCCCACGGGCTCCTGCTCTGAGTCCTGGAATCTTCCAGGACCAGAGTGTTTATATCCCAGGGATGGCCACGGGGACACAGAGGAAGAAGCCTTTGTCCAGTTTTTGCTGGCCTGTCTCTCTCTCAGGACAGCCCCTCCAAGGAGCTGGTCTGACCCCCACCCCACCCTCCTTTCTCCCTTCTAGCAGGCGGGCACGGTCGCCCCTGGTGGGGTGAGTGGCCCTTCCCCAGCCCAGCTAGGGGCCTCGGCCCTCGGTGGGCAGCAGTCCGTCTCCAACAAGCTCCTGGCCTGGAGCGGGGTCCTCGAGTGGCAGGAGGTGAGTTGGCTGGAGGAGTCCTGGGCAGGTGGATCATAGGGCCGGGCCTGGTGGAGGGCAGGGCGAGACCAGGGCCGCCACAGGGTCATGGACGTGTGGTCCCCAATTAGTCCCCAGGACGCCAGGTTCGGGACTAAGGAGGTGGTAAGAATTGTATTGCAGGTGAGGAACCGAGGCGTCTCAGATTCTGGGTACAGACGCACCCAGGGGTTGTGGCATGAAGGAGACAGAGGGTTGTGGGACTTGGGGCAAGAGGAAGAGCCCAACATTTGTGGAAGACTAGAGAATTGTGGGATTGATGGTACTAAGGAAGAGCCCAGGGTTCTTGGGACTGAAACTTGGGGAGATCCTGAGCTTTGGGGCTCCCAGGGTTGGGCAGGAGGGAGTGAGGGGACTGAGACTTGGGCCCCTCTGGCTGTGATATGCCTCTCTTTCCCCCTCAGAAACCCAAACCTGCCTCCGTGGACGCCAACACCAAGCTGACGCGGTCACTGCCTTGCCAGGTCTACGTCAATCACGGCGAGAACCTGTAGGTGACGGTCAGGGGGTGTGGTGGGCTGGGGTTTGCATCCTCCTGACACCTCTCTTCGCATCGCCCCCAGGAAAACAGAGCAGTGGCCCCAGAAACTGATCATGCAGCTCATCCCCCAGCAACTGCTGGTGAGTGGCAGGCGGGAGCAGCCCCAACCCCTGCCCATTCCCTCTTCCCTCATCCCTCCCCTCTTCCCTCATTCCTCCCCTCTTCCCTCCTCCCTCCCCTCCTCCCTCATCCCTTCCTTCTTTCCTCATCCCTCTCCTGCCCCTTCCACCTGTGCTCCCCTCACTTCCCCACTCAACGTGCTGTGTCTCCCCAGACCACGCTGGGCCCTTTGTTCCGGAACTCAAGGATGGTCCAGTTCCATTTCACCAACAAGGACCTGGAGTCCCTCAAAGGCCTCTACCGCATCATGGGCAACGGCTTTGTGAGTCCCGGACCGGGGGAGACCCGGGGTGCTGACTCTGTTCCGGTTGGTGGGCTTTGCGAGCTTGGCCTGCTCAGCCTTCTTCCAGAGCCTCAGCTCGCTTTATAACTATAATATGTGCCAGGCGGGATTCCGTTCCATGTTACAGTGTGACAGGAGCAATTGGGAAGAAGTTGGCTCTGACAGGTGTACTGGGTGTATTGGTTTTCTGGGGCTGAGAACAACAGAAGTTTATTCTCACAGTTCTGGAAACCAGCAGTCCGAAATCCAGGGTCAGCGGGGCAGGACCCCTCATGGCCTCTTGCAGCCTGCAGCCCCGGCGTTGGCTTCAGGCAGTACTACTCGTCTCTGCCTCCATCTTCACATGGCCAGCCTCTCACTGTGTCTGTGCCCATGCCTGCACGTGGCATTCTCCTCCCTGTGTGTGTCCTGCTTTCTTTCTTTTAATATAGCAAAGGGTGGAAATTTATCGAGAAACCAGCACAGACTCCCACGTAGGGAGGGGGAAAGAGTCCCCTGTCCTGCTGTCTCATACGGACACCAGGCATTGGATTAAGGCCCACTCTAATGACTTGTTTTAACTCGTCACATCTGCAAGGACCTTACTTCCAAATAAGGTCACATGTATTTTTGGAGGACAATTCAACTTACAGCACGGAGGGAGGTCTCCCTACATGGGAACAGATCCAGTTGTTTAGTACGTCCCGTGGACCCAGCACTTCTCCAGGAGAGGGAACTTTTGGAGGCTTACCTCATGGAATCCTCAGGAGCATTCTGCAGAGGCGATCCTCAGCGTTAGGAATGCTGCCAGCTACAAACAACACAAACCCAACCAGCAGAGTTTTTAGAACAAATAGATGATTGGGGTGGGGGCCTAGGACAGTTTTCTCTCTCATGTTCTGTGGGTAGACTGGGCTCAGCGGGCTAGTCTCGCTTGGGAACTTTTCTGGGGTTGTCATCAGATGATGGCTGAGAATAGTCATCTATCTGAAAGCTCAAATGGGCTAGAGGCTCAAGGTTCACTCACATAGTACAGGCTGTCGGCTCGGGGCTCAGCTCAGCCTGGCCCTCAGAGTGCCCACGTGGCCTCTGCATGTGACTTGGGCTTCCTCACAGCATGGCAGCTGGCTTCTGAGAAGGATGTCCCCAGAGTGAGCACCGTACAAGCAGGCATTTTTAAAAAAATCTATTTTATTGATTTTTTACAGAGAGGAAGGGAGAGGGATAGATTGTTAGAAACATCGATGAGAGAGAAACATCAATCAGCTGCCTCTTGCACCGCCCCCACTGGGGTTGTGCCTGCAACCAAGGTACATGCCCTTGACCGGAATCAAACCTGGGACCTTTCAGTCCACAGGCCGACGCTCTATCCACTGAGCCAAACCGGTCAGGGCCAGGCATTTGTTTTTGACACACAGCAGGACGTCCAGAGGCAGGCAGCTGTTGGAGTTAATTTTGTAGCCCCAGGATGTCTGGGCCAAGATTCTGTTGGCTTCTCTCTTATGGTCACAAGATGGTCTTGAAGCTCCAGGCATTTTGCGTGACTTGATGCAGGAAGGCAAGAAGAAAGTGTGGCATCCATCATGTATCCCTGTCTCTTCAGGAAAGCAGACACTTCCCCACGCCCCCAAGCAGGCTTCATCTCTGGGGCAGATGCAAGCCTCTAGGGCCTAGCAGGTGGGGAGGGCAGCTAGCAGGATCTGCCTCAGATGAGAAACCAAAGCTCAGAGAGGTAAACTCACTTGGCCAAGGTCCCAGAGGTGGCACTTCAACTTCGTCAGCCCCACCTCCCTCAAGAGCCCCTGTTCTGAGCTTCCGTGTATTATGGTCTCACTTCACGTTTGATAACGTTTTCTGGGCACTTGCTGTGTGTCCAGCTGCGGCCAGGTTGCCTGGTGTGCGTGGTGTGATGTTAGTGCTGTTGTCCTCCGTTCTCGCTGGCAGAGGCTGAGGCCAGGAAGGGTGTGGCTATCCCCTAAGGGTCTTGCATCCCTTGGGTCCGATGTGCTTCAGGTGCCCGCTCTGTGCTGAAGCCCCTTCCACTCAGCGTGAACCCTCCCAGCAGCCTCACGAGGTGGTGGTGGGGGGTCAAGGTTGCAGAGCCAGGACCCAGCCCCATGTTTGGGCCTGGCCCCGTCCTTCAGGGCTCTCCGCGCTCCTTTAAGCAACTCAGTTTGTTTCTGGAGCAACTTCAAGCAATGCTCCAGTCTCCTCAGTCTTTCACTGCAGAAATCTCGCCTCTTCTTGACTGCGGGGCTTCTAGGATCTTCTAGAACCGGGAGGGTGGAATACCTCCTGCAGGGTGTGACTGTTTCTGATTCTCTACCCCCAGGCGGGCTGCGTGCACTTCCCCCACACGGCCCCCTGTGAGGTGCGCGTGCTCATGCTCCTGTACTCGTCCAAGAAGAAGATCTTCATGGGCCTCATCCCCTACGACCAGAGCGGCTTTGTCAATGGCATCCGCCAGGTCATCACCAACCACAAGCAGGTGCAGCAGCAGAAGCTGGAGCAGCAGCGCGGGGTGAGCGATGCAGGTCCCTGTCCCGTCCCCCCCTTTTAGGGCCTGCCCACCTGGGCCCCAGAACTCATGACCAACCCCCAGGGACCTCTTGGGGCTCCAATACCAGCCACTTACTCCTCTCCCAAGACGCAGGCATCCAGCTTCAGTCCCATCCCCACATTTCTTTGCGACCTTTCTCTCCCGTTTCAGTGTCCTCGTGGAATCTCTAGGACACAGGCCCCTGCTGGGGACCTGGGAATGTAGTTTCCTTCCCAGACCCTCACCTTCAAAAAAACGTCCCCAGCTCCTTAAAGGTTCCCCTTCAGGGCTCAGATCTCTGACATGTGGAGTGATCCTCTCAGAGCCACTCCACACGCACTCAGCGACCTGCTCCTTCTCTCCCTGTACAGATGGGGGCGCAGCAGGCACCACCCGGGCTGGGCCCCATTCTGGAGGACCAGGCAAGGCCCTCACCGAATCTGGTGAGGACAAAGCCAGCAGGGTCAGGGTCAGGGCTGTGGAGGCCGAGGGGTCTGGAGTCTCTTGCTCACCCGCATTTCTTCCATTAGCTCCAGCTTCGTCCACCGCAGCCCCAGCCGCAGGGCACTGTGGGGGCCTCTGCAGCCGTAGGGCAGCCCCAGCCCCAGAGTGCTGCCCAGGCTCCCCCAGGCACTGCCCAAGGCCCTCCCGGAGCAGCTCCTGGCCCGCTCCCTCCTGGACCTATCCTTCGGCCCCAGAACCCTGGGGCCAATCCCCAACTGCGGAGCCTCCTCCTTAACCCACCGCCGGTGAGATTTGGGGTGAGGGCGGCAGCTGGGAACGTGGGTCCTGGGCCGTGACAGTTGTAGACCTTTCATCTCGGAGGAGGGAGGTTGGCTTGATAAAAGGTGTGAGTAGGGCCCCACCAAAGGCTCCAGCCCACCAGCTCCTGTCTGTGTGACTCCCATGGGCTTCTGCTGAGATTTCTTTGGAGAAAGACCCACACAAATGACTGGCTGAGACATGCTCTGAGCACTTTCTGTGCCAGAGGCTTCATGGTTGGGAGGGATCTCCTCACTGGGGCTTCTGAGCCACATTTTTGTTCTCCCAGCCCCAGACCGGGGTGCCCCCACAGCAGGCTTCCCTTCACCACCTCCAGCCACCAGGGGCCCCTGCACTGCTGCCCCCACCGCACCAGGGCCTGGGGCAGCCCCAGCTGGGACCCCCCCTCCTGCACCCGCCACCTGCCCAGTCCTGGCCTGCACAGCTTCCCCCGCGGGCTCCACTGCCAGGTAAGGAGGCCTGGGGGAGGCCAGGGTCTGGACTGAGTGTCCCAGCAGCCCCTGGGCTGTAGCCCTAAGATTACCAAGAGCTCCTGGGAAGTAAAGTCCTGGAATTCAAGAAGAGTGCATCCCTGCTTGGCTTTTGGGGCGTTCTGAGGGTCAGGGGACCAAAAACCTAGAGGGCAAGAGCTCTCCCCATGATCACTTTCCTGCGTGTTCTCTGGGGTTTGCTGGGAAATGTAGGCTTAGGGCCAGAGAGATATCTTGGGGGATGGGCTTCCAAAGGCATGTGGGAAACAGCACATTTATGGCCAGATGGGGCCAGAAAGCGCCTCTCATGGGTCCCCCCCAGGGCTTTCTAGACAACTTAGTGCCTTGGACTAAGTTGAGGAGGAGGGAGAAAGCAGCCCCAGGGCCCTTCAGGGCCCCAGGGACGACTGGGAGATGCAGTCCCTTCCCCACCGCCCCCCCCCCCAGGTCAGATGCTGCTGAGCGGGGGTCCCCGGGGCCCGGTCCCCCAGCCGGGCCTGCAGCCCAGCGTCATGGAGGACGACATCCTCATGGATCTCATCTGAACCCCCAACACCCAATAAAGTTCCTTTTAACACATGCCCCGGCTCCCGTCACTGTCGTCCCCCAGGACTGGGCAGGAGGAGACCGGGGGGGAGACATCTCTGTCCTTGTTCTTGCTTCAGCAGACATCCGAGGCCCAGGCTGGTGACGCCTGGCCTCGGCAGTGAGTCAGGCGGTCTGGTACAGCCTGGCTCGGGGAGACACAGAGGCAGGCAGGCAGGCACCAGGTGGAGAGGGGGTTCAGGCTCCAAACTGAGCAGCTTGAGGTTTGTCCTGGGGACACAAGAACCACAGAAGGCTATTAGCAGGGGACGGGCCTTGGTCTGCCAGGAGTCAGGAAAACGGAGGAGGCTGGGGGGATGGTTCAGGGGAGAGGAGAGTCCAGCGGAGAAGCTGGGCAGATTGGGGGCAGAAGGGGTGAGGCTGGGGACTGGTGTGCCATGTGAAGGAAGTTGGGGGTTTGGGGGCATTGAGGTGGGCTCTGGGACCTGCACTGGGTGCTGGTAGGTGGTGGGGCTTCTCTGAGTTAGGGGACTGGGGGGAGGAGCCAGTGCTGAATGCTAATGGTTTAAGGTATGTCCAAGTGACAGCTGCCATGGTGGGAGCTCATGACGTGTCCTTAGGAGATGTGTGTGTTTGGTGGTTGAAGTCACAGAGTGGACGAGATCACGTGTGGAAAGAGGTCCCAGTCGGAGACGTACCCTCAGGGGCTTTGATAGAGGGACAGTGGGGCTGTCCCTGGGATGGAAACCCAGCAGGAAGCAGTTTGGGATGTGGTGAGGCAAGGGACCTGAAGGGTATCCTCAGAGACATGTCCGGGGGCAGCTGGTAATAGGCCCAGGTGTGGGGCATGTGGGTGGTCTCCCTGGAGGCAGAGAGTCAGCTGTCTATTGTCAAACTCTAGACCAGTGTTGCTCAGAGCGTGGTCCACTATGGACCACCAGCATCCACATTGTTTGGGACTCTGGTTAACATTAGATTCCTGGGCCCTGTCCTGGGAGAGAGGTTGCAATATGGTGGCCCATGGGCCACTCTACAGATGGGTTTTGTTTGGCCTTCCCTGTGTTAGCATACGTGGTATTTTTTTCCTAAAGAGTTAGTTGTAAAAATCAGGGTAATTCTTTCTCTCTCACACACAGACACACACACAAAATCTATAGTCTTGGCTTCTCTTGACAAGTCAGGAGATCTGGCACCCCTGGCCTGCCCTGTTGCCTAGCAACAAGAGGCTGGAGCTGCCCCTTTCGATGGGGCGTGTGCTCTCTAATTCGCCACAGTCCCCACCACTCCCTCTTGGCTCTCCCACCTTTGTCACTGGGCTTGCCCCGTGGTTGTTCCTGTGGTAGTGTGCAGAGGAAAGTGAAATCTTTCTTGTACCCATGTCTCTATCAAAAGTGGCACAACCAAAGAGAGAACGAGAGGGCCCCGTGTTTCGAAAAAAATGGGAGCGAGACTATTTCTTTGTGGAAGTGAAGAACATGCCTACGTGTTTAATATGCAAAAAAATCATGTCTGTGTTGAAAGAGTACAACCTGAAACGTCATTATGAATCAAAGCACAGTAAGAACTTCGACCAGTATACAGACCAGACGCGAGATGCGGTCCTCAGTGAACTGAAAAAGGGCCTCAAGTGTCAGTAGGGTTGGGAAAGCCAACCATAGAAATGACGTGGCTGCCACGTGCAGTCTCACAACGATGTGAAGAGAAGTACCCGGGCATTAAAACCTCCGACACACGGCGAGTTCATAAAGGAGCAGAAGGACGTGTCCTGGACAGAAGCACATCTGTTTGGGCCATTATTTAAGTCGAACAGGCGTTTATTTGCATTGTACGGTGTGTTGAAGAGAAATCAGAAGATTGACAAGTCCAGTTGCTCGAAAGAGTCAAATCTATTGTGTGGCCTTTTCTCTTTCTGCGCATGAACTACTTCCACCCAGTTAGCTTTATTTATTTGTGAAGTTTGAGAATTTTCATGTGACCGAAGAAGTCTGTGACATGGTGCCAGGGCAGGCCCCACACTGGGAAATGGCTTATTTTTGTGTATTTGCAGAAATGAGAAGTTTTACATAGACAGGTCCGAATTCCTAAGCACAGCCGCAGACAGTTGTGGGAATGTAATGATCTATGTCACAGGGGAACTGGTCAGGACTCCACAATCCAAGGTGGCAACGTTTGGTGAGGACAGTCAGGTGATTGTATCAGTCACCTGGAACTGAATTGTGCAAAGAAAGTCAGTGGAACACACCGTGATCGCCCTTGATGCGCTTCTGTACGTTAATCACAGGCAAGTTGATGGTGAACTTGAGCCAGTGCATTCCACAGAAGCTCTATGACCTGGTCGTCACATGATGTGTGGAAGAAGTCAGAACTCTTGCAACCAATCTACTTGGTTCATTTCCGATGAGGCAAAAGCCACACCTTGGTTTCCCTGTGAAAGTTGATCAAAGACTTTGGGTCAAGGTTATGACCCTTCTGAACACTTTTTCTGCGCAAGAACATTCACAAACAGCTACTTGAATGTATGATCATGTTTGCCCAGTCCTGGCAAAAACGGGAAGCCATAAGCAAGGAATATTCTGACTCCGTTTCCTTTGCTGCAGTTGGTTTTCCAGAAATGAAAGACATGACCCGGGCTGTACTTACCCAAATTGTGGGGTTGAAGACCAAATTCCCCCGAAGGCTTTCTGCATCCAGACTCTGTGAGAATGGACTGATACTGTCAGGTTGCCTTTGCTGGTCAATGCTGGTCGTGTGAATGCAGACCACACAGAGTAGTTACGGAACCACAGTGCAATAGGGGTTCTGCCGGGGGTCTCAGCCCCGCAGCTCTCCGGTAGCCGTCCTGAGTCTCCACGTTCGGAGGTACCCACGTTGGTGAAAGGCGGTTTTCCGTTACGAAACTGAGTCACATTAAACACCGCTCCCAGGATTCAAGGTTGAATTCTTGAGTGCTCATCCCACCGCGCCCCCGGGCCTGACGCTGCCTTCTCGGCGCGGAAGGCATAATGTCAGCCTTCTGGCTTCCAACTCAAAGGAGCAAAAGAATTACAAAAGAGAAAATTTTAATAATTAGATCTATTTTTCAATTTGTATTTTTTCAACTTTGAATTTGAAATATAAACTCCAGTACCAAACATGTTTGTATTATGTTCCATGCATTCACCATAGTTCAGTAAAGATGCAATTTGATTATATTTCTGGCCGTTGACTTTTCTTATACCTGGCTAGTTCACTCATTTATGTGGCCTGCCTGGCTCCTGTAGGTATTTGAGTTTCTGATCCCTGCCCACAACTGTTGAGTTGAGTCTGGGGGAGGGAGGGAGGAGGGAAGGCTGGGGACTTGGAACAACTCCCTAGGTGATTCCCACACCAACGAAATGTGGAGTAGGAGACACTGGTGATAATTGATGAGGGAAAGTGGGTGTGGTTTCCCAGACTGTGTGTAGCAGGGGTTTCTGAAAACTCAGATGGCTTCACGGACCAGGCAGGTGATGGAAATGTGTGAAGCGGACGGGTGTAAGACGGTAGGGAATGATGGGGATTGTGGCGAACTTGGAGAGTGCTTGCCCCGCCCAAAGGCATTCAAATTAAAGACAAAACACACTGAGGACCAAACAAAAATCTGCTGGTGGGTCTAATGAGGCTGCTGGGCTGCCATTTGCGACCTCTGGAAGAAGGAGAAGACGTGAGGACAAGTACAGAGCCCCGAGAAAGACCCACGGGTGAGGGTCAGGCAGGGAGGGACCCAGAAGACACGAGACCAGGCAAGAGTGTGCCGGAAGCTTGAGCGTTTCTGAAAAGAGAGTGATGGACAGTGTCCAAAGCTGCCAACGGAGGACAGTGGAGAGCAGCCAGCGCTGTCTCCACTGGGGTGGAGGGCACCCTGCAGGGAAACCCAGGTTTGGGTCCAGGACACACTGAAGGAGAATAAATGTTTCCAAACGCTGGTTTGGTCGTCTCGAGCCAGGGAGGCCCTCTGGACCTCAACCCCCAGTTAGATGAACCTGAGGGACTGTCGGGCTGGTCTCGGGCCCATATTCTCAGGGAGACGCAGGAAGAAGCCCAGGGTTAAGATGCCCAAAGAGCCAGGAGAGATCTAGACACAACTCCCTCCCCATTTCACAGTCCAGGTGAGGACGTCGGGCGGAAGTGCTTGGCGTGCCTGTTGGAGCCAGTCAGTGCCAACAGAGCAACTCTTTTCGGGACGTTTTTCTCTGAGTGCCAGGTATCGATAAAACTGTGTAAGTGTAGAAATCAGCAAAAACCTTAGAACAGGAAGGTAAAAATTCCAGGTCCAGCACCGATGAGCTCTGTGGCTTTGGGCAGTCCTTTTGCCTCTGGGCCTCAGTTTCCCCATATGTCAAGAAGTGACTTCCCTGTAGGATTGGCCACCTGGCAGGCTCAGCACGATCGCCCGCAACAGAGAGCTGCTATTAGCCACTGCTGTCATCACTGGCCCAAAACACTCTTAGAAGGCAGGTGTGCTGGGCAAAACTTGTCAGAATCACCAGAGTGTCCCTGAAGGTTGTAACTGGGCCAGTGAATGACTGGAAACCTTTCTTTTTATTTATTTATTTATTTTTTTAAGAGAGAGAGAGAGACAGAGACAGATATCGATTGGTTATTCCACTTAGTTATGCACTCGTTAGTTGATTCTTGCATGTGTTTGGGAATCAAACCCACAACCTTGGCATATCAGGACTATGCTCTTACCAATGGCTCCCTGGCCAGGGCCCAGAAACCTTTCATTTTTGACCAGTCTGCTTTTTGTCCATGTATCCAGAGCTGGAAGCAAGACTGAGAAATGGCCCTGGCTAGGTGGCTGGGTGGCTGGGTGGCTGGGAGCGTCGTCCCATGAACCAAAAGGTTGTATGTTCAGTTCCTGGTCAGGGCACATGTGTAGGTTGCAGCTTCAACCCCCCGTCAGACTGTGTACAGGAGGCAACCAATTGATGTTTCTCACATCTGGATGATTCTCTCTCTCTCTCTCTCAAATTAAAAAAAAAAAAAAAGACTGAGAAATGCATGAGACTTTTCCCAAAGGAGCAGATCTGGCAAAAGTGGCAGAACATAAATTGAAAAAAAAATTTAAGGCAAAAATGCTAAAACATCAATGCGCTAATAGTTGTGAACCTGTCTTGGGTGAGAAAAATGCCCACGCTCTGCCTCTCTGAAGAGAAATTATGAGAAAAGAGACACCTTCTAAAAAGGTGTGTTTGTCTCAAGGTACACAGAACTCACTCATATAGGTTTTCCCACCATCTTGGGGATTTTATAAAATTAATACTAAAAATATATTGAGTTACACACACGTTCAGTTTCATAAAGATGAGAAAGCACCCACGTGTGTAGAACAAAAAGCGAAAGACCTTTCCTCCCACCCCTGCCCCAAGCACACTGAACAAGCCGCTCTTCCCAGAGGCAGGTCCGTCAGTTTGGCGTTGGAACTACATGCATGCGGTTGTAGACACACTTAGAGTTTCTTACATGTTTTACATAAGTGGGTCATGTCTATGTTGACCTTTATTTTGCTTTTGTTTTCCCAGTCGAGTAATGGCCAACCATTCATGTCATTACATGTGACTCCCCTGTTTACACGGTTGCCATTGGCCGTGATTAGAGGGACACATTCCATTTCCACAAACCATCCCGTCTGTATGAGCTCCGTCGCCGTGTAACAGGCCCCACCACTCAGTGGCTGAAAACAACAGGTGTGGATAGTCTCACAGTTGCTCTGGGTCAGGGAGTCAGGCACAGCTTCGCTGGGGCCTCTGGCTCAAGGTCTCTCTCAAGGTTGTAGTCAAAGCTCAGCTGGGGGAGGGCCCACTTCCAAGCTCACTCCAGCGCGCTGGCGGGATTCACTTCTTCCCAGGAGACTGGCCTCGGGGCCTCGGGGCCTCCCTCCCTCTCGTGCCCTGTAGCCTCTTCATGGGGCAGCTCATCCCCCAGGTGGGCTGGCTTCTCTAGAAGTGGGAGAGGGCACCCCGGATGGAAGCTGCAAGCTTTTCGAGTCTTAGTCTTGGAAGTGCTAGGCCATCACTTTTGCGGTATTTTGTTCATTACAAGTCACTAGGTCCAGCCCACACTGAAGCTGAGAGGATTAAGGGTGTAATACCAGGAGGTGGGGACCATGGGGTCTTCTTGGAGGCTGCTTGCCACACACTGTGGGCATTTGGCTAGCTGTGCAGTTTTTCACTATTATAAAAAACTAGAGGCCTGGTGCACGAATTTGTGCACAGGTGGGGTCTTGCAGCCCACAGGCAGGCCAGGGGGAGGGGACTTGAGAGGTTGGCTGACTTACCCCGCCCCCTGTTGGGGTGGTGGGGGCCAACCAGGGGTGGGGCCGGCCGGGGAAAGGAGCCCCGGGTGGTTGGTGGGTTGACCCTGCCCTCTGGTCAAACTCTGGTTGAACTCCCAGTCAAGGGGACAATTTGCATATTACCCTTTTATTATATAGGATGCTGCAGAAGATAAGCATGTATTTTTTTTCTCACATGTGCAGGAATTCCTGTGTGATACATTCCTAGCAGCAAATATTTAAGGTTGAGGAGTATGCCAATTTTATTTTTGTTTATTTGACTATTTAAAAATTGAAGTTATTTTTTGCATATATAATACCTTCATATGGTTCACACGTTGTTTCCAAAAGCAACCCAACACAGTCCCAGCTCCTTCGGGAAACCACCCATTTCTCGTGTGTCTTTTCGGAGATATGTATAAGCAGGTAAAAGCAAATAGCGAAATATATTCATTTTGTGGCTCTTCTCTCCAGCTCACTCTCACCAGCTCACACAAGGAAGACTTGCTTCCCACTCCTTGGTTTCCCTCTGTAGAATGGGGGTAAGATTGTCAACCTCATATCCTCGTGTGTGAGGATTCAGTGAGTTCTTAGGAAGTGTTTAATTTTTAAAAATATGTTTTTATTGATTTTAAAGAGAGAGGAAGGGAGAGGGGGAGAGAGAGCGAAACATCCATGAGAGAAATAACATTGATCAGCTACCTTCTGTATGCCCCCTACCCGAGATCCACTTGCAACCTGAGCACGTGTCCTGTGCCCTGACCGGGACTTGAACCTGTGACCTCGTGGTGCATGGGACGATGCTCAATCCACTGAGCAACACTGGCCAGGCTAACTTCTTTTTAAAGATTTATTTATTGATTTTTAGAGAGGGAGAAAGAGAGAAACATCGATTTGTTGTGCACTCATTCATGCATTGTACGTGCCCTGATGGGAGATTGAACCGCACCCTTAGCGTATTGAGATGACACTCTAACCACCTGAGCTACCCAACCAGAGCCTGCTTAATTTTCTTTTCTTAATCCTCATCTGAAGATATGTTTTCATGGATCTTTTTTTAGAGAGAGAGGAAGCGGGGAAGAGAAAAAAAACATTGATCTATCGGTTGCCTCCCATATGTGTCCCAACAGGGATCAAGCCCACAACCTAGATATGTGCCCTGACCAGGAATTGCAGCCTTCTGGTTTATGGGACAATGCTCCAATCAATTGAGCCACCTGGCCAGGGCTTTTTTTTTTTTTTTTTTTTTGGTAGAGATACTAGAAGGGAGGGGCAGGGGGGGGGAGAGAGAGAGATGTGAGAAAGACTCATGGATTGATTGCCTCCCCACGTGCCCTGACTGGGAATCGAACCATGACCTCTTGGTTCATGGGTAAATGTTCAACCACTGAGCCACACCAATGGGCTGGGGTGCCGAGATTTTAAACTGACAACTGCCCAACTGCCCCCTCCAAAATACGTCTGGTATACCACCTCACTTACCAGCTCACAGAAGGAAGAGTCCAGGCGGGACACCTTACCTCTGAAGGTAAGGAGAAAGGCCTCTGGCTTGGGGTTGGGGAGGTCGGCTTTACACCCCGAGCCTTTGGGTCAGTGCACGCTGGAGGGCAGGTGGTGGCCGAGAGGCAGATGTGAGCGATGACAGGATGGGAGGGTCCTAGCCCCGAGCTGATGGCCGTGAGTGGGCTTCTGGCAGGAGGGAGAGAAAAGTGAGGTGTTTGCAAGTGGGGGCCAAGGGCTGCTGCTGGGACTAGGAAGCCAGCCTTGAGACTTTCCCCTTGGCCTGTGCTCAAACCATGACCTCAGATTCTTGCCTCTCAATCCTTGGTTTCCCTCTGTAGAGTGGGGATAAGATTGTCAACCTCATATCCTCGTGTGTGAGGACTCAGTGAGTTCTTATGAAGTGTTTAAGAAATAATAACTATTATTGCTTTTCCACGAATGTTTTAAAATGAAGTGATACAGCCCTGGCCAATATGGCTCGGTTGGAGCATCGTCACATACACCGAAAGGTGGCGGGTTCGATTCCCGGTCATGGCCACATACAGGTGCGCCCTGACTGGGAATTGAACTGTGACCTCTTGGTTCCTGGGTAGACGTTCAGCGAGGTTGTAGATTCGATCCCTGGTCAGGGCGCATTTGGGAGGCAACCAATTGATGTTTATCTCACACATTGATGTTTCTCTCTCTCACCCTCTTCCTTCTCTCTCTCTCTCTTTTTTTAAAAAATATATTTTATTGATTTTTCACAGAGAGGAAGGGAGAGGGATAGAGAGCTAGAAACATCGATGAGAGAGAAACATTGACCAGCTGCCTCCTGCACACCCCCTACCAGGGATGTGCCCGCAACCAATGTACATGCCCTTGACTGGAATCGAACCTGGGACTTTTCAGTCCGCAGACCGACGCTCTATCCACTGAGCCAAATCGGTTTTGGCTCCTTCTCTCTATTAAAAAAATATAAAAAAGCATGTCCTTGGGTGAGGATTTAAAAAGTTCAGTGATGCAGGCTGGCTTCAACACTAACAACCAGTCTGGCCCATTCTAGTGAGTGTGGCTGGGGATCCCAGGCCCTTGTTGTGGGGAACCTTGAGTAGAGTGGAGGAGGTTGGCCAGCCTCTGGGAGGAACTCGGGAGTTTTACAGAAGAGCAGGAAACAGCAGCAGGGGCCCAGCTGACGTGGGAGGTCATATTTGCAGTTCATTTGTTTGGAAAATACTGACTGGGAGCCTGATGGGGTTTGGGGCTGACAGTGCGGTCGGTGTGGTTCCTGCCCTCCTGGGAGGAGGAAGTGGCCAGACAGCTCACCTTGCAGACTCAGTTCTCAGACCTGCAAGGCAACACTTGAATGGGACCTTGAAGGTTTGTGAGAATTAAATGAGAACTCAGAGTTTCACGCTCAGTAAATAGTACATGCCAACCTGTACAGATCATTCTCTGATAGTCACAGCTAGAGGGAAGGGCACACCAGATAGAGGGAACAGTGTAGGCAAGGCCTGATGGCTACAGGCCAGGGGCACATTGTAGATAAATAGGATTAAAGTGGCTTGTGTGTGTGTGTGTGTGTGGTGTCACATCAGACTGTTATGTTAACAAATCTGTAAATCTCAGCGGCTTAACAAAGGATTGTCTCCCTTCTCCCCACCCCCACCATGACAGCCTGTTCAGGCTGGGTCTCACGCTCTCATCCTGTAACCAGCCTCCCCATTTGGGCATCCTAAGTCTCCACCACGGCCCAGTGCACACTGGCTCTTACCTGCCTGGGACCGGAAGTGACGCTCGTGACATATGACGCTCACGCTTGTGCTCCAACAGTGAGAATGCCATAGTCCCAGCCGAGCACAGGGACAGCAGGGATAGCGGTTTCCTGGTGCACAAACAAACCCCAGCCCCTCTGAGAGGTGTGGTGGACACAGACCTCGGGAGCCCTGTGCCGGGCTCTTGGCATGGAGCCGTGAATAAGCTGGACGTGGTCCTTGCCCTTCCCAAGCTCCCAGTCACACTTAGTGACTCCCACTTAGTGATGAGAAAGTTTAAGAAAGAATATATAGCTTTTGGAGAGCGTGCATCAGCCAGACCTCTCAGACCAGCGGTCGCCACCCGGTGGTCCGCGAGGTCCGAAAGGTTGGCGACCGCTGTGTTAGACATTACTTTGTAATTGAAAAAAAAACAACACACAGGAAACCCAAGACATGGATAGCCTTTTCCCCATGCTTGTCCATGTTGTCTTCATGTTCTTGTCTATGTCACATATACATCCAGCCTACATGTACTCCGTTTCCCCTCTAGTGAACTCGGGCTCTAGTTGATTTGATTCAACAAAAGTTGGCCAAATGGGATTACCTGAGGACATACCTGTATCGGGTAGGCTGGGTTATGTTCTAACAACTCCCCGATTGCAACTTGCAGTGGCTCGGAATCGCAAAGGTGGGTTTTCTCCCTCTTGCTAGGTAGAGATCTCATGCTGAAAGATCTCAAATGATGCCAAGGATTAAAAGCTCCAGACTGAATTCCCAGGTCACTTTTGCTCAGATCTCACTGGCCAGAATCAATCCCGTGACCCCACACAACCATAGTGGCCTCAGGAAGTGGAATAGTTTCCATCTGACTAAAACAGTTAAACAGACATCCCTAGGTAGGACTAAGACCTTTTAAGTATTGGTTTCCCAGTTACCATACAACATATTGATAAACTGTACCCACAAATCACAATGAGGCATCTTTTCCAGAGGTTTTGTTTTGTTTTGTTTTGTTTGTTTTAAGTGACTTGAGAACCTAAAGACACTTAGGAGAAGCAAACTGAAGGCTGGGTCTTCCTGGGTTTTTATGAGCTTTTCTGTTCAATCATTTACAGTTGCTTTGCGTGCAGCGAATGTGGCAGCATTTTTTTTTTTTAAAGCAACTCACCTTTATCCTTTCCAATGCAGGCAACCTGGTTTGCATATAAACAGTTCTCGCATTAATATTATATTAGTTTGCCAGGACTAAGTTATTAACTGAGGAACAACTGCCACAAACAGGGTTGCTCACAGACAGCTACGCCCGAGGCAGTGTGCAGCCTGTCTTAGACCAGCCTGCTAGCTGGGCTCCAGGGTTACAGATGCCATGAACAGTGTCTTTCAAACTGTCGCACTGGGTAAGCAAGGCGGCCCCCGAGAGCTGTACGATAGTGTTTCCTGTGGGATTTCGGCCTGCGTCTTCACTTCTCATTCCGACATGCTTTCCTTTTGGTCATGCAGGAGCGTATCCTGGTCCCCCTTTCTCATGTTTAGACAGCCCTGGCACTTCTGTGTGCTGACGGGATCTGAAGGATGGGAAGACATGGACTAGGTGGAGAGCAGGAAGGACGATCAGGCTGGAGACGCAGCGGGGCGCACGATGCTGGGCCTTAGGCTGTGGTGAGGAGTCTGTGTTTAACTCTATTGGGAAGCCATTGGAGTGTTTCTGTTAGTGGCGTGAAAGACAAGGTTAGGAGACTGTCATCCTGGCAAGAGATCTTCATGGCTTGAACCAAAGAGAACGGTGAGAAATGAGGATTTCGGGAGATCAGGGAGGCTTCTGTCCCTGTGGTCCTTTCTCCTTCCGGCCGCCAGTAGCTGGGTGTCCTGACGTGGTGGTTATCGGGGCTCTGGAGGTACCTGTTGATACCTAATTTGAAGTCTGGGTTCAGAGATCCCTGTCTCCCCATTTGGCCGCAATCTAGGACACGTTTGGGGCTGGGCTCCAGTTAGCCCTGGGAAATCCTTGGGCAGGTGGCTTAGTGGATGGGGCAAGCAAGGGTGGAAATAGGACCCAGAGCGGGGCTTCTTGAAATTTACTGGTCACTCCTCTGACTCAGGGCCCGACCTCTAAAGGGATGTGGTGGCCCATTCTCCATCCACACACGTGATCTTTGTACTCTCATTCATTCTCCATTCAAAGCCGAGGACTCCCTGCTTCATCTCCAGACTCCTCTGTCTGCATTGCTTAGTCAACATCTCAAACGCAAGTAGGGATTTCTGCTGCCCCGCCTCTGCCTCCCCAACCTGTTCCTCCGGCAGTCAGCTCCCTTTCCCTAAAAGACACCTCTGAACAGCAAAAACCTTTGCCCCCCCCTCTCTCTCTACACAAGTCCTGTGGGCTCCAGCTTGAAAATAAGTTGTGAAAGTGACCACCTCCACTGTGGCAAGCCTGCCTGCCACCCATCCCATGCCATGTGTCCTCTCACCTGGATTCTTTTTTTTATTTTTTATTCAGTTGCTCACCAGAGGACACTTTTTCCATTGATTTTTCAGAGAGTAGAAGAGAAGGTGGGAGGGGGAGAGAGAGAAACATAGATGTGACAGAGACTCAGTGATTGGTTGCTTCCCAACCGGGGCAGAGATCAAACCTACAACCCAGATACGTGCCTTGCCTGGGAATCCTGGGAATCAAGTCTGCAACCCTTTGGTGCCAATGCTCTAATCACTGAGCAACACTGGCCAGGGCTCGCCCCAATTCTTGCCAGTCTCCTTCCTGCCCTTCTGCTTCCACTCATCCCTACAATCTTATTTTCAACACAGCAGCCAGAGGGGTCCCTGAAAAGGTTTTAAATATTTCAAAAGTTATTTTTCAATAGGCGACTCTTACATATGTTAAAAATTTCAAATCATCTGAAATAGTACACTGAGTCTCTTTTCCACTGCTCTGCCCCCGTCCCACTCCCAATTTGCTGCCCTGTCTCCTCAGAGGTGACTATGGGTCCCAGCTTTGTATGTTTGTACTGATACTGTGTGCATGACTCTGCCTTTGATGAATGATTTCTTTAAAATGTGAGACTCATTCCCTTGCCCGAAACCTTTTGGTGATTCCCCAGCAAAAGGAGACTAAAATCCAAATTCCATCCCAAGGCTACAGGGACCCTGCCCATGGCACCTGGACCCTCCCAACTTCCACTGCTGTTCACCCTCACTGCGCTCCCCCCATTGGCCTCCCTTGTTTTGGATTTGTACCCAGTGTTCCCTCATCGCAGCGCACTCTTCCAGCCTATGTAGTACCGCAGGCTGCTCAGAGGTCACTTTCCTGACTTCTCATGGTTACCATCCCTCGCTCTGTGCACTTGTTCTATTAATACATCAAGAACTACGATGATGTGTGTTCCCCATTGGACTAGGGGCTCTGACAGACCTGGTCTGTCGTCATACTCGGGTTTCCTTTAGATCCTGGGTGGGCTGTAAGGGAGGCAACTGATGAATGTCTCTCTCCCTCCCTTCCTCTCTCGCTAAAAACCAATAAACATACCCTCGGGTGAGTATTAAAAAAAAAAAAGAAACAGGGTAATTGAAGCAAGAAATCTTACACAACTAAGAAGTGAACATGCAGCCATTTACTTGAATGAAGGAGGGAATCAATGAATGGTCCTGAGAGGCGGGTGCGAGAAGCGGTGCTACAGAGGCGTGAGGGCTGTGGGCGGAGCCTAGGAGCGGGGCCAATGGGCGCACAGTTGTGGCCCACCGTGTCTCCCCGGGCCCAGGTCGAGACTTGGCCGCGCGAGGGCCGCTGGGAGTTGTGGTCTCCTGCCGACCTAGCCACGTCACGGCCTTCAAACCTTAAGTCCTCCCTTGTGCATGGTACGATCCGTATCCCCAAACCTCTAGGTAGGTTCCCTCGCGCGAAAGCCCGTTTTTCCTTCCTCGTCTCCTGAAATCTCTCGCAGTCCCCCTCCTTCGCGGGTCCGGGACTCGGGCTAAAATCTCCCGGGTCCCGCCCCCAACCCGGAGCCAACTTGGTATCGTCCTCTACGTTTATCTACTCCCTCCTCCACCCGTTGGTATAGTCTCCGCCCGGGTCCCCTGAAGTTGTTTCCCACACGTCCTCAGGGCCTCCCGCCCTTGCTTGAGAGGCCCCGTGTGTCTCCCAATCGCCTTGTTCCCCGCCCCACACACCCTCTCCGTTCCCCAAGCCCCCCGCCACATTTTGGTACACCCTGGCCACGCCCCTTTCGGCGCTCTTGGTATGCGCCGCGCTTCCCCCGCTCGCCGCAGTGGTTTGGCCGCGACGACCCCTCTTCGGCGGCGCGGCCCCCGCGCTTGGTACAGCCCATCCCGTTTCTCCGAGAGCCGCCTACTCGCGCCCCTCAGTCGGTGGAGCCCGCAGCCCCCTGCGTGGCCCGTGGCATCCGCACAGTCTGTTCGGCTCGCACCCGTCATGGTCCGTCCGCGCCGCGCTCCGCACCGCTCCGGCGCTGGGGGCCCCCTCGGGGGTCGCGGCCGCCCCCCGCGGCCCCTCACGGTGCGCGCCGCCCGTTCGCGCTCCTGGCCCGCCAGCCCCCGGGGCCCGCAGCCGCCGCGGATCCGGGCCCGCTCGGCCCCTCCCATGGTGAGCCCCCCTCCGCCCTTTTTCCAGAGCCTTCCACGGCCCCGCCCCCCGAGCTCCCGTCTTTGTCCGCGGCCCCCTCTTCTCTGGGGTCTCCCAGGTGGCCCCGAAGGGTGGTCCCGTCTGGGGCCGTGTTCCCCCGTGGAACCCCTCGGTGGTACGCGCCGGGCTCTCCCCTTTGTTACCGGTTCGGGCAGGGGTGGCGGGGGTGACGGGGGTGGGGTACGGGGGCGGGGCGGGCTCAAATTACTGCTGACTCCGCGGCCGGGTTTAAACGCGGGGTGGGGGGCTGGCGGCCGGACAGTGGATGGTCGGTGTGCGCGCTTGTTTTTCCAGTCGGAAAGTTGGCCTCTCTCCGGACAGGAAATGGGGAAATGAAGGAGGGGTCTGGGGGCCGCGTCGTGCCCTGGCGCGCCCAGGTGTTGCACTCGGGGGCGTTGTGCGCGGCGCCCGGGGTTTGCTCGTGCGCCCAGGTGTGGGATGCCCAGACCTTCAACATAAACATCGAGCTGTGAGGCACACGACGCTCCCCGGCCTTAAAACATGCACATACTTTTCAAAATCTGAACAAAGCTGCTCTGTCGGTGAAGCTGCACGTCCCGCTTCGCACACGCTCGCGCGGAGGTGCGTTTGACCCGAGGCTGGGCGCCGACTCGCTTCTCAGCCACACGGCCCAGCGTTGTGCGTGGCACGGGGCCCCGCCAGCTGCACACGGGCTCCCTCCAGTCTCACACCCAGACTCGGGACACCCCACAAACTTAAACATTCCCCTCCTCCCCCGCCTCCCCTCTTCACCAGCATTCCCGTGGACGTTTCACGGGCTCTTCTGGACCCTTAACATCCCCCCTCATGAAGGCTCCCGCCTTTCAAGTACTGGCGAGGCTTTCCCGTGCAGTAAGAGCAAATCAGATATCGGAGGCGAAGCTAAGTTTTGCAGACACTTGCCCAGATGTGAGGTTTCCTTTAGGGGAGCCCTGCGCCTCGCCTTGACCTGCCCCTCCTGCTGTCGCAGGTGTTCCTGGCTTAGGCAGGCATCCCTGGTCTCCACACTCGAGACCACAACCTCTTTCGGGTCCTGGGTGTCACCCTGCCCTCCCAGACACGCTCGCACTGGCCGGCGTCCTCGGTCTGTGTGGCTGGGTGCTGTCGCTGCATCTCCCGGGGCCTGTGCCCCAGCAGAGGTGCCTGCCAGCCGGGGCTTCGAGGCCCGTTCTCCGCCTCAGACACTCTGGGCCGCGAACACGCCCCATTGTGCACGCAGGCTGCCTCCCCCGTCTGCGATTGCCCAGATGGAGAGCATGCTTGCTCAGGTGTGTTTGCTTTTTAAAGCTCCTTTCCAAAATAAGACTCTCCTGCCCGTCATTATTGGAGAGCAGAAGACACCTGTGCGCTTCGCAGGAACGTTGGAAGCGCCCCTGAGCCGCCTGTGGGTTTATTCACTCGCTTATCTTGCCGCCCAGGCCCTTAGGGAGTGAGCTTTGTCACGTCATGGCTCCTGCTGCCGGCTGTTTGGGAGTTGCCTTCGCGTGTTTGCTTTGCTGTGTGTTTGGTTTGGGGGTGGCTGGGAGAGGACCCTCTGCTGGGCTTTGTTGCTGGAACATTCTGGTGTTCTGCACACATTCTCCATCCGCTCTGAGACCCTCCAGGTGGCGTCACTGCCGCCTCCACAGTCTGCCCTGCACCCTGCGCGGTTCTGGACTGTGTGTGCTTCTGGCCCCGCCTCTCCGCCTCCTCGGGGTCAGCCTGACATGGCTGCAACCTGGGGTGCCGGAGGGAGGGGGGGGGGGGCGGGCAGCAGCCGCCGGGAGAGGTTCGTAGGAACCAGAGGGAGAGTCTGGACTTAGTCATGAGGAGCCTTGGAAGGAAGGCTTTGAGCGTGGGCAGGATGGGGCAACCCAGTGTGACAGACAGACACAGCCCAGGATTGCGGGGGCTTCAAGGAGACCCCGGCCCCAGAGAGCTGGCTTCTGAGTTGGGTCTCAGCAGAGGGACCCACTGGATCAGGCTGGGAGGGTGAGTGGGTGGCGCCTGGGGGGGTGGGGCCGGATGGTGTTCCCGGCTGAGCCAGCGAGAGGAACGGCTGGAGGGGGCAGGCTGGCGGACTTAGGGACCTTGCAGGGGCCGGTGTGAGTGTGGGCGGGGTGGGAATGGGGTCAGGCAGGGTCTCAGCCTTGGGGACAAGGGGTTTGGGTGTTCTGAGCGGGAAGTTTGGGTCTGAACATTGGGGTGGCTCCTTGGGGTATGTGGGGAACAGCCCGCCCTTGTAGTTGCCCCAGCCTCAGTGGTGCCTCCCCCTTCCACAGCCAGGTGCCCGGGTGTTCGGGGCCCTGGGCCCCATCGGGCCCTCCTCGCCGGGACTGGCCCTCGGGGGCCTGGCGGTGGGCGAGCACCGGCTCAGCAACAAGCTGCTGGCCTGGAGTGGCGTCCTTGAGTGGCAGGAGGTGAGCGTCCGAGTCGGGGCCCCATGGGTGGGGGGTGCCCCACAGGCTCCTGTCGGCTGCCCTCGCAGTGGGGGACAGGCCTGGGCGTCTGAGTGAGACTCTCGCTCCTGCCACAGAAGCGCAGACCCTTCTCTGACTCCAACGCGAAGCTGAAGCGGACCCTCCCCTGCCAGGCCTACGTGAACCAGGGCGAGAACCTGTGAGTCCCCGTGGGCGGGCGGGCTGGCTGGGCGGCCAGGGCCCCCCCTGACCCTCTCCTCCCACAGGGAGACCGACCAGTGGCCACAGAAGCTGATCATGCAGCTGATCCCGCAGCAGCTGCTGGTGAGACCTGCCCCAGCCCCCCAAGCCTGCTCCCCAGAGCACCCCCACCCCCGGTGGTGACCCAGCTGTCCCTTGTCGCCCCCAGACCACCCTGGGCCCCCTGTTCCGCAACTCGCAGCTGGCGCAGTTCCACTTCACCAACAGAGACTGCGACTCCCTCAAGGGGCTCTGCCGCGTCATGGGCAACGGCTTCGTGAGTGGGCAGCGCGGGGCGCTGAGGGCGGGCAGGGCTCCTCCGGGCACTTTGGTGGCAGCTCTGCTGGGACAGCCGGGCCGGGGCCCCAGGCGAGCGCTCCTAGGGGCTGGGGAGTCGCTCTCGCTTGCCGTCTCGGCCTGTCTGTAGTCGGGTCTCAGACATTCAGTGGAGCCCAGTGACGGCACCCGCCCGCGTCGGGCTCCCTGGGCTGTGAGTGCCGGGACCGGTAAATGGGGTGACCAGGGGAGTGAGCCAGGAGGGACTGGTCTGTGCTGGGGCTCGGCTTTCGCATCCGGCAAGTGGGGTAACAGGAGGACTTTTCCAGGGGCCAATGGGAGGCGTGAGTCTTGTCACGTGATTGATGGGCGTGCATAGTAAGTGCTCAGTAAACAGCAGATGTTGGGCTTTGGACACCGGATGTCAGGGTTAAACTTGACCTGGGCCTGGGCCTGCTCGGCTCCCTCCCCGGGGGATGTGTAAGGAAGCAGGTTCCGGGAGGGTGGCCTGATGTGGGAGCGAGTCCTCTGCCCAGGAGTCCGCAGGGCTCGGCTCTGGGGTCCCCTGCAGCCCCTGTTCCTCTTTGGAACAGGCCACCACCTCTGGGGGGTGGGGGTGGGGGTGCCGTGTGCGCCCTGACCCGATGTCCAGCGGATCCCTTTCCCTTGGGGCCTGGACAGACCAGGGGGTGGTGTGCGGGGGTCTCCGGTCTGACCCCCTCAGCACCTTGGCTAAGGGCTTGCTTTGTGCCTGGCCCCCGGCTGCAGGGACGGTGGGGGTCGCCCTCTGAGGCCTGTCGGTCACACTCTTGTCCTGGTAGGTGCGGGGAGGCCAGAGGCAGATCCCGTGAGTGAGGGACCGTGGGCTTGAGCAGGGACCAGGCGTCAGGCAGGTGGCGTGGGAGGTGTTCCCCCCTTTGTCCGACACCCCAGGGGGGATGTGTCAGGTTCACGCTCTCCCACGTCCCGCTGAGAGGGCACTAGCGTCTCGGGCAGGGCGCACTTGGTGGCATTTCCTGGGTGCTATTGGCATACGGTTCACAGACCGGGAGACGCGGTCACTTACCTGAGGTCTCAGCTGGGGGAAGCAGGCGCTGGCCCTCCTGGCGGCTGCCCCGGCACAGGCTGCGGCCTTGGCAGCTCCATGGGGCGGGGCTTGAGACCGGGTGTGGGAGACGGAGCCCTAACCCACACCCACACCCACACGTGGGGCCCAGGCCTGACCCCATTCAGGGTGGGTGAGGTGCAGGCTCACGCGCGCTCAGAATGTTCCAGCTGCGCGCCTCTCACGCTGAGAACTTGGGGTCAACTCGAGGACTTCTGTCCTTGATGGCGGGGAGGCTTGGGGGGTCAGGGAAGGGCATTTGCCCCCTCAGCGGTGCCCTGGGGTCCCTGACCTCCGACCTCCCCCCAGGCGGGCTGCATGCTCTTCCCCCACATCTCCCCCTGCGAGGTGCGCGTGCTCATGCTCCTGTACTCGTCCAAGAAGAAGATCTTCATGGGCCTCATCCCCTACGACCAGAGCGGCTTCGTCAACGCCATCCGGCAGGTCATCACCACCCGCAAGCAGGTGCGCGGGGCCGGCCTGGACGTGCCGGCGAGAGGAAGGGCGGGAGGGACGACAGCGGCTCCGGGAGGAAGGACAGTCGTGTGTGGAGGGGGAGGGGCAGGCCAGGGCACTGGTCACGGGGAGAGTGGTGTGAGGCTGGCAGGCCGTACAGGTGACCAGGCGTCTTACCGATGTGTCCCCGGTTGTGGGACATTTCACAGCGGCCAGTTCATAGGCAAACCCCGTGGGCTCTGTCCCCCAGGCTGAGGGGTGGTCCTTGTCCTGGGGCAGGTGGGAGCCATGGGCGGTCTGAGCAGGCCCGGCTCTAGGAGTGTCTGGGGCTGTGGACAGACTGGAGGCTGAGAAGCCGTGGCTGGTCTGGGGGGGGTGGGCTTGGGCCCAGTGGGCTGGGGACAGGGAGGGGAGTTGGGGGAGCTGAGGCACCAGCCCACACCCCACCCCGTCTCCTGTAGGCAGTGGGACCCGGTGGCGTTGCGGGCCCCGTCCAGATTGTCAACAACAAGTTCCTGGCGTGGAGTGGGGTCATGGAGTGGCAGGAGGTGAGCCTGGGGCGGCCCGCTCACTTTGGGACCAGTGCACCCCACTGACTCAGGCCCCTCCCACTCCTGATGCCACCCCCGTTCCGTCCCCCAAAGCCCAGGCCTGAGCCCAACAATCGGTCCAAGAGGTGGCTGCCGTCACACGTCTACGTGAACCAAGGCGAGATCCTGTGAGTGTGGGGCTGGGGGTGGAGGAAGCACCTGGGGAGACCCGGCCTCCTGACCCTGGCCCCCCGGTGCCCACAGGAGGACGGAGCAGTGGCCCAGGAAGCTGTACATGCAGCTCATCCCGCAGCAGCTGCTCGTGAGTGCGGGGCGGCTCGGGCCCAGGCCTGGGGTCGGGGGCGGTGTGGAGGCTTCCCCAGGAGGGGCCCCAATGTCGAGCTGGAGGAGGGCCTTCTAGGTGGAGGGATGGCTCCTGACAGGCCCTGGGGCCGGAGAGGCTGGCCTGGCTTTGAGGGGCCACAGGATTGTGGGGATTAAGCGGGCACAAGAGGGGATGCAGCCTTGGTGGCAGCCACCATGTGGGGCGGGCGGGGCAGCTGTGGATGGTCCCCCCTCCCCGCAGACCACCCTGGTGCCGCTGTTCCGGAACTCGCGCCTGGTGCAGTTCCACTTCACCAAGGACCTGGAGACGCTGAAGAGCCTGTGCCGGATCATGGACAACGGCTTTGTGAGTGGGGTTGTGGGTGGGCCGCGCGCTGCTGGGCGGGGAGCGAGTGCAGGGAGAGGCCCGCAGGGTGAACGGATGCACGGGCGTTTCAGTGAGGCCAGAGGAACCCGAGGGTGCTGTCTGCAGAGCCACCGGGGAGGGCAGCAGCCCCCGGCGATGTCACATTTGCTGTGAGCCACGCTCCTGGGCCACACGGCTCCGCTGAGGCTGTGCTGACCCATTTTACAGATAGGGAGCCGGATTCCCCGGTGCCGGGCAGGGACCGAGGCCCTGCAGGCCCGCGCTGGCCTGTCCTCTGCTGCGTCTGCATTTACTTGGCGCTGGGGTGACGTCACGGAGCAGCTGTGCCCCCAGGTCCTCACCGGCCCCCTCCTCCTGCTCTGCCAGGGGCAGGGCGCGCTCACTCCAGGTCCCCAGTGGGAAACCTGAGGCTCCGGAAGGCCCTGGCCAGGCGGCGCGGTGGCACTTCCAGTGGGACTGGGCCTCAGCCTCCCCACGGCCCCCTGCATCCTCGCTGTCGCTGTTCACCGTTTCCATGTCTGCCACGTGGGGACCTCACTGTTTCCTTTGATTCGCCGGAGGCGGCACAGGCGTGCGGCTGTGTACTGGGGGCTGATGTGCGTTTCTTTGGAAAGCACAGAGCTCAGGGCCCTTGTGCCCCAGACTGGCCTTCTGCCCGCTCACTGGCGTGGCCATGTCGTCACCGTTGGCTCAGGTGCAGCGAGGGGCGTGCACTGGGCTCGCCCCGGGCCTCCTCCTGGAGACCTGTCCCCACTGTCCCAGAGGTGGTGACAGCCCGGCCTCCCCTCCAGGCTCAGGACCTGCGAGTCCTCCAGCTCTCGGCCTCGCCGGGCTGGCCTGTGCTGAGGACCCCTGGCCTTGCGCAGGGAAGAGCCAGGGAACTGGATGGGGAGCCCGTGCCCCTCACCAGGATCCTTGTTCCATTAGGCCTCGTCCCTGACTGGTCTGGGCGGGCAGCCTCCCGCCCTCCCAGCCTCTCAGCCCGGCTGCCTTCAGGCGTTGCCTGAGGTGAGGGAGCCTTAGTGTCGGGTGTCCTTCCCAGTGAGGCCTCTGCACGGCCTGGTCACTGCTGACCCTGACCGCTGTGCCCCAGGCCCCGTTTCGGGGTGTTCGGGGCACGTGCCCCTGTGGCGCCCCCACAGGAGGTGCCGGTGCCTTGGGCTCCTCCGGGCAGAATCCGCTGGGCCCTGGACAGTCGTCTCTAGGCTTCCGTCTCTGTCCCCAAACGAGAGTGAGGGCCGAGAGGACAGGGCAATGAGGACGCACTTGGCTCACGTGCTGAGGGACGCCGGCCTGTGTGGTTGAGCCCGTCGCCGTGGGGGGGCACCTGTGCCCAGGGCCGCCTGTGACACTGCCCTGCACCCCCAGGCGGGCTGCGTGCACTTTCCCTACAAGGCCTCGTGCGAGGTGCGCGTGCTCATGCTCCTGTACTCCTCGGAGAAGAAGATCTTCATCGGCCTCATCCCCCACGACCAGAGCAACTTCGTCAACGGCATCCGGCGTGTCATTGCCAACCAGCAGCAGGTCCTGCAGCGGAACCTGGAGCAGGAGCAGCAGCAGCGAGGGGTGAGGCGGGAGGGCTGAGGCGCGAGCAGGGCTCCGAGCTTTTCTCCTGCCTGGCCCGCTACTGACTCCTGGCTTCTCCCCCGCAGATGGGGGGGTAGTGGCCACCCCCGGCCTGGGCCCCTCTAGGAGTCACAGACGAGGCCCCCGGTGACACTGGTGAGTGGCAGCCACAGGGAGTGTGGCCTGGACCTGGCTGCTGGGGTTTGGGAGGAAGTGTGGCCCTGGCTCTGACAAGACCAGGTGAGGGGCAGGGGCAGCCCCTCCCTGCAGAAGGGACAGGCAAGGCCTCTGGCTGGGCAGGGAGGCACGTCCCTGGTCCCTAGAGCCCTGCAGCTCATGGGTCCGGGTAGCCAGGTAGGGGGCCCAGGGGTTGCTGGGAGACCCATTCAGGCTCTCCCCTCTGCCCCCGTTCCAGGTCAGATGCTCTGAGCAGGGGCCCTTGGAGACTGCAGCTGCCCCCCGAGACGGAGGACAGCACCCTGAGACCTCTCCGAGGACAGTGCCATCCATGTACGTTTCCCCAATAAAGTCTTTTCAAAGCCCCCGGGCCACTGTCCTCAGCGCCCGCGGCCACGGCAGGAGAGGCCGTGCTCCCTGGGGTGAGGCCCCCTTCTTCCCAGCAACGTGCTGGCCAAGCTGAAAGAAAACTAGCATTTATTGGGGGGGGCGGGAGAGGGGGGCGAGGCGGCGGCTCAGCCCTCGGAGAACTGGCGGTACAGGCGCTCCAGCTGCGGCTCCAGGTGCAGCCGGAAGGGGATCTCCAGGATCTCAGCGAAGCCTTCCGCCAGGGTCGGGGCCTTGAACTGCTTCCTGGTGGCAGAGGGTGGTGAGGGGAGGCCCCGAGCCCCGTGCCTACCCCCAGGGCCCACCCGTGGCAGTGCCTACCTGTAGCCAAACATGACCATGTCAGCCACGTGGGCGTGAGAGGAGCCCGTCATCTCCCGGAACTGGGGGGGCAGAGGCGAGCTGGTTAGCGGGGAGGGGGTGTGGGGGGGCGGGGGGGGGGCGGGCACTCACTCACCCGGTTGTTGTGGCGCGCCTGCTCCAGGGTGGCGCTGAAGAGGAAGCAGCGGCAGGGGACGCCGGCGTCCTGGGCGCACTTGATGTACCTGTGGGGTTGGGAGGGGCCGGCTGGTTAGGGGCCCTGGGCTCACCCCACAGGGGCCGCCCCTGGGACCCAGGCACCTGGCCCTGCTCGGTGGGTCCGGGTTTGTGTTGTCGATCACGACCCGTCGCCTCTGCTTCAGGGCTGTCTCACACGTGGCCACACAGCGCTGCCACGACCCCAGGGTGTCCTGGCACAGGGAGCAAGCAGGTCAGGGGTGGGCCCAGCAGGGGGCGAGGACACGGGGAACAGATCCCACAGGCAGCCGGGACCCTACCCTGTTCACGTGGACGTATCCTGCGGACACGAGGTGCTCCTGGAGGAAGGTGGACTTCCCGGCTGGGGGGGGGGGGGGGGAGGGGCGTGTCAGTGGGAGCCACAGGGGGATCAGAGCTCCTAGGGGTCAGGGGTCAGGGTGTCTCACCCCCAGGATATCCCACGGCGACGACCACCTCAGGGTCGGAGCTCAGGAGGGAGCTGGACTCGGGCAGGTAGAGTGGCCCTGAGGAGGAGACCGTCCTCTGGGGACAGACAGACATGAGGGACGCCCCTCCCCCCGCGCCGCGCCCCACTCGCCCACGGGCCTCACCGGGTCAAAGGCCGGGAGCTCGAAGCCGGCCACCGGCCACTTCAGGAAGAACTCCTCCGGAGTGGCGAAGGGCAGGCCCAGGTTGAGGGCAAACTGGGGGGAGGGTGAAGGTTAGGCAGGTGGGGGCCGGGGTGGGGGGGGCGGGGTCGGGGGGCGGCGCTCACCAGGCGGTCTGCACAGGAGAAGTCTTTCTTTTTTCTCTCGGGGGCCCAGTTGGCGGGGCGTCCAGCTGCGTCTGGAACCGGAGGGCACAGCAACCTCAGGGCCCGCGTCCCCGCCCTGCGGACCCACACTCCCCCTTCCCCCACCTTACCTCCCACGAAGACGCTGTCCCCAATGGAGATGGGCACGCCCTCGTTGGCCTGAGGGGGGGGCAGGAGACACAACGGCCTAAGGAACCGCTCACACCTGTTCCCCCAAAGCAGCAGGGGCTCCGCACAGGTTCTCTCAGCCGCCAGAGGGCGCCGGTCCCCACTTCTGTTAACAACCCTCCCCGAGTCACAGTGCAGTCCGGCCCAGACGGTTCCCACAGGCGGACCCCTGCCCGCTCCCCCCGGCCCGCCCGCCACCTCCGCGGCCTATGGCCCTGAGCACACGGGCTCAGCACTCCACACTCGCTGTGACCCCGATCTGGAAGACCCATCAGAACTAGGCACCCACCTGGCTCCCTCCTCGCCACCTTGAGCCCTGACTCCACTGGCACCTCAGACCTCCACCCTGGCTTCTCCGCACCCTCCCTGGCCCGTGGGCCGAGCTACAGGACATCAGTCAATGAACAGGTTGAGGACTGACCTCGACCGCCCTGCTTTTCAGTGAAGATCACTGGCCTCGCGTGCCAACATGAGGCCAAGAGCCAACACCGGAAAGGCGAGGACAGCGGGAGAGGAGAGGGGGCAGGGCCCATGACCCAGGGTGCGGAGGCTGGGCAGGGAGTGAGGGGCTTCAGGGGAAAGGAGAGCGACTGGGGGCGTGGCTTACCTGCTCCCGCAGGTGGTCCCACATGCCAATCACTGGCTTCCGGTACAAGCCGGCGTGCGTGGCCACCAGCACCTGTGGACCAGGTGGGGTCAGACACCAGTCCCCCTCCAGCACCAAAGTCCTTCAAGGATGTTCAGGACCCAAAAAGGCGCCACCATCCCTCACCAATCAGGAGCGCTCCCAATGCCCCAAACTTGCCACTTAGGGTGGGTTTCTGTCCCCATAATCCCACCCAGGACCCGGCCCCTCTCTGGGGCTCTGTCCCCATGCAGCCTCCGTGCAGCTGTACCTGGAAGGGGACTCCCAGCTTTTCCACCACAGCCTCCACCTTGGCCTTGAACTCCTCTGCTGACAGCTTCCCACGCCCAATGCCCATCTGGTTGGTGAAGATCACCAGCTGGGGAGCAGATGCATATCTCAGTGCCCTCACCATGCCCCAGCCTGCCCCCCGGCCGGGGCCGCGCGCGCACACACACACACACCTTGTAGCCGTCGGCCTCCAGCTCCCGGAGCTTACGTGGAATCTCTAGGTACAAGATCCTAGGGTGGGCAGGAAGGTGGCAGGTGACCCAGGGCCCGGAGGGAGCCTCACTCACCCCCTTCTCCTGCTTATCACCTCCAGTCACTGGGGCCGGTGGGAAAGACCTTCCCGGAGCGTGTGGTGATGAGGGTCCCGTCCATATCAAAGCCGGCCACCTGGCATCACCAAGAAAAGAACAGTGACACCTCTGACCCCCTCATTCACAGGCTGGTACCATCAACCCTTGAGGCAGAGACTGTGACCGCTGTCACAGGTGAGGAAACCGAGTCAGGGAGCCTGTACATAGTAACAGGCACAGCGAGGATGCATCCCCAACACCTGAGTGCAGAGCCTGAAACCTTCCTTTCCTGCTCCTATTCTCCCTACACACTCAGTATTCCCATCTTTTTTTTTATTACTTTTTTTTAAAATTACGTTTTATTGATTTCAGAGAGGAAGGGAGAGGGAGAGAGAGATAGAAACATCAATGATGAGAATCATTGATCGGCTGCCTCCTGCACACCCCCTACTGGGGATCCAGCTCGCAACCCAGCCATGTGCCCTTGGCCGGAATCGAACCCGGGACCCTTCAGTCTACAGGCCAACGCTCTATCCATTGAGCCAGACTAGCTAGGACCAGTATTCCCATCTTTACAATGGAGTTCATGTACTACCCTGACCATCTCCACCTTGAAGGGCTAATAACCATGCAAATGAGACAAGGGCTGAGTTCTGTTTAGGTGCTAACTGCACCTCGGGCTGTGCCACGTGGTTTTCATGGATTCCCCATTTTACTGGTGAGAAAAAAAGGGGCTCAGAATGTGGTGTAACAGCATTTGGATTAGAACCTCGCTGGACCTAAGAAATACTCATCATAATAGCTCCTGCTAAAATAATCCCAATCGTTGCTATGGTTACAGGGTGGTTACCATGGATCAGGCAGGCGTTGATATACATCGGTTCTCCCAATGCTTACTACAACCCCTGAATTTATCAGGTCCATTTCTCAGAAAAGTGGATGCTCAGAGAGGTTGAGTGACCTGCCCAGGGACACACAGCAAGCTCGGGGTTGCGTCTGCAGTTGTCTGTGGTCCCTCAGGTCCCAGCGTGGCCCTCACCTTGCTCCGGGCCTTCACCCCGGGTGCGGTGAACACCAGCAGCTTCTCGAAGCTCTCCCAGCCCGGGGACGACTTCCGCATTCGCTTTTTCTGCTGTTCAACCTCCTCCTCCTCCTCCTCCTTCTCCTCCTCTTCGGTTGGGGCCACCGGAGGGGTGCCGGGTGGAGTATCTGGCTGGGATTCTGGCACGGGGGCCTCTTCCCAGCGCAGGGTCAGCGGGTAGAGGCCATTGACCAAATACAGCGTGTCCCCCACCCCCAGAGAGCCCTCTGACCCCAGATTCAGCTCCTGGGTCCCGACAGTTGAGGGGTTAATTCCCAGCTGCAAAGGAATAGGGAAGAGCTGGGACTGGCTCCACCTCCTCCCGACCCCCAACCTCCAATCAATCAACCAGGATAGGGCTTGCCTTTCTCTACATGCCAATCAGATCCCTAAGCCCTGCCTCTTCCCTGTGCACCACCAATCAGGGCGTTGGAAAGGTCACAGGCGTCCGGTGTTATCCAGTTTAAATGTAGATGGCTACTGCATTGAGGCAGGCAGCACCTCGGGACTTCTTCACTGGGCACACCTGCTTCCCTTCCAGCCAGAGGTTCCCAACGGGCCTGTTCCCTGCTGGGTTCCGGCTCCTCCCCGACCCCACCTCCAGACATTGCTGAGGAACTGGTACCTGTTTCACGGCCACCGTCCGAGTCTCAGGGTCCGCGACCAGCTCCACTGCGTGTGGAGAGGGTGGAGTCAGGATATGCTTCCCAGCGGGATGCCATCCCTCATTACCCGGGAGCACGGCCAGCTTCAGGCCACAGGATGGCGCTACAGCACCCATTCAGGAGGAAGAGGCAGCTCATTTCTAAATGGGCTTGGCTCACTCCTTGACATGCAGTAACCAGACAAGGGCCTTAGGATTGCCCGTGACGCTGGTCTTGGCCTAGGGACAGGGCGGGCACGGTTCTGGAGAGAACTGGCTTCTCTGACGAGCAGTGTGGCAGGTGCAGGGCTGGGGCTTGACCCGTTACCACTCGTCCCTGTTTAGCAGCATGTTCTTCCCGCCATAAGATCGGCTCTCTCCTTGGCAAGGGTCGTAGCCTGACTCAACCACTCCCGGCGGCCTGAGCATCCTTCCCTGCCCACTGACCATGGCCTCGGGACAGGCGCGGCGCCCCCTCCCCCAGGAGCCCGCATTCCAGGTCAGACACAGCCTTTTCTCCCCGTGCTCCCAGAGGGCACCTGCCAACGTCAGCACTGGCTGCACCGTACAATTCCGCTAGCTGGCTCTACGAGTGTTCTTTACGGAACTGACCGTCCATCTTTCGCTCCGGAAACAGGCCACACCTTTCAGCTCGGGCCCCCGCCCCTGCCTACCTTGGTTTCTGGAGCACTTCCGGTCGGTAACTTGGGTCAGGGGTCCCCGGCCCAGGACCAGGGCTTGCCCGCCCGTGGGCAGGAAGATGGGGGGCACTCCCCCAGGGGGGCTCTCCAGCCACAGGTGGCCCCTGGCTCCCATCCCGGCCATCCTGGGCGCCGGCCTAAGGGCAAGCAGGTGCATGTTTGGGTGGCCAGTCGCCTTCAGTTGCTACAGGAAGTCCCGCCTCCTCTCGTCCCTCCACCAGGAATTCCCTCCAGCCGCTGAAGGCTCTGGAAAACCAACCCACTCGCTGGCCCAGAGCTCGCGCCCTCTCCCAGGTGACGCCCGGGTGGTCCTCGGGGAGCGGGGACCCCTATGTCCCAGGGCAAAGGACAAGGACCTCGCGCGCTCCCGCCTGGGCCCCACGCTCACCCGTGCTCCGCTCACTCCCTACTTCCAACCAGGGAGGCCTTGTCCGAAGGGCTCCGCCGGCGGCTTCTGTTTTCGGCGGACGGAAATGCCTGGCCCGGCACGAGGAGGCGGGGCCTGAGAGCTCCTCCCGCGGCGGAAGCCCCGCCCCTTCCCAGCCCTTTAGCCCCTGCGGTCCCTCGGCAGCGGGGACCTCCATCCCTCTTGCTGCAGTGTGAGGCTCACGCCAGTAGGGGGTGATGATCCTCTGTTGCAGATTCTATTTCCACCAAGAAGTCTAATTTTCATTCCCTTTGCTGGAAATAGTTACAGCGAGAAGTTTTCTTCCCCATTTAATGATCATTGGCAGTCGAAGAAACCCTCACCCCCGACAGAACCCCTACTTCCGATGCTGCAGTTTTCTTATCTATAAAGTGGGAATAATCGTTTACACTTCGTGGAGTTACTAGGAAGATTAAAGGAGTGAATACACGTAAATAATATGTGTTTGGGTGGTAGTTAGCCCTGTTTAAGTCTTGCCCATGAGCATGCCTCCGGTGGAGAGTACGTTTACCTGACCCAGCCCTAACTTCGGGCCGGGGGCCACTGGTTCTCTAACTCCAGCTCCGGGCTTTGCTGGGGACTGTGTCGGCTCAGTCAAATTCCGATTTCAATATTCAGCCCCCTCCCTGCCCGTAAGACTGGGGGTCATGGTCAACGGGACTCGCACCGCATGAATGTCCATTTTTTTTATCTGTAAAATGGGGACAATTCCCACTTCCGACTTTACAGCGATAATGAGATGCTCATTCGACTTCAGAAAAAGTTTGTTGAATAAACATCCACATTTCAAGCTCATTTAACAGAGGTAAAACTCTTTAATCTCAGAGCGCCTCTCCCAACTCGCGATCCCCACCCCCCAACTCCCCCCGACATCAGGGCCGGAGAGTGAGGGCCCCTGCCCCCCACCTTGGGTGGACAAGGGCCCTTTAAGGCACCTGTGGGGGAAGGGGCGAGGGGCGGGAGCTGGTAACGTCCTGATAAAAGGACAGGCTTCCGATTGGCAGGCTGTTATGGGAAGGACCCGTGAGTGTGTCAGACGCTGGGACAAGACCGGGCCATCCCTGAGGGGCCAGAGACCAGTTGTCAGGATTTAGTAAAAAAAAACACACAAAAACGGTCTTAGCCCCAGTAGTGTCAAGAACCTAAATTTAAGGCCACAGGCTAATCCTGGGCACAGAAGGGCTTGGCCACGCCCCCAGGAGGCAGGACCCAATCAGGTAGGAGAATCTAGGAAGGGCAAGTGGTGACTGGCAGATTGGTGTAGACCTTTACAGGGTTCCAGCCAATCAAATGAAGCTGCCCATTCACCGTCTGAAGTGGAGCGCCACCACCCAATCCTGGGCCTTGGCTACGGGGTTAGAGCCAATGCCGTGCGAGCAAAGCCCTTGTCGCTAGGCAGAAAACGACGCGACTCCACCCATTTAGGGTTTAGAACTAGACACTCCCGATTGGAGAGCAAGCCAGTCCCTTAATAGAAACCATCTGTCGCTGGGCAGGGAAAGGGGCGACAGCCTGTGAGCACTGGACAGGCCCCACACCTCGCGCGGAAGGGGGTGGAAGGCTGAGAGGGATCGGACTCCGATTGGCGGGCCTGGGGGCGGGGCGGGGTGTAGTGTAGGGCCGGCGGACACTGGGCCAGGAGACTCTCTCCCTGGGCCTCAGTATTTCCGGATCAGCTTCTGGAAGTCGCTGGTGTTTAGTCGCGGTCGTGGCAGGTCCCCGAAGACCTGGGTGTCCTCGGCCTCCCGCATCACCAGCGCGCGCATGCTGGCCGCGATGCGGTCCAGGTCTGGCGAGGAGGGCTGCGGAGACGACATGGATGGTCAGCACCCTCAATGGCGCCCACGTGTCCCACCTCAGCTTGCAACCCTGGCAGTCAGTGCCTGCACCCTGGGCTCCAGGGCCCCTCCAAGTACTTTCGCCCCTGCGATGCCCACAGCCACAAGGCCCTTCACCCTGTGTTGCTCCATATAGGACCTTCCTACCCGTTCAAATACCACCTCCTCCAAGAAGCCTTCCTGCCCTTCTCCCCTGCTTGGCCTGGACCACTGCGTCTAGTTCCTTCTCACAGCGAAGTGCTGCTCCTCTGCTGACCGTCAGGCTGTGTGCACCCAGAGGGTCTCACTCTAAGGGTTTGGGTTGGAGGTCCAGTCATGTGCCACTCAGGCTACTGCCACCCCCTAGCTGTCCACAGGGACCTCGCCCCCTGTTGAAGGCCACAGTCTCCTCCTCTGAAAAAGGGGCAACAACAGGTCTGAGAAAATCAAGGACAGCTCAGCGAGGGCAGGCTACCACGTGGTCGGTGCTGTCTAGAGAGGGTCCCTCTCCGTGTCAGCCTCCAGGTGAGGGTCCTGTCATTCTGCCTGCAGTCCCACCTCGTCCACCTCCCTTAGACCCTGGCACCCCAAGTTGGGCCTGGCCCCCAGCAGGTTGAGAAGCCACCGACACCCGTTCAGAGACCAGCCCAGGGCCCAGAGCTCAGGCCTTGAACGTTCATTAACAGTGTCCCCACCAGTGGCACCCCGGGCGGCAGCCGCTGCTGGACCCGCCAGTGTGTAAATGCGGCCACTGAGAGGAGTCAGGGGCAGGGTCAACCTGGGACCGTGGCCTCCTCCCAAAAGGAAGCTGGGTGCCGCTCCAGCTCTGCCCCTTACAGACTGAGGTCTTGAAGTCACATGTACTCTCGGTGCCTCGGTTTCCCCCCCGCTTCAGGAGCTTCAGTGATGGGCGATGACGACCCACCCCAGGAACCGCACATGTAGATCATACAGGAGGAACAGCAGACAGGGTGCGTGTGGACGTGGTCAGGCCCCTCTGAGCCTCAGTTTCCCCAGCTGGAGGGGATACCAAAATCCTTGTGCCTGCGTGCAACATGCATTCTATACATGGAGCTGTTCCTGGAAACGAGAGCAGACTTTCTCTACAAGACACTGGGACACGCTGTAAGGCCGTGACAGTTAACACTGCATGGCTCTGGCCCGAGAACCTGCCTGGTGAGGTGGGAGGTAGGATTAATCCCATGAAATGTGGCACCCATGTCTGAGGACTTCCTGGAGGAGGTGGCTCTGAGCCCTTCCCACCTCCCCCTTCCCCCTCCCATTTGCCCCTCACCGGCCCGTTCTCTTCATCCGATGACCGTGCTTCTGTCCTCTTTTCCTTGAAAGTCCAGATGGGCACGGACACAGGCAGGGACCTGGCGTACTGCTGAGTGGGCAGGGCTGAGGCCGGGGGCACTGCGTAGGCGGAGAGGCTAGTGGGGGTCTCCTCGCTCAGGCTGCCGTCTGAGAGAGAAGGTACACTTCACCTCTGTCCCTGCCTCCATCCCAGACACCCACTCGCAGCCCCACCCAGGGCGCGGGGACAGCTGGGACACTTACCGTCTGTGCTCTCAGGGTCCGACTCGCAGAAGGGGGGCAGGTCCTGGAGCGTGGCGTCCTCGTCCATCACAAAGAGCCCTGTGCATGGCGTTACAGGCCCAGCCAGTCAGGTCACCTCCTCCAGCCACCGCCTCCCTGCTCCCTGCATTGGCCAGGCCCTTGCAAACCTCGGGGTTTCTGGAACTACTATTCCCTCTGCCTCAAACACCCTTCTGCTGGTTATCTGCCTGGTTACCCGCTGGTTACCTGCCTGATGACCTGCTGGTTATCTGCCTGGTCATCCGCAGAAACAGATCTAGTTTCTATCTGTTCCACTCTCAGGTGGAAGCAGCTGGCTGAACAGAAGTCCGTAAGGCAGGAATGAGAACCTGTTTTCTGCCAAGGGCCATTGGGGTATCTATAACATCACGCACAGGCCATACAAAATTATCAACTTAAAAATTAGCCTGCTTGCCCTGGCCGGTTTGGCTCAGTGGACAGAGTGTCAGCCTGCGGACTGGAGAGTCCCGGGTTTGATTTCGGTCAAGGGCATATGCCTGGGTTGCGGGCTCGGTCCCCAGTAGGGGGCCTACAGGAGGCAGCCGATCGATGATTCTCTCTCATCATTGATGTTTCTATCACTCTCTTCCTCTCCCTTTCTCTCTGAAATCAATAAAAATATATTTTTAAAATAAGCCTGCTGTATTTGGTCCAACATCTAATTAACTCACCCCTGAGGCCTGGGCAGGGCCAGACCAAGTGCTTTCTAGGGCCTCATACAGCCCACGGGCCCGAGGTTCCCCAGCCCCTGCGTAAGGTCTGTTTGGGATGAACTGACTCGAAGTACGGTTGAGAGAAATATAAGATTATTATGATTCCTGCTTGACATAATGGAAACCTGAAGGCACAGAGAGGTTAAGCCACCTGCCTGCAGTCCCAGGTAATCCATGGTGTCATGGGATCTGAACTCAGGCCATATGGCTCCGGAGTCTGTGCCCTTAACTCTATGCAGGCTTTCTCCTCACAACAGTGAGGAAGCCAGCTATTGACAGTAACAAAACAAACGAGTAACTCCTATTTATTGAGCCCCCTGCAAACTCCTATTCACTCTTCAAAACCCTAACGTTACAGTCCAGTCTCTGGGAAGTATCCAACCTCGAGATTCTCCCTAAAACTGCCTGTTGCTCCCTCTCCTGGCTTCCTCAGCTGTTGCTGGCATCCCTGACTCCCCTTTAACGCCTATCCTGTCCTCATAGGCATCAGGGATCAGGCATCCCGATTTGAAATAAACCCTGTTCTGCTCGTGATTCCAGCTCAGGAGGTCCCCTACCCCCAACCCCACAGCCTCTACAGGGCGCAGCCTCATGCCAGGTCTCCAGTTCTCTGGCTAGACCAGGAGTCCCAGGAGTTGGCTGTGTGTCTATGTCTAGCACAGAGCTGGACCCAGCACAGCGTAAGAAAACTGAAGCTCAGAAAGGGAAAATGACTTGCTCAGGGTCACACCTGCAAGCCAGCCTGGCACCCAGGCTCCATGAGACTCCAGCTTCCACAGAACCTCAGGGCTCAGAGACAAGCAAGTCCCACCCCCCCGGGAAACCTGCTGTGCAGGCAACTTGCCAAGCACAGAGCCACCCCAGGCCCTGCCCGCTGTGCCTCTCACCTCCGTTATCGCTGACGCCCAGCCGCTCCCCAGAGGTCTCTGTCTCTGTCAGCTCATCCTCGTCCTCCTTGTCTTCCTCCCTGGGCAGGGCAAGCTGGGACGGGCTCCCTACCGGGCTGGGTGGCTGTGGTGCTGGTGGGGGGAGGGGGGGCCGGGCGGCAGTGGCAGCCCTGTGGGCCAGGGCGATGTCCTGGAGGCAGTGGCGGGCAGCCTCAGCCAGAGCCCCGCGGCCATGGGCTGTATAGGCGCAGGGGCCAGGGAGGGGCGGCGGGGGCGGCGCAGCCGTCAGCAGCACCAGCTCCATGCCGGTGTGGGCCCGGAAGCGCTCAGCAGCCCCTACCACGGCTTCCCACAGCTCCTCGGGGCGCCCTGACGCCATCCGCGCCCTGCAGGCAGAGCAGGACAGAGGGGGCTGAGACTGGGCTGCCTGCACCGTCCCCACTCAGCCCCCGGTGTCCACCTGTCCCAGCTGGGCTCAACATCTTCCCCCAAACCCACCATTCCCCTAGAATTCCTCCCCATCCAGACCTCAGCCGCCCAATCCCACCCTCCTGCCCTGCCCGACCGCCCCCCCCCCCCCGGCCCCCGTCTCTCCCCTTGGACCTGCCCTTGGGAGCCACCGGCCACAGGTGAGTAAGGAGCGCCGATGTGGCAGGTCCAAAGTGACAGGGGCTGTGTGTGTGAGCCACACTGGGGTGCAAGTGGGATGCAAACACCCCGAGAGCAATCGGAGGGTGATTACTTGAACTATTTTAGGCATGCTGACTAAATTAGTGAAAATGAACTTCACTTTTAGTGTGGCTTATGGGGATTTTGAGCTCAGGTGTACGGTTTGCATTATATTTCTATGAGAAGCGCTGCCCTGACCATCCAGCCTCTTCCGGTGCCTTCAGCCTCCAGTCCGGCCAGCACATGGCCCTGCAGGGGTCCTTCTAGCCTGGAGCTGCCCCTCCCCCTCCCCAGAACCCCGAGGACAAGGTCACAGCCCCTTGCAGGCTCCTGAGGCCTTGGTCAAGGTGCCTTCCCCCCACACCTGGACCACTGGTCTTCCATTTACTTGTCCTTCTTTCCCGCACCTCTAGATCGCGTCAGCACCCACACCTTGCCCTGTGGACTCCCCCAATATGAGTGACGCCCATTCTAGGACATCTCTCTCTGGGGAGTACTGTCTGGATCCACATCCATCTCCCCAGCCCGTGTGGGAGCCGCTGAGGGCCGGCCTGTGGGGCTCATCTCTGAGCCAGCAGCAAGCCTTGCCCAGCAGACAGGCTTGCGGGTGGGGCTGGTCAGAAAACGGTGGGCGAGCTCCCGTCTGCACCTGGGTTCAGCCCGCAAAGCTTTCGTCTTTCCTACAAAGGCACCCGGTTCAACAATAAAGATCCATTCCGTAAAACGAGGCACCCAGCGCTCACCCTGGCCGAAGCTACACACAGCACAACCTGCACCTGCCCCGACAGGCCCCGCAGCCCTGCCTGGTGCCAGGCAGGGACCTGCGTGTGCCACCCACATTCTCATCCCACCCTCTCGCCAGCTCTAGGGAGCTGTATCACCCCCTTTACACTGGCAACTGAGGCCCAGGGCGTCTGCTTGGGGACCGGGGTCCGACAGCTGGAGAGGAGCGCTGGAGCCTGAACTTGGCAGTCTGAAGCCAAACCCTTCTCTGAACACCGGATGCCATCCTGCCTTCCTTGTGAGGAAAGGTTTATGATCTCCTAGTCAAGATGGGAAAAACGAGGCTCAGGGAGCTTCCGGCGCTGGCCTGGAGGCACACAGCTAGAAAGGGTAGACAGGCTGACGCTACTGTCTGCCCAACACCACAGCCTAACAGTCGTGGAGGTGCTCAGGGCCGGGAAATGACTGGTCCAAGGTCACACAGCCTAGCAGACCTCACTTCCTGGGGTCACCAGGGTTAAATTCCTCTCTGTCCTAGATCTTAACCTAACAACCGGGCTGCAAATAGGGTAATGGGGGTGAGGGTCCCCCCATCTTAGAGCATGCACAAAAAGGAGGAGTTCGAGGCAGACCTCTCCGGGGACTCTCTGGAGTCAGTTACCCCACGAGGAAAGAAACCAAGACTTGGGGAGTCTCCAGTCCCTACAGCTTCTGGAGTTAGTCCCGCACCCTTCAAAGGTCTGCGAGATGGAGAACCCCCTCCGCTCAGATGGAGCCGTTTAAGATTAGGGGGAGGAAAAGGAAGTGAGACCTGTGCCCCCAGGAGGGCAGGGAGAGGTAGAGGGATTGGCCTCTGAGGAGGAGGTCAGGAGGTGAAGAAGCCGACTCCGGGAAGAGGTGAGGAAGGAGATGCTAGTGGAGCCCCGCTCCAACCACCTGTAAGACTGCAAGTGCCACCCCAACCTCCCGCTCCGAGGTGGGAGGCCTGGAGGATGCACCCGCAGTCCCGGGCGGGTGAATGTCGGGGGCCTTTCTCCGCCGCTCAGAGACGTCCCCAGCTCGCCCGGAGGCCAGCGAAGACCCACTTCTCCAGAAAGAAAACAGGAAATCCCGCCCCGATGGGGGACAGAACCGGAAGTCCCGCCTTCACACGGGTGAGGGCGCCCCGAGGCAACCCCCCAGCACCCCCCAACCCTAGAGACCAGGTTCACAGTCAAAGAATCTTCATGGACCTGGAGACCGGAAGACAAGACCGTCTAGGCTTTGCCTCAGCTCAGACACGACGGTGCATGCCGGCGACCGCTTTCCAGCGCTCAGCGTGGGGTCGCTGGACGACCTCTGCCCCTTGACATTCGCGGGCTCTATCACCACCCACAGCGGCTCGCCCGCCCCGCGCCCCTCGCCTCCGGACCGCCAGATCCTCCCCGCACCGTGGCTCACAACGCCGCCTCCACTCACGTGCCCGGAGCCAGCATGGCCGGCCTGGCGCCGTCGCCGCCCTCAAAAGACATGGCAGCACCGGGCGTCACTTCCGCGTAGTTGACCCGCCTCCACGCTGCACACTCCGCCTCCTTCACGGAGGCCGCCCGAGACAAAGATGGCGGCCACGGAGACTTCAGAAGGGCAATGGCGGAAGCAGGGTGCCCGTAAGAAAGATGGAGTGACCCCAAGAAATATGGCGGCCTGCATAGACACACTCAGGACCACAGTCCCTCAACTCATAATCAACCTTTTCCACAGAAGTAGAAGAAAGCAATGCCCGCTAATGACATGGCAACCAGCCTAGTATCATCTGACCATAATGAATAAGGGCTCTCCCTCAGGCCTATCCCCTTCGGCACCGAGACTGGCAAAGATCCAACACGCCAGCCTTTCTTGCTTCGGTTTGCCCAACTTCAATATGGCAGCCCAGGATGCTATCTCTCGGCGGTGACTCGTGGATTCGTCGGGGACCGCTTCGTTCCCGGGGATACCGACGGGTTCGTCCCGTTAGCCCGAATCCCTCAGCGCCTGTTGCGATGTACAGCTTCTCTCACCTTTTCCTTTCTCGGTTTCTCTTTTCCAGAACCGCGCTTCGTGCCCTGCAGAGGGAGGAGACTGCCCCACATTAACATGGCCTGAGCTGACGGTCCCTACCCGTGCCCTCAAGCAAAATGGCCCCTCTCCGGCTTCGATGCCAGTACTCAGTATGGGGAAAGGAGTGGGCGTTTCGGAGTTGGAGCAGGGGGCGGAGCTCCAGGCCCCGCCTCCTTGTTTACTTCTTGTTAAGGACGGTAGCACTGCGCCTGCGCACCCTCGCTCCACCTTCCCCGTCTGCGCCAAGCGACGGAAACCCTCGTGACTTAAAACCCTCGTGGTTCAAGTTCAACCACCCCGTTTAGAAAAATAGTTACACCCACTCCTCTTCTAGCACAGGCAAGGGCGCTACCACTCTCCGGGATTGAGGGGAGTCTGCTATCCGGACGTGACAGCACATTGACCCGGAAAAGGAGGGAGCCGGGTCAGCGGGTCCTCGGCCGCGGCTATGGAGGGAGCCGGTTACAGGGTAAGCACTGCGGAGGCCTTCTTTCGCGTCTGTTGAGGGAACGCACCCTCCGCTGGGCGGCTTCTCCGTCGGGCCGGGCCGCGCTCCGGGAGCCCAGCCGGGCCGTTCCCCAGCAAAGACACCATTCCCTGATAACGCGCTGTCGCCCTCCCCGCCTCTGCCCTGGGGAAGACCCTTATCTTCTGGCCCTGCCCCTGGTGTGAGATGCTCTTCTAGGCCCCGCCCCTTTTGGAATCCAGACCCCCTCACACCCCTGGACCCCCGACCCCTTCTCTTCCTCCCCGCCGGACGCCTCGCTAGTTTGTTGGTATTTGGGATTCGCCACTCCCGGGCCCCGCCCACCGGAGAATAGCACCTCCCTAGGTCCGCTCCCATTGGCTCCCTTCTGAGCCCCGCCCCTCGGATGCCGTTCTGCCCTGGGGCCCCGCCCCTCACTGGTTCCCTTCCTCAGGTGGTGTTTGAGAAGGGAGGCGTGTACCTGCACACCAGTGCCAAGAAGCATCAAGACCCGGACTCCCTCATCGCTGGCGTCGTCCGTGTTGTGGAGAAGGTGGGCCAGGAGGGAGCAGGGCTCGGGCAGGCCCGGAGCGGGACGGAGGCTGCATCTGTCGGAGTACCATCTAGTTGTCAGCGATGAGACCTTAGGAAGACCGGGTGGGGGCTGGAGAGAGGCAAGGCTTTGTCAAGCTGAAAGCCTAAAACGGGGAGGAAGTTTGCCAGTATGGTTTGGAGAGTTCGGAGGGGAGCCCCTCTAACCTCTCCCTCCCTCCCTCAGGACAATGACGTCCTTCTGTCCTGGGCTCCTGTGGAGGAGGCTGGAGATGCCACCCAAATCCTCTTCTCCAAGAAGGTAGGCTTCCCTCGCCGGCCCCTTCTCCACCGGCGTTTTCCTGGGCCCGGGCAGTGAAAGGCGTTTGAAGGTGCTGGGTACAGTCCCAGGCCTAGCCTCGGGGCAGGTGTGAGCCTGTTTGGTTTCCTCGTCTCTGAAATGAGGCTGAAGATGCCCATTCACGGAAAGAAAGCAGGCTCATGGCCATGGGGACAGCTGCCCCTGTACCCGCTTTGCTCCTTGGGGGAGCCCCGCCAGGACAAGAAGACACTGGGCCTGTGGATTTGGGTTGCACGGTTGTTAGCCCGTGAGAACTTGAAGTGTGGTGTTTCTTCTGGGGCAGCCCTGCCGTCATGTCCGTGGAGGGAACAGGACCCGACCGAGGCTACTCGCCCACTTCTGTGGCACCCCTTCCCCGCCCCAGTTCAGGACCTCAGTACGTGTCTCCGGGGCTTCTCCTTGCCAGGCCCTGTGCTGGCCGGTGCAGGCACCCAGAGACCAATCCCGCCCAGACCCTGCCTACGCCCTCATCACCATTCTGTTTCTGAGAAATTGAGGCACAATGAGAGGAAGCCCCTTTTCCGAGGTTAAAAAAGCTGGGAGGTTGTTGGAACTTGTGTTTGAACCCAAGGACGCTGATTCTAGAGCCCTGCTTCTCCCTGGGGAGCAGACATTTGGGCTGGGATTCTGAAGACGAGGAGGGCGGGAGGAAGTGGGTTTCGGCTCAGGGGATGTGGTATGTACGGCTCTGCAGAGGGGTTTGCTGGAAAGGTGGTTGGGCCTGAAATGCTAGGCTCCGAAGCTTGGATCCTGTCCTGGGGACCCTGGGGGGCAACCTCGGGAGGAGAAAGGTGTGAGTGTAGAAAGCTCCCTGGTGGGGGCATGTGGGCGTTGGGCCAGAGGGCCAAATGGAGGGCGATTGGAGGCTAGAAGGTCAGGGAGGGGGCGGTGTGATGGGCCAGGGAGAGAGGAGGAAGCTTCAGCTGGGGCCATGGGGTTTCAAATGACCTGGGGCGGGGGGTACAAATGGAGATCACAGGCACCTGCCCCCCAGTTGGGGCAGAAGCGACCAGGGTTTTGCATTTGTCACCCACCTGGAAGGCAGTCTGAGTGTTCTGGAGAAGACTGTGTCCTCCGCGGCACTCTTACTTCCAAATAGCAAGCCCACCGGGTGGGCTTCAGCGGGAGGGAAGACGGGCACTCAGGATTCGTTCAGCTCCAAGGAACACAAAACCAGGCTGATGGAGGTTAAACAGACACAAGACTCCAGGAGGTACGGCGCTGCTGGCCTCCTGATGGTTGCCGTCAGCGCCTGGGTCACCGAGACCTACGGTGGTTGCCCTAATGGCCTGTAAATAACTGCTTCAGCGCCAGCCAGAGCATCTACCTTTTAAAGCAAGAAGGAGGGGGCACGCATGGTACCAACCACATCTGTCCTCGTCAAGAAAAATGGAATTTCCCAGAAACCCTCTGCACTGGTTAGGAGTTGCATTTGGCTGTGCGAACAGAAATAGGAATAACGGGCCTGCGCAAGGCGGAAGCTCATTTCTCTCCCATTAAAAAGCCCAGAAGTGCAGCCCTGGCTGAGTAGCTCAGTTGGTTAGAGCCTCGTCCCAGTACGCCAAGGTTGTGCGTTTGATTCCTGGTCAGGGCACATACAAGAAGCAACCAATGAATGCATAAAGGAGTGGAACAGCAAATGTCTCTCTCAAAAACAAAACAAAACAAAGCCCAGAAGTACAGGTTCACGTGTGTGATGACCCAGTGTCCTGCCATCCTTGCGTGTCCTAGCCGTCCTCAGGCTGTTCTGAGGTCCAGAAGGGCCTCTGGAGCTCCAGCCTTTTTGACTGTTTTTGTTCTCCCTGCGTGTGAGTTGCGGGTTGGCCGATGAGCTCTGCTCGTCACAAGTACTCAAGGAAGTCTGCTGCTGGAGCGGCCAGCATCTGAACGGTCGCCGTTCCTTGTGGCAGAAAAAGAGCCAGATTACAATCCCGCCTGGAGTGACGTCCCAGCCCCTTGGCCAGAACTAGTTGCTCGGCCCCACCCAGCCAGCAGAGTTCAGTGAGCTGTGATCCTGCTGTTTGCCTGGGAGGCAGAGAGGTGCTATTTGGCAAACAGCACGGAGGGCAGAGATGGCGTTGCTGGGGCTGGTTCGGCAGTCTTGTGGGCAGGTGTCCCTGCCAGTTCGGGGCCCGCCCCTCATGGCCCTAGTTTGCGGCTACAGCTCCAAACACCGTATCCTCCATCAACAACACCCAAAGGTGAACCAAAGGGTGTTCACTCTTGAAGGTGCCTTTTTTCCAGGAACTTCCCGTCCTCACACCCCACAGACATCATCTCCGCTCCCACTGGCAGCAGAGTGGGTCTGTAGGCCACTTAGAACCGCAGGGAATGCTGGGGAAGCGATTGTTGGGGGGCTCAGTCCGCCTGGAGCAGCAGCAGAGACGGCCACGGGGAGACTCAGTCTGCGTCCTTCTGGTGTCATTGCTCTAGTCGTGCAGGTTGGTGGCAGGAGTTAGTCTCCAGTTACTTTAGCAGCAAGGGTGACTGCAGAGAAGTGGAGGCTGACGGGATTCCACCAGGGCGGGAGGGACAGCACTGACGCTTCAGAACCCACCTGTGAGGGGGCTGCCACCGCTGCCAGCGTTGGAGCTGTCGAGTTCAAGGACACCGTCATCATCGCTGCTACAAAGCTAGTGACTGGGCCCGGAAGACAGCCGGCCCCACCACTGCCCCAGTTGCCTCTCCGAGGGCAGGAAGGTGAAGACAGATGCGTCTCCTCCTCACTCATCAGCCAAACGTGGCCCAAGTGGCAGGAAGTTGCCCTCACCTAATTTCCACTTTCCAGATCTTAATGTATCTAATTGGTAGACTCTATCTTGAGTTTGGCACTCTAGCTGCAAGGGAGCCCGGGAATTGTAGTTTTTAGGTCTTATATCTAGGCCTTTGATCCATTTTGAGTTAATTTTTGTGTATGGTGACAGGTAACAGTCAAGTTTCATTCTTTTGCTTGGGGCTTTCTAATTTTCCCAGCGCTATTAATTAAAGAGGATTTCTTTTCTCCATTGGATATGTTTTGGCTCCTTTGTCAAAATTATTTGCCCATATACATGTGGCTTTATTTCTGGGATCTCAGTTCTGTTCCATTGGTTTGTGTATCTGTTTTTCTGCCAATACCATACTGTTTTGATTATTGCCTCTTTGTGGTATAATCTGAAGTGAGGGAGTGTGACATTTTCAGCTTTGTTCTTTTTTCTCAGGATTGCTCAGAACGGGCGTCTTCTCTGACAGGTGGCCTCTGTCTCAGGGCACCACCCCTGTGGGGGATGTGGCGGTGGGGTTCCCAGTGCTGTCCCCTGCAGCCCGATGCTGCCAGCAGTACAGCTGTGACGGGTGGGGGCGGAGTGACGTGGGAGAGGCCAGCTGTGCCTGTGGCTTTGTCCTCCCAGTAATGGCAACAGCCTGACCTCAGCTGCCTCACCTCTGTAGCTCCGCCCATCACTGGGATTAGCCACAGTGTGCGCCTCCTGCTCAGGGAAAGATGCCATTTCTCTCTTTTTTTTTTTTTTTTTTTAAGATTTTTTTTAAAAATTGATTTTTAGAGAGAGGAAGGGGGAGGGAGAAGAAAAATTTAGATGCGAGAGGGAGACATCGATTGGCTGCCTCCTGCACCTCGAGGTGATTGAACCTGCAATCCCGGCAGGTGCTCTGACCGGGAATCGAACTGGCAACCTTTCAGTGCACAGAACGATGCCCAACCAACTGAGCCACATCAGCCATATGCCTCCCCAGTGTTCAGGGCTGCAGATAACGTGCTCCATAGCCTGATGCTCAACGCTACAGCCTCTGGGCCCGCTGCTGGCTCTTGGCGGGGAGGCGGCCAGCTTGTGGCTTTGTTTTCCTGTTTGGCGGTAGTGGCTGCCAAAATACTGGCTGCGCCTCTGCTGGCTCCTCCCTGGTCGCTGGGCTCAGCTACAGCAGCAGCAGCACGTCCTGGCCACGCAGGCAGGGAACACACCTGTGTCTGCTCCTTGGCCTGCAGGCAGTGCAGGGGCCACCTGTGCCTCCCCTCTCCTGAGACCCACATCCATGCCCCTGTCTCAGCTCCTCTTCCTTCCCTCCTCCCGGTCCTTCCAACTCACCCACCTTCGGATGCGGATGCCTCACCGTGGGGAACCGCTCAGCCTCTGGAGGAAATCTGTTGTTGCGACTTCAAGGGGAGACCAGGGGGTCCTCTCATGTTGCCATGATTCTAACGTCACCCCTCACGTTATTTTCATAACCTGTGAGCCAGCTACTTTTTTCTTTTATCGAGATAGAATTTACTTACCACAAGCTCAATTTTATGGTAGAATTTAAGACTTTCGACGTGAATGAATCAGTGGATTTTAGTCTTCGCGAGATTTTGCAGCCATAGCCAGTTCCAGAACATTCCGCCATGCCCCACAGAAACCCTCTAGCTGTCAGCAGCTGCTCCCCATTCTCCCGTCTCCCAGCTCCTGGCAGCCACCACTCTCCTCTCCGTGCCCAGATCTGCCCGTTCTGGGCGTCTCCTGTGGAGGGAATCACACAGTCCGCGGTCCTGTGTGTCTGGCTTCTGTTCCTTCGGGTGCTTCCGAGGTCCGTCCGAGTTGCAGCGTGGACCGGAGCGTTGCTCCTTTTTATTGCTGAGCAATACTCGGCTGTGAGGCTCTGACGCTGTGGTTACTCACCAGCTGTGGACACCGGGTGGCTTGCGTTTCCTGGCTATCAGGAATAATGTCCGCGTTCTTGCGTGGACGTTTATATGCACTTCTCCGGGGTTCATGCCTAGGAGTGGAGGTGCTGGGTCACACGGTAATCCCATGTCTCACCCTTTGAGGAACTGCAGACTTTTCCACTGCGGCTGTCGCCCCCCGCACTCCCCCCCACCCCCTCAGCGTCTTCTTGGTCGCAGCCGGCCTGGTGGGCACGCGGGGGTGTGAGGTGGTTTGATTGGCGTTGCCCTAGTGAGCACTGCCTGCTTCCTGCACTGAGACCTCCGCAGTCACGCCGAGCCTGCCCTGCTGGACCACCTGCTCGCCCGGCGAGCCACCAGGAGACTTGGCGTGGGTCCTGGCCCCGTCCCAGTCCTTAGCGCCCTCTTTGTGCCTCAGTTTCTCTCTTTGTTCAATGGGGCTACCTTCCAGGATAGCCTCATGGCTCCGATCCAGAAACTGAATCCATAGCGCCTCTCTCTTTTCCCTTTTCCCCAAGGATGCCAGTGGAGGGGACTCCTGCACCTCTGAGGACGAGCCGACCTTTGACCCCGGCTATGAACCCGACTGGGCTGTCATCAGCACTGTGCGGCCCCGGCCCCGCCGCTCAGAACCCACCAGGGGTAGGCTGAGCTGGTACCCCTGGGGGGCAGATGGTGACACCTTACTCTCCGTTGTCATGGCACCAGGGGCTTCACTGCCCACAGTCAAGATGGCCACCCAGCCCCGGCCTTCCAGTCCCAGGAGCGTGGGTGGGGGTGGCCAGCGTCTCCAGGGTTTGCAGCTTTGCTCATTCTGCCACGCTCTCTGGTTGGCTGTGGGCACCCCAGTGCGTCCAGGCCATGGGGAGGAGAATTGCCGGTGACAGGTTGTTCAGGCCATCGGGGTGCTGCAGCAGAGGCACCGGGAGGCATCTGATCCCTCGGGGTGGGGAGCCCTTCCAGGAAGCGGCAGTGCAGAGCCTGGCTCTGAGGGACTTGGTGTGGGCACTGGCCTTTCGCTGTGGCTCCAGTGTGGGGGCTGGAGTGAGGAGAGGTTGGAGGTGACACGGCAGGGGCAGACCGAGGACTCTGGTCTTCATCCCGAGGGCGATGGAGCCGACTCGCAGCAGGCACATGTCCCCGGGCTGGGCTCTGTTCACATCTTATTCATTGTGTTTCCATGGAAACGTGAGGTGACCCAGAGCTCCCGAGGGTGGGGCCTGGGGCTGGCTCCTGTGGGCTCTTAGGACATGTGCCCCTCTGGCTGCCCACACTCTCCGAACACTGTGCCACCCCCAGGTGCGGAGCCCAGCTGCCCCCGGGACTCCTGGGCCTTCTGGGTGAGCCTGGGGGAGCTCAAGTCCATCCGCCGGTCCAAGCCAGGCCTCAGCTGGGCCTACCTGGTCCTGGTGACCCAGGCCGGAGGCTCCCTGCCCGCCCTGCACTTCCACCGCGGGGGCACCCGTGCCCTGCTCCGCGTCCTCAGCCGCTACCTGCTGTTGGCCAGGTGAGCATTCCCTTTGCGCCAGGCTCTGCCCCTCGACGGCTGCAGGGCCCCTCAGAGCTGGGAGAGGATCAACTCAAACCGATTTCAAGGCAGGAAAAGGGAATTGACTGGCACAAGGAACCGCAAAGTCCAAGGGTAGTTGGTGTCAGGCAGGCCCGGGTCCCAGGATGCTGGGGAGAGCCGTCTGCTTCCGAGTTTCTCACGCTCAGGGCCCAGCAGCCGGGTTGGCAGTGGGGGTGGACAGACAGACAGCACCTCCGGCCCCTGACCAGGGAGGTGGAAGGCCCACCCCTGGGGTCCAGCTGTGGCCTCAGGCCCGGGAAGAGGGAGTCCCCGGTAGCGGGTAGCGGCGGGAACACTGCAGGCCTCTACCTGTGCGTCGTCAAACCCTCCCCCCCCAGCTCCCCGCAGGACTCCCGCCTCTACCTCGTCTTCCCGCACGACTCCTCCGCGCTCTCCAACTCCTTCCACCACCTCCAGCTCTTTGACCAGGACAGCTCCAACGTGGTGTCCGTGAGTCCCAGCAGGCCCTGCGCTAAGCCAGGGGAGGGGGGCCTGCGGTGGGCGGAGCGTGACCCGCCTCCTCCTGTCCCCAGCGCTTCCTCCAGGACCCCTACTCCACCACCTTCAACAGCTTCTCCCGCGTGACCAACTTCTTCCGGGGAGCCCTGCAGCCGCACCCAGAGGGGGCCGCCCGAGACCTGCACCCGGTCCCCGACGACGAGCCGGAGCCTGGGTTCGAGGTCATTTCCTGTGTGAGTAGCGGGGCGCACCCCGTTACTTTTGCTGTCACCTTGGGCGTGGGCCTGCATTTCCCAGTGCCTCAGTTCCGTCCCCAGAAAAGGGGTGACAATAACGGCACCGCCCTCAGCCTGTGCTCCTGGTGCTGGCTGTTAATGGGGGGCCCTTCCAGACTTGGGGTGACTTTGTCCCTGACCCAGGGACGGAGTTGCTTCCCGTCCCACCCTGAACATTAACTGTCTGTTGAGCTCAGCAGGGCTGAGGTGACTAGGGTGGGCCGGGATGCGGTTGGGGAGGGCTGTGGGGTCCCCCCGGACAGGGCTCACTGTGGTGTCCCACAGGTGGAGCTGGGACCTCGGCCGGCCGTGGAGCGGGCGCCTCCGGTCACAGAGGAGGAGTGGGCCCGCCACATGGGCCCCGAGGGCCGCCTGCAGCAGGTCCCCGAGTTGAGAGCCCGGATCTTCTCAGGAGTGAGGCGCTGGGCTTGTGGGGGGCTGGGCTGGGCTGGGCCGGCAGGCGGCCTGGGGGCCCCCTCTGAGCTCCTGCCCGCTCCGCCCCCAGGGTCTGAGCCCCAGCCTGAGGCGAGAGGCCTGGAAGTTCCTCCTGGGGTACCTCAGCTGGGAGGGCTCAGCCGAGGAGCACAAGGCGCACGTGCGGAAGAAGACGTGAGTGAGCCCCGCCCTGGCCGCCCGGCCGCCCACGCTGATTGGCGCCCAGCACGGGGCCCGGCACGTTGGGTTTGAGCCTGTCGTGCCGGGCAGCACCTGTGCACGGGGAGACAGGCGATGGGCCGGCCTGTCCCTCCGCTGGTTGTCCTGGTGCCACACAGTTTCAGTGGCCGCTGCTTCGCTTCCTAAGCCGTGGGCGCCTCTCCTCGTTCCTGGTATATATTGTGCCCCTGCTGTGCGTCCTGGTCCCCACACCCGGTGGTGGTGACAGACCCTCCACAAAAGCCCACAGGGAGTTCTGTGCCCCGAGATGCCAGGAGGGGGGCTGCCTGGTCAGGGAGGGGCTCTAGGGCGGTGGCCGGGGCTGAGCCTGCGGACCCAGGAGGGGGCAGGCGCCTCACGCAGCCTCTCGCCCGCCCCTCAGGGATGAGTATTTCCGCATGAAGCTGCAGTGGAAGTCGGTGAGCCCCGAGCAGGAGCGGAGAAACTCCCTACTGCACGGATACCGCAGCCTCATCGGTGGGTTGGGGGCTGGGGAGCCCCGCCTCCCCAGGAGCAGGGTGAGGGCCTCCGAGGCGGGTGGGGGTGAGCAGGGGCCGAGGGGCCAAGGTGGGCCGGGGAGAGGGAGGAGAGCCAGGCTCCTTGGGTTTAAACCCCGCTCTGCCATCTACTCACCGTGAGATGCTGGCAAGTGATTTTACCCCTGGGCCTCAGTTTCCCGTCGGTGCCCGGTTAGTAACCATGGCGTCAGAGGATGTGGCCAGCGTGAAGCAGACCTCACTCCACAGTGTCAGGTGGTTGGGGACTGGCCCACACCTGCGAGGGAAGAGGGGAGAGGGGCTGCAGCCAATGGCCAGCAGGGATGGGGCCCCCAAAACGTTCTCACCTTGGCACCCTGCTCCCTGTCCCCGCAGAGAGAGACGTGAGCCGCACGGACAGGACCAACAAGTTCTACGAGGGCCCCGAGAACCCGGGGCTGGGCCTGCTGAACGACATCCTCCTCACCTACTGCATGTACCACTTCGACCTCGGTGGGCGCCCGAGGCCGGGAGCGCCGGCCCTGGGGGTGCTGAGGGCCCGGCCGGGCCCTGACCTCCTGTCCCCACAGGCTACGTCCAGGGCATGAGCGACCTCCTCTCCCCGATCCTCTACGTCGTTCAGAACGAGGTGGACGCCTTCTGGTGTTTCTGTGGCTTCATGGAGCTCGTGGTGAGGCTCGGAGCAGGGGTGGCAGGCGGGCGCCTGGGAAGGATGGGGTGCGACGCCTCCCGTGCCGCCCCCACAGCACGGGAACTTCGAGGAGAGCCAGGAGACCATGAAGCGGCAGCTCGGGCAGCTCCTGCTGCTCCTCCGGGTGCTGGACCCGCCGCTCTGCGACTTCCTGGGTACGTGTCTGGGTGCAGGGGCGGGGGCAGCGGGGACAAAGGCCTCTGGGAATGAGCAGCCACAGACGGGGTCCGGGACATTTGGTCCTGATCCTAAAAAGAGAAACATCTGGCACAACCCAGAGCCCAAAACTTAGCTGTGAAAGCCGGGTTGGGGCTTGGAGCGAACCTCGAAGTGCAGGTGTGCGCGCTGCTCCGCGGGCCGCCGTCAGTCCCGGCTCCTGAGGGGACGCCGAGCCCGGCTGCTCTCCGCCCGCCTTGAACCCGGGGTTGGACACTGGTTCTCTGGACTCCTGGCACTGGGACGGCTGCATTCTGGCCTGAAAATGTTTCTTGGTATTTGTTCAGTGCAAAAAAGTGCAAGAAATTCAGATAAAAGGAAGAAAATAGAAGTTGCTGTTGATGGTAGTGTTCTTTTGGTGCAGACGATAATTTACTTACGGTATTTCCTCCCTGAAGTGCAGGCTCACCGTGGGGGAGGGAGACGTATTGGAGAGGAAACCAAGGCCTAGCAAGCTCCTGCAGTTCTGGAGACACCCGGACATTAGCTGCCTCTGTGTCATTAAGAGTTTCTTTTGGTTGCCCTGGCCCCGTGGTCGGCAAACCGTGGCTCACGAGCCACATGAGGCTCTTTGGCCCTTTGAGTGTTCTAACGCCACTTCTTCAAAATAGACTCGCCCAGGCCGAAAACCGACTTCTGCGCATGGGCCACGAAGTTTCTATCGCACTATACGTGCGCGCCCACACGTGGTATTTTGTGGAAGAGCCACACTCAAGGGGCCAAAGAGCCGCATGTGGCTCGCGAGCTGCGGTTTGCTGACCACACTGCCCTAGCCAGTTTGGCTCAGTGGATGGAGCGTCGGCCTGCAGACTGAAGGGTCCTGGGTTTGATTTCGGTCAAGGGCACATGTCCAGGTTGCAGGCCTTTTTTAAAAAAAAGTTTCTTTTAGCCCTAGCCGGTCGGCACAGGCTTATCCCCAGCCCTGGTCGGGGTGAGTGAGGGAGGCAACCAATTGATGTGTCTCTCACATCAATGTTTCTCTCTCTGTCTCCTCCTCCTCCCTTCCACTCTCAAAAAATCAATGGAAAAATATCCTCGGGTAAGGAATAACAACAAAAAAGATTTTCTTATTGACTTTTTTTTTTTTAAAGAGAGAGAGGAAGGGAGAGGGAAAGAGCGAGAAACGGTGTGATTGGCTGCCTCCTGCAAGCCCCCTACCAGGGACTGAGCCTGCAACCTGGGCATGTGCCCTGACTGGGACTCGAACCGGCAACCTTTTGGTGCACAGGATGACATCCAACCAAGTGAGCCACCCCGGCAGGGCCATTAAAAATGTTCCAAACCACCGCTTGTATTGGCTGCAAAGCGTTTTATCCCCTTTAATGATTTAAGATGATGTACAAGAACAGATTTGACCTGACCTGGACATTGGCAGTTTTTCATCGTGACAAATAGAGTCTGGACAATTTCTTTAGGTAAAATTCCAGGAAGTGAACTTGTATCTCGGGCAGTACGTGTTTTTACAGCTTTTGAAACGTCTGTCCCCATCGCTACTTTCCTGGAAAGTTACACCCATTTCCGTGTTTGCTCGACGTTTCCTCGCGCCTCCACCAGCACGGGGTCTCACTGTCCCTCCGTGTGCGAGTGGGAAACATGGGACAGCTCACCTCGCCGGGGTTTGGAAGGCAGGATGGGGAAGGTTCCTGTTGACAGCATTCCTGCCTCAGCCCAGGGGCCTTCCCACGCTGGGCAGGCGTCAGCGCCTCGCCTGGCGGAGGGTCTCAGAGCCGGTCTCAGTCGCAGTCCGACTGGGCACACTGGGAAGTAGAACGGGACGGGCACTGCCTGTGAGCTTGCTGTTGGCTTAGCACCACCCTCCTCCGCTGTCCTGCAGACTCCCAGGACTCTGGCTCTCTCTGCTTCTGCTTCCGGTGGCTGCTCATCTGGTTCAAGAGGGAATTCCCCTTCCCGGATGTTCTTCGGCTGTGGGAGGTGGGCCGGCCAGTGTGGGTGGGGCCTGTGGGAGGTGGGCGGGGGCAGGGGCAGGGGCAGGGGCAGACCTGGGTAGGACCTCAGGCAGAGACTGGCCTGCGACCCTCCCTCCGGCACTCCTAGGTGCTGTGGACAGGGCTCCCGGGCCCCAATCTGCACCTGCTGGTGGCCTGCGCCATCCTGGACATGGAGCGGGACACCCTCATGCTTTCAGGCTTCGGCTCCAATGAGATCCTCAAGGTGAGGCCTGAGCCTGCCCATCCTGACCTGTGCAGGGACAAGCGGCTGGAAGGGAACTCGGTGGTACTTTGCAGTAGTCGGTTCTCAAAGTAGGGTTGTTGAAAGTGGGTTGGCTCTGAGCAGGGCAGCCCTGAGACCAGCTCTGTTCTCCCACCCGGCCCACCCCTGGCTCTGCGGGGTCCTCACGGAGCATGTGGTCTGTGCTTGTGGGCCCCCCGCACCCGAACCGGGCAGCCAGGCCACTGGGTGGAGCTCAGCGCTCTTTCCCCTCCTGATCCTGCATCTGGCAAGAAGCCGGGGAGAGCTGACCTCCCCTGACCACCCCACCCCCCAGCTACACTGTGAGCCCCAAGAGGGCCAGCCTGGCTGTCTTCCCTCCATTGGGTGGCACAGTGGGCGCTCTGGAGGTGCGGGTTGAGGGCCCGGAGGCCGGCCTGACTCAGCCCCCCCCTGCCCCCGCCCCCAGCACATCAACGAGCTGACCATGAAGCTGAGCGTGGAGGACGTACTGACGAGGGCCGAGGCCCTCTACCGGCAGCTGACCGCCTGCACGGTGAGTCCCCCACCTTCCCAACAGCCCCACTCCCCGCCCCTCCCAACTTCTGACCTGGCTTCCTCCCCCAACCCCCCAGGAGCTGCCCCACAACGTGCAAGAGGTCCTGGGCCTGGCCCCGCCCGCAGCGCCGCACAGCCCCTCGCCTCCCGCCTCCCCACTGCCGCTGTCGCCCACCCGCACCCCGCCGGCCCCGCCGCTTCCCGCGGACACAGCTGCGCAGCCCGACAGCAGCCTGGAGATCCTGCCTGAGGAGGAAGAGGAGGACGGCGTGGGCTCCTAAGCGGCTGGGCTGGCCTGGCTGCAGCCTGCCCCGTTGCACAGCACTTTATCCAGCTCCCGCCCCGTGACCACACCCCACGGGCTGGGGGTGGAGCCAGCGAAGGGGCGGGGCTCCCGCCTTGCCTCCCGCCCCCCTGATTAGCTGGCTTCATTAACTGACATTTCCGTGTCCAGTTGGCCTCCTGTAGGTGTAGCAAGGGGAGGGGGTGGTGCGTGTTCCCCTCTGACCACTGTGCAGAGCAGGTGTTTGACGTGGACCCCAGACCCGGCCAATGAGACTTAAGAGGAGGGCCCTTGGGGATGAGTGGTGTGTGGGGGAGGGGGCTTGGGGAGGCAGGCCTAGTTTGGGACTTTCGGAGGAGTGAGGATGGGGTGCTGGGGTGCATTGTGCAGGGACACATCCTGGACATAACTGAGACGGAAGGGCCTGCAGAGCTGCTCGGACACTGAGGACCTGCCTCCCAGCTTTGTGGCACTTGAGGAAATAAACTCGTGTTTGATCCGCTGTTGGTCTGGCCTTTTGTGACTCGCATCGCGCCCCACATTGACCAGGGGTGGAAAGCAGCGTCGTCCTCCCCGTGACGCCCCTGCCCAGGGCGGCCCCCGGGGCTCCAGGAGAGGCAGAGCCCCTTCTACCCCTGGGCGCATGGCTTTGCTCAAAGCCAAGTGGGGAGGCGACTGAGCCAGGGAGGGGGCAGGACCACAAGGCTTTTTCCGAAAATAATTTAATGCTCCGTCGCCTGGCTGTTGGCGTTGGGAGTGGCGGTCCCGGGCAGGGTTGAAGGGTAGGTGGTCTCCGCCCTTTGAGACCTGCACAGGGGCTGGCAGTCCACGGGGCCCTCGGCCACGCGCACGGGCTCCTCGTCCTCCGTGTGCAGAGCCTTCTCCGTGTGCAGGGCCTCCTCCGAGTGCAGGGCCTCCTCCTGGCTGTTGGTCCGGCTGTGCCTTTGGCCGTTGATGGACAGCGCAGCGCGCAGTGCGGACTTGACGGCTGTCTCCATCCAGCCGTGCGGGTAGGCGGTATGCTCCCCAGCGAAGTAGACGCGACCATAGGGGGCCGCCCAGTCCAGTTCCTCCCAGCCCTCCCTGGCACGCCAGAGCGTGGGCGGCTGCACCACGAAGCCGCCGTGGCTGTGTGGGTCCTCCGCCCAGCGCTTGACGACGCCAGTGCCGTCCCAGAGCCGGTACACGATCGGCCCGTGCAGCGCCGCCACGTCATCCAGGGCCAAGTGCAGCGTGTCTTCCGTGCTCAGGCCCGCGAACGGGGCCGTGGCATCCCCCCACGTGTACGAGGCCAGCAGCAGCGAGCCCTCCCCTGGCGACGGGTAGATGATCACGCGCGCCGGGCGGTCGGTGTTGGAGTGGCCGCCCTGGATGTGCTCGTCGTGCCAGAAAGGCCGGCGGAAGCTCAGGTACACCTTGATGGCCGGCTCGTAGTGCAGCTCGCGCAGCGCCTCCTGCCACTTGCGGGGCAGCGGCGGCGAGAACTTCATGCGCTGCAGCGCCGGCCCGGTGGCCGTCAGCAGCACCACGTCAGCGACCATGGTCTTCTGATCCCGAGCCCGGTGCGAGGTCCCTATGTGCACGCGCACCTCGCGCGCCTCCTGCGTCACTGCCGCGACCGGCGTGCGCAGCAGGATCGGCACCGACAGCGTGCTCAGCAGGGCGCGCGGCAGCAGGTCCCAGCCGCCCTCGACGCGGCGGTACCTGGTGGAGAGGGGGAGAGGGGAGGAGGAGGGGGGAGGGGCAGGAGGATGACCTGGGCTCTCGCCCCGCTCCTTTCCGCTGGCTCCTCTCTGTGCGCTCCGCGGTATCTGCTCTAGATCTCACCTGCCCGGAGCGCTCCCGCTAATCACACTCTATTACTGGCCCATAATTGGCACCTGCTTGCTCCCCGAGAATCCCACCCACTCCCTGAAGTAACCCCCTCTCCCCCCTCCCCTCCCCCAAGACCGAGGACTGGAAAGCACAGAATTATGAGACTCAAGAACCCCGCCTCTTCTGTCTGGGCCACGCCCTTCCTGGGACTTTTCTTACCCATTTCCTCCAGACCCCGCGTGTGGGGGTGAATGTGGCCCCTCCTCCCTAAAAGCTGCACCCTTCTCGCCAGCCCCACCTGCCCAATATTGTGGCCCCCAGACCCCGCCCCTCACCACAGACCCCGCCCCTCACCGGAGCCGATCGCTGAGGGAACTGTGGGCCCGCAGGGCCTCCAAGAAGCTGCGATCAAAGAAGCGGTCCTTGGACATCACGTCCCCCAGGAGGTTTATGGCGGGCTGGCTCAGGTTCCCCTCGTTGAGGAGGTATTGCTGGGGGACGGGTGCGGGTCAGGGCCCAGGCATTGCACCTGCAGGGTCCCTCCCAGCTCCGCCTCCCCATTCCGTGATGCACCGAGAGCTTAATAGGGTCCCTGGACCTTAGAGATCCGGTCCCCCCTCTTGTGACAGATGAGGACACGGAAGCCCCGAGAGGGGGCGTGTCCAGCCCCATGGCCAGGCCGGGAGGTCGCCAGGGCTGTGTCCCGGGTTCCTGCCCTCTGACTCCAGGGCCAAAGCCAAGGGGCGCGGCCGCTTACCAGGAGTGTCATCCTGTCGAACTTCCTCATGGCCCTTCTGCAGCCCAGGGTCTTGATATCGGTGACGGCCTGCAGGGGAACAAGCAGACGGCACTGCGCTGAGGGGCAGGACGGCGGACGCTGGGCCCGGCGTCCAAATCTGGGTTGTCTTCCTGCTCCTGCTCAGGGCTGGCCTTCATCGCGTGTCCGCACTGCAGGCCTTTGCCCGTGCTGTGCTCAGCCTTGCCCTCCGCTGCTGCTCAGATGTCACCTGGGCCGTCCTCCTGCGTCCGTATGCCCCTCCTTCCCCGGCACACCTGGCGCTGACATGCTCGGCCAGGCGGGCGCTGTTTCGCCTGCCTCCATCCCAGGCATGGCTCGGGGCAGGCAGGACGGCCGCCCTCAGTGCTGTGGCATTCTGGTGCCCAGTCACTACCTCCTGGTTCACTGTGGGCGCAGACGGAAGTGGAATTCCTTCTGCCACTGCTGAGGGGGCATGACTGCTGAGGGGGTCCCTCCCTGCCGTAGTCTCCCAGGGCTCCCCAGCACCTGCAGCCGCAGGGTTCTATCCCCTCAGCCTGGCATCCGAGGCCCCTACCAGCCCCTGATCGCCATCTCTTAAGGAAGCTCTGGTTCTAAGGACAATATCCAGTGCCCAGACCACCTCAGCTCTCCCACCTCCACACCCCTGTACCGTCCCCTGGCTAACCTCCTTCACCGCTCTGCTCGTCTCATCTCACCGCCGCCTCTGATTTCTGCCCTCTTCTTTGCTCACCTGGCTTCCCCTTGTGCCCTTCCTCCCTCATCCCCTCACCATCACCTCGCATTTCTCTAGGCTCGCTGAACTGGGAGGTGCCAACACAGACAGGCCTGAACTCAGCACCCACCCTTGTCTGGAAGGGGAGATGGACAATTAGGAGCTGCTGAGAAGGGGGAGGCCAGCTCCTCCCTGAGGGCATCAGGGGAGGCTTCCTGGAGGAGGGGACATTGGAGTTGGTTCTTGAGGGATGAGCAGAGTTCCCTGGGGGGAAAGGGTCTTCCAGGCAGGGCAGGCAGGAGCCAGAGGAGAGGGTGAGGCCCAAGTTGGGGCCAGGGCTATTGTGACATGGGGAACCCGGGAGTATGAGAGGGTTTAGAGGAAGATATGGGGTTCAGTGTCAGGATCCTGGGTGTGGCCAGGGGGAGAAAGACTTAGATGTGGGTCTCAGGAGATGGGTCTGGAAGACATCTGCCTGCAGATCAAAGTTTAAGCCACAGATGTGAGGCGAGGCTGTCCAGGACAGGGATGGGTGGTGGGTGGGGAGGGGATCAGAGAACACAGGGTGATGGAGCTTTGGAGACTGGCAGACTTTGCAGGGAAACTAAAGGTGGGAGAGGCGGCGATGGGAGACCAGAAGGCATGAGGGGGAGAAGGAAAGGCTGGCCAGAGGGACGATGAGGGGGCGCAGGACAACAGCGTCGGGGACAGGGCTGCGGGACTGGTGGGGGCGCCCACCTTGTTGAGAGCCATCTGGAAGATGTCCTCAGGCGCGTGGCCCTTCTCCTGGGGGCGCAGGTCGTAGCCCAGCTTCTCCGGAATCTTCTCCACCACGTAGTTCCGCAGCTTCACGTCGCCCACCTGGGTCCACGCGTTCTCGTCGTACTGGATGAATTTGGTCAGGTTGAGCCCCAGGCTCTTGCAGAGCTCATGCAGAATCCTGAGGGAGCAGGCAAGGCTGGGGCGTCCGACGGGGGAGGCGGGGTTCCCCTTCCCCTGGGGCTTGGAGAAGGGAAGGGGGTGGGTAGGGCAGCTGGGGACGGGGTTTGGGGATGGGCATGAGGCTGGAGTGGGGCTCGGTTTGGGGGCAGCTGGGGCAGGAATGAAATGGGGACAGGCCGGAAGGCTGAGGGCAGTCCGGGTGTAGGACAGGGTCTGGAGAGGGAGGTGGCGTTCACTGGGGTTGGATGAAGGCTCGGGATGGGAAGGGACCCGGGTCCGGGGAGGTAGAGCTGGGGGTCCAGAGGCACTGGGCGGGGCTAGCTAGGGGTCCAGCTGGACTTGGTGGCTCGAGCACTTCCAGGGGCGCAGTGGTGGGGCTGGGGTTAGGAAGAGAACGGACTTGGAGGCTGGGCCCAGAGCAGGGCCCGCCGGAGCCGGGTCAGGCCTCACCTGTGTGACATGGGTATGCGCATGGCTCCCAGCTCCCCAATCCAGCCCGTTTTCTCATCCCGGTAGGTGAGGATGCGGCCCCCGATCCTGTTGGCTGCCTCCAGGATGGTGACCTGAGGGATGGGGGCATGGAACAGGGCCCTTCAGCTCCTCCCACTGACACCATTCCCCCGCCCCCGTGCCAGACCCCCACTTCCCACCCCCTCAGCTGTACAGACCTAGACCCCACTAGGAGCCCTTTCCTTATGGGGAGGAGGGGTGCTGGGAGAAGAGCATGCCCCAGGAGCAGGTACAGCATGCGTTTCCAGACTGCAGCAGGAAGGCTGCGGGTCGGTTAAAGAGGGACTTCCCAGCTCAGGGAGGGGGAAATTCCTCATATGCTCAGAAGCCCCTGGCCTGGTCCAATTCTCATTCTTGGATTTCAGCGAGAGGGACGGTGGTTAGACCTCAGGGGGCACTTCCCCTTGGGCGGAGTGTCCATCTGCACGAACACAAATTCCCCCAGAAGTGTGGAGGGTCCCAGACTTCCCTCCGGGATGAGAGTGGAGCCCGGGGTCAAAAGCCCCCCAGTGCAGCACACGCTCCCTCTGGGTAGACCCCGGAAAGCGTAGCTCCCTCTCCCCGCCTCCCACCTTCCCCACCCCACACAGGGATGTGGCCAGGCCCCTCGAGCTGCAGCAGGAAAGACTCAAAGTAGACTGCAAGCAGCACTGCTCACCTTGTGGCCGGCCTCGCTGAGCGCCTTGGCGGCCATCAGCCCGGCCACGCCGGCACCGACCACGATCACCCTCTGGGGCTTTAAGGTCCGATTGAGGCCCAAGGTCACCACCTTGAGCAGCTGCTCATAGTCAGGGTCGTGCATGCACACCTCGAAGGGGTCCTGGCTGCGGACGGTCTTCCATTCGACGGAGGCCACCAGGCCGAGGAGGACGGGGACGAGGGCGAGGAGGCGCCAGGCTGAGAAGAGGACGGGCCATGGGTGGGGGGAGAAGAGCAGGCGCTGCCCCCACCCGCAGGGCCCCCAGAGCTCACTTACCCAACGAGGCCATGACTCGCACTGGGCACTGGGAGGTGTGTCTGGGTCGGAGGGGAAGCAAGAGCCACTGTGACGGGGGCCGGGTCCCACCCAGCGGGACTCCCTGTGGGGCTGCCCAGCCCCCGCCTCAGCCCTCTCCCTGCGGCCACCACTCTCTCTGGACACGTGTCGCCTGACCCTGGTCCCCAAGCCTCCTGTTCTGTGCTCGCCTGTCTGCCCTGCTCTCCCCTTCCCTGCACCCCTCTCCCCACCTCTGCCTCTATTCCCCCTTTTCCTCACCCCCCCTGCCCCTGTCTCTGTGTCTGTGGGCGCGCCTCCCCCAGCCTCCTCGGTACCTGAGCTGCCTGAGGAGGGAGCACGGGCAGCCCAGCCTCTCCTCTGTCCGCCTCCTCGCCGCCTCGGTCCTTAAATCAGCCAAGCCCCGCCCCCCTCCCTTTGGGAAACGAAACTGCTTTCCTGGGTCCCAGGGTCAGGTGCTCAGAGCCTAGTTGAGGCTGGAGAGGGTGGCTGGTGGGGCAGAGGGTTCGGGAGGAAGCAAATCAATCTAACTTCTTCCTCTTGCCCCAAATAGTCTGGGGCGGTTGGAGGGCCGGAAATCAAAGCTAAATGAACCATGTTAAGGGCCTGGCCTGGGCCCTGGTGGCAGGGTCCCGCGTCTGCCGTCTGTGCTCTCTCCCCCTCCTGGAAGCTGGGACAGGGAAGCGGGGCCTCTGAGTCCCTCTCTGTCAGCTGTTGCTGTGTCCCGAAGGGCTCTTACGGGCTCCGCTCCCTCCAGCCGGGCCGCTCTGAGCCATGACACGGGCCCCAGTGGGACTCCCGGGCAGCGGCAGTGGTCAGAGGCAGGGCCGGGGCCGGGGCCGGGGCCGGGCCGCCTAAGTCCTGGCCCGCATCTGGTCTACAGTGAACTGGGAGGGCTGGGCAGTGAAGCCGGCCAGTCCCGGGACCTGCTCCTCAGGAAATGCCAGCTGCTACCACTGTGGGGGTGCGGAAGGCACCTGAGTGCCCCTCGCCCTGGCCTTGCCTCCCTGCACGGAGAACACTGTGGGGCTCAGCTCAGGGTCCGGGCACCTGGGAAACAGCCCCGGAGCTCCTGCCTCTGCCTTTGGGGCACTTTTCTCACGAGGCCGGCCCTGAGACCAAGCGGACCCGGCTATAAGGAATCCCCACCCGGACCCTGGCCAGTGCGGCTCGGTTGGTTGGGCGTCGTCCCGTGCACCAAAAGGTTGCCGGTTCAATTCCCAGTCAGGGCAGGAGCTGGGGCTGCAGGCTCCATCCCTGGTTGGGTGTGTACAGGAGGCAACTGATGAATGATTCTCTCTCACATTGATGTTTCTCTCTCCCTCCCTCTCCCTTCCTCTCTCGCCTAAATCAATGAAAACATTTAAAAAAAAAAAAAAAAAGGGAGTCCCACCCGGGCAGCAGGGGTGCCGTGGCTGTGGAGGGCTTTGTCAGGGGAAACATGGCGGGTCCCCTGCAGGGGGCGGGGTGGAGAGGCAGTTTGGGGGATTTTTCTTGGGGCGGGAGGGCGGGGAGGAAAGGCAGAGGGCCGCAGATCCTCAGCAGCAATGGGACTGGAAAGTCCGAGCAGTAAATCAAAGAGGGATGTGGTTGGATGGAGGGTAGGGGTGGAGGGGTGCATAGGAGTGAGTCAGAGAACATATGATGCAGGGGTGGGGGGCGGGGAGGCAGTGGCCAAGAAGGAAACAAAATCAGTGAGCGGACAGAGCTCGGAGCCTGACCGCGGGAGAGCGAAGGGACTGTCCCAGGGGCCCCCGCTCGGAGGTGCCCTCAGCTCTGCCTTCACCGGGACCTCACAAGGCTGCGCCGGACAGAGAGGATCTGAGGCTCAGGGTGGCGAGGGGGCGGCCAGGGCAGCCCCTGCCTGTCGCACTCAGTGGCGTGGAGGATGCGGGTGCCGCCGGCTCCTCTAGTCCAGACACCCGAGAGGGAGCGGAACCCGGCCCCGGGAGGGGAAGGCGGGGTCCGGGTCCCCCAGTGGGATGGGCAGGTGCCCCCTGCCCAGGGGTCCCGGTGCTCTGTGGCCTCATGGCCAAGGCCCACACGGAGGAAATGAGGACGGAGTGGGAAGGAGGCAGCTGAGCCCGGGGCTCCCCGGGCCTGTCTGAGTGAGGAGCGGCGGGGGGCCCTGAGTTGATCCCCTGGTCTGCCCCCCACAGGATTGCTTTTCCAAGTCCCTCTGGCTCTGGGCACACCCCAACTCGCCTCCTGGACTCTAGGAAGAGGAGTGGCGTGAGGCCTTCCCCAAGACACCCATTCAAGGAGTCAGAGGGAGCGGGAGGGAGGCCTGCAGGATGCAGGAGGCGCCGGAATCGGGAGCCAGCCTCGAACTGGAGAAGGGCTCTCGCTAGGGCGGGGCCTGTCCTTCAATCCCGTGTGCCAAACACTTCAAATCGTTTTTTTTAAATCCTCACCCGAGGACATGTTCATTGATTTTTAGAGAGATGGGAAAGGGGGAAGAGAGAGACAGACAGACAGACAGAGAGAGAACATCGATGTGAGAGAGAAACACCGATTGGTTGCCTCCTGCATGCGATCGGACCAGGGATCAAACCCTCAAACTAGGCATGCGCCCCGCCCAGGAACTGGACCTGAGGCCTTTCATGTTTGGGGCGATGCTCAACCAGCTGAGCCACCAGCCAGGTCCAGGGACAACTTGACAGCCTGACAGTGTACAACACTGAGGCCGGAAGTCACCCCTGAGGAGGGGCCGAGTCTGTGCTTGACCCCTGCAGCCGGGCTCCCGCCCTGCTCTCAGCCCTGCTCGGCCACAGCTCGGGCTCCTGGACGAGGGAGGGGCCAGGCAGGGCCTCTCCTCCCAGCACTGCTGCCACTGGGGCCATCTTTGCGGGGGTCGGCCCGTGCACTGTGGAGTGTTGAGCAGCGCCACTGGCCTCCACCTACTAGATGCCAGTAGCCCTGGCCCCTCAGGCTGTGACAACCACAGGTGTCTGCAGACACTGCCAGCTGTTCCTGGGGTTAGGGTGAGGTTGGATGGAACTCCCAAGAGTGACCAGATATGGTCCAGGATGGAGACATGGGTGCAGTGGGCAGGAAGGCCACAGGACAGAGGTTGTTTTGGGGACAGGAGATGGTGAGTCATTTGGGGACCGCTTTGGCAGAAGTAACCAGGCCTTCAGCGCCACTGCTGATAATACTGAGGCGGGTATTAGGGCTAAAGTGAGGGTATGGATTGAGGTGGAACGGGTTAGATGACAGATTTGGACTCGGTTAGGTTTCCTAAGCTTGTGGGTAGGAGCTAGACACATGGTGAGAACCGGGGGTGTGGCCGCTGGGGGGAAAGGCCTGGGCTGCCCCCCAAATCGAGTATGTCTGCTTCGGTGAAGGTTGGGATAGTCTGGTTTTATGGTGGAGTTTCCAGACGATAATGTCAGTCCTTCCAGACAAAAACGGTCTTCGGGAGAAGGCCCTGCTGTGTCTGGTTTGCTTCTAGAACCACCAGGATGATTCTAATGGGGTTCAGTCAAGTGTGAAGCAGCCAGCGACCAGCCCCGGCTCCCTGGGGCCTCTGTGGCCCGTAGGGCAGCGAAGGCGATGGCAGCCACACAGTCAGGGCAGGGCGTGTGTTCTTTTCTCTGAGTTGGCCCCAAGACCCTGAGTGGGGGGTATTAAAGCTTTCACCGAGCCTCAGAGAGGGTGGAGCCTGCCCCGGGGATGCCCAGGGCCCCCGGCAAAAGTCCAGACATGGTCAGGGGAGGGGGGCAGAGGGCAGAGGGCAGACTTACTGATGCCCTGATCTTGCCTGACCCCTGGGCAGGGGCATCCTTCTCACAGAGCCCTCCTGCCCCGCCTTCCCGATTCCAACCCCACCAAGCGGTGGGGGCGGGGGGGGGGGGCACTCACTGCAAGGCTGGCTCTCAGGGGCTCTCTCGGCGCCCATGGCCTTCCGGTTAGCCCGGGACAGAAGTCATCGTCAGGGCGAAGAGTGGTGGCTTTGTCCTGGTCCCCTTGTTAGACCAGCGGTGCCAGAGTCCTGGGGTGCAGAGCGGTTGGGAGATTGTGGAGGGCGGGCCCTCCCCCTCCCTTCTCAAACGCTTATCATGGAACATTTCAAGTACAGATCAGCACAGAGACCAGGATGATGAACCAGGGCATTCATCGCCTCATTGCCCATCTAGTTTCATTTCCATCTTCTCCCTCCCCCACTGAATTATTTCAAAGCAAATCCTAGAAATACTATTATTTTGTAATTAAATATTTCAGGATATTTCCACAAAATAGGGGTTGGCAAACTTTTTCTGTAAATATTTCAGGCCGTTTGGGCCACAGTCTCCGTTTCACCTACTCAACTCTGCCTTCCAAGGAGTCACAACATGTAAATGAGTGGGTGTGACTGTGCTCCAATAAAACTTTACTTATAAAAAAACAGTAAGTGGGGCCTTTGTTGCCAACCTCTGTTCTAGAAGAACTTACTTTAAAAAATTTTTTTTATTTTTTTTTTTTTATTGATTTCAGAGAGGAAGGGTGAGGGAAAGAGAGAGAGAGACATCAATGATGAGAGAGAATCATGGATCGGCTGCCTCCTGCACGCCCCCTTCTGGGGATGGAGCCCACAACCTGGGCATGTGCCCTTGGCCGGAATAAGCCGGACCCTTCAGTCTGCAGGCTATCCATTGAGCCAAACCAGCAAGAGCAAGAACTCACTTTTTAAAAAATAAAACTACAATACCATTAACACATTTACAATGGAATTAAATCCATGTCCACATTTCCCTGAATGTCTCAAAAACTTTAACAGTTGGTTTGTTTGAATCAAGATCTCAGTAAGAGCTCACATTGCATTTGAGTGATTTGCCACTGTCAGTAAGGGTCACTTTCACTCAGTGGATTTGGGGTCCGTGTCCTTAGGACCAGGGGTCTGATGTGACCCACAGGGCCACGCTGGACCCGGGCCCCCGGAGCAGCACGCCAGGTCTGGTTTCTGCCTTGGGGAAGTCTTTAGAGCTCACGGGTGAACCAAGATGGTGTCTGGAGGCAGGGTGTGGGGTGCCCGGGCGAGTCCCTGTTTGATCACCGCCAACGGGGTGAGAGCTGTGGGACAGGCACGGGGGCGGCTTGGGACAGTTCTGCCTGGCTTCTGAGAACGAGGGATTCTGTTCCTGGGAAGTCCTCAGCTGCTGCCCTGAGTCTGAGGGCAGGCTCCTAAAGCTCCTAGACAATTTCAAGGGAGCAGTGGTGTGCTGGGGCTGGCGCGTACCAGTTCATGGAGTCTACTGGTTAATCCTTGGTTTTGACTTGCAAGCCATTATTAAAAAACTAGAGGCCCGGTGCATGAAATTCATGCATGGGGGGGGGTCCCCTCAGCCCAGCATGCACCTTCTCTAATCCGGGACCCCCTGGGGGATGTCCGACTGCCAGTTTAGGCCCGATCCCTCACTAATCCCCCTGCTGGCCTGGTCAGGCCTAAACCGGCAGTCAGACATCCCTCTCACAATCCTGGACCACTGGCTCCTAAATCGCTCACCTGCCTACCTGCCTGGTTGCCCCTGACTGCCCCTCCCCCTCCGCTGCGGGCCTGATCATCCCTCACTGCCTCTGCGTGCCGGCCTGATTGCCCCTAACTGCCCCCTGCTGCCGACCAGGTCGCCCTGAACTGCCCCCTCCCTGCCGGCCTGGTCACTCCTAACTGCCCCCCCTGCCAGCCTGGTCACCCCTAACTGCCCCCCCCCCCCCGCCGGCATGGTTGCCCCCAAATGCCCACCCCCACCGGCCTAGTCACCCCTCACTGCCCCCCTGCCAGCCTGGTCACCCCCAACTGCACCCCCCCCCCTGCCAGCCTGGTCACCCCTAACTGCCCCTACCTGTCGGTTTGGTTGCCCCCAACTATCCCCTCTGCTGGCCTGGTCGCCCCCAAATGCCCCCCTCCCCGCCCGCCAGCCTGGTCCCCCCACACAGCCTGCTTGTTCAGTCGTTTGGTCGTACCTTACTAACCCTCCTGCCAGCCTGGGCGTAGGCAGCCATCTTGTGAGGGCGTGAGGGTTAATTTGCATATCACCTCTTTATTATATAGGATTATAAATATTTACAATTAATTTTGTTAAAAACTAAGAGGATACATGCCCGGCCAGGGTGGTTCAGTGGTTGGGCATCGACTTATGAACCAGGTGGTCATGGTTCAATTCCTGGTCAGGGCACATGTCCGGGTTGTGGGCTCAGTTCCCAGTGTGGGGCGTGCAGTAGGCAATTGGCCAATGATTCTCTCTCATCACTGATGTTTCTCTCTCTCCCTCCCTCCCTCTCCCTTCCTCTCTGAAATCAATAAAAATATAAATTAAAGAAAAAAGAGGGTACTCAAAACTCATTCCTTCCTAATTGTTTGCTTACATTTTACGAGCATATGCTCTGGAGGTGAATTAACTGCATCTGAACAGTGTACATCAACTTCCCAAGTTCGTGTCGGGTGATTTCACATGGGAACGGGTATATGCTCCCCAGCAGGGCTTCCCCCAGCCTGGAGCGATGCGTTAAACACTGACCAGCACTCCACTGCTTCGGAATCCCGTTTCCGCCTCCCCTAGATCAAGGCCGCTCACTCGCTCGGTAAATATCTTTCAAACATCTGACCCTCTCCATGCCCATGTGCTGTGCCCGACAAGCCTCATCCCGGGAAGGGGCAGGGCCATTGTGGGAGGCAGTGGTTGGAGGTAGAAAGAAAGCCGTAACCACAAATCCAATCGCCACTCTATCCCTATCGAGAGGAAAGGCGTGCAGCTTACTGAGATTTGCCTTGGCTTAATGCAGAGGAGCGCAGGTAGAGGCCATGTGTCTGGACTGGCGAGGGTGCACTCCGTTTTCTTCCTGGAAGGGAAAGTGCAGTTACAATGGAGCCGTCACCCACAGGGTGGCACCCAGTCGCCGCTGACCCTGCTGCACCCTGGGGACTACGAAGCCTGCTGGGCCATTCCCCCAGGGTGCCAGTGCACTGTGACCTTTCCTCCCACCTGGCCACTGTCCGATTTATTATAACTGCTTGTGTTCTTCAAACTGGGGTGTCCAAGGTCACCCTGGAGTGTGGGAAGAAAAAGGGAACTTGTTTGTTTTTATTTTAAAAAATACAATTGCCCTAGCTGGTTTGGCTCAGTGGATAGAGCATTGGCCTATGGAATGAAGGGTCCTGGGTTTGATTCTGGTCAAGGGCACATGCCTGGGTTATGGGCTTGGTCTCCAGCGGGCGACATGCAGAAGGCAGCTGATCAATGATTCTCTGTCATCATTGATGTTTCTACCTCTCTCTCCCTCTCTGCAATCAATAAAAATATATTTTAAAATAATGAAATAAATTAAAAAATACAACTATTGCCCTAGCTGGTTTGGCTCAGTGGATAGAGCGTCAGCCTGCAGACCAGAGTCCCAGGTTTGATTCTGGTCAAGGGCACATACCTTGGTTGCAGGATCCTTCCTAGCTCTCTCCCTGGTGAGTGCTCATGCAGGAGACAACCAACTGATGTTTCTCTCACATCGATGTTTCTGTCTTTCTCTCTCTATTCCACTCTCCCTAAAAAAAAAAAAAAAAAAACCAATGGAAAAATACCTTCGGACTAGAGGCCCGAAAATTCATGCACTGGAGGGGGTGTCCCTCAGCCCGGCCTGCCCCCTCTCACAGTCCAGGAGCCCTCAGGGGCAGGAGGTGACCCGGTGATCAGGGGAAGGCGATGCCCCCATCACACCTCTGCTGCCGCCACTGCCGGCAGCGCAAGCCTCGGCCGATCCTGGTTACCTGAGCCTCAGGTGGCCCTGGGTGGCTGAGCGCCACCATCTTTGAGGGCATGGCAGTCAATTAGCATATTCCCTCCTTATTGGCTGTGGACACCGCCAGCTTGTGAGGGAGTGACAGCCAATTAGCATACTCCCTCTTTATTAGATAGGATGATTAACAAAAAACAAAAACTAAAAAATACAACTATAAGCAAGCAGTTAAGCTTTGCTGATGATGTTTAATATATGAAATAATAGATATATACTCTGGAAATGCAAGCTCAGGAAAAAAAATGGTTCTATCAATTGTGTGATCCTGGCCTGCAACCTCCTTGGAGATAAGAGAAACATTGTTTCATTTTTGTAACAGCAAAGGCCATATCAGGATCCGGTAAGTATCAGGGGCTCTACAAATGGACGCTGAACAAGTGTTGGTAAATACAAATGACCCTTTACATTCCCTCCTTACTTTCCGGGGACTCAAGGCCTCTCCCTCTCTCCTCCCTTCAGGTGGAGGAGTCAGGTGTGGATCACAGACAGTCAAGGCTCACAGACTGCACAAAGGGCCTGTGCTGTAGGGGGTGGGGCTTTTGGAGAAGCAACTGGGGCTGCTGGGGTCTCCGTCCTCTCACTGATTCCCCTCCCTCTTCTGTGGCTTCTGCTCAGATGGGACACTAGTCCTCAGGAGCTCAAGGTGGTCAAAGGAATGACTCATGATCAAGGCTTGGGAAAGTGGACTGACTCTCCCGAATAAGCCGTGGCACTCCTTAGCCAAGCATGGCTCAGGGAAGCTGGAGTGGGGGCAGGGGCAACGTCAGGCCAGTATCTGAACATCACCCAATCTGGCCTCTTGGTCAACAGCTGCGGACAACACCTGTGACCCTGAGGGAGGGGGACAGATGACATTATGTGTATTCTAAGCTTATAATCCAGAACGTCACACTTAACAGGTTCCCTGTGTTCCTGTCCTCCTGCCACCAGCATCAGCGGAACCCACGACTTGAGTGTGTGTGTAGTGAGAATGCCACGTCCTGTTCAGTTTGGCTTGTTTTTGAGTTCCAGTCTTCTGGAACCTGCTCCTTTTACCCAGCTTCCTCCTTTTAAGTTATCCACATGAACAGCACAGCTTATTTTTTGTTCCACAATAAATTTTATTTTATTTAGGAAAGCAACATACAGTCCTGGGTATTTCAGAGTACAGCAAGTGGAGACAGGAAAGACACTGGACCTCACTGACTGACAGGGTTGCCTCGGCATCGGGAGTTCAGAACCAAGTCTGTGGCTGCCTCTGCCGTTTCAGCAGGCATTTTATGGACTAACGTTTTATGCCGGGTTTCATCTCTATTGTTCACTCATTTGATAAATCTGACAGTGATTGTGCTGAGGACACAAAGGGGAACAAGAAACACTCCTTGCCCACAGGGGCTCACAATCTAACAGGGAGGCACAGAAGTAAACAGTCAGCACAACACAGAGTGGCAAGTCGTCTGTGCAAGCTCACTGTGGTGCGGGCCCTCAGGACGGCCATCTGACACGGCTGTGGGGTGGCCTAACATTAAGAGAACAGAAAGCCGAGGAGGTGTGTCTGGCAGGCAACACAAAGACCCCCCTGGCCCAAGTCTGACCCTTCTGTCAACATCTTGTTCAAGTCCCTCATCTATCTGCCCTATCTCTCCTGTGAAATTCATTATCTCATGGCCTGTTCTAGTCACAAGTCACTTTGCACAGGTGGCTAATTTCCACATGTGCACCTCTTACACCAGGCTGCTGTCTCCCCAAGAACGAAGTCTTTCTACACAGCACCTATGACTATGCGGTAGACAGAGAGGCTGCCCGGGAAACCCGGGCTGGGAGGCAGACGGCTCTCAGGTGAGTGGGCACTTCCCAGCACTTGGCTGGAGTGAGCAGGATGAGGTGGAAGGCTGCAGTAGGTGAAAAAGGTCTGGGTCCTGGCTGGGTTGGTTGAGCGTTGTCATGTGCACCGAAAGGTTGCAGGTTTGATTCCCAGTAAGGGCACATACCCGGGGTTGCGGGTTTGATCCCCAGTTGGGGTGCGTGCAGGAGGGAACGGATCGATGCTTCTCTCTCACATCAATGTGTGGGGGTTTTTCCTTCCTCTCTTTCTCTTCCTTCCTCTCTCTAAAATCAATAAAAATATATTTAAAAAAAGAAAAGGGCCTGGGATAAACAAAAGTTATACAGAGAAAGCATACCTACTAGGCTGCTACTCAGACTAGAACACTCAGAATACTTCTGCTCATAAATGCAAAAACTCAAACCACAAACAGTTCTCTCGACAGCACAACTGTTTGAAAGAAACAGACAATCAAACAAGTATTTCATTGCAAACCAAAGCTAGACAGTAACCGCACCCCCCAATGAACACACTGGGACCCTGCGGCCCGGCAGCCGGCCAGGGGCTCAGTCAAACGTGATGCGGAAGCTGCGCTCCTGCTCCTTGCGCCGCCCCTCGCACACCTTGGTCACCTCCTCCACCTTCCTCTGCAGCAGGGCCGAGTTCTGGTCGACCCACTGCAGGGAGTCCATGTGTGCGTTGAGGATCTTGCAGATCTGCTGCAGCGGGTCGCTGGTGTCGGCGGGGCCCCCGGATGTGTTCAGGTGCTCGATGATGTCCTTGAGATCCTGAGCCATGCGCTTCAGCTGTGCGTCGATGTTCTCGGCCAGCTTGTAGGTCTTCTCACGCTCCTCGTCGGCGTGCTGCAGGTAGACGGTCCCGCTCTGCTCCTTGACGGACTCCTCCAGAGGGCTCAGCAGGTCCTCCAGCTCCTTCTGCTGTGACAGGATGAAGTCGAGCTCTTGGTCCAGCCTCTTCTGGTCCAGCTTCACCTTCTCCACCTCGCGGTGGAGGGCGGTGATCTTCTCCCCGTTCTCGATCAGCGTGCGGTCCCAGGCGTTGACCTGGGTGGCCTGCTGCAGGAAGTGCCGCTCCTGGTCCTCCAGCTCCAGGCTCCACTTGTTGATCAGACTCTCCAGCTGGGCATAGGTCATCACAGGACTGGTGGACACCCCAGTGGCTGCACTGGGGCCAGACGGAGCGGTTATGGCAGTGGGCGCATTGCTGGGGATCCCGGCTGGTGCCAGGGGTTTTAGATTCAAGGAGAAGCTGCTGGTGCTGGTGGTGGTGGTGGCGGTGGATGTAGCTGTGGATGCGGTAGAAGCTGCTCCAGGAACCTTTAGGCTGAAGCCCAGCATTCCAGGCCCAGATGTTCCAGCTGTGGTTGCTGGGGCACCAAGGGAGAGCCCGGTGGCAGCAGACGAGGTGGGAGCAGTAGCTAGCGAAGCAAAGAGTGTGGGTCCAGCACTGGTGGTGGCAGCAGTGGGTGCGGGAGCAGCCGGCTGGGTGGTTCCTGCTCCAGTGGCGGCTGGTGTGGCTGGAGTGAAGGTCAACCCAGCAAGTGTCGTGGGCTGGGCCGAATTCCCCATGGAGCCAATGCTGAAATTGGAGGTCCCCCCAGTCTGGGACGTGCTTCCACCTGTGAACGAGAAGCCCCCGGGTGTGGTGGATGGAGCAGAAGAGGTGGCGGTGGAGCCGAACACAAAGCCGGTGGGTGCCGTGCCCTGGCTGGAGGTGACGGCGCTGGAGATGGCGTTGGTGAGGGTGCTGCTGCCGAGGCTGAAGCCAGCGGGCTGCGCTGTGGCTGGGGTGGCAGCTGCATTGCCCAAGCTTAGCTTTGGGGTGCTGATCCCTAAGGAAAACCCAGTGCCTCCAGTAGCAGGAGTTGTGGTTCCAAAACTGAATCCTGAGGTCTGTGTTGCTGGCGCTTGGGTAGTGAGTGAGAACAGGCTGGTAGAAGGGGTACTTGCAGTGGGCTGGGAGGGAGCCCCAAAATTAAACCCGCCAGTGCCAGACGTAGAGAAAGAAAACCCAGTGGCCGGGGTGGTTGTTGCTGTCTTTGCAGTGCCAAATGTGAACCCGCCTGTGGGGGCCCCAGTGCCTCCAAAATTAAACCCGCTCATGGCTCCAGACTCCGGGGGCAGCAGCTACTCCAGCTCCCAAAGCAAATCGTCAGCGTCGTCCGCAACCTTGGGAAGATTTTTAAAGCAGAGGAAGTGACATGATCAGATGGCAGTTTTGGAAAGGCAACCTCACTGGCACGGGCGCGGTTTGGAGAGCGGCGGGCCTGGAAGTCCTAATGAGGCCCCTCTCCTCTTGCTAACCGGACCCTGCTAAGTCAGCTAGGAGAGGCGGGGTGGAGGGTCGGCGCTGGGAGAGAGAGGTGCTTGGGACCTGCGTGTACTCAGCACGAGTGGGAGCCCCACGGCCATGGGGAGGAGTCCAAGAGCAGACACCTGAACTGACCTCAGTCCCCGAGGAGGCAGCCAGATTCCGGGAGCTTCTCAGAAGTGGGACCAGAAGCACACCAACAACACCGTTAGGATCTGCTCCCCAGGTTTCCCTGCTGCCGGCGGGAAGTGGGGAGAGCGTGCCTCCTTGAGCGGCCTTCTGGACCTCAAGAAACAGGCCCTGGCAAGCTGAGCTCTATGGCAGGGCTCCATCCGTGGACATCCCTACATCCCTCGTCATTTAGGAGGGCAGAGGGCATGTTGGAGCAACCCCCACCTTCCTTCTAACTAAGGGGTGGGCATGAAACCCAAGCGCGCAATCAGAGGGCTTGAAGGCGGAGTCCTTCAGCCGATCAATGATTCTCTCTCATCATGGATGTTTCTATCTCTCCCTCTTCCTTCCTCTATGAAATAAAAAAAGAAAAAACGAACTAATACAGTTGGGAAGTAGAAAGTGTCTGACAAAAGTGAGGCGTGATCTTGTGACTCCTTCGCGCTCCAATCTCAAACAAGGGACAGCAAACCTCTCTGAGGCTCAGCTCCCTCAGCAGGAAAGTGGGGCAGCAGCTACTGCGCTAAGTGTGGCGGATGGTTGGGCACTAGTTAGGGCGCTCACTGCCACTGCTGCCAGGCACAGGCACATGCCCACATTTCCACTCTGGGGAGAGCCTCTGGAGGCTGGTGAGGAAGGAGGACTGTGCAGTAAGGGGGTAACTCAGCAGCAGGGGCTGTGAACACCCAGCCATGAAGAAATTCTCATGAAGAAGACATGTGGGTTGTGGCTGACCTCAAGTTTAATATGAATTCATGGTCCAGCTGCCACTGCTCAGTGGGTCCTCTGGCTGCATGACGAGAGTACCAGTTCCAACGCAGAGACGGGATTTCCAGGCAGCTAACCCCAGCCCCGTGCTACCGACACTCCTCAGCCGGACCCTCAGCTAACTCCCCAATCAGCCTACCAGGGAGGCTGAGATGATGGCCACAGGGCACAGATGGGGGAAGAGAGGCTCAGATTAAAGCAATTTGTCAATCCCCATCCCACTGTAGCTGCCCCTCCCCAACTTCCACCTCGCCCTCTGCCTTCCTCCAAGAACCCTGTTATTTTTTTGCCAGGTCTCTCCTCCACACAGCCATGTGCTTCTGGAGAGAGGACCCCACAGCCGCCCATGCTACTGGTGAGTCTGCTCAGCCTAAGCAGATCTCAACAGGCTGCCCATTAGCACCTCCTGGGAGCATTCAAAAGGTACCCGAGCTCTGGCTGGGTAGCTCAGTTGGTTAGAGCATCATCCGCTACACAAAGGTTGTGGATTTCATCTCCAGTTAGGGCACATACAAGAAGCAACCAACGAATGCATAAACAAGTGGAACAACAAATCAATACCCCCTTTTCTCTCTCTCTCAATTCAATTAAAAAAAAAAAAATCCGATGCTGCCAGATTAATGATGGATGTCATTCTGGGGGCAGGATCCTGGCCTGGACATTTTTAAAAAGCTCTTCTGGGGGCTTCAGAGAAAAGCCTCTTTACTCTCAAGAGGCCACAGCAAGTGTCTGAGGCCCCAAGCACGCTGGCACCCAGCCCTTCTTGCGTGAGCGAGCGCACCTGTCATTGCAGAGCCACCTCACGCCGGGTTTGTTGTTAGCAGCCACCCACATGTCTCAGTTCCTCAGCCCCTGAGAACTTTAGCTATTAATAAATTGCAGCTAAAATTCTCCCGAAGAGCATTTATACCAAGGTCTTTGTTTTTCATACTATTAAAAAACTTAAAAAAGCCGAAACCGGTTTGGTTCAGTGGATAGAGCGTCAGCCTGTGGACTGAAGGGTCCCAGATTCGATTCCGGTCAGGGGCATGTACCTTGGTTGTGGGCACATCCCCAGTGGGGGGTGTGCGGGAGGCAGCTGATCGATGTTTCTCTCTCATCGATGTTTCTGACTCTCTGTCCCTCTCCCTTCCTCTCTGTAAAAAATCAATAAAATATATTAAAAAACTTAAAAAAAAATCTTCTGTGGGGGCTTGTCTGGTTTATGGTTTGCCATTTATCAAATGCGTCATTTGTTTCCAACATCCCAGCTGCCAGGGATCTACTAATAATGGCAAACCATGCTCATTGATCCAGCCTATCTTTGTGTTTAAGATGCCTTATTGCTCACTTTCTCCTGAAAACAGGCCCATTTGGGGCAGGTTCACTTTACAGACGAGGACAGTGAGGCCCAGAGAGGTTACTAAGCCTGGCCCCCTCTGCAGGGCAGCCAGAGACATGGCAAACATCAGCTTCGATTCCAGGCAGGGGCAGACAGGCTGGGTCACACGTGGGAGCAGGGACAAGGCTCTCTGGCCCAGGTTCCAGGAAGCACACACCTAAGCTGAGTGTTGAAGGATGTGGGATCAACCAGAAGATGGGGAGGACAGGCTGGTGAAAGTAGGCTGAGACAGGTGTGCTTCTGGGGCGCTGAATGACTGGTGTGGCTGGAGGGAGTGTGTGCAGTAAAGGTTACTCAGCAGGCCTGAGCTGTCCAAACCTTGCACATTCCAAACAAAGGACTGGCCCTTGATGGGCTCCTGGGAGGGAACCCCTAAGCCCTTAAGAGCAGTGGTCGGCAAACTGCGGCTCGCGAGCCACATGCGGCTCTTTGGCCCCTTGAGTGTGGCTCTTCCACAAAATACCACGTGCGGGCGCGCACGTACAGTGCGATCGAAACTTCGTGGCCCATGCGCAGAAGTCGGTTTTCGGCCTGGGCGAGTCTGTTTTGAAGAAGTGCTTCTAACACCGATCCACACTCAAGGGGCCAAAGAGCCACATGTGGCTCGTGAGCCGCAGTTTGCTGACCACTGCCTTAGAGCAAGCATGTCAAACTCGCGGTCAGTGGGCTGCATGTCTCGTTTGGGCTGCAAGCCTCATTTATTTAAATGAGGTATGCAACCCGCCAGCTGCGAGTTTGACATACCTACCTTAGCGTGTCCTGCCCGGTACAGAGTGTCTTTAAGATGGGGCATTGGGCCACACAGTATCAGTTTGACCTCTGGAGGGGTTGGACACTGAGTAAAAAATGTGACAGACTTTTAATAAAAAGCCTGGGCAGCGAGGCTTACAGTGTGTGGTCACACATCGTTGCTGGGAGCGTTAAGCGCTGTCTGTGTGACGCCACTGGAAGAGACGACGGAAGCTGGTGCCTGGTCTCTCCTGGATTCTGCCCTGTGGTGCCTTTTCCCTTGGCCAATTTTTTTTAAGAGAAGCTTATTAAAACCTGTCAGCTGCCTCTCCCACACCTCCTACTGGGGATGTGCCCGCAACCAAGGTACATGCCCTTGACCGGAATCGAACCTGGGACCTTTCAGTCCGCAGGCCGACGCTCTATCCACTGAGCCAAACCAGTCAGGGCCCCTTGGCCAGTTTTGATCTCTATCCACTCACTGTAACTATGAGCCTAACAGCTTTGCTGAGGTCTGAGTCCTTCCGGTGAATCACCGAATCTGAGGGTGGTCTTGGGGACCCCTGACAGTGTGCTGTGATACGAGGGGAAGAGCAAATGTGTAAGTTTGCATCAAAATAAAATAAAGTGATGATGGTCTGCAGGGTGTGTCCCAGTTAACAAAGCCGCCCACAACTAGGATTCTGGGAATTTCCCACAAGTGCAGCTGACACACTGTTAGGAGCTGACACAGGCTTCCCACTCTGACCACAGTGGCGAGCTTTCCTAAAAGAGAAACTGACGGTGCTCGGGGAAAGCGGGAGGAACAGAAACTGGAGAAGTGGGCCTTCCTGAGAAGAGTGAGCGTGTGCTGGGCGCGTGCCTAGGCCGGGCAGCACAGCCCTGCCGTGTGCAGTTCACCCAGGATGAACCCGAGGCCACGAGAAGGGACTTCCTTGAGGTCACTGACGGAGATACTGGCAGAGCCTGTCCCTTGCTGCCCAAGTTTTTTCAAACCAGATCTACTTGCCTTCCCAGCCAGGGAAGTCAGAAAGACCCACCTGGATCCCACCTACATACACAACCCACCCCTGGCTGAGCCCCAGGGTTCTCTGCTGTCACCTCCAGCTTCGCCCAGGTCCACTCACCTCCTCTATCTTTAGTTCTTTTGTCACTAAACTCCTAACTTTAATATCTACTCAGCCCTACTCTGTACAGTCATAACACAAAGAGAAAAAGGCCGGTCCCCCAAGGTGAGATCACAGAGAGTAAACAAATTCTTTACAGTAGAACATTCATTCATTCAACAAATATTTTGGAGCACCTGCTATGTACAGGCAGCGCTCAAGGCCCTGGAAATATGGCTGTGAACGAGACAGAGGGGACCCCGTTGTCATGGAGCTTACAGCCCAGCAGACAGAAAAACAACAATCGTCCCAATAAGTCACCATCGTGTTGTGCGGTCTATGCACGAGGAACAAGAGAAAGCAGAGCATGAAAGGGAGCTGGGGGCACCGGCACTGGGTGAGGAGATTAACCAGGCAGACTGAGGAAAGAAAATTCGAGGTAGAGAGGGAGGGGAGCCAGAACAAAGTCCTCAGATGGGATGATAACAGCAGGCAGCCAGTGTGGCTGAGGGGCAGGTGTCATTTTCACTGAGTCCTGGGACTTTCCCTCCCTCCCTATACCAATCCCTCTCCTTAGGTATCGGGAACAGGGGTGTTTGGGAACAAAAATGGGAGGACATCAGCCTTGGACCAAGAGGAAATAAAGGATTAAGAAGGATATGGGGCCCTGGCCACTGTGGCTGGCTTGGTGAGTGTGGTCCCATGCACCAAAGGGCCACCGGTTGGGGCACAAGCCTGTATAAAGGGCACCAGGCTAGGAGCACTAGGTAGCAGCACACTGAGCAGGGAACAGGCTCAGAGACAACATGACTTCTCCAAGGTCAAGACCTCAAGTTCTGCCGGGGGCAGGGGAGGAGGAGATGGCAGAATTAAGTCTTTTTGTTGTTGTTTTTTAATCCTCACCCGAGTATATTTTTTCCATTACTTTCTAGAAGAGAGTGAAAGGAAGGAGGGAGGCGGGGAGACAGAGAAACACCTACATGATATGAGAGAGACATCGACCAACTGCTTCCCCCATATGTACCCCTATGGGGCAACCGAGGTACGTGCGCTTGACTGGGAATCACAGGCCGACACTCTAACCACTGAGCAAACCAGCCAGGGCAGAATGAAGTCTTAAAGAGGAATGAGAGTCTCTGGGCAGACGGCTGCGGAGGAGTGGCACACACAGGCCAGCTCCTGTATGACCGTGGCTGGCGCAGCAGGCTGAGGGAAGGTGGGGCTGGGCCTGGGCACACAGGCAGTCTGCCTGGCTAGCCCGTCTCCTGAAGACAAAGCCATGAGTTTCCCTTCCTGGCCCCACTGCTGCCCTTCACGGCTCCCCCTCAGAAGCTTGAGTGACCCTCCCCCATGAGGCTCATCCACCGGGGCGCAGAGAGCTGCTGCCCCCTGTTCCCGCCCCTTCCTTTATAGCAGAAACGCTGCTTCATGGGGGCAGCAAGGAGTCCTGGCTTGATTCCGAGGGCTCCTGGATGGGGCTCAGGACTGACTCCAGGTCTGCAGTCCACTGATGGGCTGGGACGGGGGCTGCGGCAGCAGGCCTGTAGCTGTCATTAGTAAGCCCTGCGGACTTCTGTGCGCTCCGAGGGCAGGGGCCTTTGCCGGTTCTTTTCTGTCAGTACCTGGCAAGACACAGCCTATCAGCCTGAGTCCCTGCTTCTCTACTCTTAGCCCTGGGAGCTCAGATTCTAGGTTCATCCCCCTGCCTCAGTCTCCTAAAAAAAAAGTGGGGGGGGGGGGGGCGGGCAGAGCTCGTGGATCATATGGTCTTTGTGAAGAGGAAACGGTCTGATCCCTGTCAGGCGCTTCTGTTATTATCGCGTGCCTGTGCATCCTCAGAGCCCAGGAAATCTTAACTTATTAACGGAGTTCTGGGGAGTGACTGGAGCTAATGCTCCTGGCCTTCTGCCCACGGCCAGCTGGTGGAGCTGCCGACAACGCGGGTGCCCAGGAAGGACAGGCACTGGCTGTGTGAACTTTCCCCCATGGAATTAGCTATTTCATGCGATAAGCAACGAATGGCTTGCTAACCAGATCTTAGCCAAGGCAGTGTCCTTTCTAGGCCACAGAGACAGCAACACAAAGGCTCGGACAGGACTGTGCTGATTTATGTTTTTAAAAAATATATTTTTATTGATTTCAGAGAGGAAGGGAGAGGGAGAGAGAGAGAGAAACATCAATGATGAGAATCACTGATTGGCTGCCTCCTGCACACCCCTACTGGGGATAGAGCCTGAAACCTGGGCATGTGCCCTTGACCGGAATAGAACCTGGACCCTTCAGTCTACAGGCTGATGCTCTATCCACTGAGCCAAACAGGCTAGGGCTGATTTATGTTTAAAAAGACTCACCCAGGCTGCTGGGAAATGGTGGCCATGGCCAACTCTGGTAGCAGCTGCACAGAGCCAGAGAGGGCAGGGCAGTTTTTCTAAGCCACATCAGCAGCACGGAAACCTCAGAGCATGGCTCCGTGTGAAGGCCGTCTCCTTCCACAGTACACGGTATCCCCAACAGGAAGGGTGGGATGGAGACGCCCAACTGGGACTCCAGTCCTAACTTCCTCCGGCCTGCTCCTCCCTGGGGACCAGCACACACCGACCTCCCAGGTCTAACTGACTTGTGTTAAGTATTAGGGACCCGTGTGGAGACGTGGTGCATGTGTCTGTCTGTCTGCTCCTCGGGGGAGGGGCCACGGAAAGCCTCACTGCCTGTCACGCTACCTGTCTTTTCTCCAGGCCACACCCCATGAAGGGATCCCTCCAGGTTTACTGCACGTTTGGGTGTTTACTGTTTAAAGGCCTAAATGTTACTGCAAACTAACTGCCAAGGAGGCTTCATCCCACGTGTTCCATTTCACAGTCCACCCAATGACTCGGCGGTGGCTATTTTTAAAATGAAAATTATATTCTTTTTGTGAAGAGGCAGTTTGTCATATGGTTCTACATTCAAAAGGTACAACAGGGAACACCACCGTCTCCATCCTCCCCCTGTCCCCACCGTCACCAGCTCTCTTCCCTGGAGACAAGCTGTTAAGCTTCTTGTGCCTCTTTTCCAGAGATTTTTTTTTTAAATATATATTTTATTGATTTTATTACAGAGAGGAAGAGAGAGGGATAGAGAGTTAGAAACATCGATGATAGAGAAACATCGATCAGCTGCCTCCTGCACACCCCCCACTGGGGATGTGCCCGCAACCAAGGTACATGCCCTTGATCGGAATCGAACCTGGGACCTTTCAGTCCGCAGGCCGACGCTCTATCCACTGAGCCAAACCGGTTTCGGCGTTTCCAGAGATTTTCAATGTCTTTAAGCAAATGCCCAGTTTGTACTCTCCCCCTTTGGTACACAAAAGGCTGCATGCCAGATGCACTGTTCTTTTTCTCACTCACTGGATCCTGGAAATGCTTTTAAGCAGGTGCACGCTCCTGCTCCGACAGAGGGGGAAGCTAGCTCTCCGGGGGAGCCAACCTGGCCGGGCACCGACACTGCCTGCTACTCAGGCTGCCTCAGCTGCTACCTAAATGCTTCTTGGACTCCACCTTCTCCTTTCCTCTCCCTTGAAAACAGGATCTCTACCCCAAGAAGTCATTTCACATCTAATTAGCAATTACACTCTCCTTTCTGCTTCTGAGGCCTGGAATTGTACCCAGAGGAGCTCAGGTGGTGGGACAAACAGCGATTTTCCCCACAGGGATAACAAATCAGGTAAGACATGCGCAGAAAAGTTAAAAGCCAGAAGAGTAGATCTGAAGGAAGATTCTAGAACCACCACTCTGAAATTCAATGTCTTGTGTATTGTCTGTTTCTGCATCAGAATGTCAGCTCCACCAGAGGCAGGATTTTTGTTTCCACTGCTGTATCCCACTGTCTGTACTAGCTGCTGGCCATCACAGTTAAATGCTCATCAATGGAATAAGTGGGTCCAGGGTTGCTTTATACTAGGTACTATATATATAATTGATTTCAGAGAGAAAGGGAGAGGGAGAGACAGACAGAAACATCAATGAGAAAGAATCATTGATCCGCTGCTTCCTGCACGCCCCCTACTGGAGATTGAGCCCACAACCCGGGCCTGTGACTTGACTGGAAATCGAACAGTGAATTCCTGGTTCAAAGGTCAACGCTCAACCACTGAGCCACGCGGGCTGGGCATGTACCAGGTACTATTATAAGTGCTTTTCATGTACTAATTGGTTTAGCTCTCACTCCTCTCACCATGAGGTACCATTAGTATCTCCCCTTTTAGAGTTAAGTAACTTGTCCAACATCAACATACATGTCAAAGTCAGGATGAATAAGACAAAGGTCTTGGGCCTGGTGGGGTTTGGGGTTCAATCCCTGGTCAGGGCCTATACAAAAAGCAGCCAACAAATACACAAATAAGTGGAACAACACATCGATGTTTCTCTCAAAAAATAAAAAAAATAAAAATAAAGACCTGGAGAGAGGCTAAGGCACAAGCACACCTGCTCAGACAGAACCACACACACATGTGCTCCCCCGCAGCCGCTCTCCTGTAATCAACACCAATGGCCCAGGGGAGAGGCAGTGATGTCAGTGGGGGAGGGAGGGAAAAGTCCTGGCCAGGTTGTGGCAGACAGTTACCATGGAGACGGTTTCTCTGGGAACCAGGTGAAAGCCCCCAGAGGTGGGGACAGGGTGGCTTTGATTCTGAGAATCAGAAGCAACCACGGCCTCTACCTGTCCCTGGATATCAACCACACGCTAAGGTTCCAGGACCTTCTGTGCTGGGCCCTGTTGGCAGTGCTTTAAGCAAAGTGAAGTTCAGAGAACTTAAGTCACTTGCCCAAAGGTGCACAGGAAGTTAGGACTGGCCCCAGAGCTGAGCTGGGACCCCATGAGCCTCTCCAATGTGACACTTTCTCACACATCATGTGCCAGGTCTGGTACCCCTTTCCCGGACCACCTCTGTCACCTTCCAGGTAGTTTAGGTCTCATTCTGGATCTGGTTCAGGGCCGTCTGCCTTCTCAAGCTTCTGGCTTGGAGTGAAGAGGGAGGACATCAGCTGCTCTTTCCTGTCTACCCCCTCAGGAATCGTTCCTGCTCTGGGTGGGCATGGGCAGAAGGACAAAGGACTCTTGAACTAACCAGGCTGAGGCACAGGTCTCTGCTGACCACTGACCCTCAATGTGCTCCATGCCTGTGGAGGGGGCACTTGGGGGACCTTGGGTGCCTGTGAGGTTTACCTGCTGTGGTTTCCTGCCTCCGTCTCAACCTCCCTCTCGTTCCCCTCAGCTCCCACTGTGACTGGCCATCCCAGTGGGTGTTGGCTGGGTTCAGGCTCTGCTACTTTCCTCTGTGCACAAGTGACCTCACGAGAACTGTCCCTCCATGGCCAAGCACAGCTGCCCCACCCCCGGCCCTGCGTCTCTCTACCCCCTCCCCCGGCTGGGCAGGATGAACACAGCTGTGAGAAAGGGAAGAAAGAGTAGCCCTGCCAGTCTGGCCCTGGTGCTCCCCTGTTGAATGGTGAACATAATTTCAAGAAGCACCATCGGCAACACCACTCTGATCGCGATGGACCGAGACAAAACCAGACCACTCTGGAATCGCGTCTCAACACGGACAAAAACATGAACATTGTTCAAAGCACAAAAATGACCAAACGCTGATGGCTGCTTCTTAACTTACCACAGTGCTTCTATACCCTCCGGAGAAGATCACAACACTCAGGGATGGACTTGTCCCTGCTTCCTGATAGCACCCGATCCAGAGCAAAGCCCTGCTTCCCTGTCACCTAACCCAGCCCAGCTCCTATAAACCCTAACACCCCCTTCCCCAGCCACCTCACAGATCCCTGTGGTGGGCAGCCTCCCAGGCTACAAGGCGCAAGAGACCCAAGCTGTTCCACTCTGTGTGTTCCCGGTGGCCACTGGAACATGAGGGGAACAGAGACACCGGCCCTTCACAGGCACCTGACTCCCAAGGACATTTCTCTAGAGAGCTCCTTCCCCGCTCCCCACAAACACTGCCCTCCAGACTTTGTGGGTCTGGGCTGAGTCCGATCAGACCTGCGCCTTTTCCGTTTTGGTCAGTCCAGCAGAGAGGGTTGAGACCCAGGACTGGAAGGAGGAGGACTCGGTTCCTCTGCTCTCTGCTATGAGCAGAGAGAATCACAGGCCTGGGGGGCGGGGAAACCACTGAACACAAGGGTCAGGGAGGGCCCACAGCCTGAGCCTATCCACGCTGGGGTTTGTTGGCGTTTCTCTGAATTACTTGCCAACCTTTTAAAACTTGGATCTTGCAGAAAAATCTGGGTTTCCAACGTCTGTGAAGTCAGAAGTGCTTCACCAGGAGGCTGGCATTGCTGCCCAGCAAAATGAGCCGCCCCGAGCAGCACCTGCTCCGTCTGGGTGGTCCAGGGCTTCGGTGGCCTGCCCGACACAGGGCCGGAGGGTCTGTGAGGATGGCCTGCTGACTGAGCCAGCGCCATCTTAGGCTTTTTCACATATTAGCCCTACTGTCCCCACTTTACTGATGAGGCAACAGCAACAAGGGGGCACGGCATCCTGCTGGAGGCCAAATAGTGGCAAGTGATGACATCCCAAGCTTCAGGACACTCTGTTGTCAATTACCTTCAGCTGTACTTTTCCTAGAGTCCCTGTGGGCATGTAAGGGAGGGGGCACCCCAGTGCTGGCCCTAGTATGTATCTTCCAGATGAGGAAACTGAGGCTCAAAGAGGGGAAGTGTGGTAGGCTGGATAATGGCCCCCCAAAGATGTTCACACCCGAACCCCCAGAACCTGTGAATAAGAGACCTCCCGTGGCAAAAGGCACTCTGCTGCTGTGATTAAAACAAGGATCTTGTGATGGAGACATCCTGGATGATCTGCGTGGCCCTAGGTCAGTGGTCGGCAAACGGCGGCTCGCGAGCCACATGCGGCTCTTTGGCCCCTTGAATGTGGCTCTTCCACAAAATACCACGTGCGGGTGCGCACGTACAGTTCGATTGAAACTTCGTGGCCCATGCGCAGAAGTCGGTTTTCAGCCTGGGCGAGTCTATTTTGAAGAAGTGGCGTTAGAAGAAGTGGGAATGTCGGTCACATGTGGCTCGCGAGCTGCGGTTTGCCGACCACTGCCCTAGGTAATCACAGGGGCCTCTAAAAGAAGGGGCAAGATCAATGGCGAACTAGGAGATGTGACGATGGAAGCAGCGGCTGGAGAGATGTGAAGAAGGGGCGACGAGCCAGGGAATGCAGGTGGCCTCTAGCAGCTGGGAAAGGCCAGGAAACGGATTCTCCCTTGGAGCCTCTAGAAGGAACACAGCCCCGCCGACCCACTTTATACTTTTGGTCCCCGGAACTCAAAGGAACTAAATGTGTGTTGTTTTAAGCCACAACAGTTTGTGGCAATTTCTTAGAACAATGAGCACAGAAACTAATACAGAAGCTCATTGAGGGGGACACAGAGGGCGCAGTGCAGGGCCTAACTAGGTTCTAAGAGCTTGGCTACTTCTGCCGAGGAAGGAGTAGCAGGAGTGAGGGACGGGAAGGGGCTCGGAGGACTCTGAGCCGATAGGCCACGTGGCAGACCTGTGCCCCGAGCTGCCCTTTCCCCTAGTGAACTGGCCTTGGCCTTCCTGCCCTTGTTTGCCAGGACGCCCACCTCCAACTCTGCCCCCGTGGCCTGCATAACCCAGATACCTGCCCTGGTGCCTCTTCAGGGACAACAGTATTGAATTCCCCAGCCTCTGTGCACGAGCAACTCATTTAAAAGTAAACTGACGCCGCCCCGGCTGGGTGGTTCTGTTGGTTGGAGTGTCATAGCATACAACAAAACGTTTGTGGGTTCGATTCCCGGTTGGGGTGCACATGGGAGGCGACCTGATCGATGTTCTCTCATATCGATGTTTCTCTCTCAAAAATCAGTAAAAAGATCCTCCCCCGCAAAGCGAACCGATGCCTACTGAGGCAGCAGCACAGGGAGGGAGGATGACCTTGCCTTCTAAGTGCTCAGGGGAACAGTCACGTACACAAACATTGTCTGTTCGGCCGCTATGAAAGCAGAACAAAGTGTGACGGGGACAGGAGGAGAAACAAACATTCGGAGATCCTTGAATTAAGTGCCACTGGTTTTACCTACATCATTTCACACAATCCTCCTGGCACCCCAAGCCTTAGAGAGAAATAACTAATGTTCATAACTAGGCAGGTCCCGTTCTAGCAATCTCACACACATTTATCTGTTTCCTTACAACCACCCTAAGAGGTGGGTCCTCTTACCCCACGTTATGGATGAAAACTGTGTCACAGGGAGAAGATGCCACTTGCTGAGAGTCATAGAGGATGGCATTGAGATGTGGACCCAGCAGGCTGGCTCCAGAGCCCTCGTTCTGACCCACTTTGCAGAAGGTAGCAGAGGCTCAGGATTGGAACCTGGGTCCATCTGATGCAAACTTGGTGCCCTTTCCATCATGCCAGACTGTCTCCTGACCTGGGAAACCAGCGAGGGTTGCTGCAATAGTACAGGAGGGCCTCCTCTCGGGCAGGGGAGATGGGGAGAGGCAAGTCAGAGTTATTAGAATCTGGCAACGGCGCAGCAGCAAACTAGAGGCGAAGGGCCAGGCTTGGTGGCCTCCCAGCAGGCTATGCCCTGGCCTGGGGGTCAGATCTGAGAAAAGCAGACAGATTCGCCCTGGGGCTTGTAGAGCCTGGAAGCTGTGAAGTGTTGGGAGGCCTGGGCTCTAACCAGCAGTGTGATTGTATAAACGCCTGCCCTTCACCTCCTGGGGCCTCAGCTTGCCCTCTGCAAGACCGTGGGTTAGCCGCTATGAGCTGAGGCTCCTCTTGCCCTTGCACCTCAGATTCTCCGGGTTCTGCACAGGTGGCTGCTCTCCCTCCCCCTCCACTACCCTCCCTTGCTGTGCTGGTGCCTCTCCCAGATCCAGGCTCCCTAATCAGGAGCTTGTTGCCAGGTGGCCTGAGGCCCCCAGAGAATCCCTCCACTCCGCCTCCCACCGAAGAGCCAGGATGATGCAACCTGCCTGCAACTGTCACCTCACTCCGCAAATCTGGTCCTTCCGAACTGAAAAAGAATCCCCCACAGCCCCACCCATGCTCCCAGCCCCAGCTCGAGTAGAAAGGGCTGGGGCACCTGGACCCTGGAGGACTCTTCGAAGCTGGGGGAGGCTGAGGCTTTTGAATCCTGGAGGGGCCACAGGTCCGGTCATGGATGGGCACAAAAGCACACTCGGGGTGCCAAGACCTGGGTTCACAGGCAGCCACTAATGACCCCCTGCACATAAATGAGAATATGCTTGGAAGGCCTAGGCAGCTAAGTGTGAGAACTGGCACCCACTCAGCATGACTGAGTCAAGGCCTTGGGTGGGGCAGTCGGCACCAGGGTTGAACTGGTTGGGATCCAACAGCTACAGAGAGAAAAGGCACCCGGGTCCCTGCCCCAATGTTTTCTCCGTCAGCATACACTGCACACAGCCAGCAATATGATTCCCATACAGAGCAAGTTCATGTCCAGTTATTAAAAAACACCCTAGCCCTAGCTGGTGTGGCTCAGTGGATAGAGCATCGGCCTGTGGACTGAAGGGTCCCAGGTTCGATTCCGGTCAAGGGCACATGCTGGGTTGTGGGCTCGATCCCCAGTGGGGGGCATGCAGGAGGCAGCCGATCAAGGATTCTCTCACATCATTGATGTTTCTATCTCTCCCTCTCCCTTCTCTCTGAAATCAATAAAAAATATTTTTTAAAAATATCCTATCTGACCATCCTCTCAAAAACCCATAATCCCAGTCTATGAGACGAAACCAAACTGAAGGACTTTCCACAGAATACCCAACTGGCACTGGTCATGAAAGACAAGTCAGAGAAACTGCCGCAGACCAGAGGAGGCGAAGGAGATGCGATGACTAAATGTCATATGGATCTTGGAAGGGATCCTGGGACAAAAAAAGGGTATTAGGGAACGACCAGTGAAGTCAGCATAAAGTTGAAATTTAGCTAATAGAAGTGTAACAATGGCAACAATGGGGGACATTAGGTGAAGGGTATACAAAAACTCTGTACTATCTTTTAAAGTTTAATTTAATTTTTTTATTTCTGCTAATCCTCATCCGAGGATATTTTGCCATTGATTTTTAGAGAGAGTGGAAGGGAGCAGAAGAGACACACAGAGAGAGAAACAGGGATGTGAGAGAGACACATCGAATGCCTCCTGCATGAGCCCCGACCAGGGCTGGGGATTGAACCTGGGACCCTTCAGTCCATGAGCTCTATCCACAGAGCCAAACCGGCTAGGGTTATACTATCATTTTTGTGACTTTTCTATAAACCTAAAATTACTTCCAAATAAAAAGTAAAAAAACAACAACACAAAAAACCGAAAAAACAAACACAACAAAACCTCTACCTAGTCTCAGCGCATAACCTAGATCGGGTGTGTGTGTGTGTGTGTGTGTGTGAGAGAGAGAGAGAGAGAGAGAGAGTGGGGGGGGAGGGGATTGACTGTGCCTCCTCACTGCCAGCAGTCTGTCCAACACTACCCTAATCTCCCCATTATTGCTCAAATCTCTACTGACAAGTGGAAGGTTGGTCCTTAAGTTTCATTTAAAAGGAAGAAGACCACAGTTTTTGTTATTTTTGTTAATCCTCACCTGAGGATATTTTTTCCATTTATTGAGAGTGTAGAAGGAAGGGAGGTGGGGGGCGGGGAGAGAGAGGGAGGGAGGGAGGGGGAGAGAGAGAGAGAGAGAGAGAGAGAGAGAGAAGAAGATTCGCTGTGAGAGAGACACATTGATTGGTTGCCTCCTGCATGCAGCCCAATGGGGATCCAGGGATCGAACCTGCATCACAGGTATGTGACATTACCTGAGAATTGAACCCAAGACCCTTCAGTGTCCAGGCTGACACTCTATCCACTGAGCCACACCGGCCAGGGCACCAGTCATAGTTTTAAAGCCCTAACTGCTTAGCAATGAAGAGAAAACATACCCACCCTAATAATAATAATAATAATAATAATAATAATAATAATAACAACAGCCCCTGTGTGTCAGGCACTAGTCTAAGATACTATTAATGCCCCCCCTGCCCCCGCCTTAAACCACAAGGAATCTGAGGCATGGGAAAGTAAGGGAAACTGCCAGTGTCACACAGCTAGTACGTGGGGTGCAACTAGGGTTCGAACCCAAACAACCTGGCTCCAGATCTATGATCTTAACTGCTACTCAGTGATGTCTAGGTACTAATGTAGCCTCTACCAACTCAAGGGAATATCGAGCAAGTGCTCGAATACTGGCAGAGTGGACAGTGAGTGCTCTACGGGAAAGTGGTCAGAGCCCAAGGACTTCCTGCATGTTTAGAGAAGGGTGGGGGGGAGCCTGCATATCTTTATTCCCCACATAACTCTCAGGATTAGGGTCGCCCCACCCCACTTCTTTGGATTTTTGATTCAGTCCCGTAACTGCCATAAAAGTGATGAAGGTTGAACTCCAGGTGTAACGTCCTGATGTGTACAGATGCAGGGCGGGAAAGAGAGGTTTCTGCCGCAGAGGAGAGACCAACACCCACTTGGGATGGTGGAGGGCCCACTGCACAGGGAAGGAACGGCTAGGACGCTCCCTGTTACAAATGGAGGTACAGATCTCCCTGTTTTTGGCAGGATTGTGAGACTAACCCAGTGGGCGACATCTCAGGAAGTGGGGAGCAGGGGCAGAAGAACGAACCAACTGGCCCGAGAGCAGTGCTGTGGACAGGGCTAAGGGAAGGTGGGCAGTGGATGGTGAAAAGGGTGGAGTGGGGGGCGATGATGCCCGATTCCCTGCATCCGTGGGTCAGGATGGGGCTGAACATCCAACATTTGGCACGGGTGATGGTGGGATGGCTGAAAACTGCCACCTTAAAGTGAATAACACACAAGAATTAGCAGGCGTTGGTTAGTCAAGTGTCTGAGGCTCTTGACCTGCCTGGCCTGTGTGGCTCAGTGGATAGAATGTTGGTCCAGCACCGAAGGGTCCCAGGTTTAATTCCCAGCCCAGGTTGGGACTGGGGTGGGAGGCAATCAGTCCATGTGTCTATCTCACATTGATGTTTCTTTCTCTCTCTCTCTTCCCCTTCCCACGCTCTCTAAAAATCAACGGGAAAACATATCCTGGGGTAAGGATTAACAACAAGTGTCTGGGGCTCTTACAGCGGTGGGGGTGGGGTGAGAGTGGGGGCCCGAGTTCCCATTGGTAATAAAATACGTCGAACAGACATGTATGAGCTGGGCTCTGTGCATGGGGCTTCCCGAGCATCAACTCATCTGATTCTCACAAACCACCTCATCAGGTACAGTTGCTTATTCTCATTTTACAGGCAGTTCCCTACCTATTTGAGGCCCGAGGATTTCAGTTATTCTCCCAAGGCCAACCATGGCAGGTCTGTGACTCACGCGGGACTAACCCACAAAAAGGGTCCTCAGGGTGAGACGTAAGTCGTAAGTCGGGGCATGAAGACACCAGCATGTGGCTGGCCGGAAATTCGTGAAGCAAAGGAAAGGACGTAAACCACACATGAACCAGTGCTGGTCTCAGGGAGGAGGAAACCAGGCCGCTGGGTCAAAGAGAGCAGAAGACCGACTATCAGAGGGAGGGGGCCGGACCCCAGAGCCACAGGGAAAGGAGGGCCAGAACCCTCGTGGTCGGAAGAAAAAGGGAGTTGGACCCTAGGCCGGAGAAAGGAGAGGGCCGAACTCTTGGGGTCGAGGGAGGATGGGGCCGGAGCCCCGGGGGAAGGGGGCCAGGCCCGCCTGCCGGTTGGGGCCTCGCCGGGGCGGGGCGCGGAAGGATCCGGCGTGCCGTGCTGCGCCGCCCCCGGTATATCTGTCCCTGGTCCCCGGGGCCGCCTCATTCCCCATCCTCAGGTCACGTCAGATCACGATCTCTCCCCACGCTACCGCGACACCGCCTCCGCCCGCGTAGCCCCGCCATGGCTCTGTAGCCGCGACCCCTCCGTGCCCCCGGCCCGTCTCCACGCTTACCGCGCCTGCGCTCTCCACTCCCGCCTTCTCTCTTCAGCCGAGGCCGCTGCTGCCTCTCTTTTCCGCAGCCATGGAGTGAGTAACCGCTCGTCCCTCCTGCTCCAACTGCCTTTCCCGCCCTTTCGAAGCTCGCGGCCTTCACGACTAGGCCTGAGAAGGGGGTAGGGAGACGAGAGTGAGGGATCACGGTCGCGCAGGCGCAGAAGAGGGAAATCGCGCGTCGGCGCGCTGCCGAGCATGCGCACTCGGCCCAATGGTGGGGAAGGGTGCTTTCTTACAGAGAATGTTGGGCGTCTAAGGACGGCCCGCGTGCGGTTGCGCCGCCGTACTAGCCCCCAGAGAGGGCTTTACTTATTTGTTATTCTGGAAAGAATCTGTCCGCGCGCCGTTGCTCATGCGCATTAGCGCACCAGGACCCGTATTTCTGTGCGAAGGGCGGGCCGTAAGCAGCTGCGCATGCGCATGCGCACTAGCCCCCAGGAGGGCGGAAGCGTTAGAGCCTTGGGACCGTTTTAGGGGCAGAGCATGCGCTTTGGCCTTCGGCGAGAAAGCCCAAGTGTGGACGGGTGGGGGTGTGGAGGCTGTTCGCCGGTCCCCTCCACCCTCCCTGCTCCACATTGCTTAGTCGTACAGCACAGCTGCCCTCTTTTTTATTCAGGCATCTGCTGGGGCGGGTGCTGGTTTAACTAGGGTGGAAAGCGGGGCTTGGAGACAACCCGTTAAGAATGGGGTGGAGCTAGGGTCACAGCCGTCGGGAAGGGTGGGGCTACGGGAGCCATTGTGAGGGGCGGGGCTAAGCGAACCTGGAGAAGAGGGATGGGGTTCCGATTGGAGAAAGAGGCGGGGCCTCTGGGGAATCATCGGGGAGGGGTGGGGCTAAGATAAACAGTGGGGCGGGACTTGGACAATGGAGGTTGCTGCAAAGGGAAGGATGGGATGCGAATGGATACTATTGATGAAGCGGGGGTGGGGGGGTGGGGGGTGCGGGGGAACAGGGGGAATTCCCCTGGGAATTGATTTGGGATGGAACCTAGGGAGGGGATGGGGCCTAAAGGAAATGTTTGAGAAGGAGGAATGTGACTGAAGAAAATTCCCCTGGGATTGAGTTCTTTTAAGGTGGAATATTATGGTGTGGGTGGGAGTGGCTAAAGGAAATTTCCCTGGGAGACCGTTAGATTTCTGTATTGGAAGCATTGGGTCTTGGGATTTTGAAGTCAGGCATAAAGAGAATTCCCTTGGGAGTGGTAGTGAAGCATAGTAACCTCCATCTTGTATAAAACTGTTGTTTGAAATTCTCTACTATTGTTAGATAGTCCCTAGTCCTGTAAACTCTGTCATTGTCAACTCTGTCACTTTAAGACAGTCTCTTATTCTATAAAGTGACTTTGTTTTTAGTTCAAATAATAGAAAAATATAAACTTAACTGTCTGACCTTGCAAACTAGCCATCCAATGTAATAGACTAATATGGACTAATACTGATAATAATTCCCATATTCTTATGCCAAGTACTAACTCGTTATGAATTCAAGGTTACAACTGTCTGTAACAATTAATTCACACAGAGCCCTTTGTAATACCTGCAAACAAAGAGGCTCGAAAAATATAAATACGGGAGACTTCCTGTATGTGTTGCTCAGAGATTTGGAAGAGACACCTCCCTCTGGGCCTCAAGAAATAAACGACTCCTGATTAATTGGCTCATTAAGGCATCTTGTATCTCACCCGCTGATTTATGATACAACAGTAGGGCTCAGAGATTTGGGGAAGGGGCAGATTTAGGATTCTGAGAGGGTGGTGTGTAGCCCCAATCCCAGTTGGAATTGGGAGGGAGGACCCCGCGGCCATGGGGTGTGGCTTGGTTTCCCTGTGAGTGAGGGTGGCCTATGACCCCACCTACTTTTGTCTCACACGTGTAGGTCCTCCACTTTCACCTTGGTGCCTGTCTTCGCCCAGCTGAGCAACCTGCAGAGCCTCCTCCCAGCTGTTGGTGCAGCCGCCTTCACTGCCACCCGTGCCCAGCGCCTGTGCTGCAGCCATGTCACTCCTGGCGACCCTGGGGCTGGAGCTGGACAGGGCCCTGCTCCCAGCTAGCGGGCTGGGCTGGCTTGTAGACTATGGGAAACTCCCCCTGGCCCCTGCCCCCCTGGGCCCCTATGAGGTCCTTGGGGGAGCCCTGGAGGGCGGGCTTCCAGGGGGGGGAGAGCCCCTGACAGGTAAGGGCAGGTGGGGAATGGAGGTGGGGTGAGCTGGGACATGGGGGGCAGGGTAGAAGGAGGAAGAATTCATTTATTTATTAATTGGATAAGTCATTATTGAGTGCCCGTAATATGTCGGGCACTGTTTTAAGTGCTGGGAATATAACGGAATATTATGACATGATCCCTGCCTTCCTAGAGCTCACACTAGTGGGGAGACAGACCAGAGGAATAAAATGAGGAGGTTGTGGGGTAAGTGGGAAACGCTTAGTAGTGAGCTAAGAAAATGACACCGGGGACCTAGTTTAGAGTGGGTAGCCAGGAAACCCTTGCCAAGTAGGTAACATTTTGGCTGAGGCCTAAAGGATGGGAAGGAATGAGCCACAATAAGACCCAAGGGAAGAGCTTTGCAGGTGGAGAGAACAGCATTTGCAGAGGCCCTGAGGCAGGAATTACTGTATTCATTAGTGTGCCCCGAATGCTTGGAACCTGGTGGGTCTTCAGTAATGAATGGAGGAAAGATGAAACAGGGTGTGCAGGATCTAGTTTGCTTTTTAAGATAAACTACGGAGTACATCAGAGAAACCACAGATACAGGTTCATCAGTAAAGAGGATGTTGGGATGGTTGCAAAAGGGTTGGTTGACTCTTTTGTTGTTTGGATCATTGGTTGGTTGACTGGTTCGTTAATTGGTTGATCAGGAGAGTTGATTGATTGACTGATCCACTTAGTTGATTGGTTGGTCAGTCAGTTAGATGTTTGATTTATCCGTTGGTTTGTGGACTGGTTTGATGATTCATTGACCAGTTGGTAGACTGATGGGCTCGTTGGAGGATTTACTCAGTGGATGAGATGGATGAAGCAGAGATGAGGGAGCACCCCGTTGGGTGGAAGACCAGGAACTCAGGGAACTTGTCCTTCTCCACTCCTCCAGGTGATGGCTTCTCGGACTGGATGACTGAGCGGGTTGACTTTACAGCCCTCCTCCCTTTGGAGCCCCCCTTCCCCTCAGGTGCCCTCCCCCCGCCTTCCCCACCCCCACCTGACCTGGAAGCCATGGCCTCCCTCCTCAAGAAGGAGCTGGAGCAGATGGAAGACTTCTTCCTTGATGGTCCACTTCTTCCACCATCCTCCCCACCACCACAGCCGCCGCCTCCGCCACCACCACCACCACCACCCCCTCCCCTTCCGCTCCCCCTGCCCACCTTCGACCTCCCCCAGCCCCCTGCCCTGGATACCCTCGACCTGCTGGTCATGTACTGCCGCAGCGAGGCTGGGCAGGGGGATGTGGGCTTGGCTCCCCTTCCCCCAGCACAGGAGCCCCCTCCTCCTCCTCCACCCTCTCGCCCAGCCCCCTACCCCAATCCTGCCACCACTCGAGGGGACCGCAAGCAAAAGAAGAGAGACCAGAACAAGTCAGCGGCCCTGAGGTACCGCCAGAGGAAGCGGGCAGAGGGGGAGGCCCTGGAGGGGGAGTGCCAAGGGCTAGAGGCTCGGAACCGCGAGCTGAGGGAGAGGGCCGAGTCCGTGGAGCGGGAGATCCAGTACGTCAAGGACCTGCTCATCGAGGTGTACAAGGCTCGGAGCCAGAGGACCCACAGCAGCTAGATGGGCAGGGCTTTGGGCTCCAGGGGGCGCTGGTCTTCATCTCTGTTTCTGGGGCTGAGGTCAGAGGGTGCCTCTATCATCCCTCTGCCTCTAGCCTCTTTCCATCCCCCCCTTCTCTCTCCTTTTATCCTTGTGTCCTTGTCCATTTCTGATTTTGCTCCCCTCTTCCCTCCCCAGAACCATGACACGTCTGGCCTTAGTCAATATCAACACTTCCCAGGTGACAGCTGAGGGACTGGGGCCCCGGGGAGCTCAGGGTCTCCCCCTCAGGGCAGTGAGGCCAGGAAGCTGTGCAGAGTGAGTGCAGATGAAGACAGCAGAGCCCTCTGGGGAAAAGTCAGGGAGGGTTTTAAGAATGACACCCACATCATTAAGCACATAAAGCAAGCCAGGTGACCTAGGAAATACATTTGTGCAGGGAGCCGGCTCACAGAGCCAGTGGCTGTGGGGGCAGATGGGGAGGCCAGCAGGGCAGGGGTGGCCGTAGTTGGTGACTGGGTGTCCGTTTAGCTCTGGGAGGAACGCAGTGTTTTGTGAAATTGTTGGGGCTGGGCTCTGTCTAGGTGAGGGAGGGCAGGGAGTGATCCTTTGGGGGGTGTGGTGCAAATAAAATGAAGAATTTCCTCCAGTCTGTGTGTCTGGTCTTTGAGAGAAGTTGGAGAGAGGGCAGTCTTAGGCCAAAGACAAGAATGATAATAATAGAAATAACAGCCCTGGCCGGGTAGCTCAGTTGGTTAGTGTTATCCGATACCCCATGGTTTCGGTTAGATCCCTGGTCAGGATACACACAAGAATCAACCACTGAATGCATCAGTAAGTGGAGCAACAAATCGATGTTTCTCTCTTTAAAAAAATCAAATAAAAATGTACAAAAAGAGAGCCTGCCCTGTGTTGCTCAGTGGTTAGAGTGACCATCCATGCATCAAAGGGTCGAGGGTTCGATTCCCTATTCCCAGTCCAGAGTGCATACATGGGTTACAGGTTTGATCCCTGACCCCGGTCACATGTTCAGGAGGCAACCAATCAATGTGTCTCTCACATCTATGTTTCTCTTGCTCTCCTCCTCCCTCTCTCTAAAATCATCCTCGGGTGAGGATTAACAAACAAAAAAAGAAATAGCACAATACTTACGGTCAGGACCACACACTTGGTACACAGCCAAGGCCATGACGGGACTGACTGAACTGATAATGATACAACAGCCCTAGCCAGTTTGGCTCAGTGGATAGAGCGTTGGCTTGTGGACTGAAAGGTCCCGGGTTCAATTCTGGTCAAGGGCACATGCCTGGGTTGCTGGCTGGATCCCTAGTAGGGGGTGTGCAGGAGGCAGCCGATCAATGATTCTCTCATCATTGATGTTTCTCTCTCTCCCTCTCTGAAATCAATAAAATTTTTTTTTAAAAAATGATACAACATGCCAGGCCGGCGTGGCTCAGTGGATAGAGCGTCAGCCTGCGGACTGAAGGGTCCCGGGTTCGATTCCAGTCAAGGGCACATGCCTGGGATGCAGGCTTGATCCCCAGTGTGAGGCCTGTGGGAGGCAGCTGATCAATGATTCTCTCTCATCATTGATGTTTCTCTCTCTCTCCCTTCCCCTTCCTCTCTGAAATCAATAAAAATATATTTTAAAAAAATGATACAGCCGAAACCGGTTTGGCTCAGTGGATAGAGCGTCGGCCTGTGGACTGAAAGGTCCCGGGTTCGATTCCGGTCAAGGGCATGTACCTTGGTTTCGGGCACATCCCCAGTAGGGGCTGTGCAGGAGGCAGCTGATCGATGTTTCTCTCATCGATGTTTCTAACTCTCTATCCCTCTCCCTTCCTCTCTGTAACAAAATCAATAAAATATTTTAAAAAATGATACAACACCCCTTTTAGATTCAGACCACCGATTACTTGGCAAAAGAAAGGATTGCCAAAGGCGCTGGCTCCCCATGGTCCTTGTCACACACACACCAAAAAAGGTGACACCAGAACGCGAAGGGCGGGGCAGCTGCAGCAAGAGTTGTGGGGTTCCCCATGCCGGGTCATTGGGAGGTAAGTGGGAGATGGGCTGGCAGCCGTGGCGGGCATGTTGCCCTACAGCTACTGAGGGTTTACCATGTCCCAAGCGTTTAACACGCATTATCTCAGTTCACACAGAAGGAAGCTTTGTTAGCTTTGGACGAAGAGCCACTGTGAAGGTGAACAATGCAGCGGCATCGAGTGCATTTGCAATGTTGTGCAACCATCACCTCTCTCTAGTTCCAGGACGTTTCCAACCGCCCCCCCAACTAAACCCCTGCCCATTAAGCAGTTACTTCCCATCGCCCCTCCCCAATTAGTTGTTGGTTGACGCTTGCAATTCCATGAAGGGGGGCGGTGGGGGAATGAGTGTGACCCTTGGTCACCCTTGATCCTTTAGCCTTCGGGGGCTGTAGTGGGTTGGTGGCCCCTCAGACGATCTGTCCACAACCCCAACTCCCAGAATCTGTAAATGTGCCCTATTTGGAAAAAGGCAGATAGGAGCTCTAAGTGGAATGACAAGGGTGCTTATAAGAGAGAAGGAACACAGAGAAGGAGAGGGCCACGTGGAGGAGGCGGCAGAGATTGGAGTGATGCGGCCACAAGCCCAGGGATGCGGCAACCGCCAGGACCGGGAAGAGGCCAGGAAGGAGCCCCCTAGAGCAAGCATGTGGCCCACCGGCAGCGAGTTTGACATGCTTGTCCTAGGGCAGTGGTCGGCAAACTCATCGGTCAACAGAGCCAAATATCAACAGTACAACGATTTTAAATTTCTTTTGAGAGCCAAAATTTTTAAACTTCTAACGCCACTTCTTCAAAATAGACTCGCCCAGGCCATGGTATTTTGTGGAAGAGCCACACTCAAGGGGCCAAAGAGCCGCATGTGGCTCCACCAAGGTCCTAAAGCAAACATTTCGGGTCTCCGGGCCGCGCTGTCTTACACTTCGCCGCCTGGTGGCGCCCAAGCTCCGCCGTGAGCGGGTTCTGCTGGATCCTCTCTGTCCGAGGCGGTGGTTTCCTTCTGGTCCCGCTTCACCCCAGGATCCCGTTTACAGGGACTAGAAGTCCTGACCACGAACTTAGCCCGCGAGCAAAGCGGCAGGAGGACTCCGGCCAAAGGGGTGTGGTCACTCTGGGATCCATTCATTCCGCAGGTTCTTTAAATGCCTCTGTGCGTCCGAGGAAATCCCACTCTCAGAGCTCACATCTCGGTGGGCAGGGCAGACAGGACCCCAAATCCACGACCTCTTCAGTACAGAGAGGCCTCCCTGCCCGCGGCGGAATCCCTCCTCCAGGCCCCCAGCCCGCTGTGTGACCTGGGGCAGCTGGCTTAGCCTCTCTGTGCCTGTTCCCTCTTCGATAAAATGGGAACAGCAGCACCTAATTCCTAGGGTTGTTCTCAGCATTAAATGAGTTAGTATTCATAAAGCACTTCGTAGGGCGTGGTATGGATCCTGCCCTAGAGCCGCCCCAGGGCTTACATTTAAACTTGGTGGCTTAAAACAACACAGATGTGTTCTGTTACCCTTCCGGAGGGTTCAGGAGTCCAAACTGAGTCTCAGGGTTGGTTCCTCGTAGAGGTCCAGGGAAAATCGTTCCTGCCTTTTCAGTGTCTGGTGATTGTGCCACTGCAATCTCTCCTACAGGGACAGAGCCTTCCCTTTCTGTAGTCCCATCTGCCTCTTTCTTATCAACTTGTGACAGTTAGGGTCCCCCAGGACCCTCTCCATCCCCAGCTCCTTAACATACATAATCACTGCAAAGCCCTCTGGCCACGCAAGGTAACATAATACCTGTGATTAGCACGCGGGCATCTTTGCTGGGGGGAGGGGTCGTTCCATAGCCTCACATGCACTATCTTCTTGAATCCTCCACCCAAAATCTGGCGTTTTCTTTTTTTAAGTACATGTTTATTATTGATTTCTGAGAGGAAGGGAGAAGGAGAGAGAGAGATAAAACATCAATGATGAGAGAGAATCATTGATCGGCTGGGAATGGAGCCCGCAATCCAGGCCTGTGCCCTGACCGGGAATTGAATTGTGACTTCCTGGTTCATAGGTCACTACACTCAACCACTGAGCCATGCGGGCCTGGCTGGCGTTTGCTTCGATTCTGTCTGTGGGAGGAGAGAGAAAGAAACACTCTCAGCCCCATCCCTCGCCACATCCTCGCCTCTCCCTGGGCAGTGTCACATCATGATGGCCCTAGAGGTCTGTCCCTGCACCTGGTCGGAGCCCCTCCCACACCCCCCACCCCAGTCCCTCAGCCCCCAGGATCACAGCCAAGACCCAGGCAGGAGTCTGGGGAACTCACCTGCCGCCTCGCCACCTGCAGGCCCAGCTCAGGTACCTGAGCTCCACAGGTGAATTCACCTTCAGGCCCCAACTCCACCTGGGGCAGCTCCAGGATGCCGGGGTCTGAGGGCTGTGAGGGGCACGGGATTCAGCCCTCCTGGGCCCAGGCCAGCCTGATGGGCGGGGGACACAGATCGGGCGCAGGGAGAGCCCTTCTACCTCGGGAAGAAATCGGCCTCTGCAGAATGAGCTGAAGGCTGAGACAGCCGCTCCTGGTCTCCTACCGGTGGGCGGGCCCCCAGGCCCACTCAGGTTTTCATTATCAAAGCCCAATCCTCCCGCACAGAGACTAATGGCTCCTGCTCCTCCATGTGGTACCCAAGATACCACGGTCCCGCTCAGTATTAGCCCACGAGGCTGATTTCAAATGCCTACCACACGTGCACACAGCACATGGACACGCAGGTACAAAATACACACTCAGTACACACAGGCCGGTTTGACTCAGTGGATAGAGCGTCGGCCCAAGGACTGAAGGGTCCCAGGTTCCATTCTGGTCAAGGGCATGTACCTAGGTTGCAGGCCCCATCCCAGCCCTGGCCCGTGGGGGAGGCAACCAATCGATGTGTCTCTCTCACATTGATATTTCTCTCTCTCTCTGTCTCTCTTCCTCTCCCTTCCACTCTCTCTACAAATCAATGGGGAAAATATCTTTGGGTGAGGATTAACAAAAACTAAAAAATGTAGAGTTCAGCCCTAGCTGGTCTGGCTCAGTGGATAGAGTGTCGGCCTGAGGACTGAAGGGTCCCTGGTTCGATTCTGGTCAAGGGCATATGCCTGGGTTTCCGGCTCGATCCCCAGGAGGGGGCGTGCAGGAGGCAGCCGATCAACGATTCTCTCTCATCATTGATGTTTCTATCTCTCCCTCTCCCTTCCTCTCTGAAATCAATAAAAAATGTACAGTTCAAGGAAAGGAACACAAGAGCAAGTAAACACAGAAAATGATGCCTTAAAAGGAAATTAAAGGTCAAAAAGGGAAAATTAAAACAAAACAATACACACTCAGAGCCCTGGTCGGTTTTGTTTAGTTGCTAGAGCGTCAACCTGTGGACTCAAGGGTCCCGTGTGCGATTCCCAGTCAAGTGCACGAACCTCGGTTGCAGGTTCTCCAGCCCCAGTAGGGGCGCATGTGGGAGGCAACCAATTGATATGTCTCTCTCACATCGATGTTTCTCTCTCTCTCTCCCCCTCCTCCCTCCCTTCTTACTCTGGAAATTAATGGAAAAATATCCTCGGGCGAGGATTAAAAAAATACACACCCAGACACACAGACATACACACCTGCAGGCAGAGGCACAGGTACAAAGACACACACACACACACGCACACGCACACACGCACACCTGGTTTTCAGGCCAAGGAGACCCAGAGGCAGTGGTGCCTCCTGCAGAAGAGAAAGGGTAGGGTTTCTCTCTTCCACCGGACACTTCCTGACTTTGGGTGACTCCATGTCTGCCCGTGTGACCTCCCCACCCCCATCCTTCCTGGCCCTCTTTTGGAAAAACGGTGACCAGATTACTTGCTTCGAGAGAAGGGCTGTCTTAGGAGCCTGTTTGGCAATTCTTCAGAAATTGAAAAACTGACTCAAAGCAGAGTGTCTGGGTCAAAAACAGGTCCTGGGGTCCCCTCTTTACACAGCCTGCTCCCCGAGGCCCCTCCTCAGGCTGGGCAGGGGACAATACAGGAGCAAAGGCAAGGGGAGGGACAGGCAGGGGATGCAATGACCTTGGGTGGACAGGCCACGGGTTGGGACTGCTGATGCTGGGTGGTGTCCCTGTGGTACCAGCTGGGACCATTTAGTTAAAAGCAATGTCATTAAGGGGGAAAAAAAAACATCCCGGGTGCGGATTAACAACAACAGAAAGGAATGTCACCATATGTTTGAGGGGCTCGTGGTTGAGAAATGGGGAACTGGTTACAGATGCAAGGGAACCGATTCTTCTTTTCTGTGCGGTTGCGGGTTTGCAATCACCCCATTTCCTTTTATGTGTTTGTGATCAAATCGGCCACTTGCCTGGTCAGCAACTTTCCGACTCAGACAAGCTCTGGGCCCTTGGGAGTGGACTACTGCATGAGTCCACCGGGGGGCGCCCCGAGGACGCCGAGCCCTGGTCTGCAGAATGGGCAGGTGGGCGCTGTTGCCCCCATGGAGGGAAACAGTGGCTTCCTGCACCACAGCCTGAAGAGGGGAACAGACTGTTCTGGAAGCCCCCAAGACCTACTAGCATGTCAAACTCGCGGCTAGAAGAACTCAGTGAATTAAGAGAAACTATTATACTCATGGTTTTTCACAGCCAAAGGATACAGATTAAATCTGCAAAGAGAAAAGGTGTACTGGCACAGTCCAGGACAGACCAGGTGCAAGCTTACAGTTGTCTCTCCTGATGGAGTCACATGGGCAGTGCTGAAATTCTCCCAGTGCTATGTCTGAATTGGTCCCCTACCCCAAATTCACATGTTGAACCCCTAACCCCCAATGTGACTATGTTTGGAGACAGGGCCATTAGAGATCATTAAGGTTACAGGAGGTCAGAAGGGTGGGCCCCTGATACACAAGATTAGTGCCCTTATTTGTTTATTTATTTATTTAATCCTCACCCAAGGATTTTTTTTTTCCATTTATTTTTAGAGAGAGTGGAACGGAGGAAGGGAGAGGGAGAGAGAGTTAGAAACATCGATGAGAAACATCAATCAGCTGCCTCCTGCACACCCCCTAATAGGGATCCAGCCTGTAATCTGGGCTGTGCCCTGACTGGGAAGGGAACTGTGACCACCTGGTTCATAGGTTGACACTCAACCCTGAGTCACGCCGGCCGGGCTGGCCCTGCTTCTCACTGTGGAGCTGGGAGCCCTGTGTGGACTAAAGATTGGGCCCTGAGATAGGCAGGAAGTTGAGTGTCCTTTTAGAGCCTGGGGGGCAATGGCTTTGGGGCCACGCTAGGGTGAGGCCCCTGGGGCAGAGTTTGGGAGGTCATACTCTCCTCGTGGCCCCCAGCTCCTTCATCGAACAGATGCGTCCCTGGTGAATGAATGAATGAATGAGTGAATGAATGAATGCCTGCTTCCAGCACCTCACTTGGAGCCCTTACCTGTTGCCCCCAAAAGCCCACTCCTGAAACTGTCCTCCCTGAGACTGACCCAGGGTGGTCATGCATTCTCGCTCTGCCTTGTTACTTTCATCCGTGAAAGGAGAAGTCCGAAGAGGGGATCTTCTCGGCCATTTGCATTTCCCGGGGTTCCTCTTCTGGGTGGCCACTGCCCCCTTCTCCAGAAGGTTCCTGTTGGCGCTTCCTTCCAGGACAGACGCCAGACAGCCCAAGGACAGCCCAGCCAGGCCCAGACATGCTGCTGCTGCTGCTGCTGGTGCTGCTGCCCCTGCTGTGGGCCGGTGAGTGGGCCAGGGCGGGTCCCGGGCCGGGCAGGGGCCGGGGCGGGGCTGGTGCTGCAGCTGAGCCGCTGTTCCCCCAGGGTCCCCGCAGAAGGGTCCAGAGTACCAGCTGCAGATGCAGGACTCGGTGACGGTGCAGGCGGGCCTGTGCGTGCACGTGCCCTGCAAGGTGTCCTACCCCCGGGAGGGCTGGAACGACTCTACCCCAGCATACGGCTACTGGTACAAGAAAGGGGATGCTGTCAGAGGAGATGTCCTCGTGGCCACAAACAACAACCAAACCACGAAAATAACAAGGAAGGGGAAATCTCCCTCTCCGTTCTACCTCTCCGGGGACCCGGGGGCCGGCAACTGCTCCCTGAGCATCTCAGGTGCGGGGCCCAGACACAGTGGAAAGTATTACTTCCACCTGGAGAGGGGCCGTGTGAACCATACCTACAAACTGCTCACCGTGAACGTGACAGGTATGGAGCGGTCCCAGGAATGGGCCACCGGGACGGGCAGCAGTTCAGGGTTGGGGTGCACACACGGGGTCCCCTTTGGGCCTGGCCTCGCCCTCTCTCTCTCTCCAGCGCTGACCCAGACCCCGGACATCCAGGTCAAGAAGCCCCTGGAGGCCGGCCGCCCGGGCCACCTGGTGTGCTCCCTGCCTGGGGCCTGTGCCCAGCTGCAGCCCGGCACCGTCTCCTGGATTGGTGCTGCCCTCAGAACCCGGTTGCTGGGCTCGGCGGCCTCTAAGTCCTCGAATATCGTGCTCATGCCCCGCCCACAGGACCACGGCACCAACCTCACCTGCCGGGTCACCTTCCCCAAGGCTGATGTGAGCAGCGAGAAGACCATCACGCTCAACGTGTCCTGTGAGTCCGGCCAGGACGCCGGGTGGGGGACGGGCTGCAGGAAGGACACACGCGCCGGTCTCTCCACTTCCCATTTCTGTGTGTCTGGGGGTGGGGAGCAGGGGAAGGGACTCTGTTCCTCACTGTGTCCCTCTGTCCAGATGCACCACAGAACCTGGCCATCAGCGTCTCCCGAGGAAGCCACACAGGTAAGGGGGAGGCTTCTCTCTCACATCGAAGTTTCTCTCGCTCTCCCCTCCTCTCTCTCCAAAAATCAATGAAAACAGCTTCGGGCTGGCAGTCTCAACTCCATGGTTGACTGTGGACCTATGAACCAGGAGGTCACGGTTAGATTAGATTCCTGGTCAGGGCACATGCCTGGGTTGAGGGCTCAATTCCCACTAGGGGGCGTGCAGGAGGCAGCCCACCAATGATTCTCTCTCATCATTGATGATTCTGTCTCTCCCCCTCTCCCTTCTTCTCTGAAACCAATAAAAGTGTATTTAAACACACACACACACACACACACACACACACACACACATCCTTGGGTGAGGATTTTAAAAAAAAAAGGAGAGGAGAGAGAAATAGGAAGAAGACTTCTGATCCGCAGGCCTGGGCTGGGCCCTGTCGCTCTCCAGAGCTGGAACACGTGGGGAACGGCTCGGCTCTCCCTGTCAGGGAAGGGGACTCGCTCCGCCTGCTCTGTGTCGCCGACAGCAACCCGCCCGCCACGCTGAGCTGGGCCCAGGGCAGCCGGCCCCTGAGCCCCTCACAGGCCCGCGAGCCCGGGGTCCTGGAGCTGCCCCGGGTGGAGGCGGGGCACGAAGGCAAATTCACCTGCCGAGCTCAGCACCCGCGGGGCTCCCTGCGCGCCTCCCTGCGTCTCCGTGTGCAGAGTGAGTGTGTGTGTTTGCGGGGGGGGGGGGGGGGGGGGGGCACGGGGTCCTGGCAGGGCAGAGACACCGCTGACCCTGCTCCTCGTTCCCCCCAGACCCCCCGCAGCTGCTGGGACCCTCCTGCTCCTGGGAGGACCAGGGTCTGCACTGCAGCTGCTCCTCCAGGGCCCAGCCGGCCCCCTCCCTGCGCTGGCGTCTGGGGGCGGGGCTGCTGGAGGGGAACCATGGCAACGCCTCCCACGCTGTCACCTCCAGCTCAGCGGGGCCCTGGACCAACAGCTCCCTGAGCCTCCCCGCGGGGCTCAGCCCTGACCTCAGACTCAGCTGCGAGGCCCGGAATGTGCACGGGGCCCAGAGCGCCTCTGTCCTGCTGCTGCCAGGTCAGGGCCTGCTGGGGGCAGAGGCCACGGAGAAGGGAGTGGGTCAGAGAGAGGGTGGAGCTGGGGGAGAGGGGGGCTGAGTCAGGAAAGAAAGGGGTGAAAGGGAAGAAGAGGTGGGGGGTGGGGGGCAGAGTCCAGTAAGGGCACAGAACACAGGCAGGGCACAGGGTTCTGGGGCATGGAGGGGAGTCACCCCGAACCCCATTTGTCCGCAGGGAAGCCCGCGCTTAGGGAAGCCTTCGTCCTGGGGGCTGTCGCGGGAGCTGGTGTCGTTGGGCTGCTCAGCCTCTGCCTCATCGTCTTCATGTGAGTGTGGTCCCCGGAGAGAGCGCAGGGTGGGCAGGAGCCTGGGCCTGGAACCCCGCACAGCCGCCTGGGGGAATCTGGGTGCTCAGGGGTTGTGAGAACAGGGCCATCCCCAGCCAGCCACCCAGAAGGGAGCTGCTCTCATCGTGAAAGTCAGAGTGCAGGCCCGTCCCTGCGCCCGCCCGGCGTGGTCAGCCCTTCTAGCCTCTTTGGCGGGGGATGGTGGTCACACTCTGAGCGCTGCGCCCCGCAGGCTGCTCAGGGGTCCATGCGTACCCTTCAGAGTGAAGACCTGCAGGAGGGACGCACCCCGGGCTGCAGCTGGTGAGAAGGATGCCCCCTCCACGCGGGGTCCCGGCTCCTTGGTGAGTCATGGGCCCTCCCCCCCCCCAATCTCCCCAGGACGCCGTGGCCACATCCATCCCGATGACTTAAGATGATCATCGAGCCCCAAGCAGGCCTTTCCCCTTGGGTCCCCATCAATCCAGGCACCCAGACCTGAGGCCGGGAGTCACCGTCCCCTCCGCTCCGGTCTTACTGAGTGTGTTCAGGTCCAGCGGGGCCCTCCCTGCCCCACCTCCCACTTCCTCTTTCTCCTCCCCAATACAGGACGCCAGAAGGATCGCCCCCCAAATAATTGTCTACTACAAGGTTAGGGGACCCGAGACACTCTCATGTTCCTAACTCCCCAAAGGACTCGGACTTGGAGAAGTTGTTATGCTCGTGGCCATAGTTCATTCATTACAGCGGGCAGATGGGGACAGAACCAGCCACGGGAAGAGGCGCAGGGGCGGGGCCAGGAGGGCCAGGCGTGGGCTTCCGAGGTCTCGCGGCGGAGTCACGCGGACAGTGCCTACTTCTCCCAGCAATGACGTATTACCCACCGGGGAAGCTCCCGAGCCTGAGGTCCAGGTCTAAGTGGGGGACGGTCACGTAGCTGACTCAGTCTCCATCCCCGCAGAGGTCAAGCTGATGCCACGTGGTCCGAGGCCGCCATCAATCACAGAACTGCCTGGTGTGGCCCACGGTCCCGTGAACAGGCAGGACATCCCAAGGCTTAAAGGTTCCCTCCCAGGCGCTGGGGGCACAGGGTCTTTGGGCCGCGTTCACCCTTTACTGTACAATATCCTTTGTAGGGTTCATAACGTCATTCACAAATGCGTTTGCTTGAACCCCTGAAAAGCTGAGCGCCCCGGAGGGCAGGGCAGTCTGGGTCGGAGCAAATTCCTGTCCTTCTCGTTGCACCGCCCCATTCCTGTGCATCCTATTACAATGTGCAGTTAGAGAGTAACATAACCCACTACTACCTGCAGGTCTGCATCCCCACTGCAAGCTGGCGGGTCAGGGGTGGTGTCTGCTCTGTTCCCCAGTGACAATCCAGGGGGCGCTGTCCCCTAAGGCAGTAGGCACTGAAGCCCTCCCAACAACTACATGTGTGATTTTGGGATACTTAGCCTCAGTTTCTCCACCTGACAAATAGGATAGAGTTAGCGTCGCCCTAGTGCAGTGGTCGGCAAACTCATTAGTCAACAGAGCCAAATATCAACAGTACAACGATTGAAATTTCTTTTGAGAGCTGAAAACCGACTTCTGCGCATGGGCCACGAAATTTCTTTCTTTTTTAAAAATATATATTTTATTGACTTTTTCACAGAGAGGAAGGGAGAGGGATAGAGAGTTAGAAACATTGATGAGAGAGAAACATCAATCAGCTGCCTCCTGCACACCCCCTACTGGGGATGTGCCCGAAACCAAGGTACATGCCCTTGACTGGAATCGAACCCGGGACCTTTCAGTCCGCAGGCCGACGCTCTATCCACTGAGCCAAACCGGTTTTGGCTGGGCCACGAAATTTCAATCGCACTGTACGTTTCAATCGCACAGATATTTTGTGGAAGAGCCACACTCAAGGGGCCAAAGAGTGGCATGTGGCTCACGAGCCGCAGTTTGCCGACCACTGCCCTAGTGGACTCTTGTGAGGAATCTGGGAGGCTGGCGATCCATTACCAAGGGCCAGGCACCACTTCTCTAAAAGATTTGCTGACTGACTCACTGAATGGGGGCTCCACCAATGTCTGTGGGGTGAACAGACGAAAGACTAATTTGCTCCGTTTTCAGGTTTGCTTGTGGGCCCTCCTGGCTGACTCCCAGCCCCCATTATCCTAATCTGACCGCCTCTCCCCTCTCCACTCAGGGTTACCAGCGTGGGTGTCTGCCAGGGCAGTCTGGGTCGGAGCAAATTGGACGCCGCCCGCCCCCAGCTGCGTCCCCCGCGGCCGCCGCCCCCACCCCGGGGGAGGAGCTGGAGCTCTATTACGCCACCCTCAGCTTCCAGGGTCGGAGGCTGGGGGAACCTCCCGACCAGGAGGCCACCAGCACCGAGTATGCAGAGATCAAGATCCGCACATAACGGCCCCCCAGCTCCGGCGACCTCTGGCTGGAGGGCCCAGGGCCGCTCTGGGAGGGGAGACATCAGGGACAATTCCCAAGAATTAGCTGACGACATGGGTGTTCCACTGGTGCCGTGATGGGCAGAACTGGCCTCAAATTTCAGCCAGCCTCCAACTACGAGCATGAGTCTGAGCAAGTCACTCTACTTCTCAGTCTCCCCTCTGAAACACAGACACAGTAACCCTAACTGGACCCTGGCCGATGTGGCTCAGTGGTTGAGCGTCCACCTATGGACCAGGAGGTCACGGTTCGATTCCCCGTCAGGGCATATGCCAGCGGTTGTGAGCTCCATCCCCAGTGTGGGGTGTGCAGGAGGCACACCTAACAGATCGGCTGCCTCCTGCATAGATCGGCTGCCTCCTGCACGCCCCCACTGGGAATCAAGCCAGCAACAGAGGGATGTGTCCTGACTGGAATCGAACCATGACCTCTTGGTTCATGGATTGACGCTCAACCACTGAGCCACACAGGCTGGGCTTCTCTCTTTCTTTTTACCAAACCCAAAGTCAAATAGATTTTTCTTCTAGAAGTTTTATAAGTTTTGCATTTGAGTTAATTTTTATGGAAGGTATAGGTCTGTGTCTGAGTCCATTAAGTACATTTAAAAATATTTTTATTGATTGATTTTAGAGAGTGAGATTTGTTGTTCCACTTATTTATGCATTCATTGGTCGATTCCTGTATGTGCCCAGACCAGGGATTAAAACCGAAACCTTGGCGTATCAGGATGACACTCTAACCAACGGAACCACCTGGCCAGGGCCATTAGCGCATTTTCAACTTCCAATGGGTTTACTGGGATGTGGCTCCATTGTAAGTTGAGGAGCATCTGTGTATGGATGGATGGATGGATGGATGGAAGGAAGGAAGAAAGGATGGAGGGGTGGCTCCATGAAGTTTGGACAGATGAATGAAAGGATAGATGATGGATGAAAGGTTGAAGGGATGGGTGAATGGGGAGAAAAAGGGAGCTAAACTTTCCCAAAAGGAACATCTTTTGCGGCCACTCGACTCTCCAAGCTCCCGTGAAACAATTTATTACCAAAGCACAGTGGTTCCAATGGTAGGAAGGGTCCCACTGAGGGGCCGGCTCAACCCCGTCCCCTAGTTGAGGGTCTTCTCTGTTCACCACCCCAGCGGCTGCGGAGATGGCGGCTGTGAGGAAGGGACGGTGAAGGAGGTCATTCACGTTACCTGCAGCCTAACTGCCGAGTTCCCTGGGTTCCCCGCCAATCTGGCCGGACAGCAGCGCCGCCTACAGAAGCGGCAGGAAGGCACGTCGGAGGGGTCTTTCTAGAAGCTTATCTACAGCAGGCCTGGATTTCACGGTTCTTCTACCCATTTTTTTTTTTTTTCCTGTTTCAAACTGGGCGTTGAAAGTCCTGGAAGACAATGGAAATGGCAGTGAGTGTCTCCTGCATTCAGGGCCGCCCTGGGCCTGGGGAGGCCACCGCGAACAAGGGGAAGGAGCGCCTCCGCCGGGCTCACCGCTGGGAGGAGGGGGCGGGGCCACGACAGATTAAACAACACTTCCCTCCAGAGGGCCGGGCGGGCGATGTGATCAGAGAGGAGGTGGGGAGGCACCTCAAGGAGGGCAAACCGGGGAGGGGCCCCAGGATCTGAGAAGAACTGAAGGGGAAAAGCATTCCAGACCATGAGTGCAGAGGTCCTGGGGTCGGATCAAGCTCGGCCTCGGCTAGAATCTGAGGGGAGGCCGGTGTGGCTGGCGGAGTGGCCCGGAGGAGGGGGTGTCGGGCACGCAGGCCAAGGCAAGGAGCCGCCACAAGCAGAGAGTTGTTATGCTCGTGGTGATGGCTCACTTCAGCGGACGGATGGGGAGAGGCGCATCCGCTACTCCCAGGTCACCCGGCTCCTTAACGAGCATCTCGGCACTACGCTGCTCTCCTAACCACGCTGCTGCGTGAGGGGCGCCCAGTCCGTGGATCTGAAACTCTGAAACTGATAGTCCTGGAAGGGCTGTTGGCTGTGAGTTTTAAAATCTCCCTCGTACCGGGCAGAAGGAGGCATGGATGACAGGCCAGCACCGGCGGGAAGACTGGAGTCGCCCACTCCATCAATATGCGTGGAGTCTCCGTGCGCCAGGCCAGCCACAGATGCCAGAGAAAGACACGGCCCGTGGGCTACTGTGACAGAGACCCACAGTTCACCACCCTGGGGGGAGGGTACCCCTGGGAGAAGGCGGAGGCAGAAACCTGGAAGAAATGGCTGTTGGGACGCCTGAAGGAGGAAGGAGTTGGGGAAAGACCGGAACAGCTGGGGGCAGAAGAGCCATTTGACGAACTGGGGAGACTGGGGGGGGTGGGGGGGGACCAAGCTGGTGGGAAGCCACGCCTTCACTTTTGGAGAGCGTCTGTGGTTCGTGAAAGATGAAACAGAGGGCCGGAGAACCTGGATGCCAGGACACAGGCTTTATTGGAGAGAAGACCCTGCCGGCTCCCTTCCAGAGGGAAAAAGAGAGGGTGCGCCGGGGTGGAAGCGCCTTTTGAGGGGAGGAAAGGAGGGGACGGGGCTTAGGGCACTCAGCACACGCTGATTGGTGGTTTCATGTAAGGCACATGATTAGGGACCTAGGAATAAGGGGGGGGGGGGCTTAGGGTATTTGGCAGGTGCTGATTGGTGGTTCAATGTACAGTCCATATAAGGTGTTCAGGAATGTTCGGGCTGCAGGTGGAGTTTACGTCATACTCCGTCCATCATTTGGGGGAAGGGAGGATCTATCAGTTAGGGCCGAGAGCTTGTGACCCTGCGGAAAAAACGGAACGCACACACTCTCGCAGTGCTTGGTGACCAGGCCCCTGCGGAGAGCTTTAGGCTGTGGGGTCTCGGCGTGCGTGGCGGGCCTGGGATGTGGGTGACGGGGCAGGCGTGATGCAGCAGTGGGACCAGCGTGCCAGCAGCCGGAGGGCTGCGGCGGAAGGAGACATGCCGCCCGGAAGGACGCACTTGGCTTGGCTCCCTGAGCCCCGGCACGGACGGTGGTGGGGCCGGCCTGCGCGCTGCGGGGATGCTGAGTGGCACCCCAGCCCCCACCCACCAGATGCCAGGAGCACCCTCTCCCCAGTGGTGACAACCAAGAATGTCTGCAGAGCCTGGACAGCGTGGCTCAGTGGTTGAGCACCGACCTATGAACCAGGATGTCACTGGATCGATTCCAATCAGGGCACATGCCCAGGTTGCAGGCTCCATCCACAGTAGGGGGTGTGCAGGAGGCAGCTGATCAAAGATTCTCTCATCAGTGATGTTTCTATCTCTCCCCCTCCCTCTCCCTTTCTCTCTAAAATGTATAAAAACGTATTTTAAAAAGTTAAAAAACTGTCTGTAGCCAGTGACAAACGGCCCATTTGCCCTCGCCCCGCTGGAGAGCCTGAGTGGAGGCACAGTCAGCCCTGAGGGGAGAGGACCCTGGGAGGCCCCTCCACAGGAGCCCACGCGGCCTTGCCAAACTGTCCAGCGAGCCTGGTTCAGCTTTGACCTCCCCCACGTTCCGGGCACTCTCACACAGCACAATGGGGGGTAGACAGGCACAGACAGGGCGATGCAATCGTCACGGACACAGGTGCACGCCAGCGTGTGCGCGGCAACAAAAGCCCAGGAGGCCGAGCAGAGGCGGCCCCTGGCTATGGAGAGCACCCTGCGTCCACACAGCAGAACGCGGCGCTGCCGTGAGCCAGGACGTTCCCGCCTGCAGGAGGGGCTGCGAGACAAGCTGAGGGCACAGAGCAGGGCACAGAGCCAGCGAGGTTCTGTGTGGGGGGACTAGGGAGCTGACCCAAAGGAAGCAGGGACCACAGGGGGTGGGAGGGACAGAGGGAGGAAAGGGGATGGACAGACAGACAGAATGATCTCGATGCTACTTTCTAGGCTCTGAATCCAGTGCGCTTAAGGCTTCCCCTTGGAATTTTCTAGTTACAGGAGCCGATCAGTCCCCCTCTTTCTAAAGGGTGGGGTTTCGTTACTTGTGATGGGGGGGGGGCGGGGTTTGGAAAGTTCAAGCACCTTGTGGAGAAATGCAGCACCTAACTGGGAAAGTGGCCCTGGGACTCAGGGTTGGGGTGGGGGTGAAGGCTCACAGGCTCTTCCCACCGGAACCCACCTATGGCGCCACCCGGAGGTCGATGGGGTCATAGGCCGACACCTGCAGATCCTGTAGCAGGTCCTGCAGGCCGTTCCTCAGCGAGTCGTAGGGTGGCTTCTCCTCGTACTTGAGGGCCAGCACCACCTTCAGGTACTCCTGCAGCGTCTCTGTGGTCAAGACACCCCCCAGGGAGAGGCTGAGAGGGGCCGACCCGGAGCGGGGAGCTGTGCCCAGAGGTCGGCCATGGTGCCCCCCCCCCCACCTCCCCTCCTGCTCAGGGTGGCTGCCTCTGTGCCTGGCACTGCCACAGGCGCTTGGAAGCCCCCGCCACATTTTTGGAAAACGGCAGACGTGTGCAACAGGAAAACAGTATCGTGAACACCGCGATCCCATCACCGGGTCTCAACACTGTCAACTCACAGCCCACCTGTTTCATCTGAGCCCTACCCCTGCCCGCCTGCACGGTTTCCACGCGGATCTCAGCTACTGAGGTCCTTTCGCCTGCCAACACGGAGCGTGTCCGTAACAGCAAACGTCTGCTGTCAAGTCCAGACAGCAAACGCTTCTGGCCTTGCGCACCCCTGGGTCTGTGTCTGCAAGGACTCAGCTCAGCTGCTCTCCACAAAAGCAGCCACAGGCGACAGACAGGTCAACGAAGGGGCGCGGCCCGCCCAGGCTTCTCCTAGGGATGCTGCAGCTTGAATTTCAGGTGAGGTTCACAGTCCTCTTTTGATCCCCCGCCCCCCAACCATTTCTAAATGTAGAACAATTCTTAGTTCACTGGCTTTACAGACACAGGTCCCCGGGACATGGTTTAAATGATGAAGGCTTCCCCCCAACTAAATAAGCACAATACCATTATTGCTCTTTTAAAAAGTGCTGCCGAAACCGGTTTGGCTCAGTGGATAGAGCATCGGTCTGTGGACTGAAAGGTCCCAGGTTCGATTCCGGTCAAGAGCATGTACCTTGGTTGCGGCCACATCCCCAGTAGGGGGTGTGCAAGAGGCAGCTGGTCGATGTTTCTCTCTCATCGATGTTTCTAGCTCTCTGTCCCTCTCCTTTCCTCTCTGTAAAAAGTCAATATAATATATTTTAAAAAGTGCTGATTATGACACCAAAACAAGTCACGACAGTCCCCACCCCGGGGAGCGCCTACTGCAGGCCTGCGGTCTGGAGGAAAAGGCTCCTGTGCCCAGGGCCGAGGCCTCTGTCTTGCATTCTCTGGACAGCCCCGGAGGCGGGGCTGTCACTGGCCCCTTTCTACACTAGCTGCGGCTCAGAGAGGCCCACCTTCCCACTGCAGCCCCGGGCTGGCTCCAGCAGGCCTGCCTGACGGTGGAGCTAGAGCAAGGGCTCCTTTAAGGAGCGAGAACAAGGGCTGGAGGGGAGAGGGACCTGAGCAGCAGAGCCATCATTTGAACCCAAGGGTGTCAGGCAATTAAAAAGGGGGCCCTGCCCTAGCGGGTCTGGCTCAGTGGATAGAGCAGGGGTCCTCAAGCTTTTTAAACGGGGGGCCAGTTCACTGTCCCTCAGACCGTTGGAGGGCCGGACTATAGTTTAAAAAAAACTATGAACAAATTCCTGTGCACACTGCACATATCTTATTTTGAAGTAAAAAAACAAAACGGCAAAAACACCCGCATGTGGCCCGGGGCCGTAGTTTGAGGACGCCTGGGATAGAGCATTGGCCCAAGGACTGAAGGGTCTTGGGTTCGATTCTGGTGAAGGGCATGTACCCTGGTTGCAGGCTCGATCACCGGCCCTGGTTGGGGCGTGCAAAAGGCAACCGATAGATGTGTCTCACTCACATCGATGTTTCCCTTCTCTCTCTGTCTCTCCCCCTCTCTCTAAGAATCCATGGAAAACTATCCTCGAGTGAAGGTTAACAACAGCATCAACAACAAAGGGAGCCCTGCCCTGGCCAGGCAGAGTGTGACTGCAGTCCACCAAGGCTGTGGGTTCCATCTGTGGTCAGGGCACATGCAAGAATCAACCAATGAATGCATAAATACCTGGGACCATAAATACATGGGACCAAGAATCAACCAATGAATCTCTCTCTCTCTCTCTCTCTCAAATCAATAAAAAAGTGAGCCCTTATAGACCTGGAGGATCCGTGTCTGTCTCATTCTGTCTCGTTTATTTTTATTATTATTTTTTAATATATTTTTATTGATTTCAGAGAGGAAGGGAGAGGGAGACAGAAACATCAATGATGAGAGAGAATCATTGATTGGCTGCCTCCTTTACACCCCCGCACTGGGAATCGAGCCCGCAACCCAGGCATGTGCCCTTGACCGGAATCGAACCTGGGACCCTTCAGTCTGAAGGCCGATGCTCTATCTACTGAGCCAAACAGGCTAGGGCCTGTCTCCTGTTTAGGGAGCTTTTAGAGGTTCTACAGAAATACTACTGGAAAAACAACAACAACCCCAAACACAACAAAACAGCCTAAATCACCAGTGGGAGGGATTGGCTTTAAAAGAGGGTTTATTCCCAGCTGGTGGCTCAATGGTTAGAGTGTCGGCTGCACACTGCAGGGTTGTGGGTTCAATTCCTGGTCAAGGGCACATACCCTGGGCTGCAGGTTCCAACCCTGGCCGTAGTTAGGAGGCAACCATTGGATGTGTCTCTCTCACATCGATGTTTCTCTCTCTCTCTCCCTTCCTCTCTCTAAAAGCAATAAAAACATATCTTTTTAAAAATGCTGACTTGCCCTAGCCAGTTTGGCTCAGTGGATAGAGTACTGATCTGCGGACTGAAGGGTCCTGGGTTCGATTTCGGTCAAGGGCACATGCCCGGGTTGCAGGCTCAATCTCCAGTAGGGGGCGTGTAGGAGGCAGCCAATCAGTGATTCTCTCTCCTTATTGATGTTTCTATCTTTCTCTCCCTCTCCCTTCCTCTCTGAAATAGATAAAAATGTATTTTAAAAAACTACAAATACGGACACAGAAAATCTCCAAGGTAGACTTCTTACATGAAGAAGAAGAAAAAAATCAAGCTGGAGACCAATATACAGAATATGATTTCATTAAAAAAAAAAAATCACGTAGCTGTGTGTGTGTTGCTATTATTATTATTCAGACACATTTCCGAATTTTTGTTTTTCTACAATGAGCGTACAGACACACGCAATTTGAAAGACTCAAGGACAACAAAGGGGTGTTAAAGGGAGGCGACTCCACTTGGATCCAAGCCCTCGGTCCTGCCACAGCCCCGCCCGATCCCCCTTTGGGACATACCTGAGGGCCGAATCCAGTGACTGCACTGTCCCACGAGGGCCACCGGGGTGCTCAGGAACCTGCCGGGACAGAGGTACATGCAAAGGTCTTTCGGGGAAGGGAGAGCAGCCTTTCAGACAGACGCCTCCTCGCCGTCCAGCTGACTCTTGTTATCCACGGTGGCTGTGGCCCACAGAGTCGCCTCGAACACTGAATGAGCACATTCTGAATCGGCTTTGAGGGGAAGCACAGCAATAGGTTCCCATGAGCCTCTGGTCACAACATTCTCATCAACTGATGGAAGCTGCATCCCCTTGTTTTCGGGGTTTAAACCCACCTCGCTTACTATCACGTGGATTTACGCACATCGAGCTCACTGTGCCTGAAGGAAGCTCATCTAACTCACCCACGTGCTTCCTCTGCGAAGCACACCCCAGCCTCCTTGCACTGAGAAGCACAAGAAGGTGGGACATGCGGCATCACACAAGCCTCATTAGGACGCTGCTGCCTGTGTGAGCGTTGAGCCTGAAGGGCGGGGCGGAGCGGAGCGGCACTGCGTTCCACCTCAGCAGGGATCACGGCTGGCAGGCGGCTCCTCGTTTTCTCCACTCTGAGCCCTGGCCGGTGTGGCGTGGCTGGGTGGGCATTGCCCCGGAAACCAAAAGGTTGCCGGCTGGCTCCTCTCCAGGGCACATACCCAGGTTGTGGGTGTGATCCCTGGTTGGGGTGCAAGCAGGAGGCAACCAATTGGTTTCTCTCTCACATTGATGTTTCTCTCTCCCCCTCCCTTCCTCTCTCTCTAAAAATCATTAAAAATTTATTTAAAAAAATCTTTTTCCTCCACACTGCGAGTGTCTGAGAACGACCACGAAAACACTGCAAGGTTTGATTTTGGAGTTACAAATACATTTTAGAGAACATGCAAATTCACAAATATGAAATCTGTGAGTAACAAAGACTATCTACTCACACACAAACATTTGTACACACATACATATATAAACACACACCCCACCCCTCGGACCACTTGGGAAAAAGGAAATTCTCCCACGTCCTGTGCTCCATGCACTGTTCCTTCACGGGCCTGGACCACTGGCTGGCTCCCAGTTGTGCACCCGGCCACTGCCCTTCCTTCCCTCACGGCCCAGAAGTCCCCAAGCCCCCCTCTGTGCATGGCTCTGGGCCCAGCTCAGGCCTCCTCCTCTTCCTGGACCTCAGCCTCCTCCCCAGCCTCCTGTGCATGGCCCCAGAGTCTTTCTACACCCAGGACTGCCCCTGCCCCTCTCTGCTCACAGCCCTCCTGGGCTCCCCAGGAAAGCCCCTGGCACGCATGCCTGCTCCTCTGGCCTTGTCTCTCTGCCTGCCTCCTTCCATCTCATGCTCCAGCCGTATACATGTATGTGTGTGTGTGTGTGTGTGTGTATATTAGAGGCCCAGTGCATGAATTCGTGCATGGGTGGGGTCCGGCCAGCCTGCTGATCAAACTCCTGGTCGAGGGGACAATTTTCATATTAGCCTTTTATTATATAGGACATACACTGAGTAGCCAGATTATTATGCGTCCAGAGATCATAATAATCTGGCCACTCAGTGTGTGTGTGTGTGTATAACTTATTTATTTATTGTTGACAGTATTACAGATGTCCCTAAACTTCTTCTAGTCCCCCAAACAGCTCAAACATCCACCTGCATCTTCTGGTCTCTGCACAAAATGCTCCCTCTGCCCTGGACGGCCTTTCCCCGCCTTGACCCCACTCAGTGGCTGTTCCCCTTCGGGACACAGCTCAAGGGCTGGTCTCGGGGAAGCTTTACCCCGCCCCACCCCCTCCTGCCCAGGCAGAGGAAGCCGATCCCTCCTGAATGTCCGGGCACCCTCTGCACGGGTCCACGGATGCCCTACAGCAACTGCAGGGCACGCATACAGGAAGGGCTGGGTCTGGCCCCCTTCTCCGGCAGCCGCAGGATGTGTGTGGTGAAGGAATGAATGAGACAGTGAGTGACGGCCCGAAAGAGCACTCCTCCCCACAACAGCCTGTCGCTGTCGGTGTCCGTGGGGCAGGCCCGCCCGGTTTGCAGCCTCAAGGTCAGGGACCAATCCTGAGTCCTATCTGCGCTTTCCCAGCGGGGGGCTTCGCGCACCCGAGCCTTGGGGCACCACACTGTCCCTTCTGTGTCCTTTAGTCATTCATTCTGTCATGAACTGGGATGTACAAGCAATGGAATCAATGTTTGTTGAACGAATGGGAAAAGGCCACACACACCAGCAAGAAGTCCTAGAGAAGGCAGGGTTCCAGGAAACCTGCACGTGCCAACATCGCCCCCTCGTGGTTCTTTTGGTGACTGCGGGGTCCAGAAGGACAGCTATGTCACCGCCCACATCTCCTCTCCTGGGAGCATCTTTTCATGCCTGGCCCCCCCTTTGTGGCTGTGGTTGGGACCAGGGGCCCTAGAATGAACTGCTGTTCATACTGAAACCGTCAATATTAAAAGGATGACTAGGACCATCCTGGCCAAGTGGCTCAGTTGGTTGGAGCATCGTCCCACACACCGAAGAGTCTCGGGTTCGATTCCCGGTCAGGGCACATGCCTAGGTTGTGGGTTTGGTCCTCAGTCAGGGTGTGTACGGAAGGCAACTATTGATGTTTCTCCCTCTCTCTCTCTCTCTCCCTTGTCCTCTCTCTAAAGTCAATAAAAAACACAACGTATGTCCTTGGGTGAGGATAAAAAATAAAATCTAATGGCTACTGAGATCTATTTCATATACTCTGCATCAACGAGGCGACTGCAGAGCCTCTGAGTGAGGCACTGAGGTCAGCGATGAGCTCTGGGGAAGGGGAAGGTGGGAGAGAAGTGAACGGGAGAGATGACTGCTCTCAGGGGTCAGGGGAAGCAGAGGGAGAGAGGATTCAGCCGAGGGAGCCTCAGCAGGGGTTTCACTGACAACAGGAGGTCTGCGCGGCTGATTCCCAGCATTCCCAGCACAGAGGCTGGCACTGAGATGCCCGTGGAAACAGGTTCTGAATGGATGGATGGATGAAGGAGTCATGCATGTGCTATCCGGTTCGCCTGGAGATCCTGTTCCCCTTGCCTGCCTGGGGGAACTCTGCTCTCTACAGACTGGGTCAGGCTCCTCGCGGCCCAAGGCCAGGCCACGTACCTCCCTCTGCTCCCACAATGCCCTGGGGGCTGCCGCCACATCACATGCAGAGTCTGCTTCCTACCCCAGTGTCTCCTCCAGCACGGGAACCCCTGCACGGCTGGGGCGTGCCTGTCTGACCCGTGTGTCTACACAGAAGCCCGGGCCTGAGAATGAAGGCTCGTGTATGCATTCCACAGCTGTTCCAGGAGCGCTCACAGCAGGCCAAGCACTGGGCTGTGAGCAACACGGCGATGAAGACCGTGGAGGTGGCCCCTGCCCTCACGGAAATTTGACTCAAGATGGCACCGCGGAGGATCTGCTCCCTACCCCCAGGTCATCTCTCCTCTTTAAAGGCAGAATCCCAAGGGTCAGCAGCCACAGGCAGAGACACTTCCCAAGCCCACTGCAGCACAGGGCGGCTGAGAGTCACATATCATTTCTGGTCCTGCCCTTTAAAAGGAATGGGAGCCCTGGCCGGTTTGGCTCAATGGTTAGAGCGTCGGCCTGCGGACTGAAGGGTCCCGGGATTGATTTCGGTCAAGGGCACATGCCAGGGTTGCGGGCTGGATCACCAGTGTGGGGCATGCAGGAGGCAGCCGATCCATGATTCTCTCTCATCATTGATGTTTCTCTCTCTTCCCTCTCCCTTCCCCTCCGAAATCAATAAAAATAAATATATTTAAAAAATAAGATGAAAGTAATGGGAGACCGTGGCAACAGAGCTAGTGCCCAGAGGACGTGGGCATGCTGCAGGGGCCGAGGCACCCGCCACCCTTGTTTTCCTACCTTAGGACTGTCAGCCAGAGGGAAGTCACATCTACCTCATCTGAGCCGCAGTGCTGCGGGGTCTCCTTGTCCCTAACACAGCAGAAAGGTAAAGGGGCAGGTCGAGAACTGCAGTCTCACTGAGCGCTAGCCCCCGGGCAGGACGCCCCGCTGCCTATGCTACTCGCTCCGACCCGCTGTTTTCACCTGGCTTCACTTCAGAAATGAGAAACCAGAAAACAGTGCGACAATGGATTCCAAGGGAGCAGGCAGTGGCTTGTGCCTGGCAGGCTCTGCAGCTGGCTTCTGCGTGTGGAAGCCTGGAGTGAAGGCCTCCCCCGCCCCCCGTCTCTCTCCCTCCTTCCTTCTGCAGAGATGTTAGGGCCTATCAGCACCACAGTGAGGTCTCCTTGCCGCACCGCCCTTCTGGGAGGGGTTTACCCGTCGCCTTTGCCATGAGACCCGCCCTGGCCGTCAAATCCAAAAGAGCGGCACATGCCCACGCCCTGACGGTCCCACGGGTGGGCCCCAGGCTCTGACCTGACCACCCACCAGTCGGACCTCTGACATGCCCTGTGCTTCCCTCTTTACCTCTTTACCGTCTCTCCCACCAACAGGTGCGAGTTCCCCAGGGCCAGGATGTGTGTCGTATTATTCCTGTGCCCTGAGGCCTAGAATGGAGCCTGGAGCATGGTAGGTGCTCAACACCTGTTTGCGCAGGGGAGGAAGGCTGTGTGCAAATGCCGCCCGTCCGCCCGCGATGAGCCCCCCGCACTCGGGAGACACTGGCTTTGCGGGGAAAGGGTCTTCTCTGGAGCCGAATGACCTGGGTGTGAGTCTAAGCGCCTCTGCCTGGAAGCTGTGTGGCCTGGGCTGGTTACCTAAGCTCTCTGTGCCTCAGATCATCGCTGTGCTTACTTCAGAACTGTTCTGATGACGACGCAGAGACGCACTGGGCACAGTCCCTGGTGCCGACAAGGGAATGGTACACGTTAGCCTTGAACAGGCCTTGAGGAGCGGGCCAATGGACAGGGGCACGTGTCTCCCCCTGGGCGTGCACAAGCAGGAGACCTGAGGCGGGAAGGGAAGGGCTCCCTGGGGAGTGACGATTAAGCTGGAACTGGAAGGAGGATGAGATTCAGGGCTCGGGACCATTTATGCCAAACACACACCCAACAACACCGTGAATATATTTCAAGGACACATACATTTAAACAAACGTAGGAGAAGTATTCAGAGGTAGTGAACTAGCAATGTCGCTGAAAGTTACAAAATACAGCAGTGAGGGAAAGAAAGCAAGAAAGAATGAAATTTAGAGCAGAGTACTGCTTATGCAAACGAAATACACGCATCAGACATTGTTCAAGGACACAGACATGTCTATACAAACGTGCAGTAAACTCAGTGCACAATTCATGATGAGATTAAAGTTGAAGGACACAGTGCTGCGTGAAAAAAGCCAGAAACAGACGGGATTTAGAGAATACCATTTATCCCAGTCAAACACACACAGTACCACGGTCATCATGCAAGTTTAAGGTTACAAATACACTTAAGCAAATGTATCAGTAGAACATGTGTTAAGCCTGTCTGAGTGGGTGTCCATGGTTGAGAGAAGGAGGATGGGGGACATAAAAGGGACAAATAAAACGAGAGAGGCTCAAGATGAACCCGTGGCACAGCACGCTGAGAACTGAGAAGCACCATGGACCCAATGCGCACTTCCTTGTGTCCAGCTGTTCACTGACTGTCCTTGGTGCTGAGGACCAAAGCCCCCTTTGCTCACTTCCCTAAGCCCAGGTGGCCTGTCCATGGTGCTGAACCCCACATGCAGCACTTTCCAACTTCCCTTTGCAAACAGGTGCCTCTGTCTTTGGTGCTGAACCTCATACCCCAGCACTTCCTTTTGCAGCCAACGGGGTACTGTCCTTGGTACTGAATGTCTAAAAAAAACCCCGGAACTAGCAGGATCTGGTGGTTTTGCATGCAGAGGTGAGGAGGGGAAGTGTGAAGACAAACAAAATAGATCCAGAGACATTGAAGCATGAAACAGACTGATGTACTTCAGAGGGAGGGAGGGGGCACGAAGAGATTAACCAAAGAACTTATATGCATCCTATATAATAAAAGCCTAATATGCAAATTGTCCCCTTGACCAGGAGTTCGACCAGGAGTTTGACTGGGGGGTGGGGCTAGCCAGCCAACCACCTGTAGCCCCTCCCCCTGGCTGGCCCCACCCTCAATCATCCCCCTCATTGGGGTGGGGCCGGCTGGACCCTACCAGTGCACGGATTCGTGCACCAGGCCTCTAGTATATGTATAACCCATGGACAGACAATAGTGTGGTAGAGACCTGGGGAGGGAGTGGGAGTGGGGTAGAAGAAGTCAGTGGGGGGAAAAAGGGGACATCTGTAATACTTTCAACAATAAAGATAAATTTTAAAAAATGAACACGGGTGGCTGGTGTTGTCTGATGCTGAGGCAGGGGCCAGACCTAACTGCTCAGGTTGCCCACATGCCCGTGAAGGAAGGAATGAGTCATGGTGTCCAGGGCACGGTGAGCATTTTCTACAGGCCAGCTCTCTGCCGAGTGCTGTGTGCCTGACTCCCCTAAATCCTTCCACAGCCCCCCACAGTGGGTGCCAATAGGATCCCATCTCACTGAGGACACTGAGGCTTGTAGTGGTGTGGCCAGAGTCTGGCCCAGGCAGCGTGGCTCTAGAATCCACGCTCTGTCTGCTGGAACAGACAGCAGAGCACGCCTGAGAATGGCAGAGGCCTTGGCTCTGCTGGACAGCGCCTCCCTAATCTGTTCCCTGTTGGGTTCGGAGCTTCTGCCCCAGCTGCATGGGTGCTGGGCCCGTGCTGGGCTCTGCTGACCCCAGACTCACTTCTGTTTCAGCTTCATGACATCCTCAGTGTTGGGAAGGTAGTTTGTCCACGGCAGGTTTCCGTAGAGCCACTTCAGCAAACAGTAGCCCAGGGACTGGAGGTCGCTGCGGCGGGAGGGTCCTGGGAAGGGAGGAAAAGAGGACACAGCTCAGGCTGGAGGCTCCACTCACTGCCATGTCCACCCCCTTCCTTTCTCCCTCTCACTGACTCAAGCATGCACTCACACACCCAACCACCCAAACATGGGCTCTGCCTGTTCATCCACTCTTTGTTCACCTACTCACACTCATGAGCCTCTGTTACTCTCATTCACACTCTCACCATCCCTTCATCCCGCACTCACTAGCTCACTCCCCATCTGCTCTCTTTCGTTCATGCACTCATGCGTTCAATGAGCCCGCAGAGCCCTGTGCGCCAGGCCCCATCCAATTTCTCAAATTGTAGACCAGAGTTTGGTTGGGTCCCAGTCCTTCAGTCTAATGGGGGAGATGGTTCTATCAGGGGATTACCTGAGTTACAGAGGACACAGAACAGGGAGCGCAGGAGGGAGGACACTGAATACAGCCTCAGCAGGGGAGCAAGGACCATTGGGTTTTATTTTTCTTATGCAACCTAACTGTCACGATTTAGACAATTCGTGTAAGCACTCAACAAACACAGAGCTGAGTGTGCCAGACCTTCCCTGGCTGAGCTCAGAGCCCAGTCTGGGGGGAGAATGCAGGCTGGCCCACGGATGGCCATGGTATCACGGGATCTGGGAAAGAGGGGCTGAGACCTCCTCACGGAATCTGCCCTGGGTTCTGTGTCCCCTCTGAACACTTCCCGTAGATAATCTCATTCCTCTCCCAGGGCTCTGGCTGACAACTCCTGGGATCCTATCGACACCCGAGTCTCTGTCCGGAGTTCAGTCCTGCGTTTCGGACACAGATAGCCAACTGCTTCCTCAACAGCTCTCCTGGGTGACTCTGGGGCAACTCTCGTGTTCCAAGTCCACACCAGATCCTGAATTGGAACCTCGGGACCTGATCTGCCAAGCTTCCTGGTGCCCAGCAGCCCTCTGTCCTTGGTGCTGAACCACTACCCACAACTTTCTTTCTTTCTTTTTTTTAAAATATATTTCATTGACTTCCTACAGAGAGGAAGGGAGAGGGATAGAGAGCTAGAAACATCGATGAGAGAGAAACACACACTGGGGATGTGCCCGCAACCAAGGCACGTGCCCTTGACCAGAATCGAACCTGGGACCCTTCAGTCTGCAGGCCGACGCTCTATCCACTGAGCCAAACCGGTTTTGGCAACCCCACCCATTCTTAATTCTGAATCCCTGTCATGGCTCCCTTAGGTGACCCCCATGTCTGGTCATCTGCTGTCTGTGGCTGTGAAAACCTAGAGCTGCTCTCATATGAAAAGCGTGTCTCCACAGTCCTAAACCCTTTCTCTGGCCTCTTACCGCATCCCTTGTGCAGGTCCATGCTAATGAACTCCAGGTCCCCCTCATGTGGGCTCCTGCTGCCTTCCTTGTAGGCCACGTGTTTGCCGCCTGGGGAATAGCGGAAGGCGAAGCCGTAGCCTGCCAGGGTCACCTGTGTGGGCGTGGGGAGAAGCCATACCGTTTGGAGGTTGGACTCTGGAATTAGACATTTCAATCGTGGGTGTAATCTGAAACAACCACATGCCCGACAAAAGAGTGTGAAGTGAAAAGAACCCAAACCAACTATCCCTACTGCAACATAGCCCCCTAACCTACTGCCCAGAAGTAACCACCAATAACAGTTTCTTATTGTTTCAAATCATTTTTTGTTTTGTTTGCTTTCTGTTAATCCTCACCTGAGGATATTATTTTTTTCCACTGATTTTTAGAGAGAGAATGGAAGGGAAGGGGGGAGAAAGAGACAGAGAATTAGAGAAAGAGAGAGAGAGAGAGAGAGAGAGAGAGAGAGAGAAACATTGATGTGAGAGAAACATACTGCTGATCGGTTGCCTCCTACAAGTGCCCTGACTGGGGCTGGGCATTGAACCTGCAAGCCAGGTATGTGCCCTTGGCCGGGAATGGAACCTGCGAACCTTTGGTGTGTGGGCCAATGCTCCAACCACTGAGCACCACCAGCCAAGGCTCAGATCGTTTTCTTCAAATAACTGGTAAACACATGCGGATGGGGGAGGGTCTCCAGCTTCCCGCAGAGGGATCACACTATACCTCTTGTTGGCTATCCAGCTTTTTGCACTCTCATGGTGGTTCAGGGCATGAACCCTGGACCAGACAGATCTGATTCAGATGCCAGCTTGGCCCTTAGTGGCTGTACAACCTTGGGCAAGTTATGTAACTTTCCTGTGCTTTGATTTCTCCATTTGTAAAATGAAGACAATGACAGTCTCTACCTTGCAGGGTTGTTAGGAGGCTTAACTGAGTTGAAAACAAACAGTAAAGTGCTTATCAGCCAGCACACAGCCAGCCCTTCTGCGTTTAACAGCTCCCTGTATCCTGCCATTTGGACAGTGGACAACTGCTGGTTTGCCCACGAGAGATCTACATCCTTTTCTTCTGGTCACAGTTGGTGATATTTAATTTTTTAAAAAATATATATATTTTATTGATTTTTTATAGAGAGGAAGGGAGAGGGACAGAGAGCTAGAAACATCGATGAGAGAGAAACACGGATCAGCTGCCTCCTGCACACTCTCCACTGGGCATGCAACCAAGGCACATGCCCGTGACCGGAATTGAACCCGGGACCCTTGAGTCCGAAGGCCGACGCTCCATCCACTGAGCCAAACTGGTTAGGGCAGTGATATTTAATTATAAGTGTTAACCTCCCTGGGCCACGGCGTGCTCAGATATTTGCCCCACATTATAATGGGTGTGTCTGTGAGGGTGTGTCTGGATAAGATTAACGTTTAAATCACAGGCTAGGTAAAGCAGATTGCTCTACCTAATGTGGATGGGCCTATCCCAATCAGTTGAAGGCCTGAATAGAACAAAAAGGCTGAGAGGGAACTCTCCCTGCCTAACTGCGAGAGCTGGAACACTGGTCTTTTCCGGCCTTGGACTTGAGTGAAACATGGGCTCTTTTTGGGATTAAGCCTGCCAGCTTTTCCGACAGGAACGCACACAGTCAACCCTCCTGGCTTCCAGGCCTTGGGACTGTGACTAGAGCTACACCATCAGCACTTCCTGGGCTTCAGCTTGCCAACTGCACATCTTGAGATTCTCAGTCTCCATGACTGCGTGAGCCAACTCCTTACAGTAAGTCTCTCGCTGTACATTCTGTGGGTTCTGTTTCTCTGGAGAGCTCTAATACAGTTCTAGGATTTTTCTCTGGGATCCTCTCTCTCCCACTCTTAGTAAATGAAGTGAGGCCCACCTCATCTATTTCCACTGGGTTGCCACGCTGAGGGGATTTAAGCCTGATCTGCTGGTGGTGATTTTGCCACCATGAGGGAAGAATCTGCACGACCATGACCAATGCACAAACAAGAAGAACCCAGAGATGGAAAAGCCAGTTTCCCAAGGACAGGGCTTGTGTGCCTAGGTTCAGCCATGCCTGAAATCAGTGAAGTCCTCAATGTTTCCACTCCCTGGACCAATATATTGCACCGCTCCCTTTTTTAAAAAAAATATTTATTTTTAGTGATTTCAGAGAGGAAGTGAGAGGGAGAGATAGAAACATCAGTGATGAGAGAGAATCATTGAATGGCTGCCTCCTGCATGCCCCCAACCAGGGGCCCCCAACCAGGGATCTAGCCTGCAACCCGGGCATGTGCCCTTGACCAGAACCGAACCTGGGACCCTTTAGTCCACAGGACAACGCTCTATCCACTGAGCCAAACCAGCTAGGGTGCACCTCTCCCTTTCTTAAACTTCTTTCTCTTTCTTTTCTTTTTTCCACTTAAGCTAAGTTCTGTCATTTAAAAAAATAAATTAGAATTTACTTTAAAACACTATTTGACCAGTATCCAACTGGGAGTCTATATTTTTCTATTATAGTCAGTATTGTCAGGAACACTGCATATTTGTACACATATGTTTGAACAGTCCTATGAATATATGGAAAGGATATATTTCTAAAAGAGGAACTGGTGGGGCAAAAAAAATATGCTTTTTTTTTTCTCTGTAGAAATTAAATTTATTCTTAGACTATTTTCAAAAGAAGCAGTGGTGTGCTGTTTTTCTAAAAAATATGCCTTTATGGATATATATATTATAAAAGCCATACATTATTTATATGATGGCTACATACAAAAGTACAGCACTGTGGTATGTACATATCTATAGGTACATCCTTTCCGCTCATCCCTGCTGTGCTTTTCCCAGGTGAGGCAGCCCGAGGCTGGCTCAGCCGGGTGCCTCTGAGTGAGGGAATCAGCAGAGAAAAACATATGCATTTAAAATGTTGACTGCTATATTCAAATTCTTCCAAAGAGGTTGCCCAATTCATTCTTCCAACAAAATATAAAGAATTATTTCTTTTTATCCTTTTATCACCATAGATACTACCATTTTAAAAAAATTTTGTCTACCCTAGGGTAAAAAGTAGTATGTTCTAATTCCCATTTCTATGATTTTTAGGGAGGTTGAACATTTTAAAAATACATTTAACTAAATTGTGGATTTCTTTTTCTATGAACTGCTTTTCCTATCCATTATTCACTTTTCTACTAAGTTGCTCATCTCTTCTTATTTATTCAGGTAAGCTCTTTATATATGATGGACAGCAATTCTTTATCTGCCATAAGCATTGTAAAATAAATGGAAGTTTTGAGACAGCTGAGATCCTGAGTCCAGAGAGGCCCCAGGGTGGGGAGGACCTGGCTGTTACCTGGCTCCGGTCCAGGGGATTCACAAAGATATTCTTAGCTGTCACATTTCCATGAACATATTCATTCTCATGGAGGAACTCCAGGGCATCCAGCTGGGGGAAGAAGAATAAAGCGATCTCCGTGAGTAGACTAACACAAAGAGGCTCTGATGCAAAGCCCGGTGCATGAATCCCCTCTGTGAGACCTGCCGCCGTATGGCCTGCTTGTGCCTGGGGCTGTGGGCAGGTTTAAGCTGACTGATTCTGGGGGAAGCATTAGGAAGTCCACTCTGACAGCACACCTGAGCAGGTCTTCTAATTAGGCTTCAAAAATTTCAGCATTAAAGCTAACATTTGGTTTCCTATGTATCTCTTGTATCTGTTTCTTAGTTGATTGCAAACTCAGGAGAGAGAAAAGTTGGTTACTTATTGTTACACACACACACACACACACACACACACACACCCAATGCCCATGTATATCAAAGAGTTCTCATTTCTTCTAGAGAGCAGAAATACGTTTAGTTAAGCAATTTATATTTTTATCTCTCACTCCAACGTCTCCACTGAGCTCCAGGCTCACAGTGAACTGCCTTGGTGTTAGTTACATCACAATGACATCCCAATTCCCCCTTCACTCCAAGGCTTAACTGTCCACCAAGTTCTGTTTGTCCTACGAACTCTCTATCCCCATAGCCTGGCCCCTCTCCTCAGGCCTCGTCCTGTCTCACTTGGCCTCCAGCACCCCTCCAGTCCCTCCCCACAAAGCCCACAGGGTCCTTCTGCCTCTAGAGCTGATCCTGCCCGTCCCTTGCTCCCACTCCCCCCATGGCTCCCCAGTGCCCTCAGGACAGAGTCCCAGCTCCTCAGCTTGGTAATGCAAAGCCCCGCGTGATCCAGTCACTGCCGACCTCTCCACACCAATCCCTTCCCCTCCCCCCGACCACGTCACACTGCAGACTGAGCATAAAGACCTCTGGGACTCACCTAGTATGTTCCTCCCTTGCCACTCTCATCCCTCCCCAATTTAAATTGGGTCCTCTTACTCGCCATCACAGCAGGGGGACATTTCTATCCAGAGACCTTTTCACAATTTGTGCAACCGTTTAATACAATCCTCTCCAACTAGACCTAAAAACCATGTCTGTGCTACTCCCTGCTGTGCTCCCAGCCCCTGGGACAGTGTCTGACAACCGGCAGGGACCTCATAAATATCCAAGGAAAGGACAGATAAAGGAATGAATGAATGAACCAATGCTGTATGCTCTCTTGCCCACACAAGCCTTTGCCCAAGCTGTACCCTTGGTCTGGAATAGACTCACGCATCTCCACTCCCACTCTCCGCAGCCCCTTGCTATTTCCCCTCTTGGCTTAGAAAGGACCTTCACCCGGAAGCCCAAATGAACCTTCACCTTGAGGCTGGGGCCCTTCTTCAACGGCCACAGCCCCCTGAACACCCCTGGGGGTGATGCTTATCCCGCTGATGCTAACGGCCTGGGGGGCACCTGTCAGTCAGTGTGCTCGTCCTCAGTGTCCAGTAGAGGGCGGCCGGGCTGAATGTGCCAAGGAACAGCCTGATCAACCAGCACCTGGGGGCGGGGGGGCACCCCTGGATACATACCAGCCGGCAGGCCACCTGGAACACGGATTGCGTGGGCATTACATGCTTCGGGTTGTCATCCAGGGTCCACTGAAGGCTCCTCCCCAGCATGGGGAGCACCAAGAACCTGGGAGACAGGAGCATCCCAAGTGGATAGATGACCGGGGAGCGAGCAGAACAAGGGACACCGAGGGGGGACTGTGCTGGGTGGCCACCAGGTCCTGGTCCCAGGCAAGATTAAGGGTTCTGATGGGTGGGGGATCCGCCTGGCTCAAAGCAGGAGAAAGGAAGGAAGCAACTAGCCCCAGCCACGTCCCAGCGCATGACAGGGAGAGAAAGGAAGGGGCCAGTGGGTGGGTGGCAAGTTAAGCGACTCACCTGTACCTGTCCTCGTGAATGCCAAAACCAACACAGGTGGGGATGGCCAGTAAGGGGGTCAAGGACAGCTTCTTCCACTTGTTCACTAGGGGAAGCAGGGACCTGAGAGGTTAGAGCCCACCTGGTCCCAGGCCTTTGGGGACAACAGTCCATTCTCAGACCAGAAGCAGAGTGTGTCTGTGCCCAGGCTAGACCCTGAGTCTCCTGGTCGGAGACGCCACCTCTATGGGTGGGTGACAATGGGGGTGCTCACGGGGTGAGCCTGGTGACTCCTGAAATCTCATCTATGTCTGCAGGTGACAAGAGGTAAACATGGGGGAAAGAATATACAAATCTGGGGTGAGTGGGCGGGATAAGAACGGGAGAACTTCTGAATTCACACGTATAGCTAATAAGATCAGGAAACAGCTAAACTGGTCATGGTGCCTCTAGACGTCAGCCCATCTTCCAGGATCTCCATGGGATGGTACAGAGGCAGCGGAGTGCTGATACCAGTTTAACAGCTGGCTGTCCAGGGGAAAAGAGCCCTGGTTTGTAGTGTTTGCCAATTTCTATGGTGTAAACACTCCCACCAAGGTCAATTTCAAGCTACCGACATGACATCACAGAACGTGGAGATGGGAAGGGATTCGTAGCAGCACACTGTTATGTATTGTTCTCACCGTCCAGGTACAAGGACATAAACAATCTCAAGGGTGTAGATGACAGAAATGTAGACAAATAATTATGAAGTGATGAGTTTTGAGTATTTCTTACCCTTCTTCTTAATCTAATTTGTTGTATTGTTAGTTGATGTAATTAATTTAAATAATGGCTATGTTTAACAACTGGCTTGAGCTAATTTTGAAATTTTAACAATTGGCTCTCAAGAGCTAGTATGAGCTGGCCTCCGCCCATGTTGTCTGCCCTGTGAGGCCTGAAGACTGAGGGGTGACAGGGCCTTCTGTTTAACCCCTCCCCTCCCCACACCTTCAGGGAGAAACCAGGTGCTCTGACCAAGCTGGTGCCTCCAAGTCTGCCCCCTTGCCCACTTCCTGCAGAGTACCTTGCGAAAGCTTGGCGGCCCTCTGGAAGAAGTTCTGCTCATTGAACAAGCGCCCGTCCTTGGTATCCTGGTGTGGGGTGGAAGGGGAGGAGGCTGTCACACTGGAATCTCTTAGACAAGGGATCCCAGATCACTGCTGGCCAAGTATTACCCCTGGGTAATGCCAGCAACAACTCAGGCTCCCCATCAAGTCCCGCAGATCGGAACCAAATTCCCCAGGGTGCTACACGAGAACCCGTATCAGAGGCTTCAAGTTATCTCCCATTGCCCATCTTTCCTTTCTTTTATGATGGGACCTACAAGTTTTCCCTAAACACGTGGCCTTCAGATAGAAACTAGATTCCCGAGCCTCCCTTGAAGTGAGGAATGACCACGTGACAAGTTCTGGCCAACGGGGATGTGAGCAAAGGAGATGTGGGCGGCTCCCAGGTTATGCCCTTAAAGGGCTGGGCAGGCTCCCCTTCCTCCTCTGTTCCTGTTGGCTGGGAGCGGGAGCAGCCATTTCAGCCCCCAGATGAAGGTTATGGGCTGAGGATGTTGGAGCAACAAGAGAGAAGGAAATTGGACCCCTTGGTTACAGAACCATCATATCAGCCCTGGACCACTGTCCCAGACTTCTAAGTGAAAGAGAAATAAAACTGTATTTTTGCTAAGGCCATTGTTAATATTGGGTCATTTTCCCCCAGCAGTAAAACCATATAAATGAATTGAATACGAGTACAGCTGGTTTCCTAAGAGCAGAGGGTCAAAGAGAAGTCGTTTCAGATCCCAGCTGTCATGCATTCATTCTTTCTACAAAGCACCTACTATGTGCTGAGTATTGTTCTGGGCACTGGAGATACAGCTGTGAACAAAGAAACTTGGGTGCTGGACTCCCTGGGGAACAAGGTAACTACCCCACAGGCTTGCTTGGAAACGCTCAGCCCAGAGTCGGGCACGGAACAGGCTCTCAACAAGCAGGCGCTGTTCCTTATCTCTGAGCCTGGCTCCGGAACCCTCGCTCTAAACCACTCACATGGCTTCCATCCACCTAGGGCCAGGAGAGGGACCCAATCCAGCTGTCCCAGTTTTCCAGGGGGGGGGGGGTGAGAGTGCGTGAGAAAATCTGAAGAAATCAAAGTCACCCACGATTCCAGCACTCATGCCCTGGCCGGTGTGGCTCAGGGGAGACTTGGAGGTACTGCTCCCCTCCCCAGGTACTGATCCCTGGGCACTTCCTCATAAACACCGAGCACCACAGGGTCTGGGGTTTGATTCCCGGCCAAGGGCACGTACCTGGGTTACAGGTTTGTTCCCCAGCCCTGGTTGGGGTGTGTGCGGGAGGCAACCAATCGATGTGTCTTTCTCACATCAATGTTCCTCTCCCTGCCCCCGCTTCCCGTCCACTCTCTCTAAAAATCCATAGAAAAAATACCCTCCGGTGAGGATTAGCAAATAAGCAAGCCCAGCACTCAGGGATGGTGGTGGGGCTCTCCACCACCCCCATGCCCTCTATCAGGCACCTCCTCTGTGCCGAGGGAAGTGACTTGCCTGGCTGCTCTCACTTTCTCCGTTGGTTTTTTTCTTTCTGGCCCCCTCGAGTGCGTGCGTGTTTCCTGTATTCTAAAAGGTCAGGCATGACTTCACTGACTCCTCAGCACAGGGACCCCATCGGCTTGGTTCTCTGTTGAGCCCCAACACCCAGCACCGTTTTATATTGTAGTTGGTGCTCAATAAATACAGCGGTGAGGCAGGCAGTGGTGGGCAGATGGGCCACCTGACGTGGCTATTACCGGCTCCACCTTACAGGTGAGGAGAGTCAGCTCGGAGAGGGAGGCGCATGCTCAGATCGCAGAGCTGGGAAGTGTGAGAGGCAGGGCCTCTGAGCGCCCTGGGAGATGAAGAACCAGGTCCCAATGCCCCTGGCTCTCCTGCCTGCCCCAGCCCACAGAGAGGCTTGGAGACCCAGGGTGCCCTTGCCAAAGCCCCAGACCCTCCCTCAGCGCTTCCCTCCCTGGCCCAGGCACCCCCCAGGCCCACTCACCAGTTTCAGCGAGAATCTTTGTATCTGGGCACTCGACTCGTAGGCGGAGAGAGGCTCAGCTGTGGACGGACAAAATGGGCGAGGTTATGATCTACAGTAAGCATGTCAAACTCGCCGCCTGAGTGCAGCCCGCCTGCTGCACGTCTGACATGCTTGATCTACAGGGAAAGTGAGCGACAGCGTCCTCAGGCTTCCCAGTAACGAGCAGCAGTGTTGGTTCCCTGGTTCCCACAGGGCCCAGTGCACTCTTGGTTTCCAAGACCTGCTCCTCCGTGTTTTCAGACAGCTTCCTTTTCTCTGCCTCTTTCTCTCTCTGTGAACATCCAGCTACGAAAAGGTTATGAACACAGCAGATCTGAGACTGCTCTCCTTGGAAAAGCCTGCTCCAAGGCGACCCTCGCTGGATTTCGGGAGGGTCCGGCATTCTCTAACCCAGTGGTCGGCAAACTCATTAGTCAACAGAGCCAAATATCAACAGTACAACGATTGAAATTTCTTTTGAGAGCCGAAAACCGACTTCTGCGCATGGGCCACGAAGTTTCCATCGCACTGTACGTGCGTGCCCGCACGTGGTATTTTGTGGAAGAGTCACACTCAAGGGGCCAAAGAGCCACATGTGGCTCGCGAGCCGCAGTTTGCCGACCACTGGCCTAGAGGCAGGTGTGCAGCTGGGATATGGCTTCCATTTTCATTCTCAGAAAGGGGATCCCCCTCCCTTTGCCCGGGTTCCAAGACGGCCTGGCCCAGCCCAGCACCTGCCCACTTGTAAACAGGGTGTACCTTCATAGAGCATGCCCTGGTCGTCCCTGGTCTGCAGGGATCCCAGCTTCCAGTATCGTCCGTTCTTGTCCATCATCACTGTCCCCGTGGGCAGCGCCTCAATGGAGATGGTCATACGGCGCCGCTTCAGGGTCTGAGGGCTTTTCTTCTTCATCTGCGGGCTGCTTTTGGGGGTCAGAGGACTGCTCCATATCCCTACAGCAGGATGGCCGGAATCAAGGAAAAGGGGTATCCGGGAGAGGAAAGTTGAATGAATAATGAGACAATAGTCATAGTTCTGTTCATTTATTCATTTGTTCAATGAAAAACAACAAAATGGTTCCTGAAATCTCTCAGGGGTCAGGTCTTTGTGACAAAGCTGGGGTCCCAGACATGAGTCAGACCTAGGCCCCTCCCACCAGAGCCCCTACTTAGGTGGGGGAGTCTAACCCGGACACAGCCGTCAGGCAAGGCAGTACAGAGAGATATGAAAAGGAGACTGCCTGTGCCTGGAGGAGTCAGGGAAGGCTTCCAGGAGGAGGGGACGTTGGAGTTCGGTCCTGTTGAATGAATAGAACTTTCCAGGGGAAGAAAGACATTCTAGACATTCAACCAAAAACATCCCGAGACAGGACTTGGCCTTGTGCTAAGTACAAAGAAATTTGTTAGGCTGTGGCCCTGCCCTTGACTGGCTGCCAGACTGGCAAGAGAATGGGATGGCGTGGTGAGGAGGGAAAGGTATCAACTGGACGTGGACACAGGAAAAAATATGAACATCCCCATTCCTCCCACCTCCCACCTCCCCAAGGCACAGAATGGCCAGCGGTAGTGGGGCCTACAGGAGAACAAGGGACAGAGAGGAGACACGGAGGGCTGCGACGTCAGATCTCAGGGCCTGGGAGGGAGACCGGCTTGTGGTCCGCAAGCCTCCTTGACTCGCTGGCTGCCAGGAGAGCCTAGAGGGCACTTGTGCTCCAATGACTGGCACTGGCACTGTGGGTGCACAGACGAAGAGCACAGAGAGAGGCTCCGGGGGAGAGGAGATGGCCCTGACCCAGCCTTGTGGAGCTCAGAAAAGGCGTCCTAGAGATCTGACGCGTGTTGGAAAAGTGGCAGCGTGCCAGCAGAGCAGGGAGGGGAGAGTGCCCTGCTGAGGAAACAGACAGGCAAAGACCAGAGGCTGAGGGCCCCTAAGAGTACCTCCAGAAAGTAAATTTTCTTTTTTCTTTTTAAAATATATTTTTTTAAATTGATTTCAGAGAGGAAGGGAGAGGGAGAGAGAGAACATCAATGACAGAGAATCATTGATCGGCTGCCTCCTACATGCCCCCCACTGGGGATTGAGCCCGCAACCTGGAAATGTGCTCTTGACCGGAATCAAACCCTGGACCCTTCAGTCCGCAGGCCGACGCTCTATCCACTGAGCCAAACCAGCTAGGGCCAGAAAGTAAATTTTCTGTGCACAGGGGTTGTGGAGAGAGCTAAGACAGGAACCAGGCCACACAGAGTCTCAGATACCAGGTTGAAGGGGTGAGATGTGGGGCAATGGGAACAGAAGGTGACTGTGATCAGGGAGGGAGGGGGGTCAACTCTGGCTGTGTGGAGATGGGATTGGAGGGGCAACCTGGAGGCTGGGATAAGGGTCCAGGCAGGTGTGAGTGACGCCTGAGCACCCAAACACTGTCAGATGACCCGCCTTTAAACCATCTAGAGTCAGGCCAGATTGATCCTAACTCTTACCTTTGGCCTTCAAGTTCTCTTCAGACCCAGAACTGTTACGGTCTGACAAGAAGGATGACGAAGACGTGCTACAACAGCTGGACCATTTCACTTTCTTGGGAGAGGGTTCATAACTGGCGTTCTTCTCTCTGCTTGAGCCTAGAGAGAGGAAGACCGAATGCAAATGGGAGTTACAAAGGCCCTTTCCAGGAAACATAAAACCAGAAACCCAAGTTCACAGTCAACCACTCTCTTCCCTTCAACCCTTACAGCCAAGTCTTGCTTCTTTTTCGGGGGGCTTAGTTTCTCTTGTATCTTCTATCACTTTGTCAGTCTCTTCTATCTTTTAGATAATTTCTCCAGATCTATCTTCTAGTTCACAATTCTCTCTTCCGCTTTGTCTAGTCTGCAGTGTGAACAACCCAGTGAGTTTCTGATTGCCGTGAGATTTGTTTTCATCATCGTAGGTGTTATCCGGTCCTTTTCCAGGTCTGCCAGGTCAATTCTAACTAGCTTTTGTTCCTTCATTATATTTTTAACTTCTTTATTTCTTTAAACATATTAAAGGTGTTTTGCACGTAGTCTCATCTGTTAATTCCAAGGTGTCTGGTCAGCGCAGGTCTGATTCTGTGATTTGTTGTTTTTCCTGACAGTGGCTTGTTTCCTGGCATCTTCTGATTGGTTGAGAGCTCACATACCCGTGGAATTCTCTAAGGTCAATCTTTAAAGGGTGCTCCACAAAAAGATATGCCTCAGTTGGGGAGGGGCACCCACACCTCATCACTTTACACTAACTTTTCCCCTTGGGTTTTCTTGGGGCTGCACAGTTCAGTATGAATGCCGGTCCCAAACTGGTGAGGATGCAAGTTCTTGATTAGGAATTCTTAGGGAGGACATTCCGCCTTTTCTTCACCCACGACCAGGGCTGAGACAGACAAATGTCACCACCAATTTCCTGTGTGAAACATTTTTTGTTCTAGTTTACCTACTGAGGAGTCCTAGATTTTAGAGGTTTCCAATCTTACCTCCCACGCTTCTCAGGCTCTAACCTTTGTCTCTTGTATCCTAAAACCCAGGCTGGAGGCACCAAACAGCCCAGGACCAACACCACCTACAGCACTTGCTCAGCCTGTGGGTCTGCTTTCTTATTGTTTCTCACTTCTATGGAATTCTCTTTTTATTCTATCGCTCAACCCTTTGTGTTGTTATTTTTTTAATCCTCACCTGAGGCTATGTTTATTAATTTTAGAGAGAGGAAAAGAGAGAGAAACATCGATGTGAGAAACATCGATTGGTTGTGTCTCGCACATACCCCAACCGGGGACCGAACTCACAAGCTAAGTCTGTGCCCTGACCAGGAATTGAACCTATGACCTTTCGGTGTATGGGATGAGGCTCCAACCAACTGAGCCACACTGGCCAGGGCAGCCATTTGTTTTAAAAAGAGATATTCTTGCCTGGCCGGCATGGCTCAGTGGTTGAGCGTTGACCTATGAACCCAGTAGGGGGGCGTGTAGGAGGCAGCCGATCCATGATTCTCTCTCTTCACTGATGTTTCTAGCTCTCTCTCCCTCTCCTTCCTCTCTGAAATCAATAAAAATATATTTATAAAAAACAAAGTAGGCCAAAACCGGTTTGACTCAGTGGATAGAGCATCAGCCTGTGGACTGAAAGGTCCCAGGTTCGATTCCGGTCAAGGGCACGTACCTTGGTTGTGGCACATCCCCAGTAGGAGGTGTGCAGGAGGCAGCTGACCGATGTTTCTCTCTCACTGATGTTTCTAACTCTGTATCCCTCTCCCTTCCTCTCTGTAAAAAATAAAAAAATATAATAATAAAGTAAAAAGAGATATTCTTTTTTTATCCAGAATTTTGTGCTATGCTAAACCATAAGAGGCTTTTACCTATCACCTAGTCCGCCATACTTGTTAAAAACAGAAGTCACCTTTCAATTGACACTACCTCAGCCAGTATGTTTGGTCCCTGGACTACTGGCCTCCTAAGTGGCTTCCATGCCTCCAACCCATTTCTTACACATGGCAGCCAGAGAGGTCATTCCAAAATGCAAATAATATAGTGTCCCCCCATGGGGTAGAAACCCTTCCACAGCTCCCCACTGCATCAGTGATTACTAAACTCCCTACCCATGGTCTATAAGGCCCTGTGTGTCTGCCCCAGACAAGCTGTCCTTTATTATTATTTTTTAAATATATATTTTACTGATTTTTTACAGAGAGGGATAGAGTTAGAAACATCGACGAGAGAGAAACATCGATCAGCTGCCTCCTACACGCCCCCTACTGGGGATGTGCCCACAATCAAGGTACATGCCCCCTGACCGGAATCGAACCTGGAACCCTTCAGTCCGCAGGCCGACGCTCTATTCACTGAGCCAAACTGGCCAGGGCCAAGCTGTCCTTTAGTTCCCCAACAGGCCTGGCTCTTCCCGCCTCACTCCTTCTCCCATAGCATGCCCCAATGCCTGGAACTCTTGCTCCAAGCCCCTCACCTCGCCCCCACTCTTTTTTTTTTTTTTTTTAATATATTTTTATTGATTTCAGAGAGGAAGGGAGAGAGAGAGAGAAGAGAGAAACATCAATGATGAGAGAGAACCACCGATTGGCTGCCTCCTGCACGCCTCCCACTGGGGATCAAGCCCACAACCCGGGCATGTGCCCCTGACTGGAATCGAACCCGGGACCCCTCCGTCTGCAGGCTGATGCTCTATCCACTGAGCCAAACCAGCGAGGGCTCGCCCCCACTCTTTACTTAGCAAATTCTTATCATCCCTAGGTCTCGGCTCAAACATTACCCACCTAGACAGGCCTTCCCGGACCCACCCAGAAACATACCTCCCCTACATGTGTTCTGTGGCCCATCCATTTCCTTTCTGTTATCATGTACTCTACTGATAATTGCTTATTCAATGTCTGTTTGCCCTACTTGCCTCCAAAAGCTCTGAGACCAGAAACCAAGTCCATCTCATCTGTTACAACGGCCCTGAGGACAAACGTGGCACCTAAGTACACAGCAGGCAGTCTGTGTAGATTGGTTGCCTAACGACGGGTGAATGAATAATGAGCCGGTCCTAAGTTGACATTAGAGAAGGCTGGGGTTAAGAACTTGGGTTCTGGTGCTCACTTCGGCAGCACATATACTAAAATTGGAACGATACAGAGATTAGCATGACCCTTGCACAAGGATGACACGCAAATTCGTGAAGCGTTCCATATAAAGAAAAACAAAACTTAGGTTCTGAAATCAGGTCAAGGCAAATTCTGCTGACATTTGCCTGGAACATAGACACAATGTTGAAGAGGAAGCCACCTTGAAAAATCAAGGCAATATGCATGGGAACCAATACCATACGCTGAGGATGGCTGAGCGGAAAGAGCAGGAGCCTGGGTCCCTTGTCCTATTCTGAGCTGTCCTCTCTAGACATTTTTGCTGTTGTTAATCCTCACCTGAGGATATTTTTCCCCATTGATTTTTTTAGAGAAAGAGTGGAAGGGAGGGAGAGAAAGGGAGACAGGGAGAGAGAGAGACAGAGACAGAGAGAGAAAGAAACATCAATATGAGAGAGACACTTCAATTAGTTGCCTCCTATATGCGTCCCAGTTGGGGCCGGGGATCAAACCTGAGACTGAGGTACATGCCCTTGACCAGGAATCTAACCCACAACCCTTCTTTTTCATGGGCCAACACTCTAGCCACTGAGCAAAACTGGCCAGGGCCAGACTTTTTATAAAAACACGAGAGGCCCAGTGCATGGATTCGTGCACCGGTGGGATCTCTCAGCCTGGCCTGCACCCTCTCACAATCTGGGACCCCTCGGGGGATGTCAGAGAGCTGGTTTTGGCCGGGTCCCTGTAGGCGAGGCCAGGGGACTCTACCAGTGCACAAATCCGTGTACCAGGCCTCTAGTATGCATATAAGATCTTTGGTTAATCTCTTCCCTCCCTTCCCGCTGAGATTCATCAGTCTGTTCTATGTTTCCATGCCTGTGCATTGAGCGTCTGCCCCTGGGTGGTCAGGGCACGTCATAGCTACCGGTTGAACGGTTGTTCGGTCGCATAGGCTTTTATATAGATAGATAGATAGATAGATAGAGAGATAGATAGATAGATAGATAGATAGATAGATAGATAGTTTTAGCCCAGCTAGTGTGGCTCAATGGTTGAGCTTAGACCTATGAACCAGGAGGTCACGGTTCAATTCCCAGTCAGGGCATATGCCTGGGTTGTGGGCTCTATCCCCAGTAGGGGGCGTGCAGGAGGCAGCCGATCAATGATTTTCTCTCATCATTGATGTTTCTATCTCTCTCTCCCTCTTCCTTCCTCTCTGGAATCAATAAGAATATATTTTTAAAAATATATATGATTTTAGCCCTAGCCAGTTTGGCTTAATGTATAGAGCATCAGCCCGTGGACTGAAGGGTCCTGGGTTAGATTTCCGTCAAGGGCATGTACCTTGGGTGCAGGCTCAAACCCTGGCCCTGGTTGGGGTGTGTGCGGAAGGCAACCAATTGATGTGTCTCTCTTACATCGATGTTTCTCTCTCTCTCTCTAAAAAAAAAAAAAAAAAAAAAGGAAAATTATCCTTGGGTGAGGATTAACAACAACAAAATATATGTTTTTATTGATTTCAGAGAGAGGAAGGGAGAGGGAGAGAGACAGAAACCTCAATGATGAGAGAGAATCATCATCGATCAGCTGCCTCCTGTACATCCCCCACTAAGGATTGAGCTCAAAACCTGGCATGTGCTGGGAAGCGAACCGAGATCTCCTGGTTCATGGGTCAATGTTTAAGCATTGAGACATACTGGCCAGGCTAGACTTATTTTAATAAGAAAAATAAATCCATTCATTCGTTTCTACTCTTGAAGTAGCATTTTCTGACATTGGCCGCCAAACACAATCCCAAATGATAAAATAAATGCTGAACTTTCTGCCATGTATGCCAACTCCCTTCGGTGGCTTTGAGATAAGTAAATACATCTCACTTTACCAGGATCTGTGCCTGGACTTTCCCCTGGCCAGGACCCATAGCTGATGTGTCATTCATTTAGTCAGCCAATCAATAAGATTGTGCCAGGAATGGTCCTGAGTGCTGTGCAAACAAACCACAGTCAACACAGCCTACAAACCACAATGAATTCCTCCCCTTATGGAGCCTACAGATGAGAAGCAATAGAAATAAGTAAAATACTGTACTCAACAGGGTTGATACTTACAAGTACCAAAAGGCAATATAAAACAGGGGCATGGGGTAGGGAGTATTATGTGTAGGGAAGGTGTGATTTTATTTGATTTTTAAATATATTTTTATTGATTTCAGAGATGAAGGAAGAGGGAGATAGAAACATCGATGATGAGAAATAATCGCTGACTGGCTGTCTCCTGTAGGCCCCACACTGGGGATGGAGCCTGCAACCTGGGCATGTGCCCTTGACCGGGCATGTGCCTCTGAGCTACACCAGCTGGACAGAGAAGGTGTGATTTTTTTTTAAACCAATTTTTTTTGTTCGTTTTTTTTTTAAATTTTTTTTTATTGATTTCAGAGAGGAAGGAAGGGGGAGAGAGAAATAGAAACACCAATAATGAGTGAGAATCATTGATAGGCTGCCTCCTGCACGGCCCCCACTGGGGATCGAGCCCGCAACCCAGGCATGTGCCCTTGACCAGAATCGAACACGGGACCCTTCAGTCCACAAGCCAACGCTCTATCCACTGAGCCAAACCGGCCAGGGCGAGAAGGTGTGATTTTAATTAGACATGTCGGGAAAGGCCTTTCTGAGAAGGCAACTACTGAATAAAGACCCGAAGGAAGTGGGAGAGTGGAAAGAACAGAGGGAACAGCAAATGCAATGGCTCAGCGGTCCAGGCATGCCTGAGGTGTGGAGGGAGAGGGAGGAGGTCTAGGAGGCTGGAGATGCATAAGCAACAACAAGAGGGTTTGGAGAGGAGCTGAGAGACTATGGGGACCTGATCATGTCAGGCCTAACCTGGGAAGGTGCTGAGGAGAGGAAGGACAGGGTCTGACTTTGTTTTAACAGGATCTGTCAGGCTGCCATGTAGAAAACCGTAGAGGAGAGAGAAGGGGGACCAGGGGAAGGTTTCTTCAACAACATTAGTGACAGGTGAGGGTGGGATGGACCAGGGTGGTGGCAGAGGAGGTGGAAGGAAGTGGTCTGATTCCGCACTGACTTGAAACAGACAAGATTTGCCAAAGGGTTAAAACTGTGGATGGGAGAGAGAGGGGACTTAGAAGGACTCCATGGTCTGCTCTGAGAAACTGGATAAACAGAGTTGCCATTTACCATGATGGGGAAGTCTATGGAAGGGGCAGATGGGGGGCAGTCACATCAGGAGCTCAGTTCTGGGCATGCACAGATGTGCGTGAGCATCTAATAGATGTCAAGCAAACAATCTGATAGGCATGAATCTGGGTTCCAGCGGAGGAGTCCAGGCTGGAGCCAGAGAGGCGGGGGTTGTCAACTATAAAGCCAAGAGACCAAGAAGATGCCAAGAAACCGAGTAAAGAGAGAGAGCCTGAGCTCTGGGCTTCTCCAGGGTCAAGGCAGGGTCAGACTGCAAAGGCAGCGCTCCCTCCCACATGCCTGCACACAGGCCCCTCACCCACTCTCCGGGGAGAAGCTCAAAGCCCTGGTCCTTACCTCGGAAGATTGACGAAATCGGTCTGACTAAGTTCTGGGACCCCTCAGGCTCCTCTGTCGACAAAGACTTTCCGCAGTAAGGGCAGAATTTGAATGTTGTCTGGATACTTTTGCCACAGTCTGGACAGAAGCTGCTCATGCTAGAAAACACAAGTGTGCAGGAGGGAACAGGAAGGTGAAACAGAAACTTAATCCACTGCCAAGTTCCTTATGGTGATGAGATTGCAAAAGAAAGAAAAGTAATTACTTACAGAATATATCCTCAGGAAGTGGCCACTCCTAAAATGAGTTCCCGCCCACTGTGTCCAGCCTCTAGCCATCTGTCTCTAAGGGCCCAGGGTAAATAGGAAACAGGACAAAGGGACAAAGCAGAAACTGCAGATCTCATCAAAGACACGAGAGTATCTTGAAGTCAATAAAAATTACGTAAGAGCACTGGTCTAATCACAGAAGCACTGAGGGAGAGATAGCCGATGCTCACCAAAAAACCCACCTGATCTCCTACACTTCCCAGGGTCCCCTGCAGTTAGATTGGGGCCACATGAGTAGTTCTAGCCAATGGAGTATAAGTGGAAGTCATTTTCTGGCTGAGGCAGTTAAGAGCCTTAGTACTTCTTTGGGCTTCCCCTCCCCTGCAGGGATGGCCCTGGAGGACACATACTCCAAAGGATACAGCTACGAGATGAAGGAGGGCTGGGTCCACATGGGAAGCTCGTGATCAGCAAATAAACTAATGTTGTATTGAGCCACCAAGATCTCAGGGTTTATTTGTTACTGCAGCACAATCTATCCTATCCTAACTTAGTGAGACCACAGGTACTGACTGCATTTTCCTCTAAGCCTTGTGTATCTCTGGAATATCTCCTAATACTTTAAAAATCAAAACCAAACTCACACATAGAGCCTACCACCAACAAAGATATGATGGGTGTATTCATTTGTCAAGGCTGCCATAAATAAATACCACAGACAGGGTGACTTAAACAATAGGAATTTATTTTCTACACAATTCTGGAGGCTAGATGTCAGAGAGATCAGGGCACCAACCAGTTTGGTTTCCTCTGAGGCCTCCCTCCTTAGCCTGCAGACGGCTGCCTTCTCACTGTATCCTCACATGGTTGTCCCTTCTCACTGTGTCCTATTCTCATCTTCTTATAAGGACACCAGTCATATTAGGTTAGGGCCCTGCCTCAGTCTGTTTGGGCTACTATAATAATACTAGAGGCCCGGTGCACAAAATTCGTGCATGGGGCAGGGGGGTGTCCCTCAGCCCAGCCCGCACCCTCTCCAATCTGGGACCCCTGTAGGATCGGGCCTAAATGGGCAGTCAGACATCCCTCTCATAATCCAGGACTGCTGGCTCCCAACTGCTCACCTGCCTGCCTTCCTGATTGCCCCTAACCGCTTCTGCCTGCCAGCCTGATTACCCCCTAACCACTCCCCTGAAAGCCTGATTGATGCCTAACTGCTCCCCTGCCAGGCTGTTTGCCCCTAACTGCCCTCCCCTGCAGGCCTGGTCCCCCCCAACTGCTCTCCCCTGCAGGCCTGGGTCCCCCCCAACTGCCCTTCCCTGCAGGCCCAGTCGCCCCCAACTTCCCTCCTCTGCCAGCCTGGTCACCCCTAACTGCCCTCCCCTGAAAGCTTGATCGCCCCCAACTGCCCTCCCCTGCTGGCCATCTTGTGGCAGCCATCTTGTGTTCACATGGGGGCAGCCATCTTTGACCACATGGGGGCAGCCATCTTGTGTTGGAGTGATGGTCAATTTGCATACTACTCTTTTATTAGATAGGATATCACAGACTGGGTGGCTTATAAACAATAGAAACTTATTTCTCACAGTTCTGGACCCTCTTCTGGGTTGCAGACTGGCAACTCCTTGCTGTGTCCTCATGCAGTGGAAGGGGCTAGGGAGCTCTCAGGGATCTCATTCACAGAACATTAATCTCACTCATGAGGGCTCCACCCTCGTGGCTTAATCCCTCCCAAGGTCCCACCTCCTAATACCACCACACTGGGCATTAGGATTTCAACCTATGAATTTTGGAGGGACCCCTAACATTCAGACCATTGCAGGCCCACCCGAACAACCCCATTTTAACTTAAACACATTGCGGACAGATCATGAGAATTCTCGCTTCCTATTACACAGTGTTTTACAAAGTATCATACTGTAAAAAGATATTCGTTTGTAAGAACATGTAATAAATAACTTCAAGATGCAATGGGTATTTAATTTTAAAGCGTGCCTTTAACATTTATGTGAAACTTTTTTTGTACAAGTTCAATAGAAACTTATCTGGCCACTGGGTAAAGCTAGCAATAAAACTACTGGTCCGCAATATGTTAATTATCTCTTTAAAGGCACTATCTCCAAATATGGTCACATTCTGAGGTATTTGGGCTTAGGGTTTCCACACACAGGGACAGTTCAGTCCATAAAAGCAGGATTAAGCTAGTTAATTAAGTGAGGAGAAAATCGGCAAGGATGACAGTGCAGTAGACACTTCAAATGAGTATATTTTAAATAGCAAAAGAAAAATGATCTTATTTATTCTTTATTCTAAGACTTAGTGTACAGTACCAATTATAAGCTGGATTATCAAAGTAGAAGTCAAAATAAACTTGGGCTTGTGGTTTCATTTTACCATGTAAGAGGAAGTTCTTCCCTTTTTACCTATTTTTGGCAAATAAAAATTGTATATATTTAAGGTGTATGTGATATTTTGGTATATGTATATTGTGAAATGATTACCACCGGTTTGGCTCAGTGGATAGAGCGTCGGCCTGCGGACCCAAGGGTCCCAGGTTCGATTCCGGTCAAGGGCATGTACATTGGTTGCGGGCACATCTCTGGTGGGGGATGTGCAGGAGGCAGCTGATCGAAGTTTCTCTCTCATCGATGTTTCTAGCTCTCTATCCCTCTCTCTTCCTCTCTGTAAAAAATTAATAAAATATATTAAAAAAAGAAATGATTACCATAATCAAACTAATTAACATATCCATCACTTCCCATAGTTATTTTGTGTGTGTGTGTGTGTGGTGAGAACACTTGAGATAATCTTAGCCAATTTCAAGTACACAATACATTATTATTTACTACAGGCACTATGCTGTACATTAGGTCTCCAGAACTTACTCATCTCATAACTAAAAGTGTGTGTACCCTTTCAGCAATATCTCCCCCTTTATCCTACAGCCTCCGGTAACCACTATTCTATTCTCTCTTGGTATGAATTGGAATTCCTTTTAGATTCCACGTATAAGTGAGATCATGCAATATTTCTGTGTCTGGCTTAGTCTAATCAAATGCTTTTCCTTTATTTACTGTAAAGGTTGGTCTCTGTTGCAATTGCAAAACAGAGTTCTTTTAAAATCACAGGCTCTAGTCCCAGGCTACCTGGATTTGAGTCCCAGATCTGCAGTGTGCTGGGCACCTAACTTAATCTCTCTGTGCCTCAGTTTGCCCAACAGGAAAATGGTGCTTCCAATCTACCTGACAGAGTGGTTGTTGAGGCCTAAGTGAACAGCGTTATTGCAAGTGCTGAGAACAGGACCTGGCCCACAGAAAGCCTTCTATGTTAGTGATCGTTATGATCATGTCATGCTATGCATGTCACTTATATTCTATTTGTTAATACTTCTATTTTTCCCTTTTATCTTTCCATTCCATTAGTTCTGAGCCTCTCAGGCCTGTTTCCTCTTGGTGCTGCCTCACGGAATCCCAGTACCCACCCTGAAAAACACAGGCTGCCCAAACAGCTGAGGAAAGAAATCTCAGCTAAGAGAACAGGGTTCCTTCTCCCCTAGGTCTGCAGAAGAGCAGAAACCACACTGTGGCGTAAAACTGCCCTTTTGTTATTTTCCACAAAGGAGATGGGAGTCTAGCCATCTGATGGCAAAGACTGTGGCCAGGTAGATATCCTTTAGCTTCTAAGAAGTTTGTAATTCTGATTGGTTGTGCAACTTCATAATTTATTGTCCTGGCAATAGCACTGAAATGGATATTTCTATCATCTCAAAAAAAAAAAAAAAAGCAGTTTTGTTAATCACCACCACTTCTTCCTTCTCTCTCAGGCCATGACAAACCTGAAGCCCTTGTGTTGATGGAGCCAAAACTGCCTAGAGCAGTGGTCGGCAAACTCATTAGTCAACAGAGCCAAATATCAACAGTACAACAATTGAAATTTCTTTTAAGAGCCAAATTTTTTAAACTTAAACTTCTTCTAACGCCACTTTTTTCAAAATAGACTCGCCCAGGCTGTGGTATTTTGTGGAAGAGCCATACTCAAGAGGCCAAAGAGCTGCATGTGGCTCGCGAGCCGCGGTTTGCCGACCACGGGCCTAGAGGATGGCTACCCCGAAGAGTTGTTCTAGACTTTGTATTAGTGAGAAACTTGTGCTTGGGTTAAGCCACTGAGATTCGGGGGCTGTTGTGACTGCAGCATAGTCCAGCCTCGTCTGACGAGCACATTGACACTTTGCTAGATTACTTATGGAAACAAAAGTTTGAAAACCGCCAAAACCGGTTTGCTCAGTGGATAGAGCATCGGCCTGCGGACTGAAAGGTCCCAGGTTCGATTCCGGTCAAGGGCATGTGCCTTGGTTTCGGGCACATCCCCAGTAGGGGGTGTGCAGGAGGCAGCTGATCGATGTTCTCTCTCATCGATGTTTCTAACTCTCTATCCCTCTCCCTTCCTCTCTGTAAAAAAATCAATAAAATATATATTAAAAAAAAGAAAAAAAAAAAAGAAAAGAAAACCTGTGGTGATTTTAAGTAGCTTTAAGCAGAATTTCCCCAGGTGCCAAGTACTCCTGGACAGTGACGGCCTCCAGGATGGGCAGAGTGTCTAACCCAGTGACCCTGTCATGCCCATGACAACGGTCCTCCTGGGACTAAAATATGAGAGCAGTTACACAAAAGAGAGAGAGCAGCTGCAGGCTGTTGGTGGGGAACAGAGCTGAAGGGGCATGTGCCCGAGGGGATGGTACCTTTATGAGATCACGGTCTAGCCCTCAGAAGCACTGGGCTGGAATCTCCATCGTAAGTGTTCTGTAAGTGAATAAAGGTAGAGAGGCCGACTCAGGCTCACTTCAGTGTAAGGGAAAGATAATGGTTCATGTTTATTGATTTTTTACAGAGAGGAAGGGAGCTAGAAACATTGATGAGAGAGAAACATCGACCAGCTGCCTACTGCACACCCGCCACTGGGGACATGCCCGCAACCAATGTACATGCCCCCGACCGGAATCGAACCTGGGACCCTTCATCCGCAGGCTGACACTCTATCCACTGAGCCAAACTATGTTTATTGAGCATTGGCTATGTAGCCAGCATGTGCTAATTTCATTCATTCACTTAATAATTATTCACAGAACTCCTAATGTGTGCCAATCCCTGGGGATACAGCCGCAAAGGAAACACAGCTCTGCACCTGACAAAGCTCACCTTCTGGGGTGGGGAAGGACAAGATAAACAAATGAGCAAGTAACTATTTAATAATACAGGTGGGGAACATCCGGCCAGCGGGCTGTATAAGGTCTGGCCCTTCCAAGGGATTGGGGGTGAGTTAATTAAACGTTTGACCAAAGAGAGAAGGCTAATTTTTTTAATTTGATAATTTTGTATGGCCCATGAATGATGTTATAAATATTCGAATGGCCCTTCGCAGAATAAAGGTTCCCCACCCCTAATTTAATAGGTCAGATGGAGACAGGGCCATGGTAAACGCTCAATACATATGGATGGAAGGAGTCTCAGAGTGCTGAGTTAACCTGTCCAAGGTCACATGGCTAGTTCAGGACTAAAACCCAAGGCTCCAACCCTCAGGCTCGTCTTTATCATTCATTCCTTTATTTTATTTATTCAACCAGTATTTACTCAACATCTGCTGTGTGTTAAATGTTGTGTGTCCCTCCTGAAAGGTTCTGAGACAGGGCACAGCAAAAGAGCTAAAGGCTAGACTCCACCTTAGCGGAGGAGGGGCAGTTGTTTATGGACCTTGACGTGCCTCGGCCCCGCCCTAAGCAGAAACCAGGGGTGACGTAGTGCCCAGGGGGGGCGCCTGTCAAACTCTCCATTAGCTCCACCCGTCTCAGTTGTAGCCACGCCCACCACGAAGAGCCGACGGTAGGTTGTGACCAAATATCCCCGCCACCAAAAACTTCTCTCATCCCCAAACCCGCTCTCGGGCCCTCTCCCCTCCCCCCTCCCACAAAGGGTCTTGCTGACGTCACAGGCACCGCGACCGAACTGTGCATAGGGCATCAGGAGACTTTCTCCCCTGCTAAGCCTGGCCTTCCTCTCACTTCTGGACTTGGTGAGCCGAGTGGAGACCAAATACCTGATTCACTTCGGGGACAGGGACTCTCCTTTTCAGTGGCCCCGCGAAAACTTCCGCCGGGGAGGAAGGCGCTGCGCGCGCATTCTCCGCCCTGAGGCAGGCCTGCGCCCGCGCAGGCGCCGCTTGCCCCGCGACCGCCCTCGGCCTATCTACCACCGAACTACATTTCCCATAGGCCTTTGCGGCAAGCCAGCCCTCTGACTCGAGGCTGGGGGTGGAATTATTCCATGCTGATTGGCCCACCCCCTATTTCACCCTCTTTGGAACGCTGCCTAGTTCTACTGCGCATGTGCCACACTACAAAGCGTGCTTCCGCCAATCAGCAGACGTCACATTTCTCCCGCCTCAACCTCTCCTCTGGCGCGAGACTTCTTAAGAAGCCAATTTTCTCAACGTGTTTCTATGGCAACCGTCGGGTTGTCTCCTTGAAAAAATCAAAAGTCCCGCCCTCCCCTTCTAGAAAGCAGAAGGCTGATTAGATTGTTCAACGGAATAAAAGCTGGACTATTAAATCCAGTCACCGCCTGATTTCGATTCTGTCTCTACTGGCCAAGCGGGAACCTCTTACAGACCGGTAAGCGGGCGGAGACGGGCAGTCGAGCAAAGCCCCCTGGGAAGCCCTGTCTCGGCGCTGGCGCGGCGGGTCCTGCGTGGAGAAATTCTGAGATTCGCGCGGCACCGGAAGTGGCTCTGAGGAGGCCGGTGTGAGAGGATTCGGGTCTCCGGCTCCACCCGGGCCGGAGTCGCGTCTGTTGGCTCGGCGGGCCACCATCTCGAGGTGAGGAGATGCGGGGCTGGGATCGCTGAGGACGCGGGGGCCGGGGACGGGGGCGGTCTTTCCTGAGGGGAATGGAATGCCCCTGTGGCGTCTACGGCAAACGGCGCGTCGCCTTGGGCGGTGGGTCTGGGTAGAGGCTTATGGGCCCGGCTCCTGTTAAAGTGGTTCCCAGCCCTCGTCGGCAGCCCCGAGGGAAGCGATGCCATTTAATTTTATTTTGGGGAGAGGAGACTGAATCTGGAGGGGGTGTCGTTGGCAGAATTGGGCGGGATCTTGAGGTGAATGAACGCGAGTTTTTTCGCGGCGGTGGTGAAAGGGTTGAACATTTATGTGAGCGCTTTCTGTGTGCCGCGCGCCGTGCTGCCCTCGCATTTTCTCCGGTAACCTCCGCACCAGCGCTGGGAGATACCGGAGTGTACCTCCCCGGTCTTACCGGATAACCTGAGCATCATCTCGGAAATCAGACTTTACAACGTGAATAGGGTGCGTATTTCATAATTAGGCACCCCCCGCCCTCAGCGGGATCTAGGGCAACTCATGGAAATAAACTATTTCTGCCAGGAAAGGCGTGAAGAGTCGCTCTGAAAGGGAGGAAGACTGTACATAGCCTGTGGCAATTTGGGTTAAGTTTTGCTGCCAATTCATGAATAAAGTTCTGGTTTTTAGAGCTTTTTGGTTTTTAGAGTTACAGAGAAGGGACTGTGGATCTGCTGTACCTGTCTCATTTTGTACTTGTGGGAATTGAGGTGCAGGGAGGGTGAATGATCGGGCCATGGTCCCACACTAAGAAGAAGCGAGACTCTAGGGCAAGCTTGTCAAACTCATAACAACGGGCCAAATAAACAAGGTTTAAGTGTATGTGGGCCGCAAAAAAACAAAAGCTTCCATTTTCATAGAAACGTAGATTTATTTCGATAGAGACATGCTGAATACAAAGGGCTGAAATAAATGAGTCATCGTTAACATAAAATAATAGAACATTTTAATAAAAGTTAATATTTTTCTTGAACATTAACTTACCAGACACTGAATAAATTGCACAGATTCATAAGCGTCACGCAAATAAACCTATTTGTCTTGTTCTCCGAAAGCGAAATATTTGCTGTTTCGGACACCAAACAAGTCAGCACAAGACTCATGAGGTGGCCATCGATTGCTAAAATATTTGCTGCTAGTAGTAGTGGAGAGAAATGGTGCGCCTGTGTGTAAGGCATGTAAGGGAAATGAATGCAACACGATGATAGTAATCAGTCATTAGCAAACGTTGTAGTTCGTTATATTTTTAAAATATATTTTATTGATTTTTTACAGAGAGGAAGGGAGAGGGAGAGAGAGTTAGAAACATAGATGAGAGAGAAACATCAATCAGCTGCCTCCTGCACACCCCCTACTGGGGATGTGCCTGAAACCAAGGTACATGCCCTTGACCTGAATCGAACCTGGGACCCTTGAGTCCGCAGGCCGACGCTCTATCCACTGAGCCAAACCGGTTAGGGCTGTAGTTCATTATTAATAATTATGTATAACAGGGTATTATAAAAATTAAGTTATGAAATTGTTATTAAAATGTTTCTTACATACCGTTATATTGGCTGGGCTGCAAAAATAATTCGTTGCGGGCCATGAGTTTGACATGCTTGCTCTAGGGCCCAAGGTTTGCTTCAAGTCACTTGTTTGCCTCAAGTCCCCTTCCTTCCCAGGGCTGAGGGTGTATGAAATGAGGACAGATTGTGAGTTGGAAACTAGACAGAGGTCTCGGGCCTCAGGTAAAGGAGAGAACCTGCCTGATCAGGGCTAAGGGACATCAGGGAGTATTTGCCCCATTTAAGGGGGAGTAGATTTAAATGAGCTCCAACTAGCTAGCTTGGTGGGATGCCGACTCAGCATGGCCAAATCCTAGGATTTTTTTCAGAAGCTGGAGATCTAGAAATACTGAAGTGTTCAATAACAAAATGCTGCTGATCCTACACCGCCCTGGGATTTTCATGAAATATATTGTATAAATGTACGTCACCTTTTTAAAATCTGAAAATTTCTGAATTTCAAAGCACATCTAGCCATAGAGGCTCTAGAATTGTGGGCCTGTGTCATTGAGTCATCCTGCTTTGTGATGTGGAGTGTTTTCAACGCTCTATAGATACACGCTCCTTAGGAAATTCAGTGTCTACAAACGTGTAAAAAGCCCTCTGGTACAGTGTTTCGCATACTGTGGGTCATGAAAATAACTCTTTGGGCAATGATCATATTATTTTTTAATGAAGTAAAAAGCAACTACGTCAGATTAAGTATTATCGCATGAAATTTTTGTTATGTGTGAATGAGCAGTCATTTTATATATCTATCTGTCTATAATAATAAAGCACAATATGCTAATTAGATCGGATGTCCTTCTGGGCACCTTCCAGACGAAGCCGAGGCTGCGAGGGAAGCCCGGGTCCTGGGTGCCAGAGGGAAGACAGTTCCAGCAGCCGCGGGAAGTAAGGTCTACTCTTGCACAAATTTCCTGCATTGGGCCTCTAGTGTATACACTGAGTGGCCAGATTATTAGGATCTCTGAATGCATAATAATCTGGCCACTCAGTGTATGTATATATGTTAGAAGCCCGGTGCATGAATTCGTGCATGGGTGGGGTCTGGCCAGCCTGTCCAGGGGAAGGGGACATGGGTGGTTGGCCGGCCTGCCTGCTGGTCGAACTCCTGGTCGAGGGGACAATTTGCATATTAGCCTTTTATTATATAGGATATACACTGAGAGGCCAGATTATTATGCGTTCAGAGATCATAATAATTTGGCCACTCAGTGTATATATATAGTCTTTGTTTTTGTGGGTCATGGTTAAAAAAAGAAGTTGAAGAACTCTTGCTGCTATAGAAATAGCAACAGTTTGGAGACCAACACAATTGGACTCAAATCCTAGAGATGACAGATAACCCAAAATCTCAGAAGCATTGTCCCAAGGATTCAGTTAGAGACACGTGTGCTCTGTGAACAGACATCCTGTGCTGTGCTAGGACACAGCAGTGTCCTGCAGGTCCGAAACATGTATTCATTGATTGTGATTATTGTGAAGAATGGCTGTGAAGTTGCTTTGTAGATTTTGAGGCATAGTGAAGCTTGGGGCTGGGGTAGTTTCAATAAATAACAATTGTTGTGATTCCTGCAGGGAGACTCATGTTCTGACTCATCCTACTTCTGGACATTTTGGGGGCTCATCCAGCATGGCCAGGAAATCAGTCCTACAAGGAAGGAAGACTGTCTCCCAGTTTCCTTATCCTTCCTTCGGCCCTGCCAGCTGGGAACATGGAGGGGAAGAAGGAGGAGCTTAAACTAGGACTCGGGCTGCTGGGCCTAGTCGGCTATTACTGAGGTGAGTTGAGAGTCCTGCCATCCCAGCAGATCATCCCTAAGGCTGCACAGTGGGCCTTGTCTTTGTTCCAGGCTCACTGTCCTAGGGTGGCCCCCAGCGATCTTAAAGTAAAGCGCTCATGTTCTTTCTCTCCGGCTTAGTGCCCTTCCAAGAATCCTTATTGCTAACGGGATAAATCCAGGTTTCTCAGCTTATTCCTGCATGGTCTGGGTCCTGCCCCCATCCACGGTCTCTTCTCTTCCCTTTACTCACACATGGGACACTCCCTTCTTGGACCTGTAGTAAAATGTTACACTATGCTTCCCAGCTCCCAGTCCAGTTTCCAACTCACAATCTGTCCGCATCTCATACACCCTCAGCCCTGGAAAGGAAGGGGAACCACTCAAGGTCACCCAGCCTGTGGGAGTGACTTATGTCAAACAAGTGACTTGAACCAAACCTTGGGCCCTAGAGCAAGCATGTCAAACTCGCGGCCCGCAACGAATATTTTTGCAGCCCAGCCAATATAACGGTACATAAGAAACGTTTTAATAAAAATTTCGTAACTTAATTTTTACAATATCCTGATACACATAATTATTAATAACGAACTACAACGTTCACTAATGACTGATTACTATAATCATGTTGCATTAAATTCCCTTACTCGCCTTATGCGCAGGCTAGAATACCCTGCCTCTCATCTCTGGCTGGTAAGTCACACCACCTTTAAGACACAGCTCAATTCCCCCACCTTCCCAGAGCTCTGGTCTCCCATAGCACTGCCTGCACCTCCACTGTATAACAGACCCACCTGGATGTAGTTGTCCCCGCCCATGTCTGTGAGCCCTGCCAGACTGTCACTGCCCTTTGGTCGATTCCTTCCTGTGCTCTAGGGACTGTGCAGGAGCTTCCCAGCAGCATCTCAAGTCACTTCCCAGAGCAGCACTATGACATGGGGCAGGAATCGGGGCTCTGAAGGGGGCATGGGTCTTAACTGCCAATAGTTACCCACAGAGAAAGGTAGTAGGGCCAAGCCTCAGACCCAAACTAAAGACTCAGGTTTCATTCTTACTTGAAATGTGTCCGTGTGTGTATTGATGGGGGTCTGGAAAGAACACACCAGAGAGCCACCTGGAGGTAGGGTGCCGGGGAAGGCTGTCATTTTTTTACCGTCAGTACTTCTCCAGTACATGTATTTTTAACCCAAGCACCTATTCACTGGGAACTTTTAAAATTAAGGAAGATGGCATCACTAAAAGTGGCACACAGGCACTTCGGGCTGTCATGCAGCCTTAAGTGGCCCAGCTCCACCTGTGAGGGCTCTTTCCCCACAGAGTTGTACCTAATCTATCAGGCTGCTGCTCTACTGACTAGTTTCCAGGAAATGCATCAGGCAGAGGTGCAGTTAAATGACACCAAGAGGAAGCACCACATCCAGAATCGGGAGCATGGAGTAAAAAGGGCGGAGGGGTACAGGTATAGATTAAAAACCTTCGAAGCGTATCACTCTAATACAGGGCATAGGCTTCCTGGATTCTGCTTCAAACAAGCCAACTACAAAAACATCCCATTGAACCCTGGTGTGGCTCAGTTGGATGAGCATCGTCCCATGCACCAAAAGGTCGCTGGTTTGATTCCAGATCAGGGCACATGCACGGGTTGTAGACTCGATCTCGGGGGGGCGGGGGGGAGGATGCAGGAGGCAGCCAATCAATGATTCTCTCTCATCATTGATGCTTCTATCTCTCTCTCTCTCTTCCTCTCTGGAATATATATATATTTTTAAATTGAATCAATAACAAAAAGATAACCTGATATTTTAATTATAAGCAAATCTTGGTTAAAAGCATCTTAAAATCAACAGGGTGTTAATTTTCATGACATGACATACCGACCAGAAATTTTGTCCATTAAATCGTGGTCTGTAAAATCGAGAGCTGACTGTACAGACTTTGAATATGATGTATGTATGCAGTGAGTAAGGGGTTCTACTATTAATGCTGAAGTATTCACAGGAGAAATCAGATGTCACCTGGGATTCACTTTGAAATATTTTAGCCCCCACAAAAATAAATAAAGAAAAGTGAGGAAAGAGGCTTAGTGAACAAAACAGACATGTTAATAGGATGGGGATTGAAGCTGGGTGATGGATATGTGGTGGTCTGTTGCATGCATGTCTCTACTTGGGTGTATGTTTGAAAGTTTCCATAATAAAACTTAAAATCTTTAACAAACAAACAAAAATTGCAAAAGTCAGAAATAAATGGATTTTAGGATTAGGCAAACCTGATTGAGTTTAAGTCCTGCTTGTGTCCCTTCTCCAAGACTCCCTACAAAACATGGGGATGCCTAGTCTCTTTGGCCTGAAGGGTCTCACAAGACGATTCTTGCCAAAGACCTGGCACATTGAGGGTGGGGGATGCATTGAGTGAGCCCCTGACCCCAGCCCCAGAGTCACTGACAGTGTCTTGTGTTTCAGTAACTTGTAACCCTCAAGGACGTGGCCATGGACTTCACTTTGGAGGGCTGGGAGCAGCTGGGGCTGGACCAGGGGGACCTGTTCTGGGACACGGCATTGGACAACTACCAGAAGCTCTTCTTGCTGAGTGAGTATGCACCCTGGCCCCGCTTGGTGATCACCCGTAGCTCTCTGTCACCCACAGAATGAACTCCCCGCTCTTAAACACTCAGAACCAGTGTGATGTAGCCCAGCAGTGCTCAGCTGGCTGATTCTGCCCCCCAGGGGACATTGGCAATGCCTGGCACCTCTTTGATTATCACTTAGGGCCAGTGGGGGTGCTTCTTGCATCTAGTGGGTAGAGCCCAGAGAAGCTGTCAGACATCCTAGGATGCAAGGACAACCCCCACAACCAAGGGTTACCTGACCTCAAATGTCAGTAGTGGCAAGGTTGACAAACCCTGATCCAACCCCTGCTTACTGCTGTAGCAGATTTTCCTCTTTGTCATTATAGAGTGATTCCTCGTGCTGACTCTGTAGGGTCTTCACAGCTGCTCTCCCCTCTGCCTGGCAGACTCTTGTCCCTTCCTTGACTTGGGGCTTCCCTAAGACTGAAATTGTGACTCCACTAGCACTCCCTCTCTCCTGCTTAGCTAGTCACTGCGCCTTCATTTTCTGACTGCTCCTATTATGATCTGTCCCCTGCCAGATGGAAGCTTCCTAAGGGCACCTTGCTTTCACTGGTGTACCCCAACATTTGTAACAAATAATACCTGCTATGGGGACTCAATAAACAATTCCTGAATTAATAAATGAATGGTGGGAAATGGAGCCAGGTTCTGTGCTGGGTGAGCTCTTAGAACTTTCTCCTTCTACCCTCCAGTCACCCCATGAGAAGTTTGTCCATATTTTGTTGAGCATCTTAAACAGGTTCAAAGAGGGGAAGTCATTTTTGCAGCTCTGTTCAGGTTCCCAGAATCACCCCCCGCTTTAGTGGTTTACTAAGAGGACGTGTAGGACTTGGCCTATAGCTGTGCTCATCCCATGATCCATCACAGGGAAAGGACACACAGTACAGTTAGCAAAGGGGAGAGGTGCGTGGTGTGAATCCAGGGGAGACTAGTGCCAGCTTCCAGAGCCCTGTCCCCGTGGAGTTGACCAGGACATGCTTAATTCCCCCAGCAACGAGGTCTAACAGCACCTGTGAAATGCTGTCGACCAGGGACACTCTAACTAGAGACTCCGCACCCAGGGTTTCTGTTTAGGGCTTGTTATGTAGACATACTCTGCTTGGAATGTACCAACATCCCAGACACTCAGCAGGAAAGCAGGTGTTCAGCAGAAGAGTTTGTGCACAGGGAGCCCCTCTGACTGGTTAGAGAATGCTGGACCCTCCCGAAATCCAGGTTCCCAGACACCAGCCAAGGGCAGTCTTGTGAGCAGGCCATTCCAAGAGCAGCCAGCCCGCTCCGTTAGCCCTTTTCCCCTGGGCTCTGACCACCAGCGTGCACAGTGAGCAAATGGCATGGCTGCGAGTCCGGTTGGGACCTGTGCGAGTCCGGTTGGGACCTGTGCAGCTCCAGGGCCAGGGCACCCCAGCTCCATGTCATTTGGATCAACTCATTTCCCTTTCTCTAGTTTCTCAGTTCTTTCTTTGCCAAAAACAGAAGAATAATTTATTCCAAAAGACAAAGAAAAGACTATATACTGGAACTGTATTTGATGTAGTTTTATCACCTTAGGACAGCTTTTCTCCAAACTGTACTCAAGGTGTGCCATAGAAGCAGCTTAGAAAGGTCTGATCTCAGTGTCTTCAATTTTTAAACTCCAGCCCGCAGTAGAAATGTATGTCCTTTGTTTCCCCTGCACATCTGTGTGTGTATGTGAGGAGGATATTAGTTTTCTATGGCTGTTTCTACAAATGCCACAAATGCAGTGGCTTAAAACAATACATTTATTCTTACAGGTCTGCAGATCAGAAGCTCAAAATAGGTCTGAGTGGGCTAAAATCAAGGTGTTGGCAGAGCTGGCTCCAGGGGAGAATCTGTTTCCTTGCCCCTTTTCAGCTTCTAGCAGCCTCCTGCGTTGCTTGGCTCATGGCCTCTCTTCACCTTCACAGCCACCAGTGGGCTTTCCTCCACTGTAGCACACATGCCGGGATTATAACTGCTCCCTTCCTTGCAGAAGTTTGGGGAGGGCAGTGTGCAGGGCTGCTGGAGCTCTAGAACCCGAACATCCCCTATCACAGGGCTTACCCCACAGAGACCTGGGGCAATGTGTGGTCCACTGGTGAACGAGTGAATTATAAATGGTTGAGTAAGTATGGGCCTGTCCACCTGGCAAGCTCTACTCATCCCTTGAGCTGTTTCCAAGTCCTGTGTCCGCAGCCCCAGCTTTCATAGCTCTGATCACCCTGGATTATGACTGAGTCCTTCTCTTCCACTGGACCAGGAACCCTGCAGGGCAGGCATCTCAGAGTCGCCCAGTGCAGCATGTGTGCTAGATAAAGCGTGGAATCGTCAGGAGAGCCAGAAGGTTGCCGCTGAGCGGCTGGGTGGCCCTCCACATCTTGGTTGACGGCAGTGCTGTTTTCTCCTTTGCAGACCCCCTGAGACCCAATCAGACCTCCTGTCCAGATGGTGGGGAAGAGCAGGAGATCCCGGAGAGAGGAAGTCCAGAAGTGACAGGCCCTGGTGAGTGGGTGGGGAGGGGCCACGGGCACCTGGTGTGAGGATGGTGGGGTCCTGTGGCATGGCCCTCTGTCCTCAGATGGAGTATGTCTACCCAAACATCGGACCCCTGGCTTCTGGGCTTCCATTTTCCACGTGTTGGCTTCTGTCTCCCTGTCCCAACCAGGATCAGGACACTCTGCATGCCCTCCTTGTCTCTATTTACCTCAGCATTCAGCACGTGGCTGTCCTGGTGCCTTTTCTCTGTTCCGTCCTTGGTCCTTCTAGACTCAGCAGGGGGCAGCCTTCCGTTCCCAAGTTGGTCTCCATTTTCCTGCCTCATGCCCCCTAAGTACTGTGGACACCCTGGTCTACCTGTCTCAACCTCTTTGTACAGGCCCAGCCCCCTTTCCTGGCCCACAGAGAACGACAGATGGCCACAACTCAAGCCTGGGCATTTACTCTGCCCTCTCCCAGGCCACAATTCTCCCAGGAGGATCAGGTTAAGCAGTGAAGATGCCCCAGTGTGATGCTGGTCAAGACGTCCCCAGTGAGAGAAAGAAGAGGCAGGGCCTTGCCTGGGCATGAGAGGCTTTTCTCGTGGTTCGCCCTGAACCAGAAACCATGGAGAAGTGTCTGCACAGCTTGTCAGCGTGCAGCTCCATTATTGGCTCACCTCAGGAGTCGTGAGTGTTTTCACATAGGTGACTAACCCAGGCACAGGTTCCTGCTTTCTCGGATTTCTGTTTCTGCCGCCTCAACACAAAGCTGTTTCCAAGCATGTGGAGCCACACCTTTATTAACGTGTAAATACAGCCTCCGTGGAAACAGTCGTGTGGCATTGTTACCATTTAGATCCTGTCCCTTCATCAGTGTACTTCTCTAGGAAGCAGGCCTCCGCTGATGAGGGTGATGGTGGAGAGTATCTGCTGAGAGGCCCTCTCTCCTCCCTGAGGGGGCCCTGCAGCCCAGCTCCCATCTTAACTGTCTTGGACATGGGTTTCCTTTTCCTGTGATGCAGGTTACAGCTGGATCATCACTATTCTAGCCTCTTCTCCTTCATCCCTTGATGGACAGGCTTGACTCGGGATCCATCCCCTGTTCTCTCTCTTGTCTGTATCTTCACCCTGCAGCTCCTGTCTTTTCACCCTAGGGAACAGGAGACATTTACACTTTCTCTCTTTCAGACACAGCTGAGGCCAAGATTTCCCCTTTGCCACAGGAATTCTCAGAAGGACTCTCTCAGGAGATATTGGAGACGTTTTCCAAGGATGGCCTCTGGAACTCTAACTTCGGAGAAGCCTACATGGACGAGAGCTGGTTAGATAGTTTGCTAGGAGATCCAGAAAGTCTTATAAGTTCTGAAGTTGTCACCAACAAGGAAAGTTCCACAGAGTGCAAGAGTCATGAACTCAAGAGTGGCCTTGGTCCTGAGTCCTTCCTTTTCACAGGAGAGGATTCCCTGATCCATGACCTTTCTGAGAAGAGCCTGACGCCAGCTAAGTCTCAGGAATGTAGGAATGACATTGGCTCCCACTCAGACCAGAGTCAGCAGGATGCTGTCCAGGAAGGGGTGAGACCATATAAATGTAGTGAATGTGGGAAGAGCTTCAGCCGGAGTTGCCATCTTATTCAGCATTGGATTACTACTCATATGGCGGAGAAACCAACTGGGAATCAAGAGTATGAGAATAGTTTCAACCAGATTTCTTGCCTTCCTGTCTATCCAAGGACTCACACAGGTTACAAATCCTATGTGTGTAACAAGTGTGGGAAAACTTTTAGAAACAACACACACCTTCTGAGGCATCAAAAAATTCACACTGGAGAAAAAACACGTAAGAGTCAAGACAGTGACCATTCATCAGGTCTTGTCTCACAGCTTGTTAAACAGCAGAAAACCCACAAAATTCATAAATCCTACAAGTGTAATGAGTGTGGCAAGAGTTTCAGCCGAACCCTTCATCTTATTCAGCATCAGAAGACCCACACTCGGAAACGCTATGAATGTGTCAAATGCAAGGCCACCTTCAACTTCAACAAATACCTCCTCCAACATCAGAAAATTCATGCTTCAAAAACTACCTCTAAGTGTCAGGAATGTGGGAAGACCTTCAGGCATAGCTCATCCCTCATTAAACACCAGTCTACTCACTCGGGAGAAAAGCCTTATAAGTGTGACGAGTGTGGGAAATGCTTCAGTCATAGCTTGACCCTAAAGAGCCACCAGAGGGTTCACAGTGGAGAGAAGCCTTACAAATGTAGTCAATGTGAGAAAGCCTTCTACCGAAACACTCATCTGAATGAACATCAGAGAATTCACACGGGCTACAGGCCCCACAAATGTAACAAATGTGTCAAAAGTTTCAGCCGGCCTTCCCACCTGATTCGACACCAGTCTGTTCATGCCACAGAAAAGCCCTACAGATGTGCTGAATGCAATGAGACCTTCAGCCATAATGAACGGCTTGTCCGGCACCAAAAAATGCATGCTATGGAAACCCGCTATGAATGTCAGGAGTGTGGTGAGCGCTTCATTTGCAGCTCGACCCTAACCTGCCACCAGAGCATTCACACCCAAGAAAAACAAGGACTTGATGGGAGCGGCAAGATCTTGAATCAGAACCTAGAACAGAAAGATCATCCAAGGAGTGGCGAGAAGCACTTTAAATGTAACACATGCGAGAAAACATTCAGCTGCAGCAAATACCTGACTCAGCATGAGAGGCTTCACACCAGGGAGAAGCCCTTTGAGTGTAAACAGTGTGGGAAAGCCTTTGTCCAAAGTGCACAGCTCATTCACCACGAGATCATACACTCTGGAGTGAGGCCATATAAATGTGAGCACTGTGGGAAGGCCTTCATCCGAATCACCTCCCTTACCAAACATCAGTATGTCCACAAGAGCGAGCACCCCTTTAAGTGTAATGAATGTGGAAAGACTTTCAGCCAAAGTGTCCATCTCTCAGAACATCAGTTAACTCACACTGCAGAGAAACCCTTTAAATGTAATCAGTGTGACAGAGTCTTTGTGCACAGTAAGTACCTTATTCAGCACCAGAAAAGTCATGCCAGAAAGAAATCTTTTGAATGTAATGAATGTGGAAAAACATTTAGACACAACTGGCGCCTTTCCAAGCATCAGAGAATTCACACGGGTGAGAATCCGTATAAATGTGGTGACTGTGGGAAAACGTTTAGCCTGAAAGCTGTACTCGTTCGACACCAGAGAGTTCACACCAGAGAAAAGCCTTATGTTTGTCAGGTATGTGGGAAAGCCTTCAGCCAGAACTCGTGCCTTTCTATTCACCAGAGAGTTCACACTGGAGAGAAGCCCTATCTGTGTGCTGAATGTGGGAAAGCCTTTTCCCAGAAAGCAAACCTGAGGCAGCACGAGAGAATTCACACTGGGGAGAAGCCTTACATCTGTGATGTGTGTGGGAAAACCTTTGGCCTCAGTTCCCATCTCAGTCAGCACCAGATAATTCACACCCAGGAAAAACAATATCAGTGTCAACACTGTCAGAAAGCCTTTGGCTGCTACTTAGGTCTCCGCCGACACCAGCAAGTTCACACTCAAAAGTAACAAGTAGAAATACTACCTGTGGTTGCCAGGTGACAGCAGAACCTGACATCTGAGACCTAAAATTGAAACCATCACATTGTAAGTCCATCCTTCCCCTACCCCTACCCCCGAAATATATATAGATCTCTATATTAATAAAGATTGATTAGAAAATTTGCACACAAGTTTCATTAAAACAATGAAAACACAAAAGAAGCTGTGTAGTATCCAAATTCAGAGGTAGACTCTGTAGCCAGTCTCCTGAGTTAAATTTCACCTCTGCCATCTGCTACCTAAGTGACCTAGAGAGAGTCATGGAACTTCTCAGGGCCTCAGTATCCTCATCTGTAAAATAAGTAAAATAATAGTTACCTACCTCAGAGAGATGTGAGGCTAAATTGATGTAAAGCACTTAGCACTAAGTGCCCAGCACATAAGTACTCACCAAGCATGAGCTATACATATACATCATATACAACATAAACATACTCTTTTATGTTATGAAGAAGAATTAGAAGCTCTATATTTACTGCAGATAATGTTCTTACTAATATTATGGGTGGCTTTAATTTTAAAGTTTTTCTCCAAAATGCCCCTGGCTTAATTTGGTTCTCCAATCCCAGCACATTAATCTTAAAAAAAAAAAAAAAAAATCTAACCTTTTCCTTCCCTCCGTCTTTTTTCTGTCCCAGTATTTTCTTAACTAGCCCACAGAAAGTCAAGAAGAGCACTTAAACTAACATCAAATGGCTAAAACTTTTTACTCGTAACCTTTCCACATACACGTGCCATCTTATTTTTTCTAATCCTTACCCAAGGACATGTTTTTATTGATTTTTAGAGAGAAGGGAAGGGGGGTGGGGAGCATTAATTGGCTGCCTCCTGCACGTGCCCTGACCAGGGATCAAACCTACAACCTAGGTAGTTGCCCTGACTGGGAATTGAACCCACAACCTTTTGGTGTACGGAACGACACTCCAACCAATTGAGCCACTCAGCCAGGAGCACATGCCACCTTTTTCCATAATCTTCCCATGTTTAAAGTTTAAAGGAACCCATTTTTTGTTAATTGGAGTTAATGATCCTGGAACAGCTGGATTCAGTTAGGAAAGCTGCACTGGATATTGTCACAGTGCACACTATACAGAGGATGTGCTTGGTGGTGAAACTTGTGATGGACTGCTGGAATCTTCTTCATGCACCATTTGTCCAAGCTGGCTACTCACCAGGCACTTTCCCAGGCGCCAGGACAGGGAATGTCAGTATGGTAAGCCCTGCCCTTGCCTCGAAGCTTCTGGAATCCAAGGGAAATTGGTCCCATTTTCACAGAGGAGTGCTGTTTGTTGACAAGTGACATCTTAAAATGCCACATTCCCTCATGTCACAGCAAGTTCTGGGGCCGCTGAGGATTGTTAGAGCCCAGTAAGGAAAAGAGCTTTCCTGTTGGAGCCATCAAGTCGACAGCTCACCTCGGCCAGGCCTGTGCTACAGCAGAGACTCACCTCATGGAACCACACAGCCTGCTCCTCTAGATGGCAGCTCTTCCTGGGCTTTTGTTGCCCTACCCACTAAGTGAACAAGTCACATGTTTGCTGAAGCACAAACAATCTTAGACATTGGACACTTAATATCTTTCATATTCTTGGTGCTAAAAAAGTGTAAGAGTATGTTTCCGGTGGCTCTTGGGCTTTTTAAGCCTTGCACCTTGAGTTCTGCTGGTTGGTTTTGTTCTTGAAACTAGGAACTTAATGGTTAATTATTAGGCCGACTGCGCAGTGGGGAGCTTACTGGTTTTCTAATGGCCAAAATGTCCCACTCCCTGTGCATGGTCCCTGCCCTTGAAACTGTCTAGTCTGGGTGACAGGCCGGTGGGGTGTACAAAGTGTTGCGGGATGGGGCAGAGGTGGGAACTCAAAATGAGTTGAAGTGTATTCAATGAAGAGTTTTAATACTAAACTCACAGGTCAGAGACCCTGTGGAAAATCAGCAGCTTGGGGGGAGGGGCAGTTTTTGTAACTAATGACCTGTGTTGCTATGAGCCAGGGTAGAAATGCCCTCCTTGTGTGTATGTTGATTCTCTGATTAAAGTTTTGAGTCTGAAAGTGTTGGTTCCTTCTCTCAGCCTGGTGCCACACGCCTGGCTAGATACTGGGCATACAGTGTCCCTACCTACCAGTTTCCATGTTCTAGTGGGGGAGGGCTTGCAGTGGTGAAAACCATCCCTTAAGAGGGCAGTTAAGTCTGTTTTCCCAGAGACTGGGAGGGAACCACACAATTTCAGCCAGTCTCAGATATATCAACAAACAACACTTCCATTTAGTGCAATCCTAATTCATCAAGGAGAAAGCATGGTATTTTCTCTACAAAGACACAGCAGGCCTCAGGCTCAGGCAATAATTTTAACTAGAATTTAATACTATTTGGCTCTGTTGGTATTTACTTTAATTCTTGCCACTTCTTCTCCTTTACTGACAAGAGATACTACCTTCCTGCTCATGGTAGTGATAGAAAGTCCTCTTTATTTTTATTTTTTTAAGATACCTTTTTATTAATTTCAGAGAGGAAGAGATAGGGAGACTAAGATAGAAACATAAGTAATGAGAGAGCATCATTGATTGACTGCCTCCTGCACACCCCACACTGGGGATTGAGCCCCCATATACCCTGACTGGGAATCGAACTGACCTGGTTCATAAGTCAACACTCAACTACTGAGCCATGCCAGCCAGGAAAAAGTCCTCTTTAAAAATAAATTGGTTTAAGCGGGGTGGGGTAAGTAAACTGAATTAAAGGGAAAATATGTGGTACACATCATGTACAGCAAAAATTGAGTGGAATGTAAATTGCTGAGGCTTGAGGAACATTGAATTAACTAAGCCTAGCACTGCTAAGCCAATAGACTTAGCTGAATTAGATTATGCTGTGGCAATGCAGTTAAGTGTCAAATCTCAGTAGTTGAACAGAACAGGTTTATTTTGTTCACATTGCACGTCCACTGTGGGGACAAGGTGGGTGGGTGGCTGGCTCTGTCCTATACACTCAGAGACCAGGGTAGAGCCCCTTTAGTTGAACGTGTGGCCTTGCTTAGCACAGCAGGAAAGGAGAGAGCTGGAAGCTGCAGGAGTTTATCACTGCCTCCGCCTGGAAGTGCTGCAGCTCACTTCCATTCACGTCCCCTTGGTCACGGCCCAACTGTAAAAGGGCCGGGAAATGCCATCAAAGAACCGGGTGCTGGTCTCAGTAATGTCTAGCACCAGAAGCACTTTCTTGAAGACTTTCTGATGATACTGGGAAGGGCTCATGATATAATAAGTGATAAAAGCGAATCAGCCTTTAGATTTCCAAATAAAAATAATTCTGTGATTACAGGGGGGAAAGGTGAAGGAAATTCACCAAATTCTGAAAATGAGAAACAGTTTCTGAGTGAAATAAGTTTCTTCTTCATACTTTGTAGTATTTCCCAGACTTTCCATATCGCCAGGTACCATTAAAATCTTTTTCTTTTAATCCTCACGCGATATTTTTCCATTGATTTTTTTTAGAAAGAGGGGAAGACAGAAATATCGATGTGAGAGAAACACATTGATTGGTTGCCTCCTGCACACTCCCAGACCAGGGCCCGGGCCGGGGAGGAGCCTGCAACCAAGGTACATGCCTTGACGAAATCAAACCTGGGACCCTTCGGTCCGCAGGCCAAGGCTCTATCCACTGAGCCAAACCAGCTACGGCTCACCAGGTACCATTTTTAATTACAGAAGTAATTCATGATCACATCCTTTTAAATAGATTCCAGCAATATAAAAATATTCAGAACAAAACAAAAGTCCTTCTTACTATCTGCAGCAGCATCCTGAAGGTACCCCTTGCACCTAGTACATACTAGCTTCCTGTTCTCTCTCTGTTTTTAAATATATATATTTTATTGATTTTTTACAGAGAGGAAGGGAGAGGGATAGAGAGTTGGAAACATGGATGAGAGAGAAACATCGATCAGCTGCCTCTTGCACACCCCACACTGGGGATGTGCCCGAAACCAAGGTACATGCCCTTGACCGGAATCGAACCTGGGATCCTTCAGTCTGCAGGCCGACGCTCTATCCACTGAGCCAAACCGGTTAGGGCCTGTCCTCTCTTTCGTGTGCAGATCCTGGTAGTTTAAGTATTGGGTTGCTATAGAAGAGGTGTATCTAATGCGTTTCTAAAGCCTTTGGAAAATGCCAGTCCCAGCCTGGTTCTTTTGGGTTACTGTGCCCTAGAATAATGGTTTTCAAGTTCTCTACTCACAACTCTTTCTTTTATTAGTGTTTTCTAAAGTGTGGGAAACACCAGTATTTTGGAAGATGATGCTATATTAAATATCAACTCGCACACTAAGAAGGTCACTTCCTTTTCAAGTCTGTTGATGCTTCTGGTAACCTAATGTTGAGAAGATACTGTTTTAAGAAATCACACCGCCGAAACCGGTTTGGCTCAGTGGATAGAGCGTCGGTCTGCGGACTGAAAGGTCCCAGGTTCGATTCCGGTCAAGGGCATGTACCTTGGTTGCGGGCACATCCCCAGTGGGGGATGTGCAGGAGGCAGCTGGTCGATGTTTCTCTCTCATCGATGTTTCTAACTCTCTATCCCTCTCCCTTCCTCTCTGTAAAAAATCAATAAAATATATTAAAAAAAAAAAAAGAAATCACACCTAAGAACTCACTGCACAAAACAGATAAAAGTGGACACACTCTGGCCAAAGAGTTAAGGACACACTCTGGCCAAAGAGTTAAGTTGCCCCTGTTGACCTGTTGTTTAGGGTGAAAATGCTAGAGGCAGGATTTGAACCTAAGCAGTCAGGCTCCAGGCTTGGGACCCCCTAACCACTATGCTAAAGGCAGACTCTGATCGGTCCTTTACCAGCTCCTGACGCTGGGCGGCACCATCACCCCTGTGAGCCCGTTTCCTCATATGTATCAGCAATAACAATAGTAGGTACTCCACTGGGAGGTTGTGAGGATTAAATACGCGGGAAATGTTTAGAGCCGTGCCTGGCACCCAAGATGCATAAATATGAGCTGCTTCAGTATAATGAATACTTTTTAGTAATTATTAGCACTAAAACTAACGCCGTATTTTTTTCAACACTAACTACCCTTGGCTCATAATAAGCACTCAACACATTACTATAAATTTTAATTATTTATTTTGTAAGATTAGTATTTATAAACTTGGAACCCTAGTGCTTAACCTCGACCTTAGCACGACACCTAGCAAGAAGTAATTGAAAATGTATTACTAATAAAACAATAATAATAGATTTATCCTAAACATTTACTTCCTTAGAAAGGGAGCTTAGAAAACACAACCTGAGAAACTAAGCTGGCTCCACACCATTCAATTCAGCCAGTGAGTCCCCAAACCAAGAGCAAGAGAAGAGCAGTGACCAACCTGGACGAAACCCCCCAATTCTCTCCAAGCCTTAAGAAGGGTCCTGGGTCCCAGCGTTCACAGAACGAACGTCAGCGCGTTCCGCTCACTACGGCTTCATTGGCTCAAGCCTCCTGCGCTTACCAGCCAATCCCCGCGCGAGCCCTGCTCATAGCCCCGCCCTCACCCTCCCCTCTCCTGCCTCTCATCTTGCCCCCGCCTGGCCTCAGGCCGCGAGCTAGCCAGCCTTAAGGGGGTGCCCCGTTGGCCGGCGCTAGCTTCTCGCGCCTCTCAATCTCGTTAGGTGGCCTAGGCCCCCGAAACCGCTCTTCTGGCCAAAGACGGGGTACTCAAGTACCTGGCAATTGAGGCTTGGACCTCTGGTTCGCTTCCCATAGGTGTGTCTCCACTGCGGCGACGCTGCGTGCGCAGCCCCCACGCCTCTGCGCCTCATGAACTACACTTCCCAGATCCCCCTGGGATTCGGGCTTCTCTGGGCGGTGGCCCTCTGAAGCCGGCAAAGGCTGGAAGGAGCCCTGGAGTCCAGGGCGACTCTCGCTTGGGGTACACGGATGTCAAAGGCTTCTTCTGGCTTCAGGAGGCGGGATGGAGAAGGAGAAGAAGGCTACACAGTTCGTTTCCTCTAGACAGGCTACATTCTGAAAACTAACCAGCGCCAGCGTCCATCTTCAGGGCAACCGACAACTGTGGAAATGAAGAGTGGTCTCCATAGCAACTATCTAAGCAATGGCTCTAGGCAAGAGCACCCTTCATTGCAGACACCTTCAAGAAGTATGGCTGTGCAACAAAAGAGCGTGCTGTGCTCATAAAACTTAATGGAATGAGTATGTTGGAGCACAAGGAAGGGAGGAAAACCGGGTAGAGCAGGTGGGGATGGGGAAGTACATCAATCAATTGATATTTCTTGAGAACTTACTATGTCCCAGGCAATGCTGTAGCTGCTGGGGATATAGTGGTGAAAGACACACATGGACCCTGCCTTCAGAGACACAGAGAGCAGGCAGTAAATAGACATATAATAGGAAATTATGATAACTGATATAATGTAAACAGACAAGGGGCTGAGATTAGAATGAAAGGGTGATTATGATCAGGAAAAATAATTACTTGAGAATGTAAAGCCTATATAATAAAAGCCTAATATGCAAATTGACCAAATGGGGAAATGACTGGTCGCTATGACATGCACTGACCACCAGAGGGCAGACGCTCAATGCAGGATCTGCCCCCAGCCTGCATGCCCCAGGCCAGCCAAGGCGCGTGCCAGCTGGCGCCCACCCCCCACCACACACACATCGCCCCACCAGTCACCCAACAGATGGGCTTTGATCGTTGACCAGGCCTAGAAACCCTACCCGTGCATGAATTTCGTGCACTAGGCCTCTAGTGTGAAATAAAAGCCATATAAGTCTCAAGCAAATTGCAGATAAATATTTAATGTATAGCCACCTGTAGATTTCTTCAGTATTTGGGAAACTTGAGGTGGGGTTTTCTTTTACTTGCCACTGAGGCATCTGTTAGAGAGTGGAAAAATTTTAACTGCACTTCCCTATGACTTCCCTGACCATGAAACCCAGCTGCACCTTGCAAAACAGGATGCCAGTAGCTTAGCTGTACGGATATTGCTAGCCTGAGTGCCTAGGATGTGGGTTTACTGCCTTTACAGTGTGCCAATATAGCTAAGAAAACTGCTTTGTTTGAGGTTGCCATTGTTCCACTTAGCCTGCCAACAAGGATGTAGTTTTGGTGCTTAAAAGCTACCTTGCACCTGAGGTTGGGGCTGCTCTCTGGACTCCTTGCCTGGAGGAAGGCTGAGCAGTCGCCGGCCGGCTAATAAAGGCTCCCTAAATTTCAATTGGCTTGGACTCCAGTGGTCATTTGGTCACGATCGCTCCACAACAGCATCCTGAAGTACTAGGATAAACAGGACGAATACCTTGCTTTTGTTCCTTTTGGCTGCTTGAGCTAGTTAATTATCTTTCTTGGGCTATTTTGAGGTAAGTTTTCTGTTACTTAAAACCCAGAACATCCTTTGTAATATAATCTTATTATTCTCATTTAAAAGATGAAGAGCCATAACTGGTTTGGCTCAGTGGATGGAGCGTCAGCCTGCGGACTGAAAGGTCCCAGGTTCGATTCCGGTCAAGGGCATGTACCTTGGTTGCAGGCACATCCCCAGTAGGGGGTGTGCAGGAGGTAGCTGATCAATGTTTCTCTCTCATCGATGTGTCTAGCTCTCTATCCCTATCCCTTCCTCTCTGTAAAAAAAAAAATCAATAAAATATATTTTAAAAAAAGAACAAAACTGCAAAGGTCCATAGCTTCCATGTGTATAAAGATGTAGAATATATGCATGCACGTGAATAAAAGCCAGATGGACCGTTGCCAGAATAAAATAACAGCTGTCACTTCTGACAGTTAGGGTCTCCAAAGGAGGAATGCACGAGGCCAAAAGGGGTAAAGAGTTAGGCATTTATTAGGTCATCTGGAAAACCAGATGGGCTGAGCCCCAGAATGGCACTGGCACCCAGGGACAGGGTGTCAGAGATTTTAAAGGACTCTAGGCGGGCTTTTTCTGGGCAGTGACTTCTCTGGGCGGGTCCGGATCCAAGGAAGGTCCGTGGGGAAGGATAATGGTCTTAGCAAGTGGCATGTGGTCTAAGCAAAAGGGAGTGTCCGTTGTGAAGGGGTCCACAGGTCAGTTCCCAGGGGAAGGGGTGTTGATTCAATTATTTGATCAGATCTAACGCAGACATCATGCAGTGGGCCTCACTAGTTTATTAAACTGGCACAACCACCCTGTAACGGGGTGTCATCCAGCCCTGGGGGGCCTTTGCATCTCCATGGCTTGGAGACCCAGCCACAGCCGGCAGGTTCAGGACAGCCCCCTCTTTTCACTGCCAGGTTCCCGGGTCTGCTGTCCTCTCCTGCCGTGACTCTGGCCCTGGCTGGAAGCTTATTCCAGTCGCATTCCACACCTTGTGGCCGCCCGTGTCTCCTCTCCAGTCTGTCCCCCACACAGCTCCAGAGCACACCCCGGGCTTCCCCTGGCTCAGCGTCCCCCTCAGGGAAGTGTGGAGGCCTTAGCCTGGCACTTGAAGCCCATGAGCCCTGGGTCTGCCTTGCTTGACTGCCTCTCTGGTGTGAGCTCTCTCCCTCGTCTGTACACAGCCACACCCCACTGTGTCCTCACATGCTTTTTCCTCGGTACGTGAGCACAAGGAGAGAGAGAGGGTGAGTTCTGGTGTCTCTTCCTGCTCTTATAAGGACACTTGAAACGTTACTTTCAATTAGTTGACATTCAATATTTTGTATTCATTTCAGGTGTACAGCATAGTGGTTAGACACTCACCTACTTTACCAAGCGGTCCCCCCGACAGAGCGAGAACAAGCCATTCCTGTAGGACAGTCTCTCCGGTTCCCACCCGGCCCAGCTGGAGGTGGCAACGCCCTCCCTGGGTTCCCACAGGAACATTCCAGAATCCTAGAGCTGCTAGTATCATAATTGTTGAGTTGTAATTATTTGGTGACCGTCTGTCTCTCCCGCTGCATGCTCTGCGCTCTCTGGGAGTTCTCATCACGCTATAATTGATGCTCAATGTAATTATACCTTTATTGCATCGTGCATCGCTCCCAGGAAATTCCCAAGAAGGTAAGGGAGTGGCTTGAAGACATTTTAAAATCCAAAACAACACCACTACCCAAGCAGAAGGCACTTGGGGGACACCAGCTTGCAACCCCTCAGCCAGCACCTTTCCTGGAGTGAGCTTCGGTGTGGCCACCAACGCATGTGAGTGTGAAGTAGAGCATCGTGGACGGGTCTACAGTTGCCCTGCCCCAGCCAATCATTGGTAACGGTGACCTCACGGGCACTCAGAGCTTTGTTGCCAAGGCGACTAGCACCTGCGGACTCCAGGCAAGTGCACCGCCAGTGTGGGGAAAGAAAGGGAGGCAGAGACAGTGGAGAGCCAGAAACTACCATTCCCAGAATCCTCTTGGTTGGAGTAGGGTCTAGAGATCCCAGCCTCTTCTCCACCTCTTCAAAACCTCTACATTTATCTATATATATAAAAGCCTAAGCGACTGTCTGACCTTTCACCTGGAACCAGAGAGGAAGGAGCCCGATTCCGGGGTGCATCACTTGAGACCTGCCCTCTCGCAATCTGGGACCCCTAGGGGAATGTAAGAGAGCTGGTGTCAGCTCAATTCCTGCAGGCCAGGGCCAGGGACCCCAGCTGTGCACAAATCCTTGCACTGGGCCTCTAGTACTGTAAAAACTTTGTATGGGGCCAGGTGGGTACTGGAAATATGGGGTAGGGGGGAAACACTCTGTAAAGTATATGATGGTCTAACCACTATCTATACACCTGGAACTAACACAAAATAATATTGAATGTAAACTGTAATTGAAAAATAAAAGAATACCTCTCCATTGAAAGCACACTTTACCAGGCAGGTAACAAAACTGGTATCTTGGCAACAGGTGGCTGGAACAAGGAAGTCAATGGTTTGGCCAATCAGAAGTCCAGCTCTCCTGTGTACACCTTCTACCTTTAACTAGACTGGGATATAGTATCTATGGGCAACGGACTCATGGTGGGAGGCAGAGGTTTCTGGGAAATGTAGTTAATTGGGGAGTCCAGTGGGATCTATCAACACTTAGAACTTCCTTTGCTAATATCTAAAATAAAGTATATAAGCAACAGTTTTAGATATTTTCCTGTCACCTCAGAATGGTAGCAAAACAAGTCTTGGTCTTCAGTGTTTGAAAAAGCTAGTTGCCCACACTACTTTTTAAAAATATATATATTTTATTGATTTTTTTACAGAGAAGAAGGGAGAGGGATAGAGAGTTAGAAACATCGATGAGAGAGAAACATCGATCAGCTGCCTCCTGCACACCCCCTACTGGGAATGTGCCCGCAACCAAGGTACATGCCCTTGACCGGAATTGAACCTGGGACCCTTCAGTCCACAGGCCGACGTTCTATCCACTGAGCCAAACCGGTTAGGGCCACACTACTTTAATGGAGAGATTTCACATAACCTGAATTTCGGGGTCCTATTGAAAAATCTGAAAATCTGCAAACCCTGGGGCCATTTCACCAGGACCGCCATTGGATGGAGCTGCGCCTTTTACAGCCTCCAGGAATGGGGCCTGCATGTTCACTTTACCTACCTGGGCCCATAAGATATATGAGGTTTCTTTTTACTTATTTATTTATTTATCCCCACCTGAGGATATTTTTCCATTGATTTTTAGCGAGAGTGGAAGAGAAAGGGAGAGAGAAACTTCGATGTGAGATAGACACATCGTTTGGTTGCCTCTGTACGTGCCTTGACCAGGGCCTGGGCCGGGGAGGAGCCTGCAACCAAGGTATGTGCCCTTGACCGGAATCAAACCCGGGACCCTTTGGTCCTCAGGCTGACTCTCTGTCCACTGAGCCAAACCGGCTAGGGCTCTTTTTAAAAATATATGTATTTTTTATTGATTTCAGAGAGTAGAGGAGAGGGAGAGAGAGATAGAAGCATCAATGATGAGACTCATTGATCAGCTGCCTCCTGCACGCCCCCTACTGGGGATCCAGCCTGCAACCCGCGCATGTGTCCTTGACCAGACTCGAACCTTGTACCCTTCAGTCCATAGGCTGACACTCGATCCACTGAGCCAAACCGGCCAGGGCTGAGGTTTCAAATTCAGACCCTGGGAAAATCACCAAGCTCCTTTCCCTGGCATTTATGGTGCATGGGTCAATGCCGTCTTTGTAGGCTTCTCTCCCCTGCCCCCCTACACACACACACCACTACCCTCATTTATTCAACAAATGTTTGCTGAGTGCCTGCTTTGGGCCAAACATTGTGCTAGGCACGGAATCTTCCGCTAAATTCTGCCCCTCCCTTTCTTTTGGTGAATACTCACCCAAGGGTATTTTTTACAATGTGTTTTTATTGATTTTAGAAAGAGGGGAAGGGAGAAGGATAGAGAGATAGAAACATCAGTGAGAGAGAATCATTGATTGGCTGCCTGCTGCACGCCCCCCTACTGGGGATCGAGCCCGAAACCCAAGCCATGTGCCCTGACCAGGAATCGTCTGGTGACCTCTTGGTTTATGGGTCAGTGCTCAACAACTGAGCCACACCGGCTGGGCCCGAGGATTTTTTACTACTGATTTTTAGAGAGAGCGGAAGAGAGGGAGGGAGGGGAAGAGAGGGAGATGAGGAGAGAGAGAAAGAGGGAGAGAAAGATTAATGTGAGAGAGACACATTGATTGGTTGCCTCCTGAACGTGTTCCGACCAGGGCTGGGGATCGAACCTGCAACCCAGGTACATGCCCTTGACTGGGAATCAAACCCAAGACCATTAGCTGCATGGGCCGATGCTCTAACCACTGAGATACACCAGCCATGGCTTGTTGGTTTTTTTTAATCAATTAGTCCCTCCCATCAAGCATCCTCATGATCTAAATCCTGAATGAGAGAGCAACAGTTCTGCCAGCAGGTTCGGAAGCAGAAGGGTACCCTGTGACCCAAATCTACTTGCTTTCGGCTTTGGGGTTAGTGAGTTGCAGGAGTTCCGACAGCAAAAGATTTCCATGAAAATGCACCTGAAGCTCTTCAGGAACAACAGAGGGTGAACAGTTAAGCATTCAGATCGGGAGGGAAAGGTGGATTCTCCACGCTGACCTCCGCCGGACTGGCCTTTCCGGTCCCACTATGGTGTCACCTCATTTTTGGACGCTTTGCCCTCCCCCACCCCCAAATAGGAATGGTTGTCCCTTCAAACTCTCCCTGTAGGTGGTCCATCCCTCTTGAAGGTTGGTGTCCAGAGCTGGACCGTTAGGGGAAGGGTCCTCCGGGAACTGATGGAGCCATTGAGAAATCTGTCACAGACTTTATTAAATTTCTTTTCCTTTCCCCTTTACAAACCCCAAACCAGCACCCTACTGCAGCAGGAGTTTCCGGTTATGCCTGTAGGTAACAGCCCTGGTCAGAGAGAAAAGGCGTGGGGGTTAGAAAGAGGACTGCAGGCCCCTCTATGTCAACAGATGTCCCCCCCACCCCACCCCCCGCAAAAAATTCTTCCAGCCAATCATCGGCCTTATTTGACTTAGCCAATGACATCTGGGTCTCTGGGCAGATTTGCAGGGTGCTCGGCCACTTGGGAGGGGCTCAGTGGGCCTTTGGGTGAGGGCAGGGATGACTCACGAAGCCACGATGACCCCAAAGGCAAAGACGGCCAGGCACAGGGAAACGACGATGCCAAGCTGGACCTGATTCCCCGGGTGTCCACTCTCTGTGCCGTACTGCAGGGCCGTGCGGGGCTGCCTGTCGACTGACAGCCGGAACCTCCATTGTCACCCTTCCTTGACCTTGATCGCACCCATGGCTCACGCAGCAACCTGGGCCTCCTTCCCACCTCGTGGCCCGCGGCCTCTCCTGGGGTCTCACTCTCCATTCATCCATTCCTGGAAGTCTGTGTCCCAGGCACCTTTCAAGGTGCTCAGGATACCAGTATGAACTCACCCCTGCCCCCTCTTCCCTCCCCCCTCCGCGAAGAACCGGCGAAGAGCCCAGTGCTAAATGCATCTCATTGGATGGGGGTCAGGGTGGGAGGGGGACTTGGTTCGCTCCTTTGCCAAGAACATGACAGAGGAATGCAAAATGCTGACAATCTCATGAGAAGAAGGAAGCCTGCATCTTAGCTGGCGACTCTGAAGGTGGCCTTGGGAGTGCCATTCTGCACCTCCCACTCGCACCCTTTCATTCTGTCAGCAAAGACTCTTGGCTCAACCTTCAAAATATATCCAGTATCTGAACCACCTCCTGGGCTCCTGACCTGGTCTAGCCCATCCTCACTTTCACAGGATCCTGGCTTCTCCTCCCTGCAGTTCCCGACGTGGCTGCCAGGGGCACCTGTTAACCCCTTAGTCCACTCATGTCCCTCTTCTGCTCAGAGCCCTCCCACAGCTCATCTCTCATCTACACTAATAAAAGAGAAATACGCAAATCGACTGTGCCTCTATGGCGTCCACCAGCCAATCAGGAGTGGGTATGCAAATTAACCCAAAAAAGATGGTGGTTAATTTGCATACACAGGCACGGAGCAAAGACTGAAGGCTCCAGCCCAACTGAAGACTGAAGACTGAAGAGGCTTGGCTTCTCCGCTGCGGCCAGAGCGAAGGCCTGGGTCCTGGGTGCCAGAGGAAAACCGGTGCTGGCAGCCAGGGGAAGGAAGGCCTATTGCACGAATCTTCATGCAACGGGCCTCTAGTTCAGAATAAAAGCCCACACCTAGCGGGTTTGGCTCAGTGGATAGAGTGTTGGCTGGTGGACTGAAGAGTCCCAGGTTCGATTCCCGGTCAGGGCACATGCCCGGGTTGTGGGTTCCATCCCCAGTAGGAGGCATGCAGGAGGCAGCCAATCAATGATTCTCTCTCATCATTGATGTTTCTATCCCTCTCTCCCTCTCTCTCTGAAATCAATAAAAAAAAGAATTATCCAGCCCCAAATATCAGTAGTGTCAAGGTTGAGAAAGCCTAGTCTAACTCTTCGCTCCATCAAAATGTGGGCTCCATGACTTGGGTCTGCCATTCTGCTGATCCTAAGTTTGGGGCATTGAAGGGCGCTCAAAGTATTTGTTGTAAACACCGCTCTAAGGGAGCAAATAGACAAATTCCTTTTTTTTTTTTCTTTTTCAGTTTGTCAATGTCATGAGGGAAAATAGTAAGAAAAACACGTGTAGATTAAATAATGAAGTGAAAAACAACCTAACCATTGAGTGATATGAGAAGTCCTTTCATTGGACTTCTGTTTGAACGAAGGGACAATTCGGGAAGTTGGAAAAGGAACTTGGAGTTATTTGATATTGAGGAGTTGTTGTTAGGTTTGTTGAGTGTGGGAATGGCATTGTGCTTATGTAGGAAATGTCCTTGTTTTTAGAGTACAGATTATTAATGGGTGAAATTTCATGATGCCCGATTTCTTTTAAAATACTGTGCCAAAAAATAAGTGAATCAAATCGGAGAAAATTCATTGTCAAGATCATTTGATAGAAAGCTCTACTTTAAAGAGTGTGACTAGGGAATCCTCTCTGAGGAGGTCAAGTTTGAGACTTTGTTGAATGAGGGAGTCAGAGGAGCAGTGGGACAGAGAGAGGGAACTGCATATGAAAAGGTCCAGCATGACTATTCAATCTTTTTTGTTTTTAAATCCTCACCTGAGGATATTTTTCCATTGATTTTTAGAGAGAGGGAAAGACACAGAGAAATATCAATGTGAGAGAAACACATTGATTGGTTGCCTCCTACATGTACCCTGACCAGGGCCCAGGCCAGGGAGGAGGAGCCTGCAACTGAGGTATGTGCCCTTGACCGAAATCCAGGTCCACAGGCCGATGCTCTATCCACTGAGCCAAACAGCTTGGGCCATGATTATTCAATCTTGATGTGTATTGGGGGGTCCATTGTACTATTTTCTCTGCTCTGAAGATATGTATTTTTTTTTTTAAATCTCAATGAGTGAATAAATTAAGCATATCCTTTCAGACTCCCCAGGTGTGACATTGGCTAAAAATAAAATACCTTTTTGCACCTGCCATTCTGGTCGTAGATGCATTGTCAAGTTACAGAGGAGTCTTCCCCTTTAACAGCAGGGACAAATGAATTTCATAATGTGGAAGCACCTCCTGGGCCTCACTGTAAGCAAGTTCAGGGCAGAATTCAAGGCTGCATGTGGGAGACCCCAAAACCCATATCCACTGGGACTGGCTGACATCTCTCATGTCTACCACCACCCACAAGAGCTTACCGAAACAGTCATTCTTTTTCATGCATTTGGGGCTGGTCTTCAGGCAATGTAAACAGTCCAAGACATCTTCTGTTAGCATGTCTGGATAAGGGGAAAGGGAGTCGTGGGATGAGGGGAGCTATCAGACAATTGGCAGGGGGTGGGAAGACAGAAGGGGAAAGAGGATATGGAATCCCTCGGCTCTCATGAATTTGGGGGTCCCATGTGCAGCAGAGCAAGCTGAGCATAATGCACTGACGATTCACATTCAAAATAATCCTATATAATAAAAGGCTAATATGCAAATTGTCCCCTCAGGAGTTCTACTGGGAGACCGGGAGTTCAATTGCGCTCGCTATGATGTGAGCTGACCACCAAGGGGTGGCAGGGAACATGGCACTGAGGGAGCGAGGGAAGGAGGAGGGGGGCAGGCAAGGAACCTGATTGGTCCTGATCAACAGCCAGGCCTTAGGGACCCTACTCATGCATGAATTTTGTGCACCAGGCCTCTAGTTTGTATATATTTATAAAATATATACAAGTTGATGGAAGAGTTTGATTAAGTTGCAGCTGTTCAGATAACCCAACATTCTGTTTGTAGACATTTAATTAATCAAAATTAAACACATGTTTAATATCTATAAAGGAATGCTTTCACATCTCTATTCCTATTTTGCAGCCACCTGTGGCATAGACTGGCTGGATGCTCACTCAGCTTCCTGCCACACAGGAAGACTACATTTCCCAGGCTTCTTTGCAGTAGGCTGGAGAACATGTGACTGAGTTCTGGCCAATGGAGAGCGGGCAGAGGAATGCAGAGCCAATTCCCAGGCTTGACTATGAAAGTTCCTGCAGAATTCCCAATTCTTTCTCCGTTTTGAAGCTTGCTGAGGAGGCACTACCCGGGTGCAGCCTGGATCCCTGAGTCAGCACTTGGAAGAACTGCTCAACTCTCAGTGGACTTTGAGTCAAAGAGAACTAAACCTTTCTTTTGTTAAACCACTGAAATTTGGGGTTTGTTACTAGGACATAGCTCTCTTATCCTGTCTGACATTCCCCCAAAGTACTTTCTTTTGCAGGTTGCAACTTTCATAAGCCCTCAAAAATCAGATATCCATAAGCACTAGAACTTTGGACCCACTAGATGGAGTAGGTGTGACAATGGGGCTTGATTTGTGGGTAAGGAGGTAGAGAAGGGTAGAGCAGGAAGGGATAGACAAGAAGTCTATCAGGACTCACGGCAAATTTTCCGATCACAGGCTGTAAGAGAAAAGAGCTGAGGTGAGATAAGTTGGGACAGCAATTTGGGAATCTGATCAAAGTAAGGAACCAGGAGAGGGAGGGAGGAATGAGTCTGGGAAAGAAGAGGAAGGAATATTAATGAGGGGCAGAGAAGGCTGAGGCGGAGGGGAGGGGAGGGAGGAGTTTGGGGGGAAAGGTGAGAGAAGGGGATGGAGTGATAACGAGGAGGGGACTTGGTGGAGAGGGATGCTGCACCTTTTAGTTCATACGACCTTAAACCTGTCTTGAGTTTCTTGGTCACCTTCCTCCTAAGAGTCACCAGCTCTTCCAGCAGAGGCCCATCTGAGGAGAAAGAGAGATCCTTGGGAGGCACTCAGCATCCCATCGGCCGCTTCAAAGAGAAGGGACGAGGAAACTCTCTTTCATTCACCAGGAGTACCAAGACCAGGTCTTACTCGGGGTCCACTGGGCAAACCCATGGCTTGCAAAGTCCTGCATCTAGCTTCCGTGAGTCCGGCTTCTGGCTGAGCAACGCTCCCCCTGTGGGAGGGCACTGACGACCAGGGGGCAGCTCCTGCATTGAGTGTCTGCCCCCTGGTGGTCAGTGCATGTCATAGCGACTGGTCATTTGCAGTTTGGTCGATTTGCATATTAGCCTTTTATTATATTGGATTACCTAGACCTGCGCTCTCCAATATGTCAGCCAGGAGCCACACATGGCTACTGAGCACTGGAAATGGGTTAGTCTGAATTGAGATGTGTGTGCGGTTCATCTAAAATGGATGCTAGGTTTCGAAGACGTGGTATGAAAAAAGATAATTGTAAAATAACAATAAATCATTTTTATATTGGTTGCATGTTCAAATGGCAGTATTTTAGGTATGGGGTTAAATAAAATACATTAAAATTAATTTCACCTGCTCTACCTTTTAAAAAATGTGTAGAGCCTGGCCGGAGTGGCTTACTGGTTGAGCACCAACCCATGAACCAAGAGGTCCCTGGTTCTATTTCCGGTCAGGGCACATACCTGGGCTGTGGGCTCAGTCCCCAGTAGGGGGCGTGTAGGAGGCAGCCGATTGATGTTTTTCTCATTGATGTTTCCATCTCTCTATCCCTTTCCCTTTCTCTCTCAAAAACCAATAAAAACTTATTTTTTAGAACTGTGGTTACTAGAGCCCTAACTGGTTTGGCTCAGTGGATAGAGCGTTGGTCTGTGGATTCAAGGTTCCTGGGTTCGATTCTGATCAAGGGCACATGCCCTGGTTGCAGGGCTCGATCCCCAGTAGGGGCGTGCAAGCGGCAGCTGATCAGTGATTCTCTCTCGTCATTGATGTTTCTATCTCTCTCTCCCTCTCCCTTCCTCTCTGAAACCAATGAAAATATATTTAAAAAACAAAACAAAACTGTGGCTACTAGAAAATAAAAAATTACACATGTGATACCTATTTGTGCCTGACATTGTATTTCCATTGGACAGCATTGGACACTGATGCCTCCTAAATTGATGTCACTCTCCTAGATTGCTCACTGAAGTCCAGATGTGTATATGCAACTATCCAATCAGGACCTCCACTTGGACGTCTAAATAGGCATCTTAAGCTCAATAAGTTCAAAACTTAACCTCAATATTCTCCTCCAGCCCTGGCCGGTGTGGCTCAATTGTTTGGGCATTGTCCTGAGCACCAAGGGGTTGCTGGTTGGATTCCTGGTTGGGGCACGTGTCCGGGTTGTGGGCTTGATCCCGGGTAGGGGGTGTGCGGGAGGCAGCCTATCTATGTTCTGCTCTCACATCAATGTTTCTCTCTCTCAAATGTCAATAAAAATATATTTTAAAAATTCTCCTTCAAACCTGCTCCCAACCCCTGGTCTTCATTTTAGTAGATTCAGGTGCCAGGCCAAAATCCTTGGATGTGATCTTTGACCCCTTTTTCTCACATCCCACATGCAATTTGCCAACATGCATGTCAGCAAGTCCTTTCTGTTCAATATTCAAGATCGATCCAGAAATCCCATCACTTCTCACCCCCTCCACAGCCACCCTCCTGCTGGTTCCAGCCAGCATCATCTCTTGCCGGGGCCATCACTGTAACTTCCCACTGGTCTCCAGCCTTCCTTCCCCCTGGCCATGCTAACATCTGTTTCCACATCCGGAGGGATCCTATTCCACCTCAGTCAGCTCGCTCACATCACGCTTCCGCTCAGAACCCTCCCACGTGACCCAGAATAGAAGCCAAAGGTCCTTACCGTGGCCTAGAAGGTGCTGCTGGGTCTCCCCGTCCCCGCCCCCTTACCTCTCAGACTCCTCTTCCACTCCTCTCCCTCCCCCTCTCTCCATTGCAGCCTCCCTGGCCTCCTTGAGGTTCTGGGAATAAGCCAAGCACAGACCCAGCTCAACTTCCGCCTGCAGTCCTGACCCCTGACCCTCTCACGGCTACTTCTCCCACCTTCTGTCTTTTTCTCACATGTCAACGAGACTCTTCTGCCCTGCTCTAAATTGCAACCCCCACCCCTGCTCCCAGCACTGCTCATTGCCTGTCCCTGCTTCATTTCCTCCCCCCGCCCATGGTATTTGTCCCCTTTTGACTGACTATAGGGTGCAGTGCAGGGTTACTCCGCAGGCCTGGGTTGTCCAAACCCTGCACATTCCAAAGAAAGGTTTGGCTCTTGCCCGACTCCTCGTGGGTGACCTCAAGTCCTCGGACTGCCCTCCCTGTCAGTGTCCCCCCTTTATTGGGAGCCTTGGGCCGCACCGCAGCCTGTGCTAACACGGGGATGGATGGTAGGGCCTTGCCATGTGGTAGCAGCTGGACGGCTGAAGGGGCTGGAGGCTGAGTAACCAAGGCCAGCCACTTGGTTCCGCAGGGGGATGTAACCAAACCCCAATAACATAATGGAATAGTCATAAGACGATTGGCCCCGGGCTCTTCAAAAATGCCAGCGTCACAAAAGACAGCTGAATGCAAGATGTGATCCCAGGACAGCAAGGATGGAAAGAAAATGAGAACGTCCTTCCTTGTTCTCAGAAGATCACCTGCTGAAGAACTCAGTGGGTTTGTTTTTTTGTCTGTCTGTCTGTCTGTTTGTTTGTTTTGGTTAATTCTCACCAGAGGATATTTTTCCATTGATTTTTTTAGAGAGACTGGGAGAAGGATAGACAGAGAGGAAGAAACATTGATGTGAGAGAGACACATCAATTGGCTGCCTCCTGCACGCACCAGGGCCGCCGGGGAACCGGCAACCAAGGTCCGTGCCCTTGACCAGAATTGAAGCCGGGACCCTTCCGTCCATGGGCTCTATCCACGGAGCCAAATCGGCTTTGACAAGAATTCAGTGCTGAAGTCAGTGTTGAAGTTAGGGTTGAATGTCACAAACTCTCATCTGGCACGCGCACACACACACACACACACACGCTTTACATCTTTTTAAAAATGGGTGGGCTCGCCCTAACTGGTTTGGCTCAGTGGATAGAGCGACGGCCTTCGGACTGCAAGGTCCCAGGTTTGATTCCGGTTAAGGGCATGTACCTTGGTTGTGGGCACATCCCCAGTAGGAGGTGTGCAGGAGGCAGCTGATCGATGTTTCTAACTCTCCTCTCTGTAAAAAGTCAATAAAATATATATTTTTAAAAATGGGTGGGCTTTTCCTTAGTGTCCTCCCCCTGTTCCATCCCTCTAGGTGGGGCAAGGCTTCTGGGGCTTAGACCCCTCTCTCCCAGCTCCTCTAATTCCCGTCAGTCCACAGGGCCTCTGCTGCCCTCTGCTGCCCTCTGCTGGGGAACTGTCATAAGGCGCAGGCGAATCTCCGAGGACTAACTGAACGGTGCCTGCCGCGACCTGGTTGGGTGGTGGTGAGGAATACAGGGTCTGAGCCAGATGTCCCCGGTTCAGTTCCTCCTCTCTCTTCCCAGCTGTGTGACTTCGGGCATGGCTGAGCCTCAGTCTCCCCCTCTGTGTAAACTGTGGTAGACTTTTGTAAGTAAAGCACTGTGAACCCTACCAGACACACAGTAAAGGTTATGCAAAGGTTATGCTCGTGAGTTTGCCTTATATTTTCATTTATTTATTTTTTTTGGTTAACCCTCACCCGAGGATATTTTTCCCGAGAATATTTTTCCATTGATTTTTAGGAAATGGAAGAGAGGGGGGGAAAGAGAGAGAAACATCGATGTGAGAGAAACACATTGATTGGTTGCCTCCTGCACGGGCCCTGACAGGACCTGGGAGGAGCCTGCAACCAAGGGACCTGCCCTTGACCGGAATCGAACCCGGGACCCTTTGGTCCGCAGGCCGATGCTCTATCCACTGAGCCAAACTGGCTAGGGCTGCTTTGTATTTTGAAGTCAAGAGGAAGCTGGTGGACAGGCCGCAAGGGAGGGGGAGGGGGAAGGGGCAGGGTAAAGGCTCTCCCTTAGTTCCTACCTCTCAGAGAATCAACCCTTAACTTGTTTATTTGATTCTTCGCAAAGAGCGCCACAGGGTCCAGGTGATACATCTCTGGGGAAGAGAGGGGAGGGAAGTCCAGTGGGTCCCTCCGAGAGCCAAGCGACCCCCCCATCTCCCTGCAGGATAGGCCTCCCCCCTCTAGGGGGCGTGGTCCCAAAGTGTCTCCCACCCCAGCCTCTGGCTCCGACCCCACTGTCCCTCCCTCCACGGTGTGGGCACCCTCCCCGCCCCAGCGCGCACCTATTTCCCCCACAAACACGTTCGTGGCGTAGTCCCTGAAGAAAGGCCCCTCCATGCCCAGCAGCAGGGCCTGCGCGCGGGCCCGCAGGTGCTCCCGGCCGAAGCGGCTGGGAATGAGGTCGAGGCGCAGCTGGCGCAGGGCCTCCTGCACCGAGTGGTCACACTGCAGGCAGCCCCAGCCCCCGCTGAGGCCCACGAGCAGCAGGAGGGCCAAGGCCAGAGGCATGGCAGGGCCTGTGTGATGTCACAGAGAGAGACACACACACCCCGGCCGGCCCCGCCCCCTGGGTGAGGGCGGGGTCAGGGAGGCCCTGGGAGAGACACTCCTGCAGGCGGGTGTTTGCTGAGCATCTACTCTGTGCCAGGCCCTGTGCCAGGCAGTGCAATGGATGGCTGAGGCAAACAGTCTCTGCTCACATCGTTCACATACATTTGTTCCAATGGAGCACCCACTATGTGCCAGGCGCTGGAGAGAGTCCAGGTGTCGATGGACTAATGAGTGGTCAAGCAAAGTGTGGTATGTCTAGGCAATGCGATAGTATTCAGTCTTAAAAAGGACATTCTGCCCTGGCTGGTTTGGCTCAGTGGATAGAGCGTCGCCCTATGGGGCTGAAGGGTCCCAGTTCGATTCCAGTCAAGGACACATGCCTGGATTGTGGGCTCGATCCCCCAGTAGGGGGCGTTCAGGAGGCAGCCGATCAATGATTCTCATCACTGATGTTTCTATCTCTCCCTCCCTCTTCCTTCCTCTCTGAAACCAATAAAAGTATATTTTTTTAAAAAAGGAGGATATTCTGACATATGCTACAAAATGGATGGACCTTGAGGGCATTATGCTAAGTGAAAGAAGCCAGCCAAGAAAAGACAAATCTACATGATTCCGCTCACATGAGATATTTAGACTCCCCCAAACAGTCAAATTTACACTCAGGATATTTAAATTTTCTTTGATGTATTGAACCATACTCAGATTTCCCCAAATACCTTCTAACTTTCTCGCTTCAATATCACCACCTCCAAGGGAGGGGCAGGAAAGAAGCCACAGACAATATAGATATACATGGATGTGGCTGTGTGCTGATAAAACCAAGGACATTGAATTCTGAATCTCATATATTTTTTTAAAATATATTTTTACTGATTTCAGAGAGGAAGGGAGAGGGAGAGAGAGATAGAAACATCCATGATGAGAGAGAATCATTGATCAGCTGCCTCTTGCACGCCCCCGACTGGGGATCAAGCCCATAACCTGGGCATGTGCCCTGTTGGGGAATCAAACCGTCACCACCTGGTTCATAGGTGGATGCTCAACCACTGAGCCACGGCGGTTGGGCAATACCTACAATTTATTGAGCTCTTATATAGGTAAAGCACATGTCCTAGGTGCTTTATATGTATCAGCTCATTTAATCTCACAATTTAATGAGACAGGCACTGTTTTGACCCCCACTGGCAAATGGGGAAACTGTGGACCAGAGAGGTTAAGGAACTATTCTAAGGTGGCACAGCAGGTTGGTTGGAGAGCTGGGATTTGAACCCAGGCAATCTGTTTGCAGGGTCCATGCTCTTGACCATTACACTATGTTATAAAGAAAAGACGTTATGTCCCAGCAGGGGGCTCAATTGGTTGGAGCATTGTTCCTGTGCCCCAAAATGTTGTGGGTTCGATTCCCAGTCAAGGCACAAACCTAGGTTGCTGTTCAATCCCTGGTCGCCTGGTAAGGGCGCATATGGGAGGCAACCAATTGATGTTTTTCTCACTTGCATCGATGTTTCCTGCTCTAACATCAATTAAAAAACAACACCAGCCCTGGCCGGTTTGGCTCAGTGGATAGAGAGTTGGCCTGCAGACTGAAAGATCCCAGGTTCAATTCCTGTCAAGGGCACATGCCCGGGTAGTAGGCTTGGTCCCCAGTAGAGGGCGTGCAGGAGGCAGCTGATCAATGATTCTCTCTCATCGTTGATGTTTCTATATCTCTCTCCCTCTCCCTTTCTCTTTGAAATCAATAAAAAATATACTTTAGAAAAAACAACAAAACATTGTAAAAAAAGCAACCAGCATATCCTCTGGTGAGAATTTAAAAGAAAACATGTTATGCTTTATGCACACATCGCGACTGTAAAAATGTGTGCCTTTTGCTGGAATATTTTCAGAGGGTTCACTGTGCTCCATGAACCTGGAGTCGTTGACGTGAGCTAGGGCAGTGGTCGGCAAACTCATTAGTCAACAGAGCCAAATATCAACAGTACAGCGATTGAAATTTCTTTGGAGAGCCAATTTTTTTTTAAACTTAAACTTCTTCTAACGCCACTTCTTCAAAATAGACTCGCCCAGGCCGTGGTATTTTGTGGAAGAGCTACACTCAAGGGGCCAAAGAGCCACATATGGCTCGCGAGCCGCAGTTTGCCGCCAACGGAGCTAGGGCATTCCTGAATGAAGGCAGGCCTTAGCACGTTTAACTGGCACACAGCTTTTTAAAATCATCCCCATTTGACAGATGTAAAAACTGAGGCTTGGCAGGGTCCAGCCACTTGCTCTAGCAGCCAGGATGAGATCACGCCAGGTGTCCTGCTGGGCGACGCTAATGGCCCGGTTTGTTGGTGTAAGTCAGGCTATGGGGGGGCGGGGGGGGGGCGGGGAGGAGTATCAGGGAAACGGTTGGAGAGATGTGGCTCTGAGCCCAGTGCAGGAGGCGGAGTTAGCGGCGGCAGCTCCCGGGCTCCGTGGGTGCTGGTGGGAGGGTTTTCCCTCCGCGCCCGGCCCCCTCCCCAGGCCACCCCGTGTGGTTGCAGGAACAGCCACCCGGCCTCACGCACCGCTGTGGGAGGCTGCAGCGGGCGGCACAACCCCTCGGGAAAACTCCTGGCAGAATCTACCAACGCTGGCCACACGCACATCCCGTCCTCGCGCGTACCCAGCAGAAGTGGGTGCACGCGGCTGCCAGGGGAGGCGGCGCCCGGCGCCCCCAGCCGCGCTCTTGGCGGTGAGCCCCAGCTGGAGACAGCGCAAAGGCCCATCGCTGGGGGGCGGGCTGGTAGAGCCCGGCGGGTGTCTTTTTCAGGTTAGTAAAAACGCATCCCTGCTCTCCTGTGTCTTCATTTAAAGCTCGTGAGTGCTTCCCCGGAGTTCCCAGCAGCCGGCTGTAAAAATTAGGCGTCGCCCTGACCCGCCGCTTCCTGCCCCCAGGGGGCGCACTTCCCGGCTTTGCTCAGCCTGCCGATGCGCCTGGGGTCTGTGATGCCTAAACCCCGCCTTCTGCTAACTTTTCCGCCACTGGAACAAAATTAAAAAAATAAAATAAAATTGTTAATTAATTTTAGAGCGAGTGCCCCCAGGACAGAGCCCAGCCTGGCAGGCGGGGCCCCTGGCCACACTCTCCCTGGCGTGCCATCACCTGTCACCTTTGCCGTGTGGACTCCCGCGCTCAGCACAGCCTGACTCACACCTGCACACCCTGTTCCGCGCAGCTTTCTCACCCGGGAGGCCCTCCCGTTCTCCTCTTCCCCGCCTCTCCGGTGAACTCAACGCCACGCAAAACCACCGCCGGGAACATGCCCTTTGACCCCGCCACCCCAAGTCTAGGAATTGAGCTTTCAGATAACGCTCGTCCACGAACTCCAAGGACTGAGCACAAGGATGATCACTGCGGGACTCGTCAGAGCAGCGGGGCAAATAGCCCACGTGTTCATCAGGAGGGGGCTGTCCCGGGAGCCCCAGCTCCTGACGAACCGAATGTGATTGACACACAGGTTCCTGACAGGACCCTCTTCAAGTTGTGTGTCTAAGTGACAGACGCCGGGTGCAAAGCCAAGTGGACTCTGCCCTGCCCCTCCCGCCCTTGCTGTATGGCCTTGAGGAAATGGCCTCACCTCTCTTCACCTGCGTTTCCCCATCTATAACACAGGATATTTGTGGTCTCAAAGGTCACAGTGAAGATTATATAACGAAACATGTGGGGGAAACCATCTGTAGAGCATAGAGTCAGCATTATGTTAGCTTTATTAAAAAGATGCTTTTATTGAGTGTTAGAGAGAGAGGAAGGGAGAGGGAGAGAAACATGGATGTGAAAGGGTAACATCCATCGGCTGCCTCCTGCACCCCGCAGCCCGAACCGGCAACCTGTTGGTGCACAGGAGGATGTCCAAGCAACTGAGCCACACCATCCCGGGTTAGCTTTTAATGAGAGGGCAGAGGTTGTCAAACTTCTGAGAGTAAATATTTTTGGCTTTGCAGACTATATGATCTCTGCTGGAACCACTCAGCTCTGTTGTAGCCAAAAGCAGCCACATACAGTGTATCAGTGATGGACCCAGCTGTGTTTCAATAAAACTTTATTTGATAAGACATACAGCTTGGAAGCAAATAAAACCAGCTGGGCCGAAACCGGTTTGGCTCAGTGGATAGAGCGTCGGCCTGCGGACTGAAGGGTCCAAGGTTCGATCCCGGTCAAGGGCATGTACCTTGGTTGCGGGCACATCCCCAGGTAGGGGGTGTGCAGGAGGCAGCTGATCGATGTTTCTCTCTCATCGATGTTTCTAACTCTCTCTTCCTCTCCCTTCCTCTCCGTAAAAAAATCAATAAAATATATTTTTAAAAAATACGTTTTTGTCCACTTTTAGAGAGAAAAGAAGGGTGGCGGGGCACGGGGGGGAGAGAGAGAGAAGCATTGATCGGTTGCCTGACTGGGGATCTAGTGCACAATCCAGACGTGTGGCCTGACCGAGAATCGCACTCAGCCAGCTGAGCCACACCGGCCAGGGAGAGCCAAGGAGATGGTTAGATGTAAGGCTCAATGTTTCTCTTCCTGGAATGAAAGCAAGCAGGGCGATCTGATGATCCTCTTTATCTGCAGTTTCAGTGAGTGAGTCGTTTTGTGTTTGTACACGGTGGTGAGGCAGGCGCTCAGGGCGTCTGTGTGGCTTGTTCTGCATCAGTGGTGCTGGAGGGACTGCCCTGGACCATGAGACTGGACAAGTCCCAGGCCATTTCTCCAAGGGGCTCTTATGGGCTTCAAAGTCACTCTTTTTTTTAAAAAAAATTTTATTGAATTCAGAGAGGAAGGGAGAGGGAGAGAGAGATAGAAACATCAATGATGAGAGAGAATCATCGATTGGCTGCCTCCTGCACACCCCCACTTGGGATGGAACCCGTAACCTGGGCATGTGCCCTGACCAGGAATCAAAACGTGACCTCCTGGTTCATAGGTGGATGTTCAACCACTGAGCCACACCAGCCGGGCCAAAGTTAATCTTTTTATTTTTTTAATATATTTTATTGAGTTTTTTACAGAGAGGAAGGGAGAGGGATAGATCGTTAGAAACATCTATCAGAGAGAAACATCGATCAGCTGCCTCCTGCATACCCCCTACTGGGGATGTGCCCGCAACCAAGGTACATTGCCCTTGACTGGAATCGAACCTGGGACCCTTGTGTCCGCAGGCCGATGCTCCACCCACTGAGCCACAACAGCCGAGCCAAGGTCAATCTTAATTCCTTAAAGCTTTCTAGTGACATCCAGAGTCTAGGCCTGTCTCTCTCAGGAGCGACTGTTTTGTGGGCATGTTATTGTCAATAATGCTGGCCGGGGTGTTGGCTGTGACAGTTGAGACCTGGCACGGCAGCTGGCACACACCAGAGGCCCCCAACCTCTGACTGAAAGTGGCTGTGCCGGCTTCTCAGCCTCACAGCTGTTGGGGCTTCTCAGCGCCGCTGATGGCGTGAAATCGACACCGACAGTGGGAAAATTCTCAGATTCTTACGAGAATAACGAACCACAAACCACGCCACAGGAATCTACCCCCTCCTAACCGCACGGGTTCCAAACCAGGAAGTGAGCAGGGGAAAACAGATTAAGCACCGCACCTCTGAGATGCCAGGGAAATGCCATCCGTGCCAGGTGATGACTTTCACGTTTGTTTCTCATAGAGGCTGCGACTCAATGGTGCCCTCCACGGACACACCCTCCCAGGCACCCGATCCGAGGCAGCCGCGGCTCGCCCCACCCCTTCTCTGCAGTGGGCCTTTCCTTAGCGTGGGTGAGGGTGTGTTAAAGTCCTAGCCCCATGCCCTAGCCCAGTGGTCGGCAAACTCATTAGTCAACAGAGCCAAATATCAACAGGACAACGATTGAAATTTCTTTTGAGAGCCAAATTTTTTAAACTTAAACTTCTTCTAACGCCACTTCTTCAAAATAGACTCGCCCAGGCTGTGGTATTTTGTGGAAGAGCCGCACTCAAGGGTCCAAAGAGCCAGTTTGCTGACCACGGCCCTAGCCAGTTTGGCTCAGTGGATAGAGTGTCGGCCTGCAGACTGAAGGGTCCCAGGTTCGATGCTGGCCAAGGGCACATACCTGGGTTGTGCTCTCGATCCCCAGTAGGGGGCGTACAGGAGGCAGCCGATCCATGATTCTCTCTCATCATTGATGTTTCTGTCTCTTCTCTCTCCCTTCCTCTCTGAAATCAATAAGAAGATATTTTAGCCCTGACCGGTTTGGCTCAGTGGATAGAGCGTCAGCCTTTGGACTGAATGGTCCCAGGTTCGATTCCAGTCAAGGGCATGTACCTTGGTTGCAGGCACATCCCCAGTAGGGGGTGTGCAGGAGGCAGCTGATCGATGTTTCTAACGCTCTATCCCTCTCCCTTCCTCTCTGTAAAAAAAAAAAAAATCAATAAAAAAAGATATTTAAAAAATATATATTTAAAAAAAGAAAAAGACACGGTCTTCCTAGCCTCTCCTCTGTAAACATAACTAGTTTTCACACAGGTTCCACTAGGGTAACTATTACTTATCCTTCTTCCCACATTTACTGAGCACGTGCCACATGCCAGGCCCTGTCCCAGAGGCTGTGGCAACCAAAACGAGTAACAGCCCTAGCAGGGTTGGCTCAGTGGATAGAGCGTCGGCCTGCGGAACCATGGGTCCCGGGTTCGAGTCCGGTCAAGGGCACGTACCTTGGTTGCAGGCTCCTCCCTAGTCGGGCAGGAGCAGGAGGCAACCAGTCCATGTGTTTCTCTCACATCGATGTTTCTCTCTGTCTTTCCCTCTCTCTCCCACTCTCCCCAAAAATCAATGGGAAAATAGTCTCAGGTGAGGATGAACAAAACAAACACAAATAAAGGTAGTTCCAATAAAATGACACGTTTATGTTTGTTTGTTTGTTTTTTTTTAAAAAAGACAAGTAACACTTTTCCATCTGGGGGATGAGGTCACACTCACGAGGAAGACTGATAGATGGTCAGAAACGCACAATTGCAAGAGACGGATAGGTGACCACAGTGTCAGAGGGGACTGCAGGGGCTCAGCGGGTGTGCACTGGTCTGTCTGAGGGAGTCAGCAAAGTGTTTCTGGAAGAGGGGCTATTTGAGGTGGGTATTGAAGGATGAGTAGGAGTTCACCAGGCAGAGGCAAGGGAGGGAATTCTGGGTAAAGGGAGCTGTGCTTATGCAGAGATGAAAGAGAGTCCTCCCAATGCCAAATTGAAAGGCTGGGATAGCCCTGACTGGTTTGGCTCAGTGGATGGAGTGTCAGCCTGAGGACTAAAGGGTCCCGGGTTCAGTTCTGGCCAAGGGCACATGCCTGGGTTGTGGGCTGGATCCCGAGCCCCCCCGCCTCCCCCAGTAGGGGACGTGCAGGAGGCAGCCAATCGGTGATTCTCTCTCATTACTGATGTTTCTATCTCTATCTCTCTCCCTTCCTCTCTGAAATCAATAAAAAATATATATTTTTTAAAAAAGAAAGAAAAGAAAAGAAAGGCTGGGATATTGTCTCAGAAGCACTGGGAGGGCTGTGAGCCGGGGAGGGGAGGGTCATCTCTGAGTATTAGAAAGACCCTGTGGGGCCACATGGGGAACAGGCCAGAGGGGAGCACCTTGGGAGGAGGCTGGGATAAGGACCCAGCGGGGAGAGGATGAGGCCTGAATTGAAGTTGGGGCCATGGGATGGAGAGCAGGGCTTGAGGCAGAGACCAGGGTGGGGGCAGGAGGGCCCCTCTGTGGGGGATGGGCCAGGGACAGAGAGGCAGTGACCATATTGTAGTGTAACCCCCATCTTGCAAAGGACGCCTCAAAAAGTCGAATTACGGAGTCATTTATTAAAAGCCGGCGGCATACGACCTCGCAGCCCCGAGCAGCTCGCCACATCTGGCTTATACGGGCAGAATATCACAAAGGTATCGATTACATCTTTGGGTCTGGAATGAGGAACCTGTTTCGTGCAAAGCATTTTTACAGAAGCAAAATTGAGCAACTTAGTTATCTAAAGTATCTACGAATCACTGAATCAACAGAAACACATTATCTGGGACCACCGGGGCAATTTAGAATAATTGTGCTGTCCAGATTCCGGGACCACTGAGTCAACCGGAATGCACTATCTGTAGCTACTGAGGCAATGTAGGGTCTGTTCTGATTCCGGACCACTGAGTCAACCAAAACTCAGTTATCTGTAGCTACTGAGACAATTTGGGATAACTGAGCTGTCCTGGGTCCCAGAAGAATGTGCTTCAGTAACCAGTGAGATCACAATCAATGGGATATTCGAACCATCATCAATGGAGTATTGGGATAGCATACATAAGTTCGGAAAATCAAAATAACTTTCTATTGTTTTAGCAAACAAGTAAGTACAGAACCCAAACAGCCGTTTCTACTACCACACTTCAACCATGGCGCCCTGTTACCTGACTTAGATACCCGGACATCCTGAGAGGTCTCTCACCGGGAGGGAGGAGGCAGGTGTGGGCGCAGGCTAGGCAGGGAAGGGCGTGAGCCCTGCTTTAGCACAAGCGCTGGGCACTCCTGGGAGAGAGTTCCTTCCCGCATGGCCGGCCCCGAGACGGGGCGTGGAGTCTGAAGAGTTAATCCCTCTGCTGTTTGAAAAGAAAGGGCCTGGCTAGCGTGTCTCTGTGGCTCCCACTCCTTCTCTGGGAACAAACACACAGATATTGCCAGAAGCGCCTGGCGCCCAGTAGATAGCCATTAGATGGTAGTTACGTGTGGATTAGTTTAATGTAATGGGTACCTACGCGGCGCCAGATCGTGATTACTGTGGCTCACGGTTTTTTCTCCTTCTCGTCTCTCCTTGATTTTCTTCCTTTCCTCGCCCCAGTGGGAAGGCCGTGGTCTGGCCCCAGTGGGAAGGCAGTGGTCGGGCACAAGAAACACCCGTGTGACCGTCGGAAGGCAGTCCCACGGCCAGAGGCAGGTTGGTTTCCCTGTAGATAGTTCTGGAACGTCCTGCGATGTTGGGAATGTTGCCAATCTGTGCTGCTGACAGGGGAGCCACCAGCCTCATGTGGCTACTGAGCTTGCAATGTGGCCAGCTGGACCGAGGAACTGAAGTTTGAATCTCATTTCATTCTTTTATTTATTTTTTTAAATGTTTTTATTGATTTTAGAGAGAGAGAGGAAGAGGGAGGGATAGAAAGATGGAAACATCGATTGGCTGCCTCCCACACGCCGTCTACTGGGGACGGAGCCTGCAACCCTGAGCATGTGCCCTGACGGGGAATCGAACCTGCGACCTCTTGGTTCATGGGTCAATGGTCAATCACTGAGGCATACTGGCCGGCCAATCTTATTTCGTTTTGATTTATTTAAACTTAAATGTACTCATGTGACTAGTGGCTCCCATATTGGGCAGTTTGGTCCTAAAACTAAGCCTACTTCCTAGGACGTGTACACATTTACCATGTGGTTTTTAAAAAATATATATTTTTATTGATTTCAGAGAGGAAGGGAGAGAGATAGAAACATCCATGATGAGAGAGCATCCATTGATCGGCTGCCTCCCGCATGCCCCCTACTGGGGATCCAGCCTGGAACCCGGGCATGTGCCCTTGACCGGAATCGAACCCGGGACCTTTCACAAAGTCTGCTGCGGTGGCAGGGGAGGGGGGAGATGAGAGCTGGGAGAGAAGAATAACAAAAGAGGGCGTATGGAGGATGGGAGCGTGAACTGAATTAGCCAAATAAAAAAGACACGCGTCCTTCCTGGAACTCAGTAATAAAAAGACAAACAACCCAATTCAAACACAGACCCAAGATCTGAGCAGACACTTGTCAAAGGAGCGGATGCAAATGGCCAGCAAGCACATAACCATGCCATGAGTCACCGGGGAAGGGCCAAGGGAACCCCAAGTGTGATGCCAGGCACAGCCCAACGGCTGATGCCACCACCGGAGCAGCTGGTGGGGAGGTAAGAGGCAGGCAGAGCAACATCCCCCAAAGAGGACCACATCCCAGTCCCCAGGACCTGCGAGTGTGGCCTCACACGGCAAAGGGGAGTTTGCAGATGGGATTCAAGTAGGAATCTTTTTTCTTAAATTGATTTCAGCTCTAGCCATTTTGGCTCAGTGGATAGAGCGTTGGCCTGTGCACCGAAGGGTCCCGGGTTCGATCCCGGTCAAGGGCACGTACCTCAGTGGCAGGCTCCTCCCTGGCCCAGGCCCTGGTCGGTGCATGTGTAGGAGGCAACCAATCGATGTGTTTCTCTTACATCAATATTTCTCTCTTGCCCTAACTGGTGTGGCTCAGTGGATAGAGCATCGGCCTGCGGACTGAAGGGTCCCAGGTTCGATTCCGGTCAAGGGCATGTACCTTGGTTGTGGGCACGTCCCCAGTAGGAGGTGTGCAGGAGGCAGATGATTGATGTTTCTCTCTCATCAATGTTTCTGACTCTCTATCCCTCTCCCTTCCTCTCTGTAAAAAATCAATAAAATATATTTTTTAAAAAAGAAAAAGAAATCTCTCTCTCTCTCTCTCTCTCTCTCTCTCTCTCTTCTACTCTCTCTGAAAATCAATGGAAAAATATCCTTGGGTGAGGATTAACCTTTTGCACTCGGATGTCGAGTGTGATGGTTATTGAATGTATCAATAATTTGAAATATAAAAAAATCTAAATAAATAAGTTTGTATGAAAAGAAACTCCAGTTTTTTATTCTACTGCCGCGCTTTGTAAAATCTGGGGTATTTAAAAAATTAAATCCCGAGTAGAATAAAGGAATCGAGAAAAAAGCAAGCGAGTGCAAAGGGTTAAAAATAAATAAATATAAAATATTTTAAAAATTGATTTCAGAGAGAGGGAGAGAGAGAGAAATGTTGATCGGTTGCCTCCTTTTGGTGCATGGGATGATGCTCCAACCATCTGAACTATCCAGCCAGGGCTGAGTTAAGAATCTTGAGTTGGCACCCTGGCCGGTGTGGCTCAGTTGCTTGAGCATTGTCTTGTGTACCAAGTGGTCACAGGTTCCATTCCGGTCTGGGCACACTTCGGGATTTTGGGCTCGATCCCCAGTAGGGGGCATGCAGGAGGCAGCTGGTTGATGTTTCACTCTCACATCCACGTTTCTCTCTCTCCCTCTCTCTTCCTCTCTCTCAAAAGAAAAACACACACAATAAAAACATATTTTAAATAAAGAATTTTGTATTTTTTAAATTTTTATTGATTACAGACAGAGGAAAGGGGAGGGAGAGAGGTATAGAAACATCAATGATGAGACAGAATCGCTGATCGGCTGCCTCCTGCACACCCCAACCTGGGGGTGGAGCCCGCAACTCGGGCATGTGCCCTTGACTGGGAATCGAACCCTGACCTTCTGGTTCATAAGTCGACACTTAACCACTGAGCCATGTCAGATGGGTGCAAAAAGAATCTTGAGTTGGGGAGATTATTCTGGACTATCTGGCGGATCCTAAATGTTATCACAAAGGTTGTTATATGAGGAAGGCAGAGGGTCCGTTTCAGAGGAGATGTGATGACGGAAGTAGGGGCTGGAGTGATGAGGCCACAAGCCAAGGAATGCAGGCAGCCTTGAGAAGCTGCAAAGGGACAGGGAATTCTGCTGTCACCTTGGCTCTAGCCCCGGAACACCCACTTCAGGCATCTGACCTCCAGAACGACACGAAGATTCATCTGTGCTATGTGAAGCCATTAGGACTGTGGCAAGCTGTTAAAGTCGCCATGGAAAACTAAAGCAGCTAGCTACCTTGGGAAAGGTCTGGCTTTTTTTTTTTTTTTTTTTAACATGAAACCTCCTATTCCATGACTAAGAAATTGCACTCCGGTATTTTCTCAAGAGAAAGAAAAACATGTGCCCACAAAAGACTGGTACAGGAATGTTGATAGCAGCTCTGTTCACAATAGCCCCATCCTGGCAGCACGCCAGGCGTCCATCAGCGGGAGGAGGGGTAAACAGACGGGTCCGTCCATACAATGGAATACCACAGACAATAGAAGGGAACAAAAATCCTGGTTCGTATAACAACTTGGATGGAAATCAAAAGCATCACGGGAATGAAGGAAATCAGGGGCAAAAGATCACCTACTCTAGGATTCTGTTTGTAAAAAGGCCCAGAACAGACCAAACTAATCGATGGTGATAAAAATCAGCGTGGAAGCTGTCTGGGGCGGGGTTAGGGGGTGGGTGGAGGCTGGGATTGACAGGGAGAGAGCATAACATTCTGGGATATGGAAATGCTCTATTTTTTTATTTTTTAAAATATATTTTATTGATTTTCTTACAGAGAGGAAGGGAGAGGGATAGAGAGTTAGAAACATCGATGAGAGAGAAACATCGATCAGCTGCCTCCTGCACACCCCCTACTGGGGATGTGCCCGCAACCAAGGTACATGTCCTTGACCGGAATTGAACCTGGGACCTTTCAGTCCGAAGGCTGATGCTCTGTCCAAACCGGTCAGAGCATGCTCTATTTTTTTAATAGTTGGATATATATTTGTTAAAACACATGGAATGGTATACTTAGGAGCTGTGCATTTCACTGCATATACATTTTACCTCAAAAAGGGGACCGAAGCTGTGGCCGATGTGGCTCAGTTGGTTGCGTGTCGTCTTGTGTACCAAAAGGTTGCTGGTCAGGGCTCATGCCGGGGTTTCATCTCCATCCCTGGTAGGGGGTGTGCAGGAGGCAGCTGATTGGTGTTCCACTCTCACATAGATGTTTCTCCCTCTCTCTCTCTCTCTCTCTCTCTCTCCCTTTCTTTCTCAATAAAAACATATTTAAAAATCTATTCTGAGGCCCCGCTGGCGTGGATCAGTGGTTGAGCATCGACCTATGAACCAGGAGGTCAAGGTTTGATTCCCAGTCAGGGCACATGCCCAGGATGCGGCTCGATCCCCAGTGGGGGGCGTGCAGGAGAGAGCCGATCCATGATTCTCTCTCCTCATTGGTGTTTCTAGCTCTCCCTCCATCTCCCAAATCAATAAAAAAAAATATATATATATAAAAAAAACTATTCTGAGGACTCTGCGTGTTTTATCAGACACTGAAGGGATCCGTCACAAGGTAAGACCAGCAGGTGCAGGAGGCAGGCTCAGGGCCGGGCGTGGCACGGCCAGGGCACACTGGTATCACCTGCCGAGATTCCAATGGGAGGGGAAGGAAGGATGTTCCAAAGGGCCCTGCCCGGGCCCAGGCTGAGGCTCGGAGGCAGGTCCTGGGACGGGTGTGCCAATCAGGGGACTGGAATGCAGGGAGCCTGCAGGGAGTGGCCGGGGGAGAAGAGGCAGGAGGCAGGCTGAAACCAGATGGGGACTCTCGGTGTCCACGGTCTCTCCCCTGTCACCAGGCTGTTATCGCCTCCGGCCTGCCATATATTCGTTAATTATACACCTGCCTTATCTGCCCTCCCAGCCCGAGCTCTATTCAGGGGAGCAGACGGTTCTGGAGGCCCGAGGGACACGGGCCGCCATGCTGGGCTCTAAGGAACCGGAGGCGAACCGACCCTGGTCCCTACCCTTGAGGAGGTCTCAGACCAGCAGGGGAGACCCACAGGTGAGCAGGCAGTGCCCCACCTGGGAGAGAGGCTATAGTGGAGGGGCCACAGGGGCCAGCAGAGCTCCCTACTAGAAATCCCGGAAGGCTTCCTGTAGGAGGAGGCACTAGGGGAGGCCTTTCCCAATGTCCTGAGGCCAATCTCAAAAAAAATACATGAACCCTGGCCGGTTTGACTCAGTGGATAGAGCGTCAGCCTGCGGACTGAAGGGTCTGGGGTTCGATTCTGGTCAAGGGCACAAACCCGGGTTGCCAGCTCGATCTCCGGTGGTGGGTGTGCGGAAGGAAGCCGATCAATGATTCTCTCTCATCATTGATGTTTCTATTTCTCTCTCCCTCTCCCTTCCTCTCTGTAATCAATAAAAATATATTTAAAAAATTAAAAAATACATGATAGTAATAGCTGCCAATATTTTTTGAATGTTTGCAATGTGCCCAAATCACGTCCTAAGCACAGGAAAGGAACCAATTGACTTAACCCTCCAACAACTCTATATGGTTGCCCTAGCCAGTTTGGCTCCGTGGATAGAGCGTTGGCCTACGGGCTGAAGGGTCCTGGGTTTGATTCCGGGCCAGGGCATATGCCCAGGTTATGGGCTCCATCCCTAGTAGGGGGCGTGCAGGAGGCAACCAATCAATGATTCTCTCTCGTCATTGATGTTTCTATCTCTCTCTCCCTCTCCCTTCCTCTCTGAAATCAATAAAAAATATATATATTAAAAATTAAGAACTCTATGCCCTAACTGGTTTGGCTCAGTGGATAGAGCATCAGCCTGTGAACTGAAGGGTCCCAGGTTCGATTCTGGTCAAGGGCATGTACCTTGGTTGCAGGCACATCCCCAGTATGTGCAGGAGGCAGCTGATCAATATTTCTCTTTCATCTATGTTTCTAACTCTCTATTCCTCTCTCTTCCTCTCTGTAAAAAATCAAATAAAAAATATATATGTATTTTAAAAAGAACTCTATATGGTAGATACCTCAATCATCACCCCCTTCTACAGATTAGGAAAACTGAGGCACAGACTCTGTTTCCCACCCCAAAAGGCTCCTGCTCTGGTTGGGAAGACGGTCTCGAGCTGTCTCCACCTAGTGACCTTGTACTTGAAGGGTGGCAGCTGAAGGCATTGGTGGGAACGGAGCCCAGGGAAGGGCAGCTTCCGGCTGCGGCTGCGGAGGGAGTGGCAGGTGGGGGAAGACCAGGACCTGGAGTTAGGCTCCTAGAGTTGCGGCATATTTTCAGCTTTTGTGTCTCTGTCACTTGTCCACACCCGATTTTGCTCCCTCCCGCCCCTTTGCCCTTTAATTCTCCGGCGTATTCCTGTTTCCTCCCCGGCGCCCTTGGACAAAGCAGACAGGTTCCGCATCCGTGCACCGTTGGGTAGGGAGGGACAAAGGCCTGCAGACCAGACAGGGTTGCTGTGTAGAACTCTACCTTCTCAGTCGGTACGGAAGATAGAAATTATATCTTTCAAGTGGTGCTATAGACCTGGTTTTGTTTCTTACTCCGCCCCCCTCCCCAAAATTAGGCTTTTAGGGTCTCTCCACGTTCCCATAGGCAGCTGATCTCTTGCTTCTAGGACACCATGAGGAATCCACTCCCTCTGACTCACAGACCCCACCCCCACCCCATGCTGCCCCCGCACCCTCAGACCTGTCCTTGACTATCACCTGGGTCAACCTTTCCTGGGGGTTCCTAGTGGGAGATGGGGTTGCTGGGACACAGGGTAAGTGTGTAGTGAATGCCACAAAAATTTCGTCCCATCCTCTAAGGTGGACGTTGGGGTCCTAGCGGAGAAGGGAGGAGAAGAGTGGGGAAGGGTGGGGAAGGGTGGGGAAGGGCAGAGAAGGGAGGAGAAGGGTGGGGAAGGGTGGGGAAGGGCATGGCCAGCCCAGAGGCGAGACAGTCCAGGGTGCATTCTGGGGTCAGAAAGTGATGGGCGCCCCTCCTCAAGGCGTGGTGCCTCCACAGAACAGCCGTGTCATAAATACTTGCTGGATTGCTCTCTTTTTCTTTTTTCCTAAAAAGGAAGCTAGTATTGCTGTGGGTGGCGTTTAAAATCTTAACTGCATTATAGTCTTTGGCCCAGCCATCTCCCTGAGTGCACACGAGGAAGCGGGGAGAAGGTCACGGGCTGTCACTAAAGGTGACGAATGGAAAGCTCCATCACTAGGAGAGGGGTCAGGTAACTGCAGACTGGGACTGCGGAATACTACGCAGGCGTGAAAAAGGTTAGGGTGCGCTTAAATCTAGGGGCATGGAGAGTTCCCCAGGATACATTGCTTAGTAAGAAAAGTCACAGTTCAACAGTCAGAATACTGAGTATTAGCCAATTTACTAATCACATGAAATCATCAGGAACATTTTTCAGTTATTTACTTCGGCAGCTCCTTGAATAGCATTGCTTTGTTCGACCTCGGTGCATTATAACATTGATGTGATGCCATAAGCTTAACTCTTGCTCTGTCCATGAGCCTCTGGTAAAATGGGTTTTCTCATATGGTGTTTCACTTACCGACTACATTGAGTGAGGACTGAGTGTATATAAATCAGAGGTGGGTAAACTTTTTCTGTGAAGTCTCAAAGAGTAAATATTTTTAGCTTTGAACTGAAAATCATGTGGTCTCTATCATAACTCCTCAACGTACCCTTGTAGAGTGAAAACAGCCATAGATGATCCATAGACAAATGAATGACCTTGGCTGTGCACCAATAAAGCTTTATTTACAAACACAGGCAGAGGGCCTGATATGACCTACAGGCTGCCATCAGCTGACCCCTGATATAAATAACAGTACAAATTTTTGGAAGAATTCACACCAAAATATTACCTGGAATACATCTGGAAGGGGAGGGGAGAAGGAAGGTGCTGGTCGAGGTGACTGTTTCCACCGTGTGTAATTAGAATGGTGTTACTTCCAAAGGAAAATAATGTTTTAAAAATAGCGTGGGCCCTATCCGGTTTGGCTCAATGGATAGAGCGTCATCCTGTGGACTAAAGGGTCCCGGGTTTGATTCTGGTCAAGGGCACATGCCCGGGTTGGGGGCTCGATCCCCAGTGGGGGGCGTGTGGGAGGCAGCCAATTGATGAATCTCTCTCATCATTGATGTTTTAATCTCTCCCTCTCCCTTCCTCTCTCTGAAATCAATAAAAATATATTTTTAAAAATATATTTAATATGTGACACCTTAATCAATAAAGAAATTAAAATATATATATATATATATATATATATATATATTTAAGATTTTTTTACAGAGAGGAAGGGAGAGGGAGAGAGAGTTAGAAACATCGATGAGAGAGAAACATCCATCAGCTGCCTCCTGCACACCCCCTACTGGGGATGTGCCGGAAACCAAGGTACATGCCCTTGACCAGAATTGAACCTGGGACCCCTCAGGCCGCAGGCTGACGCTCTATCCACTGAGCCAAACCGGTTAGGGCTCAATAAAAATATATTTTTTTTAATATATTTTATTGATTCTTTACAGAGAGGAAGGGAGAGGGATAGCGAGTTAGAAACATCGATGAGAGAGAAACATCGATCAGCTGCCTCTTGCACACCCCCTACTGGGGATGTGCCCACAACCAAGGTACATGCCCTTGACCGGAATCGAACCTGGGACCTTTGAGTCCGCAGGCCGACGCTCTATCCACTGAGCCAAACCGGTTTCGGCAATAAAAATATTTTTTAAAAAATAGCTTGGGTGGCCCTTTCACCCTTCCAAATTACAAGGTAAGGACTGTCGTTTTAGAAATGCCAGCAGCAAGGAAAAGTAATGAGGAAGTAAAAGTTCCCGGTCATTCTACCAGCCCAGTGGGAGCAGAATTTCCTCAAGGGTTTATTTCATCCCGGGGACAGGGATACAGCACTCACTGTGTGCAGGGAACTGTCCTAGGTGCTGGGCACAGAGCCGGGAATGAAGCCGCGTGCGTCCCACCCTCTCTAGGGCTGATAGTCTGTGGCCCAAGAGAGAGGCAGACAATAAAGAGCAAACACAGTAAATAAGTAGAGGACATAACAGGTTGGAAGGTTAGATGCGCTCTAGAAAACAGAAACAGGAGAGTCGGTGAAGGGGGTTGGGGGGGGGGGTCCCTGGGGGCTGGTTGTGATACTCAATGGACTGATCAGAGAACACTCATTGCCAAGACCTGAGTGAATGGAGGGAGTGGGCCATGGGGATGTCTGGGAGGAAGAGCTTTCCGGACAGAGGGAGCAGCCCGTGCAAAGGTCCTGAGGTGGGAGCACGCCAGGCGTGTTCAAGGAACAGAGGGGAGGGCGGTGAGGATGGAGCGGAGTGAGTGAGCGGGGAGGGTGGGCAGTGAGGTCAGGGGGAGACCTAGGGGCCATATCCTGCTGGGTCTCATGGCGGGAACTTTGCTTTTACCCTGAATGAGCTGGGAACCAGGGGAGGGCTCTGAGCGGAGGAGGGACCTGAGCGATCTTGGGGGTGAGACCGAGGAAGGGGAGGAGCAGAAGCAGAGAGACCAGAGAGGAGGTGACGGCAGGGTCAAGGCCGGAGACAACGGAGGGCTGAGTAGACCGGAGTGGCAACAAGGGGTCAGGTTCTGGGTCCTTTTTGAAGGTCAACTTGACCTTCCATCGGTTCATTCATGCGTTAACTGCTTCTTCCATCCCTCTGCCCACTTATTTATCCACTGTGTGCGCCCTCCATTTATTCAGTTATTCACCCACTCAGATGCCTCTGTTGGTCGTGAGGGTGCAGAAAAAGCTCAGGAACTCAGAAATGGAGGGGAATGGGAATGTGGGAGAATTCAGAGCTCCTGGAGTAAGAGAGGAATTCCCACCAGCTGGCACAGCCCTCGTTATCCTAAAGTCATAAGCACCTTGTTATGCCAAATCTGAGTAATGGGCAGCACAGGTGTCGGGGGGAAGCCAGTGGGGAGCCAAGTTCATGTATCAGAACTAAACTTTGGCCCTGGCTGGTTTGGCTCAGTGGATAGAGCGTCGGCCTGCGGACTGAAGGGTGCCGGGTTCTATTCTGGCCAAGGGCACATGCCCAGGTTGCTGGCTCGATCCCCAAGAGAGGGCAGCCAGTCAATGATTCTCTCTCATCATTGATATTTCTTTCTTTTTTTTATTGTTTAAAGTTTTACATATAATAGTACATATATCTCCTTTTTTTCCTCCCATTGACCTTCCCCAGCCTCCCCTACCCCCTGTCGCATGCCCTCATCCCCCCCCCCCACCCGCCCGTGTCTTGTGTCCATTGGTTGTGCTTATATGCATGCATACAGGTCCTTTGGTTGATCTCTTTCCCGCCCTCCCCAACACTCCCCTGCCTTCCCGCTGTAATTTGACAGTCTGTTCGGTGCTTTACTGCCTCTGTATCTATCTTTTTGCTCATCAGGTTATAAGGTTCTTTATTTTCCATAAATGAATGAGATCATGTGGTATTTTTCTTTCATTGCCTGGCTTATTTCACTTAACATAATGCTCTCCAGGTCCATCCATGCTGGACCTGCAAATGGTAAGAATTCCTTCTTTTTTATAGCAGTGTAGTATTCCATGGTGTAGATGTACTATAGTTTTCTAATCCACTCATCTGCTGATGGGCATTTAGGCTGTTTCCAAATCTTAGCTATGGTGAATTGTGATGCTATGAACATAGGAGTGCATATATCCTTTCTGATTGGTGTTTCTAGTTTCTTGGGATATATTCCTAGAAGTGGGATTACTGGGTCAAAAGGGAGTTCCATTTTTAGTTTTTTGAGGAAATTCCATACTGTTCTCCACAGTGGCTGCACCAGTCTGCATTCCCACAAGCAGTGCACGAGGGTTCCTTTTTCTCCGCATCCTCGCCAGCACTTACAATTGATATTTCTATCTTTCACTCTCCCTTCCTCTCTGACATCAATAAAAAAAATATATATTTTTTAAAAGGATAAAACTTTGGAGCGTAGAGGGGAGGATGAGGGAGAGCCAGGAAGGGGCTGCGCTGTGGAAGAGTTTTGGGGGTTATTTTTTGAGTGGGAAAAAAATTGGGGGAGCAGTTTTCATGCCTGAGGGGATGCTATGGGGACTCAAGTCTTAATAGATAAAGAGAGAAGGACAAAGAGCATATAAGTGTCGCTGTGGGTCCTGACCCTAATCCCGCTCGGGCATTTTCTCTGTGGCAGCGGTTTGAATGGTTCCAGCGATTTATTTTTGGTCACTGGGCTTTTGTTTTGCTGAATGTGACTCAGAGCTGAAACTGGCTGTAAGACAACAGCAAGCTGGCGGCCTCATGTGGGTCACACATGAGTTACGGGCTCTGTTCTGCAATGACAAATATTTATGGAGTGCCTACTATGTGCTAGGCCTTGTTCTAGACCGGGGCTCAACAAACATTTCCTGTAAAAGGCCAGACAGCAAATATTTTAGGTTCAAGAACCAGATGGTCTCTGTTATCAATATCCGATTCCCCCTTGTAGCAGGGACCCAGCCATAGATAATATGTAAGCGAATGGTTGTGGTTGTGTTTCAATAAAACTTTATTTACACAAGCAGGAGATGGACCTTGCCTGGGGTGAGGGTGGGGGTGGATGCATGGTGGAGATGCCTTGACTATCTGGGGAATGAGTTTGGGGTTTTGTCCTAAGACCTCTGGCAGACTTGGATGGAGGACAGAGGGAGGTCTCTGAGCAGCAGAGTGCCTCCTTCCAACTTTGTTTCCGGGGTCTCAGCCAAGTTGGTGGTTTCACAGAGCGACCCATGACCCAAGCTCTGGTGGCAGACTGCCTGGGGTCAAATCCAGACTCTGATGCTTTCTAGCTGCGAAACCTTGGGCAGCTTCCCTGGAGGTACTTATCTGTACATTGACTATGACTCTAGTACCTCCCAGAGTTGTTGGGAGGATTATGGAATTTAATACCTAGGAAGGGCTTAGAACCGTGCCTGACACATAGTAAGCACTCCATACATATCAGGAACTGCTCTGGCTGGTTTGGCTCAGTGAATAGAGCATTGGCCTGCAGACTGAAGGGTCCCGGGTTCAATTCTGGTCAAGGGCACATGCTCAATCCCCAGTGGGGGGCATGCAAGAAGCAGCTGATCAATGATTTTCTCTCATCATTTATGTTTCTATCTGTCTCCTTTCCTCTCTGAAATCAATAAAAGAAATATAAAATGAGCATGAAAAATGTAGAAAAAAAGGAAAATAAATAAATATCAGAAACTATTAAAGTGCTTTGTACAGGCGTCCAGTTCATAGAACACCCTCAGCTTGATGTTATCATTCACTGATGTCATCAATGACTCCAGAGACTGAGCAGAATTCATGACATCTCCAGTTTAGGTCCCGGGGGGAATGATGACATCCCTAGTTGCCAGGTAGAGTTAGCCCTAAATAGGGTTGATGACATCACCAGTTACCAGGCAGAATATGTTTAGAATGCAGGTGCCAGAGCTTGCTTTCCTGTTGAAATGTCAGTTGTGTCCCAGTCCACATTCTTCCCTGGTGCCCTCAGGCACATGGAATTTTTATGGGTCTGAGCCTCGGGTTTCTATCAGTCAAATGGGGATAATAAAAGCATCACTCTCATAAGATTGTCCAGAGAATCCGTAGAGTGAGTTAATACATACATAGGACACAATGTCCAGCACACAGTCGGCACTCGCTAAACAGCAGCTCCTGTCACCCTCAGTGCAGGAGACTTCTAAGGAGGACACGCTGCCAGAGTAACAGGGGCCCTCAGCTCGGTCTTGGTTAAGAGCACACACTCTGGGGTCTGACCTAGTGCCGCCTGAGCCCAGGAGACCCTGGGCACATGGCTGGCCTATAAGGTGTGGAAATGACAGTGCCAACCTCATGGGGCTGGCACGAGGGTGCATTGAGATGACAGTCATGTTCCCAGCACGTAATCAAGCTGCAGACGCCCTCAGAAAGGTCCTCCCCTCCCTGGAGCTCGGTGTCCCCAAGTGCATAGAAGTGGGCAGTGCCCTGGCCATGTCAATGCTTCTTACCCACGAGGACTTGCCAGGCCAGTGCGCTGGGGGCTGGATGCTTGCACCAATATCTGCCCTCCCCCCAGCGCCAGCCTCTCCTCCTGTCTCTTCGTTCCCCACCTCTTACCTCTCACCCTTCCCCCTTCGCTGGCTCTTTCCCTCATTCTGGACTTCCTCCCTCTCATTCCTCTCCCGCATGCGATCAGAAGGCTGTTTGTAGGGAAATAGATATTGACGGTGATACTCAGCATTATCTGTTTATTTATTTATTTATTTTTAAATTATATTTTATTGAGTTTTTACAGAGAGGAAGGGAGAGGGATAGAGAGTTAGAAACATCGATGAGAGAGAAACATCGATCAGCTGCCTCCTGCACACCCCCTACTGGGGATGTGCCCGCAACCAAGGTACATGCCCTTGACGGGAATCGAACCTGGGACCCTTCAGTCCGCAGGCCGATGCTCTATCCACTGAGCCACACCGGTCAGGGCCATTATCTGTTTATTTAGTCTTTTCCCAATGCACCAGCTCTTTGCACGCATGGACTCCTCTCTGCATGCACTGACTCATTTAATTCATACTTATCAGTATAGACTCGACACTTACTGAGTGCCTACTGTGTGCCAGGCCCTGAAGAGCCATCACTGAACAAAACAAAGATCCTTGCCCTCGTGGGACTTGCATTCTAGTGGGGAGACAGAGGATAAAGAAATAAACTCTGCCAGAGCCACGAGCTAAAACAAAGCAGGGCCATGGGGAGAGAGTGAGGAGGGGCGCGGCTCTGTATGGAATGGTCAGGAAAGGCCTCCTGCGGGAGTGACAGTGGAGCCGACCTGAGGCTGTGAGAGAGAAGCAGCAGGAAGAGCATTCCTGCTGGAAGGAAAAGTAAATGCGAAGGCCCTGGGGCAGGACCGTGCCTGGGAAGTATTTGAGGAATTGAGGAAGGGCCAGAGGCCCGTGTGGCTGGAGTCAAATGAAAAGGAGAAGAGCCCTGGCCCACGTGACTCAGTGATTAGACCTTGGGCCTGCGCACCGAAGGGTCTCAGGTTAGATTCCTGGTCAGGGGCACGGACTTGGGTTGCAGGTTTGATCCCTGGCCCCGGGTCAGGGCGAGTGCGGGAGGCAACCAATTGATGTGTCCCTCTCACATCTCTCTCTCTCTCTCTCTATCTCTCTCTCTCTCTCTCTTTCTCTCTCCTTCCTTTCTCTCTCCCTCCTTCCTTTCACTATCTCTAAAAATCAATAGAAAAAATAACCTTGGGTGAGGATTAACAAAAAAAGAAAAGAAGAGGAGATGAGATCAGACAGGGGTGGGTAGGGGGGTGAGGGGTAGGTGTCATGCAGGGCCTTGTGGGCCATGGTGTGAACATCGGCTTTTACTCTGAGACGGAGCCATGGAAGGTTCTAAACAGAGGAGGGGAGCTGTCAGAAAGAAAGTTTAACAGGATCCCATCGGCAGTAGACAGTCTCTGTGTTTGGGGGGTTGTCAGAGGGAGGCAGAGAGCCATCATCCCCATTCTACCCATGCAGGAATAAATGGAACCTCGAAAGGGGCCAGCAGCTGGCCCAAGCCCGCACAGCTGTTGAACAGCAGAGCCAGGCTGGTAGACTGGGTGGGCTTGATTGACATGCAGCTCCAGCTACTGCCCCTCCTGGAGCCTCAGTGACCACCTGTAAAACGGGGACACAGCTCGAAGACCAGTGGTGCAGGGCTCACCAGCAACAGGTTAGCTGCATTCCTGGTCACTGCCTCGGGGTTCAGCAGAGCCTTTTCTTTGTGACTTTGAGCAGTCGCCTGACTCTCTTGAGCTCGTTTTCCCATCTGTAAATTGGGAAGCCTTAACCAACGTTTGGGTGTAGCATGGCGGTTAAGGGCAGAAGTTCTGGCCTTAGCTGGTTTGGCTCAGTGGATAGAGCGTGGGCCGGAGGAGGTTCAACTCTGGTATCCTCCGGTGAGGATTAACAATAAACAAACAAATAAATAACTTCCTGCTGAGACAAAAAAAAAGCAGAATTTCTGGAGTCAGGTTTAGTGGGATCCGAGTTCTTGCTTTGCCACTTGCCAGCTCTGTCGCTTTCGGCCACTAACACCCTCTTCCTAAGCTTCGGTTTACCTCATCTGCAAGATGAAGATCTTAATAGCATCAATTCCGAAGGGTAGTTGTAAGGAATAAATGAGATCAGGCAGGTAAAGAAAGCGCTTAGCACAGCTCCTGGCATATACACCGGGCACTCAGTGAATGATCATTATTAAGGACGGCACTGCCCACACCTCCCCGGTGGGTGAGAGCCTGGGAGAGTGCCTGGTACGCGGTCGGCGTTCGACAAAAGTGAATTCTCTCTCCGGTCTCTGCTGCCCGCCAGTTCCCCGGGGACCCAGGCATTCCGGCCTCCAGCCGGTCCCCCCCCTACGCGGGCGCTCACAAAGGCCCCCATTCATCTTCCCTTACAAAGCGACCCATTCAACCGGGTCCCTAGGGCCTACCACCCCTAGCCGCCCGCCGCGCCTCGCCATTGGCCTAACGCGCTGCCCGTCAGGCCTCGGGTCCCGCCCACAACCGCGCCGCCAGACTCCGAACTCAGGCGCGGTTCTTTTCCCACGGCTGGCACACTCCGACAACTTCTGATTGGCCTCGCTCGCCAGCTGCTTCTCTTGATTGGGTGGCGCGTCGCCCCCATGGGCGGGGCCGTAGCATGCCGCAGCGGGCTCCGATTGGCCTCTTCTGAGCTCGTGTAGGCGGGGCTTTCCTGACGGGCCCGCCCCTCTTTCTCCTCAGGCCGAAGCCTCGGGACGGCCCTGGAAGCCGGTGAGTGGCCGGGGTTCACTGCCCGCCGGCGGCGGCGGAGTCGGACTGGGCCCGGGAGGCTGGGCCTCGGGGCTGCGAACGGGCCCCGGAGGCCTGGGCAAGTGGCGGGGCCGGAGCGGTGACGGGGACACTCACCTTGTGCACTGCGGGACTGCGGCTAGGGGGGTGGGGGGGACGGCGCGGGGCGACTATCTCCGCCCCCCAACGCGAGTTCCTACTGTGTGCACGGCCGGGTCGAGGTCCTCACCGGCGGCCCCGGGCCTATTCCGTAGACGGGGAAACTGAGGCTCGCTTTGGGACCTGGAACCCTTTAACACCTGAGTCATCGCCTCCAGTGCCCGCCCCCAGAAGACAGTGTCTCCGTTTTCACTTGTAAAAACTGCGGACCCGAAACCAGGGTCGGGACTGGCCGAGGCAGAGCGGTGGGGAAAGACGTATGTAAAGCACCCCCAATGCGCTTGGGCGCTTTTATTTTTTGTAACTAAATAGTGTCCCTTAATTATAACCCAAAGTGGGCTATATTGTACCCATTTCACAGAGAGGGGAACACGGAGGCTGGGCAGAGGTGGTGACTGCAAGGGGCCGGAGTTGAGGATAACACTTGGGAGACGGACCGTGTGCTGGGTCCCTTAGCCTTTCCCATCCCACAGGAGTCCACTGAGGAAGGCGGCGGGCCCTCTGGCTTAGAGGGGGAAGCCGGGTGGAGGGGGTTACCAAATGAGAGGAGAAAATGGACATCTTTGAGGACCCAAATACTACACGTTTCCCCCGAAACCCTTTAGAATGGCAGAAAACGACCGGGGCTTGAACCCAACGCTCCCTCTTCCTGACTGACCTTGAGCGCGTTACCTCGCCTTTCCGTGCCTCGGTTTCCCCCTCGGAGAAGTAGAGATTCTGGTCATTGTCCCCATCTCATTGTTGTTTTGTTTTGTTTGTTTTGTTTTATTTTTTATTTTTGAGATCATTCTATGACTTGAAACTCCGAGAGCTGTTCTAAGAGCAGAAAGCACCAGGGACGTAGTAGGTGCGCTTGCCACTATTTAGTCCTCATTTCACCCATGAGGAGACCAGCTCCGCAGGACCGAGAGCAGCGTTTTGTCGTCTTCTTGGGGGCACTTACCCTCTGCAGACAACTCGTGCAGTCCCATTTCCAGGGCTGGGGACACTGAGGCTCAGAGAGATTAAGTGAGGGCCTGGGGCGTTGCTTATTTAAGCCCTGGGCTGGCTCTTTCTCCCATATCGTTTTATTTATTTCGTTGGCGGTAATTGACAAGAGAGGAACGTTGAGGCCCAAAAAGCTGGAGCGGGATTCGAACCCTGGAGTCGCCAGCCCTCTCCGCAGCGGGCACCTGACCTTTACCCGCTGGGAGGAGGGGCCCCAGGCGCCGTCGCCGCCGCCGCCGCGGCCGCCCACCTGGCTACTGGCTCATCCCGCCTCCCCCATCCCCCTGCCCAGGGCCTGGCTCCAGGACCCGCCCCCTTCCCAAGCCGGGCAGGTGCTGGGTGACATCAGAGCCTGGCTCCCTCCTAGTGACGCGACGTGGCCCCGCCCCGCGCTGGACCGTGGAGGTAGCCTCACCTGAGAGCTCTGAAAGGGACTCGGGATTCCCGCGCCCCCTCCCCATCTTCCCGCTTCCCGCACCGGCCGGCGCCCCCAGGTAGTGGCGAGGATCTGCGGGGTAAGGGGGGCGGCGATCGCGCGCTTGGGTCTCAGGGAAATGTGGGTTGGGTGCCGGAATCCTGGTTCCGAGGAGGGGGGATGGGGGCAAGGAATCCCAGTCTCAGTAAGGACGTCGCTGGGAGCCGGGACTCCTAGGTCTTGAGGGAGAAAGGCGCTCGGGTCAGAACTCTGGGTCTGGAGGTAGGACCCCTGGGTCTGAGGGAGGAGGGGCTGGGAGTCCGGAATCCTGGGTTTGAGGAAGGAGGAGGCTGGGGGCCTGGACTCCTGGGTCTGAGGGAGAGGGGCTGGGGGCCTGGACTCCTGGGTCTGAGGGAGGAGGGGCTGGGGGCCTGGACTCCTGGGTCTGAGGGAGGAGGGGCTGGGAGTCCGGAATCCTGGGTTTGCGGGAGGGGCTGTGGGCCTGGACTCCTGGGTCTGAGGGAGAGGGGCTGGGGGCCTGGACTCCTGTGCTTGAGAAAGGGGCTTGGGAGCCTAGACTCCTGGGTCTGAGGGAGGAGGGGCTGGGAGCCTAGACTCCTGGGTCTGAGGGAGGAGGGGCTGGGAGCCTAGACTCCTGGGTCTGAGGGAGGAGGGGCTGGGGGCCTGGACTCCTGGGTCTGAGGGAGGAGGGGCTGGGGGCCTGGACTCCTGGGTCTGAGGGAGGAGGGACTGGGGGCCTGGACTCCTGTGTCTGAGGGAGGAGGGGCTGAGATCCCAGATTTCTGGGTCTGGGGGAAGAGGGGCTCCTGAATACTAGCATTCTGCTGAGGTCAGAGGGCTGGATGCCAAGGGCCCCAACCCTTGCCCCAGGGGCGGATCCCTGGCTCCTTTTCCTTTTCTAGCCCAGCAGTCTCTGCCCCTCCCAGGGCAGGTGCTTTCACCTGCCCTGGTGACAGTAATGAGCCCGGGCAGAGGCGTTCCTGCTGGCAAAAGAGGGTGGGGCTTCCGGAGGGGCTCAGGCTGAGGCCTGCAGCAATGCCTGGCCTGGGCTGTTGTCAGTCCTCAGAATCAGCCCCCAGGCATCCTCACCTCTATCCCCAGCCACCGCAGTGAGGTGAGGGGGCCTGGACTCCTGGGGCTAAGGGAGGAGGGGGCTGAGGGTTTCGATTTCTTGGTCCTGGGTGATGAGGGTGCTGGGAGCCTGGACTCCTGGCTCTAGGGAGGGAAAATACAGGCCTGGGTCATTGCAAAAACTCCCAAACCTTTCCTGGTCAAAGGCCGAGGGCCGGAGAGGAAGTGGGTGAGGCGGGGTAGGGTGAAGGTGGGGGTAAAGTCCCAGGGATGGGCTGGGCTCCCGGTGGAACAGGGCCATCCTGGAGGCCTGGGGTGAGCCTTGGCAATTTGGGGCCTGGGAGGTGGCGAAACGCCATCCGCTGGTGATGGGACCCTGTTTGAGTGCAGGGGCCAGGGTTTGGGGCCCCAGAGCTTCGGGAGCAAGCAGAGCTGTGGGTGGGGACTGCTGGTGCTGGGCGGGCAGGAGAGGCAAGGGTCTGGGAGGCAGTGGGCCAGGGGCAAATGCTCTGCAGGAAAGAGGAGAGCCAGACGGGACCAGATCTGGGGGTGCCTCAAGAGGCACCAGGTTTTTGAAGGGACTTCTCCAGGGGTAGTTTGGAGGTGGGTGCCCTGGAGGGCAGAGGCAGAAGCACCAAGGTGGGGGAGACATATATTGCTGTGACTGGGGTGGTAGGGCGATGTGGATGTCTGAGGCAGCGGAAAAGAATAGAGGCTCCATCGAGTGATGGGAGCATGTTTTTCCTGATGGTGCTTAGACCGTTCCGGAATTGCTGTGGTCTGTTCACTCCTGGTCTGTGGCCCCATTGGGGGCGCAGAGGGACCTTGCTCATTTTGGCTCACCCAGTGCCTCCCTTATTGCTCAGTTGGGTTGTGACCGTCTGAGACTAGAACTGGATCACCAGGAGCTCCTTAAGGCTGGGAGCTGACTGGTCTCCGGGCCCCCAGCCTCCTCGGCCTCAGGGAAGGTTGCCTGAATGGCAGAGTGAAGGAATGGGGCCAGTCTCCCCATTATACAGAGAAGGAAGCCAGGCCCGGGGGAAGGAAGGCACTGTTAACTGAGGTGGAGTTTCGAGTGTGTTCTGCAGGCACGGGGCAGACCAGAGGTAGTCTGGGTACCTGAGAGACAGACATCAGATTGACACCCTTCTAGGGCTCCCAGCTAAGAGGTCAAGTTCTTCATCATGACCTAACCTGGCCTGCTTCTCCCCCAGTCTTACCTCACCTACCACCCTCTCCCCCTCCATCCCTAGACTCCAGCCTCCCGGGCCTCTCGCAATGCCAGACATACAGGTCCACTCCTGCCTCAGGGCCTTTGCACGGGCTGTTCTCCCAGCCTGGAATGCTCTCCTCCTGACATTCCCATGACTTGCTCCCTTCATTTCTCTGAGGTCTATTTTCAAATGCCACATCAGAGAGGCCTTCCCTGGCCTCTCCAATTAAAAACTGCAACACCTCTCAACCCTAGCTCCCACCGTTCCCGGCCTTATTTTTCCCCTGGGCATTTCTCATTATTTAACATACTATATAATTATTTATCTTTTTATCTGTCTCCTGGGATTACAGCAGCACCATTCAATAGAAACATAATGCAAGCCAACTGTATAATTTAAATTTTTCTAGTAGCATCATTAAACTTTTTTAAAAACTAAAAATTAATGTTAGCCCTGATCAGGTGGTTCAGTTGGTTGAAACACTGTCCCGTACACTGAGAAGTGGCAGGTTCTATTCCCGGTCAGAGCACATACCCAGGTTTTGGGTTCAACCGATTGATGTTTCTCTCTCTCTCTCTCTCTTCCTATCTCCCTTCCTCTCTCTAAAATCAATAAACATATCTTGGGGGAGGATTCCCCCCCCCCCATTGATTTTTAGAGAGAGTGGAAGGGAGCGGGGAGGGGGAGAGAGAGGGAGAGAGAGAAGCACCGATGTGACTGAGACACACCAATTGGTTGCCTCCCAATCCCACCTCAACTGGGGGCAGGGATCGGACCTGCAACCCAAGTACGTGCCCTTGACTGGGAATCGAACCCAGGACCCTCTGGTAACCACTGAGTCACATGGGCCAGGGCTTGGGTGAGGAACTTTTTTTAAAATAAAAGTTAATCACCCTAACCGGTTTGGCTCAGTGGATAGAGCGTTGGCCTGCGGACTGAAAGGTCCCAGGTTCGATTCTGGTCAAGGGCATGTACCTTGGTTGCGGGCACATCCCCAGTGGGGGGTGTGCAGGAGGCAGCTGATCGATGTTTCTCTCTCATCGATGTTTCTAACTCTCTCTCCCTCTCCCTTCCTCTCTGTAAAAAAATCAATAAAATATATTTTTTAAAAATTAAGTTAAAGATATATTTTCAAAAACTCAATATGTCCAAAATATTATTGCATTATGTCATCAGCTAGGAATCTGGTGTATATGTTCTACTTAAAATTCCATCTCTGTTTGGATTCTCCATTTCAAATGCCGCGCAGCCACATGGGGCTATTTATATTTAAAATTAATTAAAATGGAATACAATTAAAAATTTATTTCCTCAGTCCCAGTGGCCACATGGTGCGGTGGCTTCGTATTGGACAGCACAGGGCTAGGCTGTAAACGCCTTATAAAGTCAGGGGTCGTTTTCTGGCATGTGCATGGCTGCATGCCTGGAGCCTTGAACAGTGCCTGGCTCACAGGCTGGCTTATTCCATAATTACTGAATGAATGAAGAATGAATGAATGAAGAGGTGAATAAATGAACTAAGAGGTCTGTGGACCCATTTTACAGAAGTATAAAAAGAGGTCCGGTGAAGAAAGACAGTGGGGACTGCCTGGGGGGGGGTTTGGAGGGGGCGTTCGTGCCCCACTTGACCTCGATCCTCTTCTCTTCCCTTGCAGACCATGGCAGCAGCGACCATGACGGTGCCCGGGCGGAAGGCGCCCCCCAGGACAGGCCCGGTGCCCGAGGCGGCCCAGCCCTTCCTGTTCACAGCCCGTGGGCCCAGCGTGGGTGTCGGGCCTGGGGGCTCGGGCCCCTCCCCGCAGGTGGAGTGGACCGCGCGGCGCCTGGTGTGGGTGCCGTCGGAGCTGCACGGGTTCGAGGCGGCGGCGCTGCGAGATGAGGGCGAGGAAGAGGCGGAGGTGGAGCTGGCGGAGAGCGGACGGCGGCTGCGGCTGCCGCGCGACCAGGTCCAGCGCATGAACCCGCCCAAGTTCAGCAAAGCCGAGGACATGGCCGAGCTGACCTGCCTCAACGAGGCCTCGGTGCTGCACAACCTCCGCGAGCGCTACTACTCCGGCCTCATCTACGTGAGTGCCCCGCCCCCCCCCCTGCCCCCTGCCCCCTGCCCCCTGCCCCCTGCCCCCTGCCCCCTGCCCGCGAATGAACGTGGGGCTGTTCATCATCTTTATGCCCCGCCCTGTGGCCGTGGCCATGCCCACACGTAGTTGCCAAATGATAAATTATTGGGGTTACCAGGACTGCCTCAGACCCCCGTGGGGAGCCCCATGATATTGTATGGTAGACGTACCTTATTATTTTCCTAAAGTAGAAAGAATTCTGAATTCTCCCCGGGATGGACCCAGCCTGCTCCGAGAAAGGGAAGTGGGTCTGTAGTGACAACTAGAACCACTGAGTGTGGAAAAGCCGGGGCTGGCTCTGTGCTAAGCGCCTGCCATGTGTGAATTCATCTCCTCTTCCTCATACGGGTAGAGTCTATTAGTGTCCCCATTGTATCTAAAAGGAAACCGAGGCCCAGAGAAATGTAATACAATACAAGCTAACATTCATTCATTCATTCATTCATTCATTCATTCATTCATTCATTTATAGAGGAAGAGAGAGGGCGAGATAGAAATATCAATGATGCCGAGACCGGTTTGGCTCAGTGGATAGAGCGTCGGCCTGCGGACTCAAGGGTCCCGGGTTCGATTCCGGTCAGGGGCATGTACCTTGGTTGTGGGCACATCTCCGGTGGGGGGTGTGCAGGAGGCAGCTGATCGATGTTTCTCTCTCATCGATGTTTCTGGCTCTCTATCCCTCTCCCTTCCTCTCTGTGGAAAATCAATAAAATATATTAAAAAAAAAAAAAAAGAAATATCAATGATGAGAGAGAATCATCGATTGGCTGCCTCCTGCAGGCCCATGCCGGGGAGTGGAACCAGGATCTGCAGGTTCATGGGTCGGCACTCAGCCACTGAGCAACACCGGCTGGGCCTACACTAACATTTATTAAGCATATACTGGGCCCCCTAAAATATATTATCTCATGGGGGTGGGTGAAAAAAAAATGATGGTGGCAGATTGTAATGAAATAATGCATTACTTCGAGGAGATAAAAACGCCTGAGCACACATGGCTTACATAAATGCCTACATACTGTCTCAGTATGTCTTCACAATTATAAAGTATTTTACAGATAAAGAAATGGAGGCACAGAAAGGTCAAGTTCCTTGACCAAGGTCACCCAGTTGAACATGGCGGACATGAGTGGTCCAGCTCCAGGCTCTACCGTTTTGCCGTGGTGCCTCTGAGATTAAGACGGGATTGACGAGCCCTGGCCGATGTGGCTAAGCGGTTAGAGCCTCGCCTGGCGCACCAAAAGGCCCAGGGTTTCATTCCTGGTCAAGGGTGCATACCTGGGTTGTAGGTTCGATCCCCTGTCGGGTGCGTGCAAGAAGCAACCGATTGATGTGTGTCTCTCACATCGATGTTTCTCTCTCTCCCCGTCTCTCCCTTCAACTCTGTCTAAAAATCAATGGAGCCCAGCTGGTGTGGCTCAGTGGTTGAGTGTCAACCTGTGAACCAAGAGGTCAGGGTTCGATTCCCAGTCAGGGCACATGCCCGGGGTTGCGGGCTCGATCCCCAATAGGGGGCATGCGGGAGGCAGCCGATCAATGATTCTCTCTCATCATTGATGTTTCTAGCTCTTGCTTCCTCTCTGAAATCAATAAAAATATATTATTTTAAAAAAAATCAATGGAGCCCTAACCGGTGTGGCTCAGTGGATAGAGCGTTGGCCTGCAGACTAAAGGGTCCCAGGTTCGATTCTGGTCAAGGGCATGTGCCTTGGTTTCGGGCACATCCCCAGTAGGGGGGTGTGCAGGAGGCAGCAGATTGACGTTTCTCTCTCTCATCGATGTTTCTAACTCTCTATCCTTCTCCCTTCCCCTCTGTAAAAAATCAGTAAAATATATATTTTTAAAAATCAATGGAAAAAATATCCTCAGGTGAGGATTAGCAAACAAACAAACAAACAGGAATGGCCCTAGTGAGGCTGACTGTGGCAGGGCAGTCTCTGTGAAGCATTTCCTGTCCCTCACGTTATGTAATCTTTACAGCAAACAGACCTAGGGCAGCGGTTCCTACCCCTGCCTTCACATTCGGATCACCAGGGGATTTTTTTTTTTTTTTTTTTAAATACCAACACCCAAGTCCCACTCCAACCCATTAAACCCAGGCTCTCGGGGCGGGGGTGGGGGGGGGGGGATGGGAAGGGTGTGTGACGGGGTATTTGGCATTTTTAATAAGCTTCCAGGGCAGTTTTAAAGGGCAGCCAGAGCTTTAAGAGCAAACAGGATTAGAGAGACTGACAAGGAATGTGGAGAAGAATAGTGAAGAATAATAATGGTGGGTGGCTAGCAAATATTGACTGAGCACTCACACGCTGTGCCAAGGACTGTTCTGAGTGCTGTGTGGGGTTCTCGGCTCACCTCTATCGCCTGATGGTCAGGAATGTTAAGTGACTTGGGTCCTGGGTCACACAGACATGATGGAGTCCTGCCAGGATTTGAACACCAGCTTGGAGGGCTGGGGTCTCACTGCTTTGCTCATTTAAAGTGGCCACACCTGCCCTAGCTGGTTTGGCTCAGTGGATAGAGCATCAGCCTGCAGACTGAAGGGTCCCAGGTTCGATTCCAGCCAAGGGCACATGCCCGGGTTTCGGGCTTTAGTGCGGGAGGCAGCCAATCAATGATTCTCTCTCATCATTGATGTTTCTATCTCTCTCTCTCCCTCTCCTTTCCTCTCTGAAATCAATAAAGATATATTTTTTAAAAATAAAATAAAGTGGCCACACCGAAGAAATCATAAAAATGCCTAGCTAAAACCCTAAAAGGCAAAGTGCTGGTTTTATATTTTAAAAAGCTACAAAAACTCAATGAGAGTGATAAAACTTTTTCAATAAATGATGCGATATATAAAAATATGAAAATGAATGAACTTGCCCTAGCTGGTTTGGCTCAGTGGATAGAGCGTCGGCCTGCGGACTGAGGGGTCCTGGGTTCGATTATGGTCAAGGGCATGTAACTGGGTTGCAGGCACATCCCCAGTGGGAGGTGTGCAGGAGGCAGCTGATCAATGTTTCTCTCTCATTGATGTTTCTAACTCTCTATCCCTCTCCCTTCCTCTCTGTAAAAATAAAATAAAAAATAAAATAAAACCAATAAAGTATATTAAAAAAAAAGAAAAGAAAATGAATAAACTGGCCCTAATATCCACCCTATTAAGGGTCACAAAGCACAAGATTAGATTTTTAAAAATAATATATATTTTTATCGATTTCAGAGAGGAAGGGAGAGGGAGAGAGAGACAGAAACATCCATGTTGAGAGAGAATCATTGATGGGCTGCCTCCTGCACACCCCACACCGGGGATCCAGCCCACAACCCAGGGCATGTGCCCTGACCGGGAATTGAACCGTGATCGCTTGGTTCATTGGTCAATGCTCAACCACTGAGCCATGCCGGCCGGGCAAGATTAGACATTTTTATGAATTTTGACTCCTGATCGGAAAGGAGGAGACTGAGGCTGGGCGGAGCCGGTGGCTGGCTCCGGGCCCTTCAGCGTGTGGTGGCAGATGTGGATTTGAATCGGGGGCTGTCTGACCCTGGATGGGGATGGCACCTTCCCCAGGCTGCACTGGCCTCTTCCGATTCCTCACTCGCTTTTGCAGGCCCTGGGAAGGGGGCCTCTGCCCGAGCCACCGCCCTGCTCACCAAAGGCAGGGAGATCGGAGAGACACCCAAACACCCAGCCACCCTTTGCCTCTTTTTGTTGTTAATCCTCACCCGGGGATATTTTTCCATTGATTTTAGATAGAGTGGAGGGAGGGAGGAAGAGAGAGAGAGAGAGAAACATGGATGTGAGAGACATTGCGATTGGTTGCCTCCTGCACATGTCAGACCAGGGCCGGGGATCTAACCTGGAACCCAGGTACATACCCTTGACCGGGAATTGAACCTGAGACCCTTCGGCGGTACTCAGGCCGATGAGGTCGGCAAACTCATTCGTCAACAGAGCCAAATATCAACAGTACAACGATTGAAATTTCTTTTGAGAGCCAAATTTTTTAAACTTAAACTTCTTCTAACGCCACTTCTTCAAAATAGACTCGCCCAGGCCGTGGTATTTTGTGGAAGAGCCACACTCAAGGGGCCAAAGAGCCGCATGTGGCTCGCGAGCCGCGGTTTGCCGACCACGGTTCTAACCACTTAGAAGCACCGGCCTGGGTGCTTTGCCTCTTAATAAATACTCTGAACGCTCTCAGTAGCCTTGTAAGGTACCTGCTGCCACCCCCATTCTTCCGGTGGGGAAACTGAGCCTTAGAGAGGGGCCAGGATGTGGACGAAGCCCCAGCGCTAGTAACGGGCTAAACTGGGACTTGAACCCAGGTCACCTGACTCCAAACACCACGTCCTATCTACCGCAGTAGGAAGATCATTGGGAAAGTTCAGGGGGAAACAAATGGGGAGGCCTGAGCTAAGGTTGTGGCCCAGGAACCAGAGAACTGGGGCCTGACAAGTGGAAGTGAAATGGAAGATTCCAGAAGCGCAGCTGGGGAGGGAACGGGCCTTACTACTATCATTCGCACTGCGTGAGCGCCTGATTTCCCATCGGGTGCTGTTGTCAACTTCCTTCCCATATGGTCTTGTTGGCCCCTCTCTACAGAAAGCTGTGAGGCAGGGATTCTCCCTCCTTTCCCCCAGCTTGGCGAGCAGCAGCCACTGGCCCAGCAGAAGTTAACGGCTAACGTTTCATGCCCATTTGGTGTTCCGGGGCCCATGCTCGGCTCTGTACGTGCAACGTGAATTTGTGGGTGGCTCCCAGCCTCCCTAGATGGGAGCACGGTTCCCGGCCCCCTTTGAGGAGAAAACGAGACGCAGCAAGGGCAAGGTGCCTGCCGAGGCCGCCAGCTGGATGTTAGCAGTGCGGTGCGCCCAGCCGGCGTGGCTCCGTGGCTGAGCGCCTACCTATGAACCAGGAGGTCACGGTTCGATTCCCAGTCAGGGCACATGCCTGGGTTGCAGGCTCGATCCCCAGTGTGGGGTGTGCAGGAGGCAGCTGATCAATGATTCTTTTTCATCATTCATGTGTCTATCTCTCTCTCCCTCTCCTTTCCTCTCTGAAATCAGTTTTTTAAAAATTAAAATAAAATAAAACAGAAATGCGGCACAAGCTGTGCCCGGCTTGTATATGTATTAAGCCCAGGCCTTGCTTAATACATGTCTGCTGACTGGCCACTGAGGTTGGGGAGGTGGTGTTTCCCAGTGGAAAGTAGGGCTTCTGAGGCCCCAGAAATCCGGTTTCTGCCTCTAAGAGTCACTCAGGGTCACCGTCCTTGACTGGGACGCTTGGGGTACAGAGGGCACCAGTTGAGCATTCGTAGTGTTCCCTGCTCTGTGGGATACCGGGAGGTGCATTGTGGGCCTTCACTTTTATTTTCATTTATGTATTTGTTTATTTAATATGTTTTATTGATTTCAGAGAGGAAGGGAGAGGGAGAGAGCCATGGAAACATCAATGATGAGAGAGAATCATTGATCGGCTGCCTCCTGCAAGCCCCCTACTGGGGATCCAGCCCGCAACCTGGGCATGTGCCCTTGACAGGAATGGAACCCGGGACCCTTCAGTCTGCAGGCCGATGCTTTATCCACGGAGCCAAACCAGCTAGAGCTGGGCCTTTACTCTTAGAGTCCTTCTAGGTGGTGGTGTGAAAAGCCCCATTTTCCAGGAGTGGAGACTGAGGCTCAGCGAGGGCACACCCCTTGTGTGAAGTCACCCAGCTAGACACCCGGGCTGAGCGAGCTCCGAGCTCCCAGGTGATGGGTAAGAGCGTCCCAGGGTAATAGTGCGAGTGCCTTTATGCGCCCCGCCTTGGGCCGGCTGGTTTTTATTCATTATCTCCCTTAATCCCTGCAGACTCTGTAATGATGTGGGGAGTGTCATCCCCGGTTTCTCAAGGAGGAAACCGAGACTGGGGAGAGTCTCGGGGCTGAGAAGAGGTAGAGGCGGGAATTGGACCCCGAGGGTCTGCCTTCAGGGCCCCCCGCCCCCCCTCCCCCCACCCCCATGCTGGGACAGCCGCTCCAGACCCTTCCAGACAGCTTTCTCCTCGTGCTGTCTGCGTGCACCACAGCCTCTGCCCTTTGCCCCTGGCCTTGGCAGCCGGCTCAGGTGCCTGTTGAGGTGTCACCCAGGCGACAAGGTGTGGCTGGCAGGACGGGGCTGGGGTGGGAGGGTGGCGTGGGGAGTGGGTTCGTCCGCCAGCCAGGAGTGGGGGCCGGGGCGCCAGCAGCCATGAGATACCCTCGCAGGGAATGTGGTCCGGCCGCCCCGCCCTCGCAGAGCCCGGAGCTCCCAGCAAACCGGTTGCTCTGCTCCCGGCTGGCCACCCACCCTCCGCCCGTGAAAAGCCTGGCACCTGGGAGCCGGGCAGCTTGTGGCGGCCACACCCTGCGCTGCTGGGAGTTTAACGCAGCCCTGCTACGAAGCAGCTAAGTAACCGGCTAGCCAGCTAACTAGCTGACTCGCTGGCTAAGTGGCTAACCGGTTTAGTAGTTAACTAGCTAAGCCACTAAGCAAAACTTTTCTGGTTAGCTCAGCTAGTTAGCTCTCTGGGTTGGTGTAGCCAGGTAACCAGCTAGCTCTCTAGTTGTCTAACTACCTCTATCAGTCCTGAGTGCCTGTTGTCCACCCGGTGCCCGGAGTGAGCTGGAGCAGTTCTTAGACCGCCCCAGGGTCCCGAATCCAGGCCCAATGGGTGTGCGCACGAATTCAGGAAGTCTGTGAACGTGAATGCCAAAAAAAAAAAAAAAATTATATCTTAATTTCCATGCACCTGGAACCTGAACTATAGCATTTCCTCCAATAAGAGTGGACCCCAAGTTTGAGTATGATAGACAATCTACACTACACCTGTTTTATGCAGCAACATACTTACTATTTTTTAAAAAATATATATTTTTATTGATTTCAGAGAGGAAGGGAGAGGGAGGGAGAGAGAAACATCAATGAGAGAGAATCATTGATCAGCCACCTCCTGCACGCCCCACATTGGGGATCGAGTCCGCAACCCGGGCATGTGCCCTGACTGGAAGTTGAACCGTAACCTCCTGGTTCATAGGTTGATGCTTAACCACTGAGCCACGCTGGCCGGGCTATGCAGCAGCATATTGAGATGTCACGTTTTTATGTGCACATTATAAATTTGCACTTAATCATAGGTAACCCTTATTTGGTTATATAATCGAATTCGTGTAAGCAAGACCCGTGAGTCTGTATTAATAGAAACCACAAAATATCTTTCCGTCGCTGCCGAGATTGCGAGCACCCTTCCCCAGATACTGTGTGTATTCCAGCAGGTACACAACAATATCCCGCTCCCCCCCCACCCCCCCCTCCCCCCCCCCCCCCCCGTGCCATGCTAACACTCCCGCCTTGTTTCCTGTCCCTTGATAATGTTTCCGAGATCACTCCATCCCCATCACGGAGAGCGTCACAGGGCCATGTACGGACATGTGTTCAGGTCATGGCCAGCCTTTGCCGTGTGAAGAATGCTGGCGTCGATGAGTGTGCACAGGGCCCTTCAGGCAGCGACAGGCTGGGACCCCCGTCTGGCCAGCTGCAACGCCCCCATTCTCTCTCAGGGTGCATCCTTGCCCACACAGCACCTTCATGCAATTTGGAAAGATTCTTTCCCACCAGCAGCCTGACGGTGTTTGTAACAGACGTTCAAAATCGACATGGCCCGGCGGGTGTGGCTCAGTCGTTGAGCACCAGCTCAAGCACCAAGAGGTCACTGGTTCAATTCCCTGTCAGGGCACATGCCGGGGTGGTGGGCTCGGTCCCCAGTAAGGGGCGTGCAGGAGGCAGCCGATGGATGGTTCTCTCTCATTGATGTTTCCATCTCTCTCTCCCTCTCCTTCCTTCTCTCTCTCAAAAAAATAAACAAATCAATAAAAACATATTTAAAAAAAAATTTTGAGCCCTAACCGGTTTGGCTCAGTGGATAGAGCATCAGCCTTTGGACTCAAGGGTCCCAGGTTCGATTCCGGTCAAGGGCATGTACCTTGGTTGTGGGCACATCCCCAGTGGGAGGTGTGCAAGAAGCAGCTGATCGATGTTTCTCTCTCATCAATGTTTCTAACTCTCTATCCCTCTCCCTTCCTCTCTGTAAAACATCAATAAAATATATATTAAAAAAAAAATTGACATTGTCACTGTGAGTGACAGCCCCTTTGACGGATGTCCTTGTGCAGGGTGCAGCGCGCCCGGCTGTCCGTGGCAGCCCCGTGCTGCCCTCCGGGCCGGGCCGCAGGCGGCAGCTGAGCCCTCTTCCTTCTCGTCCGCTGCAGACGTACTCTGGCCTTTTCTGTGTGGTCATCAACCCGTACAAGCAGCTCCCCATCTACACGGAGGCGATTGTGGAGATGTACCGGGGCAAGAAGCGCCACGAAGTGCCGCCCCACGTGTACGCGGTGACCGAGGGGGCCTACCGCAGCATGCTCCAGGGTGAGTGTGGGCCGGGGCTCGGGACTTCAGACTCTGCGGCTTCTTTGTGGGGCACGAGGGGACACAATGGTGGGCGGGGCTCTGAGTCCTGCCCCACAGGCCCCTTCTTCATGGGCCTCTGTGGCCACCCCTTCTCTCAGCCAGCACCATTTAGGAGTCACATGGGCCAGGGTTCTGTCAAAATTTCTCTTGAGACCGTGATTCTCAGAGCGCTCATTCACTCACCGTTTCTGTGGTTGGTGTGATCTGCCTTGACGTGGGTGGATAGCAGCCCCTTACATGATGGGCAGATGGGGTTGCTGTACCGCTGGGCAGCTTGTGCACTGCACAGGGGTGTCTGTTAAAGGGGCCGCCATTTGTGCCATAACCATGTAAATCAGTCCTGGCAAAATTACACGGCCCACACACAATGTGCTCATTACTTATTTAGTACACATCACCTCTTTTATCTTATTTTTTGTTAATCCTCACCCGAGGATACTTTTTCCATTGATTTTTAGAGAGTGGAGGGAGGGAGAGAGAGAAACATTGATGTGAGAGAGGCACATTGATTGGTGCTTCCCATGCGCCCTGACCAGGGCCAGGATCAAACCTGTACCCCAGATACATGGCCTTGACCAGGAATCGAACTTACAACACTTTGGTGTGTGGGCTGATGCTCTAACCACTGAGCACACCAGCCAGCGCTGTCATCTACCAGTATTTTAATATTTTGTATGTATTAAAATACATATTAAATATTTTAAAATTTATACCTTTCAATCATATGACATGAGTATACAGCAGTATATGCACTGAGTGGCCAGATTATTATGATCTCTGAATACATAATAATCTGGCCACTCTGTGTGTGTGTGTGTGTGTGTGTGTGTGTGTGTGTGTGTGTATGAAGCCCGGTGCATGAATTTGTGCATGGGTAGGGTCTGGCCAGCCTGGTGGGGGGGACGGGGACATGGGTGGTTGGCTGGCCTGCCTGTTGGTTGAACTCCTGGTCGAGGGGACAATTGTATATTAGCCTTTTATTATATAGGATATACACTGAGTGGCCAGATTATTATGTGTTCAGAGATCATAATAATCTGGCCACTCAGTGTATATATTGTATGTGTTATACTTACATCATTTAATAAATGCTATATCTCTAGGGTAGCTGCACACCTCCTACTGGGGATGTGCCCACAACCAAGGTACATGCCCTTGACTGGAATCGAACCTGGGACCCTTCAGTCCGCAGGCCGACGCTCTATCCACTGAGCCAAACCGGTCAGGGCTGTAATGATATATTTATATCGTAGCATGCAGTGGCTCTCAGCGTGCAGTGCCCTCACCAGCAGCAGCAGCAGCACCTGCTGAGTCAGAAACTGGGGGGAGGCTCAGCAGACGGTGTTTAATGAGACCCCCAGGCTCTTGCAGACCCTATGCAGGCCCGTGGGTGTAATGGACTATCTATAATGCACCTGTTTCAGGCAATACAACGTGTTTAGATGTCACATTTTTATATTCACATTATACATCTATACTTCATCATTGGTGACACTTATTTGGTTCCATAATCTAATTTGTTATACATTTGTTTCTATAATTTTCAGCTCTTATTATATCCCACTTATTATTATACCTTAGGGATAAATGTACAATAAAGTAAGGGTGAGAGCCTACTTCGCGCCAAGCACTTTTCATGGATTAACAGGTTTAACCTCATAGCAACCCCATGAAGCAGGTGAGCTCATCTCCCTGGCTTCCAGATGGGGAAACTGAGGCACAGTCATTGCCCCCACTGGTGGCTGAGGTAGGATTTGAACCCAGGGTCCCTGACTGTTACCTCCCAGGGGTCCAGGATCCCTCTCATGTCTTTGAATCTCACACGGCACAGGGTAGGGGCTCACATTGAAGTTGCTGAATGAATGACATGCTGTTCGGTTGGAGTTTATTGTCTCCTCAGGTGAGAAACCTGAGGCTCAGAGAGGGACAGCTGCTTTTCCAGGGACACACAGAAAGCAAGAGGCTGAGTCGGGTGTTGTATTAGAATCCAGGGTGTCACACATCAAAACCCAAGCTTCCCCTTATCCCCCAGGAATTATTTTGAACTAGAGGCCCAGTGCACGAAATTCATGCACTGGAAGGGGGGTTCCCTCAGCCCGGCCTGCACCCTCTCACAGTCTGGGAGCCCTTGGGGGATGTCCGCCTGCTGGCTTAGGCCCAATCTCCCTGGGCCTAAGCTGGCAGGCGGACATCCCCCTCGCAGTCTGGGACCCCTTGCTCCTTACCACCCACCTGCTCGCTGCTCCTTAGCACTGCTGCGAAGGCAGGAGAGGCTCCCGCCACCGCCGCTGCGCTCACCAGCCATGAGACCGGCTTCTGGCTGAGCGGTGCTCCCCCTGTGGGAGCACACTGACCACCAGGGGCAGCTCCTGCATTGACCGTCTGCCCCTGGTGGTCAGTGTGCATCATAGCAACCGGTCATTCTGGTTGTTCTGCTGTAACAGTCGCTTAGGCTTTTATTATATAGATAGGGAGTGGCCAGCATAAGGGGCCGGGGTCCTGCAGGAGAGACCCTCCCAGGTGACATGTTCTCTTCTCTCCCCTACAGATCGTGAAGATCAGTCCATTCTCTGCACGTGAGTAGTCCTGAGGGCTTCCTGGTGGAGGTGGTCCCAGCTGGGTGTGGCTCTCCTTGGAGTGGAATCATTGCTGACCCCTCTTGCTTCCCCTTGTTCCCCCCCATAGTGGGGAGTCTGGAGCTGGGAAGACAGAAAACACCAAGAAGGTCATCCAGTACCTTGCCCACGTGGCATCGTCACCAAAGGGCAGGAAGGAGCCGGGCGTACCGGTAAGTGACCTGCTCTAGAGCCTGCCACCTGCAATGCCCCCTCCATCTCAGGCTCCGCTTCCCCCATAATTCCCTATCTTCCTCAGGGGGGCCATAGTTGTGGGTCTTCTCCTGGCTCCCCATGCTGCTTGAGCACCTACTGTGTGCCTAATATATTGCTGGGAGCCGTGGCAGGTGGAAAAGAAATGCAAGGGCCAGTTCTTGGCCTTGTTGGCCTTTGGAACAGTATCAGGCACATAGTAGGTGCTTACATTCCTGAGCACCTACTGTGTGCCAGGCCTAATTTAGATGCCTGCAGTGCCCTTGTTGGCTTTATTAAGTGGGCATTTATATAGCGCTTGTCCCGGTGCTCCCATTAATTTGACACTCCATTGAGGTGGGTGGGGTGTTGTTTTCCTGTGTAAAAATGAGAAACCGAAGGCACAGCTGGGGGAGTCGGTTTCGGAGGTCACACACCCAGCCAGGGCTAGCGTGGATTCAGACCCAGGCATGTGGTCCCCCCAGGCCACCCCGCTCCACATGCCCAGTTTCCCCTTGTCTCCCCGCCGCCCTGCCCACCACCCAAGACCACCGGTTCACTTGTGTGTCTGTCCACGTTTCATGTGCCGTGTCCTGATCCATGTCCCGGTCCGTGTCTCGTGTCCCGTGACTTCCTCAGGCCTCCACCAGCACCATGTCTTATGTGAGTAGCAGGGAATCACCTCGAGTCATAATGCCACCCAGGTCACCCCAAACTACAGTCTTCCTGACAGGGCCCAAGGCATTGTTGGTTATACCTGCCAGGGAGTCACACTGCTGTTTAGGGTGGTCCTACTAGGTGCACACCAGGCTCTGCACTGTCATTGAATGCAACCCTGCTATGTACACACAGTGCCCCCCCCACACACACACTGTGTACACACACCTAGGGCCCGTGCTGTCATTTAGTGTGGTCCTACTGTGTGTGTACAGACCCAGTCTGAATTGCTACTTAAGTTAGCTCTACAGTGTGTGCAATATGAAATAACTCAGAGACCAAAAAGTACCATTTATTGCTGATCTGCTAAATGTTTGTAGATGGAGTCCATAGACACTATGACTTCACACAACCCAGGGACACACGCGGCCATGTATTACAGGCCCTCGGCTCAGGCTAGTCTCAGGGCTCTCAAGGAAATTAAAGAAATAGTCCATGCCCTAGAGAGCCTGGCGAGGAAGGAGGAAAAGAAAATTGCCATTTATTGAGGACCTACTATGTTCCTGACCCTGACACCAAGATGGCTGTGGGGAAGTTCAGAGTAAGATCCCCACCCATAGGGAAGGAAACTGCCGTTTCTTGCATGCCTACAGTGTGCCAGTTTGAAGCACTTTATGTACAGGTGGTACAGATTTTTCCTTAACCATCTCACAAGTAATGCATGAGTACATGTTCCCTGTAACAACAACAAAATCAGATCAAGTGGAATTCCTTTCTTCCTCTCAGTGCCCCTTCCTTGGAGTGGCTTACACTGTTGACAGTTTGGTGTGTATCCTTGCAGACCTTTCTCTAAATGTTTACAAACATGTTTATATACCTGTAGAAAGGGGAGTCTTGTTTGGGTGGTGTTTTTTTTCTCTATTTTTTATTAATGGGATCACACTGTAGGTATTGTTCTGCAGGGTTTGGTTTTGTTTTGTTTTTTGCTTTGTTTCCACTTGACAATTTATCTTGGAGATGTTTCCTTGTTCCCTTCACAGTAGACTGACAGGCACCACCCGGATGCAGGGAGGTAGGCACACACCCAGACACACAAAAGCCCCCCCCCCCACACACGTTCAGTCAGCTGTAGCTCAGACCCCAATCTCCTGCCCCATTCTCACTGAGGTGCCCCCTCCCAGGGTGAGCTGGAGCGGCAGCTTCTTCAGGCCAACCCCATCCTGGAGGCCTTTGGCAACGCCAAGACGGTGAAGAATGACAACTCCTCCCGATTTGTGAGTGCTGGGAGGGCGCTGCCTGGACGCCTGCATGCCTGGCGCCAAACAGCAGCTGGGCATGAAGGGGGCGGGGGGAGGGGGGGAGGCAAGATGTGTGAGTCGGCTGAGGGGGGAGAGGCAGGGGGGCTGGGGGGCCTGGGTCCCGAGGAAAGAAGTCAAAGGGGCCTGGGACCTTGGATTCCCCAGGGAGCCCCCACTGAGACCCCATGATTGGGGCGGGGTTCAGGTGCAGGGAGAGAGAAAGACAAGAGGCAGTCCTGGCTCCGGGAGGGGTGAGTGTGGGTGAGGGCTGCTCTTCAAACCCCACGCGCTTACCTCCCAGGGCAAGTTCATCCGCATCAACTTTGACGTTGCCGGGTACATCGTGGGCGCCAACATCGAGACCTGTATCCTTCCGGGCCTGGGGGCCTGGAGGCCTGGGGGCCGCGGGCGGCCGGCCGGGAGGGAGGGAGGGAGGGAGGCGCTTGGGATCTCAGCGTTCCCAGGGAACAGGCGTCTACACGCACAGGAAGCCCTGGCTCCCCGCTGCGCAGAAACCGTGCCTCAGTTTCCCCCTCAGTGGGAAGGGAAGGATCACAGAACCTCAGGAAAGGGTAGAGACAGCATCTCCCCGTGGAGGGAGGAGGGCAGGGGCTCCCGCTGCTTTAGGAGAAGGCGGGCACAGCCCCGCTGGGGGGCGGTGGGTCGGGGTCCCCAGGACCATCTCCGGGTTCGGTGATCCACTCGGAGGACTCACGGGCCTCAGCACACAGTCACGCTCACGCCGTTTCCTCACGGCGGAAGGACACGCACAGTTAGCCAGGGAGGCGCGGGGCGAAGTCCGGGAATCGCCCGGCTCCCAGACCCCTCTCCCCGGGCAGAGAGGGACCAGGAAGCTCCTCAGAGGCGCGGCGCCCAGGGTTTTACTGGGGGCTGGTCCCCAGGCAGCACCCCCTGCCCGGAACATGCCCACGTCCCAGCTCCCGAGGGAAAGCAGATGCCAGCAGAATTCCCGTTGTTTGGGAGAGTTTAGGCTCAGGGAGCCGCGCCCGAAGCCCCGAAGCCCAGGCTCCCGCACTCCAGCCCGGGGCAGCCGCGCGTGCAGGGGCCTCGGGCCTGCGGTGTCTGCCGGGTTCTGCACGGGGCGGTCTGTGCGCTCAGAGGGAGTTTACAACACAGGCCCCCCGCCACCTACCCCCGACCCCGAGTGCAGATGGAACCAGGCGCGGAGCTGGGCTCCAGTCCAGGCTGTTAGGACTCTGGGCACGTGATGAGACTGCCCTGTGCCTCAGTTTCCCCTCTGTAGAAGGGGAAGGATCACAGAACCTGCCCCAAAGGGTTTAGAGGACAGCGTGGGTCAGATGCTTAGCACTGCACCCACCGCATAGTAAGCAATCAATAATGAGCTCTTGTTATTAAAAGTAAATTAATAATAATAATATCATTATTATTTTAATCCTCACCTGAGGATATGTTTTTATTGATCTTGAGAGAGAGAGAGAGAGAGAGAGAGAGAGAGAGAAACATCGATCGGTTGCCACCTGGACAGGAAAAGCCCCACCCGGGAATGAAACCCACAAGCTAGGCATGTGCCCTGACCAGGAATTCAACCCCAAACCTTTTGGTTCGTGAGAAGAGGCTCCAACTAATTGAGCCACCCAGCCAGGAATGATGTTAATATTACGGATTAATAATTATTCATCATCACGTTAACAATATTAATAAGAAACCACATCCCTGCCTGGCTGGCATGGCTCAGTGGTTGAGCATCAACCTATGAACCAGGAAATCACAGTTCGATTCCCAGGCCAGATTTTGGGCTTGATCCCCAGTGCGGGGGCGTGCAGGAGGCAGCTGATCAGTGATTCTCTCTAATCATTGATGTTTCTAGCTCCTTCTCTCCCTCTCCCTTCCTCTCTGAAATCAATAAAAATATATTTAATATATATGTATCTATATGTGAAAAAAAGAAACCACATCCCGGTGCCAGGGAGGCTGAGAGGCCTGTGTCCCCTGCAGCCACCGCTCCTGCTTCCCACAGTCCCCGAGGCCCACTGTCCTCTGCATCGGCCCCTGCACATGTGGGCTCAGGGCCCTTCCTGCCGTCCACCCTGCCCACTCGCGCCTCCTTTGGCCCCGTGGTTCCCGCAGCTTCTTTTTATCTTCACACTGTCTCCTCCACCTGTGCCGGGACACGTTCTCCCGTCCACTCCCCCACGCCGCTGCGGCTGCCCCCGGGCACCGCTGTCTGTCTCCGGGCCTGTCACAGCCTGGGACTGATGCTGCCGGGGCAGTGCCACCCGGGCCAATCAGAGAGACCTCGGCGTGTCTCCAGGCTTTCAGATGCTCCTGGGGGTCCTGAGAGCTCCCACGTCTGTCTCAGCCCCTCCTCTCTGAGCCCACAAGGCGAGTGCCATCATCACCCCGTTCAACGGGGGAACTGAGGCTGGGGCTCTCTGCACCCAGGATCACATAGGTCGTGTGCTCTTCCCCCACCCCTCCCTGCCCTGTGCAACTCTCCCCACTGCGGCTCCCCATTTCCCAGGGGTTGGTGACCCCAGGGTTTAAGTCAATGGAGAGCCTGGGGCAAGGCTCTGTGTTACGACTGTCACCCAACATAGGTGCTCCGTGGCCCGTGCGCAGCGGGTACGAGGGGCAGACGAGTTGTTGGGCATTTTATTTACCCTGAGGTGAGTCGCCGATTGTTAGTATGTGAACCAGTCACGTGGCTTTCCTAGAAGGGAGGAGCCAGTAGCCCTGATATCCGTGCAGGGAAACTGAGGCTGGGAGGGTGATGATGGCAGGAGATATTCTCACTGTAACTCGTTTACCCTCCCAGCGACTCCTTGATGGGTGTTGTGATCAAGCCCCTTTCACAGATGAGGAAACTGAGGCACAGGGCTTCAGTGACATGCTCAAGGCCGCTCATCCAGTTAGTGCAGGGCCCCCGGGCGGGGCTGTGAAGGACTCCACCGCCTTACGGGATAGCAGGGGGGCCGAGGGGATTGAGGGGGCCGGGTGGGGGGGGGGGCTGGACGGGGTCCCCTCCCCCCTCTTCTGCGGCACCTTGACTCGCTCCACCCAGATCTGCTGGAGAAGTCGCGGGCCATCCGCCAGGCCAAGGACGAGTGCAGCTTCCACATCTTCTACCAGCTGCTGGGCGGCGCGGGCGAGCAGCTCAAGGGTCCGTGTTGCTGCTGGGCCCCAGGAGGAGGCGTGGGAGGAGGAAGGGGGGCCCTGTGCCTGTCCGGCTCCTGCCGGGCAGTGGATGCTGTCGCCTCCTGGATCCTGCGGCCCCTGGTTCCTGTCGCCTCATGACTTTTGCCCACAGAGGCCCGCCCCCCGCCCTGGCCCACGCTGCCCCCTGGCCCTGCTGCCTCCCGGGTCTTGGTCACACTGGCCCCGTGGCCACGTGGCTCCTGTTCACGCTCACGTCTCTCTGCTCACTCCAGCGGGTGTGACTCCAGCTGTGCCGTGGCTCCCGCGGCCCCGCGGTCCCCGTGGTCCTGGTCTGGGCGGCTTCCCGGCTCTCCTCGCTCTGCTGCTGCCTGAGGTTCTCCTGCCGCTCGCTCACTCTCCTCGCTCCTCCCGCTCCGACTCCTCCTGCCGATGTCCCCGCTGCCCGAGGCTCCCTCTCATTCTGGCTCCTGCCCCCTTCCTGGCTCCCCCTCACCCAGGCTCCCGCTCACGGTGGCTTCTGAGCCACATGCCCTCTGCTGATGCCCCTGCCGTGGCTTCCGCTAACGCACTAACTCGGGACCCCTCGGGCCCATTGCTTCTGCCGACCAGCGGCTCCTGCCTGCTCTGGGCAGCCCCAGCACAGGAGAATCCCTATGGAAGGAGGGAAGATTAACGGTCTGGGATGTGCTAAGTACGCACCCGCTCCACCCCCAGTCCAAACTGAGCCCGTGAGGAAAGGCTCCTCGCTCGTTTATCCGAGGAGACCGAGGGTCCCAGTGGGAAAGGGCCTGGCCTGGGGTGGCCTCCGAGGAAGCTGGGATGTGAGTCGACCTCCACGTTCGCCCTTGACCTCGACCTCCACTCCTTCCCCTGCAGCCGACCTCCTCCTGGAGCCTTGCTCCCACTACCGCTTCCTCACCAACGGGCCCGCGTCCTCCCCCGGCCAGGAGCGCGAGCTCTTCCAGGAGACGCTGGAGTCCCTGCGTGTCCTGGGATTCACCCACGAGGAAATCACCTGTGAGTGTGCCCTGGGCCCGTGAAGGGTCGGGGTGGGCTGTGCATGGGCAGGCGGAGGGGAGGGCTGGTCATTCATTCCTTGGATTATTTGCTCAAGCGTTTATTGAGCAAGTACTGTGTGCACACACTGGGTATGAGACTGATAAGCATTCCTGCCTCCGGGAGACTGGCTAGATGAGAACTACAATCCAGATAAATCAGGAATTCGGTGCTCTCCGAGAAGGCGATGAATGCCAGGGAGGAAAATAGAACAAGGGATGGAGAGGGGAGGAGGGGACAGCGTTAAGTAGCGGGTCAGGAGGGGCCCACGGAGATGGTGAGCAAAGGCCTGGGGGAGCTCAGGGAGTGAGCACTGGTGGTATCAGGGAAGAACGTTTCAAGCAGGGGGACAGCCTGTGCAAAGGCCCTGGGGCAGGGAAGGCATGGCATATTTGAAGGGTGAAACTTCCGTCTAGTATGTGATAGAGGGGAGCGAGGGATGGAGCTGCAGAGGCAGGCGCGGCCTCAGATTCCAGCCTGAGGAGGGGCTGGGGCTTGTCCTGAGAGCCCTGGGAATCCTTGGAGAGCTCGGAGCAGGCCAGGGGCAGCTCTGAGGAGGATGGACTGAAGGTCGGGAGGGGGCTGAGGCGAGGGTGCAGGGAAAATGGTGTTCCGAGTGTGGACTACTCAGATCACCACCTTGTGTGATACTAGTTTGCCCCTGAACTTGTCACCAAACAGTATGTCTTGACCCTAGTCCTGCGGCAGGGCTACATTCGCTCACTAGCGCCACCCTAACGCAGGACCCCACACCGAGCCCCTCAAACGGCAGGAAGGGATTGTGTCCCGTTGTGGCAGCCAGGAGACCAGGCGTGGGCGGGTCGGCTGGTCCTGGGAGAATCTGTCCCCTGCCCCTCCCCTCGCTGCTGGTGGTTTCCTGGCAACCTGCCCAGTTCCTGGGCCTGTAGGAGCGTCACCTGATCTGCCTCTGTTCACACGGCGCTCTCCCCGTGCGCACACCTGTGTGTGCCACTTCCGCCTGGTGTCAGGGCGCCCACCCCGTCGCACCGGATTAGGGGCCCACTGCGACCTCGTCTTAACTGAAGCGATGACACCTGCCATGACCCAACACCCAAATGCGGCCACATTCTGAGGGGCCCTGGGCTTAGGGTGTCAACACACCTCTTGTGGGGAGGGCGTGATTCCCCCCATAACAAGCACATGGAGCAGTGGTTCTCAACCTTCCTAACGCCGTGGCCCTTTAATACAGTTCCTCATGTTGTGGTGACCCCCAACCATAAAACTATTTTCGTTGCTTCTTCATAACTGTAATTTTGCTACTGTTATGAATGGTAATGCAAATATCTGTGTTTTCTGATGGTCTTAGGTGACCCCTGACAGCGGTTCTCAACCTGTGGGTCGAGACCCCTTTCACAGGGGTCGCCTAAGACCATCGGAAGCCCTAGCCGGTTTGGCTCAGTGGATAGAGCGTTGGCCTGCAGACTGAAGGGTCGCAGGTTCGATTCTGGCCAAGGGCACATGCCCGGGTTGTAGGCTCGATCCCAAGTAGGGGGCGTGCAGGAGGCAGCCGATCGATAATTCTCTCTCATCATTGATGTTTCTCTCTCTCTCTTCCTCTCCCTTCCTCTCTGAAATCAATAAAGAAATATATTTAAAAAAAAAAGACCATCAGAAAACACAGATATTTACATTACGATTCATAACAGTAGCCAAATTACAGTTATGAAGTAGCAACGAAGATAGTTTTATGGCTGGGGGTTAGCACAACATGAGGAGCTGTATTAAAGGGTCGCGGCATTAGGAAGGTTGAGAACCACTGACATAGAGGTTGACCTCCGCCATGTTTCGGCGGCAGCCTGAGGTTGTGTGGTTTGGGTGGCCTGTGGTTTTTTCACTGAGGCCGAGGCCGGGAGAAAGGCCCTGATTTCCAGGGCAGGGCAGGGCCGGCTCCTTCTCCTCTGGTCCCTGGCGCTGCGGGAGGCCCCGGGAGCCGCTGTGGGTGGGAGGGCTGCAGACCGAGAGCCAGCTTGGCCACCTCCCCGGCTGCAAACAGGCCGCCTCCCGGGGCGCATGGACACAGGTCCCCGGCCTCCCCTGCCGCGTTTCCCAACCACGGTTGCACAACTCCCGCCTGCCCGTCTCCGCTCTCCTCCCTGGGCAGCTGGCAAACAGATTCAGATGGTGGGGGCCTGGGCCTCCTGCCTGGCCCCTCAGGTTCCGCCTGACCTCCTGACACATGTCACCTCAAATAGCCCTCCCGGCACAACGAATGGCACGCAGTGACAGGTGAATGAGGCCATAGGTCGTCCCGGGAAAACCAAGTCTCCTAACCCCCTCCCCTACCCCTGCCCCCACCTGAATTTCACACCATTAACCCTTTGCACTCGCTTGCTTTTTTCTCGATTCCTTTATTCTAATGCTAACCTTGTCGAGTCACACTCGACATCCGAGTGCAAAAGGTTAAGCTTCCCGCTTCTCCTTCTAGAAATAGTTTAGGTAACTTAGAAGAGATGCACATATTTTTTCCACCACGACAGGCATTCTCTAGCCCGAGGGCTGGAGCTCAGCTGACCTGGTGATTCAAATGTTAAGATGTTTCTCTGCTGATTTAAAATGTCCCGCACAGCGTGGCTTCAGCTGGGCCCGCCCCCTGACCTTCCTCCCAAGACACCTGAGATGCCCGACCAGCAGGTGAAAACCATCTGGCACGTCAGCCCCACGTGGGGTCCCAGGCGGCGCAGGGGTTAGTCAGCTCATCACCCAGTGCTTGGGGGCTTTGCTCCCCACTTTTCCCACCAAACCATACGTTTTGGCCATCATTGTGTTTTCGTCCGTGTGGGCGAACTTCAGTCCTTTTTTGTGGCTGCGTAAGTTTTCATTGTTTATAAATATACTAGAGGCCCAGTGCACAAAATTCGTGCATGGTTAGGGTCCCTAGGCCTGGCCGGCGATCAGGGCCGTTCTGTGGGGTGACTGGCGGGGCAATCGAGGGCCCCTGCTGGCACCTGCCTTGGCTGGCCTGGGGCATGCGGGCTGGGGGCAGCTCCTGCGTCAAGCGTCTGCCCCCTGGTGGTGAGTGTATGCCATAGAGATTTTATTATATAGGATATTTTTTAATCCTCACCTGAGGATATGTGTTTACTGATTTTTAGAGAGAGAGGAAAGGAGAGAGAGAGAGAGAGAAACATTGATGTGCGAGAGAAACATTAATTAGTTGCCTCCCATACCCGCCCTGACTGGGGATTGAACCGGCAACCTTTTGGTGTATGGGATGATGCTCCAACCAACCGAGCCACTGGGCCAGGGCAGTTTTCATTGTTTAGATCAGTGGTCGGCAAACTGCGGCTCGCGAGCCACATGAGGCTCTTTGGCCCCTTGAGTTTTTAGCAAAGGCCAGCTTAGGAGTACCCTAATTAAGTTAATAACAATGGACCTACCTATATAGTTTAAGTTTAAAAAATTTGGCTCTCAAAAGAAATTTCAATCGTTGTACTGTTGATACTTGGCTCTGTTGACTAATGAGTTTGCTGACCGCTGGTTTAGATGAACTATGAGGCTTTTTTTCCAAACCCTGTTCCTTGGAGGCAGACCCTTGGGGTGATTACATTCCACTGCTATTGAATGACCGGAAAAATGCCCTGAATACCCATGTCCCTTGGTCTTCCTGCTCATGTGTGAACAGGTCTGAGGCTCAGTTCTTAGAGGAGATATGGGGGATCCAGGGAGAGGTGCAGGTTTTGTCTTTATCCTATTTATACAATAACCAGCTTTCGTGAGATGTGATTGACCTACCCAGCCGTTCACCTAGTTCAAGGGCACAAATCCGTGGCCTTCAGTGCATTCGCAGAGGTGTGCGTCCATCACCACCGGTGACATTAGACGTTTCCGTGGCCCAAAGAGGCCCTTTGCCGTCACCCGCCCGTTCTCTCCAGCAGCCCTGGCAGCCACTTGCCGGCTTCCTGTCTGCGGATTTGCCCATCCCGGGCCGGTCCTGTCAGTGGAATCATAGCGGCCCCTTGTGGCTGGGTTGTCACTCAGCATGAGTTTCCCCGTGCACCCGTGAGGTAGCCTGTGTCAGAGCGTCACTCCTTTTTATTGCTGAATATTTTTTATTATCTCTTTATTATGGGAAGTTTCAAACACGTGTGCAAGTAGAGCAGAGGGTAATGACCCCTGGGCACCTGGCATCAGAACCAGCAGGTACCCACTCGTGGGTTTTTGAGTTTCACCTCTGACCGCCCCCTCTTGTTAATTTTAATTGTAGAGAATCAATCATCACTGGCCAGTAGGTGGCGCTGGTTTCCCATTCCCTGTGCCCTCCCGCTGGCACAACCTTTGTGAGCTTTTTGCTAGATTTTGTGTTTCACCTACTGAGTACAAGGAGTGGAGCCAGCGGGTCACCCTTTCATAGACTGTCCTTTTGACAAAAGGAGACAGAGGTCCGGGGAGGTGGGGCAGTGTGGCTGCAAGGCCAGCCCCGGATCCTTCCCAGAGAGGCCGGTGGGCACCTCTGGGTCGCCCTCGGGATGCCCAGGGCATCCTGCTGTGGGCGTGCTACATGGGCGACTCAAATGCCGGGCACAGCTTTGCTGTTGGAAGCCAGAGGGTTGTGAAATGCTGGCCAAATCTACATACAATTCTGAACAAAAGCAACAACAGTCTTTCCTCCGGTTAGACAGTGGCCCGCCCCCCTCCTGGGAAATTGACTGTGTATTCAAACCAAATGCTTACGTATTTGTAGTAAAACAGGAGGGATTCTTGTCAGATCGCTGCAAACCATTACTTCACAGGTGTGATGTCCAGTGGGACATTTAGGAGTTACACGGGATGTGGGCAATTCTTCTTTTTTTTAATATGTTTTTATTGATTTCAGAGAGGAAGGGAGAAGGAGAGAGAGAGAGAGAGAGAGAGAGAGAGAGAGAGAGAGAGAGAAACATCAATGATGAGAGAGAATCACTGATTGGCTGCCTCCTGCACGCCCCCTACTGGGGATGGAGCCCACAACCCGGACGTGTGCCCTGACCAGGAATCGAACTGTGACCTCCTGGTTCATAGGTGGACGCTCAACCACTGAGCCATGCTGGCTGGGCACTAAGGTGTCTTTAAACAGAAACACACATAAAACAAGGTGATGTATTGCCTGGTTGATCAACATGTGACCGGAGGCTCCTGGGACCCGAACCCTGTACTTCCCCCTTTTTCCGTGTTCTCGGTGACTCCATAGAACATTACTGCAAATAACGAGAATCAGCTGTACTTGCTATTTCCTGCCTTTTTCACATAGAGTGTGTCCCCTACACCTTCCTCACCTCGCAGCTTTCACTCGATATTTTAAAAATCTTTCCGTATTGCTCATTCATTTCTCTAAGTCCTTTAAAATCTTGTAGCATCGCTTTATGAAACAGACAACTGAGCAGACACCGGATGGTGATACAGCGGACCTTGAACACAAAATGCACAATGCATCTATCCATTTGTGTGCTTTAAGGCCTGCCTGGTGTCATAGGTGGATTTTAAGCTCGAGGTGGGCCCTAACCGGGTTGGCTCAGTGGATAGAGCGTGGGCCTTCGGACTAAGGGGTCCCAGGTTCGATTCAGGTCAAGGGCATGTACCTTTGTTGTGGGCACATCCCCAGTAGGGGGTGTGTAGGAGGCAGCTGAAGGTGGTGGTGTGATCTGACGTAGGGTTTTTTATTATTTATTTATTTATTTATTTATTTTAGACTCTCTTTTTTTAAAAAATATATTTTATTGATTTTTTTACAGAGAGGAAGGGAGAGAGATAGAGAGTTAGAAACATCGATGAGAGAGAAATATCCATCAGCTGCCTCCTGCACACTCCCCACTGGGGATGTGCCCACAACCAAGGTACATGCCCTTGACTGGAATCAAACCTGGGACCCCTCAGTCCGCAGGCCGACATTCTATCCACTGAGCCAAACCGGTCAGGGCGGGTTTTTTATTTTTTAAAAAAATATGTTTTTATTGATTTTTAGAGGAAGAGGAAGGGAGAGGGATAGAGAGATAGAAACATCGATGATCGATCGGCTGCCTCTTGCAGGCCTTCTACTGGGGATCCAGCCCTCAACCCCGGCCTGTGCCCTAAATGGGAATCGAACCGGTGACCTCTTGGTTCCTGGGTGGACACTCTACCTCTGAGCCACGAGCCACCTGGCCGGGCTGACAGGGTTTTGAAGCTCCGTGTCTAGGGGGCAGCTAAGACCACCACAGAGTCTGGAGCCGCGGTGACCTCTCTCTCTGCCGCCCCAGCCATGCTGCGGATGGTCTCGGCCGTGCTCCAGTTTGGCAACATCGTCCTGAAGCGAGAACGAAACACCGACCAGGCCTCCATGCCTGACAACACAGGTGACGCCCCCTGCCTGCTGCCCACCCACGTGACCGCGTTCCCCGTCCCACCCACAGAGCACCCCACCCCTGCCCAGCCGGGGCTCTCAGGTCCCACCCTTGGCTGAGTCTTTTCCGAAACAGCCTCTCCCACCGTCTTCCTGGTTATAAAAGGTGTGATCCCTGCTCAAAGTTTGACCAGCACCAGCGTGCCAACGGGGGCTGGGGGAGGGGAGAGGGCATGGGGGTGGCCGGGGAGGAGCAGGGTCCCCGGGCATCCCAGCCCACCCTGCCTTTAGCATGGGGCATATTTCCTCCTGGCATCTGGGCTTGCATATATATATTTTTTGCCTTTCAAAAGCAGAATTATAGTTGATATTCTATTTTCTATCCAACTGGAAATAGCTCTGCTTTATTATTATTATTTTAATATATTTTTATTGATTTCAGAGAGGAAGGGAGAGGGAGAGAGAGATAGAAACGTCAATGATGAGAGAGAATCATCGATCAGCTGCCTCCTGCACGCCCCCTAGTGGGGATCGAGCCCAGAACGGGGCATGTGCCCTTGACCGGAATGGAACCCGGAACCTTTCTGTCCACAGGCCGGCGCTCTACCCACTGAGCAAAGCCGGCTAGGGCAAGGGGGTGCTCCCTTTGGACCTGTGATGCCTGTAGTGGGAAAGGCGGGGCTTCCGTTCCCCACAGCGGGGGGGGGGGGGGGCCGGGGGGGCGGTGCCCCTTCCCGGTGCTGAGGGTCCGGGTGCCTGTCTGTCCTCAGCTGCCCAGAAGCTCTGCCGCCTGCTGGGACTGGGGGTGACGGACTTCTCCCGCGCCCTGCTCACCCCCCGCATCAAAGTTGGCCGGGACTACGTGCAGAAAGCGCAGACCAAGGAGCAGGTGGGCGGTGCTGGTGGGAGGCGGTGCTGGTGGGGGGCGGGATGGGGAGAACCCCAGCCAAGGTCCCGGGTCTCAGTGGCTTATGCCGTTTTTCCTCACTCAACCAACTTTTGCCGCATTTTTCGCCCAGTTACGGGGTGTTTGCCCAGTTACAGCCCTGGTCTGGGTGCTGGGGATAAAAGCAGTGGTAGGGTGAAAGATAACCAGGAGCTTCGAGGCAGGGATGCCTTCCATGAAGGAGAGGGCCAGGGCGGTCAGGAAGGTCCTCTCGGGGGAGGTGATGTTCAAGTTGAGACCTGGACGGTTCAAGGCAGAGGGAACAGCCCGTGCAAAGGCCCTGGGGTGGGAGCAAGCTTGGCGAGTTGGGAACATTAAGGTCAGTGAGGCTAGAGAGTGGGGAAGAGGGTGGTTGAAGCTGCAGGCAGAGAGGTTGGGAGGGGACAGATCATACAGGGTCTTAGAGGCCACAGTAAGGAGGCGACTTTTATTAAAAGTGCAGCAGGAGGCCAGCGAGGGTTTAAGCCAGGGAGCAAGTTGACTCAGTTTGTTTTTTGTAAAAATCTCCTTTCCTCCTCCTCCTCCTCCTCCTCCTTTTTTTTGGTTAATCTTCACTCAAGGATATGTTTCCATTGATTTTTAGAGAAAGTGGGAGAGAGAGGGAAAGACAGAGAGAAACATCGATGTGAGAGAAATACATCGATTGGTTGCTTCCTGCACGAGCCCTGAGCAGAGCCCAGGCAGGGGAGGAGCCTGCAACCCAGGTGCGTGCCCTTGACTAGAATCGAACCCCAGACCCTTTGGTCCAAAGGCCGATGCTCTATTCACTGAGCCAACCCGGCTAGGGCTCCTTATCTTCTTATAAAAAATGTTTTTATTGGTTTCAGAGAGGAAGGGAGAGGAGAGAGAGACAGAAACATCAATGATGAGAGAGAATCATTGATCGGCTGCCTCCTGCACACCCCCTACTGGGGATGGAGCCTGCAACCCGTGCATGTGCCTGACGGGGAATCGAACCGTGACCTCCTGGTTCACGGGTCGACATTCAACCACTGAGCCACGCCGGCCCGGCAAGCTCTCCTTATCTTCCATGTGGAGAATTGAGTGCAGGGGCCACGGCGGAAGCAGCCAGTCACGACGAGGCTGCTGCCACAATCCGAGCCAATGACAATGAGGCTGAGACGGGCTCGCAGTGGCCGGAGAGGAAGGAAGTCACATGAGCTAGAGGTTTGCGGGTCCAGCTCTTGGGCAGAGGCCTCTGCCTGCCCCAGGCTGGGCACCCGAGGTGCTAGGATGAAGACACAGAAGGGGAGATGGGGACCAGAGACTGGAGCTCACACTGACCGGGAGGAAATTGAGGCACAGAGAGGTTTATTCACATGCCCGAGGTAACACAGCCTCTAATGGCAGAGCCAGGATTCACACCCAGGTTGGCAGGCTCCAGAGTCCACCCTCTTGCCTGTTATGCTGTCTAGTTGGTTCAAGGAGTAGGGGGAGGACTAACGGACCAGTGAGCCCCGAGCGTTCACACAGCAGGGCTCGAGTGATGGTCGGCTGTTGTTCCTGACCTCGTGCTTGAACCACGGGGGTGGGGGCCCCGAGGCCCGGCTGGGGCCACGGTGTGCAGGCCGGGCCCTCACTGTGCCTCCTGTCCCGCCTGCAGGCTGACTTCGCGCTGGAAGCCCTGGCCAAGGCCACCTACGAGCGCCTCTTCCGCTGGCTGGTCCTGCGCCTCAACCGGGCCCTGGACCGCAGCCCCCGGCAGGGTGCCTCCTTCCTGGGCATCCTGGACATCGCCGGCTTCGAGATCTTCCAGGTCCGCGCTCTGTGCCACTGAGGCCTGAGGGCCCATCACGCTGCCCCCTCCCCCTTCCTCTGGGTCCCCGTCCCCTCCCTCTGGGTCCCTGTCCCCTCCCTCTGGGTCCCCGTCCCCCTCCCTCTGGGCCCCCGTCCCCCTCCCTCTGGGTCCCCATCCCCTCCCTCTGGGTCCCCATCCCCTCCCTCTGGGTCCCCGTCCCCTCCCTCTGGGTCCCCGTCCTCCTCCCTCTGGGTCCCCATCCACCTCCCTCTGGGTCCCCATCCCTCTCCCTCTGGGTCCTTATCTCCTCCCTCTGGGTCCCTGTCCCCTCCCTCTGGGTCCCCGTCCCCCTCCCTCTGGGTCCCCGTCCCCCTCCCTCTGGGTCCCCGTCCCCCTCCCTTTGGGTCCCTGTCCCCTCTCTCTGGGTCCCCGTCCCCCTCCCTCTGGGTCCCTGTCCCCCTCCCTCTGGGTCCCTGTCCCCCTCCCTCTGGGTCCCCGTCCCCCTCCCTCTGGGTCCTTATCTCCTCCCTCTGGGTCCCTGTCCCCTCCCTCTGGGTCCCCGTCCCCCTCCCTCTGGGTCCCCATCCACCTCCCTCTGGGTCCCCATCCCCCTCCCTCTGGGTCCTTATCTCCTCCCTCTGGGTCCCTGTCCCCTCCCTCTGGGTCCCCGTCCCCCTCCCTCTGGGTCCCTGTCCCCTCTCTCTGGGTCCCCGTCCCCCTCCCTCTGGGTCCCTGTCCCCCTCCCTCTGGGTCCCCATCCACCTCCCTCTGGGTCCCCATCCCCCTCCCTCTGGGTCCTTATCTCCTCCCTCTGGGTCCCCATCCCCCTCCCTCTGGGTCCTTATCTCCTCCCTCTGGGTCCCTGTCCCCTCCCTCTGGGTCCCCGTCCCCCTCCCTCTGGGTCCCCATCCACCTCCCTCTGGGTCCCCATCCCCCTCCCTCTGGGCCCCCGCTCCCCTCCCTCTGAGTCCCCGTCCCCTCCCTCTGGGCCCCCCGCCCCTCCTCACGCTCCCCCTCACCCCGCAGCTGAACTCCTTCGAGCAGCTGTGCATCAACTACACGAACGAGAAGCTGCAGCAGCTGTTCAACCACACCATGTTCGTGCTGGAGCAGGAGGAGTACCAGCGCGAGGGCATCCCCTGGACCTTCCTGGACTTCGGCCTCGACCTGCAGCCCTGCATCGACCTCATCGAGCGGCCGGTGAGCCCGCCCACAGATCTGCCTGCCGCCCCGGCGTCTCCCCGCCGTCCTGTGGCCGAGGTCCAGGCCCGCCCCCGCCGGCCTCGGGCCTCCCCGTCAGTTAAAGGGAGAAAACAACCCAGGTCTGTGTGACCCTGGGACGTGCTGCCGCCGCGCCCGGCTCCAACCCCGGGCTCGTCCGTGGCTGTCACTGTCACTGTTGTCCTCCTGTTCCGTCCGACACCCACGTGTCCGTGATGAAAACTAAAAACCAGCCGCCGCCTACGTGCCTGTATCTGGGACCTGACTTCCTCTCCCCTTCCTGTCAATGGTCAGGCCAACCCGCCTGGACTGCTGGCCCTGCTGGACGAGGAGTGCTGGTTCCCCAAGGCCACGGACAAGTCCTTCGTAGAGAAGGTGGCCCAGGAGCAGGGCGGCCACCCCAAGTTCCAGCGGCCGCGGCACCTGCGGGACCAGGCCGACTTCAGCGTCTTGCACTACGCGGGCAAGGTAGGGGGTCGGGCCAGCCTCGGGACACGTGGGTGGGAGTAGAGACCACTGGGCTACAGATGGGGGGAGGGTGCAGACGGAAAGCAGGGGCCACCGGAGGTCCACTGGGACAGACACAGCCAGGGCAGGGGCTAGGAAAGCCCCAGGAGGAGTGAGGACTCTGATGAAGTCAACCATGGCTTCCTCGAGGAGGGGGTTTTTACAGTAGGTTTTGAGGGATGGGTAGGAGTTCGACAAGAGGAGAATCATGTGCATTTTATCTACTCATTCAGCAAACATGTATCTTTGTGCACTCAGCCCTGTGCTGAGCAAAGTTGGGGACCCAAGTCAGACATGGTTTCTGTCCTCACTGAGTTCCTTATCTGGAAGGAAGACAAAGACGAACTATTGGAATGGAAGGTGATTGGTGCTTTGGTCGGGGCAGCGAAGGGCAGTGTCAAAGTCAAAGCCCAGAGGGGGCACCTCACAGAGAAGAGCAATGCTGGATCTGAAATCTAATTTAAGGGCCAGCGAACATTTTCTGTAAATAGTTTCAGCTTCGTGGGCCAGACACTCTGTCACAACCACTCGATTCTGCCACTGTAGTGTGAAGGAAGCCACGGGTAATTCATAAATGAATACATAAATGAAGGCTGTATTCCAATAAAACGTCATTTACAGAAAGAGGGGGCAGGCCCGATTCGGCCTGTGGGCTGTATGGTCTAAATGATGTGATGGGTGGAGGGTGGGAAGGGCTCTGCAGGCAGAGGGAACAGCATGCGCGGTGGCTGGGAGGCAGGACCCCGTGTGTCCTGTGTTTGGCACTAAGTTTCCCAATCATTTTCTAAGACCTCCTGTGTGTCCAGCCCTGTGCTGGGCTGGGATAGGCCCGGGCCCTGGCCTCAGGGAGCCCCTGTCTGGGGGAGGGGGGGACATATGCAGGGTGTTGTGGTCAAGACCGTGACTCTGTGGGAGCCTCAAAGCAAAACCCTGAATTCTCCCAAGCAGCCATCCGTGGGAAATGCCACGGCGAGGGAATCCCAGGCGGGGGGCGGCAGGGGTAAAATCTTGAGGCGGAAGTGAGGGTGCACGTTTGAGGAACAGCGTGGAAGCCCGTGTGTCTGGAGTGGAATGAATAAGGTGCAGTTCAAGATATGGACACAAGGTGGCACCAATGCTCTCCGGTGGCGAGCCCTAGATCCGGAGCCTCAGAACTTCTGGGGGGCTCCTGGAAAACTCAGGAGAGCCCCCGAACCTGCACGTTCACTCCCTCCCGTGCCCGACCCCACTCAGGTCGACTACAAGGCCAATGAGTGGCTGATGAAAAACATGGACCCTCTGAATGACAACGTGGCAGCCCTGCTGCACCAGAGCACAGACCGGCTGACGGCGGAGATCTGGAAAGATGGTGAGGACCCGCTTCCCCGGCCCTGGAGTTCTGGGCGTCCCTTCTCCCAACCCACAGTGTGAGCACCTTGTTTCCGGGGCTGAGTTGTCTGCTCAGGTGCAGAACCTACACAGGCAGGCCAGACGGTCTCACAGCAGTGTTCTCAATGAGTGGTTGGTTGATGTCTCAAGCCAGCATCCTTTCTATGCTAATAAAAGGGTAATATGCTAATTAGACTGGGAGACCTTCTGGACATACTTCTGGACAAAGCCATGGTGGCAGGGCCGAGTCAGAGGCAGTTAGGGGTGATCAGGCCGGCAGGGGAGGGCAGCTGGGGGTGATCAGGCCGGCAGGCAGAGTGGTTAGGGGCGATCAGGCAGGCAGGCAGGCAGGTGAGCGGTTAGGAGCCAGTGGTCCCAGATTGCGAGAGGGATGTCCGACTGCCTGTTTAGGCCTGATTCTGGGATCGGGCCTAAACTGGCAGTCAGACATCCCTCAAGGAGTCCCAGATTGGAGAGGGTGCAGGCTGGGCTGAGGGACACCCCTTCCTGTGCACAAATTTCGGGGCCACTACTCCTATATAATAAAAGGGTAAAATGCAAATCGATGGAGCGGCAAAACACAGTTTACTATGACATGTACTGACCACCAGGGGGCAGTCACTCAACACTGGAGCTGCCCCCTGGTGGTCAGTGCACTCCCACAGGGGGCACGCTGCTCAGCCAGAAGCCGGGCTCAGGCTGGCGAGGGCAGTGGTGGTGGCAGGAGCCTCTCCCGCCTCCGCTGCAGTGGGCAGTAAGGAGCGGAGTGAGGGGAGCCCAGGACTGCGAGAGGGATGTCTGATTGCTGGTTTAGGCCTGATCCCTGGGGGGAGCGGGTCTAAGCTGGCAGGCGGACATCCCCCAAGGGCTCCCAGACTGTGAGAGGGTGCAGGCCGGGCTGAGGGACCCTCCCCCTCCAGTGCATGATATTTGTGCACCGGGCCTCTAGTTCAATGATAAAACACTGCTCCTTAAACAAGGCAAGGATGCCCACGGTCAACACTGCTGTGAAACACTTTTTTGGCAATACTAGCCTATGCAATCAGATGAGAAAAAGAAATAAGTGTGTGAGCATTGTAAAGAAAGAGATAACATTATTTGTAGATGGCATATGATCAACACCCCCCAAAAAAACACACACACACACACACACACACACACACACACACACAAGATTTGACTGGAAAAGAATTAATAACAAGAGAACTCAGAAGGGAGTACTTTACAGGATCAACTTTTAGACTTTTTAAGATTTATTTTTATATGTTTTTATTGATTTTAGAGAGGAAGGGAGATGGAGAGAGAGATAGAAAACATCAGTGATGAGAGGGAATCATTGATCAGCTGCCTCCTGCACACCCCTCACTGGGAATCAAGCCTGAAACCCGGGCATGTGCCTTGACCGGGAATCGAACCGTGACGTCCTGGTTCGTAGGTCGATGCTCAACCACTGAGCCACGCGGGCTGGGCTCGACCTTTATTGACTCGATTTCTCACAAAGTTCCCTTCGGGGCCCCTGGGGAGAAGGAAGGAAGCAACAGACTGAGATACAGTGTAGGAGCTTTCTTTCTTTTTTTTTTCTTTTTAAAAAAATATATTTTATTGATTTTTTACAGAGAGGAAGGGAGAGGGATAGAGAGTTAGGAACATCGATGAGAGAGAAACATTGGTCAGCTGCCTCCTGCACACCCCCTACTGAGGATGTGCCCGCAACCAAGGTACCTGCCCTTGACCGGAATCGAACCTGGGACCCTTGAGTCCACGGGCTGATGCTCTATCCACTGAGCCAAACCAGTTAGGGCAGGAGCTTTCTTGCTCCAAAAAGGCCCGTGTGAATTTGCCTTTCGTCTTCTCGGAATGTCACTTCTAAGAGCCCCGGGCAGAAGAGCCGAATGCCTTTGAGGTGGGCCCCTGTACTGTTCCCAGCCTTGTCGGTGGCCCCCGTCCTGAGAGGAGGTTTGAGAGATGATTTGATACAACTGACAGCTCCCGCATCTTAGTTTTTTCCGATCCCAGGTTTCCAGAAAGTGTCCGTTTGCCTTAGTCTTCGATGGAAGTGAGAAGCGTAGTTGTCGAGGTGCCCGCCCACGCCACTTAGACAAGAGAACAAACCGAGCAGGATGAGCGGTTCCCGGACAAACTCACGGGGCACAGGGGCGTGGCGCGCCTCGATCTTGTGCGCCGATTCGAGAAGGAAAGCTTTGACATCTGTGTCTCATCTAGTTTACACAAGAGGGCCTGGAATGCAGTGCTTGATGCTCTGCAACAAAACCAGATCCTGCTGTGAGCGTCATCGCCCTCGGACTGAAAATCACCCCCTGCCCCTCTTCTTTAAAATCTGTGCCTCGTTCACGGACACATGGTGTCCCCAGCGATCCCTCACATGCCACCCCATCTGTGGTCGACTCTCAGAGGGAAAGTGGAAGCAGCAAAGGTCCCCTGAGTCCTAGACGGGAACGTGGCACAGGGTCCCCCCAGGTCCCCTGAACAAAGCAGTCACAGGCCAGCCCAGACTCAAGGAGCTGCAAGTCACAGGAGGGGTGGAAACGGGGGCTGCTGTGGCAGGAATCCCTGTTCCTGCTGCCCTGAGCCCACAGCCGGATGCCCAGCATCCTGGAAGCCCCGGGGGAAAGCAGATGGAACAAGTTCTCAGAGACAAACACAACAAACTGGGTGGGAGCGCCGAGGGAGTCCGTGAGCTTCCTGGCGGGCAGGGAGAAAAGAGACACTAACAAGCCCTAACCGATTTGGCTCAGTGGATAGAGCGTCGGCCTGCGGAGGGTCCCAGGTTTGATTCCGGTCAAGGGCATGTACCTTGGTTTAGGGCACATCCCCAGTAGGAGGTGTGCAGGAGGCAGCTGATTGATGTTTCTCATTGATGTTTCTAACTTTCTATCCTTCTCCCTTCCTCTCTGTAAAAAATCAATAAAATATATATTTTTTAAAAAGAGAGACACTAGCAAAACAGACACAGAAGGAACCTCTGGGGAGGGAGACCTTTCCCCCCCGGCCCGAGTTCCTCACAGACAGAGGACACGCGTCCCTCAGCCACGCTGACGCCCTCCGTGGTGGACACGCAGGTGAACAGGGCCGCCGCCCTGGCTGTAAAAGTCTGTGGTCAGGACTCAGTTTTCCCTCCTGCTCCGCCTCGTGCTGTTGACTAATAATCCTCTCCTCTCTTTTTCTTTGTGCCACCTTCTCTCCCTCTTCCCTTCTCATACTGCTCCCTTTGCATCCCCCCATCTCTTTGCCATTTGCCCTCTCCCCGCCATCTGTCCCCTCCCCCCATCTGTCTCCTCCCCCCAGAACAGGGGGGCTTCCAGCAATTCTCTTTCCTTGGCTCCTTCCCACCGCCGCCGCCCCCAGGATCTTCAGGGAGGCACGGCTCTGCCATTTCTCCGCCAGGGGGTGGGTGTTGCTCGGCATCGATGGGTGAGATTTGCCAGACGGGGAGGGTGGGCCTGTTGGACCGGGAACCTGGTTTTGAGCACCCGTCCCCTTTTCTCTCCACAAGGAGGTCTCTCGTGCTTCCTCTTCCTCCTTGTCAGCTCCCTCGGCGGCGTCCAGACTCAGTGCCTTCCTCTAACCAAATTGCTAACATCAGCTGGCGTTTAATGAGCACTTACTACGTGCCTCGCTTTGTGCAAAGCCCTTCTACGATGATTAACACGTAGAATCCTCTGAGTGGCCCACTGAGGCAGGTGTTGGTACTATGACCCGCCCCTTACACAGATGAGGAAATCAAGCACAGAGAGGTTAAGTCACCAGCCCAAGATCACACAGCCAGTAAGTGGCAGAGCCGGGGTTTGAACCCAGGATATCGAGTCCCAGAGCCTCAGCTCTTAGCTGTGCTATAAGAGCTTAATAAGTGGTAATTATCGTTTTGATAATAACTGTAAGTGTGGCGGTGGGAGGGAGCGTTGAAACCTGGGTAGGAAAATGCTACATCTGAGCCCCCACCACACACCGGGTCCTGCCTAAATGCAGATGGTCTGGTTGACCCCTATGACCCTCATCGCTGGGGACAGCAGGACAGCAGGTTCAGCCCCAGCTGCAGGGGCCTGAGAAACCGGGCATGATTCGGTCACCGGAGTGAGTGGGTATTTCTCACTTGCTGAAGGGACACCATCAAGTGACAATAGAGAAACAGAGTTACCATGAAATCAGGCCTTTCTGAGAAAATGCTTAATGTGAAGGCAGCTTGCCTTATTTCACACATTGCACTGAAAAGCCAGACTCTATTCCATTTTTCAAAAGTGTTTTATTGATTCTTTTTTTTTTTTTTGAGAGAGAGAGAGAGAGAGGAAGGGGGAGAGAGAGAGAAACATGGATCAACTGCCGCCCACATGTCCCCACTGGAGATCAAGCTTGCAACCTGGGCATGTGCCCTGACCAGGGAATCGAACCGGCAACCTCTCGGTGCCTGGGACAGCGCTCAACCGACTGCCACACCCACCAGCGCTCTGTTCCATTTTTTAAAAAATATTTTTTTATTGATTTCAGAGAGGAAAGGAGAGGGAGGGAGAGATAGAAACATCAACGATGAGAGAGAATCATTGCTCGGCTGCCTCCTGCACGCCCCCTGCTGGGGATCGAGCCCACAACCCGAGCATGTGCCCTTGACCGGAATCGAACCTGGGACCCGTCAGTCCACAGGCCGACGCTCTATCCATTGAGCCAAACCGGCCAGGGCTCTCTCTATTCCATGTTTAATGTGACTGTTTGGTGTTCCTAAAAATCCCTTCTCTGTGACTTGGTTTCCTCATCTGTAAAATGGGAGCGACTCTCACTGTCCTATGAATAAGCCAGAGGAGGTAAAGTGCTTTTGAACAGTGCCCGGCAGAGAATACGTGCTACGTGAGCATGTGCTGTCCTTGTCATGTTTGCCCATAAGGAAAACGGAGAGGGGTCAGAGGTCAGGGTTTGAGAGGACTCCCACTGCCTGGGTTTAAATCCTGGACCTGCAGTTTCTCAGCCACATTTCTAAGCTGTGTGGCCTTGGGCGCAGTTTCCCGCTTTTTCTGAGCCTCGGTTTGCCCGCCAGTCTAATGGGGCTGGGACTACCTCCCTTACCAGGCTGTGGGAGGTGTTTCCTATGTAAAGTGCCAAGCCCTATAAATAGTAATTCCCTTCACCTTTGGCCAGCCCAGTGCCCCCAAACTGACCCCGGTCCCCTTCTCACGCTACGCCTGATTTCCTCTTCACACAGTGGAGGGCATCGTGGGGCTGGAGCAGGTGAGCAGCCTCGGGGATGGCCCCCCGGGGGGCCGCCCCCGCCGGGGCATGTTCCGGACGGTGGGACAGCTCTACAAGGAGTCCCTGAGCCGCCTCATGGCCACACTCAGCAACACCAACCCCAGCTTCGTCCGCTGCATCGTCCCCAACCACGAGAAGAGGGTGAGTGACCTGGGCCGGGACCCGGGAGACCCTGGCGGCGGGTAAAGGCCTGGCCGCTGGAGCCACATCTGTGCCAGGCTCACCTCTGACCAGATGTGTGACCTTGAGGGACTTGCTCCCCTCCCCGAATGAGTGCCCTGTTCGGAAAATTCATTTGTTCCTGGGTCTTAAATTTTATTGAGCACCTATCAAGTGCCAGGTACTAGGGATACACCCGAGAGAAGCACAGTCAACCCCTATTCTCGCAGCCCCATGCGGAACACAGACGTGCAACTAACCACCCACAAGGAGCGTCTGGTTGCATTTGTAAGGGTGGTCGGCACCGCATAAGGCTTGTTCTGCTCGGTGAATTCCGGGAAGGCTCCCTGGAGGAGGTGACAAGTGAGCTCTGAAGGAAAAGTGGTATTCTGAGCAGAGACTAGCGTGTGCAAAGGTCCAGTGGTAGGTCAGAGCATGGAAGGTACAAGGGATGGAAAGATGGCGGTTGGGGCTGGGGGTGACATGTAGGTTTGGGGAGTTAATTTCTGGCCTCCCAGGACACTGAACATTTTTGTTGTTGTTGTTGTTGGGAAAATCAAAGAGCAGGCCCATAGAAAAGGGAAAACGAGGCCACAAAGTTAGGTGCTTGAGGCTTACACTGTCCTTGAAAGGCAGGTGTGGTTACTGGGGTGGGGTGGGGTGGGGGGTTGTCCTTTTTCAGGTCTGCTGACACCGTATTTTATCAAATCTAAGATGCATTTATTTCTGACACTTTAGCATCTCTGAAGTTGGGAAGTGCTATTAATTAATAGTGTGTCAGAGTGTTGTGTGGGTTTTTTGTTTTTCATTTTTATTGTTGCTTGTCAGAGTTTAACTGACCGGGGTTTTGCTTTCTTGGTGGTATATAAAATAACAATGTGTCTTACTCTTCTTTTTTTTAAATATATTTCTTTATTGATTTCAGAGAGGAAGGGAGAAGGAGAGAGAGATAGAGACATTAATGATGAGAGAGAATCATTGATTGGCTGTCTCCTGCACGCCCCCTACTGGGGATCGAGCCCGCAACCCAGGCATGTGCCCTTGGCCGGAATCGAACCTGGGACCCTTCAGTCTGCAGGCTGACGCTCTATCCACTGAACCAAGCCAGCTAGGACAGTGTGTCTTACTGTTGGTGGTGGCTTATATCTGATGAACTGTAACAGAGACAGCCGTTTCTTCAGGAAGCCCTGGCGCTTTTTAGTGGAGAATGGTGCTTAGAGTCGAAGATCTGGGTGCCAGGTGTGCTCAGTGGTGTTAGGGTGTCACTCCCAGGACACGCCGGCGGGGCAATGTACAGTTTAGATTTTTACCATTTTTACCAAAAATAATGATTTATGAGCTTTGTTCACACAGCACCTTGGCTGACTGTCCTATGTGCTAATTCAGCCCTCCCTACTCTCCCCGCTCCTGTTCTGTTCTACTTACTACTTATTGGTATTTGTTTATTTCATTTATTAGGGATTTCTCCACCACATGTACTGCCAGGCTCTCCCACTGCACTGTGAGCTCCCACAGGGCAGGGGTTTCCGCCTGGCACGTAGTAGGTGCTCAGTAAATTATAGATCAAACGACACGAAATTGCCACCATTGTTGACCAGCCAAACGGGCCATTCCACGTGGTTTCCCCTGAAGGCTGTCGGCCAGTGAATGGCGCCCCCGTGCGGCCGTCCATAGAGTGGCGCCGCCCCCGTGCCGCCGCTGCTGACCCTGCATGTCCGCCTTGCTCTCCACAGGCTGGGAAGCTGGAGCCTCGGCTGGTGCTGGACCAGCTGCGCTGTAACGGCGTCCTGGAGGGCATCCGCATCTGTCGCCAAGGCTTCCCCAACCGCATCCTCTTCCAGGAGTTCCGGCAGCGGTGAGCGGGGTGAGGGGTGGGGTGAGGGGGGCTCGGGTCTGGAAGCCACAATCCCTGCATCCAAAACCTCCCGCTGCTTCTCCTCCTCTTCCTCCTCCTCCCCCACCCCTCCTCCTCCTCTTCCTTCTCCACCCCTCCTCCTCCTCTTCCTCCTCCTCCTCTTCAGATATACACCAGGTGGCCAGATTAGTATGATCTCTGAACGAATAATAATCTGACCACTCAGTGTGTGTGTGTGTGTGTGTGTGTATACATTTTAGAGCCCCAGTACATGAATTTATGCATGGGTGGGGTCCGGCCAGCCTGGCAGGGGGGGCGGGGCATGGGCAGTTGGCCGGCCTGCCTGCTGGTTGAACTCTTGGTCGAGGGGACAATTTGCATATTAGCCTTTTATTATATAGGATATACACTGAGTGGCCAGATTATTATGCGTTCAGAGACCATAACAATCTGGCCACTCAGTGTATATTGATTTCAGAGAGGAAGGGAGAGGGAGAGAGATAGAAACATCAATGATGAAAAGAATCTTTGATCAGTTGCCTCCTGCACGTCCCACCCTGGGGATCGAGCCCACAACCTGGGCATGTGCCCTGACCGGGAATGGAACTGTGACCTCCTGGCTCATAGGACGATGCTCAACCACTGAGCCATGCCGGTCGAGCTGCTTCAGTTGAGGGGTCAATTGGGATAAAAGAAGACATATATAAAGCTTTAGACAATAAAAAAGAAATTAATTTCAGTTAGTAAAAATTAAATATGGTTAGTCTTCGGTCAAAATGGCGAGCCAGCATCAAGCTGGTGGCTGGAGGGGCCTGAAAAATGGTATTACAGTGCTGCAGGATTCCATAAACCGAGGTTAATGGGAGAGACACAGCACACGTGTATGAGGATGTAAAAGAAGCCATAAGCAGGCTTCCTGAGAACCTGGGTGACGACAGGGCGTTTTGTATTAAGCGAGCACTGGGCCTGCCCACAGGCGGCAGATCTGCCTAAAGAGCAGTGGACAGGACATGAGGAGGGTACATCCTGCCTCACACCGTACTGAAAGAGGTTATTCAGGAAAGGAAAGAAAGAGGAGAATGAGCAAAGAAGTAGTCATGCAATCGAAATCTGTGGATGCATCTGTCGTCAGAATTTAAATATGTTGGTTAAACCTGAAATGTACAATTTAGAGCCATCTGGGTTTCCAATATATTACTTTAAATAAATGTCTATTACAACAAAACAAAAAAAGGAAGTTAAATGAAGTTAAAAATCTAGTTCAGTTGGCCCTGGGCGGTGGCTCAGCTGATTGGAGCATCGTCCCGTACACCAAAAGGTTGTGGATTCGATTCCCACCAGGGCACATGCCTAGGGACACACATACAAGTTTCTCAATCACCACCCATAAAATAATGTATATAGTTAATTTTAAAGGATTCTATTTAAAAAAAAAATGTTTTTAAAATTGATTTTAGAGAGAGAGGAAGGGAGAGGGAGAGAGAAACATCGATGGGCTGCCTCCTGCACTCCTCCTGTCAGGAATCAAGCCCACAACCCAGGCATGTGCCCTGACCAGGAATCGAACCAGCGACCTCTCAGTGCACAGGTTGGCACTCAATCAACTGAGCCGCACCGGCCAGGGCAAAATAATGTACATTATATGTGACATATAAATGTGTACATACTTGTATACATATCTACACTAATAAAAGAGAAAGATGCAAATTGACCATACCTTTGCAATGCCCACCAGCCAATCAGGTGTGAGTATGCAAATTAACCAACAAAGATGGTGGGTTAATTTGCATATGCAGGCGCCGAGCAGCCAGGGGCGGGACAGGATGCTTGCGGCTTTGGGCCTCTGGGCAGTGTGGGAAGGCAGAAAGGTGGCTCCGGGCCAGAGGGGAGGTGGTGCCAGCAGCCAGGGGAAGGAAGGCCCATTCTTGCACGAATCTTCATGCATCGGGCCTCTAGTTGTATATATAATATACATTATTTTATAGGAAATGCTGAGGGCACGGCAGGGGAGAGGCACTGAGAACAGACACGTATCTGTTTATAAAATGTATTTTTAAAATTCAGAGTTCCACTCAGAAATTTGAAAGAAATGGCTGTAAAGCACGTAGCCCAGGGCCTGACACATAAGAAGTTTACAAACATCAGCGGTGCCCGGCCGGCGTGGCTCAGCGGTTGAGCATCGACCTATGCACCAGGAGGTCACTGTTCGATTCCCAGTCAGGGCACATGCCCAGGTGTCAGGTTCGATTCCCAGTGGGGGGGCGTGCAGGAGGCAGTCGATCAATGGTTCTCTCTCATTATTGATGTTTCTATCTCTTTCTCCCTCTGCCGTCCTCTCTGAAATCAATAAAAATGCATTTTTAAAGCATCAGCCACTGTTTTTTGTTATTCTCATGTTCCCATTCTGAGACCCGACGCTGTTTGCATCTCAGTGAACTATACACTGAGTGGCCAGATTATTATGATCTCTGAACGCATAATAATCTGGCCACTCAGTGTATATCCTATATAATAAAAGACTAATATGCAAATTGTCCCCTTGACCAGGAGTTCGACCGGCAGGCAGGCCAGCTAATCTGGCCACTCAGTGTATGACAATGTAATAAATGCTTCTAGTCTGCATGTGGCAGCTGTCCAATAATTGGGGGTTTTTATAGTCGCTGCAGCCGGCGGCATTAACACTCAGCCCAGTGTGTGGCTGAGATCGAACGTCCATTTTTCTTTCTGTTCTTGTTGTCATTGGTTTTTGCTATTTGTCACTCTGAGCCCAGGGCCCGCCATGGTGACAGTTGCTGTAACTCCATCTCCCCGCCCCCTCCCCCCACCCCCACCATCCCTGCAGGTATGAGATCCTGACGCCCAATGCCATCCCCAAGGGCTTTATGGATGGGAAGCAGGCCTGTGAGAAGATGGTGAGTGAGGGAAGATGGGGGGGGGCGGCAGTGCGTGCACACAGTCTGGGGGGTTGGGGGTGGGGCCAGGACCTCCCCTGTCATTGCATCTTCTCCGTATCACCCCCACCCCTCACAGATCCAAGCCCTAGAACTGGACCCCAACCTCTACCGCGTGGGACAGAGTAAGATTTTCTTCCGGGCGGGGGTCCTGGCCCAGCTGGAGGAGGAGCGGGACCTGAAGGTCACGGACATCATCGTGTCCTTCCAGGCAGCTGCCCGGGGATACCTGGCTCGCAGGTAGGGCCCCACGCTGTCTTCCATGGTCCCATTGGCTGAGGCTGGCAGGGAGGGGTTGACCAGATGGTCCCAGGTGTCCAGGCCTCGGAGATGGGAGAGGGGCTGAGAGACAGAGGGAGGGGGCCACCAGGTCCTGCGGCCCCTGCGGGCCAGGCCAGTGCTGAGCGATGCTGGAGACACCGAGAAGAGGTGACTCTGTCGTCGGTGACCAGCTGGGGCCGGAGGTGCCCCGGGTGCAGGGTTTCCGTGCTAACACACAGAAAGCCCCCGGGAAACTAGGTCAAGGTGGTCACCCTATGGCCTCAAGGGCGAGGGGCTGCAGTCTGGAGGGGCAGACAGCGCAGGCACAGAGCGCATGGCTGTGCTTTGATGGGGTCACACGAGTGCAGGGGGGGGCCCTGACCACCAGGCGCCCCCGGTCAGGCTGGATGACCGGTAGGCCGAGGGGGTGGGAAAGGTGTTCCAGGCTCAGGAACGAGCAGGGAGTCTACAGGAGCGTCGCCTTCCCCTCAGAACTGGCCCAGAGGAAGGATCAGCAAATGCAGGGCCCCAAATCCCAGGCTGAGGGGCGAGGACCCTGTTTAGGGTGCTGGGAGCCACAGGAGGGCTGTGAGAAGGGGAGGGGTGTAGAAAGACCCTCTGGAGGCGCGTTGGGATGGACTGGAGGCCGGGAGGCTGGGGAGAAGGCTGGGTGAGGGTCACAGTGGGTGAAGGTGAGGCCTGCATTGGGGCTGGGGCTACAGGGGAAGGGGTGGGGGCAGGGCCGAGAGGGTCAAGGGCAGGAGGACTGATAAACTGTGCACAACAAGATTTGCCAATAATAGAATGGTGCTTGCACACAGTAAGCATTTAATCATGGTTGATGAGTGGAAGGGAGCTCTTGGGGCCTGGTGGGGCCGAGCCCCCCTCCCATGCGTCCGTCCATCCGTCCGTCTCCCCGCTCAGGGCCTTCCAGAAGCGGCAGCAGCAGCAGAGCGCGCTGCGGGTGATGCAGCGGAACTGCGCGGCTTACCTCAAGCTGCGGCACTGGCAGTGGTGGCGGCTCTTCATCAAGGTGAGGGGGGCACCTGGGGAGGTGGCCTGAGCAGCAAGGAGACAGGACTGCGGGGGCTGGGCTGCTGGGCCTCAGTTGGCTGCATCTGTAAAATGGGACCAATCAGCCTGACCTTTGCTCAGCAGGATCGATGGGTAGCAAGGGACCCCAAACTCTGACTCACACCAACATGGATAAAAGGTGCAGAGCAGCGTCAGGTGCAGCTGGATCCAGGGCTGGATGAGGGGGTCCTGAAGACTCCTCAGATTCCACGATTCACTGGAAGAACTCAGGGAAATTACTGCCAGCTATGCTCATGCTTGCCATTCATTCAGGTTAAGGTTACAGATTAGAACCAGTGAAGAGGAAAGGCGCACAGGGCCGAGCTCAGGGGAGATGGGTGCCAGCTTCCGGGTGTCCCCCAGGGCGGCGTACAGACAGCTCGGACCTTCCGGAAATGATGCGTGACAACACACGTGGGAAACTGCCCACTGGGCAAGCTCACCCAGCCTCAGTGTCCAGGGTTTTATTGTTTTGTTTTGTTTAATATATTTTTATTGATTTCAGAGAGGAAGGGAGAGGGAGAGAGAGATAGAAATATCAGTGATGAGAGAGAATCATTGATTAGCTGTCTCCTGCACACCCGCCACTGCAGATCGAGCCTGCAACCCAGGCATGTGCCCTTGACCGGGAATCCAACCATGACCTCCTGGTTCATAGGCCAGTGCTCAACCACTGAGCCACGCCGGCCGGGCAGTGTCCAGGGTTTTGATTGTGGTCACTCACGTAGGCATGGCTGACCGCCCATGTAATTGACCTTTGTGACAGTCTCCAGCCCTTGCAGAGGTCAAGTTGATACCACGTGGGCCCAAACCCCCAGATAAACCAAGTCAGGTATCAGACCGATACTCTAAGGCAGTGATCGGCAAACTCATTCGTCAACAGAGCCAAATATCAACAGTACAATGATTGAAATTTCTTTTGAGAGCCAAATTTTTTAAACTTAAACTTCTTCTAACGCCACTTCTTCAAAATAGACTCGCCCAGGCCGTGGTATTTTGTGGAAGAGCCACACTCAAGGGGCCAAAGAGCCGCATGTGGCTCGTGAGCCGCAGTTTGCCGACCACTGCTCTAAGGGCTTAGAGGTTTTCTCAAGGAGCCGGGCGAGGGCCAGTCCTTCCTTTGGGATGAGAGAGTGTGGACACCCCAGGCCTGCCGAGTGACCCCTTACTGCACAGACAGGGCCCACATGATGTCAGTTACAGCCTTCTGTCTCCCGCTTGACTGTCCTCCGTGACGGTCACCTGCAGACTTACCCGCAGAGGAGCCACCCGCCGACTGAGACCAGCCCCCAGCGAGCCGGCGTGGGCTTGTCTTAGCTCAGAGCTCAGAGTCTGGGTTCATTCCCCCTGGCCCGGCGGCAGTCATGTGACCATCCAGACCCCTCACCTCCCATCAGATGAGCCAGGCCGGCTGCCCGTGCCCACCCAAAGCAGAGGGGCAGAGCCGGGCCATCCGGTCCCCTGTGCGCTTGGAGCAGGGTGTTCCCCCAAAGGGGAATGGAGCGGAGGCAGGAGGGTGGAGATCTGGAAGAGAAAACACAGCTCTTGAGTATAACTCTCGATATACGTTTCAGCTGTCAACCTACATGCCCTCAGCCAGTGTTAACTGAGCACCTACTGTGCGCCAGTAACGTTTTAGGGGACCGTGATAAAATGGTGAATAAAAATGGGCAAAGCCCTGCCCTATGGAGCCCATAGTTCAGGGCAGGGGTTGGCAAACGCACAAGCCAGACGCCTGTTTTTGTAAGTGCCTGCTGGATAGCGTGCTGTCTGGGGCTGCTTTCTGTTACAGCAGCAGAGTGGAGTCGATAAAGCAGAGACAGAGTGGCCTGCAGAGCCTCAGATATTTCCCTAGCTGGCCCTTTATTTATTTTTGTTTTTATTGATTTTTTTTTTTAGAGAGAGAAAGGAAGGGAAAGGGATAGAGAGATAGAAACACTGATGAAAGAGAAACACCAATCAGCTGCCTCTTACACATGCCTCCCTGGGGATCGAACCCACAACCTGGGCTTGTGCCCTGAATGGAAATTGAACCGTGACCTCCTGGTTCATAGGTTGACACTCAACCACCGAGCCACACCGGCCGGGCACTAGCTGGCTCTTTAAGAAAAAGTTTGCCTACCCTAGGACGGGGGCGAGGGGTAGGCTTGGCAGGCGTCAGTGCGTGAATCCCACAAATAAATAGAAAGCTATAGCTGTGGTAAACGCTATGGAAAAGAAAATAATAGACTAGGAAGGACTCGAGCAGAGAAGAGCCAGGAACAGCTAAGAACCGAGTCAAAGGCGACAGAACAGAAATGGTCAGAGCGTGTCCCATTGGCAAGGGGAGGGCGGTTTGTGAAATTTCATTTCGGTGATGGGTGCGCGTGCACCTGTCGCCTAATGGCACCGTGTAAGGTGCGTTTCTCCCCATGGCCCCGGGGCTGAGGACTCTGAGAAACGCCTGCTACTGAGTTCCAGTGTCGCTTGTGTACGAAGGGTTCACTGAGCAAAAAGGAAACACGGACGGGGCTGCCCGCCCTGTTCCCGTACCCGGAACCCCGTGCAGTGGGGCTGCTACGGCCCCCACGTTATAGATGGGACGCTGCCGTGCCTGCCAGGCCCCCCGCTGCCGCTGGAGGAGCTGGCCTTGCAGCCGGGAGTCCGGCCTATTCAGAGCGTGAGCTCTTGGCTCCTGGGCCAAGGGGCCTCCCAGCCACTCCGCCACCTTGACCTCCCCGCAGGTGAAGCCGCTGCTGCAGGTGACCCGGCAGGACGAGGTGCTGCAGGCGCGGGCGCAGGAGCTGCAGAAGGTGCAGGAGCTCCAGCAGCAGAGCGCCCGCGAGGTGGGCGAGCTCCAGAGCCGGCTGGCACAGGTGAGGGGGCGGGGCTGTGGGCGGAGCCAGGTCACAAAGGGGCGGGGCTTGTGGCTGAGTGGGATGGGCGGGGGCAGGGCTGTGGGGCGAAGGGGTAGGATGGGTCAGAGCCAAGGTGTATTGGGGCCAAATAGAGGTCGAGAAACTGGTGTGGTTTGAGCCATGCTGTGCAGGATCCTGGGGTGTAGCCAGGGTATTGGGTAGGAGGCTGGTTCCTGCCGGGCTAAGGTGCTCAGGGGGCGGGGCTCTGGGCGGGGCGGGGCAGGGCCGGGGATCAGCCTTGTAGCAGGGTTCTGGTAGGCAGGCGGTGGACTTATTCTCTCCAGTATTTCTGGTACCTTAAAATAATGCCGAAGCAAACCTCTGGGGCATTTGTCCATTTGCTTTTCCTGCATTACTTCCCTTGGCTAAGTTGCTGGGCGTAGGAGTGTTAAATGCAATGTGAGATGGTAGAAAGGCTTTCCTGGGGCCCTCTCGAGGGTGGACTGGAGGCGGGGAGGCTGGGGAAGAGGCTGGGGGGAATGTCCATTGGGAGAGGACGAAACCTGAGAGTGTTGGGGCTACAGGGACAGAGAGGAGGGACAAAGCAAAGGGAGTCAAGGGGCAGAGGGAAAGGGCTGGGGACCCCTGGGGTCATCCTGAGATGAGGACCTGGGGGAGGAATGGGATTGGGGGCTGTACCTCAAAGAACAAATCAGGGGGCAGGAGGGACCTGGTGCTCCACTGAGGGCCGTCCTGGGGGCACTGCCTGCTGACCTCTGACCTCCCACCCCACCCCCCAGCTGGAAGAGGAGAGGACCCGCCTGGCAGAGCAGCTTCGAGCAGAGGCAGAGCTGTGCGCTGAGGCCGAGGAGACCCGGGGGCGGCTGGCAGCCCGCAAGCAGGAGCTGGAGCTGGTGGTGTCGGAGCTGGAGGCCCGCGTGGGGGAGGAGGAGGAGTGCAGCCGCCAGCTGCAGCATGAGAAGAAGCGGCTGCAGCAACACATACAGGTCCGGTCCCCACGTCCCCACAGGCCCCCTTCCCCTCCTCCTCCCCCTCCGTCTGTCCACCCTGCCTCCCTTTGCTTCTGCAAACAGTGTCTCTTTTGGCCATAAATTTTCAGAAAAAAACTCAAAGTGGATCAAGCAGAAAGAGCTCTTTTTTGGTTTAAATATTGGGAGGCTCCAGAAGGGATAAGCTTCAGGCATGGCTGGATCCAGGTGCTGAAGTCAGATCCTCAGTACTCGGCCTCTGTCCCTCTGGCTCCATTGGTCTCGGTGCCACTACATTCGCAGGCAGGTGCCCTCCCGTGGTTGGCCTGCAAAGCCCAGCGTGTATTTTACATTTAGGGCACATCTCAATGCAGATGCCACGTTTCCATGGGCGATATACTTCATCTGCACTTATATCTCATATTTTTCAGTTGAAAAGTCGATTTACATACCCAAGTTGTTCCAAACATACTTAAAAGTTTTCCAGGGATTGATTGGGTGTCCCATTTTAAATTTAAAATAAATACAATGAAATGAAAAGGGAGATTCAATTGCTCATTCACACTGGCCACACTAAGAGCTCGGGAGTGGGTTTGTTTTTAAAATATATTTTTATCGATTTTATTTTTATTTTTATCAATTTTAGAAGGGAGAGGGAAAATCATTGATTAGCTGCCTCTTGCAGGCCCCCCACTGGGAATCAAGCCCACAGCCCGGGCATGGCGACTTCCTGGTCTTTGGTCGACGCTCAACCACTGAGCCACGAGGGTCGGGCAAACTCTGGAATGTTTTGTTGTTGTTGTTTTAAATATATTTTTATTGATGTCAGAGAGGAAGGGAGAGGGAGAGATAGAAACATTAATGATGAGTGAGAATCATTGATTGGCTGCCTCCTGCACACCCCCTACTGGGGATGTGCCCGCAACCAAGGTACATGGCCTTCACCGGAATCCAACCCGGGACCCTTCAGTCCGCAGGCCAACGTTCTCTCCTCTGAGCCAAACCGGCTAGGGCTGGAGTGTTTGAATTGCCTCCTCTTTACCTGGTTGGTGAGAGTGGGATCGTGCCCTTTGGTTACCGAGATGACCTACCAGGTGAGGCAGACAGCAGTTTATTAGTCGAGAATACTCACAGCTGAGCTAGCGGAGACCACGCCACAGAGAGCCGCGTGGGGGCGCACTCAGGAAGAGTGAATGAGCCATGGCTGTGGGAGGCAGGCTTTGTACCAACAAGAGGGCGAGGTGGCCCGGTTCCTGCAGGAAGCAGCGATTGGTTTGTTTGACTAATTCCAACTGGCAGGCGCCTGAGATCCAGCCCGCGGGGATCAGCAGGCCTGTGCCTGGCCCCTGTGATACGGAAGGTTACCTGCTAGGGGCCCTGATCGCAGGAGCAGAGTGGCAGGAGGTTGGGCCCCCCAATTTTACCAGGTGTCAAGGCAGCTCATAATATTGCATCGTAGTTTCTGGTTTCACACCAAAGTCTCCACGAGTGCTGGTCACCGCCGTAGGGGACGGTGCCCATCGACATGATATGTTTATTTATTATTTATTGATCAAAATCTTCTCACTCTAACCGGTTTGGCTCAGTGGATAGAGCGTCGGTCTGCGAACTGAAGGGTCCCAGGATCGATTCTGGTCAAGGGCATGTACCTTGGTTGCGGGCACATCCCCAGTGGGGAGGTGTGCAGGAGGCAGCTGGTCGATGGTTCTCTCTCATCATGTTTCTAACTGTCTATCCCTCTCCTTCCCTCTCTGTAAACAATCAATAAAACATATATTTTTTAAAAATCTCACACACACAAGAATGCAGTTTCCATAAGGACGAAGATGTTTTTTGTTTTGTTTTGTTTTGTTAATTCTCACCCGAGGGTAATTTTCTCATTGATTTTTAGAGAGAGTGGAAGGGAGGAGGAGAGACACAGAGAGAAACATTTATGTGAGAGAGACACATCGATTGGTTGCCTCCAGCACGTGCCCCGATCTGGGGTCTGGGGAATGAATCCACAACCCAGGTACCCACTCTTGGCTGGGAATCGAACCCGCGACCCTCTGGTACACGGGCTGATGATCTACCACTGAGCAACACTGGCTGGGGCCAAATTTTTATTTTATTTTATTCAATTGAGAAGTTTTTCTTTATTTAGCTATGTATAATAAATTTTTACTCCTGGACCTTGAGAGAATGTTTGGGATTGTACAGAAGTAAGGAACAGCCAGGGAAGGATAGGAAGTTTTTAGGTGAGAGACCAAGATTTAGAACAGAGACTTCTTACTTCAGGGCCAAATATTTTAAAGGCGAGAGCAAGACCGATAGAGGGACATCAGTCGGTTGCCTTCTGTACCCACCTCAACCGGGAATCGAACCCACAACCTTTTGGTGCATGGGATGATGCTCCAACCAACTGAGCCACCCGGCCAGGGCAAGGACAAAGACTTTCATCTAGCCCTAGCTGGTGTGGCTCAGTGGATAGAGCATCGGCCTATGGACTGAAGGGTTCCAGGTTCGATTCCGGCCAAGGGCACATGCCTGGGTTGCGGGCTCGATCCCCAGTAGGGGGCGTTCAGGAGGCAGCCGATCAATGGTTCTCTCTCATCATTGATGTTTCTATCTCTCTCTCCCTCTCCCTTCCTCTCTGAAATCAATAAAGAAATATATATATAAAAAATTAAATTTAAAAAAAAGACTTTCATCTGTCCTCGGTGCCTAGAACAGTGCCTGGCACACACTAGGCACTCGGTAAATGCTTGTCGAGCTGATGAAGGAAACAGACCAGGAAGGGTTTTATCCTTCCCAGCCTCGTGCAGAGCGTGTGTGGACCTGTCTGAGCCACCAGCCCGGGGGTCCATGGGCCGTCCCCTCCCCGTCCTCCCCATCACACCAGCCCCCGGCCCCTGGGTCCTCACCGCCCCCTCTCACCCCAGGAGCTGGAGACCCACCTGGAGGCTGAGGAGGGGGCCCGGCAGAAGCTGCAGCTGGAGAAGGTGACGACGGAGGCAAAGCTGAAGAAATTTGAGGAAGACCTGCTGCTCCTGGAGGACCAGAACGCCAAGCTGAGCAAGGTGGGTGGCCCGGGGCCCCCCGGGGGGAGGGGGAGCTGGTGGCGCCTGGACCCCTCTCTGCCCCCGCCCTCAGCCAGCCCTGCCTCCAGCGTCTTGGTCACGCTCCGTCTGGGCTGTGTTTCCCTTGAACCCTTTCTCTCTCCTCGTCTCCCTTGGACACACGGTCACCCAAGCAGCCATGACTGAGCATCGGCTGTGTGTCATCACCTGTCGCTGTGTCACAGGCACCCCAAAGCCACGTGGCTGAAAACACACTGTTGCGTTGCATCCCATCGTCCTGGGGGTCGGCTGCACAGGGCCCACCTGTCCGCCTGTGGCCCTCGCAGGTGGTCACCGTCCCAGGGTGGCCGGGCTGGCTGTCTGGTGTCTCCGCGCTCCTGTGTGGCCTCTGTATCCCAGCAGAGCCTGAGTGTCTGACACAGCAGCTCGGGCTCCAGGAGAGGGAAGCAGAGGCGGTGGCCTCCCTTCCAGTGAATTCTATCGCTCAGGTGTGGGCAGACGTTTCCAGATCATGAACATCTGTGGGCCGTTCCACTTCTGCCACAACCACGCAATTATTTATTTATTTTTATTTTTAATATTATTTTTTATTGATTTCAGAGAGAAGGGAGAAGGAGAAGAGAGAGAGAGAGAGAGAGAAATAGAAATATCAATGAGAGAGAATCACTGATCGGCTGCCTCCTGCACGCCCCACACTGGGGACCAAGCCTGCAACCCGGGCATGTGCCCTGACTGGGAATCGAACCTGTGACCTCCTCGTTCATAGGTCAATACTCAACCCCTGAGCCACGCCAGCCCAGCCAATTCTTTTTTATTTTATTTTAAAACTAGAGGCCCGATGCACGAAGATTCGTGCAAGAATAGGCCTTCCTTCCCCTGGCTGCCAGCACCACCTTCGCTCTGGCCAGATGTGTCAATTTGCATATTCCCTCCTTATTGGCTGTGGGTGCTACCATCTTTGTCGCAGAGTTATGGTCAATTTGCATATTCTGTCTTTATTAGATGGGATTTGTTGATTTGAGAGAGAGAGAGAGAGAGACATCGATTTGTTGTGCTGCTTATTTATGCATCCATTGGTTGATTCCTGTATGTGCCCCGACTGGGGATCAAACCCGCCACCTTGGCGTATCAGGACGACACTGTAACCAACTGAGCTATCCGACCGGGGCACAGCCACTTAATTCCATTATTGTAGCGAGAGAGCAGCCAGACCGTCCATCATCGCATGGGGGTGGCTGTGTCCCAGTGGAACTTTAGGTCTAAAAGCAGGCGGCGGGCTGCATTTGGTCTGCACTGTGGTTTGCAGACCCCTGATCTTAAAGCGGCCGCAGATTCAAGAGGTGGGGAATTAGACTCCATCCCCGATGGGCACACGGGGGAGAATCTGCTGCCATCTTTAACCAGCCACAGCCAGGGCTGCGCTGGGCACGGGAAGATGGCATGGAACTAACTGGAAAGCCATCGACGCCCTCACACGGGGAGAGGGGGCTGCGTTCCCAGAGGAAATCAATGTGATCGCACTTTGTGACTTACTAGTAATTATAAGCTGTGTCAGAACAGAACGGAAAACGGGGGGGGGGTGGGGTGGGGAGGGGGGCGTGGTCTGTTCCCGGCCATCAGGGTGACCTCGGGCTCCCCGGAGGTTCGGTGCCTGAGCTGGGAGCTCAGTGGTGCCCCGGGGCTTTCTGGAACATGCCTGTATGGATTTTGGAAACAGCTCACGGTTTGAAAAGTACTCCTCCGGCCTGTGCTTCTCAAACCCGGTGTGCCCCGGAACCCCATGGGGAGCTTGTGGAAACAGACTCTGACCGAGCAGGTCCGGGTGGGGCGAGATTCAGCTTCTCGGGCAAACGTCGGTTTGAGGCTGACGCTGTGGGTCCGTGATCCCTACTTTGGGCCGCAGCCAGGGTCCGGCGCTCACACAGGGATGGGGCAGACGTGCAGGACATTGGCCGCAGTGTTGTTTATAAGAGCCAGTGATTAGACCCACAGCCAGTTTAGCTCAGTGGATAGAGGGTCCGCCTGCAGACTGAAAGGCCCAGGTTCGATTCCTGTCAGGGGCACGGATCTCGGTTGCAGGCTCAATCCCTGGCCCTGGTGGAGGCAACCAATCGCTGTGTCCTTCACACATCATTGTTTCTCTCTGTCTCTCCCCCTCCCTCCCACTCTCTGGAAATCAATGGAAAAGTATCCTCGGGTGAAAATTAAGAAAAAAAGAGCAAATGATTAGAATCTCCCTCAGGGCCCATCAGGGGCTGGTGGTCAGTGACTGGTGCTGTGTTTGCAATAATGAACGTCTACACCCACCGCGTGGATTGGAGCGGAGACTAACCTTAGCAAGCATGTCAAACTCAAAGGCTAACACGGGCCAAATAAACAAGGCATGTGGCCCGCGGGCCGCGAGTTTGACATGTTTGCCTTAGAGAATGGAAGCGGGGACGGGGTTGGGGCAGGAGGGCAGGGACGGATGGAGACAGCAGACACACTGACGCCCCCACGTCCCACGCCCTCAGGAGCGGAGGCTGCTGGAGGAGCGGCTGGCCGAGTTCTCATCCCAGGCCGCCGAGGAGGAGGAGAAGGTCAAGAGCCTCAATAAGCTGCGACTGAAATATGAGGCGACGATTGCGGACATGGAGGGTGAGCGCCCGCCCGCAGTGGGGACCTCAGGCTGGCCGCCTGTGCCGCGGGGCCTCAGTGGTTGTATCTGCTAAATGGGGGCAGGAAAGAAGGCTGGAGACAGGTTGGGTGTCTTCTCAGCTCTGAGTTTCTATCTTACTCAGGGCCATTCTCTTTGTTGTCCTGTGTCACTCTCTCTCTCTCTCTGACTGTCCCACCCACAGTTTCAGACATTTTTTTGTCTCTGTCCCTTGCTATGCACTCGGAATTAGAAGCCAAAGGGATCAAGCGCAGGAGGTGGCTGGGGAGACGGGGGAGAGGGCAGGGCAGCGAGAGGCAGTGAGCAGGAGCAGGGACTGTCCTTGCTGGGGGCGGGGAGTGGGGGGAGGACAGAGTCTGGGGTCTGGCTCAGGGTCTGGGTGCTCCCGGAGAGGGGGAAGCTGGAAAGAGGAGGCACAGAGGAAAGCGCTGAGCTGAGCTTCACACCCGGCAAGTGAGGGCGGGACTGTGGCTCTCCGGGGGAGCTGCGGCTGTGGGTGTGGGTGTGGAGCCCTCGCACATGGTCCCCTCCCGCCCCCAGACCGCCTGCGGAAGGAGGAGAAGGGCCGCCAGGAGCTGGAGAAGCTGAAGCGGCGGCTGGACGGCGAGAGCTCGGAGCTGCAGGAGCAGATGGTGGAGCAGCAGCAGCGGGTGGAGGAGCTGCGGGCCCAGCTGGGCCGCAAGGAGGAGGAGCTGCAGGCCGCCTTGGCCAGGTGCCCTGGGGACGCGGGAGGAGTGCTTGGCTTGGCGGGGCACCAGGCACGCAGCACAGCCTGCCGGTGAGATCCTCCTGGTGCAGAGCCCAGCGGAGAGCCGCTCACCGCCGGGCACACGCCACCCCCCTCTGCGCCTCGGTGTCCCCTTGTGTAAAACAGCCCCGGGGAGTTCCGGGCCCACCTGCTTGAGGGAAACGTGAACTGAGGCCCTGGTGTCTAGTACCTTGCATGGTTCCGGGTCAGAACAGAAGCAAGAAAAGGCGGTTTCTTCTCCCCCTACTCGCCTCCCAACCCCCAGAGTCAGTGATTTGATAAGTGGTCTGACCATCTTAGGAATCCTAATCATTATGACAGCCATTCACGATTACTGAGCGCCTACTGTGTGCCAGATAGGGCAGTGGGTTTTTCAGATGCTTTTGACCCACTGTGCTTCATGCAAACTGAGACGCCTTGATTATAGGGAAGATGTGCTTCTTAGAATCGCTGGTACACGGTGTGTGTGTGTGTGTGTGTGTGTGTGTGTGTCTGTGGTTAAGAACACACACCTGGAGTCTGACTTCGGGGCTCCATTCCTGGCCATGTTACCTCGCCCAAGTGACATTACCTCTGTGGCCTCAGTTTCTTCATCTGTCAAATGGGGGTTAGTGTGGAATTAAATAAGAAGGTGCTCATGAAACTCTTGGCACACCCTTGGCCCTCGGTAAACTTTTCATTATTTTATTCCTATGGTCTTGTTGTTTTCTTTAATACTGAGATGGAATTCACATAACAATATTAACCATTTTAAAGTGGACAATTCAGTTGGCACATTCACGATGTTGTGCAAACACCGCCTCTGTCTAGTTCCAGAATGTTTTCTTTTTTAAATATATTTTTATTGATTTCAGAGAGGAAGGAAGAGGGAGAGAGAGCTAGAAACATCAATGATGAGAGAGAATTATTGATAGGCTGCCTCCTGCAAGCCCCCCACTGGGGATCGAGCCCACAACCCAGGCATGTGCCCTTCACGGGAATCAAACCTGGGACCCTTCAGTCCACAGGCCGATGCTCTATCCACTGAGCCAAACCGGCTAGGACTCCAGAATGTTCTCATTGCCCCCAAAAGGAGGCCCGGTGTCCACTAAGCTGTCACTCCCATTTCCCCTCCCCCAGCCCCTGGCACCACCAACCTGCTTTCTGGCCACATAGGACTTTCCTATTCTTTTTTTTTTTTTTTAATTTTTAAAAATTGATTTTTAGAGAGAGAAAGGGAGAGGGAGAGAGAGACAGAAGGAGAAACATTGATGTAAGAGAGAAACATTGATCAGTTGCCTCCAGTACACACCCTGACCAGGGACGGAACCCGAGACGCAGGCATGTGCCCTGACCCAGAATCGAACTGAGCCAGCCACCATTCGGTGCACAGGGCGATGCCCAATCCACTGAGCCACACCGGCCAGGGCAGACTTTCCTGTTCTTGACAACAGGGATCGTACAGCAGGTCGCCTTTTGCACTCCCGTCGTTTTTGTTGCCATGCCCGCAGCAACCCTGGGACATGGATGTTCACATCCTCTCACAGACCAGGACCTGCCGTTCCGAGAGGCTGTCACTAGCCAGGCAGATGGTGGCCCGGCAGGGGATGCAAACCCATCTGCACAGCCCTGGTCTGTGCGGGCGCTCCATTCAGCTCCTCTATGCAAGAGGCTGTGTTCCTTAGGGCTCATGAGGTGGGTCTGTGCGGTCAGCTCTGCCACTCACTGACCGTGTGACCTGGGCAAGTGCTTTCCCTACCCTGTGCCTCAGTTTCCTCATTTGTCATAAGCATTGAATGAGACCATGGAGTAAAGGGCTTGCATGTGGTTGGAGCTTCATAAATGTCCCTGGGATTACTACCAGCGTCATTCCCATTTTACAGCTAGGTAAACTGAGGCTGAGTACTGGAGGCACATGCCCAGGGGCAGAGCTGAATTTGAACCCAAGACGGGTCACCCCAAAGTCCTCCTCTGGCCCCTTCGCCCCCAGAAGTCATCCTGCCCCCTGCCTGCTCCTGTGGCTAACTCCTTGGTCCTTGTCTGCCCTCAGGGTGGAGGAGGAGGGCGGGGCCCGCGCCCTGCTGCTCAAATCCCTGCGGGAGGCGCAAGCCGGACTGTCCGAGGCCCAGGAAGACCTGGAGGCCGAGCGCTTGGCCAGGGCCAAGGCAGAGAAGCAGCGGCGGGACCTGGGCGAGGAGCTGGAGGCCCTGCGGGGCGAGCTGGAGGACACGCTGGACTCCACCAATGCCCAGCAGGAGCTCCGGTGAGGCGGGCTGCCCGCGGCTGGCACAGCCTGGGCACGTGCGGGCGGGGGAGGGGAAAAGGACTTGGTGAGAATTCTCCATCTACACAGAGATTTAGTAATTCAGCAATTGGTTATTGAGTACCCGCTCTGGCCAACCTGGGGTTAGAGATGAGTCATACCCAGACATTGCCCCCAGGAACTTCCAGTCTGGGGGGAGGCAGATTTGGGCACAGAACAGACCCAATCCAGGACAAAGAGTGCTTTAATGGAATAATGTTGCATGATAATCGAAGGCCCCTGAGGCACATCTATGGGAGGGAGTTCAGGAAGACTTCCCTGAGAAGGGGCCTTTTGAACAGGGTTTTGAAGGATGAATAGGAGTTCGCCCTTAAAGCCACATTCCTTGCACAGCATCAGTACCTAGATTCTTTAAGGAATGTAGAGTGAGGTCCCCATCCTTGGATAGAAAGAATTTTAAAAAGCACAGCTAGCTGTCAGGGGCTCCCCCAAAGTCCTTGCCTTCCTCTGTTGTGAAATTCTGTCTCCTCCCCCTGCCCCCAAGATCCAAGAGGGAACAGGAGGTGACGGAGTTGAAGAAGGCTCTGGAGGAGGAGACGCGCATTCACGAGATGGCAGTGCAGGAGCTGAGGCAGCGCCACGGCCAGGCGCTGGGAGAGCTGGCGGAACAGCTGGAGCAGGCCCGGAGGGTGGGTTAGGGCAGGAGTGGGGGGGTTGGGGGGAAGGGAGAAGGGCAGTTTTAAGGGCCATGGGGAGGGAGGGCAGGATGCTGGGTTGGAGGAGGTACCGCTGGCTGGTTCTAGGCCGGCCCATCGGTCTGGGGTTCTTTCCTTACGTATCCATGTGCTGGTTCCCCTTCACTCAGCATTAACTGAGTCACACTGTGCTCCAGGGATGGTGCGAGGCACCAGCAGTGAAGAAACAACCAGTGCCCCGTCCCCTGCGGGGTGCATGTTCTGGCAGGAGAGGCAGAGAGCAGACAATATAAGCATCCCTAACCGCTGTTGGGGTGCTAAGTGCTTTGGGAAAATGATGACCCGGAAAGGGGATCAGGTGCGAGGTGGGCAGTTTGTGATTTTAAATAGCATCTTGGAGGGACTGGGTGAGAAGGGGACATCTGAGTTAAGAAACTGAGGGAGGTGCCTGGCCACGGTAGCTCAGTGGCTGAGCATCAACCTATGACCCAGGAGGTCAGGGCACATGCCCAGGTTGTGGGCTCGATCCCCAGGGTGGGACTTGCAGGAGGCAGCCGATCCATGATTCTCTCTCCTCATTGATGTTTTCTCTCTCATCATTGATGTCTCTTTATTTTTTTTAATACATTTTTATTGATTTCAGAGAGGAAGGGAGAGGGAGAGAGAGATAGAAACGTCAATGATGAGAGAGAATCATGGATCGGCTGCCTCCTGCAAGTCCCACCCTGGGGATCGAGCCCACAACCTGGGCATGTGCCCTGACCAGGAATCGAACCTGGGACCTTCTTGTTCATAGGTCGATGCTCAACCACTGAGCCACGCCAGCTGGGCTCATCATTGATTCTTTTCTCTCTCCCTCTCCCTTCCTCTCTGAAATCAACAAAAATATATTTAAATATATATATTTTTTAAAACTGGGGGAGGTGAGAGTTGAGCCATCCCGGCATCAGGGGGAAGTGAGTTCCAGGTAGAGGGAAGAGCCAGTGCAAAGGCCCTGAGGCAGGAATGTGCCCGGCCTGGCTGGTGGGGGGACCGTAAACCTGTGCTTGTCTCTCTCCCCTGCCAGGGCAAAGGTGTCTGGGACAAGACCCGGCTGGCTCTGGAGACCGAGGTGTCTGAGCTCCGGGCAGAGCTGAGTAACCTGCAGGCCTCGCGTCAGGAGGGCGAGCAGCGGAGGCGCCGCCTGGAGTCCCAGCTGCAGGAGGTGCAGGGCCGCGCCGGCGACGGGGAGCGGGCCCGCGCAGAGGCTGCGGAGAAGCTGCAGCGAGCCCAGGTGAGCGGGGCAGCGGTGGTCTCAGCTCTGTGGCCTTGAGTGAGACCTCCTCTCTCTGGGCTTCTGTTTGGTCCACGTCCACCCTGTGGTCCGTCCCTTCCAACGTTTCCAGCATCATCACGCACGGGGAGGGGTGAGTACGCGGTGAGTCGCTGCCACGTGCCAAACATCCTGTGCGTTTCACAGCCTCCTCCCGACGCCTCGTGGGTGGCCGTGCTCATACTGTTCCCACTGTACATACGAGGAAACTGAGGCCCAGGGAGGTGGGGTTGGTTGTCTGAAGTCATTCTGAGCTAGAACTCGAACCCAGGCCTGCCTGATCCCGTAGCTCTGACCCCTGCCACAGCCCCAGCCTCCACGCTTCTCTTTGGGCCTTAAATGATCCGTGGTCTGACTAGAAGAGCTCACAGTGAATGCCTGGAACCGTGTGAGGACAGTGTCAGTCTGTGACTGGGAGGCGAGCCGTGGGTTCTGGGCTTTTTAACTAAATGACCCATACCTGTTCATTACTGAGGACACAAACAGCAAAAAGAACAGAGGGAAGACTTAATTCCCCAACCCTCCCCCCCCGAACCCCCGGGGAAAACACCCCACTGTTACACTTCTTAATTTCCAGATGAAAAGTGTGTATTCTTTAGAGTAAAGGTTAGGCTACTATAACAAAGAGACCCCAGAAGTCATCAGCTTGAATAAAATACACACTTTTTCTCCAGAAACAGGCTCAAGGTAAGCATTTGAGGCTGGCGGGACCCTATGCTCCATGAGGTCGCTCCAGAGCCCCGTCTTGTTCCACTGTTCCCGAGGGCGTTGACCTTGTCTTCAGAGTGGAATCTGGGTGGTGGGTCTGTGCTTCAGCTTAGGAGGGACAGAATTTGCATCCATCACTTGCTTGCATTTCATTGGTCATACCATGATCACATGACCACAGCTCACTGCAAGGGAGGCTGGGAAATGTAGTTTCTAGCTGACAGTCATGGGCCTAGTTAACAGCCTGTCACAGTGGGACCAAGGGAGAATGGATCTGGGGGGACCACGAGGGTCTATGCCAAATGGAACCATGCTATGCAGCCACCACTGTGCTAAGCACTTGGCATATCGCGAGAGTAAAAGTGGCACCAAGAGTACAGTTTGGTGGCGATAGCGGAAGTTCTGGGCAGCGCTATCCACAAGTTTCTTTAGTGCTGGGAATTTCCTGTATTTGTGCTATCCACTTGGCTAGCGAGCACTTGAAATGTGGCCAAGTACAAGCAAGGAACTGGATTTTTGCTTTTATGTCATTTTAGTTTAAATGGCCACATATGACTGCCATCTCGGACAGCACAGCTCCAGAGCCATTCTGCCTGGGCTCAAATCTCAGTTCCACCTGAGCTCCCAGGCACTTTTCCTGGCCTCTCTGTGCCTCCGCTTTCCTTTATGTAAACTGGGAATAATAGTGGCATCTGCCCTGGGGGTTGGTGTGTGAATCCAGTGAGCCAAAAGTTGTAAAGCCCTTAGAATAGGTCCTGGGCACATTCTGTTTATCCACTCACCTCTGGTGGACATTTTAGTTGTTTCTACCTTTCTCCATTATGAGGTGGTGACTAATGCTGCTATGAACATCCCTGTACATGTTTTTGCTTGGACATATGTTTTCATTTCTCTTGAGTCCACACCTAGGAGCGGAATTGCTAGGCAATATGGAAACTGTGTTTAACCGTTTTCCACAGCGGCTGTGCCATTCACATTCCCACCAGCCGTGTGGTAGGGTGTGGAGGTGGAGGAGCCGCTGGGTCGGCTGGGTGGAAGCCGACACTGCAAGGTGCCCCTTTCCCGCAGGCTGAACTCGAGAATGTGTCTGGGGCACTGAGTGAGGCCGAATCCAGAGCCATCAGGCTGAGCAAGGAGCTGAGCAGCACAGAGGCCCAGCTGCACGATGCCCAGGTGACCTCTCCCCCACCCCCGCCCCCGCCCCTGTACCCAGCCCCTCCCACCTTTCTGCCCACACCTGACCTCCATTCTCCTCTCCATCTACAGGAGCTGCTGCAGGAGGAGACCAGGGCAAAGCTGGCCTTGGGGTCCCGGGTGCGAGCCTTGGAGGCTGACGTGGCCGGACTACGGGAGCAGCTGGAGGAGGAGGCGGCCGCCAGGGAGCGGGCCGGCCGTGAGCTGCAGACTGCCCAGGTCCAGGTGAGACATCCTTGGGGGAGACCAGGGGACACTTAGTCCCCCAACCTGCTCCTGCTGGTTCCCTGGCTCAGACGGCCCGTTATCCGACCAGTCAGAGCCCAGACTTCTGGGTGCCAATCCCGCCTCTGACTGTCTCTCAGCCTCCCTTCACGCCTCCCTGGCTCCAGTCTCTCCTCTTCCGGCTCATTCTCCACACGGTCTTCCTGCCCCAGAGCTGGCCCTGCCCTTCCCTTGCTCACAGCCCTGCCATGGCTCCCGGCTCCCCTGGACAAAGCGCCTGCCTCTCAGCCGGGCGCCGGAGGCCCTGCGTTCTGTTCTCTTTGTCTTTAGCTGCATTCTTCTCTCATCTCCTTTCCCACTTCACTTGGGAAACCTTTTCATTCTTCAGGACTCGGCATCAGCGCCCCCTATGGTGGGAAGTCCCTGGCCACCCTCCTCTGAGCTCCCCAACCCTTCTTTCTCCCCCTTCCCACGCCAGCCACCCTGGGCTGGAACACTCTCTGCCCATGAGTCCCCCACCAACTGGAGAGCTTCTGTCAAGTGGGACCCTGAGTTAGATCTGGTCCCCAACATGGGCCAACAGAGAGCCTGATTTATGGGAGGCCTTGAGAAATGCCTGCTGAATGAATGAGTGTTGGATGCATGCCTGCAAATGTCCTCCTTCCACTGGCAAACTCCTATGTATACTTTAAGACCCATTACAAATGCTCCCTCCTCCAGGAAGTCTCCCTTAAATGTTCTAGACCGATTCTGCGCCCTCCTGAGGACTCCTCTGGCTCCCATACCTTAGCCTCCATCACCCTGGCTGCGACACTCCGTTCTCTCCATCAGACGGGGGGTTCCCCAGGGCAGAGCCCGGGTCTGACTCACCGTCTTGGTCCCAGAGGGAATAATTTTAATCTCCTGGGAAAGCTGAGGGTCGTAGACCTCACAGCCTCCTCCCTCCTCCAGTGCAGTGAGCCATTTCCCTCTTCAGGCCTCAGTCTCCTCATCTGGGAAATGGGACGCTACCAGCTCACACCTCGGTCACAGCCATGCGTGCCACTCACCCTCTCCCCCCGCCCCCCCCCCCCCCCCCCAGCTCTCAGAGTGGCGGCGGCGCCAGGAGGAGGAGGCAGGGGCACTGGAGGCAGGGGAGGAGGCTCGGCGCCGGGCGGCCCGCGAGGCTGAGGCCCTGACGCAGCGCCTGACAGAGAAGACGGAGGCGGTGGAGCGGCTGGAGCGGGGCCGCCGGCGGCTGCAGCAGGAGCTGGACGACGCCACCATGGACCTGGAGCAGCAGCGGCAGCTCGTGAGCACGCTGGAGAAGAAGCAGCGCAAATTCGACCAGGTGGGCCACCTCGGTGCCCGGACCCCGGACCCCGTTACTCTGCTGGGCCATCAGGACGCTAACCCTGCCTCCCATGGTCACTGTGGGCAATGAGGAATGAACGTGGGCGGGGGCGGGGGCGGGGGAATCCTAGGGCAAGATGCTTCTTCGCTCTGAGTCTAAAATAAGACCCCCATCCAACCTGGCGGGTGTCTCCTGTCCCAGAAGTCCCACTGGTAGCACCTCCTTTTCCTCCCAAACTGGTGCTGAAGCTGCACCGAAGGGTGCTGGCGAGGGTGAAATGAAACAACACGTGTCACTGCTCCTGCTGGCTCTCCGTGTGCCTCGGGCAAGCTGCTTTCCCCGTGTCGGCCTCAGTGTGCCCATCTAGGAAATGGGGACAATATTAAGCATCGGGCGATCTGAAGATGAAACAAAGATCACACAGCCCCAGAGCCTTAAGATCAGCCAACCTGGAGTTTTGAATCTCCGCTCAGTCCCTTTCAGGCTGTGTGGCTGGGCAAACTGCTCCACCCTCTCTGAGCCTGTTTTTTGTGTGTGTTTTTTTTCATCTAGAAAAGGGAGGCATCATTATTTTGCCTTCACTTTTTTTAAAAAATATATTTTATTGATTTTTTACAGAGAGGAAGGGAGAGGGATAGAGAGCTAGAAACATCGAAGAGAGAGAAACATCAACCAGCTGCCTCCTGCACACCCCCCACTGGGGACGTGCCCGCAACCAATGTACATGCCCTTGACCAGAATCAATCGAACCTGGGACCTTTCAGTCCGCAGACCGATGCTCTATCCACTGAGCCAAACCGGTTTCGGCGTTGCCTTCACTTTTGAAAGCTGTTTTCACTGGGTAGAGAATTCTAGGTAAACAGTTTGATTCTTCCAGCACTTGGGAGAGATCATTCCATGATCTCTGGCTTCCATTGTCTCAAAGGAAAAGTTAGCAGGCACTGAAATCCTTGTTTCCCTGAGGATCATGGGATATGTTCTTCTAGCTGGCTTAAGTTTTTTCTCTTTATCGTTGGTATTTAGCCATTTGACAATAGGTACCTCTTCTGGGTCCTACACATTTTCATATGTATTTTAGAATCAGTTTGCCAATTTCTGCACCACAAAAACCCTCCTGATTCGAGATTGCATTGAATCTCTAGGTCAATTTGGAAAGAACTGACATCTTAATAATATTGAGTTTTCTGGCCCAGGAACATGGTCCATTTATTTAGATCTTCTTTATTTTTTTTAAATATATTTTTATTGATTTCAGAGAGGAAGGGAGAGGGAGATAGACACATCAATGATGAGAGAGAATCATTGACCAGCTGCCTCCTGCATGCCCCCCACTGGGGATCAAGCCTGCAACCCAGGCATGTGCCCTAACTGGGCCCCAACCGGGAATGGAACCATGACCTCCTGATTCCCAGGTCAATGCTCAACCACTGAGCCACGCTAGCCGGGTTAGGTCTTCTTTTTTGGGGAGTGGAGGGTGGGGGCTTAGATTTTTCATTTAGCTCAGGAACGTTTTGTAGTTTTCAGTGTATATCTTTCACATCTTTTTTCAGATTTATTTCTAACTATTTTATACTTTTGATGCTATTTTAATGGTATTCTTTTTGTTTCAATTTCTGACTACTAGGGTATAGAAATACAATCAGTTTTTGTATATTTTGATATTGCTTCCTACAATCTAGCTAAACTCGCTTATTAGTGCTGGTAGATTTATTTTCTAGATCCTATTAGGTTTCTTCCAGTTCCAAACACGTGTATGTTTGACTGCCTGGTGCTGTCTCGTGGGTTATTAAAGCTCTGTTCATATATATATATATATATATATATATATATATATATATATTATATTGATTGATTTCAGAGAGGAAAAGGAAGGGAGAGAGAGAGAAACATCAATGATGAGAGAGAATCATTGATTGGCTGCCTCCCGCAGGCCTCACACTGGGGATCTAGCCTGCAACCCAGGCATGTGCCCTTGACCGGAATCGAACCTGGGACCTTTCAGTCCGCAGGCTGACACTCTATCCACTGAGCCACACCAGCCGGGCACTCTGTTAATTTTTTTTAAAATATATTTTTATTGGTTTTAGAGAGGAATGGAGAGGGAGAGAGAGATGGAAACATCAATTATGAAAAAGAATAATTAATTGGCTGCCTCCTGCAGGCCCCCTATCTGGCATGTGCCTGTAACCTTGGCATGTGCCCTTGACTGGAATCGAACCTGGGACCCTTCAATCCGCAGGCTGACGCTTTATCTACTGAGCCAAACCAGCTAGGACTGTTAATTTTTTTACACTTTTTTTTTTCTTCACTCTATTTGGATCATTTCTATTGACCAGTTTTCAAATGGACTAATTCTTCTGTGTCTAATCTACCCTCAGTTTCTTCCAGGGACATTTTGAGTTTGGAAATTATAGCTTTCAGTTCTGTTTGGTTCTGTTTTACCATTTCTAATCCCTCCTGAAATAACCATCTCTTCGTCCATTGTATCCGTCTTGTCCTGAAACGTACTTATCATAGCCCTTGTGTGATGATATCCAGGTCATCTGTGGATCTGTTTTCATGGACTGATTTTTCTCTTGACTGAGTCCCACCCTCTCCCTTGCTTTGCCTGTATTGTAAGTGTTATTGTTCTCAATCACTGTGCCTGGGAAAAAAACAGGAAAGGCTCAAGTGCATTTTGGAAATAGAGGTATATGTGTGTTCCTATCACTTCCCCCAAAGGAAGAAGCCCTTTCCTCTCAGTGTCCACAGTGAGCAGCTGATGAGTTTGATCCATTGAAGAGCGGGGCTAGTTTGCGGTTTTAATCCCTCTACCTCCCTCTTGTGTCTCTGCCTCTGCCTGTCTGTCTGTCTGTCTGCCTATCTGTCCCTGGCTGCTCCCTATTCTCCACACCCTTGTACACTCCTTTCAGCTAATCTATTTCCCCCACCCTGTCTCCCTCAACCCCCAAGCTCCTGGCAGAGGAGAAGGCAGCTGTGCTGCGGGCCGTGGAGGAGCGTGAGCGGGTGGAGGCCGAGGGCCGGGAGCGTGAGGCCCGGACCCTGTCGCTGACTCGGGCGCTGGAGGAGGAGCAGGAAGCGCGTGAGGAGCTGGAGCGGCAGAACCGGGCCCTTCGGGCGGAGCTGGAGGCGCTGCTGAGCAGCAAGGATGACGTGGGCAAGAGCGTGAGTGGGGGCCCTCTCCCCGAGACACCCATGTGACAACTGCATGCACACGTGTGCTGTCACATGCAGAACATGAGGAGACCCAGTCATCCATGTCACGTGTTCATACACACGCACACAACAGGAGCAGAGCTGCTGACCAAACCCACGTGTTCACATACACATAGACCATGTGGAGACTCTTCCGTCGAACACACATGTTCACACACAAAACGTGAGAGCTGCCCACAAAACATACCTGTTTGTGTGTGTGTGTCCATGGCATGTGAGGAGAATCTCCCATTAAGCACAGGTGTTCACATGTACACAAAGAGCATGAAAATCACTCATCACACGTGTGTGTGAATACTCTGAGACAGAAAACAAGAGATTTTACTACAACACACACAGGCTCTGAATCACTCCCTAGACATGAGTGTGTGTGTATACACACACACACACACACACACACACACACACAGTGCGAGGAGACCCCACCTCGTCACCCCGAAGCCCACACAGGCCTTCCCCACCAGGCCTCTGTCTTCCCCCGACTCATACATCCCTCCAGGGCCTGTGAGGGGCACCCCAGGCCTGTTCCCAGGCCCCCTCACCCAGCCAGTGTCCCTCCACTTCTTCCTTCCTTCACCCAAGAAATATATTTGTGCGGCACCGGCCAGGCCAGGGCAGGGACAGAGCCACCTGGTTGACGACAGAGGCCCTGACTGTGTGTTTAGTTGAGTCCCTGGGCTTTGGCGTCGATACAATGGAGCTTTTAGCCAGGCCTGGAGAGAACCCCCCAAACCTGAAATGTACCCTTCGCCTGCACCCCAGTGACTGGAGCCAAAATCCAACTCATGCTAAAGCCCATCCTTGGGGGAAAATGCCAAGTTATGTGCAGTGAGTCGAAGGGCCTTTTCTGGGAAAGAGGGTACGGATGTGACAACGTGTGACTCCTTCATGCAAACCAAGTTGATGGGCAGGTGCCAAATAGGAGGGGAGACCCGTGTCCCCTTCCGAGGGCTAAACGTAGACACGGTCACTGACACGTGTCCGGGGGTCGTTGAGCAGTGGTCACACCAGACGGAGTCCCTGCCCTGTAGAACCACAGTGCAGTGTGAGAGGTGGGTGTTGCAAAAGGACCATTAAGCACGTGTTAAATGACCACGCGATGAGGGGTGAGTTGGAGAGGGGCTCAGCGCCAGGAGTGTGGGTAACAGGGAGGCCCTGACAGGTCAAGGGACACTTCTCTGAGGACAGAGAGAGATGGGGGGGGGGAGGGTCTCTCTAAGAATCCATAAGCCCAGATCTGTTTCACAGTGTATTTGTGTTTTTTTTTAAATAATTTACGCTTCCCAGAATGGTCTGGGAGCCCCCCCTCCCCCCCCCGCAAGCTGAGATATCCTGGGGAGTCTGGAGTTATGCACCTTCAACCCATTTCCACACAAGATTCCCGAGGATGAAGTCCCAGTGAAATGAACTCACAATCCAAAATCACAAAACCCGTGAGAAAATAACCCACCATGAGGCAGAGTCAGCTGACCTAACAGACACTTGAGTTGGACTCTCAAGAGCTTTCAGATAATAGAACGATCATACTTAGGTGCTTCCTAAAATGGTTTTGAATGGCTCAGAATGAGACATAGGAAGTCGGTACACAGGAGATGCTGGAGGAGTGAGTGAATGAACGAACTAGGATGGGCACATGGGTTTGGGGCCCCCTCACTCTCCCAGGGTCCCGGCCTGCCCCCTCCCTAGTGACCCCGGTGCCCCGTGCTCACTCTGTCTCCCCACCAGGTACACGAGCTGGAGCGAGCCCGCCGGGTGGCGGAGCAGGCGGCCAGCGACCTGCGAACGCAGGTGACAGAGCTGGAGGACGAGCTGACGGCCGCCGAGGACGCCAAGCTGCGCCTGGAAGTGACTGTGCAGGCCCTCAAGGCCCAGCATGAGCGAGACCTGCAGGGCCGGGACGAGGCCGGCGAGGAGAGGCGGCGGCAGCTGGCCAAGCAGGTGCCCGCGGGCGCGGCCGGGGGTCATCCAGCTGGCTGTGCCTCGGGGCTGACCGGGGGCGAGAGGCCGGAAGTCCCACCCTCCCCGCCACCCACCTGCCCTCTAGTGTTTCTACCCAAGTCCCATCTGCTAGTCCCCCAGCCTCCTCTTCCCCAGCTCAGTGCCCACCACAGCCCTAGCCCGCAGCACCCCACCCTCCCCTCCCACTCATCCCATGCTCACTGACCAGCTTGTCCACACCCCCTTCACCCACAGCCTCACTCCCTCGTTCACTTCCTCTTCCACCTGCTTCCTCCTGTGTCCCACCCATTCACCCGCACCATTCATTCATTGCTCTTCAGTCCTGTGGTCTGTGGCGGCCAGCCGGGGCCTCTACTAGGTGCTGGGCACTGAGCATGGGGGGCGGGGCAGCTCTGAGTGTCAGAAAGACCCCTCGGGGCCACGTGGGCAGCTGACTGGAGGGGGAGAAACTGGAGCTGGGAGGCCTGGAAGGAGAAATGGAGACTGTGAGCCAGGCTGGGGGTCTCTGGGTATTTTTTTTTTTAATACATTTTATTGATTTTTTACAGAGAGGAAGGGAGAGGGATAGAGAGTTAGAAACATCAATGAGAGAGAAACATCGATCAGCTGCTTCCTGCACACCCCCCACTGGGGATGTGCCCGCAGCCAAGGTACATGCCCTTGACCGGAATCGAACCCGGGACCTTTCAGTCCCCAGGCCGATGCTCCATCCACTGAGCCACACGGGTCAGGGCTCTGGGTATTTTTTTAAAAAAATATTTTGTTATTGATTTCAGAGGGGAGAGGAGAGGGAGAGAGAGAAAACATCAATGATGAGAGAGAATCACCGATCAGCTGCCTCCTGCACACCCCACACTGGGGATCCAGCCCACAACCCCGGGCCCGGCCCTGACCAGGAATCGAATTGTGACCTCCTGGTTCATAGGGCCACACTCAACCACTGAGCCGGGATCTCTGGGTATTTTTTATCTCCCCTGATCCAGCCATGAGTGAAGGCCCAAGACTTGGCTCCCAGGGAACTGGGGAGCCACACGAGGGCCAGGAGCAGGAAAGGGGCAGGGTCAACTCTGAGTGTAGAGAGACCCTCTGGAGCCCTGCAGGACATGGCGGGAGGACGGGAGGGGAGCAGAGGGGAGCAGAGGGGAGGACTTGGGTGGGAGAGGCAGGGGCAGGAGGAACAGGGCTGCAGGCCTGGGCAGGAGCGAGTGGGTGGACGTCTATGTCACTGGCATGTAGAGGGGGCCTGGGCCTCCTGTGCCCTGAGCGCATCCCTCCCGCCCCCACCCCCAGCTGCGGGATGCAGAGGTGGAGCGGGATGAGGAACGCAAGCAGCGCGCCCTGGCGGTGGCCGCGCGCAAGAAGCTGGAGGCGGAGCTGGAGGAGCTGAAGGCCCAGACCTCGGCCGCGGGGCAGGGCAAGGAGGAGGCGGTGAAGCAGCTGCGCCGGATGCAGGTGAGGGGCGGGGCCTAAACCGGTGGGGGCGGGGCTAAAGCCCGGGGCTGGATGGCCCCACCTCCGCTCCTGCGAGACCAGCTTGGACCCCTCCCTCACCCCACCAGCAGCACCCAGATTACCCACCGGCCTTATAAACGTCCATGCCCCAAAGGCTCACTTGGTTCTTTTAATATTTTTATTACCTTTATTTAAAATGCTTAATTTTTAAGTCCGATTCACCCATTTTATTTAATTTTTGTAATGGAAATAACATTGCAAAGGTTATATTTGGTTGTTTAGAAAAATAATTTTTTTTATAATGATGTATCAAAGTGGGTTCATCAGTTGTAACAATGTCCCGCTCTGGGGGGGATGTCGATGATGGGGAGGCGGTGCCTGGGGCAGGGGTTTATGGAAAACCTCTGTGCCTTCTGCCCAATATTGCCCTGAACCTAAAACTGCTCTAAAAAGCCAAGTCTATTTTATTCTTTAAAAAAATTTTAATCCGACTAATTTTAATCCGGTTTGGCTCAGTGGCTAGAGCGTCAGCCTGCGGACTCGGGGGTCCCAGGTTCAATTCCGGTCGAGGGCATGTACCTTGGTTGTGGGCACATCCCCCGTGGGGGGTGTGCAGGAGGCAGCTGTTCGATGTTTCCCTCTCATCGATGTTTCTAACTCTATCCCTCTCCCTTCCTCTCTGTAAAAAATCAATAAAATATATTTTTTTAAAAATAAAAAAAATTTAATCCTTGCCCAAGGATATGTCTTTATTGATTTTTAGAGAGAGGGAGAGAGAAACATCAATGTGACAAAGAAACATCAATCACTTGCCGAAACCGGTTTGGCTCAGTGGATAGAGCGTCTGCCTGCGGACTGAAAGGCCCCAGGTTCAATTCCAGTCAAGGGCATGTACCTTGGTTGTGGGCATATCCCCAGTAGGGGGTGTGCAGGAGGCAGCTGATTGATGTTTCTCTATCATTGATGTTTCTAACTCTCTATCCCTCTCTCTTCCTCTCTGTAAAAAAATCAATAAAATATATTTTTTAAAAAAACATCAATCACTTGCCTCCTGTATGTGCCCTGACTGGGGATCGAACCCACAACCTTTTGGTGCATGGAACAACACTCCAACCAACTGAGCCACGTGGCCAGGGCACCTGGTCTCTTTTTTTCTTACGTATAGAACTGGGCTGTCCAGAGTGGGAACCAGCCCCGTGTGGCTATTGGGCATCTGTAATGTGGTGGGTCCAAAATTATGATTACCTACTGGATTCTGAAGGCTTAGTACCAAAAAAAAAAGGTAAAATATCTCCATAATGTTTATATTATTAGAAGTGGAAATAATTTTTTGGCTGTATTAGGCTAAATTACCCTTCACACTCATTTCACCTCTCCTGAAACTGCTTGCGTCCTCCTAATACGTTTCCACCGGGCAGCATGGGGCAGAAAGATCCCTCCCGGAAGTAAAAATTGCCACGGTGTGGTCGGCGAGAGAAAACCCCTACGCTGAAAAGCTATCATTATCAAGCAAATAATATTTTTTAAAAACATGTTCATTGATATCAGAGAGGAAGGGAGAGGGAGAGAGATAGAAACATTGATGATGAGAGAGAATCATGGATTGGCTGCCTCCTGCATGCCCCCCACGGGGGACCAAGCTTGCAACGCGGGCATGTGCCCTTGACTGGAATCGAACCGTGACCCTTCAGTCCACAGGCCAACGCTCTGTCCACTGAGCCAAACCAGCTAGGGCCAAGCAAATAACATTAATAACAGTGACAATTGTCTTACTACCCTCAAGCCCGCTGCTGCCCTCACTATGGTTACTAACAGCTGTGCACTATTTTTTTAAAAATATATTTTATTGATTTTTTAAAGAGAGGAAGGTAGAGGGATAGAGAGTTAGAAACATCGATGAGCCCTGACCGGTTTGGCTCAGTGGATAGAGCGTCGGCCTGCGGACTCAAGGGTCCCAGGTTCGATTCCGGTCAAGGGCATGTACCTTGGTTGCGGGCACATCCCCAGTGGGGGGTGTGCAGGAGGCAGCTGATCGATGTTTCTAACTCTCTATCCCTCTCCCTTCCTTTCAGTAAAAAATCAATAAAATATATTTAAAAAAAAAAAAAAAGAAACATCGATGAGAGAGAATCATCGATCAGCTGCCTCCTGCACACTCCCTACTGGGGATGTGCCTGCAACCAAGGTATATGCCCTTGACCGGAATCGAACCTGGGACCCTTCAGTCCGCAGGCCAACACTCTATCCACTGAACCAAACCGGTTTCGGCGTGTGCACTATTCTGTTGTAAAAATAGAGTGGGGGTTTTAATGGTGGCTTGTGTTTAATTTTTCTTTTAAAAAGATATATTTTATTGATTTCCGAGAGAAGAAGGGAGAGGGAGAGAGAGATAGAAACATCAATGATGAGAGAAAATCAATTGGCTGCCTCCTGCATGCCCCCTACTGGGGACTGAGCCTACACCCCGGGCATGTGCCCTGACTGGGGATTGAACCGTGACCTCCTGGTTCATAGTCAACCCAACACTGAGCCATGCCGGCCGGGCTGTGTTTAATTTCCCTTTGTTTTAAGCATCCTTGAAGAGAAAACCCTTATGCCAGCATCTTTACACACTCAGAGCCATATAACCAGGTAGCAAAGCAGCTAGAAGTGTAAGCCCTGAAACAGGATGGCCTGGGTTCAAGTCCCGGCCCCGCCACTTACCACCCTGGCCAGTTACAAACCTCCCCTCTGTCCTGCGCAGGCCCAGATGAAGGAGCTGTGGCGGGAGGTGGAGGAGACACGCACCTCCCGGGATGAGATCTTTGCCCTGAACCGGGAGAGCGACAAGCGCCTTAAAGGGCTGGAGGCAGAGGTGCTGCGGCTGCAGGAGGTGAGGCCGGATGGACAGGGTCTGGGTGGAGCGTGGGGATGAGGGTGGGCTAAGGTGGGAAGTGGGGGGTGGTACCAGCTACACTGGGCCTGGGGGTATTGGGGAGCCCTGGGGAGGGTTCTGAGCATGAGGCGGCCTGGTCTGGGGCCTTAGGGAGGATGAACAGGAGTGAGAGGGGCTGGAGGCAGGGCGGTGGGGAGAGAGGATGAGCCTTAGTCTGGCCTGGGGACACGGAGGAAGGAACCAGGCAGAGTGAAGGGCAGGAAGGGCATGGCTGTGGGTGTAAGGGGTCAGAGGGCGTGAGAAGGGAGGTGGGGTCTGGCCCGGTGACTGGGGGAACCTGGAGGGGGGGCAGGTTTGAAAGGAGACGCTTGAGCTCAGTGAGGAGGTGATGAGGGTGAGGGGCCTGGGGACAGACAGCAGGAGTTGGATAGCGGTCAGGGGCCCCGGAGAATTCTGTGTGGATTGAAGCTCACACCAAAGTCCCGCACGTTCATGTGCAATGAAAAAAGGCCACGGGACTTGAGGCGTGACAGGCAGCGAGGCTGGTGCCCAGGTGGGCCCCCCCCGCGCCCCCGCTGACCACCCCGCCCTGGTCATCGCAGGAACTGGCCGCTTCCGACCGCGCCCGGCGGCAGGCCCAGCAGGAACGGGACGAGATGGCAGATGAGGTGGCCAACGGCAGCCTTAGCAAGTGAGTGGCCCACGGTAACACGGGGCGAGGGGCCCCCCTCTGGCCGTCCTGCCCTCTCACCCGCCTGGTCACGTTCTCCTAGGGCAGCCATTCTGGACGAGAAGCGGCAGCTGGAGGGGCGCCTGGGGCAAATGGAAGAGGAGCTGGAGGAGGAGCAGAGCAACGCGGAGCTGCTGGGTGACCGGTACCGCAAGCTGCTGCTGCAGGTGAGCACGCCCGGCCCCGCGGCCGGACCGGACCTCAGGCCTCTAATTCAGCAGACATACGCAAAGGAATGCTTGGGTTGGGTTTTGAAGGTTGAATAGGAGTTCTCAAGGAAGGGAGGTAGTGATGCCTTCATTCGCTTGTATTTCTGAGGCTTCCCGAGGGCTGAGCCCAGAGATGAACTACACGGTCACATTAGAGGTGGCATGTGCGGCAATCGAAGTATCCTGGGCCCAGGGGGGAGGTAGCGGGAATTGGTCTCTGCAAGAGTCACAAGAAGAGAGAGAGAACAAGAGACCATGGATTTGTTGCTCTATTTATTTATGCAGTCATTGGTTGCCCTGAGTGGGTATCACCAGTGTCCCTAAGAGGAAGGGAGGGAAGGAGGGAGGAGAGAAGAGAAGTGAAAGAAAGAAAGAAAGAAAGAAAGAAAGAAAGAAAGAAAGAAAGAAAGAAAGAAAGAAAGAGAGAAAGGAAGGGAGGGAGGGAGGGAGGGAGGGAGGGAGGGAGGGAGGGAGGGAGGGAGGGGAGAAGAGAAGTGAAAGAAAGAGAGAGAGAGAGGAGGGAGGGAGGGAGGGAGGGAGGGAAGGAAGGAACCAGTAATCCTGAATTTGACTTGGATGTGTTCACGCTTGTGTGTATGAGTTATTTTATATAGATCCATCCTCTGTCCATCCAAAAGACCTAGAAACAATAATCACTCTAGTAGCATTGAGCACCCCCACTATCTAAATTGTGGTCCAGCCCTAGCTGGTTTGGCTCATGGATAGAGTGTCGGCCATGCGGACGGAAGGGTCCCGGGTTCTATTCCGGTCAGGACACATGCCCAGGTGGCAGGCTCAATCCCTGGTGTGGAGCAGTGTGGGGCATGCAGGAGGCAGCTGATCAATGATTCTCTCTCATCACTGATGTTTCTACTTCTCTCCCTCTCCCTTCCTCTCTCAAATCAATTAAAACATTTTTTTTTAAAGTAGCCACTTCCCTTTTTTTTTTTTAAAAAAAAAAAAAAGCGCATTCATGGAGGCCACTCAGACCTGCTGTATCACAGTCTCTGGAGGGTGAGACCATGCAGTCTGCATTTTTTTTTTTCATAAAAAAAATGCAGGTGATCCTGTTGCGCAAAAAAAAAAAAAAAAAAAAGTGTGATAACTCTTGGAATAGGCTCATTCACAGTCAGAGGTAGAATTTATAGCATTTAAGCAAGTTTGTGATAGTCTTGTGGGCTTATTAAAATAGCAAAAACCTGTTCTGGTTTTGGTTAGAGCATCTTCCTGATACACCAAGGTTGTGGGTTCGATCCCTGGTCAGGGCACATACCAGAAGCAACCAATAAATGCATAAATGAGTGGAACAACAAATTGATGTTTCTCTCTCTCCCTTCCCCTCTCTCTCTAAAATCGAGCAATAATTTTTTTTTCTAAAATAGCACAAATCTAACCAAAAGGTAATGCTGTTGGCTGATAGGTCGATCTGGAAAGACACACGTTCGCGTGTGTTGAGTCTTTAGTGTGTGTCAGCTTCGTGCTCTGCACTTGACAATCATCCACCCACCTAGTTGTGGGAGGTGCCTGGACTTACCCACCGTGACAGCCTGCCTCTCCCCCCGCCCCCCGCTCCAGGTGGAATCACTGACCACAGAGCTGTCCGCCGAGCGCAGCTTCTCAGCCAAGGCGGAGAGCGGGCGGCAGCAGCTGGAGCGGCAGATCCAGGAGCTCCGGGAACGCCTGGGCGAGGAGGACGCGGGGGCCCGGGCCCGCCAGAAGATGACCATCGCCGCCCTCGAGTCGAAGCTGGCCCAGGCCGAGGAGCAGCTGGAGCAGGAAAACAGGTAGGTGGGAGAGGGGGCATGGCGGGGGGGCGACCCCCACATTCTGGTCAATGAGATGAAGGGGAGTTGTATTACAAACACCTGGTTTGAAACACCTCAAAGGCATCATAATGCTAATGGTTGCTGACTTCCTGTATCATTTAAGAGGCTTTGATGCCGAAACCGGTTTGGCTCAGTGGATAGAGCGTCGGCCTGCGGACTGAAAGGTCCTGGGTTCGATTCTGGTCAAGGGCATGTACCTTGGTTGTGGGCACATCCCCAGTGGGGGGTGTGCAGGAAGCAGCTGATCGATGTTTCTAACTGTTTATCCCTCTCTCTTCCTCTCTGTAAAAAATCAATAAAATATATTAAAAAATAATAATAATAAAAAATTAAAAAAATATATATTTAAAAAAAAAAAGAGGCTTTGAGCTGCAAGAACCTGTATTTACTTCCACTACAGTATGATTTCAACAGTAATGTAGCAGGTAGCTATAGCTGCATAACAAATATCCTAAAACTTAGTGGCTTAAAACAACAACCATTTTCCCTGAAACCAAATAATTTTATTAACCAATGTCACCCCAAGAAATCCAATTAAAAATTAGAGTTTGCCACATGCATAATAAGATTGAACAGGTTTTCATTTGCTTACTGGCATTTTGGATAGCCTCTTTTGTGAAATAACTGCCCGTTTAAGTCTTTTGCCCATTAAACTACGACAACCACCACCATTTATTCTTGCTCATGAGTCTTTGGACTGGCTGGTAGGGTCAGCTGTTCTCACTCATGCACCTTTGCTCACCTGAGGGTCAGCTAGATTGGTTTGCTGATCTTGGCTGGCTCTCCTGTGTCGAAGGCCTCACCTGGGACAACTCGGCTAACTTGTCTCTGCTCCTGGCTAGCCCAGGATTGCTCACATGGCAGAGTCAAGGCTCCAAGAGTGAGGGAAAGGGTCAAAGGCTTTCTAGACCGTAGACTTGAAACTGGCACAATGTCACTTCCGCTGCATCCTGTTACTCCAGCTCAGATTTAACGGATGAAGAAACGGACTCTGCCTCTTTTTTTTTAAAAATATATTTTTATTGATTTCAGAGAGGAAGGGAGAGAGAGATAGAAACATCAATGATGAGAGAGACCATTGATTGGCTGCCTCCTGCACGTCCCGCTACTGGGGATCGAGCTCCCAACCTGGGCATGTGCCCTTGACCAGAATCGAACCCAGGACCCCCCAGTCTGCAGGCCGACGCTCTATCCACTGAACCAAACCAGCTAGGGCTGGACTCTACTTCTTGATGGGAGCAGCTGCAAAGGCGGATACAGAAAGGGGTGACAGTTGAGGCCATTTCAGTTTATCACAAAGGATGTCTTTTCCTCGAATGATAAGGAGCGGACCAGCTGAGTGATGACAGGGCTCTGGGTCAGCGTCTGTGTAGTGCCCCTCATGGTCACAAAGTGGCTGCCCTTGAACCAAACATCACACCCATACATCCATGTTCAAAGCCAGGGAACAGCAGCTGTGTGGGGCTGAGAGAGATTCCGTCTTCAGGGCTAGCTGGGAGGCCAGGGAGGAGGCCGGATGCTGGTCCTGGCAGAAGATGAGGCCTGAGCAGGGGCTGGTGCCGTGAGAATGGACAGGAGGGATGAAGAAGAGAAAAGTCGTGGGGAGAAGGAATGGAGCTGGGGGCTGATGGGCTGTTGGAGGTGTAGGAGGAAGAGGACAATGTTTGGGGTTCAGGCCTGGTGACTGGGAAAGCATTGAAGGTTGGGGGAGGATATTGAACTCATTGGCGAACATGATGAGAGTGAGGGGTCTCAGACACAGGCCGAAGGAACCCGCCCCAGAGGTTCATGAAGAAGAGGTTCTGGTCCATGGGATTACCAAGGGCCCAGGGACTCATGGGAAATGTAGTTTGAGGTCTCTGGGAAGGCTTGCCAGAGGTTAATGGCCCCCTCCCCCATTATACAGATGAAGAAACTGAGGCTCAGAGGGTGTTAGTGATCTGCTAAAAGTCCCCCTGGGAGCAAGGAGTGGCCAGCTAACCAGCAGCTAAAGGAGTCTCTCCCCTGCACCCCATTCCCTGGCTCAGTGTCCTCCCACTTCCCCCATCCCCGTGCCTGCCTCTCAGCACATCTGGGGCTCCTGGGTCCGTTACTAGGGGCCTCACTGCATGGACTTCACCCTGCGTGTGGTGGCCCACGCAGGAGAGGACGGAGGAGCAGGGATGGGGAAATGTGAAACAGGAGGAAAAGGATTTGAGAGGGGAGAGGAGGTGAGCTTGGCTCTGGGTGTCTGGCCTGCAGATCTAGGTGGACCACAGGGAATGGGGAAGAGGAGCAGGTGTGGGAGGAAGTGCTGAGCCCAGCGGGGAGCGTGAGGGGTGTGGGGATCTGGGGGCTGCTGAGGCCCGAGCAGAAGCAGGCTGGCGCTCAGGGGATAGATTGAGCAACACCTGGGGCACGTGAGTTTGTCTAGGGAAGGTGTGTGTGTGACGATGACAAAGAAGAGAGCTTCATGCTTCCGCACAGACAGTCAGAGAAGAACACTGAGAAAGAAAAGACAGAGGGGGAAAGAAAATTCCCAGCCGAGGAGGGAAGGTCAGGTGGGTGGGGATGAGGCCTGAGCTGGGGGTTAAGGCTCTGAGGACAGAGGAGGGGTCAGGACAGCGTGCAGGGGACAGTGGGACAGGGTTTGGGCACTGACAAGCTGGGGGCTAGGGGGAACGGGGCAAAGGAGACACAAGGAGCCAGGACAGTGCCCATGGTTTGACCTGGGACTGGTGGTCAGTGGTCAGCTCCTGAGTGGAGGCTTAAGGGACATACAGTTGAGTGGGGGGGACCTAGTGGGATATAGAAAAGAGATGGAGACACTTTAAAGAACATCAGGCACCCAGCTGCCTTGGATCAGTGGTTGAGCATCGACCTGTGAGCCAGGAAGTCAGAGTTCGACTCCCGATCAGGGCACATGCCCCAGTTTGGGGCTCGATCCCCAGTAGGGGGCGTGCAGGAGGCAGCCAATCAATGATTCTCTCTCATCATTGATGTTTCTATCTCCTCTCCCTCTCCTTTCCTCTCTGAAATTAAATTTTTAAATATATTAAAAATCCTATATAATAAAAGCCTACTCTGCTAAATGTCCATTCATCTGGTCATCCGTTCAACCAAAGTATAATATGCTAATGATATGCTAAGGCCGCTCAACCGCTCGCTATGACATGCACTGACCACCAGGGGGTAGATGCTCTGACCGGTAGGTTAGCTTGCTGCTGGGGTCCGGTTGATGGGGACTGAGTGAGATGGGCTGGACATGCCTTCAGTCCCTCCCCGAACCTCCCGCATCCCTCCCCGGCACCGATCCTGCACCAGTGGGGTCCCTCGGCCTGGCTCTCGCCCTCTCACAACCCAGGACCCCTGGGGGGATGTCGAAGAGCCGGTTACGGCCCGATCCCACAGGCCAGGCCGAATTCGTGCACCAGGCCTCTAGTAAATAAAGAAAGAACACCAGGCATCTTAGAAGAAGCCAAGGATGTGGGGGTCGGTTGGGGGTGGGAAAGCAGGAAGAGGCCAGTTCGGGAACAGGACAGCAGCCATTGGATGAGGCCCGGGGACAGAACCCGGGGCACGCCTCTCCTGACTCTCCCCTTCACGCCTCTCTCCAGGGAGCGCATCCTCTCCGGCAAACTGGTGCGCAGAGCTGAGAAGCGGCTGAAAGAGGTGGTGCTGCAGGTGGAGGAGGAGCGCAGGGTGGCCGACCAGCTCAGGGACCAGGTGAGCGGCTGACCTCACTCGGGAGCAGTGGGGGTGGGGACCACTGACAGAGAAATAGCACAGGCTCCCTCTGGAGGCAGCGAGTTCCCGTCACAAGAGGCCACGTGCGGGTGCTGCTGGCCTGGAACTAACGCAGGTACCATCCGGGGCGTGGTGCCATCGCACCGAGCTGGAGTCAGTGACTTTGTGATCCATACATTTTGAACCTAGGAAAGCTGAGCTTTCTGGGAGCTGAGACAGCCAAGGAGAGGCTAGGCCAGGGCTAAAATAACACATAGTTTATTGAGTGCTTTCGATGAGCTGGGCACTCTGCTGAACACATACTAGAGAGTCCGTTTATTTCTTGTCAGAACTCTGTGGTGGTCCACTGTTATTTTCCCCTTGTGTTCAGCTGAGAAAACGGAGGCACAGAAAGGTGAAACAACTTGCTCAGAAGTATTTTGCTAGAAAGAGCTTGAGTGAGGGTTCAAATCCCAGCACAACGGCTGCAGAGCCTAATGCTCTTAATTATTGAGCAGTTACTGAGTCCCAAGCTCTGTGCTACCTGCTTTTTCTTTTTAAATTCTTTTTTTAAAAGATGTTTTTATTGGTTTTAGAGAGAGGAAGGGAGAGAGATAGAGAGCTAGAAACATTGATGAGAGAGAATCATCGATCGGCTGCCTCCTGCACACCCTCCACTGGGGATCCAGCCCGCAACCCAGGCATGTGCCCTGACTGGTACTCTAACCAGTGACCAAGAGGTTCATGAGGCTGAGCCACTTGCTTTATTTTTTATGTATTTTTTTATTGTTGATAGTATTACAGATATCTCCTGTTTTCCCTTTTCCCCCTCTTCCCAGCCCCTCCCCTCCCCACCCCAGGTCTTCACTACCACTACTTAAATACCACTTTTTAAAAAAATACATGCTTGCGTTCTCTCACTAGTCTGATTTCCCAGGTGAGGAAACAAACTTTTAAAGTGGATATAATTTGCATCAAAGTCACAGTCAGTAAAGACAGAGCCTGGATCAGACTCCAGGTGTGTCAGACTCTATACAGCAGTCGCCAGCCAGTGGTCCGTGGACCACTGGTGGTCCATGAGGTCCGAAAGGTTGGCAACTACTGGTTTAAGGGAAACCTTTGGAGCAGCGGTCGCCAACTGGTGGTTCACGCACCACTGGAGGTCCATGAGGTCCGAAAGGTTGGCGACCGCTGCTCTATATAGTATCACTGTGCCCTTAAAAGCTCAGCTGTATTCACCATTCATTCCACAGACAATTATTTAGTGCCCACTATATGCTGGGCACTGTGCTAGGCATTGGAGATATGGCTGTGAATGAGACAGAGAAGGTCCCTGCCCTCACAGAACTCACATTTTCAGAATAGAAAAAGAAAGAGACAAGAAACCAATAAACAAACAAAGATAATTACAGACTGTGACAAAGCCTATGAAGAAAAAAGAATGAAGAGCAAGGGAGACACAGAGGATTGGGGAATCCTCTCTTAGGAGGTGACATTTGAATTGATACCTGAAGCTTGAGGGAGAGCCAGGCAGAGGGAACACCAGGTGAAAAGGCCTTGGGGTATGGAAATAAGCTTGGTGAATTTGGAGCAAAAAGATTACCAGTGTGGCTACAGGGAAGAATTGGTTGGTGGGGCAGATTGAGTGATAAGAATGAGGGGTGAGGACAAGGATGACACACAGAGACATGACCTGGCCTCCTTGCTCCCACCAAGCTGGAGAAGGGGAACCTTCGAGTGAAGCAGCTGAAGCGGCAGCTGGAGGAGGCTGAGGAAGAGGCATCCAGGGCTCAGGCAGGTCGTCGAAGGCTGCAGCGTGAGCTGGAGGATGTCACAGAGTCTGCTGAGTCCATGAACCGCGAGGTGACCACGTTGAGGAACCGACTCCGGTATGGCCACCCTGCACATACACACCCTCACTCCATAAACACCTGTCCCCCCTCTCTCTGTCCCTCATTTCTCGGCCCTCCCACCACTCCGTCCCTCTTTTTCTCTTTGGTCTTCTGTCCCCATCATTCTCAGTCCCTCTGTCCTCATCTCTCTGTCCCTGTGTTCCCCCATTTCTCTCTGCACCCACCCTTGCCCTCTGCCCATCCCTCTCCATTCCTCCCCATCTCATCTCTCCCCTCTCATTTTATTATGTCTCTCTCCATATCTTCCTATCTCTCACTTTTCCTCTACTCCCTTCATTTAATCTGTCTGCCGGTCTCTCCTTTTGCCCACAGACGCGGGCCCCTCACCTTCACCACCCGCACGGTGCGCCAGGTGTTCCGACTGGAGGAGGGTGTGGCGTCCGACGAGGAGGCCGAGGAGGCAGAGCCAGGTTCTGGACCGCAGCCCCAGCCCCAGGAGTCTGACGGGCCCCAGGAAGTGCAGCCCCAGTGACCCCTCCCTGTTCCTAGCCATCACCCCTCCCTCCCTGGCCCTGGAGGGTGCAGGTCCCATGAACCCACCCTGTGGCTTCTTGCACTTTGGAAATGGTGCCACCTGCTGGTACCACCCACTTACAGCCCCACCCCAGAGGCCCCCTGAGACCTCCATAAACGCAGAACATGGAAGAGCCCAGGTGGGGAGCAGGAGGCAAGGACCGGGGCTCTCTCGCTGGAGTGGAAATTCGGGTGTAGTTTGCACGCTGTGGACCCATACAGCTCCCATACTTACTTCAGATGTTAATGGTCTTTATTAGGAAGGGAGCGTGCCCCCCTGCCCTCCTCAGCCAGGGCTGGCCATGGCCTCCTCTCCCACCCCCACCCCCGTCCCCCGTCTCCTAGCCTGTGATTCCTGCAGAGGAGCAGGATCAGGGGGCCTGTCTCGTCCCCCTCTTCCCATGCTCTGCCCTCCCTTCTGTTGCTATTGTGTGATCACCGTCTGGTTAGAGTCCCTGTGGGGGCTGGAGGGGTCTCCCTGACTTTCCCGCCTCCAGCTCTGGCAGAAATAAACTCCAGCCCCAACTGGACCCCGTCGGGGTGGTGTGTGTTCCTGCAGGGGGTCTCTGGTGGGTCCAGATGGGCACTGGCTTCTTCCACCTGCTGGGGCTGCAGGTGGGGCAGTCTGCTGATTCTGATCACAGCTGGCCAGTATTGGGGGACCTCCTGGTACTGGGCATTGCCCCACACCCCAGCCTCCCTTCAAAGCATTGCGTCCATTGTACAGAGGAGGAGGCTGAGGCTCAAGAGCTGCGATGCCCCTCACTCTAAACCAGGAGTGGCAAAGGGGTGCTTGCTGTACTCTGGCCTCTGGCTGACCTTCTAATCTTTGCAAAACAATTGAGTCCGTGGCCGTGACCATGACCTTCTATTTAGCTGTGCTGAACACAAGACGTTTGTCTCAATTCCCAGCACAACCTCTAGAGGCAAAGATCTCATTGCTTCCCAGCACCTAGGACAGTGCCTGGCACCTAGTTGGCTTTCATAATGTATTTGCTGAATGACTAGATCGGCCGTCCTGGCCTTTTTTTTTTTTTTTAACATATTTTTACCGATCTCAGAGAGGAAGGAAGAGGGAGAGACAGAAACATCAATGATGAGAGACTCATTGATGGGCTGCCTCCTGCATGCCCCTCACTGGGGATCAAGCCCACAACCCGGGCAGGAGCCCTTGAACGGAATGGAACCTGGGACCCTTCAGTCCTCAGGCCACCGCTCTATCCACTGAGCCACACCGGCCACGGTCCATCCTGGCCTTTTTGAGTGGCAAAAGCCCAGAGAGGCTGAGGCTTGCTGCCCTGAGCACACCATGGGACCCAGGTCACTCCTCTCCTGGGGACTAGTCACCCTCACTCGGAGCTCACATCATCCAGGTGCCCTTAGATATCCCAGCTAGGGGTGTAGGCAGGCACTCGCCCCAAATCACCAAGGGAGAGCCGGTGTTCACGGGGAGGTCTGGGCCCCCAGAATGCACACCCATGCCTGCCACTTTAATCCGACCCCTGGTCTTGAAGACCCAATCCCTCTGTCGACCCTTCAACAGCTCCCCAGCCCTCACCGGGAGGCTTCCCAACACACGGACAGGACGCAGCTTTTAAATGAAAAGGAAACTTTAATTTTGGTGGGGAATGAGAGGGTGGGTGGAAGGGGGCATGACACTTTTTCTTTTGGGGGGTGACATGCGGCAGCTTCTGCATTGGGCGGTTCATGCACCCAGGGTGGGCGTGGGGGAGGCTTGGGGGAGGGGCCTGCCGACCCCTCCCCCCCTGCCCTGGGGGTGGGCTGAGAAGACCCGCCTTTAGCACCAGAGTTGGACGATTTGCAGACCTCCCCTCCCCACACTGACTCCGGACACCCGCCCCCATCCCTGAGAGCGCCCCCTGGCCACCCCCCTCCACCTGGACAGGCCAGGCTCGCCCCGCCCACATTGGAGTGAGAGAAACTTATTGCTGTGTGTGTTGGGGAGGGGAGCCGCTGAGCTCAGGAGGACCCCCGCCGTCCGTTCCTCTCCCCCCGCCCCGCCCCCCGCCCCGTGCCCGTGCGTCCCGAGCGCAGGAGGGCGCCACATGCGAGTGGGGAGCGTCATGCAGCGCATGCGTGTGGTTGCGGGCACCCCGGCGGCCGGGCGCGGGGCGGGAAAGGGAGCGGGACGTGGACGTCGTCCTTGTAGCTCGCTCTCCCTCCCCGAACCCCACGTTGTTTATTGACTTGGGGGATGAGAATCACGTTGTGTAGAGGCTTGTAATGATCGTAGTTATTTTTAAAAGCTGAACTAAAAAGCTGGGTACGTGTGGCAGGTTGGCGAGCAGGGGGGAGGCGAAGGGAAGAGGTCTGTACCCTTTGGAAAAGATCCTCGCCCCCTCCCCCCGCACCGTTCGTCTTCCGTGAGGGTCCGGGGAATGGGAGGGGGGGGCTTTTTTTTTTTTTTTAAGAAGTTAAACCCTTTGGCAATATAATCAGTCCCCACCCCCATACCCTGGTGTCTGGGGCCCCTAGCCCTTTGCCCCGCCCCGCTCCCCGCAGAACCTGCCCCACCCCTCACCCCAGATTCGCCAGGGTTTAGGGTCCGAGGGAAGGATGGGGGGGACTCAAAGTGCCCCTTGCATAGGAATCGTTGCATCAAGAATCGTGCTCAGTGACACCCCCCCCCCAACCCTCGGGTGGGGTTCCTGAGGCTGTGGGAGCACAGGGAGGAAGGTTGCTAATTCTGTGGGCCCCCAGCTCCAAAAGGGGGGTTCTCTAAGGATTCTGGGACCGGTGTGGTCTCCAGGCTTGGGGGAGGTAGCGCATCCTTGAGCCAGGATGGGAGGTGAGGAGTGATCCTCCACCCGCGGGCGTGGCGGGGAACACGGGGAACCGCGGGCTGGGGTCCCCGCCCAGGTGGGCAGGTTGTTGCCTAAGCCTCCATGTCCCAGTGTCCGTCCATCCGGCACAGTCTCTAGAGTCTAGATGGAGACACGCGACCTCAACAAACGGCGTCCGGCCGGCCGCGCAGCACAACCCGGACTCACTGGCCTCTGAGCGAAGCGCCGTCGTAAAAGGCAGACCCTCGGGATCACAAGCTCCCGGGGCTTGTCCTCGCACTGCCTGGACCTCAGCACGTCAGAGGCACAAACACGACCCTCTGGGAAACACTGGTGTCCGTGCAGAGGGTGCCATTTAAGGGAAGACATGTTGGGGGGCGGAGTTGGGCCTAAGAAACGGGGTGCCCTGGAAAGATCAGGTTCCCTGGAATTGCAGACGGGTCGGGCCCGTCTCGGAAATCCTAGCGGCAGGGGAACCTGAGGTGGATGTCTGGTGGCAGAGATTTGGGGGTGTCTGGTGGGGTGGAGGCCTGAGGATTTGGGGCGTCCAGGAAGTGTCCGAGACCGGGAAGGTTCTGGAGCATCCCAAAGGCTGAGAGTGAGCTGCAGGCTGGGGCGCCTCTTGGAGGGTCGAGGCGCCGGGATGCACTCCAGGGAGTGGCTGGCCGTGGGGCTGGGTTGGGGGCGGCATCTGTGTGCAGGGGTTCAGTTCCAGGAGTGCGTGTGTGTGGGGGGGGCGGGGGTTGGAGGATGCGGGGTGCCAGGGCCAGTGTCAGGAATTCTGGGTGCAGGGCTCATGTCCCGGGAACCTGGAGGGGTGCTGGGGGATTTGTGTGTGCTAGGGCCAGACTTCCCAGGAGTTCTGGGACGGGAGGTCTGAGTCCATGCAGCAAGAACAGAGGCGAGCAGATCCCGTGGGGGTGGGGGTGGGGGTGGGGATGAACGGGTGCAATTCACCAGAGGGATCCTCCTAAAGGCTGAGGGAGCCGCTGGCCGCAGCGCCCCGCTTCTGCTATCTGAGCTCAGCGCGGGTTTTTGGCTGGATGACTGTCCCTCCTTCCCCCGTATTGTCGCTAATGTTTATTTCTAATCAATGCATGATGGGCTGCCCTCCAGGGGGGAGGGTGGGAGGCGAGGAGACCCTCCTGCAGCCCCACCCGACCCCCTCGAGGCCCCGCCCCCTCCCAGAGTGCCCCTACCCTCAACCGCGTGGCATGCAGCCCCTGGCGCTTATTGCTGAGGTGGAGTTGGGGGAGGGGTCCGGGTTGGAGCATGCACAGTAGGGGGAGGTGCCCCGATGTAATTGGCATAACTTGGACGTATTTACACGAGTTGGTGGGAGAGGGTGTCCTATGGCTCATGGAGACCTGAGAAGGCTTTATTTGGGGGGGGGGGGGTTGGAGGGCGTGGGTTCTGGCCCCTCCCCCTCCATCCTGGGGCCCAGGTGGGGGTGAGGGGCCCGGGGGTGTCTGCTGGCGTGGTCGTCTCCGTTGCATATTATTGACTTTTTGATTTTTTTAAAAAAACCCTTTCCCCCACCCCCAGCTCCTTTGACCTTCTTCCCTGTCACCCCCGAGTCCCCCCACAGGGGGGAGGGGAGCGCTAGAGGATGGAGGGCAAGGTTGGGGGAGCGCGGCGGGCGGCCCTGGGAGAGCCGGGGGGAGTGGCTAGGGGCGCGAGGCGCAGAGACACCCCGCTCAGGCCCGCGATGCTGCTCAGGCTGCGGGATTTCTCGTAACCTGGGGGGAGGGGCGGAAACACGGGGAGCAAGCACAGAGTCGGGGTGCAGGGGGAGGGTCCCATAGGCAGAGGGACCCCAAGACAGAGGGAGGGAAGGAGGCAGGAGAGAAACAGACAGAAAGGACACCAGATGGAGAAAGAGACATGGAGGCAGGGAAAGCAAGAGACAGAGAAGGCGAGAGGAGAGACGTGGGGAGACAGGGCCGTCAGGCGCCGGGACACAGGGCGAGGCGGAGACGGACAGGCGGGCCAAGGAGCGGAGAGAGAGAAGTGAACAAATCGCACAGTCAGTCGCATCGAGGAGAAAGGTTCAGACATGGGGAGGGGGGAGAGACTCAGGGTTAGGAGGCAGGTGGCGCCCACCGAGCCTCCCCCACCCATCCCATCCCCACGCAGCCCGTCCCCCCCACCCGCCCCCCGTAGGCCCCCTCATCTGAGGCATAAGGGGGGGGGCAGCAAGGCGGATGGTGGCAGCAGGGGCATGGGCGGGCGCTCAGGTGGAAGGCACAGGGGAGCAGCCGGGGAGGGCGCGGGCAGGGCTGCAGGGGGAGCTGACCTACTTGTGGAGGAGAGGGGCTGTGAGGGGGTGAGGGGCTGAGTGGGTGGGGCCACGGCCCGCGGCGCCCCTGCGGCCCCCCAGTGGCAGAGCAGTCGGAGGGGCAGGGCTGGCTCACCTGAAGGCGTGGCAGGGACGTTAGGGGTCAGGGAGTTTCAATGGGAACCTTCTAACCGGAAGGTTCTAACTGTCCCGACAGCCGGGATCTAAGCTGGGGTCAAAGGTCAAGGAGCATGGGGGTGGGGGGGGTTGTCTCTCGGAAGCTTGGGGACGTCTGCCAGCGCCTGGGGCCTGTCTGGGCGCCGGCGTCTAGACCACAGGAGAGGGAGCCTGGGGGGTCGGAAGCCCACACTACCTCGGGGACACCCCTTCCCATCCATTCCCCATTGCTAACCTGGGGGGAAGGGGCAGGGGGGGACCGAGGGTCTCTCGAGGCCTCAGGCGGTGACAAGAGCTGGGGACAGAAATACACAGAGTCATGGCGGGGGAGGGTGGTCACGGGAACCCCCCCAACATGGCCTCACTGTTGGGGGTCGGAGAAAAGCCGGATCTCTTCCTCCTCTCTAGTGTTTTCCAGGGGAGGGGAGCAGTGAAATGGGGCGGCCAGAGACATCAAATATGGGAGGAGCTTCCGGGGTGGCTGGGGTTGGTGGGGGGGAAGGGAGGAAGGAAGGAGAAGGCTGGGGAGGAAGGGGTGGTTGGTGAGGGGAGATGAGGAAGGGAGCAGTCCTGGGGCAGGTCGGGGACACACCAGGAGGAAGGGTCTTGGGAGGAGGGGAGGGGAGGGGAGCAACAGTGGAGGGGGGGCCATGGGGGGCGGGAGGAGGGGAAAGTGAGGAAGGGGGATCCAGGGTCCAGTCAGCCCCATCAGCTCCAGCCATTATTTGAGTTCAATGAATGGATTTTGGCATCAGAGGCAAGAGAAGCAGAGACCTCCCACCCCTCCACCCCCGCCCCGCCCAGCCCAGCCCTCCCTCACCCCCATTCCCATCCCCCCCCTCGGCCCCTCCGTTCCAAGGGGCCCATCCAGACATGAAGGAGGGGGACAGAGAGTGGGAGGGGGGACGGGGTGCAAGCGGGGGGAGGGGTGAGATGGGAGCGGGGAGGGGCTGGTGATGAGATGACAATGAAGAGGGCTGTGGGGGTGCAACCAGGAGGGGGAGGGACGGAACAAGAGCCTGACAGCCCCCTCGCGGTTCTGTCCTCCCTTCTGCCGTGTGGCCTGGGTCAGTCGCGGCCCTCCCGGAGCTTCCGTGAAATAAGGGGGCTTGGGCAAGCCGCCCCGGAGGCTCCCGAGCCCACGCCAGCCTCTCCTGAGGCTGCGGCGGGGATGTGGGACGTGTCCCTATTTCTAGGGAAGGGTCCGCAGGGGTTTGTGGAACGAGGAAGTGATGGGTCCCATTCCTTCAGGCGCCTCTTCCTCACTCTCAGACCAGGCCAGCCCCTCGCGGTGGCACAGGCGGTCCGCACCCTCTCCCTGCGGCTGCTCAGCTCTGGCCTCACCCCCCTCCTGGCAATTCCTTTCCGCACCAAGCTCGCCCACTGGGTACCTCGGGACCTTTGCACTTGCTGTTCCTTCTGCCTGGGGGGCCCTTTTCACCTTTAGGTTTCATGTCACCTCCCAAAGCCCTTCCACAGACCTAAGAGTGGCCAGAGATTTTTTTTTTTCACTTGTTTAATTTCTGCTGCCTCCAATCAGGGGGCATCAGACTTTTCCTTAAAGGGCCAGGTAGTAAACATTTTCGGCTCTGTGAGCCACACGGTCTCTGTCCTAACTATTCTGGTCTACTCTGGGAGCATTACAGTGGCTATGTTCCAATAAAGTTTTATTTACAAAGCGGCTGGCTGACAGAGCTGTGTGCCAACCTGCGCTCTGGAGTATAAACCCTGAGGGCAGATCCTTGCTTTGTGCAATACTAGGTTACGGTGCCCTCAGGAGTCAGTTATTAAATGAATGAATGGGTGGGGGAGTGGAGCTAGGGGTTCGCGGGGTGGTGTGAGGGTTACATGTTAAATTCCTGGCGTGTGGTAAGTGCTTGGTTGTGTTTGCGGAATGATTCACTGACTAACAACTCTCTCTTCACCGTGTCCCCCAACCCCCCAGGCCAGTCCCCCGCCCTTTTCCTCCTGTGCCCTCTGCCCCCCTCCTTCCTTCCTATCCCCACAGCCCTGACCGGGTTTGGGACGTGTCCGGTCCCGTGGACCCTTGTCCTGGTCTCCTCCCAGGTCTGACCTCCAGTCGACCCCCAAGGGCCCGGAGCGGACCTGCTCTCCCCGGTCCCTGGACACGGCCGGCCCTCAGCCAGCCCTGCCTTCCTGCCTCGGGGCCACCGCCGAGCCCCGGTCTCTGGCCTTGCTGTGCTCGTGGCTCAGGTCACTGCTGTCTAACGGGACCACTTCCCCATCCATTACCGATTCCCTCAGAAAGCCTTCGCTGGGGGTTCCTCCTACCCGGGGCCCTGCCTGTCCCTCTTACTGCATGTGTGACCTGTGCCACCTCCACGTGCACATGTCACCTCAAACAGTGACTTTCTCCGACTGCGTCTGCCTCTCCCCGACAGCTCCCTCCCGGGGAGGGGAGGCCCACTTTGCTGGCTGAAGTCCCGGGCCGGGGCCTGTGGATGCTAAGCTGGCCAATTCACAAGGGACTGACTGGGTGGCCGAGTCTTTCTCATCCCATCTTGCACCCTGAAGAGTATCCTGGGTGTGTACCCCGTTTTCTTGGTGGAATTTTTAAAACCCAGAAGGAGAGGCAAGGCGAGCGGCGTTGATGGGGTGAGGATGGGTCAGTCGGGAGGGCTGGGAGGTCAGGCACATGGTGGGGAGGTTGGGGTCAGTTCCAGGAGTTAGTGAGGAGCGGGCAAGTCCGGCGGGTGGGTGTGGGGTCAGCGTCAGGGCCGAAGGTTAATTAGATGGAGCTCTTCATGGTGAGGGGCGGGAGTCTTGGTCAGTGGGGGCTGCATGTTCTCGGGGGGGGGGTTAGTCGAGAGGGGGGGTTCAGAGGACAGGAGCTACTTACCCCGGGGGGAGGGGGTTCGTCCACTAGGGGGATATCCAGGCCGCAGCGTTGGCGTTGAGGTCGGGCAAGAAGCTTGGGGGGCCTGGCTTACGCCAGTCTGGGGGGGGCAGTGGGGGAGCACCGGTGGCTGGGGGTGGGGGAAGAGGCCAGAGGGTCGGGGTGGGGGAAATGGAGATGCAATAAAGACAGGTGAAGGGTCAGTGGTGAGGAAACTCGGGGAGGGGGGTGGTTTCTGGGAAGGAGGAGATTTGGGGCCAGGGAATGGGGAAAGGGCAGTCCATCACCTCCTCCCCCCTCCCCCTCCCCCCTCCCCTAGGGGAGGCGAGAGGGAGGGTCCGGGGGCCAGCGGAGGGCACCTCACCTTTCCGGATGGAGCCGTCAGGGGAAGGGGCGTAGTCCGTGAGCAGGAAGCAGGCTCGGTCCCGGCTGTAGCGGCCCCGGCTCCCGGGGGTGATGGGGCTCTTGTCTTCCGGGGACATGGCGGGCTGGTCAATGGCTGGGCAGTCCTCGTGGGCGAGCGCGGCTGCTGCTGGGTCCCCGTTGGGGCGGGGATCTGTGTCCCAGGGGCGGACAGAGACACAAAGGGAGGAGTGAGTGTGGACACGCAGGGTGGCGGCGAGACCAGCAGGGACAGGGTGCTGGCGGGCTCGGGTGCAGGGAGGTGACTAAAGGGCAGGGTGTCAGGAGGTGACAGGAGGGGCTCAGTTGGGAGCGGGGTGTTAGGGGGACATAGCTGGTGGATTTGGGGAGCAGGTCACTGGGGAAGGATGTTGAGTTTTGGAGTGTTTTTTTTTTTGTTAACCCTCACCTGAGGATATTTTTCCATTGATTTTTAGAGAGAGAGGGAGGGAAAGGGGGAGCGGGAGAGACAGAGAGAGAAACATCGATGTGAGAGAGACATACCAATTGCTTGCCTCCTGCACACAGGGGATCAAGCTGCAACCCAGGTACGTGCCCTTGACTGAGAATTGAACCCGAGAGCCTGAACCCAAGGACAGGCTGGCACTCTAACCACTGGGCAGCACCGGCCAAGGCGGAAGGGTGTTGCCTTTTGAGGACAACAGGGGAGGCAGAGGTGGTTAGGGGACAGGGTTGGATGAAGGTGAGTGGAGGAGGGTGCTGAATGCTAGTCAGGCCAGGTGCCAGGGCTAGGAAGGGCAGGCTGGGGTTGGGTGCTGGGCATTTGGAGGGATGGGTGGGGGAGGACATGGGCAAGAGGGGGCTGGGAAGCAAGCTGGATGCTGGGAAGGGGGCTGGGACAGAGTGTTGGGGGGTCGTTGGGTCAAGTGAACTGTCAGGCAGGACTGGGGTAGGGTGCTGGGAGAGTAGGGTGTTGGGTTGGGGTAGATGGTTGGGGCGCTGGAAAGGACAGAGTGGGGAAGGGTTAAGAAGGTGACAGATGAGGGAGGGGGGAGTGGGGGTCCCCAGGCTCTGACTCGGGCTATTTTTAATTGGTGTGAAACTGGGTCAGTGGCTGAGGGAGCAAGATGGGGGCCGGGCGGCCCAGCTCCCTTTCTTGACCTACTTAAGACATGGGGGTGGGGCCCACCGGCCTCTCCCTCCTCCCAGACCGACACCCCAGTCACCGCCTCTGAGGCAGCTCCCCTGGGGGAGGGACAGGCACAAGCTCAGGCTCAGTCCACTCCTGTCTCCCTGGTCTCACCTCCTCCTCTGGGCAGCATCTCTCTGAACCTCTCGGACCCTCTCTGCGGAGCCCGAGTCTGGGCCTTGGGTCCCGTCACTGTCCTGTCACGTGGCCTTTCCACCCTCCGGCCGGTCTCCCCTAGACACTCTCGGACCCTTCGATTTTAGTTTGAAGTCTTACTTCCTCTCTTGGTCTCAGTGATTCAAGCCGGAACTCTCTGCTGCCGACCCCTCACCGCTCTCTCCGTCTCTGCCCCCCGCCCCTTCTCAGGGACAATCTCGTAGTTTCAGACTCTGTGGCTTTTGGGCCATTCTCTCGGGCTCTCCTCCGGGAAGCTCAGATGCTGAAACCATCTCTTGGTCTCCTCTCTGGCCGGCCCAGGTTCCCGTACGCGACCCTCTCCCTCTGGATCCCTCTGAATACTCTGGCTCCAAGCCTGTTTCTCCCCAAAAACTGGCTTTCCCGTGAAATCTCTCTCTGTCATTGTCTATTTCTGTGCCACTTCTCCGGCCTCAGGAATTGCTCTTCCCTTTTCTCTCCCCGTCTCTGTTGCTGACCATCCCGTCTCTCTGAACCTCGGCACCCACCTCCTGCCCCCCTCGAAACCTCCCCACCTCCTCCCACGCATCTCCGCCGGTGCCCCCCCAGCCCCTCACGCCCCCTCCTCACCTGCCCGGTTGATCTCAATCACTTCCTCCTGAGCCAACGGGCAAGGCTCCCCGGGGGCCGGCAGAGGGGGCAGCCCCATGATCCCGAGCCCACCCGCTCCCCCCCTGAGCAGCCCGGGGTGCGAGTGGGGCCCCGGAGGGTAGGCCCCGGCCATAGTCACCCCCATGGAGGGCGGGGTGATGGGAGGCGGGGGGCTGATGCCACCACTGCCGTGGTGAGGGGGAGGCAGGGGCGGCAGGGGCGGGTCGGGCTTGCAGTAGTTGGGGGAGCCGGGCAGCGGGGGCCGGGGGATGTGTTTGTTCTTCTTCTTGGGCAGCTTCTGCTTGGCCATGGCCAGCGAGTAGTACATGCCGAAGTTGTTGACGATGACGGGCACCGGCATGGCGATGGTGAGCACCCCCGCCAGGGCACACAGCGCCCCGACCAGCATCCCCGACCACGTCTTGGGGTACATGTCCCCGTAGCCCAGGGTCGTCATGGTGACCACGGCCCACCAGAAGCCGATGGGGATGTTCTTGAAGTAGGTGTGGTTGGAGCCCAGGATGTCATCCGGGTCCGCGCCGATGCGCTCGGCGTAGTAGATCATGGTGGCGAAGATGAGCACGCCGAGCGCCAGGAAGATGATGAGCAGCAGGAACTCGTTGGTGCTGGCGCGCAGCGTGTGGCCCAGCACGCGCAGCCCCACGAAGTGCCGCGTGAGCTTGAAGATGCGCAGGATGCGCACGAAGCGCACGACCCGCAGGAAGCCCAGCACGTCCTTGGCGGCCTTGGAGCTGAGGCCCGACAGGCCCACCTCGAGATAGAAGGGCAGGATGGCCACGCAGTCGATGATGTTGAGGCTGCTCTTGAGAAACTCCACCTTGTCCGGGCAGAAGGTGATGCGCATGAGGAACTCGAAGGTGAACCAGACCACGCACACGCCCTCCACGTAGGTCAGGAAGGGCTCCGTCTCCACCTCGAAGTTGGTGACGTTCTCCGGGGGGGCCCCGGGGATCGGGGAGGCCTGCGTCACCGTCTTGTTGATGATGTGGATGAAGCCCTCGTGGGTCTCCAGGCAGAAGGTGGTGATGGAGATGAGGATGAAGAAGAGGGAGGCGAAGGCCACATACTGCGGGGCAGGAGGGAGAGAGAAGGCAGAAGGTGACCCGGGCATCTGGTCACCCAGCCGCCTCCACAGGACCCTCCCAGGGGCGCCTTTCCCAGCCCAAATGCTCCCCTCTCCTCACTGAAGCTGCGAAAGGGAAGGCAGAGGGTCAGGCCACTGTCCCCCGGCTCGGGAGGAGCTGACCCCAGGAGCCGCAGCACATGAGCAACTTCTTCTGTCCTGAAAACAGCAATTGCTGGCCTCATGCTCTGTCGCCTAGACCCGTGGTCGGCAAACTGCGGCTTGCAAGCCACATACGGCTCTTTGGCCCCTTGAGTGTGGCTCTTCCACAAAATACCACGGCCTGGGCGAGTCTATTTTGAAGAAGTGGCGTTAGAAGAAGTTTTTAAAAAATTTGGCTCTGAAAAGAAATTTCAATCGTTGTACTGTTGATATTTGGCTCTGTTGACTAATGAGTTTGCCGACCACTGGTCTAGACCGCCCCCCCCCCCGGCCCCCCGCTCCGGTTCCCCGTGTCAATCTCTGGGCTCAGGTGAGACAGAGATCACTCACCCTCTATATCTCAGAGGGTTTGGGGGTGGGCCTGGAGCTGAGGGAAGGGGAAGGGGGGAAGGTGGAATCATGAGGTGCTAACAGTAAAATCCTGGGTTTGAATCCAGCTTTCCCTCTGCCGAACTTGGGCAAAGCAATGAAGCTTCCCGAACCTCAGGTTTTACAGGGTTATTACGAGGATTACATTAGATGAGCAGACAAAAAGCCTCGCCGCAAACCAGCGCTTGGCCCAGTGTCTGGAACTCGGGAAGGTCTGAGCTCTTAGGAGGCCATGGGGGCATCAGTTAGTGGGGGGCAAGGAGCCAGGGTGTAAGGACCTTGGTGCCAATGTCTGTGCCCCAGAAAAGCGGGAAGGCTGGGTGAGGCCCTTACCCAAGAGGACAGGACAGGGGTGGAACCACAAAGTGGAGGGAGGTGTTAGGGCCCTGAAGGTGGAAGGAAGTGAAGTGTCAAGTCTGCAAAAGGGGAGAGGGTACAGATGAAGACAGGTGGGGTTTAAGGCTCTCAAAAGGGAGAGAGGGTCAGGGGGCCTGGACCTTGGGGAAAGGGCAGGACTAGGGCCAAAGAAAGGTGAGCGGCCTCTCAGAGGTGCAGAGAATTGCGAGTGGAGGTGAGCCTGGTCATTTCCGTTTGGGGGAGGACTAGAACCCTGTCCAACAACGTTGTGGGGTTTGATGAAAGCCTTGAGGAAGGGAGAGGGCGGGTCAAGATCTCGGAGAAGGGGATGGATGAGGCCCCTGGAGATGATAGTGGGCTATGAGGCTAGTCCTGGGAGAGGGAAGGGAATGAGTGTTGGGGCAAAGAGGAGGCTTTAACCAGATGGAGAGAGGAGGCGGAAGGGCCTGGGGTGCAGAGAAAAGAGGGGGGCCAGGGTCAGGCTGCAGAGACCCTAAACCTTGGACTGAGGGTCAGCGGGTGCCCTCTCTGCCCCGCCCCCTCTCCGTTTCTCCGCAGTGGTTTAAGAGGCCACAGGCCGCCGCAGAGCGCATGCCTGGAGCTCCCCCGCCCGCCCCGAGCCGAGCGCGCGGCGCAGGCTGCGGCACCGCAGTGGGGGCGGGCCGGCCGGGCCGGGGGGCGGGGCGCGGCGACCAGCACCGCGGACAGCTCCCCCGCCGCAGTGCGCAGCCGCAGCAGTTGGGTGCTGCCTTAACCCCTTCGGGGCCGCGACTGAGCCGGCGGTGCGCAGCCGCAGTGCCGCCGCTTCACAGCTGGAGGCCGCGGGCCCCGAGCTAGCTTAACTCCTCCCCGCCCAGGACACAGAAGGGAAGGTGGGCTCCCGCTGTGCACAGTTGTAGAGGCTGCACAGCGTGGGGGCTGGTTTAACCCCCTGTCCCCAGACGGTTCAAAAGCAGAGTAGGACCTGAAGTCCCTGTAAGGAAAGGAGAGATTACGAAGAAGGGAGTGTGTGTGTGTGTGTGTGTGTGTGTGGGTGTGGCGGGGGAGGGGGGTAGGTAGTCACCCTCCACTTTTCATTGGTCTCAGCTCCTGCCTCTACCAAGCTATCTACTTGGAGGCTGGAAAGTGATTGGCACGCTGTGGGCACTCAAAAAATATTTGCAGAGTAAATGAGTGACCCCCCTCCCCCCACAGCTGCCCCGGACATCTAGCCTCACCTCAGGACCCTTCAATGGGATAGCAAGAAGGAAGGGCACCCCAGGCCATGGGGGGGAAAGAGCCCTCAGAAGCTTGAGGGGGCATCTAGGGCCATGTCCCTTCTGTACCTCGTCCTCCTCACCTATCCCCACCCAACCCCAAATCTCGCCAACTCAGCGCTTCCTGGGGACCAAACTTTATGCGGTGCCTCCGGGCCCCCCTCCCCCTAGTTCCCTCCCCCAGCGTGAATGCGGCACTGCGGCTCCGTGTCCTTCCCGGCTCAGGACGCGGCACGGTGGGGGGAGGGGGCCGAACCGGCTCCTCAGGGTGTTTGTGTCCCCAGGAGGCTAGGAGGGGTCCCTGAGGTCGCTACTCTTTCCCTCTAATTCCCCCCATTTTGAACTGCTCTCCTCTCTTCCAACACGGGAAGGAAGTTAGGGTGAGAAAGGGAGAACTAGGGGGAAGGGTGGCTATTTAGCCTAGGAAGTTAGGAATGTTTAAAGTTATAAAAGTTTTGGGGGGAAGTAAAGGGAGCTGGGGGGCGGGAGGGGGAATCTGGAGTTTCAAGGAGATAAGACTGGAGGGGGTGCGCTCTTTGTTCACCTTGGGGATGGGGGAGAAGCTGAGGCGCTCAGTCCAGGACTTTGGACTGAGTGTTTGTGTGTTTGTGTGTGTGTGGTGGTGGGGGGGGGGGGTCCTTGGGAAAGGGGGAGCGAGCAGGGCTGGGGTCACGAGGAAAGGTACCAAGGCAGGGAAGAAGTAGGAACTGTTTTGAGAAGAAAGTTTTGGGGCTGATAACTTGAGGGAGGTCCCAAGGATTAAGCTTAGGTAAAGTTCTGCAGCAGAAGAAAAAGTCATTTATCTACAGGAAAGCGGCTGGGAGGGTGGGGGCAAGGGGGCTGTCCCAGAGAGAGGGAGTGGGCTGTGCAGTAAGTGAAGGAAGGGAGAAGCTGGGGGTGAAGAGGAGGCATTCTGGAGATCATATTGGAGGCTCTAAAGGGGACAAGCATATGGGGTGGGGGGAGGTCAGGGGAAACTGAGGAATGGGAAAGGCTCTGGGGAAGTCTCGAGCTTTATGGGAAAGTCCTTGGGATGGGAGTTGGCGTGGAGGATGCACGAAGGGACTTGAACAGAGGGGTCCCGAAGGTCCCACGAGTAAAAATGTCCCAAGATTTACTGTTGCAGTGAGGGGGAGGGGGAGGTGTCCTAGCCAGAGCAAGTGGTTTGGAGGTTCAGAGTGGTCCAGGAGGCTCTGAAACTGGGGTGCGGGAGTCTTCTGAGACTTTGAGGGCAGAAGACGCAGGGGAGTTCAAAAATCGCCAGGAGACTCTAACTTGGAGGGGGTCAGGGAGAGGGGCAAAGGGAAAAGGCATCGGGGAGCTGTTGGGAGAGTCTGAGGAAGTGAGAGCTGGAGAGGAGGCGGGGGGGGGGGGGCGGTGCAGGAGGGGATCTGCAGGGGGCAAAGGAAGGGAGGCAGTTTTCACAGAGCTTGGAACACTTTGAGGGGTAGCAAAGGATGTCTTCTAAGGGTCTGGAGAAGGTCCAAGAAACAGGGCTGGGGAAGGGTCTTCTGAGGGTCTGAGGGTGGCCAAGAGAAGTGAGAAGGAGCTTAGAGGGGTTCCGGTGACTGAGGGCCGGGGAAAGGTCTCCGGGGGTCCAGGAAAGGTGGGGGTTGTTCAGAGGAGCCCAGGAGGAAGTTCCTAAGGGTCTAGGCAGGGTGATGTAGAGAAGCGGGGTGAGGGTTGAAGGGATCTGGGGGATTCTGAAGGCTGGAGAAACGTCTTCTGAGGGTCTGAGGATGGCCAGGACGGTGTGTGTGTGTGTGTGTGTGTGTGTGTGTGTGTTCCAAGGAGTGCGGAGTCCCAGGAGGGGCTGGAATGCCCATGGGAATCTGAGGGTTGTATGGGGCGCTCCTGAGGGTCTGGGAGCGCGTGGGGAGGGGAGAGGGATGGGGGCTCCGACAGCGCGCTCACCCTGGCTGCCCGCGACGAGTAGGGGTCCTCGAAGAGCGCCCACACGCGAGGTTGCCAGCGGCGCCACCACGTGCCGCCTGCGCCGCCCGCGCCCCCTGGCGGTCCCCCGGCGCCGCCGCCCGCTTCCTGGAAGCAGAGGCGCTTGAGTTCGCCGCCCGCGCCGTCCAGGCCGCCGCCGCCCACGCCCGCCTCGTCGTCCAGGCCCGCGTCGTGGGCGCCCGCGGCGTTGGAAGCGTTGGCGCCGCCCGCAGAGTCGGGCGCCTCGAAGGAGTCGAGCGCCTCCTCAGCATCGCGGTGCTGCCGGTAGGTCATCCAGCAGCAGGCCTCCACGTCGGTCTCGTCGATGCCCCAGAAGCCGAGCTCCTCCTCGAACAGCGGCCCGCACACGTCGGACGGGCAGTGCAGCTTGCCGGTGCGGTAGTAGTTGAGCACGTAGGCGAAGACGCCCGGGTGCCGATCGAAGAAGAACTCGTCAGTGCCGGGGTCGTAGTCGAAGCGCGCCGCCGCCTCAGGCTCCGTCAGGCAGGCCAGCCGCGTCCCCGGTAGGGTGCGCAGCGTCGAGCGGTACGTCTCATGGCGCACGCCGCCCACGTTGATCACGATCTTGTCGCTGTCGCCACCGCCGCCGCTGTGCCGCCCCATGGCCGCCGCCGGCAGCCCGGGGCATGGCTCGGCGCGCCGGTGCCCGGGCCCGCGGGATGCCGGGGCGCCCGCCGGGGACGCGGCGGGGCCGGGCTGCGCAGGCTGCTGCTGCTGCTGCAGCGGCGGCGGCGGCGGTAGCGGCGGCGGAGGGGAGTCGGGAGGCTGCGGCGGTTGTGCGGTCTGCTGCTTGCTGGCCCCCTGGCGCCCGCGGAAGGACGAGACGCAGACTGAGCTCAGCATTGGACAGGGGGCGGGGCTGGAGGGGCGGGTCCTTGGTGGGCGGGGACTCAGGGGAACGACAGACGTGATTGGGTGGGGGAAACTATAAACGGGGGGCGGGGCCTAAATAGGGTAGCAACGAAAGTGATTGGCCTAGAGGGTGGTGGGGCGGAGTTGAAGCAGAGAGAGAGAAGGGCTGGGACTCTAACCCGGCCGAGCTGAATGGGGCGGGGCAGCAAATGAGACACACCGATTGGATCTTTCTGAAAACAGGGGCGGGCGAGGTGTTAAAGAAGGCGGGACGCACCGCTAATGTAGGCTGGCTTGGCAGCACCGAGAACGAAGGAGGCGGGGTTAGATATAATTGAAAAAAAGGATGGGGCGGAGCAGAGAAAAGGGACAAGTCCAAACTATTTAAAGAGGCAGGACTGGCCGTGACAGACTGAGCGAGGGGGCGGGGCCACAATCAGAGAGACCATTCTGATTGGACAGAGAAGGGGGCCCGAACCTAAAGAGTGGATAAGCAGAATCTGGTGGGGAAGGACAGATGGAGACTGTGGGGTTGGGCTCCTAACTTGGACTAGAAAGGGCGGATCTTAAAAAAGAGGCGGGGTCGGAAAAATATATAGTAGAAACTTCTTGATTGGTCTGGAGAGTGAGGAGACGGGACTAAACGAAGGCGGGAGCTGGAAATGGAGAGTGGAGAGTACAGTCTCGAGAAATGGCACTAGGCTGCTGGACTGAAAGGGGACAGGGCAGGGGTTACAGGAACTGAAACCCAGTGAGAAGGGGAGGAGATGAGCGAGCCCTGTAAACCTGAAAGCGTCTGGCTAGGAATACCCGTCGGGGCAAGGTAACGAAGGGGCGGGGCCGGGGCTGCAAACTTGGCCTAATTAGATGGGGCTGGACCGGGATAATTAGTGTCAGGATTGAGGAAGGTGGACGGGGTCTTAGAATGGTAGAAAACCTCTTGAATGAGCTGAGGGAAGACGAGACTAAGGGAGGAGCGAGGCTTTAAGGGGCATGAAAGCAACTAGGCTAGTCTGGGGCGAGGCAAGGCTAAGAGAGGGTAAAGAACGGGAGATGGGAGGGGGGGAAGAACAGGAGATGGGGATGCTAAGGGACCTGGAAAGAGTACGAAGCTACCAGGCTGCAAGTGGGTGGGGGGGACCTGGAACGGGAAGAGAGTCCTAAGGGTCAATAGGGACTTAGAGGGCGGGGCGAAAACTTCCAACCGGTGAGGGAAAGAAGACAAGGTCTAGATGACGGCAGACTGCAGAGAAGAGGCCTAAAGGATGGATGAGGACTGGTGAAGAAGGAGCCCTGAGGCAGGAAGAGGGGAGAAGCCCAAGCGCCAGGGAGCACAGTGGCGGAAGCAATAGGCGGGGCCGATAGGAAATAGGGCGGGGTGAGTCCTGGTGGGAGGAGAGAGATGGAAGTGGGCGGGGCTCATGGAGGGCGGGGCCAGAACCCGGTCTACTGTCCCGGGGCGGGCGGCCCGGCTCCCCAGGCGGTCCTAGCGGGCGGTGACAGGGCGCAGGCGCGGGCGCAGGGCTGGGGCGGGGCCAGCGGCTGCGGCGGGGCTGCGGCGCGAGGAGGCGGTGCCTGTGGGAGCGGAGGGGGCGGGTCAGGGGCTGTGGGGTTCCTCCCGCTGCTGTGTCCCTGGCCTGCCGCCTCCTCCTGCAGGTGCGGCGGCTGGTTCGTATCGCGCCCCCCCCCCCCCCGCCCGCATCTATCCCCGCTCCCATTTCTGTGTTTCTTTTTAGCCCCATTCTCTAAATATTTGTCCTCCCGTCTCTGCTCTCACACTTCTAAGTCTCCCTCCCTCTGGGTCGCTGTCCCATTACTTTCTGAATGTGTCCCCCTTCTTCAGAGTCCTTGCCCCTCTTCTAAGCCTCAGTATCCGCTCCCACCGCCGTGTCTCGGTATTCCCAACCCCAGTCTCTTTCTGTTGGTCTTTATACCTTTTCCTCGGGACTTGCCTTGCTCTCTGGGCCTCTGCCCGCCCCCGCCCCCAACCTTCCCGGGCCTCTGTCCCCCCTCTTTGTTTCTCTGTCCTACACTGCCCCCCACCCCAGGCTTTATTCTCGCACTCTCTGGATCTCTGCCCATTCATCTGGGTCTGTCCCCATCACCCTTGTTATCTGTGCCTTTTCCCCCTCCTCTGTCTCCGCACTCCCCCACTGCCTTTTCTCTTCCTGCCCTTTCTCTTTCTGTCTGTCCCCATCCACTGGTCTCTATTACCCCGCCCCCAGGTCTTTTCACCCTCCTCTGAGTCTCTGTCCTGCTCTCTTTGCCCCCACTTCTTTAGGACTCGGTCCCGCTGTCCTTCCCTGTCTCTGGACCTCTGGGCATTTTTTCCAGGCTCCCCCACCCCCACCCCATCACCCCCTCTAACCCCCATCCTGGCCAGGACACCAGGCTGCGTCACTGCAGGGAGTTGCAGAAGTGGGGCTGGTCCTGCAGACCCGAGAGGTAGTTCCCATCACCACTCAGACCCTGGGCTCCCCACTGCCCCCGATCCCATACCCTCCAGTCCTGAAGACCCCGACAGGACCCAGGAGGGCAGAGAAAAGACATCGGGGCTTCCTACTCCTCTCTGCCCCAAATTCTGGTGTGCCCCCAGGCAAAAGCAGTGACGCCTGAGGTGAGGGATTGGGCTTGGGTTGAATGAGGCTCTGGGCAAGTCATGGGGTTTGGTAGGCACTAGGGGCTGGGGGTAGGGGCTAGGATAAGGACCTTAGTCAGCTATCCACCCTTATCCTTCCCTCCTCCCCCCCTCCCCCATGCTACTTTTATTTTCTGCTTTTGACAGCAACTAGGCAGGGGATCAAGTTACCAAATCAGCGTTTTTTTGCAAAGGTCAGGTGTGTGAGAAGGTGCGGGCTGGGGTGGGGGTGGGGGGCTGGATAGGGGAGAGTGTGGCACGAGACCCTGGAATAGAGACCAGGAAAGGCGGGAGGCGGCCTCGGGCCAGGAGTAACAGGATGGCCCGGACTCCATCAGGCCTTGAAATTGGATGCCGTCACTCCCCATGGCCGTCCCCAGGCCTCAGCAGAGTATGTGGGGGATTTGTGAGCTCGGATTCTCCACCCGGCAGGGACGGGGTGAGGCGTGGGGGGGGGGGGGGGGGGGGAGGTGTGCTTCTGGAGACACTAGCCTCGCAAACAGACCAGTGCAAGTGGACTTGATTTTTGGCCACTGGAATCAGTTTGGGGCAGGCCAATGCCTGTCTGCCTCTTTAGATCAGTTCCCCACCCCTTCTCCTTCCCAAACCATCCTTTCCCAGGTCCTCAAGGCACAAAATTCCTGAAAGCTCCAAACTTCCACCTGTCATCCTCTGCGTCCCTTCCTAACTCTTCCCCACTCCCCAAAGCCCTGGAATTGGGGGACTTCTAGGATATTGTTCCTTCTCCCCATTCCTATCGGTTCCAAATCCAGGAAAGAAGGTCTCCCGGATACTAAGCTGACCACGATCCTTGGTCCCCCGAGACCCTCCAAATACCTTGCCCCCCCCCCGCCCCCCAAAAAAGATCGTTACTAAGGGGGAATCCCTCCGCTGTAATTTTTTTTAGTCCCCGTCTCCCGAGTCCCCCGCCTCCACAACTAGGATTTGGGCTGTCTCACCGCCCCTGTCCCTGAACCTTCTACCCCTCTCTGTACTCACCCCAAGTCGAGGCGGGGCGGGGATGGGGGAATCCGGGGCTGGCGATGGGGGGAGGGGTGACCCAGCTCTGGGCAGCAAAAGGCTGCGTAGGGGGAGTGACATCATCGCCGGAGGAGGGGCAGCACAGCGCCCCCAACCCAGGGGCTTCATGCCCCGCCTTTATGGGGTCCGAGAACCCAAGAGGAGAGAGGAGGAACAGGAGATGAAGTCTGCGGGGACGATATCCCCTCCCCTTAGGATAAGAATCAGAAAACTCTACGATTTCATCCAACCCCCATTGCCACCTGTCGCTGCCGCCGCGACCTGTCGCCTCCTACGCATGTTGTGTCTGCGCCCGCCCCCAAGGCCGTGAACACAGCCCGAACTACAACGTCCGTGATGCTCCGCGGTGTCGGAAGCCTTTGACAAGAGGCAGTTGTAGGCGCAGGGCTTCATGGGACTCGTAGTATAAGACACCCACACCAGTGTGAGCCCTGAAGAAAAGGAGCGATACTTTTATCCTCCCTTTCCTCAACTACAGAGAGCCAGACACTAGTTTTTCTCTCCAAAAACTACACACTTAAATAAAAGCTACTCAGGTAGGTAGGTAGGTTCAATGGAAATAGCGAATTTTTATTGAGTAGCGGGACCTCGGCTATCACCCAGTGCGCATGCGTCTAACCAGGACGCCTTCCGGAGAACTGCGCCTGCGTGAACCCACCGCCTAGCGGTCCGGCGCCGCGGGGACGAGCGCGCGCCAGCCCCACTCGGGCACCTTTCTTCAGGTTCCCGCGGTCGAAGACCGCCACGTAGCTGCGCAAGAAGACATCGCCGAGGATCCAGAGGGGCCCATCCGGCGGGGGCACGTCCAGGGCCTGGAAGCCAAGCAAGCAGAGGCGGGCGCCACCCCGAGCAATCTGCAAGGTGACAAGCCGGGCCACGGGGTGTCACGCCCTCCGAGCCTGCTTCTTCCCTGGAAGCCAAAGCTTCGCCCGCCCACTCCCCGGGCACAGGAAAGGTTTCTCTGGCCCCTACTCGGTCCTTGTGCGTGTGAGGTCTCACTCCCAGCTCCACCTTCTGAGGCGCCCCCCGCCCCCCCACTTACCGCGTCACCCTGACGTCTTTCTGACCGCTGCCTACCTGGATGACGTAGTCCTGGGAGGTGAGGTTAAACCAGACACCCCCAAGGTTGAAGGCCACTGGAGGGAGCGTTGAGATGATCGAGCACTCGATAATGTACTGCGGGAAAGGGGAGCAAGAGGAGATGAGGGCTTCCTGCTCTGCTCCAGTTCCTTCCGTGGCTCCCCAGTGCCATACGTTCTGGGCAGCTGGGTATTCTGAACCTGTGAGCCGGACCCTGCTGCCTCCTCTAGCCTTCACATCTCTTCTTTCACCCTGTGTAATGGTCGCCACATCCCCTGGCCTCCTGTTTGATCAGACCTTCTTTTCCTCTAATTGTAGATCAAAAACTGGTGGCCCTTACCCAGCCGGTGTGGCTCAATGGTTGAGCGTCAACCCATTCACCAGGAGGTCACCAGCTCTATTCCGGGTCAGGGCACATGCCTGGGTTGTGCGCTCGATCCCCAGTAGGGGGCGTGGAGGAGGCAGTCGATGTTGCCCTCTCATCAATGTTTCTCTCTCTCCCTCAACCTTCCACTCTCTCTAAAGTCAATAATTTTTTTAAAAGACATTTAAGAAAAAACCTGGTAGCCCATTTTGGAGTGCCCAGGTGTATTTAATTTGTCTTACACTGGGTCTAAAATGATTTTTGAAAGATTTTTAAAAATATTTTTTATTCGTTTCAGAGAGGAAGGGAGAGGGAGAGAGAGAGAGCTAGAAACATCAGTGATGAGAGAGAATCATTGATTGGCTGCCCCCTGAATGTCCCCCAGTGAGGATCCAGCCCTCACCCTGACCAGGAATGGAACTGTGGTCTTTGCTCAACCACTGAGCCACATGGGCCAGGCTAAAATGATTTAAAAATTCATTAGCACCTGTATGCCATGGCGGTACAGGTTGTGTCCTGTGGAGCCTGCTGCTGTGCAACCTTATACAAGTTACTTAACCTCTCTCTGCTCAGTTCCCAATCTGAACATATAGATGGTGAGAATACTCACCTTGTGTGACAAAGAAATGAGTTAGCTGGGGAAAATGCCTGACACATAGTAAGTGCTATTATTATTTGCAAACCAGGGGCTTTTAAAAAAACCGATTTCAGGTTTCTCCAATAAACCAGCGAGCTGGCTTTCCCCAGACAGCAAACTTGGCTGGAGCCGAGTCGCTGAGAGCTACCCTTTTAGATTGATGGGGTGTGTGCTCTCCAGTTAACCTCAATTTCCACCACTCCCAAGGTCCTAATAATACAATATTAGACTATTATTAGCAACCCAAGAAGTTTATCTTCCTGAAAAACCAATAGGAATGACCTAGTTGGGAAGACAGGAAATGATAAGAACAAGGTTGATGAAAACATCCACAGACAGGCATCAAGGCATTGTTCCCAGCACCTTACGTGGATGTATCGATTCAGTCCTCACAACACACCTGAGAAATGGGTATTAGTAACCCCATTTTAAAATATATTGATTGATTGATTTCAGAGAGGAAGGGAGAAAGAGAGAGAGAGAACATCAATGATGAGAATCACTGATCAGCTGTCTCCTGCACACTCCCCACTGGCATCGAGCCCGAAACCCAGGCATGTGCCCTTGGCCGGAATTTAACCTGGGACCCTTCGGTCCGCAGGCTGACGCTCTATCCAGTGAGCCAAGCCGGCTAGGGCAGTGACCCCATTTTAGAGATTGGAAAACTGAGGCCAGAGAATGTTAAGTGGCCTGTCCAAGATCACACAGCCAGCCAGGAAACGGCAGAGCTGGATTCCACCCTGGGCAACGCACAGTCACAACCTCTGGGACCTCCCGGCTCCTGTAGCTCATTACAGGCCTACAGACGTCCTAGGCATTGAACGTGAACCTCAGCAACTGAGTTCTCTCCACCCTCTCCGAAGCGCCAAAGAGCACAGGGATGGAGACAGAGATTCAGACCCAGAAGGATACGGATGCTGCAGGGCCGGAGGGGGAAGTGGGGGCAGCTCTTAGGTTGCACTGAGCCCCACTGGATGCTGGAAACACCCTTTGTGTGGCTTCTGGGAACCTAACCCCTCCAGGCGCTCCTTCCTGCCTCTGGCTGCTCCTGTCCTGTCCCCACTTTCACTCCATGGGGTTGTTCCCCGAGGATGTTCCTGGGACCCCTTCTGTCGCCCGGGAGGGCTCGCCTTTCCATGGCTGTGATTACTGTCTGAGGGCTGCTGGCCCCTAAATGTGACGCCTGAGCTTCTTCCACACGGCGCCCCGCCCCCCACCGACATCCCCGGGTCCCCTAGCCTTCTCACTCCCATCCAGTCCTGAACAGACCTCTGTCATCATCTCCCATCCACTGAGTCACTCTGTAGACACGTGGGTGGTGTCCTTGCTTCCTCCCACTTCCCCCAGCCTGTCACAGCGCCCAGTGCCTTCCGCCCTGGAATGGCTCCGGGCCCCCAATTCTCGCCATTGGGCCCCAGCATCCTGCTCAGGCTCTGCCAGTAAACCCCGATCAGCCTTCCCAGCCTGCCCCTACCAGACACTGGGTCCTCACCTTCCCCAGCAGGGGGAATCCCCCGATCGCCCTATGCAGGGCCCGGATCTCCTCAGTGGGTCCCGTGATGAGAGATGTGCCTGTGTCCAGAATGGCAGGACAGCCCTGGGCACAGAGAGTCAGCCCTGTGCCCACCTTCACACTGTGATTTGGAAGGGGGCAGTCATTAGAGCCAGTGTCCTAGGAGTCCAGGCCCCCAGCCCTCCTCCCTCAACCCAGGAGTCCAGGCCCCCAGCCCCTCCTTCCCCAGACCCAGGAGTCCAGGCCCCCAGCCCTCCTCCCTCAGACCCAGGAGTCCAGGCCCCCAGCCCCTCCTCCCTCACACCCAGGAGTCCAGGCCCCCAGCCCCCCCTCCCTCAGACCCAGGAGTCCAGGCCCCCAGCCCCCCCTCCCTCAGACCCAGGAGTCCAGGCTCCCAGCCCCCCCTCCCTCAGACCCAGGAGTCCAGGCTCCCAGCCCCCCCTCCCTCAGACCCAGGAGTCCAGGCCCCCAGCCCCCCCTCCCTCAGACCCAGGAGTCCAGGCTCCCAGCCCCCCCTCCCTCAGACCCAGGAGTCCAGGCCCCCAGCCCCTCCTCCCTCACACCCAGGAGTCCAGGCCCCCAGCCCCCCCTCCCTCAGACCCAGGAGTCCAGGCCCCCAGCCCCTCCTCCCTCAGACCCAGGAGTCCAGCCACCAGCTCCCTTCCCACCAGGACACTGGAGAGCAATCTCAGCACACACCCCCCACACACACACACAACACCCACCCCTGCCAGCCTAGAAGGCCAGCACCCTCACCGCTCCATGTGGACCTGCCAGTAGGCAGGGATGGTGACTGGCACGTAGGTGAGGGGTGGGATGTAGTGTGCTGGGTCCGAACCACCCAGAACCAGCTCTCCTCCATCAGCTGCTTCAGGGTCCCTGCAGAGACAAGAATGCTGCAGTGTCACCAGAGTTTGCCCTGCCCGCCCCCCCCCCCCCAGAGTGGCCGAGGAAAGGACTTCCTGCCCAGGGGGTGGTTCTGGGCTCTAGATGGGGCAGTGAGATGCAGGCAGGGCCCGAAGTTGGAACTGGACGTGAAAACAAGTGCAGCCTTTCCTGGTGATGAGGATTTTATGGTCCTGCAGGCTGCCTGGGCTGGGAGTGGGACTTCCTGGTTTGGCTGTGGGAGGTAGAACTTTTGGGGGTAAATTTTAATGAGTTTAGTTGAGCTAAAACTGACGACATAGGCCAGGGAGCAAGATCTCCAATGTTCCTTTGCGGGGGGGGGGGGGGGGGTTTAAGAGGAGCATTGGGGTTTCTGACCTGACTCTGGAAGGCGTATGTGATTGTGTTAGAGTGGGGTGGCTTCCTAGTGGATGGGGAGAGTATTTGAATTCCATGTCTTGCCATTCAGAGGCCATAGCTTTCCTGAGTTGGCTGGGAGTGATGGGGGCAGGGGGCGGGACTTCCTGGAGGTGTGCGAGGGCAGGATCCACCAAGAGGTGGGCGACTCCCGAGTAGGTTCAGGTCAGAATCACTGAATGGGCGTAGGGTGTTCTGAGATGGGCCTGGGCAGGAAGGTGGAGCCGCCCTGGACCGTCTGAGCATAAAGCTGAGCTTCCTAAGAGGTGAGTGGGTCTTCTTGGATTAAAATGGACAATGCCTGCCCTAGCTGGTTTGGCTCAGTGGATAGAGCGTCTGCCTGTGGATTGAAGGGTCCCAGGTTCAATTCCCATCAAGGGCACATGCCCAGGTTGTGGGCTCCATCCCCAGTGGGGGCTGTGCAGGAGGCAGCCAATTGATGATTCTCTCTCATCATGGATGTTTCTGTCTCTCAATCTCTCCCTCTTCCTGTCTCTCTGAAATCAAGAAAAACGTATTTTAAAAAATGGGCAATTCCTGACTTCTGTTGTGTGCTCTCCAATGGAAGGCGGGCTTTCTTTATGGTGAAGAAGGATTCTTAACTTGAGTATTTGACGGGGTCGGGCATCTGAGTCGGAAACACGGAGCTTTTTAACTGATGGCGAGTTTCTCTAGTATATTTTTGGGTGTTGCTTAGTGAGTGGGACCTATCAGTAGGGGTCAGGTGTTTCTTATGTGGGGTATGTGAACTTCCTGTGTTGGGTGGATGACTTCCTAAACGGAGAGGAGCTCAGTGGTCTCCTGAATGAAGGGTGGGACTTCCTGAAGGCGGGCAGAGCTTCCTCCTTGGGGCCAGGCCTCACGGGAAGGTAGACCCTCCCACGTTACCTGTTGAGGTAGAAGGAGAAGACAGGCTTGTCCAGCAGACCTTGGGCCACCAGTGCATCCAGTGGGGGCCGAACTCCTCCCACGGCCAGAATGGGGAAACCGAGGCCCAGTATCCCATCGAAGCGGGCAAACACGAAGACCAGGCTGGGCTCCCACAGCGCCTCCCCGAAAACCACTGATGCGTTCGTGATTCCCCCAATCTAGGGGAAGATTCAAATGGGGCGAGCTATTTCTGGGAGGGCATTTCCCATATAGTCCTGAGTGGTCCCCAGCTAAGGCCTGAGTCCAGGGAACGTCGGGAAACAACTCCAGCTGCCGGAGAAGCTTCATTCCCCCAACCCCCAACCCCCCCCCCTCCCCCCCCCCCCGCCCACCACCACCAAAGGATCCCCACCCCTTTACCCGGGAAGCCCGCCTCCCCACTTGGGAAGCCCTGCCCATTTCCCCAGGAAGCTCCACCTCCTCAAGCCCTTCCCTAAGCCAGATCATCTTAGACATTGGGGTTCTCCCAGGTTCAAGCCTTCCTGGGGTCAAGGTCACCTACAGTCAGCTTGTCCTCACTCAGGATGCCGCTTAGCCGCCCAGATCCATACTGAATGGCAAATGTAGTCCCGTTTGGCTTGAAGGAGCTGGAGGCTTTAGGGTCGAAGCGGTGGTGGAACCCTAGGTCAGAAGGTCGGGAGTCTGTCACTGGGGGAGCAGAGTCTTCCTTGTGAGGGCGTGTCAGAAGAGAAGGGGGCCTCAAAACCCCTTGGGAAGCTAGGACCTAGCCCCCTTCTCCCTTGAACCCCACTCAGCCTTATTCCCCCCCATAAAAGCTCACAGCAGGGCAGACTGAAGAAGTTGCATCTCCTGGACGGGACCCAGAGATTGGAGGAGCCAGTGTCAAAGATGACAGAGAAGTTTTGTGGGGGCGTCCCCAGCCCGATTTTCCCATAATACTGGGCCTGAGGGCAAAAAAAAATAAGGAGAGAGGGTGAGTGAAGAACTTGACCTTAGGGCCGGAGAGCGGGGCTGTGAGGGGCTGACACTCACGTTCATGAAGTTGGAGAGAGGCACAAAGGCGGACCTGCCCCCTGGGGATGGGGCCCCCAGCCCAAGGGGCTCTTCTGGGTTCCCCCATCCCCTCAGTGGGTTCGGGGTCCTGCTTCCAGTGAAGACGCGGCGAAGAGGGATTCTGTGGGGAGGAGGATATGAACAGCTAGGAAGATATCCTTCCCATAGACCTTCTATCACAGTCTTTCCCAAATCCTCTATAATAATAAAAGTGTAACATGCTAATTAGACCGGACAGCCAAACAAACTTCCAGAATCCTTCCAGACGATCTTCCGGACAAAGTTGGGGCTGCGAGGGCTGAGACTCTTACACATATTTCGTGCACCAGGCCTCTAGTCCTAATATATAAAAAGCCAGCAGCCATCACAACTGAAACAACCTGACGGATGACCGAACAGCAGGCTGCGTGGGGCGACCAGGCCGGCAGGGGTGACCAGGCTGGCAGGGGGGGCAGTTGGGGGCAACCAGGATGGCAGAGGGGGGCAGTTGGGGGTGATCAGGCTGGCGGGGGGGGGCAGTAAGGGGTGACCAGATGGGCAGGCAGGTGAGCAGTTGGAAGCTAGCAGTCCCGGATTGTGAGAGGGATTCCGACTGCTGGTTTAGGTCCAATCCCTGGGATCGGGCCTAAACCATCAGTCGGACAACCCCTGAGGGGTCCCGGATTGGAAAGGGTGCAGGCTGGGCTGAGGGGACCCCTCCTGTGCACAAATTTCGTGTACCAGGCCTCTAGTAGAATATGATGCAAAGCAAACATCTTCGTGGCCCCACAGACAGTAACAGTCATTAGCAGAAACCCTACCGAACACCTACCAGACCATGATGGCAAATTTCCCCAAGACTTTACAAGAGCAAACCAACCGAAACAGACCAGACCTACCCCAAAAGCTTTCAGTAATAGACACATTCCAATGAACATAAAACAAGCCATTCCCAGGGCATGGCACTCACAAAGTTTTCCAAAGACCCTACATAAAACTAGCCTTTGTGAAAAAATCCTCACATGCTTTAGTTGGTGGCATTGGAGACTATTTCTCCCACCATTGGGGGAAAATATAAGCACCAAATCCCAATTTCACTCTTTATACTATTTCGATGCGCGAAATTTGTGCAAGCATAGGCCTTCCCCCGGTCTCTGGCTTTGTCCGGAAGGACGTCCGGTCTAATTAGCATATTATACTTTTATTATTATAGATACATTCCAGACATATCAACAGCTTGATGTGACATGTAAAATTGCCAGAGCACTAGAAAGAAGTAAAATGTTTAAATAGCCCGGCCGGTCTGGCTCAATTGGTTGAGCATCGTCCCATGCACCTGAAAGTTGCCGGTTCGATTCCTGGTCAGGGCACAATGCCCGGGTTGCAGGCTTGATCCCTGGGAGGGGGTGTGCAGGAGGCAGCAGATTGATGTTCTGCTCTCACATCGATGTTTCTCTCCCTTCCTCTCTCTGCTCCCGCCCTCTCTCTCTAAAATCAATACAAGTACGTTTAAAAGTTCTGAGCGCTCAGCTTCTGATGGAGTAGACGGGGAGGGAGCCTGATAAGTGGCATTTCTCACAAGTTCCTGCAGGGGTTGCTGTTGGCCGGACAACACTCAGAGAACCGCTCTCCGCGGACTTGGGGAATGACGGCCGTGATCTCTTAGGTAACAGCCGGTGCGCCAACCTCGGGGCGCAGGGGTAGTTCTTGTACCTGCCTCTCGTCACTCCTGGAGCCCCGCCCCCCCCTCACTGGTCACTCCTGGAGCCCCGCCCCCCCTCACTGCTTTGCTCCCCTCCACCCCCCACCCCACCCGCATCCCCGTGACTCCGTGACTTGGTCCTTGAGAGGCTCAGGAATGTGAAGTGGGGGAAAGGGCTCCTGGAACAGTGTACCCCTCTTTCCCGTCTGGAGTTTCAGCGGGTGGGGAGAGGAAGGGAGAGATTGGGGTGGCACTGGCCCGATGGGGGGATCATGGGGGTCCCCCAAAATGGACTTACTGAGACCTAAACAGTTTGGAAGATGCGAATCGGAGGGAGTGCCCGTTTACATGCCCCAGACCTGGGTCTCTGTCCCTGCGGGGAGGTGTTTCCCAGCCTGGAGACCCCAGGACCAGCTCATCAGAGTGCCCCCAAAACCATGAAGGGAGAACAGGGGAGGGTCCCCAGTCAAGGGTTTCGGGGCTGGAGGATCTTGGACTTAAAGGGCTGGGGTCTGCCCTGGGAAGTGTGGCCCAGTGGTTAGGGCATGGGCCTGCGCACTGCAGGGTCGTGGGTTCCATTCACGGTCAAGGGCAGTACCTGGGTTGCAGGTTCATCCCGGTTCCCAGTCAGGGCGCCTGCAGGAGGCAACCCATGGATGTGTCTCTCTCACATCGATGTTTCTCTCTCTCTCTCTCCTCCTCTCCCTCCCTTCCACTCTCTCTAAAAAAACATCAGTGGGGTCTTAGGACCTGGCAGGGTGGAGCCCTTGGGTGAGAACCCAGTTTGGAGCCCCTGGAAGCCGTGACGAGTCTGGGGCGCCAGGGTGGACAGTCACTTGAAGGGGAAGGAGGGGAGAGTCTGTCCCAGGTTTGGGGGTGGGGGTCCCCAGTACCGGATCAGCGCGGCGCCGGCGGGCCCAGCGGTCAGCAGCGGCGGCAGCAGCAGCAGCAGCAGCTGAGGCGGCAGTGACATCTCTGGGGACCGGGTGTGGGCCAGACCTGCCAGCGCCCTTTTCTCTCTCCCGAGGCTCCGCCCTGCACCCCGCCCACCTCGGGTTTTGGAGGTGACCGCGGCCTGAGTCCCTGGGGGAGGGGGGCTGACTCGGGAGGAAGGGGGGGTATTGTTGGACGGATGTGCGGGTGTTTTTGGAGTTTGCAGAAGCATTATCCAGTGTCACTGTCACTCCCAGCTCCGGTGGCGGTGATGGCGGGGGTCTCCTGCGCCCCCAGTCCTCGTCTGTTAGCGACTCTGGCTTTAACATGTAACTTCCACTTCCTCTTTCTGAGACTCATTAACCAGAAGGGTTTTCTTGAGCTAGCGCAGGGGTGGGTGAGGTGTGGGTGGAAGGGCTGGGGGAAGGGAGAGAGGACCAGACGAGACTTTCTCTTTCCCCTGTTAGGCGGGACCTCGAGAGTGTCAGAGCCTCCCTCCCCCACTCTGTTTTATTGGGGAAATAACTGAAACACAAATAAAAGTCGTCCATAGCCCCACCACCAACCAAATCAGCATAGTCCTGGCCGGGCAGCTCATTGGTTAGAGCATCCCCCCCACTCCGCCTAGGTTGAGAGTTCAATTCCTGGTCTGGGCACATACAAGAAGCATCCCGCCCTGGCCAGTGTGGCTCCATGGTTGGGCGTCACCCCGTGCACTGGAAGGTTGTGGGTCCGATTCCTGGTCCAGGTGGGTGCATGCCCGGGTTTCGGGCTCGATCCCTAGGACAGGGGCATGCAGGAGGCAGCCGGTCCACGTTTTGCTCTCGACTGGATGTTTCTCTCTCACTCTCCCTTCCTCTCTCTCTAGAAATCAATTTTTAAAATATATATATATTTTATTGACTTTTTACAGAGAGGAAGGAAGAGGGATAGAGAGTTAGAAACATCGATGAGAGAGAAACATCGATCAGCTGCCTCCTGCACACCCCCCACCGGGGATGTGCCCGCAACCAAGGTACATGCCCTTGACCGGAATCGAACCCGGGACCCTTCAGTCCACAGGCCGACGCTCCATCCACTGAGCCTAACTGGTTTCGGCTAGAAATCAGTTTTTTAAAAAAGCAACCAATGAGTGCATAAATAAGTGGAACAACACACCGCTGTTTCTCTATCTTTCTCTCTGTCTCAAATCAATAAGTGAAAATTTTAAAAAGAAAGAAAAAGCATAAAAATAATTCTCATGGACTCTCTGTCACTAAGCCTCCCCCCATGTTTCCCTGATGAAGCTTCTCAAACATCCTATATAATAAAAGGCTAATATGCAAATTGACTGAATGGCAGAATGACCTGACGCTATGACGCACACTGACCACCAGGGGGCAGATGCTCAATGCAGGAGCTGCCCCCTGGTGGCCAGTGCGCTCCCACAGAGGGAGCGCCTCTCAGCCAGAAGCCGGACTCACGGCTGGTGAGCACAGTGATGGTGGCAGGAGCCTCTCTTGCCTCCGCAGCAGCGCTAAGGACCCCTCGGGCGATGTCCGCGGGCCTAAGCCGGCAGTCAGACATCCCCCGAGGGGTCCCGGACTGCGAGAGGCTGCAGGCCGGGCTGAAGGACTCCCCCTCCCCCCAGTGCACGGATGTCGTGCATCAGGCCTCTAGTATTGTTATGAAGAGTTTGAAGCAAAGTCAAAAGAATACACAGTAAACCCCATTACTCACCACCTAGCCTCTGCAATTACCATACTATGCGGGACTTTCTTCATTACACATCTAACCAGTTGTCCCTCTCCATCCAGCAACCTCTCTGTTCTCATGATATATTTCAAGTAAGTTGCCAACATCACATATTTCACCCTTTAACTTTTGAGCATTTACGTGATCAGCTTACTGGGCTTTTATGTATAAAAATAAAATACCGGACCAAGATGTAACACATTTCCTGCTCCCCAGAAAGTTCTCTGTCACTGTCTCCCGGTCAGTGTCCCCCAGAAGTAATGAGTACCCTGATGTCTATGGCCACAGACTAGTTTCACCTGTTCTTGCATGTCACATAAAATGAATCACATGAATTCTTCCTGGGTGTCCAAATTTTATCACTCAATATTATATCTTTGTGAGTCTTTTTGTTGTTATTAATTTTCATTGATTTTTAGAGTGCAAGGGAGGGGAGGAGGGAAGGAGAAAGAGAGGGAGGGAGAGAGAGAGAGTGAGGGAGAGAGATAGGAAGGGAGGGAGGGAGAGAAAGAGAAACATTGATGTGAGAGAAACACATCAATTGGTTGCCTCCCACATGAACCCCAACTGGGGCTGGGGATCGAACCTGCAACCCAGGTACATGCCCTTGACCGGGAATTGAACTCAAGACCCTTCAGTGTACAGGCTGATGCTCCAACCACTGAGCCACCCTGAACAGGGCCAGAAAAAAAAGTTTAAAAAAAAAAAGACAGAGATGATTGCCAGAAAAACAATAGAATGTACATTAGTACAACTCTGTAAATGCTATTTTCATTTACAAGACTTGGAAAACCCTAAAGAAAAGCAGACTTGGGCAGGTGTACTAGTCAGCTAATGCTGTGTAACAAATCACCTCAAAACGAAGTGGTTTAAGACAGAAATAACCACATTATCTTTTGTGATCTCCCTGAGTTAGAAATGTGAAAGCAGCTTGCCTGTGGGGTTGCAGACACATGTCAGCCGAGGCTGCCGTCATGTGACGGCTGGAGGATCTGCTTTCGGGATGGTGGGGGCCCCAACTCTTGAACTTGGGTTTTCCTGTGTGTGTGTGTGTGTGTGTGTGTGTGTGTGTGTGTGTGTGTGTGTGTGTATTTAGGTTGGTGTAGAAGGAAAGTCCCTTAGGTGTACCCTGGAGGAAAGGGATCTTCAAGGATGGAGTTACAAAGGTGGGGGTGTCCCAGGCAAAGAGGTGGGTCTAAGACCCCCCCCCCAAGTTTCCGAAAGCTTCCTCAGCAGCGCCATGAGGAAGGGGGGACATTCAGGGGGGGATCCTAAAGGAACAAAGGTTCAAGGGTTGTACAAATAATGATGCAAGAGAGAGGAGGAAATATCGCAAGTTTTGAGTAGGGACGGGAAGGGAGTCGGCGCCTGAGTGGAGGGTTGGCCTCTTACAGCTTGTCCAAAGGCGGCCATGGGAGGGGCAGCCGTGCGAGCCCCTCGGCAGATGGGCTGGGAGCGTCCCTGGGGTCCCTTCTATTTTGTTTTTGCAGCAAAAGAAGAAGTGAGAACGGAGAGAGGAAGGGGTACTGGAGGTTGAGAAAGAGAAAGTGGAAAATGGTTTCTCTGAGACGGGAGAAGAAAACTGTGAAACTGTGGGCTGCTTCTGAGAGTCCGCTTGGTTTCTGCTGTCACACCTCTGAAGTGCTTCCTCTCACGGCTCCCCTGGCAGCGAACGGGCACCGAGAAGGCAGGGAGTTCGCTTTCACCAGACAAGGACGATCCAGGGAGAAAGAGCAAGGGGGTTCGCGTTACGTGCGCAAGGACTCCATTGTGGTGGTTCACCGTAGAATCTGTGCTTTTGAATATATTTTATTGATTTTTACAGGGAGGAAGGGAGAGGGATAGAGAGCTAGAAACATCGATGAGAGAGAAACATCGATCAGCTGCCTCCTGCACACCCCCCACTGGGGATGTGCTCGCAACCAAGGTACATGCCCTTGACCGGAATCGAACCTGGGACCTTCCAGTCTGCAGGCCGACGCTCTATCCACTGAGCCAAACCGGTTTCGGCAGAATCTGTGCCTTTGAAGAAGGAAGTGGGGGCGAAGGCAACAGAGAGAAAAAATGGGTGGGGTGAAAGGGTCAGAGGTACCAGTGGCATTACAGAATGGAAAGGTCGCTACCCACAGGTTGAGAACCACTAGCAGGGTCGCCTAAGACCAACGGAAAACACAGATGTTTACATTACGATTCATAACAGTAGCAACATTACAGTTATGAAGTAGCAACGAAAATAATTTTATGGTTGGGGGTCACCACAACATGAGGAACTGTATTAAAGGGCCGCGGCATTAGGAAGGTTGAGAACCACTGCCCTATATGATTTGGTCCCACTCCCTCTCTGGCGTCATCTCTTCCCTCTCTGCCTCACTCACTCCAATTCAGCCACCTTGGCCTCCTTGCTATTCCTCAGACACCTCAGACATGCTCCTGCCTCAGGGCCTTTGCACAGGCTGATCTGCCTGAGTGTTTTCCCTCCAGAAAACCTTGCTCCCTTGCCGGAAGCCAATTCCAGCATGTGAACAGAGCGGAATCATCTGGAGATGGCTGAGGGCATTTCCCCAAACCTGAAAAGGATGCATAAATGATTGCTTGCTGCCAGACAGCTGAGGGCATTTCAATCTACATGTTATTGCCTCCTGCTGGCCAAACACCTGAACAGCTGGAGGTAGTTCCTCCAATCTGACAATGGATTCTGTATACCAAACCTTACACTTTGATATGTATATCTACCTCGCCTTAGGACAATTTGTGTTAATAAAAAGCAAGGGGTCCTGAGACAAGAGAGAACTTGGTTTCTTTAGCCAAGCTCCTCTGGCCCCCCAAATGCCTTCCAAAATCATGTTTCATCTCTGGACTCTTGATTAATTTACACAGAGCACCTTCTCCAGATTCCTGAACCCTTCTAGATGCTGGATTAAGACCATCGGCACTCCCTCTCCTCCTTCAAATTTTTGCTTAAATGTCCCCTTCTTCGTGAAGTCAACCCTGGCCACCCTATTGAACATGGCAGCCATTCTCCCCCACCGTGTACCCTGATCTGCATTTTTCATAGACTCAAGGCTTTCTTACATGTCCCTAATCCTAAGATGTCATTGATGGTGAGCCATGTACATGTTAGCATCAGTGATAGTGTCTACCTTGGTAATTTACTTATTACCTTTAATGCCTGTTTCCCTTAGAATCTTATCTTCACCAGGGCATGCACCTGGGTCAGTTTCATTTGCCAGTGTCCCCAGCACCTAGGACAGTGCCTGGCATCTAGCCAGTGCTCAATCCATTTCTTTAACAACCCACTTTGAGCACCAGTGGGGGTTTCCCTGGCACAGCAGGCACAGAGTCAGTTTCTCTAGTAACTTTCACCACATCTCCCCCTCCTCTGTCTCAACAGTTGGAATACTTTCTCTTTTTTTTCTTTTTTGGTCATTCCTCACTAGAGGATATTTTTTCATTGACTTTTGAGAGAGAGAAAGAGAGAGAGAGATAAAAACATCGATTGGTTTCGATTGGTTGCCTCCCACATGGCCCCAACCAGACCAGGGCTGGGGGTCACGCCTACAACCGAGGTGCACGCTCTTGACCAGAATTGAACCTGTGGGAAGCCACCCATTGTCCTCACTATCAGAGAAGTGTAAACAAGGATTCCAGAACGCTGGTGACCCTTGAGCCCCTGGCAAGGGCCAGAGCCATGCACCGATTGTTTAGTCCAGACAATGGGGGCTCAAGCTATTTTCTGACCAGTCTCAGAGCAAATCTTTCTAATATTTACTGACCTTTAGGATGGTCTGTCTGTTACCGCCATTACCTGCCTAAGGGATAGATGTGTGTCCAAAATTGAATAAAAGGCTGGCGAGGCCTGAGCACCAGCGGAAGTCCTTCCCCTTGCGTTGGGCTCCCGCCTGGCCCCCCAATTTCCAAATTATTATTTCTTGTCTCTTTCATTTGCGCGCGGCCCCTCTTCCAGGTCCAGAACCCTGAACCCTGAAACACGCGGGACGTGGGTCATTCACATCTGGCACCCCCCACATGAACCCGGGACCAAAAACCGGCCAGGGCAGAATATTTTATCTTGATCCTTCAGGATCATCCTACCTGGATTCTGCACTATCCCAGTCCCAGCCTGCATTTCCCCAAATGGCCACATGGTGGCGGTGTGGTCCTATTTACACACACGTTTTGTTTGTTTTCTTTTAAGAGTCCTAGTTTATGACTTCTTCAAACTTTATGAACCATATTTCTAACAGCTAGATTTGTGATTACTCCCTACAGCATGAGGAAAGTATTTTCTGATGGACTATTTTTACATGAATTCCAGTAATACAGATACATTTCTTTTTCACGTAAATTTCAACACACATTTTAAAAAATATATTTTATTGATATTTTTTTACAGAGAGGAAGGGGGAGAGAGAGAGAGTTAGACACATTGATGAGAGAGAAACATCAATCAGCTGCCTCCTGCGCACCCCATACTGGGGATGTGCCCGCAACCAAGGTATATGCCCTTGACCGGAATCGAACCTGGGACCCTTGGAGTCCTCAGGCCGACGCTCTATCCACTGAGCCAAATCAGTTAGGGCTCAACACACATTTTTTTAAAGTCCTTTAAAAATTAGTATGTTCGCTATAAAACTGGTTGACTCTGCACGCAATGTTTTTACATTGGCACGTGGGCCTGGCTGGCGTGGCTCAGTGGTTGAGCATTGACCCGTGAGCCAGGAGGTCACAGTTCGATTCCCTGTCAGGACACATGCCTGTGTTGCAGGCTCCATCCCCAGTGGGGGGTGTGCTGGCTGCCGCCGCCCATTGCTCCTCTGGTTGCAAGTCTCATGGCGGGGGGTCCCTTAAAATTTAGGAGATGCACACTGTGCGGGGGAAAGAGGGAAAGGGAAAGGCTTGGGCGTGCTCCCTGGAGGCGAAGTGCAGGCTGGGTTCTTAGTTTTGAGGGTTTTAAAGACTGGGAGTTAGGAGAGGTCTTAGGGAAGGATCTCAACAGAATATTATCAGCTTTTCCAGGTGTATTGTTTTCTTTTTTAATATATATGTTTATTTTTATTTTTTTATTGATTTCAGAGAGGAAAGGAGAGGGAGAAAGAGATAAAAACATTAATGATGAGAGAGGATCATTGATCAGCTGCCTCCCGCCCCCCACTGGGGATTGAGCCAACAACCCAGGCATGTGCCCCTGAGCGGGATGGAACCAGGGGCTCTTGAGTCCGCAGGCCGATGCTCTATCCACTGAGCCAACCCGGCTAGGCCTCCAGCTGTATTGTTTTAGGGTCGTGCTCTCCACTGATTGGTCAGTGTCAGGGGTGATTAGTATCTAGCTGGTCCTGGTGCTGCTGGCCTGGTTTTGCTGCTTTTTGCTTTTCAGGGGCTTGGAGCTGAAATACAACTGAGGCCTAGATGTTATTTCCAGGGAGAAAAGCTCAGGGGGGTCAAAACCGCATGGCCAAGGATGTGTCAGGGGAGGAAAGGCCACCCGGGGGGCCAGGTTCAGCGCCAGTTTTGCCCATTGCTAGGCACCCAAGGCTTTTGGCCCTGGTGACCTGTATCTGGCTGTAAATTGTTCCACCAGTGTGTTCAGCTCTCTGTCTCAGTTTCCTCATCCCACTAGCCAAGGAATTTTCCTAGCTTCTTGCTGTCCTGCCTCAAAAAGAAATACAAATAACTTCCCCCGAGACTGAGAGGAATGTGACTTGCTCCAAAGCTGTTGCAATTCACCTCAGTCTATTTCAGCCCTTTGCACTGTGCTGATGGGGAAAAGTTAAACACAACTTTAACATCTGCAACAATAAACAGCTCCAACTTACCGGGCTCCTGATTTGAGCCTGGCCCAGTTCAAGCGTTTTACTTCACTTAATCATAATGACAATGCAGTGAGGTCTCGTTCCCAATTTACAGATGAAGAAACAGAGGCACAAGGAGGGTAAACAACTTGGCTTAACATTACACAGCGAGAAAGAAGGCATTGGTTCAGCCAATCCCCCTGATGCCCACCTTAACCACTTCTTTTGTGTGTGTTTTAAAAAATATATTTTTTATTATTGATTTGAGAGAGGAAGGGAGATGGAGAGAGAGAGAAAGAAAAACATCGATGAGAGAGAATCATTGATTGCCTTCCTCCTGCACGCCCCCCACAAGGGATCCATCTGGCAATCTGGGCATGTGGCCTGACTGGACTCGAACCCTGACCTCCTGGTTCATAGGTCCATGTTCAACCAGTGAGCGACACCAGCTGGGTTTAACCACTCGTTTTAATGGTAACATCCTCTGATGAAAAACTTCACAGCTTCAAGGCCATGCCAGATGGACCAAACAAGCTACAAAAATCATGGGTCAGACATTCTCATTTTTTAAAAAATGTATACATGCTCAATATAGAGCTGATTGTCATGGGGGAAAAGACTTTGGAACAACTTCCATCTTTTACCTGTCCAAGTATTCTGAGTTTTCTTTAACAGCTGGGTCAAGATTTGTAATTTAACTTATTTAAAACTAATAATCAGAGCATCTCCAAAATGAGGAAACTTATAACAACCAAAAAGGGACAAACATGCTTTAACTCCGTCCTGTGCGAAAAGGAGCCCTAGTTGGGGAGATAAATGCCGAGTAAGTCTTTTCCCGGGAGCCCAGAGAAACACTCGCGCCTGGCGGGGGGGTTTGGCACTGGCCACGTCTGACCGAATGAGTCCGGAACGCTTTCGCCTCTAGTGGACCTGCCGGGAGGGTCAACTTCCAAAGGGCGCACGACTTCCCTGCGGGGCTACTGACTTGGCTAGCTCCAGGCGGACCGGAAGTCCGTCACCCCCGACTCCCCTCCCCTTGCCGGAAGTGACACACAGTGGGGTTGCCGGAAGAAGTGGCGAAGTTACTTTTGAGAAGACCGGAGCGGCGGTGGCCTACAGGGGACACAGACGAGGAGAAAGAGAAGCAGAGTAAGGGGACAGGCGCAGGTGCATCCCAGTGTGGGGAGATGCGGGAGGCGCCCCAAGCCCGGGGCTTCCCGGAGTTCCCCGCACTTCTCTGCTCAGCCCTTCTCTCCTTCTCCCCCTCCTTTCCGTAGCTCGCGTCGCCCCCGGCTGTTTCCAGGGCAACCGGAGCAGGAGACCCCGCGAGAGACCGCCCACGAGACCCTCGCGCGCAGCCATGAGCCCCGCCCCCCACTGGTGTTTGGAGAGGGGCGGGACCTGGAGAGAGGTGTGGGAGCGGAGCCTGATGGGCGGGTGGGGGCGGGGCTTAATGGGCGGGGAGGGGTCGGGATCTGGGGGGGGAAGGGTACCGATGGAGCGGGGCAAAGTGATCCGCAGGCACATTTTGGGAGGAGTGAGGGTGGAACCTGGAAGGTGGACAGGATGGGGGCGGAGCAGAATAGGAGGAGGTGGGGATGGGCTGAGAGAGGGGTTTCCTTCCCCAGCCGAGGTGGGATGGAGTAAGAGGAGGTGGGATGAAACTTAGTGGGAAGAAGGGACAGTACCTGGACAGAGCGGGTGGGCGGGGCCGGAGTGGGCGGGGCCTACGGGGGGCGGGGTCTAGATGAGGACGTGGCTTGAGGCCAAGCCGGAGGCTGTGCTGCAGCAGGAGGGGCGGGCCCTGTTAGAGTTGGGGGACTGGGGTTGGGTTCTCTATGCCGTGAGGGGGGGATCTGGGAACGCTGGAAGAAAGGTGTTCCCCTCAAGACCTGCGGCTGAATTCCCCTGGCCCACAAGGCTCCCCGTCCCCCTGTATTTTGCAGGCTGCTCCGTGACCCCACCATGTCCACCCCTACCTCGAGTTCCCAGAATACCCCCTTGCCTGGTGAGTGAGCCCCTTCCCAGCCCAGCCCAGCCCACTGCTCCATCACACACGTGTCAGGAGAAACTCACTATACCCCCCTCTCTCAGGAAATGTGCCCCCTCAGCCCAGCGCCCCCTCTTCTAAACCCGTTGTGAAGGAGGAGCGTCCTGAGCCGTGGCCTGGGGGCCCGGACCCTGATGTCCCGGGCAGTGATGGGGTCGGCTCAGCCTGCAGCGTGGGTGAGACGGGGCCCAGAGACGGGCTGGGAGTTGGTATGGGAGGCAGGCGGAGGGATCCAGAAAGAGAGAAAGATCGGACATGAGGACACGAGGCTCCGATTGTTGACATTTTTTTCTTCTGCTCCTCCTCGACACCTCTCATTTCGATTCATTCTTGGGGTTCGCTGACATACACTTCTTTCCCCCTGAATCGCCATCTCCCTGGGTCACCTTCGATACTCCGGCTCTTTGCCTCTGTCTGCTCTCTCACGGGCCTCTCTGGCCGGCTTGTTTTTGTGACTCTCTCGTGGCTTCTGTCCGCCCTCCCCAGTCATCCCAGACCCGGCAGAGGAGCCAGAGCGCAAGCGTAAGAAGGGCCCGGCTCCAAAGATGCTGGGCCACGAGCTGTGCCGTGTGTGCGGGGACAAGGCCTCCGGCTTCCACTACAACGTGCTCAGTTGTGAAGGCTGCAAGGGCTTCTTCCGGCGCAGCGTGGTCCGAGGCGGGGCCGGGCGCTATGCCTGCCGGGGCGGTGGAACCTGCCAGATGGACGCCTTCATGCGACGCAAGTGCCAGCAATGCCGGCTGCGCAAGTGCAAGGAGGCCGGGATGAGGGAGCAGTGTGAGTGCCCGCGAGGGAGCAGCCAGCCTGGCCACTGCCCAGGCCTGGGGCCTCCGCTGAGGCCCGCATCTCCCCACAGGCGTCCTCTCCGAGGAGCAGATCCGGAAGAAGAAGATTCGGAAGCAGCAGCAGCAGCAGTCCCCGGCGACGCCAGGAGTCAGCAGCGGCTCAGCCTCGGGGCCTGGGGCCTCCCCTGGAGGGTCGGACGGGGGTGGCCAGGGCTCCGGGGAAGGCGAGGGTGTCCAGTTAACAGCTGCTCAGGAACTAATGATCCAGCAGTTGGTGGCGGCCCAGCTGCAGTGCAACAAGCGCTCCTTCTCCGACCAGCCCAAAGTCACGGTACTGGCCCTGGCGCAGCCTTGGGGGGCCGGGGGCCTGGCATGGGAAGGGAATGAGGCTCCAGAGGGCAGAGGCTGGGAGAGGAGGAGCTCCGGGGTGCAGGCTTTGCCTCAGGTTGCCCCCCTGGCCTTGGGTTCTTGGGAAGGGTCCAGAGAATAACCCCCACCCCATCCCCCACTCCCATGTCCCAGCCCTGGCCTCTGGGCGCAGACCCCCAGTCCCGCGATGCCCGCCAGCAGCGTTTTGCCCACTTCACGGAGCTGGCCATCATCTCAGTCCAGGAGATCGTGGACTTTGCCAAGCAGGTGCCCGGCTTCCTGCAGCTGGGCCGTGAGGACCAGATCGCCCTCCTAAAGGCGTCTACCATTGAGGTAACAGCCGGCCCTCCGATCCTCAGCCCAGCCCCTCCCTCCTGCCTGCAAGATAAGCCCTGGGACAAGCAAGATCCCCCCCCCCCGCCAGTCCTTGCCTTTGTGGGGATGTATCTGATGGAGGAATGTTAGAATACTAAGCAAGATCATCAGAGGTTCTCACGGGCCAGGGGGAGAAAGAAAATGGGCTGAGGCCGGAGGGACACACTTTAGAGAATGTGCCAGAAAGGCTGTTCGGAGGAGTTGGCATTTGAACCAAAACAATGGTAACAAATAAGGATTGAGTGCCAGGCCCCATTCCGAGTGCTGGGCACATGTGAGTGAACAAAACACACATCTCTCCCCTGTGCCTCCTGACCACCGGGGGGGGGAGTGTCCTGAGCGAAAGGTGCTGTGCGAGCTGGAACGGGGAGGGAGAGAGCTGGGAGGGTCCGGCGTGCTGACTGCAGGCTGCTGCGGCTGAGAACGGGGGATTGGGGGGGGGGGCAGAGGGACCAGGGATGATCCTGGTGAGGTCAGGCCCCCTTTCAGGCCAGGAGAGGAGGGACTGGTGGCCAAAGAGGTCACAGGGCCTCCTCATGCCCCTGCCTGCCCCCTCCCTGCTGCCCGCAGATCATGCTGCTGGAGACAGCCAGACGCTACAACCACGAGACGGAGTGCATCACCTTCCTGAAGGACTTCACCTACAGCAAGGACGACTTCCACCGCGCAGGTACGGCTGAGGGCAGGCGGGGACGGCGCAGGGTGGGGAGACCTGTCTGGGAGACCTCGGCTGCCTCACCCCTGTCTGAGCCTCCGTTTTCCCATCTCCAAAGTGGGGTGAGCCTGTGGCTCAATGGACTGGGCATCATCCCATGCACCGAAAGGTTGCCGGTTCGATTCCCAATCAGGGCACGTGCCCAGGTTGCAGCCTTGATCCCCGGTAGTAGGAGGCGTGCAGAAACATCACATTGATGTTTCTTTCTTTCTCCCTCTTCCTTTCTTTCTCAGTAAAAAAAAGTCTTTTAAAAAAAAGTGGGGTGAGGGTTGAGTCCCCCCCGCAGTCCGGTAAGAGCACGTTTATTGGTTGTTGACCGCCCGCTAGGACGCGGTGCAGGATGAGGCAGAGTCTCTGCTATCACGGAAGGCATCTTGGTGGGACTCGAAAGACGGTCTGTCCACCCACAGCCCGGTCCCACCCGAGGGCGGCTGGATCGCAGTCCATTGTGAAGTGTGCAGCCTACGCAGCTATTTAGGGCAACCCCGGTCCCCGCCCTCTCAGAGCGCTTAACCAGGGTGTGGGCTGGTGGAGGAGGTGCAGGGGAGCTGAGGGCTGAGCGGCATCGCCTCGGCAAAGGGGGGTGGGAGTAGCACTGCCCAGGGGAACCCCCTGTGCGGAGGCCTCTCTCTCGGCCTCTGGTCTTTCTCAGGAAGTCCTGCTCTCTACCGGGGGCACCTGTCTGCACTCCCAGATGTCTGCTTCTCACCCCCTCTTCCCTTCCTCCAACTCCTGGCCCTCCCATCTCTCAGGACAGTCAGTCACCCTCTAAGTAGGAGGTTGTCAGCAGGGCACGCGGGGGAGTGTTTTGGGCAGGGTGTCAGCATGTGCAAAGGCCCTGGGGTGGAGAAGAGCTGGGCAGTTGTAAGGAACTACAAGGAAGTCTTGGCAGCTGCAGCACAGAGATAAGGCTGGAGAAAAGGTTGGGGTCCCACTGCTCCCCCCATCCTCTGCCACTGCCACAGTCCAGGCCTCAGTTGTCTCTCTAGCCCAGTGGTCGGCAAACCGCGGCTCGCGAGCCACATGTGGCTCTTTGGCCCCTTGAGTGTGGCTCTTCCACAAAATACCACGTGCGGGCGCGCACGTACAGTGCGATTGAAACTCCGTGGCCCGTGCGCAGAAGTCGGTTTTCGGCCTGGGCGAGTCTATTTTGAAGAAGTGGCGTTAGAACACTCAAGGGGCCGAAGAGCCGCATGTGGCTCGCGAGCCGCGGTTTGCCGACCACTGCCCTAGCCCATGGCAGGGGTCCCTCACTGGTCACCCACCTCCACCCCTGCCCAGTGTGTCTGTTCACATAGTCAGAAGGATCCTATTAACCCCCTATCGGCCCATGTCCCGCTGCTCAGAACCCTCCGTGGCTCCCGTCCCCCTGGGAGGAAAGTACCACGGGCCTGCGGGGTCTGGCTCCGTCCCTCTCCCTCCTCATCCCCTGCCCCCGCTCCTCACTCACTCTCCTCCTGCCACACCGGTCTCCTCTTTCTTATTTGAATCATCAAACGCAATCCCGCTCAGAGCGTTTATACTTGCTGCTCCCTTTGCCCAGAACGAGGGCACCAGCTCATCCTGGCGTGCCCGGTTCCTTCCCAGTTTTTGTTTTCCTGATTGTGTGTGTGTGTGTGTGAGTGTGAGTATGTGTGTGTGTGTGTGTGTGTGTGTGTGTGTGAGTGTGTGTGTGTTTTCCCCATTATTGATTTTTTTACAGATTTTTTTTTTTTCCTAATCCTCACCCGAGGACATGTTTTTATTGATTTGAGAGAGAGAGGGGAAGGGAGAGAGACACATCAATTGGTTGCCTCCCGTACACGCCCTGACCGGGGACCAAACCCACAACCTAGGTATGTGCCCGGGTTGACGCTACAACCAACAGAGCCACCCCCGCAGGGCCTTCCCAGTTTTCACACCGAATGTCTCGTGGCCCAAAAGCTCAGACAGAACAGGTGGTGGCACCCCGCCTGGAACCCTCGCTTCCTCGTCACTCGCTCCCTCTCCTCCCGGTCCTCGCTCTAAGGTCACCTCCACTGAGGCCCTCCGAAAGTGTCCCCCTCGGGTGACCACCTTGTCTGAGACGCTGACATGGTTCTCAGCGGCCCCCTGACCCTTCCCTGCTCTCTAGACCTCACCGCTACCTCACAGGCTGGAGAGGCGACGTATCTGTCTGTTATCTGTCCCCTCAACCCCCGTGTGAGTTCCGCAGAGCACGGACTTTGTCTTGTAAATGGCTCTCTCCGCTGGCACGTAGTAGGTACCCAGGGAAGTTTGACGAATGAATGAATAAAAGAGTCACTCTTGGGAATGAGTTCCACTGAGAGCAGTGGAAGCCACTACAGGGGGTGACACAATGTGACCTGGGCTTACAACGCTTTCCTTGCCCTGGCCGGTTTGGCTCAGTGGATAGCGCCTCGGCCTGCAGACTGAAGGGTCCCAGGTTCGATTCTGGTCAAGGGCGCATGCCTGGGTTGCGGGCTTGATCCCCAGTAGGGGGCGTGCAGGAGGCAGCCGTTCGATGATTCTCTCTCATTGATGTTTCTATCTCTCTCCCCTCTCCCTTCCTCTCTAAAATTAATTTTAAAATATATACAAAAACAAAAACTCTTTCCTTTTCCTGAGGAGAAGTCCGGAGAAGCCCAGAAGTGAAGGTGGTGATAGCGTAGCCATTACTGCATAAATGGCAGCTCTCAGAACTCATTCCCCCCCTCGGGCCAGGTTTATGGCACAGCTCCTCCGTGCCACGCACTCTCCAGGCAGTGGGGACACGGGTGAGCGGAGGAGGCAGGAACACTGGAGTGGCTGCTGACTTCCTCATCCCGCTGGGCAGCGTCAGGCCGGGTGTGGGGGCCGGTTTCGGGCGGCGTGTTTATCGGGGGGCCTCCGCCTCCCGCCCCACAGGCCTGCAGGTGGAGTTCATCAACCCCATCTTCGAGTTCTCCCGGGCCATGCGGCGGCTGGGCCTGGACGACGCCGAGTACGCCCTCCTCATTGCCATCAACATCTTCTCCGCCGACCGGCCCAACGTGCAGGAGCCCGGCCGCGTGGAGGCGCTGCAGCAGCCCTACGTGGAGGCGCTGCTCTCCTACACGCGCATCAAGAGGCCGCAGGTACCAGCCCGCCCTCCCGCAGAGGAGACCCAGTCCCGGGGGCTGGGAGGCACCCGCGTGGGGTCCCACCTCCTGCTCTGAGCCTGGCTTGTCTGCCTCCCTGGCAGCACCCTGAGCTCTGGCCCGTATCCTCTCAGCAGAGCCTGTGCTCAGGCCCTGTCCCCGCACCAAGGAGCTCGCCTGGTCCAAGCACAGGGGTGGGGTCCCCACGCTCTCGTTGGCCTCTGCCCACACTGGCTCTCCTGGCTCAGCCTGGGGAGGGGGTCGCTCCTGGTGGGCTGACCCGAGCCTCACAGCGCAGGGCCTGGCCAGCACCCACCGTCCTCCTGCCGCCCGCAGGACCAGCTGCGCTTCCCCCGCATGCTGATGAAGCTGGTGAGCCTGCGCACCCTCAGCTCCGTGCACTCGGAGCAGGTCTTCGCCCTGCGGCTCCAGGACAAGAAGCTGCCGCCTCTGCTGTCTGAGATCTGGGACGTCCACGAGTGAGGGTCCAGCAACCCTGCCCGCAGCCCTGCACCCTCCAACGAATGGACGTGGCCACGCCTTCCTCCTCCTGGGTGGCGGGGAAGGAGCCGAGCCTGGGGGCCCACCTTGTGGCTTGGAGCACAAGCCCTGGCCCTGCCAGCCCTTAGCCCTCAGGATAAGCCCCAGTCAGGGTCCAGGGGGCTCCCTCCCTGCCCACTGAGTCTTCCTGGGAGGTGTGGATGGGTCGCAGGCCCTGACCTCTGACCTCTCCAAGCACTTCCAGCTGCTCTCCCCGCCCAGCTTACACTCAAGCCCACTGCGCAGTGCACCTTGAACAGAGGGAGGGGAGGCCCATGGCTCTCTCCCACAGCCTGAGAGACCACAGGTCCCCTCTCCTTCTGCTTTTATTTAATAAAAACTAAAAGAAAAACCACACACAAAAAAAACGGGAAAATAAAATATGAATAGAAACCTGCCCTGAGCCAGAGTGAGTGTGAGAGGGGCTGGGGCTGGGCCGCCAGGGTCTTCCTCCACACTGGCCCTTTAGGAGGCTGCCAGGCGGGTGGGAGGGGTGTTCGCAGTCATCAGGCACTGGGGGTTCAGGAGAGGCCCCTGGTGGCCTCAGGGTCACCTCCCTGTGTAAGGCCAGTTGGAGCCAGCTCATGGAAGACAATTTAAGTGGATGAGGGGACTGGGACGTTCAAACAGTCGACAAGTACTTGCCGAAATACTTGCTGAAGCCACCTGTGTCCATTCTGAGACCATGTCATTCATTCTAGTCTGTATGGAGCATTTCCTAGGTGCCAAACACCGATTTTAGGCACTGGAAACCAGCGAACAAGACAGAGTCCCTCCTCAGAGGTGGCAGTGGGGGAGTGAATGGGGTCAGCTAGGATGTAAGGGAATGGGGGCAGCAGACGGGAGGGGGTGCTGGAGGAGAAAGGCAAGGCTTCACAAAGATCCCGTCCTAGCTGGGACCTAAACCTTGAGAACAAGGAGCCTGGGCCCCCACGATGTAGGGCACATGCCGGGTGTGGAAGGTGAGAGGCCCTGGTGAGTTCAGAATAGGGAGGGGCACCGAGGAGTTCTCTTAGCCGGATGGACAGCCCTGGTTGAGGGTGAAGGCGGTTTTGCTTAGAGAGATGGGCTGGTTACTGAAAGGTTATGTTGTTTGTGGGACGGGGGAGAGAGGACTGCAGAGATGAGAGTAGTTACAAATGGTGAGCTGGGCACCCCACTGGTGTGCCCTCCACCCCACTGGTGTGCCCGCCCCACGCTAGTTCTAGTTTACAGATGGGGAAACTTGAGGCCGTGAGACCGAACAGATCAGGCCGGGACCTGAGCACGTACAGCCAGCTCCTGCAGGGAGGGCGGACGTCAGGCCGGTGCAAGGACGGTCAGTGCGCAGGTGGTCCCCGCGGGCAGCAGGCAGGAGGGGTTGCGGAGGCTGCGCGCGCAGCGCCCGAGGGCTGGCGGGGGTGGTGCCCCAGGGTGGCTGCGCGCGCAGCCTTCACTTGGCCGCGAAGCTTCCGCAAGGAGGGGCGTGGCTTCGGGCCGCCTAAGTCAACAGGGGGCGGGTTTTTGCGAGAATTTGCCTGCAATTGGAACGAGGGGGTGTGGCCTCTCCCCAATTGGAAGAATGGGGTGTGGCCAGGTGCTATGGTGGTGGGCGTGGTCTCGCCCTATTTGGGCGGGAGGGGCGTGGCCGGCTTGGCGCGCTGCGCCTCTGGGCCTGCGCACGCTGGAGTCAGGGGTCACGGCGGCGCAGTCCGTGGCGGGAAACGCTGTTTGAAGCGGGTGAGTAAAGGGACAAGGGGGATTGCCGAGGACCCTGCCAGGGGGCTTGGGGAGCCGGCACGTAGGCCTGAGAGAGGGGCGTGAGGGGTCACTAGGGCGTGACGGCGGGAGGGACCCCCTTGGCTCGGGGGCGCGCGGGGAGATGACGGGGGTGGGGGTACCTTGGCCTGCACCTGGAGGCCCAGCGATGGGCACCCGGTCCCGGGGCGAGATGAGGCATGCACTCTGGAGGCTCTTTGGGGCACCGGATCCCGGTGGCACTGGAGGACTGAAGTGTGCACGTGGGGGCATGGTGTTATACTTTATTCACCAAATACTGAGTACTCGGTGCCAGGCAGTGTTATAGATGCAGGGGCTGCTGCACGAACTAGTGAGAGAGGGTTCCTGCCTCAGGACAGGACAGTCAGTGGGCCAGTAATTAGTAGTAACGGCAAAGCAGTGCTTTCAGGCTCCGATGCCTTAAGCCGGGTAGCCTGCTGCTTTGGCTGGAGTGGTCAGGAATGGCCTCTCCGGGGAGTGACATTGGAGAGAAGTCAGCTATGTAAAGAGAAACCCGGGCAGAGGGACCATCAAGTGCCAAGGCCCTGAGGTGGGAAGGGAACAGGTGAGGGTGGGGACGAGGTGGGGAAGCAGATCCTGTAGGGCCTTGTGAACCTTGCTGGGGGGGGGGGGGGGAGGTTGGCTTTTATTCTGGGTTCAATAGGGCGTCATGGGAGGTTTTCAGCCTTGGAGCCAGGTCAGCCGCCCTATGTTTTGAGAAGCTCGCCTGCTGAGTGAAGATGGAATGTAGCAGGAGCGAGAGTGGGAAGGAGGGAGACCAGCCAGGAGGCAAGCAGGCGGGAGGAATCTCTCAGGCTCTGGTTGTCTGTGGGGCTGTTGGAAGCGGAGCAACCGGCTGGATGGAGAAGGCTGAGGGAGAGCAGGTTTGGGGATGCCACTCTGCAGGCAGAGCTTAGATGGAGTGAGTGGCAGGGTGACGTCAGTGTCCTAGTGTTGCAGCCCCACCTACTCCAAGAATCTGTTGCTGCTATGTCTCAGTCTCCTCCTCCACCTCCCCGCCCCCCCCCCAATCTCTTACAGAGGTTCCTTCCCCACTTGGGGCCTTTGCCACGCCCTTCCCTCCTGGGCAGTGCTCTTCCTTCTTCAGGCCTTCAGTCAGCTGCTCTGTGCCAGGCCCCTTGCTGGGCACGAGGGAACCAGTGAAAATTCAGTTCAGGCCGAAACCGGTTTGGCTCAGTGGATAGAGCATCGGCTGGCTTGCGGACTGAAAGGTCCCAGGTTCGATTCCGGTCAAGGGCATGTACCTGGGTTGCGGGCACATCCCCAGTAGGGGGTGTGCAGGAGGCAGCTGATTGATGTTTCTCTCTCATCAGTGTTTCTGACTCTCTATCCCTCTCCCTTCCTCTCTGTAAAAAATCAATAAAATATATTTTAAAAAAAAGAAAAGAAAATTCAGTTCAGGTGGGAGAAGGACAGGAACTCTCCACCCAGGCTGAGGAACTGGGGCTCAGGGAAGACTCACGGGTTGGTGACACTCGAGAGCAGTCTAAACTGGCACTGTGCTGGGGACTCCGACTTGAGCGAGACCCTGGGCCTATTTTTGGGGCGCTCACAGCCTGAAGCACTCCCAGCTTGGGGTGCACATGTGCAATAACAGAAGTAGCACAAGGCGCTGTGGGAGCCCCGAGGGGGCAGAGGGGCAGTCTGGAGGCCTTGAGCCACAGCGGGGTCTCCGAGGATTCAGAGGAGTAAGGTGGCCGAGGAAAAGGAGGAGGCCATGCCCTGTGCTGGGCGATGCTGGCGACTCAGAGAAGCGCCAGTCCCTGTCTTTCGCTCTGAGGGGTCCCTGTCTGAGACACAGGCCTGATGGCCCCCGGCATGACAAGGGCAGCGGGAGTCAGGGAGGCCCAGTCTCTGCCCTGCCGGGCAGAGGGCAGTTCCCCTGTGTACCTTACCCGGCGCGCCCGGAGGCCGGCATTCTGGAGTACAGTGTGCCTGCCTGGCTTGGACCCTGGCTTTCCCTCTGAGCTCTCTGTGCCGCCTTGAGCCGGTAGCTTCACTCTCTGGGCCTGGGTCCCAGTAATTGTGTGTGTTGGAGGGTAAGGACAGCACCGACCTCAGACCTCAAAAGTGTTTGTGACAATTCCATGAGTGCCCTCCATCATTCTTTTATTTTTAAAAATATAATTTTTATTGATTTCAGAGAGGAAGGGGCAGAGAGAGAGAGAGATAGAGAGATAGAAACATCAATGATGAGAGAGAATCATTGATCAGCTGCCTCTCGAACACCCCCTAATGGGGATCGAGCCAGCAACCCGGGCATGTGCCCTTGACTGGAATCGAACCTGGGACCCTTCAGTCCCCAGGCTTCCGCTCTATCCACTGAGCCAAACCAGCCAGGGCCCATCATTCTTTTGGAAGCTGTTTATTGAGCATGTGCTCTGTCCCCGGCGCTCTTCAGGGTGCGTGAGATGTAGCAGGAAACAAAAGGTCAAGTCCCTGCTCTCAGAGCTCCGTTCTCCTTGTGGGGACAGGCCGTAAGTAAGACTGATGCGCAGTGGCTCTCAGACCCGAGCGCCGAGTGCTGGACCTTAGCATGCTGACAGTTAGCATTCCAACCAGTTCCCACCCGGAGCTCAAGCTGCTAATCCAGGGACCACACTTGCAGAACTCGGAGAACTGATACAGGGCACCACACAGTGGTAAGTGGCATCAAGAAAAATAAAGCGGGGCCCTAACCGGTTTGGCTCAGTGGATAGAGCGTCGGCCTGCGGACTGAGGGTCCCAGGTTCGATTCCGGTCAAGGGCATGTACTTTGGTTGCGGGCACATCTCCAGAAGGAGGTGTACAGGAGGCAGCTGATCAATGTTTTTCTCTCATCGATGTTTCTAACTATCCCTCTCCCTTCCTCTCTGTAAAAAATCAATAAAATATATTTAAAAAAAAAGAAAAGAAAAAGAAAGCAGGGAAAGGGGTTGGAGAGGGTCAGGATGGGGCAGTGGGGTTGCCCTTTTAAACAGGCCTCACTGAGACTGTGACATTTGAACAAAGACCTGAAGGAGGGGAGGGAGGATGCCACAGGGCCATCTGGGGGAGAACATTTGGCAGGGCAGAGGGAGCAGCCCGTGCAAAGGTCCTGAGGCAGGGACTAGGCCTGGAGCGTTTAAGGAGCCGAGAGGAGGCAAGTGGCTGGAGCCGAGTGAGCAGGGGGGAGAGAGTGGGAGGTGGTGGCTGAAAGGAAACGAAGCGATTGTGCAAAGTCTTGGGGGCCATGAAGCGGACTTTAACTCAGCATGAGACGTGCCCAGGGGTGGGCTCTGAGCAGAGGAGGGATGGCTGATCTGACATGATTGTACAGGATCCTTCTGACTGCTGTGTGGAGAATACACTGAGGGGGGCAGGGTGGAATGAGGGAGCCCTGGAGAGGCTCTTTACTCATTCAGCAGGTATTTCTCGAGGACCCTCTCTGTGTCAGGCACTTGTAGACTCCTGCTGTATTTCAGTAAACAGACGGGCGGATCCTGGCCCTCACAGCGCATCTTCCAGCAGGGGGAGACAGACCAACAGCAATGGGGGAGACAGACCAACAGCAATGTGCAAAATAAAAACGCCAGCAAGAGTCTTAGAGAACAGAGGGGCCTGGACGGTAGCTGGGGGCTGAGAAGCTCTGGGACTTAGGTCTCCCGGGAGGCAGAGCTGACGGGGTTTGCAGATAGAGTGAGCACGTGGTCTGAGGGGAAGAGAGAAGTCGGGGTGACTCCACAGTTGTTGGCCTGATGGGAGCTGTCATTTATTGAATAGGGGGAGACCATGAGGTGCAAGGAGCAGGTTTGGGGGGAGATCAGGGGCTGGCTTTGGAGTCTGAGGTGCCCGAAGAGACAGCCTCACAGTGGGCAGCTGGACCGGTCAGCCTGGAGCCCGAGGAGAGGTCTGGGCCAGGGGCACAAAGGCGGGAGTGATCGGCATGGAGATGGCACTTCGCGCCGTGAGGTGAGCCCCGGCTGGTGTGGCTCAGTTGGTTGGAGCATCCTCCCGTGCACCGGAAGGTTGTGGGTTCAGTTCCCATCAGGGCACATACCCAGGTTGCGGGTTTGATCCCTGGTTGGGGGAGTGCATACAAGAGGCAACCGATTGATGTTTCTCTTTTACATTGAAGCTTCTCTTTCTCCCTCTCTAAAAGCAATTAAAAACACACAAAAAACCCCCCCCACAAAATGCCATGCGGTTAGGTGAAGTGCAGCGGGGACACTGAGGGAGTGCGGGTCACAGAGGAACCAGCACCTGACCCAGGTGGGCGCTCAGCGGGTGTTAGCGCTGCAGGCGCCCGCCAGGCTCTGCTGCGGAAGGGCCGAGAAGGGGACAGAGCTGGCCAAGCTCCTTCCTGTCTGGTGCCAGGGCCCCTGAGGGGACACACAGGGGCCTCCTTCCTTCTAATGCTGCCCTCCCTGACGGTGCATTTAGGGTGGTGCCTGGATAGGGACCTCGCCAAGGAACCTCCACTTTGCTGCTGGTGACACCTCCCCCCCCACACACACCCTGCTGGCCACGGCCCGTTGACGCAGGGCAGCCAGTGGGCCCCCTGGTGCCTTTCTCGGCCAGGCCGGGCCTGGCTCCCCTCTGGCCTCCTGTAAGCCCCGCAGCGTCCGGTGCCCCTCATTTTCTTAAACAACTTTTTGGGAACAGAAGATAACGCTCCAAGTACACCGTTCGGTACCTTGCTTTCTCTCCCTGACAATGTGCCTTTGAGAGCCCTCCACAGCAGTACACAGAGCGCTTCCTCATTCCTTTATCCAGCTGCATAATATTCCACCGGGCGGAATTAATGGGATTATTCAAACAGTCCCCCGGGGAGAACATTTAGGTGGTTTCCAGTCTTTTGAGATGGCAAACAATGCCGCCGGAAATAACCTCATAAATGCAGTTTTTCATCGTGCCATAATACACCTGCAGCATAAACCCCTGGCTGTGGAATTATGGCCTCCCCCCTTTTACGTTTTTAATTGGTGTCTAATTTACATAAAGGGACATGCACAGTCTCAAGCGCACAGTTGGGTGTACAGTAGGTTTCCATCGCCCCGGAAAATCCCCCCGGGGCCCTCCCCAGTCAGTCTCCCAGCAGGAACAGCCACTAGCCTGACTTCTAGCACCAGAGGTTAGTCCAGTGGTCGGCAAACTCATTAGTCAACAGAGCCAAATATCAGCAGGACAACGATTGAAATTTCTTTGGAGAGCCGAAAACAGACTTCTGCGCATGGGCCACGAAGTTTCCATCGCACTGTACGTGCGCGCCCGCACGTGGTATTTTGTGGAAGAGCCACACTCAAGGGGCCAAAGGGCCGCATGTGGCTCACGAGCCACAGTTTGCCGACCACTGGGTTAGTCAATTCTAGAACTCTGCAATGCCGTCATACAACATATACTCAGTTTTTAAAAATTGGCGTGAGCCCGGGCCAGTGTGACTTGGGGATTAGAGTGTCAGCCTGCGCACTGAAGGGTCGCCGTCTCGATATCTGGTCACGGACATGTACCTGGGTTGGGGTTTGCTCCCCACCCCAATCAGGGAGCGTGCGGAAGGCACCAGTCGATGTGTCTCTCTCACATCAATGTTTCTCTCTCCTTCCCTCCCTCCCTCCCACTTTCTCTGAAGAGGAATGGGAAAAATATCCTCAGGTGAAGATTAACAACAACAAAAAAAAAAAAAAAGGAAAGAAAATTGAGGTGAAATTAACTATTTTAAAGTGCACAGTCAGTGGCATTTAGGACATTCGTAGTCTCGTGCAGCCACCACCTCTCTCTAGTTCTAGAACATTTCCGTTATCACAGAATGGAAAAACATTCCCATCACCCATTTGCGGTCACTCCCAACTTCCCCAGTGTGCACTCGTGTGTCTGGCTTCTTTTACACATGTTTGCGATACGTCCATCCTGTGTGTATATCAGTAACTGCCTCCTTTTTTTTTTTCTTTTTAATATATATTTTATTGATTTTTTACAGAGAGGAAGGGAGAGGGAGAGAGAGTCAGAAATATCAATGAGAGAGAAACATCAATCAGCTGCCTCCTGCACCCCCCACTGGGGATGTGCCCGCAACCAAGGTACATGCCCTTGACCGGAATCGAACCTGGGACCCTTGAGTCCGCAGGCCGAAGCTCTATCCACTGAGCCAAACCGGTTAGGGCGAACTGCCTCCTTTTTAATGCTGAGAAATAATTCCATTGTGGGCCAGCATTTGCTGTAACATATCCCGGTCCAGAATTTTTCTGTGATGTCATGGTCTAGGCCAGTGGTTGGCAAACTGCGGCTCGCGAGCCACCTGCGGCTCTTTGGCCCCTTGAGCTTTTAGCAAAGGCGAGCTTAGGAGTACCCTAATTAAGTTAATAACAATGTACCTACCTATATAGTTTAAGTTTAAAAAATTTGGCTCTCAAAAGAAATTTCAATCGTTGTGCTGTTGATATTTGGCTCTGTTGACTAATGAGTTTGCCGACCATTGGTCTAGGCTAAACTCTGTAACAAAGAGGTTCCAAGGCACAGTGACCCAGACAGGATACAAATCTGTTTATCCACATAATTATCCAAAGCTAGGCAGGTGTGCTCCAGAAGGCTGTTGAGGGCCCAGGTTCCTTCCATCTTGTAGCTCTGTGTTCCCTGCAATGTCACCCTTGTCCTGGTGGTCAGGGTCGGCTCGTTGCCACTGCATCCACGCTCCAGCCATCTGGAAGAGGGAAGAAAGAGGATGGAGAGCAGGCTTCCTCTTCAGGCTGTCCTGAAAGGCGCCCTCCTTACAGTCACCCCAGGTCCATGAGCTAGGACTTGATCATGTGACCACCACCTAGCCGTGCATCCTGGGAAATGGAGTCTTGAGCTTTTCGGCTTGTGGTGCATCCAAGACGAAGGATGTATGGCAAAAAAAAAAAAAAAAAAAAAAAAGGACCAAAGAGAGACTGGATCTGGGGGATGGTTATGGGATCCAGAGGTGTTCCCTGGAACCTGGGACAGCTGATGTGTCCCTAACCCTCTCCTCCCTCCCATCTGGGTCTGGGGTCTGCTGTAGGTTTCTCTAATCTGCCAGCCATGGGAGACATGTACTGTTTTACAATTCTTCATTTCTTTCTCTCTTTCCCCCTCCTCTCCCTCCCTCCCTTCCTTTTTTCCTTTCATATTAATCCTCATCCAAGAGTATTTCCCATTGATTTTTAGAGACAGTGAAAGAGAGGAAGGGAGAGAGAGAAACATGTATGTGAGAAAGACACATTGATTGGTCGGCACTCGCACGTGCCCCGACTGGGGCTGGGGATCAAAGCTGCAACTCAGGTCCCTGCCCTTGACTGGGAATGGATCTGGTGACCCTTCCGTGCACGGGCCAACACTACCCACGGAGCCACAGCGGCTAGGGCTACCACTTTTTTAATAATTTCAAATGTATAGGAAGGTATACGACAAAGAGCACTTTTTACCCTTCCCCCAGCTTCACCTGTTTTCACATTTTACCCTGTTTATGTTTGATTTGCACGCACACTTTATTTTTATTTGTTTATTTTTTAAAATATATTTATTGATTTTTTTTACAGAGAGGAAGGGAGAGGGATAGAGAGTTAGAAACATCGATGAGAGAGAAACATCGATCAGCTGCCTCCTGCACACCCCCCACTGGGGATGTGCCCACAACCAAGGTATGTGCCCTTGACCGGAATCGAACCTGGGACGTTTCAGTCCGCAGGTCCACGCTCTATCCGCCGAGCCAAACCGGTTTCGGCTTGCATGCACACTTTAAAAAAACACTTTCAGAATAGCTCGTATACATCATGGCCATTTACCCCTGAATACTTGAGTGTGTATTTCCTTAGAATGTTCTCTTACTGAACCACAGTGAAGTTACCAAATCCAATAGGCTTAACCTGAGTACAGTCTTCAATCTACCAGAGGATATGTACCTTTATGTCAACATATCTTGTCAAGCCCTAGCCGGTTTGGCTCAGTGGATAGAGCGTTAGCCTTCGGACTCAAGGGTCCCAGGTTCGATTCCGGTCAGGGGCACGTACCTTGGTTGAGAGCCCATCCCCAGTAGGGGGGTGTGCAGGAGGCAGCTGACTGATGTTTCTCTCTTGTCGATGTTTCTAACTCTCTATCCCTCTCCCTTCCTCTCTGTAAAAAATCAATAAAATATATTTTTTAAAAAGACATAGGAACATACGTAAGTTATGACTGATACGTGCCTGTTACATGTGGGAGTAGAGGGAGTGGAAGCAAAGGGGGCAGTACCTTGCGGCTTGGGGAGTCTGGGGGAACGGTGCACGTTCAAAATAAAAAGGGCTTTTGTTTTTGTGTTTAAATGGGATGGGAGCCTCTGAAGTGTGTTCGGCTGGGGCGGGCCCTGGTCAGATTGGTGTTTCGGGCCACTCCCTGGCGCCCGGCACCGTGACTGGCCCGAAGGAGGCACTTCCCAGCCGCTTGGTGAACAGAGGCCTGGCCAGTGGGTGATGATGGGTAGGCGAGGGCATCTGGTAGGAAAGAAAGGGGTGAGCTAAGGACCAAGTCTGTGCCGGAGAGGGGGCCAGGGCTTGCGGGGCCCATGACATCGGTCTGCAGGGGGCAAGTGGACGCGTAAAGGATGTGGAGGGCTCAGGAACGCGAGGGAAGGGCTAGGCGGGTGGCAGTGGGTGTAGTGACACTGATGGTGCCTGAGCGTCTGGGGTGCGCCAGCCCCTGTGAGCCTGCAGGTGGAGGCCCTCTGAGGCCCTGGGTGCGGGGGAGGCCGGGGGGAAGACAGGAGCCCTCACCCCGCCCCCACTGGTCCCCAGGATGTATGACAAGCGGCGGCCGGGGCCGGGGGCCGGGGCCGGGGCCGGGGTGCCCCCGAAGCGGGCCCGCGGGGGCCTCTGGGATGAGGATGAGGCCCCTCGGCCATCCCAGTTTGAGGAGGAGCTGGCGCTGATGGAGGAGATGGAGGCCGAGCGCAGGCTGCAGGAGCTGGAGGAGGAGCTGCAGTCGGCCCAGGAGGGGGCTGCCGAGCGTGAGACCTGGAGTGGGAGCCCCCCGCACCCCCGCCCTTCTTGCCTCTGAACTGACCTGTAACCTCTGACCTCTGGCCCACTTTGAGCTCCACAAAGGGCTGACCTTTGACCCCATGCCAGTATGCCCCCTCTGTTGCCTGCTGCTTTTACTCTGACCTTGACCCCTCAATTTGGCAATCTCTTCCGAGTTTCCTGCCTGATCTACACCACCACCTCCACTTGACTTTCCTTTTGCGTTTTGGGAAGCCTCCTGGGCTGGGCCGGGAGGGCGGGCGGTTACTTAGGTCTGAGGGAGGATCACTGAGCACCTTCTTACCCCCCCCCCCCAGGACACTTCTCCCCGACAGCCAGAGATGCCCGCTGGCTTCGGCCCTCCCCACCCCCTCTGGACCCCCAGACAGAACCCCTCATCTTCCAGCAGTTGGAGATCGACCATTATGTGGGTGAGTTTGGGGACAGGCCCGGTGGGTGGCAGGTGGGGCCCCGGTCAGCCCCTCTGGCTCTGTGTGGGGGGAGCTGTCCCAGGCAGTCCCCACTGTGAGACCAGGGCTGTGTGAGGGAGGGACAGGCTGGGCAACCAGGAGTCTGGCGAGGGGGTCAGGGTGCATGTGCCAGGGGCTGGGGGGGGGGGGTATGACTGCAAAGGGGCAGCTCAAGGGAGCTATTTAGAATGACAGCCATTTTGGCCCAGTGGATAGAGCGTCAGACCGAGGACTGAAGGGTCCCGGGTTCGATTCCGGTCAAGGGCATGTACCTCAGTTGCAGGGGTTGCAGGTCGATCCCCAATTTTGGTGGTGATTGCACAAACCTACACCCGTGTTCAAATTCCTAACATCACATACAATGTCAAGTCGATTTTCCTTTCTCAAAGATTTTTTTTTCTTTCATAAACGGGCGGGGCTCCCTCTAGCTGTGGGTGGGCAATGGACCACAGGGGCAGGTGGAAGGAGAAGGGCCTAGACGGCCCGTGCGGAAGCTGGTGGGGGCTGAAGGGCTTCGAGCTGCAGGAGTGGGGGCTGTGCTCCCAGTGCAGGAGGGCGGGGGGCGAGCCTTTGAGGAATCGGAGGGACACCTGCCTTCCCTGTCACACCCCCAGGCCCAGCACAGCCCCTGCCCGGGGCGCCTCCGCCATCCCACAGCTCCGTGCCCGTGCTCCGCGCCTTTGGGGTCACCGATGAGGGCGTCTCCGTCTGCTGCCACATCCACGGCTTCGCCCCCTATTTCTACACCCCAGCGCCCCCGGGTGAGTGGCCCCGGCCCAGACGATGCCTCTCACTCCTGACCCCCTGGCGGCCCCTGCGCCCCTGACCAGCCCTCCCACCCGCAGGTTTTGGGCCCGAGCACCTGGGGGACCTGCAGCGGGAGCTGAACGGGGCCATCAGCCGGGACCAGCGCGCGGGGAAGGAGCTCAAGGGGCCGGCCGTGCTGGCCGTGGAGCTGTGCTCCCGGGAGAGTGAGTGCCGCCCGGGGCTGAGCCGGTGGGGTCCCTCCGGGCCGGTGCCAGCCTCCGCTGTCCCCCGCAGGCATGTTCGGGTACCACGGGCGCGGCCCCTCGCCGTTCCTGCGCATCACCCTGGCACTGCCCCGCCTCGTGGCCCCCGCCCGCCGCCTCCTGGAGCAGGGAGTCCGTGTGGCAGGCCTGGGCACCCCCAGCTTTGCACCCTACGAGGCCAACGTTGACTTTGAGATCCGGTACCAGCCCCCACCTCGCTTCTCCCCCCCCCCCCCGCCCCACTCCCCCCAGGTGGTCTCGGCCCACTGACCTCATCCCCCTCCAGGTTCATGGTGGACGCGGACATCGTGGGCTGCAATTGGCTGGAACTGCCTGCTGGGAAATACGTCCTGAGGCCGGAGGGGAAGGTAGGAACCCGCGAGGGTTGCGGGACAGGGAGCTGGGGACCCAGCAGCCACTGACACGCCTGTCCCCACAGGCCACACTGTGTCAGCTGGAGGCAGACGTACTGTGGTCAGACGTGGTCAGTCACCCGCCCGAAGGGGAGTGGCAGCGGATCGCACCCCTGCGGGTGCTCAGCTTCGACATCGAGTGCGCTGGCCGCAAAGGTCTGCCCCAGGCCGTGGGCTCCCCTCCCCTCCCTTTAGATCAGTGACTTGCCAGCCTCGTCCAGGGAGCCCCTGTGCTTCTGGGGGAAGAGGGAGTAAACATGCAGCTGCTCGGGTCATTGTAAGATGCGAGGGTGGTGGCGGCGTGAGGGGGCTTCAGACGGGGTGGGGGTGGGGAGAGCATTCCCCCCCCCCCCCCGCAGCGAGAGCAGCAAGTGCAAAGGTCCTGGGGCAGGACCATCCCCATCTGTGTGGGGGAAAGAAGGTGAGAGATGAAGGCAGAGGGCAGCCAGGATGGGTCTGGTGGGGTCTGTGGGCAGTCGGGACGGAGAGGGGAGATTTAGAGGTGTAGCCCCCTGGTGTGTCCTGAGGGTGAGGAGGGGTCAGGGGTCAGGTCCCTACATCCCCTCCCTGCCTCCCTGAGCAGGCATCTTCCCCGAGCCCGAGCGGGACCCCGTGATCCAGATCTGCTCGCTGGGCCTGCGCTGGGGCGAGCCGGAGCCCTTCCTGCGCCTGGCGCTCACCCTGCGGCCCTGCGCCCCCATCCTGGGGGCCCAGGTGCAGAGCTACGAGCGGGAGGAGGAGCTGCTCCAGGTGACCCTCGTTCCTCGTCCCCCCGCTTTCCTGCGCACCCCCCGCCCGAATCTTCATAGCCCGGGCTTGAGGCCATTTTCTGAGCTCTCCTGATCCCGAGACTCACGTCCAAGAGTTCGGATCCCTTCACGTGGAGGGGAGAACGGTTATTTCCAGAAGCACCCCCAGCGGGAGGGCTCCAGGACTGCTCTGGGGGCTTCCAGAACATTCCAGGAGCGGGAGGGACCGTGGTAGGGGTGTGACCAGGAGGACAAGCAGAGTGACCCTGCGTGTGCCTCCGCCCCCCGCCAGGCCTGGTCGACCTTCATCTGCACCGTAGACCCCGACGTGATCACCGGCTACAACATCCAGAACTTCGACCTTCCGTACCTCATCACCCGGGCCCAGCACCTCAAGGTAGGGCAGGCCACGCCACGGCGGGGTGGGCGGTGGGCTTGCCTCAGACAACACCCACACCTCCCTCTCCCCGCCCCCTCGCCCCCGGGGCTCTGTCCCCACTGAGGTCCCCCTGGCTCTGCACCTGCCGCCCAGCAGCTCCTGTCCCTGCTCTGCTCAGAGGCCAGGTCACCGGGTGCGTCCGGAGGGTGTTTAATGTTAGGCAACAGAAGGCTTGTGCCTTCAGAGGTCAGGCTGCGTGTGCAGGGTGCAGGGCCTGATCTAGGCTTTCACACACGTCAGCAACAAATAAGGAAATGGGGCCCTGGCTGGTTGGCTCAGTGGTTAGAGTGTTGGCCCCTGGACCAAAGGGTCACAGGTTCTCTTCCCGGTCAAGGGCACATACCTCAGGTGCAGGTTCCCTAGCCCCCGTGGGGGCCCTTGCAGGAGGCATCCAATCTATGTGTCTCTCTCACGTCGGTGTTTCTCTCTCTCCCTCTCCTTCCTCCCTTCCATCTCTCCCCCACCCCACCCCGCCTCCTTCCCCTCCACTCTCACTAGAAATCAGTGGAAAAAATATCCTCGGGTGAGGATTAAAAAATAATAATAAATAAAACAAGGAAATGGGTTCCTGGCCAGTGTGGCTCAGTTGGTCACATGTTTTGTGCGTGGAAAGGTTGCCGGTTCGATTCCCGGTCCGGGCACATGCCCGGGTTGTGGGCTCGATTCCTGGTGGGGAGCGTGCAGGAGGCAGCTGATGAGTGTTCTGCTCTCACATCAATGTTTCTCTCTCTTCCCACCCCTTCCTCTCTCTCTCTAAAAATCAATTAAAAGAATCTTTTAAAAAACCAATAAGGAAAGAGGGGGTGTTCCTTGAAGAATGTGGTGAACCCGGATGCTTATTGCACTCGGCTCAGGGTGTGAGGTGTGTCAGTTCACCAGGCTGCCTGGAGGCGGGAGTCCCAGATCCGGTGCCGCAGGCTCAGTGCCCTCTGGGCCTCTCGGGCGTCTGGTGGCCTTGGGGTTCCTGGGTTTAGATGGCCTTCTCCCGCCTCTGCTGCGCCCTGCCTCTGCGCCTGTCTGCTCAAGTCGCCCCTTGTTCTGAGGATCTAGGCCAGTGGTCGGCAAACCTCGGCTCGCGAGCCACATGCGGCTCTAGGCCCCTTGAGTGTGGCTCTTCCACAAAATACCACGGCCTGGGCGAGTCTATTTTGAAGAAGTGGCGTTAGAAGGAGTTTAAGTTTAAAAAATTTGGCTCTCAAAAGAGATTTCAATCGTTGTCCTGTTGATATTTGGCTCTGCTGACTAATGAGTTTGCCGACCACTGCTCTAGGCATATTGGGTCAGGGCCCGCCCCGCTCTGCCCCATCGCTCCAGCCCAGCTCAGGCTTCTGCTCTCTGCCTGGTCACTCCCAGGCCACCGTCTCCAGGGCAGACGCCTCTCCTGACCCCAGACCTGGTTCTCTGTGCCAACCCTGTGCTCCCACCCGGCCCTTCCCCACCCCCCACCCCGTGCACCCACCACCTTCCCACTGAGCTGAGCATCATCCCTTCTGCTCCTCTGCTCCCATCTGGGCAGCCCTCCAACCATTTGGAGCCGTCTTTGCCCCCTTTACCCTCAGCCCTCAGGCCCCTGGCTCTCCCTGTCCGGTGTCCTGTCCTCCCCTCTAGTCCACACCCGCCCAGCCCCTGCCCGCCCCCGTCCCCTCCCAGCCGGAAGAGCTGTGTTGCGGGGAGTGTCATGGGTGGTCTGGTCTCCTTTCCGCTGGCACAGGCCTGGGAGTCCCGGGTCAGGCGCCCGATCCCGCCTGCAGCTCCCACCTGCTGTGCCCTCAGGTGCAGGGGTTCCCCTTCCTGGGCCGAGTGGCTGGCCTCCGCTCCACCATCCGGGACTCGTCCTTCCAGTCGAAGCAGACCGGCCGGCGGGACAGCAAGGTGGTCAGCATGGTGGGCCGCGTGCAGATGGACATGCTGCAGGTGCGGCCGGGCCGGGGGGCGGGGCGGGTCCTTGTGGGGCCGCTGCCCGGGGCCTGTGCCCACCCTGCGCCTCCGCCCCAGGTGCTGCTGCGGGAGTACAAGCTCCGCTCCTACACGCTCAACGCCGTGAGCTTCCACTTCCTGGGGGAGCAGAAGGAGGACGTGCAGCACAGCATCATCACCGACCTGCAGGTGACCCTCAGCCGTGACCTCTGACCCCACCTCCTGCCCCTCGTCTCTCACCTCTGCCCCGTCTCTAACCTCTGACCCCACCTCCTGCCCCTGATCTCTCACCCCTGCCCCGTCTCTAACCTCTGACTCCACCTCCTGCCCCTGGTCTCTCACCTCTGCCCCGTCTTTGACCTCTGACCCCACTTCCTGCCCCTGATCTACTCCTCTGACCTCAGCCTTCCACCCGACTTCCTGACCTTGGGCTTCAACCTCCCGCCTGTGCTCCTGACCTTCACCTTGTCCTCCTGCCCCTAACGTCTCACCCCGCCCTGCAGATGTCACTATGTCTGCCGACTCGCATGACCTTGATCCTGTTCTCGTCCACACCAGCCTCTCAGACTCCCTCCCACCTGTCAACTCCCTGACCTCTGCCTGCTCCCCGCCCAGACCCCGGCCCTCTCCCTGCCCCCCTGACGCCATCGGTGCCTGTCCCCAGAACGGAAACGACCAGACGCGCCGCCGCCTGGCCGTGTACTGCCTCAAGGACGCCTTCCTGCCGCTGCGGCTGCTGGAGCGGCTCATGGTGCTGGTGAACGCCATGGAGATGGCGCGCGTCACGGGCGTGCCCCTCGGCTACCTGCTCACCCGCGGCCAGCAGGTCAAGGTGGTGTCGCAGCTGCTGCGGCAGGTCAGTGGCAGAGCCCAGGCGGGTCTCGGTCCCAGCGGCGGCCCCTCCCTCTGCCTGTTCCCCTGGGGCTGCCCTGTCCGCGCCCACCCTCCGTTTCCTGCCTTCTCCCCCCCAGGCCATGCGCGAGGGGCTGCTGATGCCCGTGGTGAAGACAGAGGGCGGCGAGGACTACACGGGAGCCACGGTCATCGAGCCCCTTAAAGGGTGAGGCCCCTGGCCGGGCGGGGCTGGTGTGGGGTGGCGAGGGGTCTCGCCCTGACTGCTGGCGCTCCCAGGTACTACGACGTCCCCATCACCACCCTGGACTTCTCCTCGCTGTACCCGTCCATCATGATGGCCCACAACCTGTGCTACACCACGCTCCTGCGGCCCGGCGCCGCCCAGAAACTGGGGTACGAAACGGGGGTATGGCGCCCTCTGTGGCATGAGGGCCCCAAGACCATCGGGCCGGGCTCAGGCGGGTGGGGTGGGGAACAGAAATAGTGGGAAGGGGAGAGGCAAGAGTGGGGGGGGGCGAGGAGGAGGCCGGGCGTCACCCCCTGCCATCCCCCGACCCAGCCTGACTGAGGACCAGTTCATCAAGACGCCCACCGGGGACGAGTTTGTGAAGACGTCGGTGCGGAAGGGGCTGCTGCCCCAGATCCTGGAGAACCTGCTCAGCGCCCGGAAGAGGTGGGCTCCGGCGCCCCCCCCCCCCAGCTGAGGCTCCCTCGTGGGTCCCCCTGTCCCTCCTGGGTCCCCCCTGCGCTGCTGGGCACCTTCCCTTTGTCTGTGTGGGAATTAGAACAGGTCGCCCCTGTGCCCGCCGCCCTGTGCAGCCCCCGGCACACACAGCCACACACGCCTTTCCGGAGAGGCGCCCTGACCGCGTGCCCAGACCCGGGCTTCGTCTCCCCGCGACCTGGGACGCCCCCTGAGTGCCCGTGCTCCCCCCCCCTCCCAGGGCCAAGGCCGAGCTGGCCAAGGAGACAGACCCCCTGCGGCGGCAGGTCCTGGACGGGCGGCAGCTGGCGCTGAAAGTGAGCGCCAACTCTGTGTACGGCTTCACTGGCGCCCAGGTGGGCAAGCTGCCGTGCCTGGAGATCTCCCAGGTGAGTGCTCAGGCCCCACAGTGGGCGCTGGGGGCAGACAGCACCCTCCTGGGACAGCGGTCGGCAAACTCATTAGTCACCAGAGCCAAATAGCAACAGGACAACGATTGAAATTTCTTTTGAGAGCCCAATTTTTTAAACTTAAACTTCTTCTAACGTCACTTCTTCAAAATAGACTCGCCCAGGCCGTGGTATTTTGTGGAAGAGCCACACTCAAGGGGCCCAAGAGCCGCATGTGGCTCGCGAGCCGCAGTTTGCCGACCACAGTCCTAGGAGAACCAGGGCCCACGTGGAGGGGCCGCCTCCGGAGGTCAGGGCCCAGGTCGCCCCGCTCGCCGGCCTTTTGGAGAGGGTGCTTGAGTGATGGGTCCGTTCCGTTGTTCACCAAACGCTTGCCAGACTGCCAGCGGTTGGGCCTTGTGCCCTGTGGGTCCAGAGGTGGCAAGGCCAGTGCGAGTTCCTGCCCTCATGCAGCGCCCAGCCCATCGGGGACACAGAGGCCCGCGGGCGTGAGTGTGCACAGGAAGGCAGTCATCTCCAAGGCCCGCAGACACACGAGCAGGGGCGGAACCAGGTGGGGTGGGGCCGGGCGGGCAGAGGCCGAGGGCCGTGGGGAGAGCAGCGGCTTTGCTCATTCTTCATCTGCCACCGTCACCCCCACGTCCCCAGCAGCTGCACCCCAGCCCACATCCTCCCCGGTCCCCATGGGGGTGGGGGAGTGGAGGGCAGGCCCCCCTCCCTCCTGCTCAGGGGAGAACAAGGCCAGTCTCTGCTGGGGGGGGGGGCCAGGGGCAGGGCTGGGGGTCACCCACCAGCACAGTCAGGCTCGCCCTTGGTCACCATCAGATTAGACATGAGGGTCCCCCCCTCCTGCCCCAGCTCTGAGGACCCCACTGAGGATGTTCAGTGGGTGCTTGGTTAGTGCTCCGCTCTGAGAAGGAACTGGGCCCGTGGCCTCGCTCCCCACCCACAGTAGCATCCTAGGCCTGTTTACCGGAGGCAGCTGTGCTCCTGGGACAGGAAAACAGATCCCCAGTGAGACCACAGAGGCTCTGAGGTTCTGCCCAGCTGGGAGCGGCGCCTCAGCTCACGGCCTGAGAGGTCCTTCAGAAAGTCTTCCTGTCTGGACTTGGTTACCTCCAGCCACGGGGAGCTCCCTCCCTGCCTGGCCGTTGTGTCAGGCCTCATGCACCTCTAGGCGAAAGGCTTGGAGGAATTCCCACCCACCTGCAGTTAGTGGTGCCCCGAGACCCCACAGATGCAGTGATTCCCTGGAAGGATCCAGAGCACTCAGAAAAGCCACGTCCTCACAGTTACGACTTGATACAGTGAAAGGAGAGAGGTTAAAGTCAGCCGAAGGAGAAGGGCCGTGGGGCAGGGCCCGGGAGACCAGGCACAGGGTCCGTTGTCTCCAGGGGGGTCGTGCGGACTGCTGATTCCTCCCGTCGGTGGTGCGAGACGGCATCCCCGGGTGAGGCCCACAGGGACGCTCGCCCCGCCAGTGTTTCTATTGGAGGCTGGTCCCGTCGGCAGGGCTGACCCCTGTGTGGCTGACCTGGGTCCTCAGCCCACGTAGAGGTCAAGCTGATACCATGTGGCCCCAGGCGAGCAAAGACTCTTCCCAGGCAGGACTTTCCAAGGGCTAGAAGCTCACCCCCAGGGGCTAACCACACGCCACTGGCCCCTCCGTCCCTGGGCCTCCCTCAGCCGCCGGGGTGTTTGGCGCTGAGGCTTTAGCCCCTGAGCAAGGCCAGGTGGGGAACGCAGCTCTGCTTCCCCGGGGCGCTGGGGCCCCCTCGGTGAGGACTGCCGCTTCCTGGCCCTGTCTCTACGTCTTTTCCTCTCGGTCCCTTCCCTCTGTTTCTTAGCTTCTTTTCGTATTTCTGTCACAAGTTTTTGGGAGCAGGGGGATGGAATCATTAAAAAATACACAATCATTCCAGAAAAAGATTGGAAAGCAAAAGGAACATGGAACAGGTGGAACAAATAAAAGGCTGGTTAAGTAAAGTGGTGGGTTGAAGTCCAGATCGAATGAGCAATTACACTAAATGTAAGTGGCCTACATGCTCTAGTTAAAAGACAAAGCTTTTCTGGCTGGCTCCAAACAAACAAAAACAGAAGAGTCACCCCCGTCTTTTCTTACGTGTGCCCCCCCTCCCCCAGTTTCCTTATCTGTAAAGTAAGGCTGTTGGGAAGGTATGGTTTCTTCACGGAGCCAGTGCCAACCCCTGCCTGGGGGCATTGGACTGTGTAGTGTCGTTCCCAGTTGCCCAAAGATGGGGGGTGGGGGAGGGTGGCCCTGCTGACTTTGAGGGAAGGGGCCATGAATATCGGTGGTCTTGCACCACGAAGAGCTGCCTGCCATGTCACCACATGTCACGGCACCCCCACGGAGAGAGAGACCCCGAGCTGATGGCTGCTTCTGGCTCCAGCACCTCCACTTGATGCAGTCCGTTCCTCCTCAGCCAGGAGCCCGCTCTTCCCAACAGACCGTTAAGGAGCAGCCCCACTTTACAGATTTGGAAACTGAGGCACAGAGGGATAGCCCACACCTACAAGAAGCCGTGGAGGTGGGACCCCAAGTTCGTGCCCACTGCACAGGGCTCCTGGGCCCTCACTGCGTGGTTATCTCCCCCACAGAGCGTCACGGGGTTTGGCCGCCAGATGATTGAGAAAACAAAACAGCTGGTGGAGTCCAAGTACACAGTGGAGAACGGCTACAGCGCCAGCGCCAAGGTCAGGGGCCACCCTGCCCGCTGCCCGGAGTGGGCCTGGTGCGGGCAGCACGGGGCCGCGGTCACACGCCCCTCCCCACCAGGTGGTGTACGGCGACACCGACTCCGTCATGTGCCGGTTTGGCGTCTCCTCTGTGGCGGAAGCGATGGCTCTGGGGCGGGAGGCCGCGGACTGGGTGTCCGGCCACTTCCCCTCGCCCATCCGGCTGGAGTTTGAGAAGGTGAGGTGAGGGTCTTGGCAGTTTCAGGGGGGCCTCTTTCTCAGGGTGCCTGCAAAGCTCACAGATGCCTACATGTGGGGTTCCCCCGGTCAGCATCTGGGAAACCCAGTGTTCGCAGGGTCTCCCTTTTGGGGTGCTGATCGGGGTGCTCTGGGTGTCCCGTTCTTTGGGTTCATGGGCCCCAGGGTCAAGGTATTTTGCTGCCGGATCCTCCTGAGTTTGGGGCCTTGGCTATCGAAACCGCCAAAGCCTGGACTCTGCACGCTGCGTGCTGTTTTGTGACAATCGGGGCGTCTCTGGTGTGGAGTTTCCCCGTACCTGTGGGGGGGCGAGGGGGGTCTGTCCTGGGGGGCGGGGACTCTGACGGGCCAGGCCTGGGTCAGGGAGCCGTTGTCTGGGGCTCTCGCCGGACTTTATCCCCAGGGTTCAAACCAGGTCAGGCCAGGGGCACCCCTGCACTTGGATTCAGAGCCTCCCAGTTTGGGGAGGGCTCTGCCTCGGGGCTCACTCTGGTCTCCTCTCTGGGGGTGCCCCCATCTGCCTCAGTTCTGCCCCAGACCCAGATTTGGGGCTTCCAAGGCTTTAGCCCAGAGTCTGGATCTCATGGTTAGGGCCTGTTTCTAGGTTTGTCCAGCCTCTGTTTTAGACTTGGGGACCCTGGTCTGGGGTTCCCCGGAAAGCTGAGGGTGTTCCCGAGCTCAGGTGTTGGGGTCTCAGGGTCCAGTCCCCCAAGCATCCCAATCCCACATCGCAGGAACCACACCTGTCTGTCACTTTCTGGGGGGGAGTGTCTCAGGATTGGACACCCTGCAGTCTCAGGGGCCTCAGCCACGGGTCCCCCCCAGGTCTACTTCCCTTACCTGCTCATCAGCAAGAAGCGCTACGCTGGCCTGCTCTTCTCCTCCCGGCCGGACACCCATGACCGCATGGACTGCAAGGGCCTGGAGGCCGTGCGCCGGGACAACTGCCCCCTGGTGGCCAACCTCGTCACCGCCTCACTTCGCCGCCTGCTCATTGACCGGTGTGTGGATGAGACCCCTGGGTCCAGACCCCAGCCCTCCGCCCTCAGACCCGGAGCCCAGCCCCTCCTCCCTCGGGGACACAGGGCTCAGGCCCGTTTTTCCTCAGTGAGAAGCGGTGGAAAGCGTGTGGGGTGGACAGCTGTGGGGTCCTGGACCTCAGCCCCGGAGCCCGTCCTGGTCCCCAGCCTTGGGGGCGTGGAGGTGCCAGCCGGGCCCTCAGCAGCCACCGGTGATGCCCCATCTGGCCCACAGAGACCCCGCGGGTGCCGTGTCCCACGCACAGGACGTCATCTCGGACCTGCTGTGCAACCGCATCGACATCTCGCAGCTGGTCATCACCAAGGAGCTGACCCGCGCGGCCGCTGACTACGCCGGCAAGCAGGCCCACGTGGAGCTGGCCGAGAGGTCCGCCGGGGGCCTGGCCGTCCAGAAATAGCCCCTCCAGCCCGCTGCGCCCACCACTTCCTGGCCCCGTCCACCTGCCCTCACCCACCGTCTCCCCGCAGGATGAGGAAGCGGGACCCCGGGAGCGCGCCCAGCCTGGGAGACCGGGTCCCCTACGTGATCATCGGGGCCGCCAAGGGCGTGGCTGCCTACATGAAGTCCGAGGTCAGGCCCACCTGGCTGCCGCCGCCAGCCCGCCCGCTCTCACTTCTGCTTTCCGCGGTGGGAAGGTGTTTCCCTCGGCGGCCCCGCGGGGCCCTGCCCGCCGCCCCAGCACACCCGGGCGTCGGCTCCAGGGTGCTCTGCTCCCAGGCCGCCTGTGCCCTCTGGAGGGTGCCCCTACCCCCGTGTCTGACCTCTCCCTCGCTCCCCCTGGCGAGGGGTTCAGCCTCGCTGCACAGGGCGTCCCGCCTTCTCTGTCTGTGTCTGTGTCCCTTCTGTCTCCTTGGCCCTCCTCCATCCTGCCCAGACGTCTGTAACCTCTGACCCCCACACCCCATCCATCCTCAGTCCCTCGTTCCTATCCAGCCTCTGACCCAGTTCTTGTCCCCCTTCATCCTTCATCGCTGTGACCTCTGACCCTTCCTTGAATACCTGAGGGCCCCGCCTGTGGACCTCAGCATGGATCACAGAGCCTGTGGCCAGGGACCCCCAGGGACCTATGACCCCATCCCAACCTCCCTCCCCGTTCCTTGATGCCGCTCCCCGCAGGGCAGCGCTGTGCCCAGGGGACTGCCTCACACCATGGTCCCAATCACGGCTGGGGGAGCCCTCTGTTCTCAGAGCCTGTCACCCCGGTGTCCTCTGTCCCAGCCCCAGTCCCCCCACTGCTCTGGCCCTGGTGTGACCCTGCGCTCTGCCCGCAGGACCCCCTGTTCGTGCTGGAGCACAGCCTGCCCATCGACACGCAGTACTACCTGGAGCAGCAGCTCGCCAAGCCGCTCCTGCGCATCTTCGAGCCCATCCTGGGCGAGGGCCGCGCCGAGGCCGTGCTGCTGCGTAAGGGATGCCCCGGGTGGGGGGGGGGGGGGGCAGGGGTGCCTGGGACTGGGGGCACCAGCCCACACCTGTTCTCACCCCTCACCTGCAGGGGGGGACCACACACGATGCAAGACCGTGCTCACCGGCAAGGTGGGCGGCCTCCTGGCCTTCGCCAAGCGGCAGAGCTGCTGCATCGGCTGCCGCACTGTCCTCAGCCACCAAGGTGAGCGGGCCCAGCCCTGCCCCCTGCCCTGCCCCCCCCCCCCCGCCCTCTACCCACCTCCGCTGGCGCCCGAGGTCCCCGGCCCCTGCCCACAAGCTAGCACTGCTGCCCAGATAGGGTCTCCCCTGGGTGGGGGTCTCCTCTCTGTAGTCACCCCAAGAGGGTCCCGGCCCCCCACCCCAGGAGTTCCCCAGGGAGTTTTCCCCGCACACTCTCTCCCTTGTTCTCCGTCTGTGGGGACTTTCAGAAGTCGGGATGGGCAGCGGGCGGGGAAGGGGCAGGGGTGGGGTGGCCCGGGCCCTGGCTCGGCCCCAGCTCCCCCGTGCACCCCCCTCCCCCAGGAGCCGTGTGCAAGTACTGCAAGCCCCGGGAGTCGGAGCTGTATCAGAAGGAGGTGAGGCTCGGGGAGGGTTGGGGCGAGGGGCCAGCCTGGGCTGCTGCTGAGCCCCCCGCCGTCCGCAGGTGTCACACCTGAACGCCCTGGAGGAGCGCTTCTCGCGCCTGTGGACGCAGTGCCAGCGCTGTCAGGGCAGCCTGCACGAGGACGTCATCTGCACCAGGTGCGCAGCCTGTGCCCCGGGCCCTCGGGGAGCTGGGCCCCCACTCCAGGGTCTCAGGCAGCCCCACGTCCACATCCCCTTCCGGCTGCAGAGCCCCCCTGACCCTCAGCGTCATGGCTGCAAAGCGGGCCGTGCTCACCCAGCCCTCCCAGGGGTCGGGGTGGGGAGCTACTGGGTGGGGCAGGGTCGGGCGCCCAGGATCTGCCCCAGGGGAGATGGCTGCACCGACCCCCTCCCCCAGGGTGGGGCCGGGCTTTCCCCAGGGAACGGGTGGGCGGGGCGGGTTCCCACGCCAGGTGACAGGTGATATACGGCTGGTGGCCCAGCGCCTCCTCGGGCACCCGCTGTTATCGCTCCCCCCCCCCCCATGCCCGCTGAGCAAACAGCCCCACACGGGAGGGGGGCGGGTGGGCGGCAGGCCGGGGCCAAAGTCCTGGGAACGGTCCGCTCCATCCCTGGGCTGGGCATCGGGCCTGGTGCAGCCCGGCAGCGGCCCTGGCCCTGACCCGCCCGCCCGCCCGCCCGCAGCCGGGACTGCCCCATCTTCTACATGCGCAAGAAGGTGCGCAAGGACCTGGAGGACCAGGAGCAGCTTCTGAGGCGCTTTGGGCCCCCTGGCCCCGAGGCCTGGTGACCTCTGACCTCCGCGGGCTTCCCAGGCGGGTCCTGCCGGATGGGACCGGTGGAGAACTAATAAAGTTTGGACCTTTTGTTACCTGGTGCTTTGTGATTGGTGTCTGGGGGCGGGGACAAAGTCCACGGTCAGGCCCTGACCCCCAAACCCCCACTGGACCGCCTCCCCTCTGTGCAGGACACCTGGGCTCCCGCCCCGCTGCCAGCCCTCACAGGCCCTCCACCCTGTCCCCCTGGCCTGCCTGTCTCCCCCGGAGCCTGAGCGGGCATCTCCGGGCACCCACCCCCTGCCCACAGCTCCGCTCTGCCCAGCGCGCCCTCCCTGCGGCAGCTGGCCCTCCAGGTGCTGGCGTTTCCTCCAGGCCTGGGGCAGCCCCGGCTCGCAGGCTCCCACTCCCCACGACCCAGGGGACCCCCCTCCTGCATCGCACACCCACGATGTTTCCACCTTAGGGTCCTCATCCGCTTTGGGCCTGGGTTTTCCTCAGGGACACGCCCCCCTGTTTGTGACCCCCCACTTTACTGACCAAGGACCCCCTTTAGGGCCCCCCAAATCCAGCTCCTCTCATTTCCACCCCTCAGGGTTACCCTCGCTCCCAACTGTGGGGATCCCCAAATCTAGCCGGCTCCTGGGCCCGCCCTCCCCACCACGTGACCAAGAGGTTGTGCAATCCAGCCCCCTCCCCTGACCCCCTCCCTGAGGGGATTTTCGAGGAGGGCTGAGCTCAGGCACCCCTGCCCCCAGGGGGCCGGGCCAAGGTATAAATAGGGGTGGCGGCTGCGCCCGCCCGGCAGTGAACCAGCCCAGCACCGCCATGCTCGCCCTGGAGGCTGCACAGTGAGTGGGGCCCCTAAACCTGCACATGGGACCCCGGCTCCCCCCACCCCTGCCCCCCTGCCAGGCCTCCCCCAGCGGTGGTCCCCGCTGTCAGCCCCACTGGGGGGTGTCCACGCTCGCTCCTGCCCTTCTGGGTCTCTCTTCCCTCCCACCTCTGATTCTCCATCCTCCTGTCTCGCCCTGGACCCCACGGACCCCTCCTGGGAGACTTGCCTCCCCCCCGCCACCCACCCACTCGCCCGCCGACATCTCCAGGGCCCTCCACCCTGTCCCCCTGACACCCCTGGTCCCCCCCCCCTGGTCCCCCCGATCCCCTGGTCCCCCGCTCCCTGTGTCTCTGTGTTCTGCTTCCGCTTTCCGCTTCTGGGTCTCCTTTGCCTCTTGCTCCCTCTGTCCGTCTCAGCCTCTTTCCAATTCTGTCCACCTGTCTTACTTCTGCCCCCCCTTTTCTCCCCCACCCATCCCTCTGTCTCAGGCTCAGTAAATATTTCTGCATCTAAGCCGAGCGTCTCCACACCTCTCTCCCTTCCCGCTCTCCCTTCCCTCGCCGGGTCTCCCCGTCTCTTCCCAGGCGTTTCCCCGTCGCGCTCCTGGTCCAAGGTGGACCCATTAGACAGACTGGCCAAGGGAGCCCCCTCCCTGCCCTCATTCGCCCGCGGGCACCCACATCTCTCTGGGGACTTTCTCTCCCTCACTTTCCCTCCTCCACGCCGCGCCCCCCCCCCCCCCCCGCCACCAGCCCCTGCCTATGCAAATCCCAGGGGACGGGGGACATTTGCCTGGCTCCCACCCCCCACTTCCTGTCCCAGTGAGGGAGTGGGGGAGTGGGGGGCTGGTCTCCCACACGAGCACAGAGCAGACGGCTGCGGTGGTCACAGCTGCAGCCATCTCCCCCACGGCCTCCCAACCACCGCGAGACTCAGGTGGCTGCAGACACCCCTGACATGCCCCTGTGTCTCTCCCCCTCCAGGCTCGACGGGCCACACTTCAGCTGCCTGGTGAGTTGAGGCCCTGGGGGCCAGGGCAGGAGGCGGGGGTGGGGGGGACCCACATGGCCTACTGTGACCTCCCTGCCTCAGTTTCCCTCTCTGCTCCTTCCTGTCACTCTGTCTTTTCTACTCTCTCTGTGTCTCGCGCCACCACCCTCCAGCCGCTCATCACGGATGTCTCTCCGTGTCTCTCCTCTCTGCCTCTGGGCCCGCTGCCTTGGCGTGGGCCGGGGTGGGCGGTGGGGGGGAGGGTCTTTGTATCTTTGCCTTTCTATCTCGTTCTCTGTCCAGCCCACAGTCAGCAAATCCATTCCTTCCTCTTCCCTTCTCTTCCTTGCTTTATATTTTCAAAAATGGAGTCTGTAATAGATCAGACACACGATACTCGACCTAAAACCCACAGTCTAGTCCGAGAAATAAAGCCTTACTCATGGCCCTGACAGACACCTCCTCCGGGCCCCTCCCTCCCCCGCATGACGAGTTTTGCTTTTTCTAAAAAATTGAGGCATAACTTATGTCAGGCAAATGACACATCTTGTGCACAGCGCAGTGAGGGCTGAGCCGGGCGCACACCTGCGCAACCACTAACCAGCCGAGCCGCGGCGCTCCGTCACCCGGGAATACCCCGCGGCCTTCGCCGTCCATCCCCCCTCCGACTTTTCCACCACGAATGCGTTTTGCCTGGTTTTGAACTTTCCATTGAGTGAATCACAGAGTGTCCCCTTTGGGGTCTGGCTTCCTTTGCCCAACCTCAAGTGCGTGTCTGGCGCCTGCTCTTTTTCCTCGCTGTATAGCACTCCGTCCCCCGGCCGGCCCCACCGTGCCCGGGTCCACTCCCCCGCCCGTGGCCGCGGGGGCTGCGTCCCCTCTGGCGCTTTGAACGAGGCTGCTCTGGGTATTCTTGGCAAGGCTGTTTTGTGGACAGGCGTTTTCCTGGGTAAATCTGGGCGTGAGATTGCTGGCATGGGGATGGTATAGCTCCCGCTTGGGTCTTTAATTGCTAAAGCGAGACGATTCTTGAGATGATCGGACGCGATGACGCGGAGGTGGATAAAGGCAGCACGGACACCGAAAGAGAACTTCCACCCTCGCACCCTTCACCCCGCCGCCCGGGCAGGCGAGGCCGGGGGAGTCTCGTGCCGATGACTGAGCCCCGGGAGGTGCGGGGCTCCTGGTGGTGACGTCACAGCAGGAGCGGCTGCTCTCTGTCTCTGCATCTCTCTGCGGGTCTTTGCGGGCCTCTGCCATGTTGTGTCTGTCTCCTCTCTCCGTCTCTCTGTGCGTCTCCCTCTGGCGCCAGGTCTCTGTCTGTCTGTCTCTTTCTGTCTCTGTGCGTCTCTCTCTTTGAGTCCCTGTGTCTGTGGGATTGATCGTTAGCAGCCTTCTCTGTCTGGGCCTCTCCCGCCTCTCCCCTCCTCTCCCCTGCCCCTGTGGAAGCCTCCCTGCTGGTCCTGGGTGGGGGTGGGGGCTCCTCACAGCCCGCTGACCCCTCCCCCTCCCCTCCCCCCAGCAGTACCCAGATGGCATCTTCTACGACTTGGACAGCTGCAAGCATCCTGGCTACCCCGACTCAGAGGGGGCTCCTGGTGAGTGACCCCGGCCCAGACCCCTCCCACATGCCCCTTGGGCCCATTTCACAGGTGGGGAGCTGAGGCCCAGCGGGGGTGGTCCCATTGCTCAGCGGGGCACGGGCAGCCCGGGCCCTCAGCCTCCTCCCCTTCCTCCCTGGCCACTCGCCCATGCAAACCCCGGGGTCAGCCATTTGCATGGCCCACAATGGCCCCTCTGTGCTGGCGCTTCCAGTGGGAGGGAGCCGAGGCCACACCCCCTGGCATCTGACTCAGGGCCCTTCCCCCAGACTCCCTGTGGGGCTGGACAGAGGTCCCGGCTGTGCCCCCCACCTCCTATGAAGCCTTCGACCCAGCCACGGCCACCTTCAGCCACCCGCAGGACGCCCAGCTCTGCTATGGGCCCTCCTCGACCTACAGCCCCGTGGGCAGCCTCAACCCAGCCGCCAGCCTGGAGGCCCCGGGGCCTGGATTCCCAGCGTACCCCACGGAGGACTTCGCCTGCCAGGTGAGGGGCAGGGGGGTCACTGACACCCCCGTCATGTGACTGAACCCCTCCCTCCCTCCCTCCCTCCCTCCCTCGCACAGCCCTCTGAGGCTGAGCGCTGTCATTACTGCAAAACCAGTGACAGAGACACAGGCAGGAGCCAGGGGGCAGCACAGGCGGCTGTCACCGTGTGGGGCGGGATTTCATGGAAGTGGCCGGGAGTCCCCTGGCCACGCCATGGTGGTCTGAGCCGAGGCCAGGCTGTAAACGGAGTGGGGAGGGCCCAGGAGGAGGAAGCCAAGCGAGGGAGAGCAGGGGACGCCTCCCGCCCGGACGGCAGGTGACCCTGACCTTCCGCAGACCCTGGGCCCCCCGGCGTACGCCCCGTACCCCAGCCCCGTGCTGTCGGAAGAGGAGGACCTCTTGTTGGACAACCCCGCCCTGGAGGTCTCGGACAGCGAGTCGGATGAGGCCCTCGTGGCCGGCCCCGAGGGGAGGGCATCCGAGGCAGGTAAGTGGGATCGGGTCAGGTGGGGGACCCCCACAGGAGGCGGGAGGAGGGGGCTGAAGGACCGTGGCTTCTTCCCAAGCGTGTACTATGTACCCCAGCTCTGAGGGCGGCCCAGGCTGTGACCGGGGCAGGGCCTCTGCCTTCCTCTCTGCGCCCTGCCCTCCTGTCTGTACAGGGTGACGGTCCTGGCGGCTGTCACTGGTGTTTGGGAGTGTTCAGTGGGAGGATATTGTGAGGTAACGGTGCTTGGCACAGACCGAGCGCTGAGTAAGCCTTCACCACCATCATCAGCGCAACAGAAACCATCCCAGTCTCAGGCCCAGCCCGTCAGCCCTGCTTCCGCCCACGTGCCCGACGGCCATTATGCACAGCCTCCCGGAAGCTGGGGTTGGTCCTTAGCCACTTTCTCTGTCTGGGCCCCAGTCTCCCATCTGTAAAATGTCACCGTCACCCCATCCCATGGGGCTGTGGTGAAGATGAAATGAGCTCATAATTGTAAAGCACCTGGCACGGAGTTTGTAAAAGTAAAACACACACACACACACACACACACACACACACACGTAAGCCTCATTTACAGCGGAGGAGAGGCCCGCTCAGAGATGTTAAGTCATCACCCCAGGGTCACACAGCTGGGAAATGGCAGCGGTGGGATTCTTGTACTCGGTGCCCTGCTGTGACCCCCAGCCCCTGCTCTGGGGGGGCCCTTTGCTTGTAGAGCCGGGCAGTCAGGCCCCTGGCCTCTCCCAGGATCCCAGTCCCTCTGGGCTGCGAGGCTGGGAGACCCGGAGCTGGAGACTAGCCAGGCCGACTCGAACCCACCCCAGGTCTCTCTCCACCACCAGTCAGCTCTGTGGTGAGCCTTTTTTTTTTTAAAATATATTTTATTGATTTTTTACAGAGGAAGGGAGAGGGATAGAGAGTTAGAAACATTGATGAGAGAGGAACATCTATCAGCCGCCTCCTGCACACCTCCTACTGGAGATGTGCCTGCAACCAAGGTACATGCCCTTGACCGGAATCGAACCCGGGACCCTTGAGTCTGCAGGCCGACGCGCTATCCACTGAGCCAAACTGGCTAGGGCCCCTCTCCCTCCCCTTTTTTAAAAAATGTTTTTATTTATTTCAGAGAAGAAGGGAGAGAGAGATAGAAACATCAGTGATGAGAGAGAATCATTGATCAGCTGCCTCCTGCGCACCCCCCACTGGGGATCAAGCCCGCAACCCAGGCATGTGCCCTGAGCGGAATCAAACCTGCGACCCTTCAGTCCGCAGGCCGACGCTCTATCCACTGAGCCAAGCCGGCCAGGGCGGTGTGGTGAGCCTCTGAGGCGCACTGTCAGCCCATTTCACAGCTTCTCTCCTCCCTGTGCTCCACAATACGTATTCCTAGGCGCTGGCCGCGGGGCGGAGCACAGGCTAGGAGCAGATCCTGTGAAAGAAAGCAGGGAAGGGCTGTGGGGTTCTGGGGGACAGCTTCAGGGATGCGGGGGGGGGGGGGGGGCGCAGACAGAGCCTGGCAGATGTATCTCTCATCCGCCTGCCTCTCCCCAATTCTCTCGCTGGGGAGACTGAGGCTGGGGGGCCGGGGCGGGCCGCCGGGCACCTCCCTGACGCCCCGCCTCCGCAGGGGCCCGCAAGAAGCTGCGCCTGTACCAGTTCCTGCTGGGGCTGCTGACCCGCGGCGACATGCGCGAGTGCGTGTGGTGGGTGGAGCCGGGCGCCGGCGTCTTCCAGTTCTCGTCCAAGCACAAGGAGCTGCTGGCGCGCCGCTGGGGCCAGCAGAAGGGCAACCGCAAGCGCATGACCTACCAGAAGCTGGCCCGCGCCCTGCGCAACTACGCCAAGACGGGCGAGATCCGCAAGGTCAAGCGCAAGCTCACCTACCAGTTTGACATTGCGCTGCTGCCGGCCGCCCGCCGCGCCTGAGCCCGGGGCGCTCTCGGGGGCTCTCCGGGGCTCCAGGCCGGTGTCACGTGGGTGTCCCCTCACCCTAGGTCCGAGGACCCGTGGATCCCCCACAGTGTGGGGGTGGGGGGGCTGCCATAACCCCTAAGCCCTGCCCAGGGCCCCTCTGGGATTCCCGCGTCAGGTCCAGGGTCCCCAGGATCTTCAATGGCTTGGGTCGCAGGACTGTGTGTCTGCGTGGAGTGGAGCGGGCCAGTGCTTCCGGAACCCCGCGGGCTTCCCTGGGACCCCCAGCCAGGCTGGGGGGGCCTCTGTGTGTCTGTGATCCCACAATCCCATCTGGGGGCGGGTGAGCCCACAGATCTTCACACCAGGAGGGGGCGCTGCCAGCAGGCCTAGGCCCCGTCCAAGGTCTGGGGGGGAGGGGGGCGCGGGGGGGCTCTGCTCCTGTGAGTCCCTCCGGTCAGATCTGAGATCTCCTAGTTATGACGGAGGCCCCTGGGACCCCTTTACCATAGCTCAGATCCCTGTGCCCAGCTGCAACTCTTGTCCTCTCTGTCCCCCCAAATCCCTCGGTCATCTTTGGGATCCCCTAGTTCTCTGGAACCGCCCTGCCACCACTTTTTTGTGTCTGGAATTCTCCAGTCACAGCTAGGGAGGCTCAGGGATCCTTCCGTCATGTCTGAAAACACTTGTCAGGTTTGTGGGGGGGCGGGGGGGCACCTCATTGAACCTCGTCATGTCCGGGCCACGTCTGGTGTCCCCTTGTCTGCCTGGGATTCTCCAACCACATCTGTGCCCCTCCCTGGGATTTCCACCTGATACCCCCCTATGGGGACCCCACTAGCAGCTGAGTTGTCATGGGAACCCTCCCTCTCCTGGGGTGTCCTCTGTGGTCCCATTCTGCGGATCATTCTGGCCACTGAGCTGATTTCTGGGTGATCTTGGCAGCCCCCACCCCCATCATTTCTAACCAGAGATCGCAAACTGATGACCCCCCCTCCCCACTCCTTACCCCTCACCCACGGGGCAAGTCAGGTCCCCCTCCCCCGCCCCCTTCCCCCTGTGGGGTTTTCTTTAGTCAGTTTTGTTCGTTTGTTTTTGCTTTTGTTTTTGGAGGGGGCATCCAATTTAACTGATATTTCAAAGGAGGGAGATTTTGCAAAATCCTCCAGTTAAGACTTTGCACAATCCAGCGACCGGCTTTGCGGTGTGGAGGCTGGAGCAAGGGGGTGCTCCCCGTGGGCCCCTGCTCTCCACCTGTCCTGGACCCCAACCCCCTTGGCTGTCATACCCCGGTGGCTTCTCTCAGTTGCCTTGACCCCCAGCCATCTGCAGTTTGACCCCTCGAGTGAACCCAGCTGGGGTGAAGCCTGGATGGGCGTGGGTGCTCGGCTTGGAAGCCCGAGGCCAGGGGCTGTGGCTGGGCCCGGAGCCCAGTCCTCGAGCCTCAGTGGCTGGGGGACCTCGAGTCAAAGACTTGCTGCTTCTGGGCCTCAGTTGTCCCTTCTGTGAAAGGGGAGAGGAAGAGGAGGAAGATGGTGAAAGTCCCTCACAGCCCCGTGGACAGGCCGTTGATGCATCTCCTGAAATCCACCGCACCCCCCAGGGATGGCCGGAGGAGGCCGAGGAGGGCGCATCAGGGCCCCAGAGAGAAGAGGGCCTGGCAGGCGCGCGGTGCTGGCAGCAGCAAGAGCAGAACGGCCCCCCTGCCTTGGGGAGGGGCCAGCGTGTGTGTGTGTGTGTGTGGGGGGGGGGTGGCAAGATGTCCTCCTCCCTGGGGCCTCCATTGCAAATGAGGTACCTTCTGCAGAAACCATCATCACCCCAAGTGTGGAATAAACTAAAATAAACAAAACAAATCAAAGTAGACAGGCCTCCTGGGACCCTTTGTCGGGGAAGGCAAGGCTGGCACACCCGGCCTGCTGGTCCTCAGGGACCCCGGGACAGGGAGGGGGTAAGAGAGGAGATGGAAGAGGCGGTTAGAGCCAGACCAGGCTGAGCCTTGAAGGCCAGGGTAAGGGGCTTGAGCTACAGACACCGGTGGTTCCATCCAATTTTTGTCTCCTCTCTTCCTGACCAAGGGGATTCTTCCCGCCCCACCCCCACCCCTGCTGCCCTTTCTGTCCTCTCCCGTCCCTTTCTTTGCCCGCGCGCTCTCTCTGGGTCTCTGGCTCCACCCCTCCGCCCCTTTCTGGTCTCTGTCCTTCCTCGGGTTTCTGTCCTCCCTCGGGCTGGCGGGGCAGGGCCCAGGCCCCAGGTGGCAGCGCCGCCCTCCTGGCTCCCGCGGCTCTGCCCCCTCGCCGGCCAGGGAGCTGTGTGGTAGTCTGCCTGGTAACCCGTGACGCCACACGAAGGCCGCCTCCGGATTGGCTTGGCCCTCCTCGGAGGCGGGACGTTTCCGGCTCGTAGGGGGTTTTGGAAAAGGGGGAGGGGGAGATGGGCCGGAAGAACACAGGGAGGGACTTGTCTTCCTCACTCCGGGTCCCCTGCCCTGCGACACCCCCCCCCCCCCAGCCCCATCCTCCTCCTTAACCCCAAGTCCTCCATCCTTCCCCTCCCTCCCAACCACCGTGTCCTCTCAACACCTGGGTCCCCAAGACTCTCTTCTCCCCCAATCCCCTCCCCCACCGAGCGTCCCCCCCCCCCCTCCGCCTTCAGGCAGCCACAGGTCTCCCTGCCGGGAAGGGCGCCAGCGCCCGGGCACCCCTCCAGGGCCTTCCCGTCCTCCCCGCCCGCCCCCGCTGCCGGCACCCGCGTCCGGTGCCCGCCGCGCCCGCTCCGGGAACCGTCGTGGGGACAGGCCGGGCGCGGTCCCAGGAGGGTGACGGCCAGTCCGGGGTCCCAGGGGGCCCGGGCCCCAGGCCTGGGTGTGCCCACGTCTGGGGGCGGACTCTGGAGTCCCCGAGCCCCAGGGCCCTCGTTGCCAGCACGGAGACGCCCTCCCGCCTGCGCAGGGAAACCGGCCCCCCTCCCCCAGCCCCGGCTCTGGTTTCCCGAAAACTCCTTACTTGCAGATACTAAGAATGGCTCTCTAGACCCTGTCTTCTCCCCCCGCCCCCACCCCGCACCCTTGCCATTCACCCACTTTAGTCCCCAGCCCCTCTCTCCCTCTTCCTAGGACCCCGGAGCTCAGGCCCTTATCCTTCTCCTTTCCCCCAGCACCCAAGGTCTGGACCCCAGGGCCCTTCTGCCCCCAGAACCAGGAGTACAAGCCCCAGCCCCTCCTCCCTCCTCCCTCAGACCCAGGAGTCCATGCCCCTCCTCCCTCCTCCCTCAGACCCAGGAGTCCAGGCCCCCAGCCCCTCCTCCCTCCTCCCTCAGACCCAGGAGTCCTGGCCCCCAGCCCCTCCTCCCTCCTCCCTCAACCCAGGGGTCCAGGCCCCCCAGCCCCTCCTCCCTCCTCCCTCAGACCCAGGAGTCCATGCCCCCAGCCCCTCCTCCCTCAGACCCAGGAGTCCATGCCCCTCCTCCCTCCTCCCTCAGACCCAGGAGTCCAGGCCCCCAGCCCCTCCTCCCTCCTCCCTCAGACCCAGGAGTCCAGGCCCCCAGCCCCTCCTCCCTCACACCCAGGAGTCCATGCCCTCAGCCCCTCCTCCCTCAGACCCAGGAGTCCAGGCCCCCAGCCCCTCCTCCCTCAGACCCAGGCGTCCTGGCCCCCAGCTCCTCCTCCCTCAGACCCAGGCGTCCCAAGCCTTCCGGGGACCTGGCGTTCAGCCTCTCTCCTTGTTGGGCTGTCCCTGTTGGCTCCCAGGGCGGACTATGGGAGGGTGGGGAGGCCCGGGGATGCCTCCCGGAGACTCCTGGGAGCCAGCTCACTCCTTAAAGGGCTCCCCCCGAGGCCCACCTGGCCTCCCTAGGGCCCAGAGGGACAGCTGTGGCCAGAGGAGCGGAGGAGGTCGCAGCCATGCCCGAGGCTAAACCAGGTGGCTCTGGGCACTTCCTCTCTGCGGAGAGGTGTCCTCTCTGAAGGGGGACGGGGCTCCTCCTGTGATGCTGGGAGAACGGGGCGCCTCCTCTGTGGGGAGAGGGCGTCCCACCCTGTGTGCTGGGCGGACGGTCCGTTCCCTGTGCGGTGAGGGTGAGGGGTCCCTTTGTAGGGACTGGGAGGCCCCTGTCGGTGCGGAAGGACTGCCTCTGACTGAGACTTGAGTCCTTTTTCCGGGGGGCCTGGGAGTCTGTGTGTGTGAACCCCGGGGTGTCTGCGTGGCGACTGGGGTCATCTGCCTTTGGGGACGGGTCCTCTGAGGATCGGGCCTCTGTGTGAGGCCCGGGCCTTTCTCTGTGGGGCGCCGTCCTCTAGGGCACAGAGTTAGGGATTCTGAGGGCAAGGGCGCTCCTTCCTGACAGAATCAGGGGCCTGCCTGCCTGTAAGGGCTCCGAGCTTTATGTGCAGATGGGGGGGGCGGGGGGCACTTCTTGATATGGGGGTGGGGCTTCCTCTCGGTGGGGAAATGAACCTCCCGGGTGTCCAGGCCACTGGCACCAGGCCAGCCAGGTGGTGGGGAGGGGGTCCGGCCCCTCACTGCCGCCGGGCCCCCCTGGAGCCAGGAGCCAGCAGGCCGGCCGGCCGCAGAGGTGCTGTGGTCAGCACCAGGTGTCCAATTTCCAGCCCGGGCGGAAGAGCTAATTTTACCCTCAGGACCCAAAAGGTCAGGGCCTGTGGCCTGGAGCATGGGGCACAGCCGGCCAGGGCGAGGGAACCTGATCCCACACACTCAGGAGGAGAGGGAAAGTTAATTTATCTGGAACGGGCTGGGCTGGACTCCTGGGTCTGAGGGAGGAGGGGCTGGGCTGGACCCCTGGGTCTGAGGGAGGAGGGGCTGGGGGCCTGGACTCCTGGGTCTGAGGGAGGAGGGGCTGGGGGCCTGGACCCCTGGGTCTGAGGGAGGAGGGGCTGGGGGCCTGGACTCCTGGGTCTGAGGGAGGAGGGGCTGGGGGCCTGGACCCCTGGGTCTGAGGGAGGAGGGGCTGGGGGCCTGGACCCCTGGGTCTGAGGGAGGAGGGGCTGGGGGCCTGGACTCCTGGGTCTGAGGGAGGAGGGGCTGGGCTGGACTCCTGGGTCTGAGGGAGGAGGGGCTGGGGGCCTGGACCCCTGGGTCTGAGGGAGGAGGGGCTGGGGGCCTGGACCCCTGGGTCTGAGGGAGGAGGGGCTGGGGGCCTGGACCCCTGGGTCTGAGGGAGGAGGGGTTGGGGGCCTGGACCCCTGCGTCTGAGGGAGGAGGGCGCTGAGCTCGAGCTCACTTGGGAACACTTACCTCACAGCGGCCAAAACGGCCCCAAAAGGCAAAGATGAGGCCAAACCTGCTCCCGAAGAAACCGCTCCCAAGGAAGCCCCCCCAGAGGAGGCCCCCCCAGAGTCCCCCAAAGGTGAGATGGTGTCCCGTGGGCTCAGCCGAGCTTGGACTCATCCCCCAGGCTCCCGTGGCCCTTCTGCACTCTCCCCGTCCTCCCCACGGTGCCCCCAGAGCTGACCCGCCCCTCCCCAGCCTTCCATGGCTCCCCAGTGCCCCTGGGACAGAGCCCGGCCCCCCAGCCTGGCCTTCAAGCACCTTCTGCCCCCCAACACCTGGCTGATTCCTCACTGAGTCCTGCCCGCTCGGAACGCCCCCTCCATCTTGGTGCCTCTCCCATTGCAAAGTCCCACTCAGGACCATGCAGTCCACCCTCCCGTTCACAGATGGGGAAACTGAGGCCCAAGGGGCTAGGCCAGCCTGGCCAAGGTCACGCAGCTGCCTGGGGTCACGCGGTCTTTCCCAGGTCAGGCAAGGCCACGTCATACCATGGCCTTTGGCTTCTGAGCAGAGGGTCCCTCCCTAAGCCCCGTCCCCAAAGTGGCCAGCTGCCTCAGACCCAGCCCTGTCTCCCACCAGAAGCCCCATCTGAGGAGCAGTCCCCCACTGCCGAGGAGCCCACTGGTGTTTTCCTGAAGAAGCCAGAGTCTGTGTCTGTGGAGAATGGTGAGGGGGGCTGGGGGCGGAGGGGCTGGGGGCCCGGACCCCAGGGTCTGAGGGAGGAGGGGCTGGGGCCTGGACTCCTGGGTCTGAGGGAGGAGGGGCTGGGGGACTGGACTCCTGGGTCTGAGGGAGGAGGGGCTGGGGGCCTGGACTCCTGGGTCTGAGGGAGGAGGGGCTGGGGGCCTGGACCCCTGGGTCTGAGGGAGGAGGGGCTGGGGGCCTGGACCCCTGGGTCTGAGGGAGGAGGAGGCTGGGGGCCTGGACCCCTGGGTCTGAGGGAGGAGGAGGCTGGGGGCCTGGACCCCTGGGTCTGAGGGAGGAGGGGCTGGGGGCCTGGAGTCCTGGGTCTGAGGGAGGAGGGGCTGGGGGCCTGGACCCCTGGGTCTGAGGGAGGAGGGGCTGGGGGCCTGGACTCCTGGGTCTGAGGGAGGAAGGACTGGGGCCTGGACTCCTGGGTCTGAGGGAGGAGGGGCTGGGGGCCTGGACTCCTGGGTCTGAGGGAGGAGGGGCTGGGGGCCTGGACTCCTGGGTCTGAGGGAGGAGGGGCTGGGGGCCTGGACTCCTGGGTCTGAGGGAGGAGGGGCTGGGGCCTGGACTCCTGGGTCTGAGGGAGGAGGGGCTGGGGGCCTGGACTCCTGGGTCTGAGGGAGGAGGGGCTGGGGGCCTGGACCCCTGGGTCTGAGGGAGGAGGGGCTGGGGCTCCCAGCCTCCAGTCCTCTCTATAGAGTCTGGGGCTCCTGCCTAACCACTCCCTCTCATCCTTCACACGCCCCCCGCCCCCCAGGAAAGGACGTGGTGATCGTGGCCAAGGTGAACGGGAAGGAGCTCCCAGGCAAACCGACCATCAAGTGGTTCAAGGGGAAGTGGCTGGAGCTGGACATCAAGAGCGGGGCCCGCTTCTCCTTCAAGGAGACCCACGACTCCGCCAACAACGTGAGCGCCAGGGACACGGTGGGGCCGGGGACACGGTGGGGCGGGTCAGGGGACACGGTGGGGCCGGGGACACGGTGGGGCGGGTCAGGGGACACGGTGGGGCCAGGGGACACGGTGGGGCGGGTCAGGGTACACGGTGGGGCCGGGGACACGGTGGGGCGGGTCAGGGTACACGGTGGGGCCAGGGGACACGGTGGGGCGGGTCAGGGTACACGGTGGGGCCGGGGACACGGTGGGGCGGGTCAGGGTACACGGTGGGGCCAGGGGACACGGTGGGGCCGGGGGACACGGTGGGGCCGGGGACACGGTGGGGCCGGGGACACGGTGGGGCCAGGGACACGGTGGGGTGGGTCAGGGGACACGGTGGGGCCGGGGACACGGTGGGGCCGGGGACACGGTGGGGCGGGTCAGGGGACACGGTGGGGTCAGGGGACACGGTGGGGCCGGGGACACGGTGGGGCCAGGGACACGGTGGGGCGGGTCAGGGGACACGGTGGGGCCGGGGACACGGTGGGGCCAGGGACACGGTGGGGTGGGTCAGGGGACACGGTGGGGCGGGTCAGGGGACACGGTGGGGTCAGGGGACACGGTGGGGTGGGTCAGGGGACACGGTGGGGCCAGGGACACGGTGGGGCCGGGGCGGGAGCCGTGCAGGCCCTGCTGCTCCGAAGGCCTGTGAACACCTGGGTGTGATCATGGCCTGGGTTCCCGGGGATGGAGGTGCTGGGGGCCGCTTGGAGAGGTTGTGTCGGGCAGGAGGGGAGAGCGTTGGGGTTCAGGCACTTGGGCACCTTGTGTGCATCCCCAGAAAGTGTCAGGGGGTCAGGGGCATGGGCCCAGGGCCAAGATTGTCAGGCCTAGGGGGAGATGGCGGTGGGGTGCGGGGGACAGCGGTGGGGGGACAGCGGTGGGGTGGGGGGGACGGTGGCGGGGTGGGGGGGGAGATGGCGGCGGGGTGGGGGGGGAGACAGCGGTGGGGTGGGGGGGGACGGTGGCGGGTGGGGTGGGGAGGGCTTGAGGGAGAGCTGTGGGTGGGCTCTGGGGAGGAGGCCGGGCTCCCACCCTCTGGCCCCGCCCCCAGGTGTACAACGTGGAGCTGCACATCGGGAAGGTGGTGCTGGGGGACCGGGGCGATTACCGCCTGGAGGTCAAAGCCAAGGACTTCTGCGACAGCTGTGGCTTCAACGTCGATGTGGAGGGTGCGCTGGCGGGGGTGGGGCCGAGGGTTTGGGGTTGGGGGTGGGGGGCCAGGCCCAGGGGCCAGGCTGTTCCAGACTGGGGAGACAGGCTCATGCCCAGAGCGTGAGGGGGGAGGGGCAGGGTGGGCTGCGCTGGCGAAGGCGCCGGAGGAGGCAGGTGAAGCCCATTGCAGGGCCGGCCCCCCCCCCCCCCCCCCCCCCGGCTGGAGACAGGAGGGGGAGGGCGTGGGGGGGAGGGGCAGGGTGTGCGGGATTAGCGGGAGGTTCCACAGACCTGGGGCGTGTGCATGGAGCCCTGGGGGTGCACAGGCTCGGGGGTCTATAGCCCAGGAAGTGGGGGTGCTTAAATCTGGAGGGCACAGGGAAGGAGGTGCCCAGGCCTGAGGAGAAGGGGGTGCTGGCCCAGGTGTGAGGGGGTATAGGCCGCGGAGAGGGTGGTGCGTGGCCGCCAGGGAAAGGAGTCTAGAAGCAGAGGGTGTGTGGGCCTCAGAGAGAGGGTGTGCTGGTCCACGAGGTAGGACCAGAGGCCCGGAGGGGGGCGAGGGTCCAGAGGGGGTAGAGGGGGCGGCGTGGGACAGGGGGGGCCGGGGGGGGGGGCGGCACGCCGAGGGCTGCTCTCGGCCTGCCATCAGGACGTGCCACCAGCTCACCTTCTCTCCCCCTTTGCCTCTCTCCAGCGACTCAGGACTCCTCCGGGCCGGTTCTAGAAGAATTCAAGCGCTCGTAAGTGACGCTGGACCCCGGGGTTCCCCTTGGGAGAAGGGAGGATCGGGAAGGGCAAGGAGTGGGGACCCAAGGTGAGTCTGGGGGGACCTCAGGGGAGTTCACACCCCCTCTCCACGGCCGCAGGGGTGAAGGGAAGTCCGAGGACGCGGGCGAGCTGGATTTCAGCGGCCTGCTGAAGAAGAGGTGAGGCCACAACGTCCCCCCCCCCACCCCCCCACCCCCCACCCCGCATAGGGAGAAGACGGAGGCTCAGGGAGGAGGAGGGGGTGGGCGAGGCCATCTATGGACTCCCCGCCCACCCCTCCACCGCCTCCTCCATCCTCCCACTGCCCGCCCAGCAGCCACCCAGCCGTCTGCCCGCCAGTTCACCTCCCTACCCACCCTCTAACCCTCCACCCTCACGTCCACTTTCCTATCCACTCCGGCCCCTCCTCATCCACTTGTTCACCCATCCAACACCTATCCCGCCATCTGCCCACCCACCACCCACCCGTCTCACCCGCCCATCCAACCAGCTCCCTGTTTACCCGCGGACTAATCCATCGACCCACCTACCTGCCCTTTGCCCATCCGTCTACCCACAGGTCCATTTACCCACCCACCATCTCCCAGCCTGCCCTTCTGTCCGTCTGCCATTCCCCTGAGCCTCCCAGTTCCGAACAGGGAAGGGGTGGCATCTGATGTGGGGGCCAGAACTGTCCCTCTGGGGCCAGGTGGGGGGCAGACTGCAGGGGGAGAGACAGGCTGAAGGCCAGGAGACCAGGGAGGAGGCTGGGGCGATGGTCCAGGAGGGAGAAGAAAGGATAACGGGCCCAGAGACGGAAAGGGGCTCGGGCAGGGCACGCAGCGAGTGGGCGGAGAAGGCGGAGGGAGACCCCGCGGTGGCCTGGCCTGCTCTCCCCGCCCTCAGGGAGGTGGTGGAGCAGGAGAAGAAAAAGAAGAAGGACGATGATGACCTGGGCATCCCGCCTGAGATCTGGGAGCTCCTGAAAGGGGCAAAGAAGAGCGAATACGAGAAGATCGCCTTCCAGTATGGCATCACCGACCTCCGGGGCATGCTGAAGCGGCTCAAGAAGGCCAAGGTCGAGGTCAAGAAGAGTGAAGGTCAGTGCGGGCCTGAGGGAGAGGGGCCCCGCCCATAAGAACCGCGGCATCGTGGGTATCAGATGTGGGGAGCCTGGACCCATCTTTTGGAGGCCCCGATCTGAAGAGTAAGAGAGAGTCCTGTTCTCAGGGACCTCCAAGCTCTTGACCTTGACCTTTTTTCGACCTTGGAGAGCTGATGGTCTGGGGAGGGAGACTTGGCAGCTCTGGGATGGGGCCAGGGCAGTGAGGACCTCCGAGCTCCACCCGCCCTGCGTCCCTCCACCTCCAGCCTTCACGAAGAAGCTGGACCCGGCCTACCAGGTGGACAGGGGCCAGAAGATCAAGCTGGTGGTGGAGATCAGCGACCCCGACCTTCCCCTCAAGTGGTACAAGAACGGCCAGGAGATCAAGCCGGGCAGCAAGTATGTGTGTGAGGCAGTCTCTGCGTGGGGTGGGGCGGGGACCTGGGGCCCAGAGAGAACCCCCCGAAATGAGGCTGGCCCCTCTGAACCCAGAAAGGGCACTCCCCTCCTCCACCCCATGTGAAATGTACAAGTACCTCAGGAGAAGACTAGACAAAAGCCCTGGAGCCCAGGAATTCCGTTGAGAAGAACCCCGAATGGCCAGTGTGCCGTCAAGTGCACATTCAGTCTTACAAATGGTAAGAACAGCAGCGTCAGTAACAATGCCAGTCAGAGCCAGCAGCCCCCCTGCCCTCCCAGGGGGCAGAGACGTTACAAAGTGATGAAACCCGGAGCTGAGGGAGACTCAGGGACGCGGGTCCCCAGTGCTGCTGGTGGGAAAGGGGATTGCTAAGTCCCCTAACCCGGCAGTGCTATGAAAAAGCCTTTGGAGCCCTGGCCGGTTTGGCTCAGTGGATAGAGCGTCGGCCTGCGGACTGAAGGGTCCCGGGTTCAATTCCGGTCAGGGGCACACGCCCGGGTTGCGGGCTCGATCCCCAGTAGGGGGCGTGCAGGAGGCAGCTGATCAATGATTCTTTCTCATCATTGATGTTTCTCTCTCTCCCTTGTCCCTCCCTCTCTGAAATCAATCAAAATACATTTTAAGAAAGATTTTAAAAAAGCCATTTTGATGATTCAATTTTAGGTATTTGTCTTAAGGCAGTGGTCGGAACACTGTGGCTCGCGAGCCACATGCGGCTCTTTGGCCCCTTGAGTGTGGCTCTTCCACAAAATACCACGTGCGGGCGCGTGTACAGTGCGATGGAAACTTCGTGGCCCATGCGCAGAAGTCGGTTTTTGACTCTCAAAAGAAATTTCAATAATTGTACTGTTGATATTTGGCTCTGTTGACTAATGAGTTTGCCGACCACTGTCTTAAGGGAACCATAGTGCTTATGTATATGTAGCTGCAAGGATGCTGACCTAAGCCTTGGCTATTGTAGCAAAACATGGAAAACAGCCAAAATGTACAATTCCATGCCCAGGTGCTGTAAAGATATTCTAAAATACATGCTAACCTGGAAAGCTGTTTAAGATTATTGTGTGTAGAATATCTGCACATCTATATATATATATAAAAGCCTAAGTGACTGTTGCAACCGAACAACCGGAACGACCAGTCAACCGGTTGACCAGTCACTATGACGCGCACTGACCACCAGGGGGCAGACGCTCAATGCAGGAGCTGCCCCTGGTGGTCCGTGCGCTCCCACAGCCAACCTCCCGCGGCCCTCATGGCCCCGATCACCAGCCAGGCCGAGGGATCCCACCCGTGCACGAATTTGTGCACCGGGCCTCTAGTGTATAGATAAAATGATTGGAAAGACAGATGCCAAAATGTTTGCATTTGGTGGGACAGTTATGGATGAGTTCTTTTTTTTTTTTAAAGGTTTTTTATTTTTAGAGAGAGAGGAAGGGAGAGGGAGAGAGGAAAACATTGATGTGAGAGAGAAACATCCATCAGCTGCCTCCTGCATGCCCCCTACTGGGGATCAAGACCGAAACGGGGGCATGTGCCCTGATCAGGGATTGAACCACTGACCCTTCGGTATGTGGGACAACAGCCAACCAACGGGGCCATACCGGCCAGGGCTACACGGGTTCCTTTTAAAAACAAATTTTCCCCCTTGGCTGTGTTTTCTCAATTTGTCATCATGAGCATTTGGGATAAGATAAAAAGTTGTATTAGCCCTAACCGGTTTGGCTCAGTGGATAGAGCGTCGGCCTGCGGACTGAAGGGTCCCAGGTTCGATTCCGGTCAAAGGCATGTACCTTGGTTGCGGGCACATCCCCAGTAGGGGGTGTGCAGGAGGCAGCTGATCGATGTTTCTCTCTCATCGATGTTTCTAACACTCTATCCCTCTCCCTTCCTCTCTGTAAAAAAACAATAAAGAAAAAGAAGCTCTAACCGGTTTGGCTCAGTGGATAGAGCGTCAGCCTGAGGACTGAAGGGTCCCAGGTTCTATTCCTCTCTGTAAAAAAATCAATAAAGTATATTAAAAAAATAAATAAATAAAAAAGAAAAAAAGAAAAAGAAGTCGGACTGTGTACCCCTCCCACAGTCTGTCCCTGAGCGGGAGTGCCTTCCCTGAGAACTGGTGGGCGGCCCGGCCCGGGGCCAGGGTCGGCTCCAGGCCCCGGCCTGAGGGGAGACTTCTGCCCCAGGTACGTGTTTGAGAACGTCGGGAAGAAGCGGATTCTCACCATCAACAAGTGCACGTTGGCGGACGATGCGGCGTATGAGGTCGCTGTCGGCGACGAGAAGTGTTTCACTGAGCTCTTCGTCAAAGGTGAGGCCGGGGTTGGGGCCTGAGCTTGGGGAGTGGGGTCGGGAGGGGGTCCTGAGACTACTTGACCTCCTGTCCGTCCCTCCCCGCCTGTGCCCACAGAGCCTCCAGTGCTGATTGTGACACCCCTTGAGGACCAGCAGGTGTTTGTGGGCGACCGGGTGGAAATGGCCGTGGAGGTGTCCGAGGAAGGTGCCCAGGTCATGTGGTAAGTGACCCTTGATCCCCCAGCTCCACTCAGCTGCGCACCGCTTCTCTGCATCAGCCCGATCTTCACGGCCTCCCTGGGAGACCCTGGGCCTTTACCCCAGAGTCCCCCCGAGGCCTCAGCCTCTCTCTCTAAATTCTGACCTTCACCGTCTAGAAATTCTAGAAGAACATCTGACTTCTACCTATGCCATCCCTTTTCCTGGTCCCTGCTATTTCAGATTCATTAAATCACTTATTCATCCATTTGACCAATCATCCATCCTCTAGCCCGGGGGTCCTCAAACTTTTTAAACAGGGGCCAGTTCACTGTCCCTCAGACCGTTGGAGGGCTGGACTATAGTTTAAAAAAAAAAAAAACTATGAACAAATTCCTATGCACACTGCACATATCTTATTTTGAAGTAAAAAACCAAAACGGCAAAAACACCCGCCTGTGGCCCGAGGGCCGTAGTTTGAGGACGCCTGTTCTAGCCTATCTATTCATCTCCCCATCCCCCATCCCCCATCCACTCATCCATCCACTCATCTAGTTATCCATCCACTCACCCACCCACCCACTCACCCACCCATCCACTCACCCACCCATCTACCCCTCCACTCATGCGTCCCCACATCTGTTCACCCGTCTGACAGATATTTCATTAGCACCTACTGTGTGCTGGCGCCCTTCTGTATGTTGAGATACATGGGAAGATAACATGTCACCATGGCACCTGCCCTCGTGCAGTTTGTAATCTGGTAAATTTCTGGAGTGCGTGGGTGTGAGAGACGGAGACAGGCGCTAGTCAAGTCATCACATGAATAAAGACTCAAGTTCTGTTTTGACAAGCGTTTCAGAGGAGCCGTAACTGATGCTGTAACCACTTTTTAAAAAAATCCTCGCCTGAGGATAGGTTGTTGTTTATTAAATTGATTTTAGAGAGAGAGGAAGAGGGGCGGGAAGAGAGAGAGAAACAGCCATCAGTTACCTACTGTACGAGCCCTGACTGGGGATCGAACCTGCAACCTAGGAATGTGTCCTGACCAGGAATCCAACCAACCGGTGTGTGTGTGTGTGTGTGTGTGTGTGTGTGTGTGTGTGTGTGTATGGGATGATGCACCAACCCATTGAACCACCCGACCACTTTTTTTTTCTTTTAAATATTTTACTTTAAAAAATATATATATATATTTTTATTGATTTTTTACAGAGAGGAAGGGAGAGGGATTGAGAGCTAGAAACATCGATGAGAGAGAAACATCGACCAGCTGCCTCCTGCACACCCCTCACCGGGGATGTGCCCGCAACCAATGTACATGCCCTTGACCGGAATCGAACCTGGGACCCTTGAGTCCGCAGGCCAACGCTCTATCCACTGAGCCAAACCGGTTTCGGCTAAATATTTTACTTTTGATTTCAGAGAGGGAGAGAGAAACATCAATGATGAGAGGAAACCATTGATTGGCTGCCTCCTGCACGGACCCCTCACTGGGGATTGAGCCCACAACCCAGGCATGTGCCCCTGACCAGAATCGAACATGGGACCCTTCAGTCCGCAGGCCGACGCTCTGTCCACGGAGCCAGACTGGCTGGGGCTGTAACCACTTTTTAATAGGAAGAAGGGACTCAGGAAGTCAGGGGAGACTTCCCGGAGGAGGTGACGATTGAGCTGAGAGTTGAGTGAGGAGGAGGTAGAAGTGGGAAGGAAGGAGTGTTCCCGGCAGGGGAAGCACCATTCACAGAGGCCACACTATTTGGCATGTCTCTGTGACCTCTTTCCTCTCCTCATGACCTCTTTTTGTGACCCCTGACCTACAACTGGGACCTGGAGGCATCTCCCCGTGACCCTCACCGGTGACCTATTCATTCCTGCTGCCTCTGCCAACCTTAATCTCTCCTCCCTCCTGTGACCTCCCTTTGGACCCCTGACCCCCCTGAGGACTGTCGCTCCGGCCCATGGCTCACCCTCTGACCTCCAGACCCCTCCCTCCCCGCTTTGCGTCCCCTCCGCCCAGGATGAAAGACGGCGTGGAGATGACCAAGGAGGACTCCTACAAGGCGCGGTACCGCTTCAAGAAGGATGGGAAGCGTCACATTCTCATCTTCACAGAAGTGACCCTGGAAGATGGGGGTCGGTTCAAGGTCATGACCAATGGCGGCCAGTGCGAGGCTGACCTCATTGTGGAAGGTACGGGGGGGGGGGGCCCCGGGTGGGGCGGGGCCGTGGCACCTGCTGCTTTGGAATTATCCTGGATGCCTCCCTTTGCCTCACACCCTTCATGCGGTTCACCGGCAAGTCCTCAAAGGAGCTCCTGAATCTGACTTCCCCCACCTGCGTGGCCCCCCTCCCCCCGCCCCCCCTGCCCCCCGGCCCTGGTCCCGGTCTCCATCCCCTCATGCTCGGACCATTCTAGTAGTCTCCTTGCTGGTTATTCTCTTTCCACGCCTTCTCCACATCACATACACACACACACACACACACACACACACACACACCCCAACCAGCGATCCTTGTAAAACGTCAGTCAGATGGTGACAACTAGTATTGCTCCCATGTCCACCTCCTGGATTGATTATTGGACTATGGGTGTCTAAGATGTCACCGTCAGGGCAAGCTGGGTGGAGGGTAGTACATGGGACTCCATGCACTATTTTTGCAAACTCCTATGAGTCTATAATTCTTTAAATATGACAAAAACTCATGTGGCCAGTGTGGCTCAGTGGTTGAGCATTGACCTATGAACCAGGAGGTCACGGTTTGATTCCTGGTTGGGGGCTCGGTCCCCAGTGGTGGGTGTGCAGGAGGCAGCCGATCGATGATCGATGATTCTCTCTCATCATTGATGTTTCTCTCTCTCCTTCCCTCTCCCTTCCTCTCTGAAATCTATAAAAATATATTTAAACATGACAAAAAATCGAGCCATTTAGGGACCAAGTTAGTTATGTCATAGTCACATGTAGCCATAAATACGGGCAGCTTTTAATTGACTGATGTGGAATTATTTCCAAGATACAGTAAGGCCTTCCTTACCCGTTGCCGATCGGTTCTTAAAACTGCGGCTAAATGACAAATAGCGAAGCCATTCTTACCAAAGGCTAAGTGACAGAAACAAGAGCTAAGTTCCTATCACACTGGATCGATGTTACTACAAAGTGATGGTGAAAGAAATGACGTTATTCAAGGACCTGCTGTATATTTTTAGGAGAAAAAGCAAATGTGCTCTTATTTGCATATGGGGGAGGGAAGAGAGGAGGCGGGAAGGGAGGGAGGGAGGGAGGGAGCGAGGGAGAGAGAGAGAGAGAGAGAGAGAGATCAACTGGTTGCCTCTTGTAAGCATCCTGGCTGGGGCTCAAACCCCCAACCTGGGCATGTGCCCTGACTGAGACTTGAACCTGCAACCTCTCGGTGCACAGGACAACGCTCCAACCAACTGAGCCACACCGGCCAGGACTGCATTTTTAAAAAATATATTTTTATCGATTTCAGAGAGGTAGGGAGAGGGAGAGAGAGACAGAAACATCAGAATGAGAGAGAATCATCACCAGCATGTGCCCTGACTGGGAATCGAACCACGACCTCCTGGTTCATAGGCCAGCGCTCAACCACTGAGCCACGCCCGCTGGGCTGCATTGTTTTATTTAAAAAAAAAAAGCCAAAACTTTAAAAATGTAATTCAGATCCCCGCGGTCTTCCCATCACCCCGCGCGGCTCCCGCCTTGCTCAGACTCAACACAGAGTCCTCTCCAGGGCCACAAGCCCGGGATCGGCCCGGCTGCCCCGCCCGTGTCATCTCCTACCACGGCTGGCCTGCCTGCTGTTCCCACACATGCCGCGGGGCCTCTGCACATGCCGCCCTCTCTGCCTGGGGCCCCTGCGTCCTCCTGTGGCCTCGTCCCGCCTTCCCGCAGGCTTCGTGGCTCCCTGTGCGACATGTGAATGTGCTTCCCCGTTCACTGTCTGCCTCCCAGCTGCAGTGTGAGCTCCACGAGGCCTGTGGGTTGCTTCTGGGCTGGTCATGGCTGCGTCCTCAGTGCCCGGAACAGTCCTTGGCACACTGGGTACCCCCACAGGCCATGGGCAGACGGGAGTTGTGACAGCCCCATCTCCTTCTCTCCTCGTCCAGTGAAACCGCTGGAGGTCCTGCAGGACATTGCGGATCTGACAGTGAAGGCCTCAGATCAGGCCGTGTTCAAGTGCGAGGTGTCTGACGAAAAGGTGACGGGCAAATGGTTCAAAAATGGGGTCGAGGTGCGGCCCAGCAAGAGGATCATCATGACCCACACGGGGAGGTGCGGAGTAGACTATGGAGGTGACTGGGGGGATGGAGCGTGTGTATCAGCTAGCTCTAGCCGCGTAACGACCATTCCCGGAATTAGTGGTTTCAAAGAACAAGGACTTATTTAATCGAGTCTGTGGGTCGATGGGAGGCTGGCTGATCGAGGCTGGCCTTCCTGGTGCTTGTGTGGTCAGCTGAGTGTCAGCTCTGCTCACCCTCCTGTGCTCTGTGGGGACCTGGAGGCGCTGGGCTGTGTCTGCTCTGGTCCTGGTGATGCCTCATCTCCTAGTAGGGCTGGTCCTGGCATCGTCATGTGGTAGAAACGGGTTCTGAAGGTGTGCAAGGGAACGTGACTGTGTGGCCTGGGCTGGGAACTATCCCCATGTTGCTTCCTCCATATTCCTTTTTTTTTTTTTAAAAAAATATATATTTTATTGATTTTTTTACAGAGAGGAAGGGAGAAGGAGAGTTAGAAACATTGATGAGAGAGAAACATCAATCAGCTGCCTCCTGCACACCCCCCACTGGGGATGTGCCCGCAACCAAGGTACATGCCCTTGACCGGAATCGAACCTGGGACCCTTGAGTCCGCAGGCTGACGCTCTATCCACTGAGCCAAACCGGTCAGGTCTTCCTTTTTTTTTTTTGCATTGATTTTTAAAAAAATTTAGAGAGAGTGAAAGGGAGGTAGGGAGGGGGAGAGAGAAAGAGAGAAACACTGTTGTGAGGGAGACACACGGATTGGTTGCCTCCTGCACGCACCCTGACCAGGGCTGGGGATCGAGCCTGCAGCCCAGGCACACGCCCTTGACCGACGTTCTAAACACGGAGCACGCCGGCCAGGGCACTTGCACCGTATTCTGTTCGGCAAAGGAGGTCAAAGGCTGCACGGTCTCCTGGCAAGGGGCGTGGATAGGGGGAGGGAAAGTCGTGGTCCTGTTTGCAACCTATACGGAATGCCCCCACGGTGCCATCGGACGTCGAGTCCTGTGGGCTTCCGGACGGCGGCTCTGGGCGGAGCGGGGCTTTCTCTGGCTTCTGTGTCGGAACCCTGCCTGCTTGTGGTTTCAGTAAGAAGAAACCCTACAGCTCACAGGGCACTCACTGAGTGCCGGGGCGTTTCCTAAATGCTCCACAGCCCTGGTGGGGATTGTTACCATTGCCTGCATTTTATATATATATATTTTTAATTGATTTTTTTACAGAGAGGAAGGGAGAGGGATAATTAGAAACATCGATGAGAGAGAAACATTGATCAGCTGCCTCCTGCACACCTCCTACTGGGGATGTGCCCGCAACCAAGGTACATCCCCTTGACCGGAATCGAACCTGGGACCCTTCAGTCCTCAGGCCAACGCTCTATCCACTGAGCCAAACCGGTTACGGCTGCCTGTATTTTTTTAAATACGTTTTTATTGATTTCAGAGAGGAAGGGAGAGGGAGAGAGAGAAACATCAATGTTGAGAAAGAATCATCGATCGGCTGCCTCCTGCACGCCCCCTCCTGAGGATCGAGCCTGCAACCCAGACATGTGCCCTTGACTGGAATCGAACCTGGAACCCTTCAGTCCATAGGCCGATGCTCTGTCCACTGGGCCAGACCAGCTAGGGCACCTGTATTTTTTTTTAAAATATATTTTTATTGATTTCAGAGAGGAAGGGAGAGGGAGAATCACGGATCAGCTGCCTCCTGATTCGCCCTCCTGGGGATTGAGCCCACAACCTGGGCATGCACCCTGACTGGGCATCAAACCATGACCTCCCGGTTCATAGGTCGACACTCAACCACTGAGCTACACCGGGTGGGCATCATTGCTTGTATTTTATAGATGAAAACTGAGGCACAGAGAGGTTAAGTAACTTGCCTAAGGCCACACAGCTAGGAAGGGGCAAAGCTGGGATTTGAACCCAGAGTTCCAAAGGCCAGAATAAAAACGGTGGGTGTGGCCCAGCTGGGGTTGCTCAGTGGTTGACTGTCAACCCATGAACCAAAAGGTCACTGGTTTGATTCCCTGTCAGGGCGCATGCCCCATTGGGGGTGATCCCCAGTAGGGGGCATGCAGGAGGCAGCCGATCAATGTTTCTATCTCTATCCCTCTCCTATCCCCTCTCTCTAAAATCAATAAAAACAAACAAACGTATTAAAAAGAAAAAGGGTGGGAAAAAAAAAGAAAAGGAAGGGAAAGGGAAAAGGAAAGGGTGCCCTAACCGGTCTGGCTCAGTGGATAGAGCGTCGGCCTGCGGACTGAAGGGTCCCAGGTTCGATTCTGGTCAAGGGCATGTACCTTGGTTGCGGGCACATCCCCAGTGGGGGGTGTGCAGGAGGCAGCTGATGGATGTTTCTCTCTCATCGATGTTTCTAACTCTCTATCCCTCTCCCTTCCTCTCTGTAAAAAATCAATAATAATTAAAATAAATAAATATATATATATAAAAGGAAAAGGGTGGTGTGAGCATGTAAATTGCATTGAGGAGGATGTTTCTCCATGGTGGTCCCAGGGCGACCTGGCTTGACCTCTGCCCTGTGCCCCCAACCCCTTAGGATTCACAAGCTGGTGATCAATGATGTCCGCCCGGAGGACGAGGGGGACTACACGTTCGTGCCCGATGGCTACGCCCTGTCTCTCTCCGCCAAGCTCAACTTCCTGGGTGAGGCCCTTTCCTCTCCCCCAGGGCCCGGTGCCCCCTCCGGAGTAAGCGTCCCTCAGTGCCCACGGGGGGGGGGGGGCAGTCAGACAGAAGATGAGGGAGAGCATCGTTTCCGCCACAGCGTGACCATGTGGGGACCCGTGGGGCAGTCACGGTCCTGAACCCACCCAGCACCCCAGGTGCCCGGGTGACCCCAGACCCTCCCCCCTGCCTCTGGGTGTGAAGGTGGGATCGGGCCCCAAGGATTTAGACCTAACCATCCCCTCTCCTGTGTTCACCAGAAATCAAGGTGGAGTACGTCCCCAAGCAAGGTAGGGACCCTGTGGCTTTGGTAACGGCCTGGACTCCTGGGTCTGAGGGAGGAGGGGCCGGGGGGCCTGGACTCCTGGGTCTGAGGGAGGAGGGGCCGGGGGCCTGGACTCCTGGGTCTGAGGGAGGAGGGGCCGGGGGCCTGGACTCCTGGGTCTGAGGGAGGAGGGGCCGGGGGCCTGGACCCCTGGGTCTGAGGGAGGAGGGGCCGGGGGCCTGGACTCCTGGGTCTGAGGGAGGAGGGGCCGGGGGCCTGGACCCCTGGCTCTGAGGGAGGAGGGGCCGGGGGCCTGGACCCCTGGGTCTGAGGGAGGAGGGGCTGGGGGCCTGGACCCCTGGGTCTGAGGGAGGAGGGGCTGGGGGCCTGGACTCCTGGGTCTGAGGGAGGAGGGGCTGGGGGCCAGGACGCCTGGGTCTGAGGGAGGAGGGGCTGGGGGCCTGGACACCTGGGTCTGAGGGAGGAGGAGCCGGGGGCCTGGACTCCTGGGTCTGAGGGAGGAGGGGCCGGGGGCCTGGACTCCTGGGTCTGAGGGAGGAGGGGCTGGGGGCCTGGACCCCTGGGTCTGAGGGAGGAGGGGCTGGGGGCCTGGACTCCTGGGTCTGAGGGAGGAGGGGCTGGGGGCCAGGACTCCTGGGTCTGAGGGAGGAGGGGCTGGGGGCCTGGACTCCTGGGTCTGAGGGAGGAGGGGCTGGGGGCCTGGACCCCTGGGTCTAAGGGAGGAGGGGCTGGGGGCCTGGACCCCTGGGTCTGAGGGAGGAGGGGCTGGGGGCCTGGACTCCTGGGTCTGAGGGAGGAGGGGCTGGGGGCCTGGACCCCTGGGTCTGAGGGAGGAGGGGCTGGACTCCTGGGTCTGAGGGAGGAGGGGCTGGGGGCCTGGACTCCTGTGTCCGAGGGAGGAGGGGCTGGGGGCCTGGACTCCTGGGTCTGAGGGAGGAGGGGCTGGGGGCCTGGACTCCTGTGTCTGAGGGAGGAGGGGCTGGGGGCCTGGACTCCTGGGTCTGAGGGAGGAGGGGCTGGGACCTGGACTCCTGGGTCTGAGGGAGGAGGGGCTGGGGGCCTGGACTCCTGGGTCTGAGGGAGGAGGGGCTGGGGGCCTGGACTCCTGGGTCTGAGGGAGGAGGGGCTGGGGGCTGGACTCCTGGGTCTGAGGGAGGAGGGGCTGGTGGTCTGGGTGTGAGGGAGGAGGGGCTGGTGGTCTGGGTGTGAGGGAGGAGGGGGCGGGGCCTGGGCTCCTGGGTGTGAGGGAGGAGGGGCCAGAGCCTGGACCCCTGGGTCTCTATGGCTGGGGAAACTCCGGAGACCCTCTGCAGGGCTTTGGGACGGACCAGCTGCCGACTCCCAAGGTCCCCGGAATCCCGTCTCTGCCCCCAGAGCCACCGAAGATCCACCTGGACTGCTCGGGGAAGACCTCGGATAACTCCATCGTGGTTGTGGCTGGAAACAAGCTGAGGCTGGACGTGGCCATCACGGGGGAGCCCCCTCCTGTCGCCACCTGGCTGAAGGGGGATGAGGTATGTGGGGCGTCCCCCGCACACTGAGGACCTGTCCTGCTCGGCTCTGCTGGGCGACTTTAGGCGAGCGGCTTTCCCTCTCTGAGCTCCCGTTGCATTGTAAAACGAGGATTGTGATTCCTTCTTCAGAGGGTGCTTTTGAAGATTGGAGATTCAGTTTGTCCATCACAGGGGACTGTCCCAGCACATGGTGGGTGCTCTGTCCATCCATCTCTCCATTCATCATTCTCCATCCACCCGTCTCCCACTCATCAGTTAATCGATTAATTCACCCATCCATCCACTCATCCAGTACTTAATCAATTTGTCCATTAGCCAACCCAGTTATCCTGTCCACCCATCCATCCATCTGCCCATCCATCCATCTGCCCATCCATCCATCCATCCATCCATCCATCCATCCATCCATCCATCCACTCATCCATCCGTCCATCCATCCATCCATCCATCCATCCACTCATCCATCCATCCATCCATCCACTCATCCATCCATCCATCCATCCATCCATCCATCCATCCATCCATCCTTCCATCCACTCATCCATCCACTCATCCATCCACTCATCCATCCACTCATCCACCCATCCACCCATCCATCCACTCATCCCCCCATCCATCCATCCATCCATCCATCCATCCATCCATCCATCCATCCATCCATCCTTCCATCCATCCATCCATCCATCCATCCTTCCACTCAACAAATATTTTGACCTTGTATGCTCCAGGCCCTGGGACAGCCCAAGGTGTCTGCTCTGGGCCTCAGTTTCCTCTTCTGTAAAAGGGAGAGACTCTGTCTTCACTCATCCCTCCCGTCGGCAAACGCCCCCTGAGCTCTCCTTTCTGCCAGGCTCTCCGTGCAGGCACCCTGGTGATAGGTGATAGCCACGAATCAGACGCCCCATGCCTGCCTGAAGCCTTGCTCTGGGAGAGAGGCAGACACGCGCCCGGATAGTCAGAGTCCAGGGTGAGGGGGCTGAGAGACAGGGAGGTGCCCGATGCGATGAGAATTCAGGGGATGGGCCGTCACTTTCCCTCGAGGGCATCCAAGAGTGCTTCCTGGAAGAGGCAGCTTCTGGGCAGGTCCCGAAGGATGAGAGCAGTAGAGCACAGAGATCTGTGGGTCGGGACATTGCCTGCAGAGTCTTGGCATGAGCCAGTCTGGTGTTTTGAATGGAGGGCGAGGAGGGCAGTAGGGAGTGATGAGTGAGGCCAGTGCAGGTCCAATGGGTCCTTTGTGCTGGCCCAAGGCCTTGGTAGCTGGGGCCCTGACTCCTGGGTCTGAGGGAGGAGGGGCTGGGGTCTGAGGGAGGAGGGACTGGGGTCTGAGGGAGGAGGGACTGGGGTCTGAGGGAGGAGGGGCTGGGGTCTGAGGGAGGAGGGGCTGGGGTCTGAGGGAGGAAGGGCTGACAGGAAGCTACTGGAGACTGGAGCAGGAGAGGGGCAGAGGCAGGTCTGGTCGGGAGAGGCGGCCCACGGCCTTGGCGCTGTTCCAGGTGTTCACGGCCAAGGAGGGCAGGATGCGCATCGAGCAGCGCGTGGAGTGCAGCAGCTTCGTGATTGAGAGTGCGGAGCGGGCGGACGAGGGCCGCTACACCATCAAGGTCACCAACCCCTCCGGCGAGGACGTGGCCTCCATCTTCGTGCGGGTTGTGGGTGAGCAGAGGGAGCCGAAGGGGCTGAGCTTGGGGGTGGCTCCCTGAGGCCGTGAGGAGCCCCCTGGCTCTCCTCTCTCCCCCCACAGATGTCCCCGACCCCCCGGAGGCTGTGCGTGTCACCTCCGTTGGAGAGGATTGGGCCATCGTTGTCTGGGAGCCACCCAAGTATGATGGGGGACAACCAGTCACCGGTGAGTGCCTGCATTCCAGTTCCCATGACCTCCGACCTCCGGGTCCCCCTGGCTTCTCTTTGACCTCCCAGAGTCCTAGCATCCTCAATGACCCCCCTCTGACACCTGGTTTCCATCTTTATAAAAAATATATATTTTTATTGATTTCAGAGAGGAAGGGAGAGGGAGAGAGAGATTGAAACATCAATGATGAGAGAGTCACTGATCGGCTGCCCCCTGGGGATCGAGCCTGCAACCGGGGCATGTGCCCTTGACTGGAGTCGAACCCGGGACTCTTCAGTCCGCAGGCCGACACTATCCATCGAGCCAAACTGACTAGAGCTGGTTTCCATGTTTGACATCTCACAACCCCTTTGGTCTCTGCCTAACTCTCCGACCTACCGACCTCGGAATCCTCCCTCAGAGCAATAGCCTGGGATTTTCTGTGACCCCTGACCCCCTGACTTATGACCCGTGACCCTGCTTGATCCATAACCCTAGGACTGGTGAACTCTGACTGCTAGTCATGGTCTCAGGTGACCCTCCCTGCCCCAGCTGGCCCGCGACCCCCTCCATGGCCTCTCCGTGACCCCCACGACTCTCTGCTTGTGGGGGGCAGGGTACCTCCTGGAGCGGAAGAAGAAGGGCTCCCAGCGCTGGATGAAGCTGAACTTCGAGGTCTTCACGGACACGACCTACGAGGCCACCAAGATGATCGAGGGCGTCCTGTACGAGATGCGGGTCTTCGCCGTCAACGCCATCGGGGTGTCCCAGCCCAGCGTCAACTCCAAGCCCTTCATGCCTATTGGTGAGGTCCCCCCTCCCCCTCGCTGAGCCCCTGCCTGCCTCTGACCCCTGCCCTGGCTGTCATTGACCTCTGACCCCACAGAGTCTGCTGGCTTCTGCCCCCTCTCATCCAACAACTCAGCGCATTGACTCTGAGCCCCGCCCACCCTCCTGGCCTGTTCCTGGCCTCCATGGCCCTAGACTCTGTGCTGCTGCCTGAGTACCTCATTGACCTCTGACCTAGCAGACTAACCCCTGTCTCTGTTCTTGGAGACCTCACTTTTCCTTGATAATCTTGTTTTTGTTTATTTTCAATTGATTTCAGAGAGGAAGGAAGAGGAAGAGGGGAGAGAGAGAGAGAGACATCAATGATGAGAGAGAATCATTGATCGGCTGCCTCCTGCACGCCCCCCACTGGGGATCGAGCCCGCAACCCGGGCATGTGCCCTTGACCGGGAATCGAACCGTGACCTCCTGGTTCATAGGTCGATGTGCATCCACTGAGCCACGTTGATGACGTGTCCTTGCTCATTGACTTCTGGCCCACTCTCTGACCAGGGACTCCAACTCTGACCCCTGACCCTCCCTGCTGACCCCTGACCCCTCATTTACCCCCACCTCCCCTTTCCCTGGATCCTTACAGCGCCCACCAGTGAACCCCGGCACCTGACAGTGGAGGACGTGACAGACACCACCACCACCCTCAAGTGGAGGCCCCCAGACAGGATCGGGGCGGGCGGCATCGACGGGTACCTGGTGGAGTACTGCCTGGAGGACTGTGAGTGCCTGCCAGGCTGGCGGGGCGGCGGCTCCCGGGTCCCCGTGGGTGTCTAGTCCCATCTTTCGAGCCTGGTCATAAGTGCTTAGTCACTGTCAGCTGCTGCCAGTTCAGGGCGGGGAGGGGCGAGGGGCTGCGGGGCCAGCGGCCGGGAGGTCGGAAGGCAGATCCCCGGCCCCGTCCTCTCTCCAGCCGAGGAGTGGATCCCCGCCAACACGGAGCCCGTCGAGCGCTGTGGCTTCACCGTCAAGGATCTCCCCACAGGAGCCAGAATCATTTTCCGGGTCGTGGGGGTCAACATCGCGGGGCGCAGCGAGCCGGCCAGTCTGGCTCAGCCAGTCACCATCAGGGAGATCGTGGGTGAGTGCCCCTGACCCCTGACCCCTGGCCCTGCTCTCCTGCAGACCAAGCTGGTGTCTTCTGGCCAGCCCTTCCCAGGCCATCGCTAGGGTCCCCCCTACAGTCTCCTCGCCCCGGTCTCCTCGTCCCTCTCTCGAGGGCCCCCAAGCCCAGCGCTGACCTTCCTTGGGTTTGTGTCCGCAGAGCAACCCAAGATCCGCCTCCCCCGCCACCTGCGCCAGACTTTCATCCGCAAAGTAGGGGAGCCCATCAACCTCCTCATCCCCTTCCAGGTGCGTGGCTGGGCTCAGGGTCGGGGCTCAGGGTCAGGGGTCAGGGGCCAGTTCCCACAGGAGAGCCCCGGCCGACCTCTGCCCCCTGCTGCCCACCCAGGGAAAGCCGCGGCCCCAGGTGGTGTGGACGAAGGGCGGGGCGCCCGTGGACGCCTCCCGCGTGAACGTGCGCACCAGCGACACCGACACCGTGTTCTTCGTGCGCCAGGCGGCCCGCTCCGACTCGGGGGAGTACGAGCTGACCGTGCAGATCGAGAACATGAAGGACACGGCCACCGTCCGCATCCGGGTCGTGGGTGCGTGGCCAGGGTGGGGCGGGGCGGGGGGACCCGGGCCAGGAGGGGACAGAGGAGGTGGGGGGGGAGCCAGGGTGGGAGGTGAGGACGTGGGAGTGGGGGGCAGGCCTGAGAGGTCAGGACAGGAGAGGAGGCGAGGGTGGACATTGAGGGGCCCCGGGCTGGCCTGTAGCAACCCCCTCCTTCCAGAGAAGGCAGGGCCCCCGGTGAACGTGACGGTGAAGGAGGTGTGGGGCACCAACGCGCTGGTGGAGTGGCAGCCCCCCAAAGACGACGGGAACAGTGAGGTCACGGGGTACTTCATCCAGAAAGCCGACAAGAAGACCATGGTGAGAGGCGGAGGCCCGGGCGGGGGGAGCGGGCAAACCGCCGGGGGTCAGAGCAGGCGCTGCAGCCCCCCTCTTTTCCAGCTGGGGAAACCGAGGCCCCAAGAGGTTGGGAGAACGGGCTGGGGCTGAGGTTTGGTGCACGATGGGTTTTCTTTCTTTTTAATTTTTTTTTGTTAATCCTCACCCGAGGATATTTTTCCCCATTGATTTTTATTTTTATTTATATTTTTAAATATATTTTTATTGATTTCAGAGAGGAAGAGCGAGAAAGAGAGAGAGAAACATCAATGATGAGAGGGAATTATTGATCAGCTGCCTCTCGCACACCCCCTACTGGGGACGGAGCCCACATCCCGGGCATGTGCCCTTGACTGGAATCGAACCCGGGACCCCTGAGTCCGCAGGCTGATGCTCTGTCCTCTGAGCCAAACTGGCTAGGGCCCCCATTGATTTTTAGAGAGAGTGATAGGGAAGGAGAGAGGGTATGAGAGAGAGAGAGAGAAAGAGAAACATCATGTGAGAGACACATCAGTCTGTTGCCTCCCACACGCATCCCGACCAGGGCCAGGGATTAAACCTGCAACCCAGGTACGTGCCCTTGACTGGGAATCAAACCCACGGCCCTTTGGTGGGAGGGCTGACCCCTAACCACTGAGCAACACCGGCCAGGGCATCTTTCTTTAAATGGAGGTAAAATTCACATAACAACGTTAAGCATTGATTTTGAAGTAGCTTTTAGAACATTCCCATTGGTGTGCAACCGCCACCTCTATCTAGTCCCAGGACATGTTTTTTTTTTTTTTTTTTTTAAATATATTTTATTGATTTTTTACAGAGAGGAAGGGAGAGGGAGAGAGAGTTAGAACATCGACGATAGAGAAACATCCATCAGCTGCCTCCTGCACACCCCCCACTGGGGATGTGCCCGCAACCAAGGTACATGCCCTTGACAGGAATCGAACCTGGGACCCTTTAGTCCGCAGGCCAACGCTCTGTCCACTGAGCCAAACTGGCTAGGGCACCAGGACATGTTTTTAAAAATTTTATTTTTATTAATTTCAGAGAGGAAAGGAGAGGGAGAGGGAAACATCCATGATGAGAGAGAATCCTTGATCAGCTGCCTCCTGCATGCCCCACACCGGGGATGGAGCCTGCAACCAGGGCGTGTGCCCTGACCGGGAATCGAACTGTGACCTCCTGGTTCATAGGTCGATGCCCAACCACGGAGCCATGCCAGCCAGGCTAGACCCTAGGCATTTCACACCTGAAAGGAAACCCCGTATCCACTAAGCTGTCACCCCCCTTCCCTCCCCCCATCCCCTGGCGACCCCCACTCCGCTCCCTGCGTCTAAGGATGTGCCTCTTCTGGGCGTTGCCGAGGAACAGAATCGCACCATATGTGGCCTTTAGTGCCTGGCTGCTGTCCCCCAGCCTGGTGTTCTCCAGGTTTCAGTGTTTCCTGCCTTTTCCTGGCCGAGGCATAGTCCGTGGCTTGTGCGCCTCCATTCATCCGCGGATGGGCCCATTCATTCATCCGCGGATGGGCCCATTCATTCATCCGCGGATGGGCGTTTGGGTGGTTCCGTCTTCAGGCCGCTGCCAAGGGCGGGCTTGCTGGCTCCGCCCACACGTGGGGGTGCTGTCCTCACCCCGGCCCTTCCCTTCCCGGGTCTGTGTCCCTGACTTTTCCGCCCCTCCCTGTCCCCCGCCAGGAGTGGTTCAACGTCTATGAACACAACCGCCAAACCCACTGCACCGTGTCCGACCTCATCGTGGGCAACGAGTACTTTTTCCGAGTTTTCAGTGAGAACATCTGTGGGCTCAGCGAGACCCCCGGCGTCTCTAAGGACCCGGCCCGGATCCTCAAGACGGGTAAGGCCATCCCCTCCGCAGGGTCCAGTCCCCCCTCTCGGCTGCACCCCCACCCCTGGACCCCCAGTGGTGACCGCGGAGAGGCGGCCGGGAACCGCGGGGCTCAGTCGCCTCACAGGTTCCTCTGCCCGCCCGCCCGCCCGCAGGCATCACCTGGAAACCGCCCGAGTACAAGGAGCATGACTTCCGGATGGCCCCCAAGTTCCTGACGCCGCTGCTGGACCGCGTGGTGGTGGCTGGGTACACCGCTGCTCTCAACTGCGCCGTCAGAGGCCACCCCAAGGTGCGTGCGTGCGTGTGTGTGTGCACGTGTGTGTGTGTGTGTGTGTGTGTGTGTGTGTGACCCTGGAGGGGAATCTTCAGCAAGATGAAGCCCCGCCCCCTCCCATCACAGCCCCTCTGCCTCTCGGGCTTGTCTCTTCTCAGTTCATGGACTTTGCTCCCTTTCAACCGGCTGCTCAAACCCACCTGCCACCAGTTTCTCTAAATAAAGTTTTATTGGGACATGGCCCTGCACACTCGCTTGTGCATTGTCCGTGGCCGCAGAGAGCTCAGGGCCCACTGTCCTAAAATAGCGACTGCCTGGCCCTTTGCAACCAAAGTTTTGCTGAGTTCTGGTCTGACTTCCAAGTGGTTTTGGTTTTGTTTTTTTTTTGTTAATCCTCACCAGAGGATATTTTTTACATTTTTATTTTATTTCATTTTATTTTTTAAAATATATATTTTATTGATTTCAGAGAGGAAGGGAGAAGGAGAGAGAAATAGAAATATCAATGATGAGAGAGAATCATTGACCGCTGCCTCCTGCACGCCCCACACTGGGGATCGAGCCTGCAACCGGGGCACGTGCCCTGACTGGGAATCGAACCGTGACCTCCTGGTTCATAGGTCGATACTCAACCACTGAGTCATGCCAGCCGGGCATTTTAAAAATTTATTATTTTGTTTAGAGAGAGAGTGAAATGGGGGAGGAGGAGAGAGGAGAGAGAGAGAGAGAGAAACATTGATGTGAGAGAGACACATCGATTGGTTGCCTCTCACAGTGTGACCAAGGCTGGGGATTGAACCTGCAGCCCAGGGACGTGCCCTTGACTGGGAATCGAACCTGTGACCCTCTGATTCTTGGGCCGACACTAACCATTGAGCAACACCGGCCAGGGCTGACTTTCACATTTTTAGCTTTGCCCCTGTCGGCACACCGTGGGTTCATGAGTTCACCTCCTCCATCTCCATCTACCTGCTCATTCACAGACTCCACTCATTCATTCACGCCACTTAGTTATTTACCTCCCGTTCTATTCATTTCCTCAGTTCATTCATTCACTGCATTTGCTTACTTACATCATTCATTCACTCAGTCATTCATCCACCCTGTCTTATCACATATTTTTGAAGGCTTTCTATGTGCTGGTGGATTGGAGAAGTCCCATATGCTGGGGGACACAGCATTAACCTTTTGCACTCGGATGTCGAGTGTGACTCCACACCGTTAGCATTAGAATAAAGGAATTGAGAAAAAAGCAAGTGAGTGCAAAGGGTTAACTCAACGCCACACAAATGACTATCTACACTAATAAAAAAGTAACATGCTAATTGACTGTACCTTCATAACACCCACCAGCCAATCAGGAGCGAGTATCAAATCAAACCAACAAAGATGGTGGGTTAATTTGCATACACAGGCGGGGAGCAGCTGGGGGTGGGCAGGACGCTTGCATCATCACCATGACAAGGACGCAGGCATTCCGCACCACCCCAGCCGCTCTGGGCCTCTGGGCAGTGTGGGAAGGCGGAAAGGCGGCTCTGGCCAGAGCCAAGGCAATGCCGGCAGCCAGGGGAAGGAAGGCCCATTCTTGCATGAATCTTAGTGCATCGGGCCTCTAGTAAATTATAAAGGGTGGTAAGGATGCCGGAGAAGCACAGGCAGCCACGAGTGTGAAACACGCCTCAGGCCCCGCCCAGAGGTTGGGGGTGACGTGTGAGCTGAGGCCCGAGTGGGGCAGGTGCTGACTGGAGGGAAGAGAAAGCGGCCAGCACCAAGGTCCTGGGGTGGGAGCCTGCCTGAAATCTATAAAAATATAAAAATAATAAAAAATTAAAAATAAATAAATCCTGCTGGGCCCTCGAGACCCACAGGAGTGAGCTCCTCTGACTGAGTGGTCAGGAACACGACCAGGCCAAGGTCATGCGGCCATAATTAGGAGGCGGCACAGCCAACATGAGGACTCGGACCTCCCACCCAGGGCCCGTTCTCCACGGGCCAGGCACCCTCTCTGAGCTGCCCGCCTCCCCTCCCCCGCCGCAGCCGAAGGTGGTCTGGATGAAGAACAAGATGGAAATCAGAGAAGACCCCAAGTACCTGATGACCAACTACCAGGGGATCCTGACGCTGAACATCCGCCGCCCCTCCCCCTTCGACGGGGGGACCTACACCTGCCTCGCGGTCAACGAGCTGGGGGAGGCGCTGGCCGAGTGCAAGCTGGAGGTCCGAGGTGAGCGGCCGCCCCTCCGCCCGCTGCCCATGCTCGTGCCCTTTGCAAAGCTACGGGAGTCAGACTGGAGTCAGACCGGCGGGAGGCCGCCGGGGCGGGAGGGCGGGGTGGGAGCGCCTGACCCAGGCTGGGTGGTGTCCCAGTGTCCCAGGGGAGCTGAAGGACAAGAAAGAAGCGAGTGAGGAGAGCTTAGCAAGTGACCGCTGCGGCCTCCAGTGGGAGGCGTGTGGACACGGCCTCGAAACAAACATGGGTTACGGCAGAGGCCCCGGGCTGTGGGAGCCCAGGGGCACGCCTCCCTCCTGCACAGCCTGCCCCAGACTGTCCCCCAACCCCACTCTGCCCGCCGTCCCCCCTTCCCCCCCTCAGCCCACAGCCTCAGCTTCAGCTGCTGGCCCTCTTCCTTCTTTTTTTTTTTTAAAATATATTTTTATTGATTTCAGAGAGGAAGGAAGAGAGAGAGAGAGAGAGAAACATCAGTGATGAGAGTGAATCATAGATCGGCTGCCTCCTGCAAGTCCCCCACTGGGGATGAGCCCACAACCCGGGCATGTGCCCTTGACCAGAATCAAACCCGGGACCTTTCAGTTCACAGGCCAACGCTCTACCCACTGGGCCAAACCGGCTAGGGCTCTTCTTCCTTCTGAATGCTCTTCTTCCTTCCTCCCTGCCTCTGTGTGTCTCTCCAGCCCACCCCACACAGGGCCCCAGAGGACACTCTGTCCAGGGGTGACCTGCCCTCCAGGGGCTCCCCAGCAGCCCAGGCGCCCCTCAGCCTGGTGTCATGGTCCTGCATCTGACACACACACACACCCCCGCCGCCCCTCTCTGGCCTCATGTACCCCCGTTTTCCTCCACGCTGTTCAGGCCACACCGAGCTGTGGGCAGTAGGACAGACTGGCCGTGCTTCCTCCTGGCCCCGGGCCTTTGCACGTGCCATTCCGTCCACCCAGAACACGCTTCCTCATCTCCCCACGCCGGGCTCTGTGGGGAGGCTGCTATCCAGGTCCCTCCCAGGCGGCTGCCGGAGAAGTCCCTCCCCGACTGGGACCTCCCCTGGCCCCAGAGAGCAGACAGAAGGGACCCTACACAGGGCTCAGAGACCTCCGAGCCTTCCCCTCAGTCACGCCTCCAGGCCGCCGTCCCCTTTATCAGCTGTTCAATCAGCTCCGAAATAGCCCCACTCCAGGGTTCCGGGGTCAGCCTGTTGCCAGCCGCTGCTCAGAAATCTCTGCTCAGATGCTCCCAGTTTGGGGTTCAAAGCTGCAGCCCTCACAGGCACGCTGGCCGTGGGGTGGCACCCGGCAGAGAGGAGGGAGGGGAGCCGGGTGGTGAAGGGGAGACGGCGCCCCCTGCTGGCCAAGCGAGTCCAGCAGGCGGAGGGGCCTGGCGGGGCGCTTGCCTTGGGGAAGCCGGGTCCCTGCGCCCCCGCAGCCACCCCCTCCTCCTGTCCCCCCAGTGCCGCAGTGAAGTCCCCACCGCCGGATCGCGGCTGCTGAGCCTGCGCGGACCTCCCCGACAGCGGCTCTTTTCAGGAGCCGCCACTGAGAAGATAACAATCTTGTCTGGAGACACGCGTGTCTGTCCTTCTTGACTCCGTAGCCCCGCAGCCCCGCCTTCCTCCTGGGCAGGGGCTGGGCCCCTGGGGGGGGGAGTGGGGGGACAGCCAGGTCGCAGCGGCCCCCGCCTTAAGGCAACCCCTGCATGAAACAGACCACTGGGAGGCCGCCGTCCAGGAATAGCCATTTAGTCGGGCAACCACGTTGCTATGGCAACCACGGAGCGTCAGGGGCGAACCCAAGACCCCCCCTCTTAGACTGGCGCCCGAGAGCGGGGACCGGGCAGGCCGGCTGCTGCGGGGAGGAGCCCAAGGCCAGGCTGGGAAGGCTCCCTGGTGAGGCGGCCGTGGTGGGACGGGGTGCCAGGTCTCAGGGGTGGCCCCCAGGGAGCCGGACGTGGTGCGAAGACATGCGGGGGAGACCACGCTGAGCATGCTGGGAAGGCTGCTTCGGCCGGGTGGCCACCCACGTGGAATTGGGGACGATGGCCAAACTGCTCATGGCCTGGTTGTTGGTTCTTGATTCACTTTATAATCCATCTGTCCGCCCGACGTAGGGAGGTTAGATCTCTGGTCCTTTGGGGGCGTCAAGGGTGCTGGAGGAATGGGAGTCCCGGAGTTAGGAGGCCTGAGGGCTCAGCCCGGTCCCAGGGCTCGCAGCTGCGGACAGAGTCTGTCTCAGAGGCCGTGGCTGCAGATGTGGCTGCAGTTGGGGCGGGAGGGGACCCTGTACTTACTGGGAAGGGGGGGAGCAGGTATCTTCAGAGGAAGGGGCCCCGCAGGTTCCAGGGGCCCCACCTTCAGGGAGAGGCGCCGCTCCCCTCCTCAGGCCCCCGGGGACCTGGGCATCGGGCCGGGCTGGCCCCACCCTTCAGGACCAGGCAGTCCCTCGCCAGATGCCCCTATGCAGAGAGGCTGGGAGGGGAGATGCCCAGTTAGGGAACAGCAGCCACCTTAGCTGGCCCCCCTCAGCCATGAGACCCGCCCTGCTGAGGCCCTGCTGTCCTTCATCACAGACTTCACACCCTGTCAGGACTCGGAGTCCAGCCCTGTCACTGCCACGGTCAACTCAGGCATCCCGTCCCCCAGCCCTCCTCCCTCAGACCCACTGAGTCCCAGCCCCCAGCCCCTCCTCCCTCAGACCCAGGGGTCCAGGCCCCCAGCCCCTCCTCCCTCAGACCCACTGAGTCCCAGCCCCCAGCCCCTCCTCCCTCAGACCCAGGAGTCCCAGCCCCCAGCCCCTCCTCCCTCAGACCCAGGAGCCCAGGCCCCCAGCCCCTCCTCCCTCAGACCCAGGGGTCCAGGCCCCCAGCCCCTCCTCCCTCAGACCCAGGGATCCAGCCCTCAGCCCCTCCTCCCTCAGATCCAGGAGTCCAGCCCCCAGCCCCTCCTCCCTCAGACCCAGGGGTCCAGCCCCCAGCCCCTCCTCCCTCTGACCCAGGGGTCCAGCCCCCAGCCCCTCCTCCCTCAGACCCAGGAGTCCAGGCCCCCAGGCCCTCCTCCCTCAAACCCAGGAGTCCAGGCCCCCAGCCCCTCCTCCCTCAGACCCAGGGGTCTAACCCATTTCCACCCACCCGCCACCCACCGCCCTCCTGGAAGCCCCATCCCTCCCTCCTCCCCCTCAGTCAGATACTCCTCCTCCTCTTCATCTTCCTCTCCATCCTCCTCCTCGTCCCCATCCTCCTCCCGGTTACTCCGGGCCGAGCGGAAGCGCAGGCAGTAGAGCAGCCGCACCCACTGGCCGAACTCGCAGTCGCCGGTCCTGGGCGGACTCCGCAGCTGCAGGTAGAAGGTGCGGCCGGTTTGAAACTTGACCTTGAGCTGCCTGCGGCTTTCGTCGTGGACGAAGAGCTGGACGAACTGCAAGGGGATCATCCTGGGGGGCGGAAGGGGCGCCTCAGGTCCCGCCTTCCCCGGCCCCGCAGCCCGCGCCCTCAGCGTCGGGGCTGCCCCCCCCCCTGGCCGCCCCCGTCTCTCCCCAGAGTCCTCCTCACGTTCTCGGCCGCTTGAATCTTACCCACCCCTGCCGGCGTCCACAGAGCACGTGTGTGCCTCCCGCTGGCTAGTCCTCTCTCCTAAACCCCGGAGTTGAATACACACCCGCCTCCTTGAAATCCAGTTCCATTTGGATGTTGGATCCACAGCTGACACAGGAAATGTCCAGCCACCCAGTTTCTGACCTTATCCCCACCCCAAGCCCGCTCCTCTCCGTCCTCCCGGTTTTAGCTACTTCCACGTGCTCGGTCAGGAACCTGGAGTTGCTCCCGACTTTCCCTCTCGCACCCTCACGCAGTCCTGCTGCTAAAATTATCCACAATCCCACCACTTCCATCCCCCCCGCGCCTCCACCGGGGCCGCCAGCCCCAGTCTGTCCCCCACGCGGCCGCCAGAGGGCGCCGGTCAACACCTGAGTTGGCTCGGGTCCCTCCCGTGGTGGCTCAGAGTAAAAGCAGTCCTCACCTTGGCCAGGACACCCTGCACCGTCAGCCCCTTTTGTCCCCTCTCCGCCCACACCTCCCGCCTACCTCCCTGGCTCACTCCGCTCCAGCCACACTGGCCTCCGCGCTGTTCCATTAACCGGCCAGGCTTGGTCCGACCTCAGGACCTTTGCACAGGCGGTGCCCTCTGCCTGAAGTCTTCCTCCAGCCACCCCCGCGGCTTGGCCCCCACATCTCTCTCAGGGAAGTCTGTTTACAATCCTTGGCCTATTTGCAACCACGTCCACGCTTGCAGACCTCCGCATGGCCCCCTCTCTGGGCCCCCATACGTCTCCCATTGGACAAACTTGCCATCTATTCCGTCTGCCTGCCCAGTAGAAGGTGAGCCGGAGGGCAGAGATTTGGGGCTGATTTTGTCACTGCTGCTTCTCTAGCACCCTGATGGACACGGAGTGCCGTGGAGACTTGAGTATCTGAAGAAATGGATTGTCTGCCTCCAGCCTGATTCAAGGTCCAAGGCAGAGGAGAAAACAACCCAGAGAGGGTGGGTAAGCTGGCCTAGGTCACTCAGCGGGATCTGGACCCAGTCGTCCATGTTCTTAACCACAGCAATTAGGGAGCCACATAGGCCCGCTCTGGCCCAGCAAGCCTACCTCTAGGAATTGGTCTTACACCCTCATACCTGGGCACATGGATGTCCCCTGCCTGCCACACTGGCTGTAACCCCAAGACACCAGACACAACCTCGGGGATGGGGGGGACTATCAATGATTATATTCTCAAAATGGAAGAATAGCCGCTGGCATTGACAGAGCTTATGCTGTGCCAGGCACTGCTGTTCTAAGCACTTTTACTCAGTGTATCCCCCAGCGGCCCTGGATGGGGGCTCTCCCCTCATCCCCATGTGTCAGACGAGGAAACCGAGGCACCGACAGGTAGGGAACTTGGCCAAAGCTAGTGAAGAGGGGAAGCCAGGATTTGAACTTCGGTCACCCGAGGGCGGCCCTTTGTTCAAGGATGGTCCCTATTATAAGGATGTTCCCAAGAACAGCAAGAGTGGTGCCCCCCCCCAAAAAAAAAAATCACATAAAAAAGAGTGGTGCCCTGACCAATTTGGCTCAGTGGATAGAGCATCGGCCTGCAGACTCCGGGGGTCCCGGGTTCGATTCCGGTTAGGGGGGTGTATCTTGGTTGCGGGCACATGCCCAGTGGGGAGTGTACAGGGGGCAGCTGATCGATGTTTCTCTCTCATCGATGTATCTAACTATCCCTCTCCCTTCCTCTCTGTAAAAAAATAAAAAAATCAGGAAAATATATTAAAAAAACAAAACAAAAAAAAGAGTGGTGCCCAAGGGGCCAGAGTCTGTTCAGTCGTGTGTGTCCACAAGAGGCCCTGGTGGCTGTACTCACGTTGGTAGGAAGTGGATACAGACATCCTGCTGAGGGAGCGAGCGGAGGGAAAGTAGCCTATAGCATGTGCCTGCAACTGTTAAAGGGCCGACACACACACACTAGATGTCCATCGGAGTGGTCCAGAGTAACTCCGGCTGTAAGCTGGTCAGCAGGGAGGCGCCAGGGTGAGTGTTGAGGCTGAGTTTGCAGAGCAAGCTCAATGCTTTTACGTGGATGGTATGCTTATTCGGGGGTGGGGAGGAGGGGAGGGTGCTAAAGGAGATTATGGGGGTCAAAGCCCTCCCTCAGTGCCACCCTCAGCATCCTTCCCACTGCAGGTCACAGCTCAGTGAGCAGGGCGATCAATTGGTGGGATGCAATTAGCACCGAAAAGAAAAGGAATGTTGTGGAAAATGCCAGACCACCATAAGACGCCTGGATACTGCTCTGTGGAATGCTTTAAACGCAGAGACAGGGGTAAATAAAGGCTGTAAGACGCCTTTCGTTCAGGTCAGAATCAGATTCTGCCACCAAGTGAATTACAAAAAAGTCAGAGCCGCCCGGCCGGCGTGGCTCAGTGGTTGAGCATCGGCCCATGAACCAGGTCACGGTTTAATTCTGGGTCAGGGCACATGCTTAGGTTTTGGGCTTGATCCCCAGTAGGGGGTGCTCTGGAGGGAGTGGATTGATGTTTCTCTCATCATTGATGTTTCTATCTCTCCCTCTCCCTTCCGCTCTCTCTAAAATAAATAAAACATTAAAAAAAAAAAGTCAAAGCCACTGGCAGAATGCTTCTCTAAATACACTATACCCATGGGCATGTTTTGGTATTTGCGGCTGGAGTTGGATGCAGGAGCCTAGGATGGGAGAAATGTATATTTTGTGCTGTGTGTTTTGTACTTTGGGGTGAATCTGCATTACGTTTTCCATGAAAAACCAGAGACCTGGAGGGGCAGTGCGTAGTGGGACACAGGAGCTTCAGCTTTGTGAGGTCGGCCATCATGAGGAGCCTGAGGTTCCGATCCAGCCCTGACCCACTGTGAGGCCCTGGGCAGGCGGCTCCCTGCTCTGGGCCCCTGTTTATCTCTTTGGAGGATGGGGCTAAAGGGCCCCACCCTGTACGAGTATGACGTCAGAGATGAGACGAGTGGCCCAGGGGTGCTTGGCATGCAGTGGGCGCTGCAGGTCATTCTCTTGACCCTGGCCAGGCTGTGGCTGAGGACTGTTCCCCCTCGTGGCTAACTATCCCTGGTTTCTGGCCCCTGTGGACGGCCCTGTCCTGGTTCTTCTGGGTGGCGGTAGCTCCTCGGTCATCTGGGCGAGAGGAGGAGCTGCAGGGAGCCGGATGCCCTGAGCTGGGGAAGGAGGTCGGGGCTGGGCTGGGGCAGTCACCCGAAGAGCTGCAGGTGTCCGTTCTCCTTGGCAGGGCCCGCCAGCAGCAGCAGGTCTGGGAGCTCCAGGGCTGGACTGGAGGCTGCCACCCCCATGGTTACCTTGTTGGCAACTTCTCCTAACCGGGTCACCTGGGGCGGGGCACAAGGGTTAGAAGCTGGATAGATGGTGCTGTGTGTGTGTGTGTGTGTGTGTGTGTGCGCGCGCGCGCGCAGAATTGGGAAGGGATCAGAGGTCAAGAAGGATTAAGGTTCATGAACCTAGTGAATGAAACACCAAGACGGGAGTCGGATGTCCTGAGGTCAAAGGTCAAGAGTCATATAGGTGTTAAGTCAGGGAAACTGAAGCAAGGAAATCAGAGGCCAGGTTTCATAGAGAAGCTAAAGGTCTGGAGGTATGGGGAAAGGGGTCGGTCAGGAATGGGGGAGTTGTCAGAAGTGGGGAGAGCCGGGGTTCCCCAAGTCAGGAGGTGGGGCTCAGGCGGTCCTGGGGCTTCACACCTGCACGAAATTGCTTTCAAAGATGGTGAAGTCTCGCAGCTGGTCGAACTCCCCGCTCTGAAGGAGGCGTTGGAGCCGTCCAGGCCGGCCCGTGGGACAGGCTGAAACGAGGGTGTGTCTAGGGGGTCAAGTTCAGGGGCGGGGGCGGGGGAGGTGTCTATTCCAGGAGGCTGGGCCCGGCGCTGAGCGTAGGGGTTACCGGGCTATCGGTCTCCAATAACCGGCCTCATCCCTCACCTGGCCCAGCCCCTGAGGCACGGCTCCGCCTCTCACCTGCCATCCATCCCACCTGGTCCCACTACACCTGTTCCATCCAGGGCCGGCCTACGCTCTAGTCTCTGCTTCATCGGAGGGAGGAGCCGGGGGAGAAAACGGAGGGCGTGGCCACTGACAGTGTGACGTCACAACGCAGCGGACCGGGAGACGCCCGTGATTGTGCCGTCACCCGAGGGGCGGTGCCCGCCCCGTTGACGTCAGGCCCCGGTAGGGGGCGGGCGCTAGTGCGCAGACGCTAGGAGCCGGCGCAGGCGCACGCGGGCGGGACGCGGTCCGTTCCTCCCAGAGTGCTCCGCGGCGCTCGGCTCACTCTGGCCCGTGGGTTGGTGGGAAGGGGTCAAAATGGCGGCGGCCGGCGCCAGGGCCACTCGGCTGCTCCTGCTCTTGCTGATGGCGGCCGCAGCCCCCAGCCGCGCGCGGGGCAGTGGTTGCCGGTCCGGGGCCGCTGCGCGGGGGGTGAGTACTCATTGGCGCGGCCGACAGAAATCGTGAGGTCGGTTAAGGCGGGAACGGGGCCACGCAGGGCCGAGAGGGAAGAGAGGTGAAAGCACCGTGGAAGGCGAGCTTGCAGCCCTGCACCTGCAGAGGCCGCACAAGAAGCGGGAGGGCAGCGTGAGGGGCGGGGCTCGGGTGGGACCTAGGCACTCGTGTGCTCGGCGCGGTGAAGATCGGGTCCAGACTGCCTCGCCTCTCCCGCGTTCTGATGCTGGGAACCTGCACCATGAATATGCATGAGGAGGTGTGGCCCGGATGGAACACTAGCGAATCAGACGTCGGGCCGCTAAAATGAAAAAGGCGGGGCGGAGGGCTCTCTCGAGATTGGAGGGGGTGTGCTGTGGCTGAATATGCATGAGGGGGGGCGGGATCTTGAGCGGATTAAAATCTGGAACGGAGGTTGCGCAGATCCGAGAGTGGAGGATGCAGCAGAGTTGGGAGAAATTTGGAGATTTGGAGAAGAGGAGGGCGTGGATCCCTCCTTTTTGGGGCAGTTAAGGTGAACACGAGGCTACTTGGATATTATTAGCTTAGAAAGGAAGCGCAGGGTGCCTTTTAACTCAGGCATAATAATAATACTGGAGGTGAAAGTGACCCGCGGATAGTTGCCTTGGAAACGAGGTTAGCTTGCTTGCAGGCTCTGGTTTTCTGGGGACCGTCCAGATCCTGAATTTTCATGAAATGGGCGGTGGAGTCGTGGGCAAGCGTCAGTGTTTGGCTATGAGTATGAAAATAAGGCTCCTCTCTCAGGATGCCAGTCTGTCCGGGGTCAGGGTGAGGGCTCTGTGGGTCCTCACTTGGGGTCCTCTGTCTGCAGGCCGGGGTGGAAGGTCGAGACGAGGCCTGTGGCACCGTGGGGCTGCTGCTGGAGCACTCATTTGAGATCGGTGAGTCGAGCAGTGTCCTCGCCTGAACGCGTCCCCAGCGCCGGTGAAGTCGGGAGCCTTGGTTTGGGTGCTGTGCGGTGTGAGACACCCTCCCTTCACTGACAGCCTTGCCCCTGAGAGGGTGTTTGCATTGCCCTGGGGGGGGGGCGGGGAGGGCACTAGAATAGACACTATGCCTTTAACTGTAAGGCAAATCCAATTCAGAAAGGTCACGGCAGCAGCAGAGATAACCTCGGAGAGCACTTCTCTGACCCATTGCCTGTGCCCTGCACTAGTGGTGAGATGCTCTGCGTGTAGTAACCCCAACATCCTCACAACAGTCATGCAAGGGAGTAGGTGTTAGGGATGGCCCCATTTTTCAGAAGAGGAAACTGAGGCCCAGAAGGGCACCACACTCCATGGCCCAGCCTGCACTGCCTTGATTCAGATGCCCCCAGAGCACAGATGTCAGTGAGGCCCAGGGGTTAATAATCCAGTCTGGGAAGCAGCTCCCCATGTGACATCCAGGACCGGCCGCCAGGGCCGGGGGCCCAGCTGGTGTGCCAAGTGCTGTCCTCTGCAGCTTACAAAGGCCTTGATCTCTAGCTGCCCGCTGCCCGTCGCCCCCTCAGCCCACACTGTCCCTCCCCCAATTGCCCCCCTTCTAGACGGCTTTCCTTCCTGGCTCTGCTGAACAGACTCAGTACATTTTTGTGACAGTTTCCTCTTGCAGCATCGGCTTGTTTTAAACTTGGATGGGGTGGAGGGGAAGCCCAGCCTGGGGCCCCAGACTCTGGGGGGCACTTGTTATAAACACTGAAGCTGGGCCTCTTAGACCTGGTATCTTCCTGAGAAAGCCACGCTGATTGTGATGGCCCGGCGGGGGGTGGGTTGTGGGGGGAGTGTGGACTCTTGGGCCCGGTATCTTGCAGCTGGGCAAACAGGCTCAGAGCAGTTATGTCAATGTCCCTGGTCATTGCCGCCTCTGCCTGCCCTGCAGGATCTGGCAAGGCAGAAGGGCTTAGGAGCTGTGGGGTTCAGGCGTCTGCCCTGCTCTGTGAGGATGTGGTGGGGTGTCCCTCACTTGCAGGTGGGAAAACGGGGGCTCAGGTTGGGGAAGCTGGTCACTGCAAGGGTTGAAGGGTTGAAGGGTTGAAGGGTTGAAGGGTTGAAGGGTGCTGTGGGGGTGCTCGCTGAGCCCAGGCTCCCACAGATGACAACGCCCACTTCCGGAAGCGCGGCTCCATCCTCTGGAACCAGCAGGACAGCACCTTGTCCCTGTCGCAGCGGCAGCTCAACGAGGAGGAGCGGGGCCGACTCCGGGTGAGGAGGGGACCGGGGCCTGGCGAGCAGGGGGGACACATGTGCCCTAGCGTGTGGCATGCATGCCTCAGGGCCTTGGCCCGTGCTGCCCCTCCGCCCAGCACACCCTCTCCTCCGTCAGTTTTTTTACAAAATATATTTTTATTGATTTCAGAGAGGAAGGGAGAGAAGAGAGAGAGAGAAACATCAATGATGAGAGAGAATCATTGATCGGCTGCCTCCTGCACGCCCTCTACTGGGGATCAAGCCCACAACCCAGGCATGTACCCTTGACCGGAATCGAACCCGGGACCCTTCAGTCCGAAGGCTGAGGCTCTATCCACTGAGCCAAACCAGCCAGGGCTCCTCCGTCAGTTTCCCACAACCAGCTCCTACCCTTCCAGATTCAGCCAGAACCGGCCAGTCCGTTAGGATGAGGTTTGCTTTTGAGGAGAGAGAACCCCACAGGAGCCATGATGGAACGAGAACGTTCCCTCTAGCCCTGCTCCATGGCCTCCTCCAGGGCTGGACTCCCAGGCCAGCTCGGTCCTCCCCGAGGAAGGTGTAGGGGTTCCTGGGGCTCCGGTGGGGCTCCAGGGAACAAGGGAGAGGAGGGGCTGAGGGAACAGCCATATTTAAGGGAAACGGGTGAAAGCAACCACAGTGCACTTCCACCCTGTCCCTTTGGGTAGATGGAGCTCCAGGGTCCCGGCTCACCCCCGGGCAGGGCCATCTGGGTAGGAAGAGCCCGGGCGTCCTCAGCGCGGCGGCCGGAGTGGGCGGGACTGTGGACGGGCCTTCCTGGCTGCGGGCCGTGGGGGGCTGGGCTTGGTAGGGTCCTGGCGTCCTCCCTCTCACCGCCGCCTCTGCCTGCCCTGCAGGATGTGGCAGCCCTCAACGGCCTGTACCGGGTCCGGGTTCCCAGGCGGCCTGGCGCCCCTGAGGGCCCCGAAGCTGGCGGCTACGTCTCCTCCTTCGTCCCTGCGGTGAGTCAGTGGCAGGACTGGCCTCCATCCTTGTTCTTCCCACCCGTCCCGGCCTGGCTGCCACCATTCGTGCCCCAGTATTTATGGACGAGGAGAACTTGGACTTGGCCTTGTCCTCGAGGGCCTCCCAGCGGCGTCCATGCCGTGGGTTCTCTGAGGGGGCAGCACAGGGTGGCTTGGGCCTGGGCTTGTGCCCGAGGGGCAGGTGGCCACGGAAGCTTGAAAGATGCTGCTGGGGCTGTGGGAAGGGTGGTGGGAGGGGCTGTGGGTGTGTGGGGCGGTGGGAGGGGCTGTGGGGGGCTGTGGGAGGGGCTGTGGGTGTGTGGGGCGGTGGGAGGGGCGGTGGGAGGGGCTGTGGGTGTGGGGGGCGGTGGGAGGGACTGTGGGTGTGGGGGGCGGTGGGAGGGGCGGTGGGAGGGGCTGTAGGTATGTGGGGTGGTGGTGGGAGGGGCTGTGGGTGTGGGGGGCGGTGGGAGGGGTGGTGGAAGGGGCTGGGGCGGGCATCCCAGTGCTGGCAAGGCCTGGGCAACAGCCCCTGCTCCCCTCCCCCCAGTGCTCCCTGGTGGAGTCGCACCTCTCGGATCAGCTGACGCTGCACGTGGATGTGGCTGGCAACGTGGTGGGCCTGTCGGTGGTGACGCACCCCGGGGGCTGCCGGGGCCACGAGGTGGAGGACGTGGACCTGGAGCTGTTCAACACGTCTGTGCTGCTGCAGCCGCCCGTCACCGCCCCAGGGTGAGGCCCCGTCACCGCCCCAGGGTGAGGCCCCGTCACCGCCCCAGGGTGAGGGCCCCGTCACCGCCCCAGGGTGAGGCCCCGTCACCGCCCCAGGGTGAGGGCCCCGTCACCGCCCCAGGGTGAGGGCCCCGTCACCGCCCCAGGGTGAGGGCCCCGTCACCGCCCCAGGGTGAGGGCCCGTCACCGCCCCAGGGTGAGGGCCCCGTCACCGCCCCAGGGTGAGGGCCCCGTCACGGCCCCAGGGTGAGGCCCCGTCACCGCCCCAGGGTGAGGGCCCCGTCACGGCCCCAGGGTGAGGGCCCGGTCACCGCCCCAGGGTGAGGGCCCGGTCACCGCCCCAGGGTGAGGGCCCCGTCACCGCCCCAGGGTGAGGGCCCGGTCACGGCCCCAGGGTGAGGGCCCGGTCACGGCCCCAGGGTGAGGGCCCCGTCACCGCCCCAGGGTGAGGGCCCCGTCACGGCCCCAGGGTGAGGGCCCCGTCACCGCCCCAGGGTGAGGGCCCCGTCACCGCCCCAGGGTGAGGGCCCCGTCACCGCCCCCGGGTGAGGGCCCCGTCACCGCCCCCGGGTGAGGGCCCCGTCACCGCCCCAGGGTGAGGGCCCCGTCACCGCCCCAGGGTGAGGGCGGCCCCAGGGTGAGGGCCCCGTCACTGCCCCAGGGTGAGGGCAGCCCCAGGGTGAGGGCCCCGTCACCGCCCCAGGGTGAGGCCCCGTCACCGCCCCAGGGTGAGGGCCCCGTCACTGCCCCAGGGTGAGGGCAGCCCCAGGGTGAGGGCCCCGTCACCGCCCCAGGGTGAGGGCCCCGTCACCGCCCCCGGGTGAGGGCCCCGTCACCGCCCCAGGGTGAGGGCCCCGTCACCGCCCCAGGGTGAGGGCCCCGTCACCGCCCCAGGGTGAGGGCCCCGTCACCGCCCCAGGGTGAGGGCGGCCCCAGGGTGAGGGCCCCGTCACCGCCCCAGGGTGAGGGCCCCGTCACCGCCCCAGGGTGAGGGCCCCGTCACCGCCCCAGGGTGAGGGCCCGTCACCGCCCCAGGGTGAGGGCGGCCCCAGGGTGAGGGCGCAGGATGTACCCAGCCCCGCCGGCTTGGCCGTCCCCCTGCCTGCTGGTGTTCGGGTGGCTGCCTCCGGCCCTCACCGTCTCCTCCTCCCCCGCAGCCCCGAGACGGCGGCCTTCATCGAGCGCCTGGAGATGGAGCAGGCCCAGAAGGCCAAGAACCCGCAGGAGCAGAAGTCCTTTTTCGCCAAATATGTGAGTGCGGTTCCGCCTGCCCTGCCCCCTTCCGGACAGGCCCGCTCCGCCCTGCTTCTCCTCCTGGCCCCTGTGCGGCCCCCGGGCCTCGGTGCATGGCCCCCTGGGCGGGCTGGAGCCCCGGCGCCCATCTCAGTGCGGGCGGCTCAGAGCTGGTGTGCGGCCGGGCGCCGGGTGGGGCAGCGGGGTGCAGGCAGCGCCAGTGAGCGGAGGCCTGTGGGGGGGGCTGAGGGCGGCGGTGGGGAAGGGGGAAGGGCTGCCCCAGGAGCAGCTGGGACGAGAGTCCAGTGGGGAGGACGCGGCCTGGGCCGGGCCGGGCTGTGAGGCTGGAGATGGGGTGGCAGAGGAACGGGGTGGCTTGGAAGGAGGGGCTGGTGGGGTCCCCCCAGGTCCAGGAGGCAGGCGGCTCTGGGCAGGGGCACTGGGTGGGGGTCAGGGTGAGGGCCCTGACCCCCAGTGCTCTGGGCCAAGGGCCCGGAGGCCGGTCTGGAGCTGAGGAGGGGCCAGGCCTGCGCTGCCAGAGAAGCCCCAGGCCCAGGGTCCCGGGACCTGGGGGTGCTGCTGCAGGGGGCGGCCCGCCAGGGGCGGAGCCAGGGCCACGGGCGGGAGGAGGCTGAGCCCTGCAGTGCTGGGCGCCGTGCCCGCAGGGCCTGACGGAGGATTGTGAGGAAACTGAGGCCCAGAGAGGCCGAGAGCTGGCCTCCCTGGCCGCCCTCCCGAGGGCTGCAGGACCCCACGGCCACCACTGGCCCTGACCCGCGCCCCCTCCCTCCTCAGTGGCACCTCATCCTGGGGGGGGCCGTGTTGCTCACAGCCCTGCGTCCTGCTGCCCCGGGGCCCACGCCATCTCCGCAGGAGGCCTGAGTGAGGACCGAGCCCCTCCCGCCTCTGCCCGCTGTGACCCCCCTGCCCTCCCCGCCCGACCCCGACCCGTAGTGATGTAGGGGACCCGGGCCCTCTCCTCACGCGGCCTCCCCTCACGCCAGCCCCCACCTTCCCCGCCCTGGGGGGATGCTGCTCACACTCACCTCCCTTCTCTCTCTCTCTCTCTCTCTCTCTCTCTCTTTCTCTGTCTGTCTGTCTGTTGCCCGTCCTCCTGTCCGCCCACAGTGGATGTACATCATTCCTGTCGTCCTGTTCCTCATGATGTCGGGAGCACCGGATGCCGGGGGCCAGGGGGGCGGTGGGGGTGGGGGTGGCGGAGGGGGCAGTGGCCGGTGAGGGGCCGGGGGCTTCCCTGCGGCCCAGAGAGCCGGGCCTTGCTCACCCCAAAAGGACTCGCTGGCCCCTCCCCACGTGCCGCTCCCCTGGGCCCTGTGTTCCTGTCTGGAGGGGCGGTGGGACTCTTGGCCCTGCTGCCCCCTGCCCGCCCCCGTGGCCCCACTGCAGCCCCAAAGGCTTCCCTCTGACCCGTGTCCCCTCGTCCCCCAGCACCCGCTGGGCTCCATGGCCCCTGCCTCGTCGGCCACGCTCCGTCCCTGTGCCCTGAGGGCGCCTGGCTCCGCTCCTTCCTGGCTCTGCCCCTTTTCTGCCCAGGATGCCAGGCCCCCGTGAGGTGTGAGTTCGCACAGAGCAGACGGCTTCCGTGCGCGCAGGCCCGGGGTGCCCCTCCCACCGCCAGCGGCCTCCGGGTGAGGACGCTGGGCCCCAGCTGTTACCCCCGCCCCAAGCTTATCTGTTTAAACCGCTGAGAGAACATATAGAAATATATTCCACTCCCAGCAGCCACGCGCACTGGGGACTGGCTCCTGGTGCATCGTGTGTGTGCGGGTGTAGGCATTGCTGAGTCCCGTGTTCACGTTATGAATTACTCAGACCCCAGAGGATGGCCTCGTCGTCGTCACGGCTGCAGGACGCTCCTCGGTACCGGGGGCAGTTGATTAAACTGGTCCCCAAATGTTCACCGTCTCGCTCGCTTCCCGCCTCTCGTGGTTGTGCAGCCCCACAGTGAGCCCGCGGCCCCCCAGTGGGAGTGGGGGTTATTTCCTGGGCACGTGTGACTGGAAGTGGGGTCACCGGCAGCTGAGAAGCCTTTTTATGAGCAGGTGAGGCGGGGCGGAAAGTGGTCCCCCATCGCCTTTACCCCTTGGTTTTCCTCCTGGAGATGGATGAGCACAGGCCAGCAGGGGCGCTGTTGGTCTCCTCCCCCCGCCCCCCCCCCCCCCCCCCCCCCGCCCCGTCCCCCCATCACAGAAACCACAGATTCGAACTCCACTCGCGCCTGCCACTGGCTTCGCTCCTGCAGTCTTCCTGGCCAGTGCCCAGAGGGGCCTGGTCCCTGTGCTCCCCCAAAAGGGGCCCCTGAGCTCAGCTAACCAGGGACATGCAGGTGTAACTAAGATAAAACCCTGGGCCCCGGCTGGTGTGTTCAGTGGTTAGAGCATTGGCCCGCACCCCGAAGGGTCTCTGGTTCGATTCCCAGTCAAGGGCCACGTACCTGGGTTGCAGGTTGGATCCTGGCCCTGGGCGGGCCGAATGCGGGAGGCGGCTGATCAGTGTGTCTCATATCGATGGTTCTCTCTCCCCTTCCTGCCTCCCATTATCTAAAGATCGGTGGGAAACTATCCTTGGGCGAGGATTAACAGAAACACGAAGCCCCGGAACCAGAAGGCCAGTGTCTGTGACATACGCGGCAGCACTGGGGTTATTTCACCAGTTTTTTAATTTTTATTTATTTTTAAATATATTTTATTGGTTTTTTACAGAGAGGAAGGGAGAGGGATAGAGAGTAAGAAACATCGATGAGAGAGAAACATCGACCAGCTGCCTCCTGCACACCCCCTACTGGGGATGTGCCCACAACCAAGGTACATGCCCTTGACCGGAATCGAACCCGGGACCCTTCAGTCCACAGGCTGATGCTCTATCCACTGAGCCAAACCGGTTAGGGTTCACCAGTTTTGTTTTAATATATTTTTATTGATTTAAGAGAGGAAGAGATAGAAATATCCATGATGAGAGAGAATCATTGATCAGCTGCCTCCTGCACGCCCCCCACTGGGGATCCAGCCTGCAACCCGGGCACGTGCCCTGACCGGGAATCGAACTAGCAACCTCTCTGCATGGGATGACGCCCGACCAGCGGAACCGCACCGGGCAGGGCTCGTCATTTTTTAGTGGCTTCCAGTTTGAGATCTTTATTTATCTACTCCCTTGTCCTCTCAGCCTGTCGATCGCTCTCAAGTGGGCACAGTTCTGGTGTGGTATGTTCTAGTCCTTGTCTGAGCTGTTCAGGCTCCCCGGACTCTGTCCTTCCTAACCTTCCGCTTCTTGCCTGTCCCTGGAGAGCTCGCTCATGGCCCCGTTTTATTCGCTGGGGAATCTGGGGTTACAGCATGAACCTCAAAGGGTACAGAAGGGTCCACAGCAAAGAGCCTCCTTCTCACCCGGCCAGCACCGTCTCCCCCACCTGGGCCGTCCCGTCCGGTGCACTGTTCTGGAGGCATTCTCCACGTAGACAATCATGTATGTCCATAGTTTTGCAAAAGCGTGTTGCCTTTATTCCCCCTCCCCCACTGGACATAAGTTGGAGAGGTTTCCATCTCTGATATAAAGTGCGTCCTCAGCCCGGCCTGTGTGGCTCAGTGGTTGAGAGTGGACCTGTGAACCCGGAGGTCATGGTTCGAATCCTGGCCAGGGCACATGCCCGGGGTTCGGGCTTGGTCCCCAGTGTGGGGCGTGCGGGAGGCAGCCGATCAATGATTCTCATCACTGGTGTTTCTCCCTCTCCCTTCCTCTCTGAACTCAATAAAACTGTTAGAAACTACATAAAGTGGGTCCTCACTTGTGGACCGGCTCCCGTGGATTTCTTTGGCCCGTCAGTGGCCCTTTGGGTTTCCCGTGGGAATCGCCAGGCACCTCATCGCTTTGCTCCTGCGTGTGTAGGTGCAGCCCCCACTGCCGGGTGGGGACCTGCTGGGGGCGCCAGTCCCCGCCCAGCCACACTGAGGGCTGAGGTTCCACACCACCTCCTCATCGACGATTCCCAAACCCGCCTCCAGCCCAGGCCCTGCTGGTCTCCAGACCCACAGCTGCTGCCTGGAAGTGCCTCAGGAACCACCGGGGAAGCCGGTGCCGCCATCGCCCCTGTCAGAGCTGCTGCGGGTCCTTCATTCCAGCCAGCGGTGCCACCACCCACCCAGCCTCACAGACCAGAGCGCTCCCTGCCTCACCGCTCCTCCGCCGCCTCCCTCCATCCTGTCTCCATGACCACAGCCCTGGGCTCATCCTTCCCACCTGGACCGTCAGCCCCGCCTCCACCGGCCTCCATCATTCCCTCTCTGCCCACCCCCCTCATGGGGGCTTTCTGACAGCTGAGCGGACCCCCCTCCTCTCCTGCTCACAGCGATGGCTGCCCAGCGCCCCCAGGACCAAGTCCCACAGTCCCTCAGCCGGGCCTTTGAGGCCTGGAGTCACTTAGCGGCCACCAGGCGGGACGGCAGGCACAGTTCTCGCCTCCGTCTCCCCACAGCCCCGCCCGTCTTTCTGCTGTGCCCCTTCTTTTCTTTCTCCACTAGCTCAGCCCTCATGTTCCTCCTGGACACCCCACCCCAGCCTCCCGACCTCTGCTCTGAGATGGGGGAACACCTACAAGGTAACCCCAGCGAGTGTCCCTGTTTCACCCTCGGAGGCCCCTCTTGGCCCTACAAAATGTCACCTGCTCTCTGGCATCGGGGAAACCCACTTTCCCCAGCCTGCGGCTCCGTGTTGGCATTTGGGGGTCCTTAGCATGGGGTTTGACAATTTTTAAAGATATCTAAGGCACCCAGCTGGTGTGGCTCAGTGGCTGAGCATGGACCTATGAACCAGGAGGTCATGGTTCGATCCCCAGTCAGGGCACATTCCCAGGTTGCAGGTTCGGTCCCCTGTACGGGCCATGCAGGAGGCAACCCATCAATGATTCTCATCATCGATGTTTATCTCTCCCTCTCTCTTTCTATCCAAAATAAATAAAAATATATTTAAAAATAAATAAAATAAACTAATGCTGAAACCACAGAAGGAGAGCACAAGAATATAAAACTGAATCAAGAAAATATTTTTAAAGACATACTAGTATATGGCTAATTTTAGTATTTTTAAAAGATCTTTACTACCCAAAATTGTGCTTTGTAGCATGTGGCTTCTGGAAGCAATTCTACAGGAAGCAAATCTCTCAGCTGGGACTCCATGGTGAGGACCAGGGGCCAATTGTTGGGGCCCCTTTAGCTGTCATTCACCTTTGCACCCACCTCCGTTCAGTAAGGATTATAACTGGCATTACTAAGGACACAAACTCAGTTTGTCCCAATTCCTAGAAATAGGCTCCCAAGCAAACCGTGGACACCAAATCCCACCTTCCTTTGTTTCCCATACAGTCCCATATGTATCTCCATGGCAACACAGGAGAGAATCTACCCCCAGAATGAAGTCCAGAGGTTTAAGTTGGTACACACACAAGAAGCTTGCTGAGTATGATGTGTATGTATTGACTAGGAGTAAAAGGATTTTAATTTCACAGAATTTTGGAAATCCTCCCTCCCCCACTAGCGCCCCCTCCCCATCCTGCATTGTAGTCACTGTCCCCTTTTTGCGTGGACCATTCCCACGTCTAATACAGCTGGGTTGCAGTTCCACCCTTTGCCACTAGGCGGAGACAGAGGACTTCACGAGGAGACATTCTCTCAGGCCTCAAGCCGACCCAGGCGGTCCCCCTCCGTGGAGAGACGTGCCCTGCAGGGGGCACTGGTGTCCTGTCGTTGGGGAAGGTCGGGTTCCCACGGAGCCTCGGTCCTGGCAGATGCTGGTCCTCAGGAACAGTGGGCGCCTGTTTTCTCCTCGGTGCAGGGAGAGCCTGCGGCAAGGTCCTCCCTGCGGCTGCTCCGCTCCCCTGCTCTGCTCCCCCCGGCCTGAGGAAGAGGAGAAGAGGAGATGGTGGGGGCTGGGGAGTCCAGGGGTCCCCAGCATGAAGGAGCCCATTCCTGGCCACCCCAGGAGGCCGGCCCAGTCCTGGCCCTGCCACTTACTTACGTGCTGTGTGTCTTTAGGCAACTTGCTCCCAGTCTCTGAGCTTGTTCTTCGTTTCCTCCTTCCTGGGCCTGGGGCAGGTCTGGTTCCTCCAGGCAGTGTCCAGAGTCCAGGACAGACAGAGAAGAGAGAAAATGGGTGTCACAGGGGTCCTCCCACCCCAGGGCTCTGTCTTGGCCGCCCCGCCTCCTCCAAAGCCTGCGAGGACCCCTGGGTGGCTCCCCCTCCTGCTCAGACTGGGAAACCCCAGAGCTTTGAGAACAGGAGAGGGAGGCGCAGAGTGAGAGGGGAGCCCTGGGGTGAGGGGGGCAGGGATGGCGGGGCCCTGGACAGAGGCTGGGTGGAGACAAGGCACAGAGGGAGGGAGGCTGCTGAAGGGGAGAACCCCGGGTGGTGGTGGTGCGGGGGGAGATTCATGGAGGAGAAAAAGGAGGAAGATGGAAAGGAGAGGGGGAGATCGAAGAGAGAAACGAGAGACAGAGAGGGAGAGATGAGAAGAAGAAAAGGAGAGATTCAGAAGCGAGAACTAAAAGGAAGAGGAGAAAGGAGAGAAAAGAGATGGAAGAGAGAAGGGAGGGGGGAAGGCGGGGGGGGGGAAGTGCAGGGACTAGGATGAGGGGAGAAAGAGAAGGGGTGCTTAGGGGAAGAGGAGGAGGGAGATGAGAGGACCGCGCTGAGGGGGGGCAGGGAGGGAAGGGGGATAAGAGAGAAGGCAGAAGTGGGA